>NC_088696.1:23147741-24497741 GCF_028017835.1 Emys orbicularis
TTTTCATCTGTTTGTCTCCTTAAGGTATTTATATGCCTCCATTACTGTAGTATGAATGCCTCACAGTCTTTGATGTATTTATCCTCACAACACCCCTGTAAGGTAGGGAAGTATTATTATCCCCATTTTAAAGATGGGAAACTGAGACAAAGAGAGAATATGTGATGTGCCCAATGTCACAGAAGTCTGTAGCAGAACAAAATGAACCCAGGTCCCAAATCCCAGGCGAGCACATCAACGACTGGATGTTCCTTTCTATTGATTCCCACATAGCCATGAAAGTAAAAACGCCCACTTACCTCTGCTTACTGCAACTGATCAGAAGATTGTACCCATCCAATCAGATCCCACAGATCTCGTCACAGCAATCCAGGCTTGGTTACTGCAACTTTTATTTACAAATGAAGCCCCTACTAAAGTTCCAACTAGCACAAAAATCCACAGCCTATGTACTAAGCAAAGCTCACTATGGGTATGTCTACACTTACTGTGGATCAACAGTGCGGCGATCGATCCACCGGGGGTCGATATAGCGGGTGTAGTGAAGACCCGCTAAATCAACCGCAGATTGCTCTATCGACTCTGGTACTCCACCGGAATGAGAAGGGTAAGGTAAGTCGACGGGAGAAACTCTCCCGTCAACCCAACATGGTGTAGACACCACAATAAGTCAACCTAATCTATGTCAACACCAGCATTGTTATTCAAGTAGCTGGAGCTGCGTAACTTAGGTCAACTTAACCCCGTAGTGTAGACCTGCCCTATGAACTACACTGCTTTGCTCTTTGCACTGGCTCCCCACTCAACACACAGTGCAAGTTCAAGGTAAACTGTCCTGATATTCAAAGACCTCCATGAGATTGCCCATATCTACCTAAGAGATAATCTTTCCTTCTGTGACCATGACCTCATACAGCAGTTACATTCTACTGAAGTAATGAGGGAGGCTTTTCAACATGGAAGACATAACATTCATTAGACCATGGAACTCTACCCAAAACCTTCATCCATCTAGCCAAAATACATCAGTTAAAATAATCTCTTTTTCACTATGTCATCCCCCTCTTCCAGTCCTTCACTGTCTCACTGTGATTTGCACATAAAATTCAGATTCTTCTTATTCCCTTTTTTGGTGTTTTAACCAGATCCACCCAGATCTTATCCCTCTACATTAGTGATACTCAGACCGCCATGGTTCAGGAGCCAAATTAGCCATCAACATTACCCAAAAGAGTCACAGTCGTGTGAATTAATTGTTTTATTTAGTATAGTACTTTATATTCATATTTAAACAGTGACAGGGGAAATATTTAGTTTATATATTATGTAATATATATATTATTCTCACAGCAAAATGGCTGACCAAGTATTATTATTTTATTAACTATAATTGGTAAATAACATAGTAAAAGCATCCTGATAGGTTAATAATTAAATCCCACAGTGTTTTAATATTGTATGCTGCAAATAGCCGCAGGAGACACATTAAAGAGCCACTTGCAACTTGCGAGCCTCAGACTGAGTATCACTGCTCTACATCTTCTGCTCCTTACCTCACTCCCCCACCTTCCATTCTGCCAACTCTTCTAGTTTTGTTTCTTCCTTTGTCTCCTCCTCAAACTCTTGCCCTTGGGTCTCTTTTCATGCTGCTCTAACACCTAAAATGATAAATCCATCTCTCCTTTGGTGTGCTAAGCACTTTCACTTCTCTTCCTCAAATTCATACTCAAAAGCTAATTCTTTTGCCTTCCTTTCCACTGGTGACTTCTACTCCTATGATTTTTACACTTCCTTTCTTGCTCGGCTTCAATCTCTATTTCAAAATATCAGAAAGAATAAAATTTTCTCACAATATCTTCACTCACACTTTATTCATTTAATCTCTTCTCATTCCTCTCCTTGTATTTTCCTTTGTCAGTTATCTTTAACTGTTGTACATTTCTCTAGTTCAGAGACCGATCCTGCAAAGAATTATAATTGTGCATATAGTTTCTCTCATACTGATTCTTGATGAAGGCATGCAACTGTAACTACTTAAGGATTGGGGTCATTATTATGACAATTCTTTGGAGTAAGGGCCATGCCTCTCAATCATGACAGCACCATGCAAAATTATGATGCTGTATAAATTCATATTAATAATTATACAATGTTTACAGAATGAACCAGTCATAACTTACAGAGACAGAGAGTTGGAAGTTGAGCTTTCAAAATAAAAATTACTCTCTGTCCCTCTCCTGAGAGTTGCTAAGCATTCCAAACAAGATAAAATCTTGTTTTCCCTTGGCTTTCATGACTCTCTCCTCTTTGGCTCTCCTCCTACAGCTCTAATCATTCCTTCAGCATGCTCTTCTGAGGATCCTGCTCATCTCCCATCCAACTTTCTGTGGGGCTTCAGCAGGGCTCTCTCTTTGGTCCCCTTCTCTTCTCCCACTATACCCAGGAACAAGGTGATCTCATCCCAAATAAATGCAATTATCTCTATGCTGAAGAATCAGAGACCTACCTCTCTACTCCAGATCTGTCCACTTCTTTCCCAACTAAAATCTCAGCCTCTCTCTGATTCTTCACGTTGTTGTCTAGCCGTCAGGTCAAGTTCAACATGGCTAAAACAGAGCTCGTAATACTTCCCTCCAACCCCTGCCCCATACCACCTTCTTTCTCAATGACTGTGGACAACACCACCACCTTCATTCTGCCTGTCACTCAGATCCTGGATGTCATCTTTGACTCAAATCTCAATCTGGGTCTTCACATACAGGCTACTTCTAAATCTTGCAGATTCTTTCTGCATAACAGCACTAAGATATGGGCTTTCATATCCATCCACACAGCTAACACTCTTGTCCAGGGTTTCATCATATCACTTTTCAATTTCTGCAACATCCTTTTACTGGTCTTGATAAATGTCATCTTGCCCGGCTCATATCCATTCAGAATGCTGCTGAAAAGACAGTATTGCTAGATCCTCCCCCCACCCCCGTTTGAATCCCTCCACTGGATCCCCCTTCTTTGTTTCATCAAACATAATAGGCTGCTTAGCTTCACATTCAAGGCACTTTAAGGTCTACCCCACCATGCCTATAATCTCTCATTCGCTATCATAGTGTTGACATGCACGTAGAGTTTGCCCATGACAACAGTCTCCATCACTTGTGTTACATTTTCAAATAAGCCTCTTCATGCTCTCTACCCTGCTGCCCCACACACTTGGGAGAAACCCCCTGTAAACATCTACAAACCTACATCATTATCATCCTTCAAACTCTCCTCTGCCATGATGCCTACAAAAAACTTGACTAGGGTTACGTTACTGGTTTGCTGATGCTACTGCCTACTATACTGGCCAATACAGTCTCATTGATTCTTCCTATTCTCCCATATATCTGAATTCAACTGTTGTCTCTTGTCTTATACTTAGACTGTAAGCTATTTGAGTGCAGAGATCTTTTTGTTCTATGTTTATACAGGGCCTAGTACAATGGGGTCATGTTCCTGGTCCTGGACTATGGCTCCTGGGCACTATAATAATACAAAAAATAAACAATCATAAGCAGAGGAGAAATTGTGACCACCAACTGGGACAAATTATATAGGAGATGGGAAAACTGGGGCGCAATGACTACCAACACTGTTAGACTATCTTACTTCACAAAACTTCACTTATATGCCCACTTTGCTTGTAAAATTTAACACATACCATATTAAAAAGTTCTTAGAAAATGTAATTATTTACAGTACACAGTTTATAAAGGGTCCACTGTGTTAGTCTTGCAAAATATCTTCAAAGAAAACTGTACATGTTGTTCTTTCAAAATCGTATCTATAGCACCAATGTCAAACTAGGAAATATTTTTACATATATATTTCAAACATATTGGTCTTTTAAAATAAATAAAGACCAATTAGATAAATATTTTAATTATCTTAGTCAAACCAATCAACTCTTTTGGTCCTCCTCTGATAACTGATCCACATTTGTTCTTTCTACAGCACACATCTAGCTGAAGTATTATTTCCAAAAAATATCCTAAGTCTAGCTGAAACTTCTTCAAGAGTTTCTTGTTCCTCAGTGACAGACACTGCAACAATCACCTCTCACATCCATTATTTTAGCTCATTAGTTTATTCCTATCAACACATTCTGTAGCTTTTTCAATATATAAGATACCCTCCAAGTCCAAAACAAAGAAAGTGGGCAATAGCTTCTGCACAAAATGTTTCCATCTGTGTTTCAGTTCCTGAAGGTAGTCCCAATATACAAAATTTCTAGCTTGAGACCAATTTTCTTCAGGCTTTTATTTTATATTCATAGTAAATGTGATGCTCAACTATCTCCTAAACACCACTAGTTTTCAGTCACTGTCTCTACATCTACATATTGTTCAACATATTCATCTAGATCAGGGGTTGGCAACCTTTCAGAAGTGGTGTGCCGAGTCTTCACTTATTCACTTTAATTTAAGGTTTCGCGTGCCGGTAATACATTTTAACGTTTTTTAGAAGGTCTCTCTCTATAAGTCTATATTATGTAACTAAACTATTGTTGTATGTAAAGTAAACAAGGTTTTCAAAATGTTTAAGAAGCTTAATTTAAAATTAAATTAAAATGCTGATCTTACACCGCCGGCCCACTCAGCCCGCTGCCGGCCTGGGGTTCCGTTCACCTAGTTCGGCAGCGGGCTGAGCGGGGCCTGCGGGACCCCAGCTGGCAAGGGGCCGGCAGCCGGGATCCCAGACTGGGGGTGCAGGTGGGAATGTGGGGGGGGGTGCAGGAGCTCCCGTTTGGTGCTCAGGGTGGGGGTGCAAGAGTCAGGGCATGGGGTGTGGGGGGGGCTGGGTGTGTGTGGGGGGGTGCAGGGGTCAGGGCAGAGGGCTGGGTGTGTGTGTGGGGGTGCAGGGGTCAGGGCAGAGGGCTGGGCTGCTCGGCTCGTGGGGGTGCTCACGGCAGGGGGCTGGAGGGAATATGCACCGTCCCCACCCCTTTCCCCAGGGCCCCATCCCCACCTCTTCTCTGCCTCCTCCCTGGAGCAGCGAGCACCCTGCGGCTCTGCTCCACTCTCCCTCCCCCGGCGATCAGCTGATCGGCGGCAGGGAAAGGGAAGAGGAGAGGGAGGGGCAGGAAAGCACCATGCTGTGGGAAGAAGCGGGGGAGGGGGAGCTTGGCTGCCGGCATGACCAAGCTTCTGCCTCCTGCCCCCGCAGGAGAAATCGGTATGGGGGGGCTGAATGGGGCCAGGACCCCGGCAGGCAGCAGCGTGCCATCAAAAATCGGCTCGCGGGCCGTCTTTGGCACGCGTGCCACAGGTTGCCGACCCCTGATCTAGATTATCTTTATTTCTTGAAAGCCATGTTTCAATTTTACTTTCTGTGGCCACACTAGTGTGCAACAGTTTGTTCTGTTATGTAATAATACTCAGCACTTATCTATATAAGTGCTTTACATTTTAAAATACTGTATAAGCATTAACTAATCCACACAATACCCCTGTGAACTAGATAAGTATTACTTTTTCCTATTTTACAGATGAAGAACAGACAGTTTAAGTGATCTGTCCTAGGCCACACATAAATCAGGACAGCTGGGATTATAAAGCAGTTCCTAGCTCCCCATCCTGTTGTCAGTCTACTGGACCATACTGATTCCTATTATAGATAAAAGGCCTGGTCTACAATATGACTTTAATTCGGATTTAGCAGCGTTAAATCGAATTAACCCTGCACCCGTCCACACAACAAAGCCATTTATTTCAAAATAAAGGGCTCTTAAAATCGATTTCTGTACTCCTCCCCGACGAGCGGAGCAGCGCCAAAATCGATATTGTTATTTCGAATTAGGGTTAGTGTGGCCGCAATTCGATGGTATTGGCCTCCGGGAGCTGTCCCAGAGTGCACCATTGTGACCGCTCTGGACAGCAATCTGAACTCGGATGCACTGGCCAGGTAGACAGGAAAAGCCCCACGAACATTTGAATTTCATTTCCTGTTTGCCCAGCGTGGAGAGCACAGGTGACCACAGATAGCTCAGCTCATCAGCACAGGTAACCATGCAGGCCGATAACCGAAAAAGAGCACCAGCATGGACCGTACGGGAGGTACTGGATCTGATCGCTATATGGGGAGAGGATTCAGTGCTAGCAGAACTTCGTTCGAAAAGACGAAATGCCAAAACTTTTGAAAAAATCTCCCAGGGCATGATGCAGAGAGGCCACAATAGGGACTCAGATCAGTGCCACGTGAAAAAGTCAAGGAGCTCAGACAAGCCTATCAAAAAACAAAGGAGGCAAACGGTCACTCCGGGTCAGAGCCGCGGACATGCCGCTTCTACGCCGAGCTGCATGCAGTTCTAGGGGGGGGACGCCACCACTACCCCACCTCTGACCGTGGATTCCGAGGCGGGGATAATCTCATCAGCTACACCTGAGGATTCTGCGGACGGGGAAGAGGAGGAGGAGGAGGAGGAGGACGAGCTTGCGGAGAGCACCCAGCACTCCGTTCTCCCCAACAGCCAGGATCTTTTTCTCAGCCTGACTGAAGTACCCTCCCAACCCAGTATCCAAGACCATGACCCCATGGAAGGGACCTCAGGTGAGTTTACCTTTTAAAATATAAAACTTGTTTTAAAAGCAAGCGTTTTTTAATGATTACTTTGCCCTGAGGACTTGGGATGCATTCGTGGCCAGTACAGCTACTGGAAAAGTCTGTTAACGTGTCTGGGGATGGAGCGGAAATCCTCCAGGGACATCTCCATGAAGCTCTCCTGGAGGTACTCCAAAAGCCTTGCCACAAGGTTTCTGGGCAGTGCAGCCTTATTCCGTCCTCCATGGTAGGACACTAGACCACGCCATGCTTGCAGCAAGTAATCTGGTATCATTGCCTGACAAAGCCTGGCAGCGTATGGTCCCGGTGTTTGCTGGCATTCAAGCAACATCCGTTCTTTATCTCGCTGTGTAATCCTCAGGAGAGTCATATCGCTCATGGTAACCTGGTTGAAATACGGGAATTTAATTAAGGGGACAGAGGTGGCCGTTCCTACTGGGCTGTTTGCCTGTGGCTGAAAAGAAATCCTTCCCTGCAGTTAGCCAAGCGCAGGGTGGGGGGAATTGGCCCTGAGCTTTTCGCGTTTGGCTAGCAGGGATCTTCCCTGTTACCAGCCACGCGGTGGGGGGAGGGGTACAGCGATCATCCCAGATAATTCATGGCGGGAGGAGAGGGCGGGGGGTTAGTTTGGTTTCTGCAGGGATCTTCCCTGATACCTGCCATGCGGTAGGGGGAGGGATAAAGCGATCATCCCAGAGAATTGGATGGGGGGGGGGGTAGTTTGTTTTCTGCTGCTGAAGGTTAACAGGAAAACCGCAGCAGTCAACGGGCTTTGCTTGGTATGTGGGAAAGGAGGGCGCAGAAGCCGAAAGACAATGGCTTACCATGGCTGCATGCAAGCTGAATTCTGTTGCCCGGACCTGCGTCTGTGATCTCTAACACCAAAGCCACAGGCACTCAATATTAAGATGGAAAATGCGACCTTGTACTGAAATCACATGTGCTATGTAATGTGAATAGTGTTGTTCACCGTGAAAGAGCATAAGCATTGTTCTGTAAAATGTATCATTTTAAAAACTTCTCTCCTTTTTTTCAACCCTCCCTCCAGCAGCTGCAAATTTTTCAAGCCTCCCTCCTCCGTCCCGAAGGCTATCTCAGATAAGGTGGCGTAGAAAGAGGACGCGAGACAAGATGTTCACGGAAATAATGGAATGCACCCGCAATGAAAGAGCTCATTTGAATGAGTGGAAGGACACGGTATCTAAATTTAGGAAAGATGCCAGTGAACGTGAGGTCATGAGGGACGCTCGAGATGAGAGGTGGCAGGCTGCAACGCTGGGGCTGCTGCGTGATCAAACGGACATGCTCCGGCATCTGGTGGAGCTTCAGGAACGGCAGCAGAATAACAGACTGCCGCTGCAGCCGCTGTATAACCTCCCTCCCCCCTCACCACGTTCCATATCCTCCTCACCCAGACGTGTAAGAACACGGGGGGGGAGGCTCCGTGCACCCTCCCACTCCACCCCAGTGGACAGCCCAACCAAAAGGCTGTCATTATATTGAATTTTTTCAGTGGCCTTTTACTTCCCTCCTATCCTTCTCCCAAACCTCACCCAGATTACCTTGTCGGTTCTCTCCCTATGTTTATAATCACTTAATAAAGAATACATGATTTTTAAACGATAGTGACTTCATTTCCTTTGAAAGCAAGCTGGGGGAACGGGGAGGGTGGGTTCCTTACAGAGAATGAGTCAATAAAGGGGGCGGGTTTTCATGAAGGAGAAACAAACAGAAATTTCACACTGTAGCCTGGCCAGTCATGAAACTGGTTTTCAAAGCTTCTCTGATGCACAGCGCTTCCTGGTGTGCTCTTCTAATCGCCCTGGTGTCTGGCTGAGGCAAATCGCCTGGCGCGTAATCAGCAGCCAGGCGATTTGCCTCAGCCTCCCACCCTGCCATAAAGGTCTCCCCCTTACTTTCACAGAGATTGTGGAGCACACAGCAAGCAGAAATAACAATGGGGATATTGGTTTGGCTGAGGTCTGAGCGAGTCAGTAGCGATCGCCAGCGACCTTTTAAACGGCCAAATGCACATTCTACCACCATTCTGCACTTGCTCAGCCTGTAGTTGAACAGCTCCTGACTCCTGTCCAGACTGCCTGTGTATGGCTTCATAAGCCATGGCATTAAGGGGTAGGCTGGGTCCCCATGAATAACTATTGGCATTTCAACATCCCCAACGGTTATTTTCTGGTCCGGGACGTAAGTCCCTTGCTGCAGCCGTTTAAACAGAGTAGTGTTCCTGAAGACGCGAGCATCATGAACCCTTCCCGGCCAGCCCACGTTGATGTTGGTGAAACGTCCCTTGTGATCCACAAGTGCTTGCAGCACCATTGAAAAGTACCCCTTGCGGTTTATGTACTGGGTACCCTGGTGCTCCGGTGCCAAGATAGGGATGTGGGTTCCATCTATCGCCCCACCACAGTTAGGGAATCCCATTGCAGCAAAGCCATCCACTATGACCTGCACATTTCCCAGAGTCACTACCTTTCGTAGCAGCACCTCAGTGATTGCTTTGGCTACTTGCATCACAGCAGCCCCCACAGTAGATTTGCCCACTCCAAATTGATTCCCGACTGACCGGTAGCTGTCTGGCGTTGCAAGCTTCCACAGGGCTATCGCCACTCGCTTCTCAACTGTAAGGGCTGCTCTCATCTTGGTATTCTGGCGCTTCAGGGCAGGGGAAAGCAAGTCACAAAGTTCCAAGAAAGTGCCCTTACGCATGCGAAAGTTTCGCAGCCACTGGGAATCGTCCCACACCTGCAATACTATGCGGTCCCACCAGTCTGTGCTTGTTTCCCGAGCCCAGAATCGGCGTTCCACGGCTATAACCTGCCCCATTAACAGCATGAACTCCAAAGCACCGGGTCCCGCGGTTCGATAGAATTCCATGTCCATATCCTCATCACTCTCGCCACTGCGCTGCCGTAGCCTACTCCTCGCCGCCTGGTTTTGCAGGTTCTGGTTCAGCATAAACTGCACGATAACGCGCGAGGTGTTTACAATGTTCATGACTGCTGTCTTGAGCTGAGCGGGCTCCGTGCTTGCTGTGGTATGGCGTCTGCACTGTTCACCCAGGAAAAAGGCGCGAAACGGTTGTCTGCCGTTGCTTCCCTGGAGAGGGGGGAGGATATACCCAGAACCACCCGCGACAATGTTTTTGGTCCCATCAGGCATTGGGATCTCAACCCAGAATTCCAATGGGCGGAGGAGACTGCGGGAACTATGGGATAGCTATGGGATAGCTACCCACAGTGCAACGCTCCAGAAATCGATGCTAGCCCCGGTACATGGACGCACACCACCGAATTAATGTGCTTAGTGTGGCCGCATACATTCGACTTTATACAATCTGTTTCCAAAATTCGAATTATATAAATTCGGATTAATCCCGTAGTGTAGACATACCCGAAGATACAGATCTTCCATTACTCAAAGGAAGGGCCTTTCTTATGTTTGAGTTTGTTAGTTACGAAGCCTCAGTTTCATGGCACAATGGTGGGTGCATGTAACCCTGAAGCAGAGCACAGGATTTTGTGCTTTAGACTTGGCCTTATACATTTTTAAAGTCTTTGTACAGGCCATGATATATTTCAATTTTAAAATCCTCCAGATTTAAATAGAAACAATCCATTTAAAGTGTTGCAGCCCCTTATTAAATGAGCACCAACAGAAAACATGTCCTTAAAGTGAGGCTTCATAGCCTTCTCCTCCTCCTGTTCTGTGGTTTAAGCTCCTCTATGGTTTGAAGAAGGATTGAACTAGAAGTTGTCCAACTTTGTCACATTCAATCATTTTAGGGAAGGCTGACGTGGCTTTTAGGTGAACTCTAATATTCTTTGCATGTCTTTGGGCTAGTCTACACTGGCAACGCTAAAGCGCTGCCGCGGCAGCGCTTTAACGTGCTTTTGTGTGGTCACGGCTCTAAAAAAACCACCTCAATGAGGGGCGTTTGGTGCAGCTCCCAGCGCTGGGGCACTGTTTACACTGGTGCTTTACAGTGCTGCAACTTGCTCTGCTCAGGGGTGTGTTTTTTCACACCCCTGAGCGAGAAAGTTGCAGCACTGTTAATTGCCAGTGTAGACAAGTCCTGAGTTAAACAACTCAGTAAATATAGTTTAGCGTTATAGACAAGGTGGAATTTCTAGGACTGGTTTCTAGAATTGAGAAAAGGGAAAAAAAAAGTTGCTACAATCAAAAAACATTATTTGTAGATTTCTTCTGCATAATCTGTGAATATTTACAGAAACCAATGGCTAACTGAGCTTTCTTTATGTTTAGTTCTCAGCCTTTAGCCATCTTATCAGTTTGAAGAGACTTTATGAGTACAAATTCCTTAGCTGGCCTAGTTTATAGTTAGGCTTGGCAGAATTTGATTTGTATTTGTTTATAATTTTGATGGATAAAAATCAATGTTTGTTTTTAAGCTTTTTTTCCCTATTTGATTGATTTAAATTTTCACAGCTGCACAAAATTAAGGTCAGAGTCAGGCAATAATTCTTTAATAGTAATAGATGCGGAGATTCAAAAAGTTAAAGCTTTATAACCATTAAAAACACAAATTGTCCACATCATGTGAAAATATACAAAAATAAAACATGTAAGTTTTCAAGCAGCATTTTTCTTATTTTACCTATTTGTAATTTTTTTCGTTGATTTGTTTATAGTGAAATAAACATTTACCAATAAAAATCTAATCTTTCCAAGCCTACTATTATAGTATGAAATGCCATTTTAAAGATACTTCCTCTGTTTAATCTTACCAACTCTAATTTAAGGGGAGAAAAATTATAATTTAGCAGGAGAATGCATTTTATCATGTTGAAATAAAGCCCTCTGAAGACCATTTTTACAAGACACGACAACATACTAATGCCAAACTGGCATGAATTCTCATCTGTGCATTTTGGTTTCAATGGGTTAATTAACTTGGCTGGATACAAATTGTAATTATCTGTGTTCAATGTTAATGTCCTAGGAGTGTTGTCTATAAGGATTTGGGGAACCACAGACATTATTTTGGTTACTACTGGATTCTGTCTGTTACTTTGGAATTTAAATGGCTGCAGGAGATAAGAATAGTGAGAACAGGTTGATCTACTTTGAAAGGTTAAATTATGTGAAACAGGACAGAGCAGAAATGGATTGGAGCTATATCAACTGGTCTGCCTTGCTTTTTTCTGCCTTGCTCTTGGTGGTCTTTGTGAACACACAAAACCCTTCTACAAATAGATTTAGGTACATTTGCTTAATGCTGAAGGAAAATTTAAGAAAGTCAGCCACGAGTCTCCTCTTGAGATATTGGTTTGGATGTGTAACCACAGTGTATAACTTCCTGTACAACTGATATTTAGTGGTTTAGATCCCTTCATCATATATAGTTAATGTGACTTACTCCATGAACAAATAATTTATCATGTCATACACATAACATATACAATAAATACATGCTAACATTACTGAGGAACATACACAGTAAATATATGCTAATGTTACTGAGGTTGGAGTTAAGGGTTTTTTGATTTTTTTTTGCAATTTAATGAGTGTATTCTATTTCTTAATATGTTGGAGATGGAAGAGAGTGCAGAGAATAGTTAATGTGATGAGTGGGTGTTAAAGCACAATAAAGAAGGTTCCTTTAACTTGTTACTTCCTTGCTTTTAAAAGTTTGTGTGGGTGGATTTGGCACTTAAGAAACCTTAATTGGTTTATAACTAAAATTAAAACTGGTATTAATTCAACAGACTATTATTGGTCACTGAGATCAAATGAGATCTGTAGCTTTGAAAAACTACCTACCGTACTAGATGCTTTTCAAAACTCTCCTCTAGTCAACCAAACATTTTTTAGGGTTGTAATCTTCAAAGAGAACGAAGATTCCTTTTGGGTTTAAACCTTTTATTGATTGGTAAATTTTCTCCTTATCTGAGCAATTACAATAAATCTGTAAGATTTGCCTCTTAGGTCCATCTACTAATATAACGGCATCCATACTAGGGAGATGCACCAATTTAACTACACCTCTACCCCGATATAACGCGACCCGATATAACACGAATTCGGATATAACGCGGTAAAGAAGCGCTCCAGGGGGGGCGGGGCTGCGCACTCCGGCGGATCAAAACAAGTTCGATATAACGCGGTTTCACCTATAACGCGGTAAGATTTTTTGGCTCCTGAGGACAGCGTTATATCGGGGTAGAGGTGTATATTGATTTCTAAACAAATAGAGTCAAATTGGTACAAAAACTGTGTGTAGACAACTCCTTAGACAACTTCCTCACTGATATTTGGAAAGTCTGACTTTATCAAGCACTGACTAGAAAGAACCTTTCCTCCTTGCTCTCTTCCTCTTTACATTGGTTAAAATGCTTAGGCCATGGTCCTATGAGAAGCTGAATGCCTCCTGGGAGTTGATGCCCAATTTTAGGGCCCTTAAGATCTCACCAAATCAGTTCCTTATATAACAACAATAAATGAGGAAGTGATAGGGGTCATCAAATAAACAGGTGAAATATTTTTTTAAAAAGCAGCAGCTAAAAAATGTTCTGTAATTCTGCAATACACAGGGAGATCTAAACAGATAGACAGACAGACAGATGCACAAACCAACAGTTAAAAGTAAAACATCAATGTTGTTATGCTAATAAAGAAAAACAAGGGACAGTTTTCTTCCATAACATTACCCACCTTCTTATGCTCCTTTCCCAAAAAAATGGTGGACGAGTAAATGTCAACTGTTTTGTTTTATACAGTATACTTTCACAAACCCCAGATGAAACGATAAAGGTGTTGATCCTGAAGATCCTACTTATTCTTGTACAGAAAATGGAAAGCTTTTATTTTATTTATTTATCAGAGGCAATATTTTTCTCTCTTTTAACACTGATAATGAACAAATTCAGCCTTTTCTCTTATCTGCCTGGTCTTATCTTATTACAAACAATGATTTTTGAAAAACACTGTATAATACTGCAATCTAAGACATCGGTCAATTTTGATTGACACAAATATTTGTATTAAAGGTTACATACTGCAATTTACAATTGGGTACTATCACAATACTGTATGTTAATGTAATCAGTATTTTCATTTCATGAATTCATTTGCAGCATCACACTGCAAGGGTATTCTTACATATATTGGAAGCACAATTACTAAGCAGTTCAAGAGTTCTTTAAGTAGAATTTTCCTTTTTATTCAACAGATTTTAACACCATAAACTACTTCTAGGTTGTTGGGTTTTGGGGGGTTTCTGGGTTTTTTTCCTGGAGGGGGTGGTGCTTGTGATTTAATTTCCCAACTTTTAAAGTATTCAGACACTTGGAATATCAAACATACTGAATTAATCCACAAATATTTACATGAAAAACAATTTAATTTCTTTCTATAGTAACTATCACAGGGACTATTGTCATGAAAATTTCCCCATTTTAAGAAATTAATGCGATTACTGATAAAGGGAGGAAATTAAATTATATCATCACAAACACGTAAAGGGTATAATCCCATATCCACAAAAAGGAATCTTTATTCCCTCTTTGAATTCTGAAACAATACAGACATGCCTTAAAGGAGAACAGAAATATTATGAAGTACCTTAAGCAAGATAATTGTAAGAAAAAGAACTACTATTGCATTATTGTTGTGCTAAACTGTGACATACTTAAAAAGCTAATTTCTTTTATTATAATGGAATTTGGTATATGTGTATCTTTAATCTACTTCACTTTTTTCTTCTCATTTATATACATGAGCAAGTGTGTAAGGTGGTTACCATTACCTGTATTATTAGATTTTATACACTACTATATTTCATTACATTTTAATTTAAAAAATAATTTAAAAATATACTTGTCTTTCTACAACTTTATCAGATCTAGTTTTGACTTTTAAAGAGTTCTGTAACTATCTGAACATCTAGGGATGTCGTATACTTGTATAGTAAATGAGAGATTTATTGCAATACACATAAATGCTATACAGGGAGACATGATCAATATTTTATGAAAAGAGTAACATTTGAGAACAGTAATTATCCTATGTTATAACAGTTGAAATCTGTTTCAACCAATCAGACTACTGAATAGCTCAAGGTCTAACTCAAAAGTTAAACAACAACAAAAGTTCATGCACTGAAATTAGTATTTTTCTAAAGTTATCTCAGTTAAAACCATTTAAAACTCAATACCAGTCATCCTTTAATCACCCATTTAAATTAAATAAATTTCAACTGATAAATTCTTCTGTTGTACCTGGGCATTTCTCCGTTTGAGAGAGACAAAAGGTGAGCCTGCAACATTTTTTACCAACAATCTCTTTTAAAGAACTAGTTTAAAGGCTATTAGTAAAGAGAAAATGGAATGATTTAATGTATAAGTAATTGTTTTAACTTACAAACAGTAAAAAAATCCTACTTTTACCCATAATATTAATGATCTTGACACTATTCTGCTGGTATCATTTGATATATCTGGCATCTTCTTTTTATAATGCTAATGTGAGAAAATAACTTGTATTGTCAAAAAATTCTATTTATCTTTTAATTTAAAAATACCTAATACACCTCTGCCCCAATATAATGCGACCCGATATAACACGAATTTGGATATAACGTGGTAAAGCAGTGCTCCGGGGGGGGGGGGGGGGGGGGGCTGCGCACTTTGGCGGATCAAAGCAAGTTCGATATAACGCAGTTTCACCTATAACGCGGTAAGATTATTTGGGTCCCGAGGACAGCATTATATCGAGGTAGAGGTGTACTACAAAAAAATCCTAGTGTTTGGAAATATGAGTAGGAGACTGTCAATTACATAAAGTATAAGTCCTAGAAGAAAAGAATCATCAATAGAAATCCCCACATTTTAATCACAAGAGATTTCAGCTTGAATCTCTCCTATACTGTTGGCCATTTGACCTTAATTCTAACTCAGCAAAGCACTGAAAGCATGTGCTAGCCTTAAGCACATGCTTTGTTGAATTGGGACTTTACTGTTACTGCCAATCATTTTTGAGACAGCAAGAGTTTGATCCCTTGAAACAGCTTTTCCTCTTTTCCCATGGGGATGGACCTAGTCCTGATAAATGTTGTGTTCAAAACAAAAAAAGGGGTATTGGAATCCAACAATGAAGCACCAATATAATGATAATGCCAATATTTATCACACTGTAAATTATGAAGCCACTTTTATAACATACAAAAATCCCATTGAAATCAATGAGACCGCCTATTAAAACAACTGCACTGCAATATGTAAAGTATGTTTTACAAAATATTTTATGAAGTAACACTTTTTCATGTTTATAAGTGTCACCAATGGTTAGTTCACATTTTATACCAATGGCCTGCAATTATTTTATGTATCTAAGATAACATTTTTTAAAAAGTAGAAAAGCTAAAACAGGGAAATTATTTACAATTCTATTTTTAGTTGCTTCATCTTACTAGAAAATGGTTGAAGGAATTTCATAAGTCTGTGTTTCCATGTATTTAATTTTCATGGGTGATTATATCAACTGAAAAGAATTCCTATTTTTGTGTCATGTATGTTAATAAGATTCTTATACAGACACTGTACTTAGTATTTGAAATGAA
Organism: Emys orbicularis; assembly: GCF_028017835.1. Classification (NCBI taxonomy): domain Eukaryota; kingdom Metazoa; phylum Chordata; order Testudines; family Emydidae; genus Emys; species Emys orbicularis. Next base: position 23,163,937 of record NC_088696.1, read on the forward strand.
AGTTTTTAGTTAATATCCGTGTTTTGGAGCCTCCCACTGGCAACCATCATACGGACAAAAAGTGATATTTGAGACATTGTCAGAATGGAGTACTTATATCTAGAGATCCTTCACTATTTTGCTTCAAAAGAACTTAAAACTTCTGAGTTCATATTCTAATGCAATTTAAAAGATCAGAAAAAAAAAATCCCACATCTACTAGTGCATGTGTTCTTGCAGAGTACTTGGTGTTATCAGACATCTACTATGCAAAGGTCAAGTGAGTTTCACTGAGTTTAGTGGTGACAAAAATATCCTGCAACACTGGTAAGATATAACAGAAAAGGAAACGGGATCTCAGAACTAGCAGAAGTCACATTAAGTAACATAGGTTATGGTGAAGAATAAGGAAGTTTTCACTGATATGTGGAAACTGTTGCTATGTGATCCTCAGAGAAAGGATAAAGAAATAAAACAACTGAAATACAAATTACCTTTTTTTGTTAAAACTCTTCATAAAGAATTTTTTTAAAATAAGATAACAAGAAATGTATTTTCATATATGCATGCCTACTATTTATAAACAAATTAAATCACACAGAGAGGGGGAGCCTCTGTGGTTTTCCACTACAGGCAGGAACATGGATAACTAACCAGGGTAAATGAAAGTACACCTCTACCTCGATATAACGCTGTCCTCGGGAGCCAAAAAATCTTACCGTGTTATAGGTGAAACCGCGTTATATTGAACTTGCTTTGATCCACCGGAGTGCGCTTTACCGCGTTATATCCGAATTCGTGTTATATCAGGTCGCGTTATATCGAGCGGTGTACTGAAAAGTACTGGTGTCTGAATGTCTTTTCATTACAAGGCAGATTACAAAACTTTCTGAAGTAAAACTGATATAAAATATAATTCAAATGCTAATCTGAAAAATATATTAGTAGCTCATAGCTAAAAAGTGCCAATTTTAAAATTAAAGTTTACTTTTTTCCTTCTTTGACATCTACACTGATATTTCAGGCTCATATTGTAACACGGCAAGTTAAACTAAAGATAAATTGTGGTGTGAAGAACACTTGCTGGTGGTCCAGAAAGTTGGCTGATCACATAGCTGGCTGTCCCCCTTTCCAAACGCTTCTAAAGACACATAGGCTCTTTAAAGCAAAGAGCCTGGTGACAAGTAAAACTAGCTGGAGACAATGAACTGCTAATCAGCCGCCTTTACTAGGGGCTGCTGCTACATAAAAGGAGGAAAGAAACAGGAGCATACAGTGGTACTTGATCTGCTTGCCCCCAATGGAAGTGTAGTGTTCCCAGGAGAATGGAGCAAAAGGAACTGAGCAGCATGTCCAGAGAAGGAAAAGAGAAGAAAACCACGTGCCAGGGAAGAACATGCAGAGGGAGGCAAGCAGCACACATGAGAGAGACAGATTAAATGAAGAGCAAAAGTATCGTGTGATTCACTTTTTTCAAAAAGAATAAAGCATTTGCATATTAAAGTTAAAAGAAATAAATATTTTCTTATTATTACTATTTCATGTAAGCAATTGCGGTAATTTACAGAGAGGATATGTAAGGGTGAGCTGAAAAACAGGTGGTCAACATGATCACAAATGAATAATGTGTCCAAGAGACTGTCTGTAGACACAGTCCTCACTATGAAAGTTTTGTGAACACGTGATTTTAACAGAATTGATTTGTTTGTTTTTACAGGTTTAACTTTATACCTGAACAACCTCTGATTGATCATCTTCTTGTGTTGGCTTACTAATGTAAACACCAACAACTGGATTTTGGTATAAGTTTAAATTGTTACAAAATTGTTTATTTTAGAGTGCCTAAAGTTTTGATAAGTACTTAAAAAAACAAAACAAAAAACCATGTTTCCCACTCTTACCTGATATCTTATGGAACTGTGCTGCATAGATAATTATTTCCAAACCAGATTTTCATAAGTCAGTTCATCAAACCAAATACTGTAGTCTGCAAAAGCTACTTAAACTTTTTTTTAATCATACTACCAGACCTATATATCTTTAAAAGAAATGCAATGTCAAAGGATACTTAAAAATTGTGTCCTCTAGTTTTACATATTCTTAGTATGGAGCTAATAATTTTGACTCTTAAAATAATAATTGTTTATAAATATACATACGTTTTTTCCTGTGCTCAACCAGGCCAATGGCCTGCTTAGCTGAGCATTTGGAAAACCAGTTGTCCCCAAGCAGAACAGTGACCTCATTGGTATGGACAAGTTTTCCTGGCATGAAGGCAAGGGGACCAAAAGGTACCTGTCAAAGTCAGAAAGCAAACAGCTAAAAACCACTATTAAAAATTAAATTAGAGGTCATTAGTGACCACTTAGCCAAACAAATAAATTAAAATTCAACCAGGGTTAGAAGGATTCAAAACTCTATAGCACAGTTATTTAATGACAAACACATGATAAACATTCAAACTACCAGATCTGAATCCCAACCACAGTTTGAATTTAATATTGTACTTGTAATAAACAGAACAGGTTAATATTTAACCGGAAAACCGTTCTGAGGCATAAAACTTAAGTACTAATGGATGCGGACAGGAAAACAAAAAAGTCATACTATATTACTACATAGGTTTTTAAAATAAAAATATTGTATCTCGTTTAGATGATTGTAAACTATTTATTATACATACATGTTTTCACTTCCCAGTTAAGTATAACATTGCTCAGGTTTATAACAAAAATATTATTTAAAGGAACAGTCAACTCAAATATCAATTGTTTTATTTAGTTGTGTTACTACCACCTATTTAGAAACCCCAATTTTTCCCCAAATCAAATTTGTTTGTCTCCAGCCTAAGATTGTTGCTACCTGCCAATACTCCTGTAGAGTGGGAGAGTTTGTTTACTAATCCACACACTTCCTGTTCTCATTCACCAACATGAGGGTACATCATCCTCAATGTTCTAGAAGCCATATATGTCTTCCTCCAATAACTCATAGGAACAGGAAGCAATAAACTGTTTAAAATCTGAGTATTGGCAATGGGGGTAAATATAATTAGTGGTAAATAAATTATATTGCTTAAGACACGTTTCTTAAAAGTGTTTATCCCGTTTTCTTAAAGTTTACAGTAGACATGTCACTAGGTTTATGATCCTTCCACCCACCCCACAGACCAGCTCACTTTACACACAAGCCTCAGGCAGACCCCACACCACTCACTTCAGCTAGGTCCATTCAGGCCTTATGAGCACTAGACCCTCCCCCACAATAACCCTATCCCTGATGTACTAGTTGCCCACCCACTAGCCTCATCTCCCATATCTGGTTCTCATTCAGGCTTCAACTTCAAAGGGGGACGGTTGCACGTGTTAGCCATCAGCTGTGATCCAGCTGAAGAGAAGCGGAAGGGGGAACAAGTCCAGCAGCTACTGCCTAGCTCAGCTTGTAGTCAAGTAACTCTCCACCACAGGAGAAAGCGTTGTCACCCTGCAACCTTGGACCAGCTCCTCCTCATTTCAGAGACACTTCCTGGATCAATGTCTTCCCTCACTTCTTGAGGGCAGGAACAGCACCCCTTCATCCCTCATATTCTAGTGCAGGGCATCTGGACCATATATTCTCTTCCTCTCATGGCAGTTCCTCTTCTCCAGAAGGAAAAACCAGTAGGTGGCAATGCCTGGAGCACATATTGGAGAGTGGGGGGTTGGAGGGGTGGGAGACCATCTTGAGGAAAGATTCTGTGGAGGATACTCCTCTTAAAAGATATACTCTCCCAGGCTGAAATTACAAAGGCCTTCAAAACAACAGCTTGCAACACTTACACACACCCAAAAGCAGCATTGTGTATAAAATTAAAAATATAGGCAGATAGCTGGCTACGGGACAGGGATTGTTAATATACATTTAAAATTGCAAATGAGTTGACACTGTCACTTTAAAACAAAAACTACATCCAGATGAGTCTGGTGGTTTTTGCAGTGTTTTGCATATCCATTTTGCTCTCAAGTATAAGATAACAGCAAACTCTCCACATTTTGTGTGTGTGTGTATATATGTGTACACACACACACACACACACACACACACACACACACACACACACACCCCTTCCCAGTAAAGGTAATGCTGTGGATAGGTGCTGAACTGATAACACCAGTCTTTTCTTTATCCACAAAACAGGCAGTATACGCCTGTTCTACCAAGGTAGCTCACCAATGCCCTACAGTTCCCAAAACCTGTGTGAAAACAGAGTTCAGCATTCATGCTCACTTTAGCCTTTGACCTCCCTTGTTGAGAATGACAACCTGAATGCCAGTGAGCAGCAAGTGAGATGTATCTAGAAGTGGACTGTTTGTTTCATATTCTGATATGTCACCTAACCAGCAGATGGTTACTAATTTTATTTAGTAGTTCTGAAGTGATGCCTTAGAGATAAATGATTCTGTATCCCATTACCAATTCACTGAGCAATGCAGTCCCTTTCGAAGTGTATTCTGAATTAGGCAAAAAATAGCCTCAAACAAGGAAATAGTAACTTTGTAAAGTCAGGAACTTGAATTCTGGTGGATGTTCAAGGCTAAAGTACTCTTGATAGGAATGACTCAAAACACAAGAACTCACTATATGAATGTGAAGATCATTAAAACAAAAATTAGCACCACCTTTTTATATAAAAATCAATGTCGCAGAGTTTAATTCTGTGAATCAGGAAATATTATGGCCTGTTTCTTCTATGGCTAACAGGAAATGACTAAGTACCATATTTCAGTCATAATTACAGTTTTCGGTATAATAGATTTGCATACCAAATATGTCATATTTTGTGTTAACATTTATGTCATCAGTTCTCAATTGTCAGTAACATTATAATTTATTATGGATTTGAAAAAAGACAGAGAGAAAAAGAAGCAAAGGTTTAACTATTACTATAATTAATGTATCATTACTAAGTACTATATGGTAAACCTGAATAATATACCTCACTGCCAGTGCAGTAACCTCAGATACTAAAACCATTAGTCAATTATTTTGAATAAACTATACTGTACATACCATGATATCATAAGATAGTTTATCAGGCAACGTATTGAGACGTTCTTGAAGAGCCTCATAATCATTCTCCACCTTCCTCCTGTTGACAAATTCAAGTGAGTTTAATTATTTCTAAATGTAAAATAGTTAAGTTAATGGTTTTCTGCTGATGCATTTTCAGTGCTCCATGGAAAGATATGGGAGGGAGAACTGTTTTTATTCATAAATGTATACATTTTATATCATGGAAGATTAATTTTTTTTACTTTAACATTTTTAACAATTTATTTTAAAACTCTTGTGATGGCCAGTTATAGACATCATTCATTTTAGACTAGAAGCTCATCTTTTTGAATTGCAAGCTCCTTGGGGGGAAAATAGTGCTTTCCTCTGTATTTTGTTGGTCTCACAGCACACTGCATGGGTTCAACAATTAAATCACCATCATAGTTTAGAAGACAAATTGGAATTCCAGCTTATATTTTAGAAGAGGCAGAATCTTCAAAACCTTATTTGCAATGAACAATCAGTGTGGGCTTTAAAAAAAAGGGGCAATACTCTTTAAAGTTAAATCTGATTTCTAGCTGAATTTTCTCTCCCCATGGACAGTCAACATTCCTGAAAGATGATGATTTGACCATAGGGTTATTGTAGCTTCTTGACCTATCAACAAGGAGTGTAGATGTGAAACACTACTCTAGTTCTCCTGACCAAGAAAAAATTACTAATGCTTAATTGTTGAATGTTTACATATTGCTCTACTCTTCTTTTGGGCATTTTAGAACATTCTGCATAGAAATTTTCTTTCCCATAGAACGTATTCCTCAGAATGTTTGTACACGACTTTTCCCGTCAACTTGGATGAGCATTTTCAATACCTATTTCTACTATATAGCAACTCATGAACCAATTTGTGATCTTGGAAGTGTCTTGAATAGGACAACAAACTCCCCATCTTAAACAACAAGGATGTTTATGGGCAAGTGCAGTAAGAAAGTCAGTGGCAGAAGGGATCTCAGTAATTTACACTGAAAAGCAGGATAATTTCAAACATACGTCCCCAAAATATATGTTTCCTACTCATGAGCAGCATATCCAATAGCACCTATCGAGATTGAGTTCACACAACCATGCACCAGCAGAAAAAGAGATACAGAAAAACATTCCCATAAACTTAAAAGCTGTAAGCCAAAGTGATTCAATTAACAGTAGTCTTTTGGCCATGAGAATTCCGACCCTGCATGCTCTGGAGCTCTGACCACGTTGGTACTTTCTGCAGCAACCTGGGCAGCTGGTGGCATAGCACAGTAGGGTAGCAGGCAGTAGATCAGGCATGACATGGATCCACATGCAGAAGGTCCCCATAGAGGGTGTGCAAGGGCCCCAGCTGTTACTACTACCCTTACTCATGATAATGAATGGTTGATAGCTGCTCTGCACCAAGTTTCCAAATTGTTCGGGTTGGTTCCTTCCACCAATTTGTCAGATTTCAGTCACAAAATCAATTTACTTAGGATAGGCCAGTGAGGTGCGGAAGTGGTATTTGATCCATTTCAAGAAAGGTCGCTGAGACAAAGTTGGGAAAGGGGCCAAAGAAATTAGAAATGTCTTGGTGAATCTGGCCAAACAATCCCAATAGTGTATACTGTGAAAAGATAAGGAACTCTCTGAGTTTGGGAGAAACAGTTACCTAAGGAATTTTGTCTTGTTTGCTAGCAGTAAAAATACAAACAAACAAAAAGAAGCCAGTCCTCTTCTGAAAGAATATTGAAACTGGTGTGCTGGAAAAAAGATTTTTTTAAGGTAAATTATCAGCTAACACGTGCATTGCATTATCAGGCATATACATTTGAGGGTAGAGGATATTCTCTACTTCTGCCCCAATACAGCACCTCATGTAATCTTTGTACAGGGTGAACCTCTCTAATCCGGCACTCCCTGGTCCAGCAACATCCATGGGCCGGCATAGGTGCCGACTCCATGGGTACTCTGGGGCTGGAGCACACACAGGGAAAAATTAGTGGGTGCGGAGCATCCATCGGCACCAAGCTCTCCTAGCTGCCCTCCTCCCCCCGCGCCTCTTGCGCACCGGCAGCCCCACGCTTACCAACACTTCCTCCTCCGTCCCAGCGCTTCTGGAGCGCCACGAACACCTGATTTGCGGCGTTCAAACTGCAGGAAGGAGGGGGAGGAACTGGGGCTGGCGGCTGGGACCTGGGGCTGGCATCGGAACCTCCGGGCAGGCTGCAGCACCCCCAGCAACCCTACTTCCTGCATCTATGGAGATCCACTGGCACTCTGCATTGACCTCCCATGGTTTGGCAAATTCTCTGGAGCACTGGTCAGGTCCCCAGGATGCCAAACTAGAGAGGTTCAACCTGTATTTAATCTTGGGATGGAAGCCAGCATCATGGATATGAACTGAAAATGCTGACCAAAAGATGCAAATTCTGATGGTTTTCTGAGGATGTTCAAGTAGGCATCCTGTACATTTGTTTACTAGAAGTAGATATCTACCTTGACCGGGTGGATGAAGAAACTGCAATATGAACATCTTAAAAAACAACAGCCAACTATTACTGACTTTCTTCAATTCCCAAATAAAGTGGAATCTCTGATCATTTTGGGACCATGAAAAAAGTTGCAATAATCCCACAATTTTTTCGTCTCATTTAATTTCTGGAAGATTACGGTTACAGTGGTCACTAGTAGAAACACCCAACTTTATCACCCTGCAGTATTCAAGCACTCAACAAGGTATCTGCAGTACTTTGTATTTTCAAAGTACATGTCTAAGATGCTGAACTGTGTCCCATGGACTTAGGCTCCAAAGTCACTTAGACACTTTTGAAAATTTTACCCCCTGTGATTAAAGCACAAAATAGTGTTTGAAGACTTGGGTCCTACTCAAGTTCTGCTGCACACTTCCTGACACACTCAGACAAGCCCCCTTGCACTTTAGTTTCTTCACCTGTAAAATGAGGATAATATTCACCTTCTCCACAGGGCTGTTGTAAGGTAAATTCATTAACATTTACGAAGTACAGTGAGAGTCTTGGAAGAGAAGCAATATGATGAAAACTTATTGTTAATAGAAGAAGAAAAGTCTTAAGCTCCATTCTCTGCCCCCAACGATATTCCTATTTTTATGGAAAATTGGCAACGATGTAGTCATACCAAATTTATATCCCCCAAACAAATGGGGACAATTTGTTTCAGCTTGCTACTATGAGAAGAAAATCTAGTTGGAGGTGTGGGGGATGGAGGTCAAGGGAAAACAGATCAATTCATTCTTCTAAATAGGTTTTTTGGAACAGGAATCCTTAAGACACATCGCTGAAGATCTGCCATCTTTCTAGCAGTTTTGGTCCCCTGAATTAGAGCCAGAAGTTTTTACTTTCCTTCTTTTTTTATATAACCATCTAATTAGGAATCTGGAAATGAAGGCTCGATAAAGATCTTTAACATTGCACCATTTCCAGCTTTTTGTTAAAGGGACTCTGCAGTTACCAGTGGTCATCTCTGTTGGAGTTTGAAAGCTTAATATGTTTATCTTGATGCAACCTTGTGTGTTTTGATATCTGATTAAATATTTGAAATCTTTTTCCACAGATGATCAGCTGTGTATGTAGTGTGAGGTCAACACTTGCTGTTGAAGGACTGGCCAAAAGGGTGACAAGCTTGAAGACTGAGTGCTAACATGTAACAGAAGAACTTTTAAGTATTTTTGTGTGGTTTAGGAAAAACATCAAGATATAGACTCTTCAAAACCCATCACCACAAATCTCACCTTGCTTATGATATGAAGACAATTCATATTCTAAAATAAGAAAACCTTAAAGATGCACAAAAACAAAAGCAATCAAAACCCTTTTGCTGGATTTGAAATACAAAGAGGGAAATCCCTAGGAAAACAAGAGTGCAAAAAATGATCATTTCAGCGCTAAACATCTCCTAGATGTGACAGCCAGGATAAACAATTTCTCCATTTATCTGAAAAGAAGGTGGTGTCCTTTAGGATTAGGCAGTTGCCCACTACTGAATAACCAGATAAAAGTGTTGCAGGAACTGCTCTGCATCGAAGGCAGAAGGATTCTACTGCATTGCACATATTCTATATTAGTGAGCCTTGGAAACTGATTTCTTGATGTGGTTGCCTACCATTATGTAGGAGAAAGTTCAATGGAAAGAGTATTGGGGAATGACTAAAAGATGCACCTTTGTTTTTCAGTGGATCTTACTGGTCATACTCTACTCTGGAAGTCTCTGAAAATGCAGCAATGCTCTAAAAAGGTATAACAGATCCAAGAAAATAAAAATAAATCTATTTATTGAATTGGCCTGAAACAGTATTATGTAGGAAGTTTTTCTTCTCTCCCCATCTAATGACACATGATCATGTGAACTCATGGGTCTACTGGTTGCATAGACAATTAAGAAATTAAAACCAACAGTGTTATACTTTCAGGCAGAATAAATATTTATTTAGGAATGAGATTCAACTTATGAAGTGCCTCTATAAATGGAAATGCTTTAGCTGACCCCATGCTTTACTCATTATTTTAGCAGTTATTTATGTCTCTGAATCTATACTTTTAAAATAAGTTAATTACATTAAAAAGAAAAGAAATGAATTTTTAATGGAAACTTATTAAAGTGGAGTATTTTAAAACTGTGCTGTTATTCATCCAATTCTATTTAACATCTATCTGTGTCATTGGCTATTTAAAGATTCTCATAAGAGGATATTATTCAGCTGAAACACATAGGCACTCACCTCTTGCACCATGTGGCCCCAAATGTTAATACATTTTCTTTAAACAAAAATTGTGTACATGCTCTGTAAACTGCTTTTCAATATAAAATACATCAGCCAATTTCAAATCCTTCTCTCCTACTCTCTATAAAAAACATCCAAAAATTAGATATGAACTAAGGGTTCGTTTTAAAAACAAACAAACCATACCCTGCCAAAAAAACAAAACACCAACAAAAATATTCCAGACATTCTCATAGAAGCAAAACAAACTTTGTAAACTTTTCATTTTGTAAAAGTTTAAAAAGTTAGACGTTTGGTCAACATTTTTGGGAAAGAAGACTCCCAGAATGAGAATTTATATCCTGGACTAAATTGGTATGGTAAGTTATAAACTCCTGAAAAGTGTATTATGGAAATACTGACAGATTTAACTACAACAGCAACAGTGGCACCACTATGATACTTTCCTTATTGAAAATTAATGCAGTCTCTGAATTTTAAACATAAGTGAAACATATTACTTGTAGATTATTTTCTGCAAGCCAACAGTCAGAATTTAATATGATGATGTGTACAGATTGCCCTGATTTTTTTTAACTCTTATCCACTGCTTGCAGCTTACATGCATTTAAACTAAAAACATTTTATACACACTAACTATAAATTATTTGCTTGGAGATCTCTCAGGCATGAAGAAAAAGCCTCTTAAAATAAATTTAAAATATTATATGCTTGATGGTGTATAACCAAAGGTTTAATCTCACCACTAAAGGGGCAGTTGCTGTGATTTTGCAATAACCCTGCAGACAATAATCAAGACAGCTCCTGTTGTTCCCTCAGTAAAATCATGGTAAACACAGCATGGATATATTGTAATTTGATATCTGTAAGATCAAATGTTATATCTCACTGTAACTCATAAGATTTCATTCACCATTAAATGTACATTTTCCTCAAATGCCATATGAAACTGCCATTTACTGGGCATGTTTTCTACTAACTATGGATTACCACATTAAAACAGCAGCATATGCATATATATATATAGTGCCCAGAGCTAATGCTTCAAGGGACACTTTTTTCCTAAACATTACATATTAAGGCTTACCAAACAGTTTACTGTAAAAATATTTAAATGTTATATTTTCACTATATATGCATAAAATTACTTAAAATAAGCATTTGCTCTTTCCTGTAGTAGTAGTAGTAGTAGTAATAAATAATAATAATAATAAATAAAAAACAAAAAACAAAAAACACCCAGGAATAACTTCCAAATTGCTGACACCTTTTTATCCAGTCAGACAGATTCAGTATTCTTTACACAAGATAATTTGTGCAAAAAATGGCAAGGGGAAAGAGGGTATAAAAGAAGCATACACATTAAGGTTCAAATATATGTGTGTGTGTTAGAGCAGTGATATCACAGGAAAGAAAATACAAATTTTGAAGAGGGCACAGTGCAATAAGTCAGAGGTATCTCAAACTATACACCTAAAGTATAATAGTAGAATTTGACTAAAATTGTTATAAATACTATAATTGCTTGGTACTTTACTAAAACACAAGTAGGTTACTTCATCAGTATTTTAAGCATGTAATCAAACATGTTTCACTTACCAGTGCTGGATTTTTTCTTGGCAGCTAGTGACCACCTGTCATTAAAACAGATAACTGCTCATGAAAAAACAAGGCTAAGCACACAGCTGCAATGTCAATGTATCAGAAACTAGAACAATAGCTTTACAGATTTGGTAGCTTCTCTATATACATTTTTATTTGTCAATGCAAAGGCATGTGAATGTTAGTTCTTAAGCAGCACACTTTATCACAACACTAATGCAGACTGATAACTGGAGAACAAATTACAGCTTTCCAATTCATATTTTGGTACAATACCTGCTCCATAACTATTAGGTGACACATGATACAAGATTACTAGTATTTTGTACAATCTACAGATCTATTTTCAATGTTACATGTTTTGTAGATAAGAAACCAATATAAATTATAACAAGATGCCAATGTAACATCCGTGCCTGTTCAGTTAAAAGAAAAACCAGCCCTGAAAATGTTTTACTTTATCAGTACACCTACAAGTGTTTTCACCTATAGTTTTATTCTAAAACAGTACACATGAATTTTGCAGTGTTTAAATGCAAAAAAAAATACCGCTATTATATATATTTTTTAATGAAACAGTTATGAGCTGAATAGCCCACTTATTTCTTCAAAATATAGGCTTCCCAAAGAGACTGAAAATCAACCAGTTCGGAATATTTTTAAGACTGCATACTTTAAAATAGTAAGTGTGGGAGGGTACCTCAGTTTAGTAATACTAGACACTATTACATATAGTACAGACAGACAAGATGCCGGTCTGCTGTACCACAATTGCATGGACACTTTGTTTAAATACATACAGAACTCTCAATAACACATATTGAACAGTATAACAAAGACAATTTCACTCAATTACATGAAATGCAAAGAAGCTATGAGGCAATTAAATATGTCTAGACATCTCCTCAATATAACATTTTCCAGATATTTTTGCAAATATTTGTTTCTCACATGGCCACAAGAATGCTAACATCTGAAAGCAATTAATAGGAAAATATGCCTGAAAAGTAACAGAATAGGACTCTTTTGAGAGCTAAAAATTATTCAAATGTGTAAGGGTTGAAGGATCAGTCCCACATTTGTGGTCTCACTACCATCATAATAATCCTACACGTCGGGACAAATTCAGCCATCCAGTTGGTTGTGCTTACACCAAGGTTAAATGTCCTTTGCCATTGAAGACTTGTAATTTTAAATCCTACATTTAATTTCTATAAAATAATCTCACCTAATGTATTTGCTAATTTTAAAAAAAATGCTAGGCACAAAGAGGAAGATTTCTAGAAGATATACATTCAGAAAACTATACTATTAATGCTTCATACACAAATCTATTTTAAAATAAAGCTTCCCTAGTATGTCACATACAGTAGCAACATTTCATAATAGTAGTAGTACACAACAGAGTACTGCTTTTACAAGTAGAAGAATCAGAGAATATTATATCAACATATTTCACTGTTTCAGATTTGAAAGATTGCAAAGTACACAACATAATTAAGTGCACAAAAATTGTTTACGAAATCCTTTAAGAAAGTTCCAGCTTAATTGCCCCATTAAAGATGAAGCTACAAAAAAAGAAAAGACAGGAAGCTTTCCATTCCCAATACATGACTTTCCATGCATGAAGTGAGCTAAAAGCACAAAAAAGAAAAGCCCTGCAAACCATAAGAGCAGCATGTTCATTAACCTCTACATGATAATCCTTTCATAGCTGCATATTAACTAGTTACATATTCATAATCATTTTACATTATTTAGAGAACCTTCTATGAAAATTTCCAGGCTATATCCATTAGCTACAATGTTAAAGGTTACAGAAGATAGTCTACTTAATGTTTCCAGGAAGCTTTTTTAATTAGCAAATATGTAAATCGGGCACATATGCTTTTTATATTTAAAAAAATGGGCCATCAGTAAAAGAGCACATGGGCATATGCTGTTTCCATGACCCCCTTAAAAAAATCAATAACACCAATCAATTATAATTTCATTCTTTGATATAATCCCTCATGAAGGGATACTGAAGGATAGAACCAATAACAAACCTTTCAGTGGCCAGGATGAAGTGAGGGATCTTTCAGAAGTGCTACAATACACCATCTTAAATATATTTTTATTTGTAATACTAGTATAGTAGGCTGAAGCACCTACTATACTAATGAGACAGTATTTTAAAAAATACAGTCAAAGATCAATTACACATTACCTACATGTCCTTTGCTGAGACACTCAAATTGTTTTGATAACCGTTGGTAATACAGCAGCAAAGAAACAAGTAGAGAAAAAATATATATACAGGTCTTTAGAGTCTATGCTGTGCTCTACTGTGCTAAGAACAGTGTATATCTAGATCCAATTTTTATGCAGCTACTGCCAGGCTAAATAAAAATAATCAACAAATGGGCAGGTGAGTTAAAGTTCATTTTGTCTGGACAACTAACACTACCAATACTGCTTTACTTTTAAGAAACTGTAGCGTAAGTGATACCAATAAATCCTGACTTATTTCCCCTCCAGGGATAACAATGTATGCATTTGCAAATTTATGAGGTTATCAATGGTTTATTTGCATACTAAAATATTTAAAGTGTAGAGGGTTATTAAACTACACTTGCAGCAAACTTAACATTACCTAATCAAGTGTTCAGTTATTAAAACAGGATCTACTTGTGGAAAATACATTTCACAGTTTAAATGAAAAGGGAACAGACAAGTATCTTGTTTCCTCCCTCACCCCCAACAATGATTTGTTGAAATTTAATATTTCACAAGATCCTGATTCAATAACTGTGTATTTGATTTCAGAAATGCTTGATGCTTTTCAGTTGGATCACAAAGTGTGCCACCTGCTTGAAGAGCTTCTGCACTTTTATTTATTTCACTTAGTGCTATTTATTTTGTGGGTAGCCACAAGGGGGCATCATACTGCGAGTCTCCCTCACGTACAGCAGACAATAAAACAGAGAAGCACAGCTTTTAAATGATTCTTATTTTGCATATCTTCAAATTGTCCTCCCCTGAGTTTCAATTCCTTCTTGATTAAGAACCAAACTTTAAAAATGGAATAATAAATGTTGGATCTGATTTTTATTATTTCGAACTATTTAAACGGAAAGATTCTTAATGCTGTTTAAGAATCTATTTTAAGTTTAAACCCTTTTTCCTAAATTTGACAACTGCAAGGCCTGATTTCTACATCACAGTTGAAAGATGAACTGAGAGGTGGATATTGTACAAAGAAGCGACAGTGGCTATTGTAATTAAAGTAGCAGATTTTCTTTTGTCGCATAAATGTACCTAATCTTACCAATATATATTTATACAATACTCTTTATTTTTAGTATGTACTAAATGCTAACACAAAAGTGGCTAAAATTAAATGGATTAGATTTTTAGAATTATGTTCACTTTCTAAGCATCCTGCAGTCCCAATGCTAGCACAATGCAGCTTGCAGGCTGTTGAGACAAGAGGATACAAAGGCTGCCCGTGTTCCACAGCAGAAGATGCTGTTGCTGTCCTAAAGGGGAAAATTCCCTTCTCCAGCAGCCACATTAAGCCCATTTCCCACACTGTCCAGCCAACCAATCATCATTTTCTCTTTTCTCTTCTCATGCATCTTCCATCTGAGGACTCAACATCCTTTATGAACACTGACTCACTACACCCTTTCTGAAGAGGTATTATCCTTATTTTACTGGGGTATTGAGTGACTTAACTGAAATTACACATCAGTCAGTGGCAGAGCCAGGAGTAGAAGCCAGATCTCCTGACTCACCGTCATGAGATATAATCACTAAATACAACACTCCCTCACAATATGCTTCTTAGGAATTAAGATGGGGTTGAATGGACAGTAGGACAGAACAGAAAATTGCAAAAAATTCTGATCCTGTAACATGGGAACAGGTTCTTACCTGTGCATGTATGTCATGTCACACCAGCTCCCCATTCCTGTATGTGCTTCCCTTGAACTCAAAAGATCTAATCCAGTCTCTGACACTGAATGCTTCTGTTTGGCCTTGGGTAAATCATCTCTCAGTCTAAGGGTTTGTCTACATTGCACAGTTGTCGCCAAAACTTTTGTCTTTCATGGGTACTTTAAAAAGCCCCCCCACGAAAGACAAAAGTTTTGCCGAAGCAAGTGGCAGTGTGAACGCGGCTTTGTCGGCAGGAGCGCTCTCCTGCCAACAAAGCTTATGCTGTTCGCGAGGCTGGAAGCGTCAACAAAAGTGCCGACAAAATACCGCAAAAGAACGTTCACACACGCTGACTTTTAGCGACAAGGCTGTGTCGACACAGCCTTGTCACTAAAAGCTGGGTGGTGTAGACAAGCCCTAAATTTCTTCATCTGTAAAATGGGGATAAGTAGTACTAACTTACCTACCTCACAGGAGTGCTATGCTGATTAATTAGCTAATGCCTGAGAAGCACTTTGAAGATGTAAAGCACTGTATAAGTGCTAAGTAGAATTATTTACCACTTGAAAAGTAATCTGAATATGATCAGATATGTAAGCAATTTGTGTACATGCTGTAATAAAATAATTTGTGACAGTTTAATCTTGAATTAGTCTCACTTTAAACATTTTCTTTCAATCACGTTACTTAAGGAAAACTGAGAGTATAGAATACTTTTTGTGAAAGTGAAGGGAAGTAATGAGGTGTTAAAGTAATAGTCTAATAAATCTAAAACCAATGTTTTACCTTTAGGAATTTGGCCTTGCCATCTGAGATTTTGCAAAGAACTCTGTCTTGACCTTGGTTCTGTGGTTCAGGCCCTCCCATGAGCAGATTACCATAATCAAACCTTATAATGTTCTTTGCGATACAGCTCAATGTTTATTAGGGTCCTGGATAAAATCAAACTCATTTTTACTCCTGACCTAATTAGGATGATTCCAAATTTTCAGAGTTTAATTGTTTAACTTTATGTATGTGAATATTAACTTCAATGGGACTACTCATGTGAATTAAGTTATCCACATGCGTGATTGTTTCCAGGATCGAGACTCATTGTGCCAGGTAGCCCATATGAGATATTCTTTGCCACACCACATAGCAAAAAGACATGGTGAAACTGAATTTACTGATGAAGTTGTAACTAATTCAGAATATGACTTTACATTTACACAATAATAAAATAGCTAGATACCCAGGATGTAACAAGCCACATGCAACATAAATATGTAAAATGAAATTTCACGTCTTCCTTAGGAAACCACAAGTTTCTAGTCTAAAACATAGCAAGCACTGATGGAGAAAGATATAATTAAGATTTGCACAATGGTTTCCCCTTGAGTCCCGTTTTCAATCATGTTTACCTTTTCAAAAATATTTCCATTTTTGACATTTCCAAAAACTAAATGACACAAAATGAAAGAAAATTATTAAAGCTCTTCAGTCAGTTGGTACATTTTTTGATTTAATGGAAAGCCAAAAAGCGTTGTTGAAATTTAATGTTCATTGCTTAAATCAAGTTATTGATTAAATATTACATTTCAAAATTATTAATATAGTCTCCGTCCAAAGGTGATTTTTCTTGGCTCGGAGGAGAGATGAGATGGGGTGTAGTAGGGGAGGGATAATTGGAGGAAATTATGATTTTGGCAAGCATGAAAAAAAACCCTAATAATAATTCTTAGTTATTTCCACAGCAAAAAAAGTGAAAAACTAAACCTTTACATGTCAACTGTCCTGAAAGGGTACAGGTTTTGTTAAGTCTGAGAAAATGAATTCAAAATTATTAATTACTGGGGGTATGAATCACTTCAGTAACTTCTAAGTTTTTAGCAGAACCCAAAGAAGTCCTCCTTCTTCATGACTTTATCTAGGGAGCTGGAGAAATCACAGACTGTCTACTCAGTCTGACAGGTACAAGGGGCTGCCATTCTTTTGCTGGGCCAATTAACGTGAGTGAAAATGTAACTAAATTTTTTAAAACTTTAAAAACTTCAAAAGTACCTAGCACAAGTGTAAATAAGGGAAAAAATCATGTATCTCACAATTCTATTCTCACTCTGTGAGGCTGTAGAGGTTTCTGCTAGTGAATCCATTTGCAACATTGAGGCTTTAAATTAAGATAAGATGTACTGAGGGATGATGACTAAGGGCACGTCTTCACTACCTGCCGGATCGGCGGGTAGCAATCGGTCTATCGGGGATCGACTTACCGCGTCTAGTGAAGACGCGATAAAATCGATCCCTGATGGCTCTACCGTCGACTCCGGAAATCCACCGCGGCAAGAGGCGGTAGCGGAGTCGACGGCGGCGCGGCAGCGGTCGACTTGCCGCCGTCCTCACAGCCAGGTAAGTCAACCTAAAATACGCCACTTCAGCTACGCTATTCACGTAGCTGAAGTTGCGTATCTTAGGTCGACCCCCCGCTGTAGTGTAGACCTAGCCTAAGGCTACTATTATTTCATGGAAGTCATGGAATCCAAGACTTTCAGAGACCTCTGTGACATTTTCTGCCCCAGGGCTGGAGCTGTCAGCAGGCAGCCCCGCAGCTCTCAGCAGCTCCCAGCCCCTGCAGGTGGGTCCCCCAGAGCTCCCAGCCCCTGCGGGTGGTGGGGCTCCCTGCAGTGGCCCCGCTGCAGTGAGCGGCAAGGGGACCCCAGATCCCCCAGCCACTGTGGGTGCTGGACTCTCCTCCCACTCCAATTTGTCAGGGATATTTTTAGTAAAAATCACGGACAGGTCACAGGCTTCCGTGAATTTCTGTTTATTGCCTGTGACCTGTCCGTGATTTTTACTAAAAATATCCGTGACAAAATCTGAGCCTTAATGATGACACAGGTAGAGGGGTTATGAAAGGCAAGAAGAACGTGAGAATAAGGGCTACAGAATTAAGATTATGCAGTTGCTGAGGAAGATGATGCCCGTGTCTCTCATGAGGGGTAAAGGTTTTGTTATTTGTTTCACTGTAATTCTGAGGGAAAGTTTAGGATTTATATCATAAAAGAAACAAAGGTGTAAACATCTAAGACATCCTGCACAAACTCTGTTGTATCGGGAGGTCAGTTGGGAGAGGTGGAGAACTCCTTATTGGCTACCTGAGCTAGTCTTTAAAGGGAACCTGCTGGGCTGGCTAGGGCACTGCTGTTTGAAAGCAACCTACTCCATCTCAGCTGCCTGCAGGAGGGGCTGCTGGATTCCTATAGGAGCAGAGCCCAGCTAGGCTACCAACGGAATACAAAAGTGCTCCATGGAGGAGGCCTGGGGGTCCTCCATGGAGATAAAGGGTCATCTGTCTGAGTGGCTGTTATGTGAGGAAAGGAGAGGCTGGGCTCACTAGTGTGTTGGATGGACTGCTTTTAAGAAACAAACACTATATGGACTACCGCAACTACTAGCAGAGAAAAGGGTGGTATAATCTCTTTCCATCTGTGGTATAACATTCAGGAAGTACTGAGTGCACATCTACCAAGTCCTGTGAGTCCCTACTCTATGAACAGTCATCCAGATTTTCAGGAAGGGGAAATAATAGATACTGAGTCAATGGGGTCTTCAAAATCACATAAATAAGAAATTCCACGTAACCTGAACAAATGTAACCTCTTCTACACATTAAAATAACACTTGCTGTATTAATTAAAATGTGATAGATACAGTAACTCAGAAGAAACAAACAGAAATTACTCAAAGATCAGAAGTTACTGTAGTGGGCTGTGAAATTGATAAGATCTTGATGCAGGCCTCTGGTCACTTCATCTGGTGACATACTCTGAAAGTGACTACACAGTAGTGACATTATGAGTTTTGTGAAAGCAATCACACATTACTTAATCAATCTACAATGGTCAAATGGTGCATTGTAATATATAGGCAGAGTACTTAAAGACTCTGTCCACACCAGGATAAAGTTAAGCTGTTCACAAAACAGTTTAATTAGCACAGTTATACAATTTAACCTGTGTTAAATTAACTTGTTTTCACAAGTCTCTTATAGCATCCACGCTAGCCCTCTGGAAACCAGTTCAGATGTGCTACACAACACACAAAATGATGGGACATTTATATCTGATAGCTTCAGCCAACTACTGAATGTGCCCTTTTCTTTATAAACAGCACTTGAGAAAGCAAGGGTAGAATCAGGAAATACAGAAAAGCATCTGACAGGGTGGACTGTGCCTAAATAGAGATTCTGAAGTGGTATTTGGGTGGAGATTTTTTTTAAAAAAGGATTCAATCACATAATGTTCAGAAGTTAGACTAACTATAATGGGCATTACCCAGAAAGTTATGCTTCAAAGCGGATGCTAACAGAATTGGTTTCTCACTAGTGAGCTTTGTCCAGATATGAGCACCATTGGGCAACGGGGCTGAAAGAGTCCAACATGCTTAAAGGTACTGCACTGGAATCCACACTGAATAAATCAAATCGCTATGAAGATAATGAGCATCTATATATTAAGAGAATCAGTCACCCCATCTGAAATCATCAATATTATAAATATTCTGATTATGTTGATAGTTACTACCATTTTAATGGGGCAACAAGGTAAGTGACTCCCCCTTTTTAATGAATCACAGTGATGTACTTTTCATGTACTTTACAGTGGTAGTAGCTACTATTATTTTGGCATACTGCTATATCTCTTTGTCACAAGTATTTTGTATAATAAATATATATTTATTTGTGTGATTACTTCCTAGTATGAAAATAGATATTTGCCATCAGGGCTTGTAAAATCTACATGCCCCAAACAAGGAAGAAGCTTGCCCTCAAAAGCAAGAGGATCTAAAATCTGCTGAAATTGTTGATGGACGTCTTCATTTAAAAAAAATATTTCTAGAACTTATGGAGGTAAAGATAAGCTTCCAAACATGAAATATGTATAAAACAATGCAGTGTCATTTTCTTGAGTCTGCAGACACCTATAGTGCCGCCGCTGTTGCAGTATCAGAGGGCTATTCTACACTAAAGCTGTAAGTCGACCTAAGTTACGCTATTTCAGTTACATAACTGAAGTTGATGCAACTTCAGTCAACTTACAGCATGTCTACACTGCGCTATGTCGATGGGAGACACTCTCCTGCTGACTTACCTTCCACCTCACAGGGAGGTGGAGTACAGACATCAATGGGAGAGCGCTCTGCCATCGACGTAGCTGGTCTTCACCAGACCAACAGCACTGCTGATTTAGCCGGAAGTATAGACAAGCCCACAATTAAAAGGCGTTAAGATTCTGATCAGTTACACTGTTATTCTTCAGAACTGTGGGAACAGCTCTGAAACCATCAAGAATCTTATCAATTTTGTACTGCAGATGCTGCTTGAAAAAGACTTGAACAGCAGCAGAGACAGGTACTGGAGTTATTCATACAGGTAGAGGACAAAACAATAGCAGTGGTTGCAGCTAAGAGGCCGGGACACAAGCTATGTACACTACTTTCAATCGTTTTCTTCAACTGTTGAAAAACTGTACATGCGGACAAAACCTTACGCATACCATTTGGAGTTAAAGATAACATCACTCTACATCAATTAAATTCATAAGAGAGTAATCTGTCAGGGACATGTAACATACACTGACCAGTAGTTACAATAACAAGTGCCCTAAAACCTCATGATACTTAGATGTCATGGTAAATTGCAGGAGAGTCACTTTCCCTTCCTACTCTTCCTAAACCAGGAAGAAAAAACAAACGTGAATCAGTGAAACATGAAAACCTTAAAAATCTATTCCTACACAAACCACCACACTTCCAGACCTCAATGGAGTTCGTTAGATTACTCAAGATTGCATCTGCACTCAACATGTCCCTCCTGGGTCTAATTGGTTCTGTAAACATCTCCCATTTTGTAACAAATAACTTGTTCAATTCTTCAACACTTTAACTGTCTGCAAAACTGTGACAAACAGTACAGAACATTCATCTACCTCTTATCTGTTAGTAACCCATGATCCATTAGTCACTGAGAATCACATTTATATACAAACTATTAAATTTAAATTCAGGCTCTAAGGCAGGGGTTCTCAAACTTCATTGCACCACGACCCCCTTCTCACAACAAAAGTTACTACACGACCCTGGGGGGGGGGGGGAACACCGAGCCCGCCCAAGCCCCACGATCCCGGACGGGGAGGCCAAAGCTGAAGCCCGAGCCTCACCGCCCAGGGCTTGAGCCCCAGGTAGGGGGCCTGTAACCTGAGCCCCACCACCCAGAGCTGATGGGTGGGCTTTGGCCCCGGGCCCCAGCAAGTCTAAGCCAGCCCTGACGACCCCATTAAAATGGGCTCGTGACCCACTTTGGGGTCCAAACTCACAGTTTGAGAACTGCTGCTCTAGAGCATGAGATTCTGCCTCTTTAAATATCTGTATTGTACTTCCTACACTTACAAGCAGTGGGCTTAACATAGTATTTCCAGCTAACAGGTACTGTACTTTCAAGCAATCAGTGATACATGCGCTATTTTTTTTACACTAACACTCAAAACTTTAAGCAGTCATGATGCTTTCAGTGATAGTCTTTATCATGAAAATTACTAGATATTCTTCTATAATTTATCCCCAAGATACACATTCTAAGACATGTTTTTCTACCAAGTACCCTTAGTAGATGTCCTGAAAATTGCTTTTAACGGTTTGGCCTGATTATCACTACAAACTAACAAGATGAAAACCATTCAACAGGCAAATGGCTATTCTAACCAAGAATTAAAATCACTCTCCAACAGAGTTCCTAAACTGGGATGTTGCAGCCCCAAGCAGTTGTCATGAACTTCCTGCTCTTTCTACGTTGATAAATAGGAGAGAGGTCCTAGGTAGATGAAAGGGGACTCCTGTTATTGAGAAGATTGAGAACTACTCACTACACTTTAAAAGCCAAAACTCATGCCTAAATCAGTAAAAGAATGCAACACATATCCACTTTAGCAGAGCAGAATGCATGCTAAAAATCAATCCTGATTCAAATAAAAATATTTCTAGGTCAGCAGGTAATTAATAGTGTACTTCATTATTTCACAGCCTAGAGGGAAAAAGGACACAATATGGTATAAGTTTCAGTCTAGTGGGACTAAAGCTAAATAATTTCTTTTTACTCAACCAAGGTTCAGTCCTAAAATGGGCATATTGTCACCTGGATAAACAGTGTGGTGTGGATGCATTTGTGTAAATCTAAGCATATCAGAATGAGAGTCAGAGCTGGGTGAAAATAAAAATATATCAATTAAATATTTTTTTAAAGTGCGAAATTTTCAAGTTATTTGACAAATATTATTTGACCGCTTCTTTTGAGAATATATACAGAAAATGTCATAGGGTATTAGAACACAGGCTGTGAAAGATATTTATATGATGATTACTAGATTAGCAAAAGCACTGTGCAAAATTTTATAGCAATAATATCTAATTTCAAGATTGCCTCCAAGTGGAGTTTGCTCAAATTTATGAAAAATATGACTATCTGAAAAGTAAGGTGATGGTATAAATAAAATGGTCTCCTCCACATTAAAATGTAATATTTTCATAATCAAAAACATTATTGTAATGCAATTATATACAGCTTCCAATTCTCTATTCCACAGAGGCAGAGTCTACTATATCTTCATCCGGACACTCCATTGTAACTAAGATATTTAGCTCCTCAGGATAATTTCATAATGAAGCTGAAGGGTTCAAATATTTGTAGCCAATCTGCAGAAATTATGTAAAGTTTCCTTATGATAAAATACAATTTTGGTACAGCAGCCTGAGGCTTAATTAATGGCCTCTTGGGTCTCTTTTCCACTGGAGCAGATCTGTTTGAGAACAATCTTGAACTTGCTTACTGAAGGGCCTTGCCACGAACTGGGAATAATTCTGCATGCTCCTGACAGACATGCACTTACACTCCATGACCAATTGACACTAAAGCACCACAGAAGCGTAATTCTCCATCACAGTCAACTAGCCAGGAAAGTAACTGGACTGTGGAGAAGGGGAACAGTTTACTCTCTCATCTGATGTTCTTATAAAAAGAGACCATTCAGAGTATCCCACCAGATTATCCTAATTTTCATCCATGTTAACAACCCATCAATTTAGGTAGATCTTTTGGTAATTATGTGAGTCTTTTCCTCCAAAGCCAGACATCTTGTTTATACATAATATTCCAGAAGATACTCATGGTCTGTATCATGTATGCATTACTTAGGCTCCTTACCCTCGGTTAAAGTGATGTTGGTGGAAGCACCATACAATAAAGGAACTACTAAGAGTTTGCTTTTATACCTAGGGAGCTACTTTTAAGATGCATACAAAATTTTTAACCTTATGAAGAGACCAAGAGGACAACTGAAAATGTATGCAGATTATTGGCATGAAATACTAATGCTTATGGTTGCTAAATATGGCTCTGATCATGCAATTAATTTCATGTAGGTAGACACCTGTACCTACGCAGAGCTAATTGCAGAATAGGGGCCTATCAGCCCCAAAATCACATCAATCACCTAGTAAGTGAATATGACTAATATTAAGACGGAGAGATCCTCAGTTTTGCACTAAACCCATATATAGTATGGAGTAAGAGAAGGCATTCAGTATTCTAAGGCAAGAAACTTTTTTAAAAAGACATTTGATAGTTTGGCTATTTTAAATACAACTCTAAAGTAATCACTCTTTAAAAGAAGGCTCATGACTGATTAGTCCCTAATGCCCTACCTATGCAAGTTAGTTCACATGGGCAGAGACCTTATGGCCCACATGAAGCTCCACTGACTTCAATGGGGCTCTGTGTGGACCAACTTGCAGACCTAAAAGCATAATCACCTTTCCTATTAAAAAAAGATTAAGCATCTTAGAGAATAATACACCTCTACCCCGATATAACGCGACCTGATATAACACGAATTCGGATATAACGTGGTAAAGCAGTGCTCCGGGGGAGGGGGGGACTGCGCACTCGGTTGGATCAAAGCAAGTTCGATATAACGCGGTATCACCTATAACATGGTAAGATTTTTTGGCTCCCGAGGACAGCGTTATATCGAGGTAGAGGTGTAATTTGAAAAACTGGTACTACTATGCATGTACATTTACACCCTGACATAAAACCTTAAGGATGTTTGTTACACATTAAAGCAAGTATTTACACAACAGATTGCAATGACCCCTAGGGAGCCTCACATGGTGCATCAGTAAACATATGGGTATCTTCCAACTTTTCTAAAAGGTATGCTTTGAATTTAGAAGAAAGGATGGTATTTGAGTAACATGGCTGCGACACAGGGCCAGAAGCCAGGACACTAAGCCTTAGGGCTGACAGATCATCTTTAACTTGGTCTACTGTGTTTTAACACTTTAGGCAGAGCTAGGACATTGACACTGTTTATTTCAGCTCCACTCCATACGCTGGGACAGGGTCCATTTTTGAAGCACCCCTGTGTTAAAGCACCCACAGGCCTCTACCCTGGGGGACAGAACCGACTTTGGGGCTCACCCCTTTCCCCCCAAGCCCTGGAGTTGCTGGGGGGCCGATGACGTCAGTGGCACTGCGGGGGGCGGGGGTCCTGGCCTGCCTGGGGCTGGGCTCCGGCCTGAGGCGACTCCAGACGCTCAGCGGGCAGCTGAGCCCGGCCGCGCGGGCGGCCTCCCACCAGCTCCGCGGTGCCGGACGCGCCGGGGCGAGGCGCTCCCCGCACGCGCTCTCTCTCGGGTGCGGAGGAAGCGAGAACAACCGTTACAGGCCCCGCGGCCTGGGCCTCCCCCGGGCCTCTGCCCCGCTTCCCCCCAGCCGGGCCCGGCGCTCCGGGCCCCCTTCCGTGCCCCGCTGCGGAGCGGCCCAGGCCCCCGGCGCTGCTGCTCGGCCTTTACCTTTCCCTGCTCCTCCCGCAGGCGGCCCACCTGCGCGGCGCTGAGCGGCGAGGCTGTGCCGGGGGCCTGCATAGCCCGGGCGGGGGCCGGGGCTGGGGCCGGGCCGCTCTCCTCAGCAGGGCGAATGAGTCCTATAGAAATGTTTGTGCAGCGTGAAGCGCCGGCTCCGGAGCCGCATCCACGCGGGGGCCGCCGCCGCCTGGGCCCGGGGAGCCGTTGCCGGGGGAAGCATCTCACACTCGCATTCTGGGCCGCGCCGCCGCCTGCGCCCGGGACCAGCTGCGCTGAGGGGCCGCGAAGCACGAGCAGCCCGAGCCCAGCCGCTGCAGCGCCTCCTCCTCCCGCCTGCCTGCTGCACTCTGGGTAGCAGCCACAGCGCCCGCCGGAGGCTCGGCGGCGAGCGAGCGGAAAGGCGGATGCTCCCCACCCCCTGCTCTTCGCCGGGCACCAAGCACGATCCCAGCTCCCAAAGCACCCAGCCCCTGGACCCCATCGCCAGGGGACCACACAGCCCCTGCCCCCTGGATCCCAGCTCCCAAAGCACCCAGCCCCTGGACCCCATCGCCAGGGGACCACACAGCCCCTGCCCCCTGGATCCCAGCTCCCAAAGCACCCAGCCCCTGGACCCCATCGCCAGGGGACCACACAGCCCCTGCCCCCTGGATCCCAGCTCCCAAAGCACCCAGCCCCTGGACCCCATCGCCAGGGGACCATACAGCCCCTGCCTCCTGGATCCCAGCTCCCAAAGCACACAGCCCCTGGACCCCATCGCCAGGGGACCACACAGCCCCTGCCCCCTGGATCCCAGCTCCCAAAGCACCCAGCCCCTGGACCCCATTGCCAGGGGACCACACAGCCCCTGGACCCCATCGCCAGGGACCACACAGCCCCTGCCCCCTGGATCCCAGTTCCCAAAGCACCCAGCCCCTGGACCCCATTGCCAGGGGACCACACAGCCCCTGCCCCCTGGATCCCAGCTCCCAAAGCACCCAGCCCCTGGATCCCATCGCCAGGGGACCACACAGCCCCTGCCCCCTGGATCCCAGCTCCCAAAGCACCCAGCCCCTGGACCCCATCGCCAGGGGACCACACAGCCCCTGCCCCCTGGATCCCAGCTCCCAAAGCACCCAGCCCCTGGACCCCATCGCCAGGGGACCACACAGCCCCTGCCCCCTGGACCCCATCGCCATTGGACCACACAGCCCCTGCCCCCTGGATCCCTGCTCCCAAAGCACCCAGCCCCAGGACTCCATCGCCATGGGACCACACAGCCCCTGCCCCCTGGATCCCAGCTCCCAAAGCACCCAGTCCTTGGACCCCATCGCCATGGGACCACACAGCCCCTGCCCCCTGTATCCCAGCGCCCAAAGCATCCAGCCCCATGACCCCATCGCCATGGGACCACACAGCCCATGCCCCCTGGACCTCATCGCCATGGGACCACACAGCCCCTGCCCCCTGGATCCCAGCTCCCAAAGCATCCAGCCCCTGGACCCCATCGCCATGGGACCACACAGCCCTTGCCCCCTGGATCCCATCGCCAGGGGACCACACACCACCCAGTCCCTCGATTCCAGCTGCCAGAGCACACAGCCCCTGGATCCCATTGCCATGGGATCACACAGCAGCCAGTCCCTGGATCCCACCTCCCAAAGCACACAGCTTTGGATCTCATTGCCATGGGATCACACAGCTACTGGAATCCATAACCATCAGATCACAAAGCATAGAGCCACTTGAACCAAGCTTCCAAAGCACAAAGCCATTGGATCCCCTAATCATGGGCTCCCAAAGCTCAGAGCCACTGGATCCGAACGCCCAAAGCACTTAGCCAATGAATCCCATCGCCATCAGGTCACAACTCACACAGACCCTAGATCGTATAGCCATGGGACCACAAAGCATTGAGACACTAGATCCAATTGCCATTACAGCACAGAGCCACAATCCCATAGGTCTCAGATCACAAATTCCAGATCCACTGGATTCCATGGCCATCAAATCCCTCAGTACAGACTCACTTGCCTCCATAACCATCAAATCACAAAGCACAGACCAATTGGATTCAATACTCAGATTCAAAATGCCTCACTGTATTTCAGGCCCATTAGTTGTCAGAATACAGAACCATCAGAACCTCCTGCCTCTGAGAGCCACCAGATTCAAAGTCTCAGACCCCAAACATAGAATCACTAGATGCTATACCTGCTGCATCCCAAATTACAGATCCATTAGATACCAGAACACAGACCCAATAGGGTTCAAATCTTACAACCTGTAAGATTATAAATCACAAACCCACTTGATCCTACACTGACCACAGCTCAAATAATGACTATACTGGGCTCCAGGCCTACTGGATTCTACATCAGAAACTTGCTTTGTGGAAATGGGGGCTTGCAAGGGCTTTAGCCCCCTCTCCCCAACAAAAAAAATTAGGGATTTCATTAATAAAGGAAACACTGACTTGGGAACAGCAGTATAAATTTGTTAGTCTCTAAGGTGCCACAAGTACTCCTGTTATTTTTGGGAACAGCAGTTCATTTATCTCACTTTGTTAAAAAGAATAAATTTAGTCACAGTACAAAACTATTCACTGAAGCAATATTCAACAGCTATTACTTTTTTATTTTTTAGCCTGCCTGCCCCCGCACCTAAAAAAGTTGTCTACACCACTACACTGGATTCATAATAGATGTTCTAGTAATAGAAAAACAAGAATCTAGTTTTATTAATTTCAGATCCACAGTATCTTGGTATAGTGCAAATTGGAAAAACCCCTTATACTATACCATAGATTAATTCGATCCCAGATCATAGACTCATTAGATCAGCTATTCTGTATGTTTTTCATTCTGCAGTTCACTTTTTAAGCAAAATATCCATTAATGGGCCCAATTCTTTCTAATGCCCAAATCTACACTTTGGTTATTAAACATTGCATTGTATGGACCACCAGGAAGGGCTCTTGCAGATCTCAGTTTGAGAAACACTGCATTACATTATTCACTCCAGTCCCCTAAAGAACCCCTACAGGTTTCTTTAGTTTCTTATCCCCCACCCTGCCCTCAATCTCTCTCTATCATGCATAGACATATGCACATATAGGGTGACCAGATGAGATGAAGAAAATATCGGGACACGGGGGGGAGGGGCAAAAAAAAAAAAAAAGCCGAGTGATCCGAGTGTATATATTGTAATTTGTGTTTTATCCTATCTGTTCACAGTGCTTTACATCAGATATTTCATGCTCAACAACAACAAAATCGGAATTCCTACCCTAAAGAGTTCGCAATTGCAAGGCAAAATCTTGGCCCCACTGAATTCAGGGGGAGTTTTGCCACTAACATGAATGGGACCCAAATTTCAACCTCCGTGAATTAAAAAAAAAAAAAAAAAATGTTGTGTAGCTATTATGGCCGGAAGCAGCACAACACATTTTACAAATCCACTGGGATCATTTAATCCACCACTGAAACAAAGTCACCTGTTGCTAATAGGATGGGGTGGCAGTTCAGCAGCACACAATAGCACTACACAGCAGTTGAAGAATAGTGTAACCATTTATCTGAAATGGAATTTGGCCAAAACACTGGGATTAACCCCCACCCTTATTTTTATTGTAATCTCACATTCTGTGCTATACACGCTCCATAGCCTGGGGACTCAATAACATAGCTACATGCTCTTTCAATTTTCATGCTTGGGATGGTCTTAAGTTAGACTATTAACGTATTTTTAACATTTTTTAAAATTCATTTTCCTTGCTCTTCTGTTTTTCTAACGTGCATATTTTGTACTGCATTCTGGAGCCAGCACAGCTCTTTTATTTATTTTTACATTGTTTAGCTTTTCCAGGCATTCTGTAGTGTGCTTGTTCCATATTACGTATCCTACAGTGTTTCATTTGCCATTTTTTTAAATTAGTGAATTATTTAGTAAGATTTTTAAATAGACATCCATAGTATATCAATAAGACTAAAAGCCCCGGCTTCATTTGCAAGGATAAAATCATGAGGGCTATCCTATACCTTGCTTAGGGAACCAGTGAGTAAAAGGGCATGATCTTCATGGGGGGCAGGGATAGCTCAGTGGTTTGAGCATTGGCCTGCTAAACCCAGGGTTGTGAGTTCAATCCTTGAGGGGGCCATTTGGGGATTTAGTTGGGGATTGATTGATTGATCCTGCTTTGAGCAGGGGGTTGGACTAGATGATCTCTTGAGGTCCCTTCCAACCCTAATAATCTATGATTCATTATTTTACAAGCAGATGACAAAGGGCTTTCATCACAATATTTTTCCCCCTTAGGCTCAGTGGCTGACTCCCCTTTTGCAGTTTCTTTTTTGTAGTGGGTGTCAACTGGTTCTAGCTTCTTGACCAACTTCTAATTCTGAACCACAGTCAAGCCAAGCATTTGCATCACTTCCATTTCTGCCCCTTTTCCCTTCCCAAAAGTCTCGTCGTTCCTCTCCTTTGGTTCCTCTCAGATGCTGTCACACACCAAGGAAGTTTGGAAACACCACAAGAGCATCACAAGAAGGGAGCTAACTTTATATATCCCATGAAGCAACAATTTTTAGGAATGTGTTCCATTACTATGTTTGGGTTTCATTTTAGTTTGTTTACAGTGAGTTTTTATTGTGTTTTATTTAGATTGCTGAAGTGCCCAACATGTGCTAGGCCCTGGGTTCTTAACCTCGGGCTTGCAATCACCTTCTCTCTTTTTTTTTTTTTATGTCTAGATGAGAGGAGGGTCCAAAACTTGTTTTTGTTGTTACATGAGGTACGGAAAAGGTTGAGAACCAATGTAGTAGGAACATTCCAAACACAGAGGAAGACACAGTTCCTGCCCAAAGAACATACAATTTAAAAACAGATTATACCTAAGAATATGGATCAACATTTTCCTGTTCTAGATATGCAGAATTTAAAATAATTATTCAGGAGGAAGACCTCAATTTTTATCCAGGAAGACCTCAATTTATATTTTGGCCTCCAGTATTCCAAGTGCAATCAGATAGTTAGAATTCTAAAAGGGTTGAGCTCACAATATTGAAGGCCACTTGAAATTTAGGCTGGAACCTACATATATTTTAGCAGCTATGGATGGATTCTTGGAGCCCCTTGAATGACCATGATGCTTACATACATATTCTTCAGAAAGCAGCTCACTAGCAAAAGGATCTGTCCTTTCTAGTTTTAAATACTTTATGTAAATCTTGTATCCTTTCTAAATGCTCATACTAAATAGCTTCCTTTTAATCTGCTTAGTACCTCTCTTGAACTTTATTAGAAATATCCCAATTAAGTAATCAACATTCTCATCAGAGGCTCACTGATACACAACACAAAAAAACTATGGATATGGACAATTTTTAAATTCCTAAGAAAGCTCCCTTTTTATTTCACAACTTAAGGCAAACCAGAGCATTAAAACATTTTTAAAATATAACGTTTCAATCTTTCTTCAGTCATAATAGAGAACAAAAGCAGCATGAAGTAAGCAGAGGAGCCACAGAATGGGAAATGTATGTCACCAAACACCATTTTACATCTGTTAAATACAGTGAAAAAGCATGCAAACAGCTCCATGTGTGCCAATTATGCAGACTTTTTACTAGTAGGTGTGCCATTAATCCATTGTTTAGAGTCCTCAAAATGTATTGCATTGAATGGTTTTGGCAACTGGGCCAATTAAAAGGGCATGTCACTTGTCAGAGTAGTAACGACATAGATTCTATTGTATTAACTGAAATGTGGGATGGTTTGCTGGACCCTTTTGCATTTTGCATTTCATATGCCAAAGAAAAATGTTTTAATAGTGACAAACAGATGGTATGCATCATTTGCCAAAGAGGAACAAGAAACATGTCTCTGGGCCAAACTCTGTGTGGATTTATAAGCTGTGCAAAACCACTGTCATCAGTGGGACTGCATGGGGTATAATATAAGCACTCTAATTGTAGAATCTCTGTTACTGATGACTCGGGTCAAGTCTTTTGGTGGTTGCCTTCACTGCATTGTTAGCACAAGCAATAACTCATGTGTTGCTCCAAACCCAACTCCCATCCACACACCAAAATGTCTAGCTCGAGTTAAGTGGTGATTTAGACTCAATCTAGCTGGTCCATTTATGGGGTAGGTTAAAGTTTGAATGCTGCTGGTGCTAACGCCAGTAATGTAGTTGGAATGTAGCAAGTTACAAACACTCATCAACTGCTAAACCAATCCCTCTGTGCTACTAATCCAGGCATTGTGTAACTGGAGTGCTATTCCACATCAAATTGAAATGAATATGTCTGAACATTGTGCTGCAAGATCCCAAACACAACAGCTTACATGCTCACAATGGCTTCTATCAAATTAAGCAAGAGATTTCTACATGCCTCTCTTCACACAATTAGGCCCCAATCTCACAAAGATTTATGTTTATGATCAATTTTACATGCTTTGAGTAGTCCCAGTCGTACTCAGTGGGTAAAGTTAATATAGAATATAGAAGTCAGAATAATGCTGTTCCTTAGGTCCAGCTCTGAATTCTGCAAAAGTGCCTTCTGTTTCATGTTTCTTTAAACATTACCACTGCCACATATTCCATTTCTATCTAGGTAAGAGATATTATGTTGCTGACTGCAGTAGCCTAACTTTGCACTGATTTTAAGTGGAATGAAGAACCAGCACCTAAAGGATTACAGCTGTCTCACGATTGAGATTGGTCATCAGACTCACTCTGACCCAGCATCTTAATCGTATTCTGGTGTTAGCTCTTCTAATGAGGCCTCTTTTTGACCTCTTAAGGAGATTCTCTTGGTGGTTTTACTACTTAAAAAAAAAATCTTCCTAGTTGCTGTTACATGCTAGAAGAGTCAGTGAACTGGTAAACTTTGTAAAAATAACTGCCTTAGCTTTGCTAACAGATGCAGGATTTCTCCCCAACCCTCTCAGTTTCATTTTGAAAAATATTATTCTCTCTTCTTTCTGTCCTTCTGAGAATCCTAAGGGTCTCAAATGACACAACTTGGATGTGAGATCAATCTTAAAGGGCCACCATCAAGTTTGTTAATTCTAAAAATTTGGCCTACCTTGGGAGTGGCCATATAGTGAATGTTCCTACTATTAGGATTCCAGGAATGTGCTTTCTCTATTCCACTTCCACCGGGACTACTTATGTGTGTGAAGTTACTCATGGTGCTTGAGTGTTTTCAGGATTGGGGCCTAGATTTGTATCTCCTTCAACCTTTTCTTATTATAGCTGTCAGTATTTTTACCATGTTTGTGGGATGACAGATAGAACAGTGGGACTACTCAGGAAGCTTCCATTGACCAGGAGTCTCTAGGCTATAAATGATCAAGTGGAAGAAAAGGGAACTGAAGCATCAACACATAATGCTGTCATTGGCATGTTCAGTGCTGCCCTTTAAAGCCCCTTGTGCTCCTTCTCTCCCACGTCTCTGTCACTAAAGGAAGATATGAGACTTCAGAGGCAACACCAACATGCTGATTCTTCTTCAGTTTAAACACTGTAATTACTATTAAAATGTTCAGTTATAGAGGGTGACAAGATATTTGCTCAGTGTTACCTTATCTATCTGTCCCATGTTTGTTACCATGATATCTAAGCACCATCAAAATGATCAATCCTTAGAATCAGTGCTTTAGTATGAACAATTATTAAGATAACTCTGTATTTATTTGTTTCTCTCAAGCAGGGGAAACAATGGGCCTGATTCTCACTTAAACTACGGCTCCTTTTCGCAGCTCTGGCAATGTAAAGGGGCCTTAAAGTGGATGTAAGTGTAATTTGTGGCCCATTTGCACCCACCAGAATGGTGTAAAGGAGTTTGAATCTGACTGAGAATCAGGCTCGCAGTCAGGCTACGGGAGAAAACAGAGAAATTAAAAACTCATTTTTTGACCAGCTATTTAAAAAGAATTGGCTAGACTACATGCTTTTCTAGGGAAAGGCACCTCTAAGATTTCTATATTCTTTTCCAACAAGCATCTATAGAAGAATATCTGAAAGTGAAGCTAGCCCACTGTTAATGTGTATTATATTTTAATCTTATTATATGTTTCCTAATAATATATTAATATAATTTATTTTTATGGCACTGGTATGTGATAATGCTCTAGGATCCCCACAAAAAACATAGTTGCCTATATCTTAGTTCTTACACGATTTATGCTGTCCTGGTTGGTTTAGTACATGAAATCTGGATGGTTTATTTGTATGCTTTGTAGGTTCTTCTGCCACCTTTGATTTGTGTCGCCTGGAAATTCCAGATTTTCTGCATGTAGTCACACCCAAGAGGAAAGCCTGATTCAAAAAAGATTAGCTTCACTTTGCTTTTTTCCTTATCTTTTCTCTGTAAAGGAGGAGAACTTTCTGATCATGTCAGTAGATTAGCAAAGATAGTCCAGATAGCTGAATATCTTAAGGGCCTGAATCTCCTCTTACTTCTTCCAACTTTAATGCTGGTATAACTTCATTGACTTCAGTGATGATTTATACCTGTATAAGCGAGAGAAGAATCAGACCCAAGGCTTTTACTAGGGATAATACTATGTTTGTGCTACTTTTTAGCACCCGACTCACTCTAATATGTTTCCATTAAAGTCAAGAAAGTTACATCAGGGATGAATTTGGCCCACACTGTTACTGTATTCATTTGCTGAGGTAATTATGAAGATGCCTGTGATAGTGTTAATGGTGAAATTATACAGACACATGGCACTAGTTTTTTAAGAGTCCTCTAAAACTTCTCTTGCAATTTTGCAAATGAACTTTTTAACATTAGCACACACAAGCTGCTTGTGTGCACGCAGCCTAAGTAAACATCTAACCATCTAATTTAATCTAAACATAAAGGCAGTTTCCATGTTCAAATCAAAGTACTGGTGGATGTAAAATGTGTGTGAAAAACTGCATTTTGAATTTTACAAGCCCAATTGAGGCCCTTTGGGAGTTTGACCCATTAGGTATATGGGATCATGTAGTTAGGGTGTCATATTTAGTAACCTCTGTTGCTTCAGTGAAGTTGAAGTGCTCAGCTCTCTGATGATAGACTTATAGCCAGAAAGGGCTCTGAGTTGAGAGTGGAATTGTTGGGTGCTCTGTTACTTGGTAAATGTTTCTGCTAATTATTGACCAAGTGTAGGTTATGCTTTGTGTTATTTTTGCTATACCTGAGCCAGGCTGACACTGTTAGGCTTGTACAAAACTCCCCCTTTGTTTTTCACTTTAAATGCTCCTTCGCTTAATGGCCATTAAGGAGGCGAGCCCGCTACTTTGTATTTCACACGCTCTTGTTTCAAAATTATAAAAGTGACGTGTTTTGCATAAGTAGTACCATTCTCTTCATACATTATGATGATCCAGTCCTCTGAATCACCTTAATCTACCATAGCCTTAAAATGTACTTACCTGAGTTTCTGGAGCTGATATTTCCCTCGGTGTTTAATTCACCAAGATTGGTGGGCTTTTAGCACTTCAATATTAATTTCAAAAACTCTTCCTATCCTTTTACTTGCAAATTTTCCATCTCTTCAGACAATTAAGTAAACCTATTGTATACACATTTATTGTTTCACTTTACTAATACATTAATCTGAAAACTGCATGTTTTTCCTGCTAAAATTATGCATATTTCCCTACTATCTACCACTTCTTTTAGTTCATTCACCTTTTTTCATTTCTTGCCATCTATTTTGCTCTAACATACTATACTCAGTTGCCCAAGGCATTGTCTATTTACCGACTCCCTACCAGTTTTGTTTAATTCCTCTCAGTCAAATTCCAAATACTATGGAGTGTTACATTAATCTTTATTAAAAGGAAAAACTGTGGTAAGGCTATGGGGGAAAAAAAAAACCCTGAGAGAAGCCAGAAAATGTGTTCTTAATTTGTGCTACTGCAGACAATGTTAGGGCTCAATCCTGCAAACCCTAACTCAGACAAGTAATCCTGTTTATGTGAAGAGTCCTATTGATTGATGTCAGTGGAATGATTAAGGACTTCTCATGCAAGTAAAGATTGCAAGATTGGGCTGTAGGTAACAGTATCATCTCTTGGGGAACTAGCTGACTTAGGAGAGTTGGAGCAAGATGCACTTTAAGTCACCTGTTCAAATCTGGCCAGGTCAATAAAGACCGATCATCTGAGTCCTAATCAGTGGCGTATGTAAAAGGGTTGAGTGGTCTCAGTATAATTCTTGGTGATGAAGACTCCATCTCAGGTAAACCAGCATCACAGTTGACACTCAGAATGAATGTCTCCAGTCCCAGAATGTAAAT
Organism: Emys orbicularis; assembly: GCF_028017835.1. NCBI lineage: Eukaryota > Metazoa > Chordata > Testudines > Emydidae > Emys > Emys orbicularis. The sequence continues at coordinate 23,199,425 of NC_088696.1, forward strand.
CCAGAAACTTCCACTGATATTAAATTCACCGAAACTTTTTAAAAAGAAAAATCAAATCCACAAACAGAATATCATAACTTTATATTTCATGGGTGTGGTGGATTTGTGTTAAACCTTATCATTATTTAAACATAAAATTGAATTTTATAAAAACAAATATTTTTCATGGAATGTTATAAAATATGCATAATTCAGCAAAGATGACTCAAGGCATTTAGCTAGGCTTCCATTGGACCCAAGAGATTAGAATGGCTCCAAAGATGCCATTTTGATCCCATGGGCAAACATATAAAAAATAGATTTTTATAAAATAAATCAGGTCTGCTTAGACTATTTCCAGGCAGAGGTATAAGAAGGTATTTTTACATATTTTAACATGTTAAGCATTATTGATCTAGTTGATTATTAGTTTGGAAGACATTCTAATCATTCTTATCAATCTGCCTTGAGGACTTAATCAGTTTACAGAATAGATCATTAAAGTGTAAACACAGACATATTTATTGGCTTACAGTGCAAAAAACATACTGCCTGCACATGTTGTTAAGTAGGCCACTTTTATTTTTACAGTAGTATGAAGGCCTAGTCCATATTGCCACAGCTGTGATCAGTAGAGGTGCTTGAACTGGAGTCCCCATGGCATAAAACCTGTCTGTAGATCATTAACCACAAGGGACCCTAAACTTTGGAATTGACATCACTATCCCTTGATCCAAAATAGCCTGAAAGTATTGACCATCAGGACAAGCCCATCTATTAAACCAAATCTGGGGGAAGGGAAAGACAGAATAAGGCACCACTGTTTGTGTTTAAGGGGATGCTGATTAATATAGTTTAGGAATTATATTAATGTGATTGGTTGATTTTCTGCATTGGGGGTGAGAAGCAGATGCTGCTTTTTTTATTTGATTATATTTTGAATTTTTGGTAAAAACATCTTGAGTTTAGGATATATATATGAATCAAAATAAATAAATATGACAGAGTGAGGACTTGAACATCTTCAGTATTAAATATCTGACCATTTTAAGTCATAGGAGCACACACAAGAAAGTATAAGGCCTCAATCCAGATACGCTTAACTTTAAAACCCACTGATATCATACTTTACTGATCAGGGCACAATAATGGTAAGGTTCTAGGGCGAAAACCTGAATTGAATTCTACAAATGCAGATGTCTTCAAAAGGGAACAATGTGTGTATGTAGAAAGCGTGCCTCCAGACATGCATCCCTGATAACTTGTATTCATGTTCACAAACTCAGTCAAAGGCATGAATATTGGTTACTGCCCAAAACAGAAATATGGTCTCTGCCTGAAAGAACTTGCAATCTATTTTTAGCCAAGACGTGATGATTGGGGGAAAACAAATGGGGAAGGTATTGGGTGGGGAAGGCTGAGAGTTGCGGTAATAAGCTCTCAGTTAATGTAGACTTGTGCATTTTGTGGTTAAAAGTTAACTTTTACCTCAATTAAAAGTTCTAAAAGTTTAGAAAAGTACTTTTTGTGGCAATAATCATCATCACAAAGAGAACAAGAATCCTAATGGGCAACGCTCCAGAAACCACACTGAAGAGCTCCAGTGAATTCCCGGCCCCACTGAAGCCAATGTTTTCCTATTGACTTCAGTGGGGCCAAGATTTCATGGTGAGCTTCTCCATTCCCACCTGTGTGCCCCAGAAAGAGAGTAGACGTGAACGTTCTTTCTTTGGACCCTGTATTGACATTTATACATTTGCACCATGAGTGTAAACATCCAGTCAGAATTCTCCACGCACACTGGCCAGTGTAAATGACTACTCAGCATGCAAGGCAGTTAGGCCCCTGTTTTGCCTGTGGTCTGTGTGCTCTCTCCAACGCTTTTCCCCTGCTTAGTTTCTAAGGGTACGTCTATACTTACCTCCGGGTCCGGCGGTAAGCAATCAATCTTCTGGGATCGATTTATCGCGTCTTGCCTAGACGCGATAAGTCGATCCCGGATCGATCCCGGAAGTGCTCGCCGTCGACGCCGGTACTTCTGCTCGGTGAGAGGAGTACGCGGAGTCGACGGGGGAGCCTGCCTGCCGCGTGTGGACCCGCGGTAGGTTCGAATTAAGATAGTTCGACTTCAGCTACGTGAATAGCGTAGCTGAAGTTGCGTATCTTAGTTCAAAGTGGGAGGTTAGAGTGGACCAGCCCTAAGAAACCCATTTACCCATGCTAAAATCTGGAAACAGAGCAAGGGACGGTGCTACAAAGAATAGCTTCTTCCCTTCTTCACTGTCCCCAAAATCTGTAGCAATCTCTCTAGGCAGAACCCAAACAGAAGGGCATCCATGCAAAGCCAGCATGTGGAAATGTTGCCATGGAGGTGGCACTCTTCCTCCATGCAGAAAATAGAGAACTGTCTCTTGGCAGACAGCCCTCTCTGCAAACAAACCAATGGGAATCAATGTAAACTATTGTGACCAACTCTCACTGACCATCTTCCTCTCCAGAAAGAATTCATTTTGTGTGCTCCTGCCTCTCAATAATGAGAAGAAACGTGTTTGAAAACTGTGGGGTAGTGGCTCTGATCTGAAACAGCAAAGAGCAAGCTTTGAGGAAGTCAGGGTCTGATTATTACTTCTGGATAAACGACCAGTGAAATAAATCATGGAACAAAGGATGATATGCAGCAGTCTTTCAAAGAAGCACTGATTCTCTTACGCAATCTACTACTGTGACTCAGCACTGTGCTGAGTATTCTAAAGCATTGTGTGAGGACTTTAATTCCTTCTTTAATAACAAAATTCAGAAGATTTGAGCTTGTTTGTTCCTCTGGTACTTTGGAGTTGCTTCAGGGAAAACTGGAATAATGCAATAGTGAACTGTTTGTTGATGCACTAGATATTGATAGAGCAATAGATAAGATTACACTATGTTAATGTTTCTGTAATACCGTGGATCTTGTGCTCTCCATAAATGTGCAGGATTCCCACCACCATCAATTTGCACGTATAGCAGAATGTCTGAAAGCAGGATAATGGAGTCAAGATCTATCACGCGAATCTGAACATAGGATGTTCCTCTAAACTGCAGAAATTTAACAACTTACTGCAAAGTGATAGCAGATAAGGATAAACCCCCTTCCAATCTCCATCCCTTATGACCACCTGAAGCTGTAGTTGAAGATGGAGTAAGGCATTGGTGAATGAGCCTTATGGTGTCCACGTATTATCTACTCTGTCAAAAAAAATTACAGAAAGATTATTCCAACAGTTAAATATTGGTAGTGCTGGACAGATCATCATTTTCAAATACATGGTTGACTCAGACTCCATAGTTCATCCCACACCGCGGTCCCCAAAGAGTATATTAGAAACCCCCTGCCTACCAAGAAGGAAGATGTTAAACCTCGAAAAGGTGCATGATGGTGCATGTTTTAATTTAGGCTCTGATCCTGCATTGAGCTCCAAGTGGGCAAACCCCTGTGACCACACAGAACCCCATTGACTTCCCACATAGAGCTCAGTGCAGGATCTTGACCTTATTTTCATTACCATCTCCAGGTTATTTCGATACAGAGTTTTTATTTAAATGTATTTGTTAAGTGTTGATATTCTGCTGAAATCCTGTGATCAGCTCAAATCCAGTGTATGTATGTTTGCCACTGCAATTGAGCCTGCTCTGAAGAATATAACCAGAAGGTGAGAGTGCAGCTCACCCCATCAGCACCATGTGGATTTCATAGAATAGTACAGGAGCTCTTCATTTTCAATAGTGTTGCAGTGGACTCTGACCTAGCCTCTGCTAATAAACTTGAATTAGTTGGCCATGACCCACATTATTTCTAGTACAACCCTATAGCAAACTTGGATTAAATTTGTTTTTCTCAAAGGGTTACTGTGTATGTAGGATCTGATTTGTTCACTGTTAGTGATGGTCAGATTTAAAAAAAATTTAGGCATACAACTGTGCCTGCAAAACCTGAATGCCGTTGTGTGCTTAATTTGCCATACTCTTATTATTAATTTTAAAATGCAGCCAGAAGCATTAAGTTCCTCTTGGAATGAGCTCTATGCCATATGAAAAAGAAGTATGGGCCAGTTTTCAAAGGGCACTCAACCTCTTCAATCTCTTTTTGTGGTCACAAATAATAGAATTTATTATTAATTACCTGATTATGGTCTGCATCTGCAGATCAAGTAGATGTCTCAACGTGATCATTTGTTTCCTCAGATGATGGTGGGTGCATAATAACTTCAAATACGAAATATGATGCTGTATTTATATGCTTAGTATGCTTCAGGTACATTGAAATTAGTGCTAGTTCTTAATAGGGCAGTTCTTCTTTCAAAGGTACTTTCCTTTCCAAGAGCAAGATCATGGTTGGTACTTATGCAGGCAGGAAAGAGCATTTGGAAAGTCTCTTGCCACTTGCACATTAGAGCCTATCATAGTCCTTGTGCTCATGGGATCATAGGGACTGCTTCCTCCTAGTACCCCCAAGAGTGCACGGACAATGCCCTTGAATGAGTTATCTGTGGGGGCTGAACCTGGGAATCTCTGGATTAAAAAAAAAATCAGACTCATCGCTTGAGCTAGAAGACCAGGTCCATTTGCTTGCAGACAGAAGCAGACTCAAAGCTGTGGTCTATCTGTCCCCTTCTAGCAGCTACCCTCACTGAGTTAGCATGGACACACACTCCCCTGTGGCTAGGGAATCTTGTCCCGAGTGTCAGCAGTCCACAGCAGTTCAAACCCTGTACAGGCCACTAGCTGCAGTGACATCCCTGACATGGCTTCTGCAGGAACTGACACTAAGACCTTTGTGTCTAAAAACATAAACCTCTTCTGTTTGAGCTAAAGAACCAGCCCAGTTGGGCTGGAGGCAATAGTGCACTCTTAAACCTCTACACATGGTCTTGCATCTAGAGAGGGACAGATAACTGTCAATAGAAAGCCATCCACAATATCAATACATAATTGAACCTGTTTTGGTTTCCATCAAGTTCAGCTTAAAGTTAACCACATGCTTAAGTCTTTACAGGATCAGGGCCAATATAAATTTGTACATGCAAATACCCAGCTTGTGCATACAATCATGATAATCACTTGCACAAATTAGGCATGCAATTCTATGTTCATTTTTGCATTCCCATATTTGAAAGCCAGGGCCTATCTACCTATCTATCCTACTAATTATGTGCCCATCACCATAAAATCTGTGCACTGTTTATATGTTCAGATATCAGGAATGCCAATTCTAATACGATGGGACAAGTTCCTTTGTCTTCTAGCATAGCTCATTTTCTCTGAAATGACTTGTCTTAGATTTTCAGATTAAAAATAACAAGTATATAATTCATAAATACCACATAAATTTTACATTAAAATTTTAAAAACCATACCTACAGTATTTTAGTACCTGACTTGTATATTTATGTGACTATTGTTAGAAGTGACTAATTGGGTTTGATTAGCTTCATCATTAATATTCTGTCCATAATTTAACATGCTTCAATAAAATACCCTAAAGCAGTATAATGATTAGATTTCAGGAATATGTGTTTTGCAATTAAGTTGCTCTTGATTTTGATATGCAGATTAAGAAATGGTGGTCTCATTTAAAAAAAAAGCTGCCCTTATTAACTCAGCAGTATACTCTGAAGATTAGGTAAGAAATCCAAGATTTTTTCTTTGTATATGCTAGTTAAAATGTATTTCAATCAAGCATATGTGGGCAAATCAGATTTGATTAGTTTAAGTTCACAGTCATTCTATCTAAATGAATAATGTGTCACCTAACATTGCAGAAATTTGATTAATAGTTTATCAGTTAATTAAAAATGGGGTTTAATTTTTCTTTTTTTAGGAAAATGCAAGGTAGATGTTCCTTGTATTCATCATAAATGCAAATTATTTCAGCTTGAATCTATTGTTCCTTGTTCGCTTCTTAGCCAACTGGCAAGAAAATAAAGCTTTTAGAATGATCTCTTTTAGAAAGAAGTAGTAAAACTTTGCTTGCTTACACATATGGCTGCCAGTTGTCTAACTTCACGTGGGAGAGCTGAGGATTTTTATTTTCTGCATGCATCCCACAAAGCCTCTAATTCTCCCCCACCTTCAGTATATGGACTTTTTTGAAAAGGCCTCTAACCATTACATTATTCTATTTCGCACCTCTACAGAGATAACAACCCTGTGTTAACCAGAACACACTTTACTAGTAAAAGCTAGAAATTAGTCCATGGATGGCCTGCTAGGGAACTAATGAGGTATATAGAAGGACTTGTGGCTATTTCCATAGATTAAACAAAACACAGGACAGGAAAGGATCTGCAGTCATGGCCAATCCTTTGTTTGCTGAGCACAACAGCCGTGTACGATATTTGTAACCCCCAGTCTTTTAACTCAGGATTTAGCTGAGGTCTGAAGTATTCTCTCTCTCTCTCTCTCTCTCTCTCTCTCTCTCTCTCTCTCTCTCTCATAAATTATAGGCTATGTAGGTTGCAACACCTATAGTTAAGACTGCCAGACACTTTCAATTATGAGACCCTATTTTCAGTTGCTTATAACTTTCCCAACTTTAACCATTTAGTCTGAAATTTTCCATGCTGGTTGTCTGCTCAGGTTGATTTTTTTTTTATTTTTATTTTTTAATTTCAGTAAAAACAGCTCAGTTGTTTCTCAGTGGGAAAGAGGTTGTTTTGCTCATGTTAATTTTAAAAAAAACATTTTGTGGAGAAGCTCTAGAAGTCGCATGCTTTGGAGCAGGAACTTGAAATTTGGCAGGGGGATCAGGCTGGTGTTAAGGATGTGTCTTTTGTTGTCCTTATGAAAAATCTGCCCAAATTTGATCAAGATATGAGCCTCTGAAAATCTCGGTTTGTACACGTTCAATAGAGATTTGTTAGACTTTGGTATACTTCGAAGATTCTATTTGTACTGAACACACGGAGGTTGAGAAGGACTTTCCCTGCAATTGCTCCTCCTGGCGGTCACTGGCCACTGTGGTACCAGGCACCAGAACTGACAGCAGGAAGACTGTCTTTCCTGTGCTCTCAATGCTTCCCACTTCTGGTGCCCCGTCAGCAAGGAGAAGGAGTTGGAAACAGCCTGACTAACATATAGAGGGGTGAGGAACTGAGCCTTGAGGCTGATGAAAGGGGAGACTGAGATAGTGGGTCAAATGGTGGGGGATGGGGATAAGGAGCCAATAGGGGGATTGGAACTGGGGACTAGGATGAGGAGACAAGGCATGTTCCAGATGAGGGATTGGGAAGTGGAGCAGAGGGGTGGGGACTAGAGCTGATGGAAGGGAAAGGGATGCTGGGATGAGGAGCTAAGGGAGGATTAGGGAGGAGAGTGGGACAAGGCCAGATTGGAGGGGCCAAGGGCAGAAGTGTCTGTAACCACAAGAGGACATGCCACTCAAAATCTCAGGAATGATTCCTAACTCTCAATATTCCTCTGCTGTCAGCAAACAGCTGTGAAACCCTCTTGCACGTGTGCCTCATTTCCCTCATGACCCACACAGAGGATGACAACCTACTTCTGCTGTCAGCTACTCTGTCAGCTCAAGTGGCTGAGATCTTTGCAGTGGATCTATAGGTTCTAACCCTGCTGAGTCAATATGGTTCTACAAGATGGAATTTCTGTTTTTGCAGTTTCCTTTTTTAGTAACTTATGGAATTATAGACCAGAAACTCTATTAAAGGAACATGAAGGTTGCAAAGTCAAGCACTCAGATTTAGAAATTGAGGTTGCCTGTGCTACCTTAGTTCAGCCCCCTTGTGTGTGTGCATTATGATATAGTCTTTAATTGCATTATCACACTAGTTTTTCTACAAGAGCCCTTCTTCAGTCAGTGCACAAGATGAACAGTGCTCACTGAATGAGCAGCTATTCAATATTTATATATATATAAATACATGCAATTTAAGAATTGTGAAACTTGATGAAGATGCTCTCTTTAAAGATGCCTTGACTGACCATCATTCGATATTCAGGGTTATCTGATAGCCTATGAAAAATGAATTGGTGGTTTTAGCATGGTAACTGTGGACCGATGTTCACATAATAGAAAATACCCTCACAAATGGTGCTCCTGTTGGCATTCTCAGAGTCGGTCAAATGTTGAATGAGCATGGAGAGTGACCTATTCTCTCACCCCTAGGTATGGTCCATTCAGTGGAAGTCTGGATGGGACTTCAGGGATGATAGGGTGGAGGTTTCTACTGCCTCAGCTCATGCTGTTCTGTAGCTATTTGGAGGACTTCAGTTTCCCTTGTCCAGACAATATCTCTGAGTTACCTTGTCTGTTTTGTACATGTTCATTATAATAGTTTAAAAAATAATCCCAAATGCACAGTAATCTATTCCTTTTGTAACATGTACAGGCTGGTATTAGTGATATGCTCATGATGGTTCCCCCTCTCCACTTTTCCCATTCTCTGTCACGATAGACATCACCACCATTCACCTTGGTGCTCAGGCCTGTAATGTGGGCTCCTTAATCTCAAATGCATATCCAGGCTGTGCCCACATTTCTAAGAGCTGTCATTCAGCATATCTATTCTGCAATTAGACATGCGCGGCTGGCCCGTGCCAGCTGACTCAGGTTCGGGGGGCTCAGGCTAAGGGGCTGTTTAATTGCCTTGTAGACATTTGGACTTGGGGTTCCACCTTGAAGGGGCCTAGACCGCGGGCTCCAGACCCAACCTGAATGTCTACACTGCAATTAAACAGCCCCTTAGCTCCAGTCCCGTGAGCCCAAAACAGCTGGCACGGACCAGCCATAGGTTTTTAATTGCAATGTAGACATACCCATTTTCTCTCCATCCACAAATTCAAAACTCTCATCCAGGCCTTCCTCATCTACCATTTTGTCAGTTTCTTACACAAATCTCTCCACACTTTCTTCTGTGTTATCCCTTGTGCATGGATCACCCTCCCTGAACTGATCCGGAAGGCCACTACCCTCTCTGTGCCTTCAAATCTTTCCTCAGAAAGACCCACTATTGCCACGTCTGCCAGAAATCAGTTGGTTAATGACAGCTTGTGGGGCAGATAGGGATAACTGGCACTTAAGCTATTTATAATAATCATTTAAAAATTGCAAATGTATATATGTCTGTAAATACATGTGTTTAGTTATACCCCTCTCTCCTCCCACTTTTAATGTCACTTTTTTTATGGCCTGATTTTTCAGAAGTGCTAAGCACGCACAGCTCCAGCCAAAGTAAATGGGAACAAGAGGGCACTTAGTATCTCTGAAAATCAGGCTGTTGGATTGTAAATTATTTGCATGTGTTTGTACAACACCTACCACCTACCGAATTCTGACATCAGCCTCTGGGCACAACAACAATATAGATATTAATAGTAATAATAGCAAAGCTATAAATATATTGGGCTAAATTCCGTTCTTGGTTGATTTCAATGGGGCTGTGGACATATGACCAAGAGCAGAATTTCTCCCATGCAATTTTATTTCTCTGCTAGTCTCCCATATTTTAACTAATAATCTGGTGGTGGGGGTGGGGGCGGAGGAAAGAGGAAAATAGACCATATTTGCATGTGAAAACTGTTGCATATAACATATCTTGATTTTTGCATAATACTACCACTTGCAAGAAATATAGAAATCACATATAAATATTAATGAAAAGCTGCAAAAGTTGGACATGCAGAGACACAGGGAATCCTGAAATACCATGCTTTCCTGACATCAGTGATTCCTTTTGGCTTTATAGACCATCCTATGGTTGCTTGATTGGGGAACTGAAAAGAGAAATAAAAGTATTATTTAATTATTCATTGGATAAGAATAAAAAGCAGCTAGTAATTAAACATAAAACATCCAAGTACATAGTAGAAATATACAATTATAGTTACATGCTCAAAAATTATATTACAGAGAGAGCTACGGATAACCCTGAATAATGGATCCATCAGAAAATACTATTGGCTTCAACTGGAGCTGAGAGTACTCAGATTTCTAATGACTAAAACCTAGCTAGTAGTATCCTTAAGATAGAAACTAATTGTTCATGGATAATAATGTACCATTCTTGCCCTCCAATATTAATACATAACTATATTAATATATCATAGCATGGTAACATGGTATGACTAAGATCTATATCAAATGATTATGTCAGTGGCCCATTAAGCAAATAGTATATTAAACCAGAAGAACAGCATATCATATTTGCTCCATATAACAGTAGGTTTAGATCTTAACTAGACTCTCCAGTGAATAGAACTATACACTAGCTGCAGATTAGCAACAAACTTGTTTTATTTAGTTGATTTCTACATAGAAGCAGACATGGTGATTGTTGCTATCTCAAGGTTTTTAAGGGAGCCTACTAATATAAAATATTCATTCTATAACAAACTATACAAAAGCATTCCAATCTTTCACCTCAAGCAGGAACGTTCTATTAATATTACTGTGAAAACTGGTCAATATTTTTTCATCAGAATATTTCCTCAACAAAAAATAGCTTTTCAACTAATAATAATAATAAAATACAAAATCTTTGCAGAAAAATTCGGTTTGTTTGAAATGTTGTGGTTTTTCATTGAAAAAACATTTTGGGGGTGGAAAGTTTTCACTTTCCAGTTAAAAAATATAGGTTTTGGTCAAAAGGTTTAGTTTAGATTTTTGAGAACCAAAAGTTTGTGCTGAAAACCAAAATTTTTACCAAAAACATTTTCAGAAACTTATGTTCCAGTTTTTAGCTTCCGTTTTTCACAGAAAAAAAAATATTTTCATGGAAAATTCTGAATTTATTATCTTAAAATTGGCATATGTCAACCAGATCTAATGACTATTAACTAGAAAGTGAGCACAGACTTGCTTGAATTTTGTCCTAGTACAGATATTAATTCTGCTCTCAAACATGAGTATTGCCTCTAATAACTGTATATTCGAACAGTTGGAATGGAAGACTTCTGACTGATGATCAAATTATGTTTTGCTTTATTAGAAATGGATCTTTCCTTCCGGCATGGTCTATGTGAAACTAATGTCATGACAAAATCAGTTACAATATTGGCATGGAAACAAGAGTTGACAGAGAAACATCACATGACAGATAATTGAGACAACTCCAAAATGGTTGATACCCTACATAAAGGTGCTTCATCCATAATCATTGTTATTATTTTGGTAGCACTTAAAGGGCCCAGCTGAGACGTTAGCTAATTTATCAAATGAAGATATCAAACCTCTTGCTAAAGTTGATCAACATATTGTGATCCAGGGATATCTTGGTGCCAACGGGCAGAGAACACAAGGGGGTTCATAGAGTTTTACAGGGATCCCTTGGGTCAGATACCTGCATAATAATTCATAAAGGGTGGTGAGTAAGGTCTCTACCGAGAGCCACTAGCCCACTGGTCATCATAATCATGGATAATATTTAAGGACTTATGTGTCTATACTGAAAAATTATGTTCTTAAGGCAGATAACCAGGAAGTAACATGTCGCAGACAGGTTGCTTTCAAGAAGGAGGTAACCAATGCCTCTCTCTCTGCCTAGTAATGTGTTTATTGGGCACTGTATGTTTCACAATGGATGCCTGTTTGTGTACTGAGCCATATGCTAATTAAGAGATTGTGAAATCTTCAAGAGAAGAAATTTACATGAAGAAATAAACAGAAGAAGGAAATCCTGTTTACAAGTAAAGACAATGGATTGTTGGGGTATTTGTGGGGGTGCAGAATACCCTAAGTCTTTTACTGAGGAGGCAAGCTGACAGCATGACTTGTCTCATAAATGGAAGATCACAGCCAAGCCTGGATGTATAACACTGGTGAGGAATACTTTATGTATGAGAGTATCTTGTTACTTAAGTCTAGGCTCTAGAATGTATGTTAGGATTTTATTTTACAGGTCACCATTTGTTTCCAATATTTTCTATTTGCTATCACTTGAATCTCTATAAACATATCAAAGGGCTTGTCTACACTTACAGCGCTGCAGCGGCACCACTGTAGCACTTAGTAAAGACTCGTCAGTGTAAGTGCCCCACCTCGATGGGAGAAGCCCTCCTGTCAACATAGCGCTGTCTACACCGGGAGTTCAGTCAATATAACTGCGTCGCTTAGGAGTGTGGATTTTCCACACCCCTCAGGGAAAAAGTTATACTGACATAAGTTCGTACTGTAGACGAGGCAGTGTCAAGGGCATCACCACAGGGAGAGAACATGGTTGTCTTGTCCATACTAAAACATGGACAAGCTGCTGCTGTTCAACTTCTCATTTGTACTAAAAAAGTACATACAAATCACTTCTATCCACATATATGTCCACTAGTTCCCAATTCACTTATGTAAAGGTTCACCAAAAGATTGTCCTCCTTGTTTTCAAAACTATTCATGAACTTGCTCCAAACTACAACACAGACCTGGGGCCTGATTCTCCACTTCATGTAGTCATTTCATCTCTGCAAAGTGGGTGTAAAATGCTATTATCCTGATTTAGTAGTGTTTCACATACTCTTTGCATTGACTTTGCCCAAGTGTAAATTACTAGACAAAATGCAAGGTAGTGAAAAATAAGCTCCAGGTCTTTTTCCCTCATTCATGTCTGCCAATATCCTTTAAAAAAATACAAAATAGAAAATGTTGCATAAATTTAGGCAAAAACATCAGAAGCCTGTACCTAACTAATTTAGCAAAATACCTGTGAGGGTAGCTAATTGCATTTATGGGATGGCTAGAGACTATATACTACACTATATATATATTCCATGCAATTAGTTATGCACAGAAATACCATAAACATAATAATAAATAAGTTATCTTGCATATCAATATTATTTTACTTCATGGCGACAAGTTCTAAGGATAGGGTGGGGAGAGGGAATGAAAGCCAAGCCATTTATAGCACCTCTGTACTGATGTGTTTAGAAGAATTAGTAACACTTTTATATTTTTACATCAAAAAATAAGGCTCCAAAAACATATTTCCATTTTTATACAAAAGTGTTAATTCCTTTACCTCAGGGAACAACCTATAAGTTTTCTAAGTAACCCTGAGAAGATCTGATAGCAAATTTTAAACCCAAACAATAATAAGTGAGAATTCTGGCAAATGTGTGTATTAAAAAAATAGAGAAAGGTAGAAATATTTGCTTAGAAGTTTATCTTGTGAAAGAGTCTGAGGTAGCTCGATTTGTATAATCTAGGGTATGAGAGAAATCAAGGAAACAGAAGATGACTTTGAAACATTTTAGTGCAAGGGTTATTTGTTAACAGCACAAATCACTCTGATTTCATATGAAACCCTCCTGTACACAGCACTGAGCCAATCACCAGAAAAAACAGCAGATTGTTCAAGTTTCCCTACAGACCTATAGAAAAGCAGTGGGAAAACAGTAAGATTTGTCAAGTCTGCTCACTGACTCCATCTCTTTTCAAATCTCATCTTAAAAGACACATCTTTTCTCCCTTGCGTCTGCCTATAAATGTCCTTCTGCTCTCTATTATTAGCCTTAAGAATTAATATCTTAATTTGCCATACAATAGTCCAAATTCAACCTGATGTAAGTGGTGTATGCCACTGACTTTGACAGAGTTGTATTTGTTTAGACAAGATCTGAATTTGGCCCAAAAGCTTTATATCACAGTTTTCTGTAATAATAACCCCACTACTACCACCTTGCACTTATATAATGCACTCCATTTGAAGACCACAGGGTCAAAAAAGAGGCTTAAAAACACTAATGACAGCCTCAGAGAACCCCTCAGGGGGAAATTTTCAAAAGTGGTTTCTGATTTTGGGTGCTCAGTTTATGAGTGCCTACCTGAGACACCTACAGTCCTATTTTCAGAGATGCTGAGACCCTACCACTCCAAGATAAAATAATGGAAACTGAGGGGGATCAATACCTCAGAAAACCAGGACACAGCTGTCTAATGTTGGGCCTTAAAAACGGAAGCACCCAGAATTAGAGGTCACTTTTGCAAATTTGGCCTCTGTTGCTAAAGTCACACAAGAAGTTTTTGGATTTCCTGGCTCCCAATTCTGTGCCTCAACAAGAAATCTATTCTCTTTACCCTACCACATAACCTTTGGCTACTCTAAGCCACCAGACTTGTGTTTGGAGCAACCCCAACCTTCCTTATGGCAATGGCTGGTGCATTGAGGACAGGAAGATGTTGGCAGCACAATTCCAGAGAAAGCCATGAGGGCAGGTGACATGAGGAGGCTTGGAAAGTAATACAGGCGGGACACCCCTCTTATCCCCTCTGCACTTTCCTTAGCCCCTTGGAACTCAGAACATCTGTGGGGATAGAGGGTTGTACCCACACCATAGCGAGCCCCTCATATCTCCCTCTAGCTGCTTGATACCATAGAAATTCTGAGCAGAAATGTGATTTTTCTGAGTATCTTTAGCCCTGCTGTGGGTTCTTCTGCTAGAGGACATGCTTGGCCCTTGGCTAGCTACAATACCTTTAAATTGCAGCATTTGCCCACAGACAACTAATTACCAAGCAGTAAACTTTGACAACTAGTAAGTTTTAAAAGGAGAGAAAAATATTGCTGCTTATAGACTTAAAAACAAAAATACAAGAATAAAAAGGAACAAAGTAAAATAAATAACCACTTTTCTGCAATATCTGTAAAAGATATAAATAGCATTGAGAGAATGAAGTCAGCAGTTGGCCAGAATATAAATAACAGAAACTACCACAAATAGAATAGGTCATAAAAAAGTTATAGATAAACTAAAGAGGAGCAGTACACTAGAAAAATATGATTTCAAATCAAGTTCATAGAAGCTTCTTTCTAACGTTCTATAACTCAGAGCTTAGAATATTTTTCCCGCTGTAAGAACTTATACAAAAGTGACAAAGAGGGAAAAATATATAAAAAGCCAAGAAATAATGACTTTTTAATCTTTGATGATATCTACTCAAAGGGTAACTATCTGTGAGGACTGCAAAATTTAACCTATCATTTTCATAGTGACAACAGAATTTATAGTTTAAAGATTTATAGATTTTAAACATTTGGAACTGAACCATCTGGCTCTGAGATAGCCAGTCCCAGCCTCAGAGCTTCAATAGCTAGATCTTTTCTAAGTGAACAAAAGCCAAACCTCAAGTCATCAGCAGCATCTGGCTCCGATAAAGCCTTTATCCAACATACAGTATTCAGAAATATACTACTAAATTAGCAGGATGCGTCTGAGAAATAGAGCTACATAAATGAACAGACGGAACCTCGCTGTGTTTCCTTTGAGAAACTTCGAACAAGGTATTGAATCTGTGTCTCTCTCTCTCTAGATCATGAAGTGACTGATTAAAACTGGATACATGTAAATTAAATGTTTAAAAATCTGTTCAAATAACATTAAAGGGTCAATTCCAACCCTGACTGGTGTTGTGAAGGGAAACACTGACAGTTGTGTCCTATTGGCCAGGAAAAGATTTCCAGAAGTTGCCTGAGGGACCGGTGGTGCGATGTCCTTTGCTGCTGCTCTAAATGGGAGCAGCATGTGCCCCCACCTAGCACAGGGAGGGAGGCCTGACTGTCATGGGTCTTTTACAGGAGTGGGTGGGTGAGGTTCTGTGGCCTGCAATGTGTAGGTCAGACTAGATGATCATGATGGTCCCTTCTGGCCTGATAGTCTATGAGATGGTAGTGTGCCATTGAACAGGCGGGAAATGGTTTCTGCCCATCAGAATACACCCATGCCTTCCCTTCCAGCATTAGGGATAGATCCTGCCCCTGCTGCCCTTGCAGGTGAGGAAGAGGCACCCGACACTCAGCAAACTGGAGCCGACGAGGGAAGGTTCTAGCACTATGGGACAAATCACCTACATCTCCTAGATGGGAATTCAAGACTCAAAAAGCAGTGGAACCACTGTGGTTCTGCTATGTGAGGAACCAGTAGGAGGCTGTAGATAAACCACGCAGCAGCATGGTGGGTGAACTGGGAGAGAGATACTGGGTGGTCAGCAGAAGCACAAGCTATGAGGATCTACTAGCCAAGACCTCTGAATATGTCGCATGCCACAGGTTGCCACCAACTGCTGAATCCAAAAAAAAGTCCACTTATCCAGGCTTTGGAAGCAAGAATTTAGCCTTAAGTGTTTAACAAAATCAATCTATTCACCGTACCCCAACTTGCTGTGCCTCAGTATAGTAGGAGTTTCAGAATAGTGGGTGATCTCGCATCTTATAAAAACATAGGCATAATCGGGTGAATTAAGGATGGAGCTGTATTTTCAGTTCTGAATGTTCTTGTTTTAGTGAATTTAGGCTTCACCCTTAGGCATGGGCAGCTGGTGACCCGGCCGTTTGGGGAAGCTAGCCCCCAGCTCCTCCCCTTGTGCCCGAGGCCCCACCCCTCCCCTTCCTTTTCTGCCCCCCACTGCTCCCACAGGAGCCCAGAGAACCCCCACCGTGGCCCCTGGCCCCCAGGTGGCCGGTTAGCACGGTTGCAGCGCCCCCAGCCCTGGTGCACCGGGTAGCCAGGCACACAGCACTCCCAGCCTCAGAGCGCCAGGCGGGCAGTGCGGCCCCAGTGCCAGCCACCCTGAGTCCTCACGGCAGGCCGGCCAATCCCAGCCCCAGCCAGCCTGGGCCAGGGCAGAGCGCCAGGACTGCAGCAGGAGGGGGCATGAGGCAGAGCGTGGGCGGGGCCACACCAGGCTGTTTGGGGAGGCACAGATTCCCCCAGTCTATGATACCTGCCGCCCATGCCCTTAGGGCTCAGTCCTTCACCCTAGTACAAAGTGGGCCATGTCCTTAGGTCATGTCCCCAGTGCACTGGAAGGCAGGCTTGAGATAGTTATTTTGGCTATTTTGGAATTGTTTCTGTTTTTCAATTGCAATACAGAAATAAAACTCTTAAAACAAAGTTTTCCTTGACATATGATAACTGCATTTGCACTGACAAGTGCAGGAGACACATTTATTGACATTGTAACAACTCCTTCAGGACAACACTTTTTTTTAAAAGTGAAAGACTAAAGATAAACCTTCCATAGATATTGTAATGAATCTTTCAGTGATACCATAACAGCTCTGATTAAATTCTTGTATAGGGAACAGCTCATTTAAAAAAAAAATCTTTGTTGGCCATTGCATGGGGTCTATGGCTCCTTCAGACCCAATATGGCAGCAATGGGAATGCTGTGACTCACACCTACTTGCTGAAAAAGTTTAAGATTTTATGAAATTGCTAAAGTGATATGTACATTCACATTAGTATGTTAGTATGAATTATAAGATTTCTTGCACACATTGTGTGAATTACAAGTCTAATTTGCTCACACAATTACCATGACTGCACGTGCAAATTAGAGCAATTTCACATGTAAATGGTAATAAACTGGGTACACAATGACTGCATGACAAACACTGTAATTATGCCTGTACATTAGGCACAGGATTGCTTATCATTCTAAAAATCTGTTCCTTGCTGTATAGTGTTTAAGGACTTATCTGCACAGCACAATTTTCTGTTTTGAGGATTATGATATAATGTGTGGAAGGTAATGAAATGGACTAGATCAGGAGTAAATGCAATACATAACTGAGAACACTGAGGGAGTTTAGGGACAGTGTCAGGCTCAGAAGTAGGAGAACATCAAGATGGTGGAATTATTACATTTTACGAGTGTGTGTGAGTAGGCGACTCTCCTACCCTGCTTTGAACAGAAGTATACACACACATCATAGGAGGTCCAAACTTATCCTCTTTCTGGGTCCAAATGTATCCCTTCAAGAGACATTGATCTTGTGACGTGTCATTCCATATTCTTTATGAAAACATGCTTATGATATGAATATGACATAACTGAGATATAGTTTATGCAAGATGGCTCATGTGAGATATCATTGGAAAGGTTATGATTTACTGAATGTGATTATCCTATTAGTATGCATGTATCATTTCTGTATCTGAAATTAGGAATATTGACTATGTATCTGCAAAAAGAATGAGGAGTACTTGTGGCACCTTAGAGACTAAAAAATTTATTTGAGCATAAGCTTTCGTGGGCTAAAACCCACTTCATCGGATGCATGCAGTGGAAAATACAGTAGGAAGTACTCCTCGTTCTTTTTGCTGATACAGACTAACACGGCTACCACTCTGAAACCTGACTATGTATCTGTATTTCAACTGTGCTGCTTTGGGTGACGCCCACTGCCAACACTTCAATGGAAAATGGAACAATGGAAAAGCTAGATAGGGCGGATGGCCCATCAACACAGACAATGGACTGTAAAAGAGCTTAGTCTTCCTGTGAACCTGTGGGTTAGCCTGTGAAGAATGGCTACAGGGACCCTACAGAGTCAGGTGGTCTTGTCACTTGATACTAAAACATTACCTAGGACTTCTTGTAACTTTCCACTGTAAGGGAAGGGGGGTCAAACTAGGAAACAAAGGACTCCGGCCTTATGCAAATCATATTTAAGGGTGGGGAGTGAGGTAATCCAGGTCGTGAGTTCTCCCCTGTTACCCCATCCAAGATGACTGCTGGAAACAACTAAGACTGAACAGGGGGAAAGAATTGGGCCCAGGCTGGAAGGGTGTCTGGCCTGTGAAGAAGATTATTAGAACCACATTTAGGGTGAGAACTCACATGTAACCAGTTTCTTTAGTGTATTAAGCTTAGTTTGCGTGCTCCGTTTTATTTTCTTAGTCATCTGCCTTGTTCTGTCTGCTACCTCCTTAACTACTTAAAATACACCTGTTATAGTTAATAAATGTATTTCTGGTTTATAATACAACCCAGTGTATGTGATTTCTAACTGGGGGGGCGAGAAATTCTGCATACCCTCTTCCACATTGAGGGAAGAGGCGAAAATAATATATCTTTGGGTCTGTACTCCAAGGGAGGTGGACATCTGAGTGCTGGAGCAAGTCCCTTAAACTGAGTCTTCCCAGAGCTGATCGGCAGCTGAGTGTGGCCCTGCCTGTGTGTGTGTTATTGGAGGTTTTAAGAGCCTGGCTCAGCAAGACAGGTTAAAGGGGGCCCATGCTGGCAGAACAGGTAGACTCAGTGGTATCTCAGCACATCAGGTAACTTCCCACGGGGTCCAACCCGTCACAGGTCTATTGCATGAAAACACCACATAGTCCTTCGTGGTTGGAAGTCTCAGCTCAAATGGGCCAGGATTATACTGACAAGGTTACGATGGAGACATATTGACTGAACTATGCGAGAGCCTTCATAACAATTGTCTGTCCTATGCCTGTGGCTCTAGCCATTGTTTTCATAAGCACCAAATTCACATACAGTTTTTTTTTTTTAATAAAGAAAGGCATCAGATCTTCAAACCTGGAGACTTAAAGTTCTTTGGAAAAATCAGAAAGATAAAAGCCTAATATTAAGGGGAGAAAAACAGAGAAATATAGGCCTGAAACAACTAATAAAGTTTTGTGTCAACCAAGCCATAAGTTGGTAGAGATTTGCTGGGCTTTAGTAATAACTGAAGTAGCAAGAGTTTCCTTATAATATGCTCTTAAGGAAAACTCCAGAGTTCAATGTATCTGAACAGCATGCTTTAGGTTCAGTTTACTGAAGTCTTGTGTGCCATTTATGGACCATTTCTGCACGTAAAGCAGGAAATTAGTGCACTAAAAATGACTGATGCACCAAATTAGTCTGTTTTCATACTCACAAAATCCCAGAGCAGCTGTATTTAACTTTGACCCAAGCATTCACCTCAGGGGTGAATTACCTAGAGAAGCTGGAATCAGATGGAAAAGTACTCACAGCTCTAGGACATATATTTTGTATATTCACCAATAACTTTTTTTCTTCCAAAAACATAAGTCCCACATGCCCTGTGTAAGGACCCTATGTGGCCATAACGATCACTAGAGCATTGAATCCCTACAGTACTGCTCCACCTCAATACCTGGTCATTTTTATTCTTTCCATCACTGAGGTGTATCTTAGAAATTCATTCCAGCTAGTTCTTTCAGTAAAGAAATTATGCTATTTAAAAAAATATTTTGCTTTGTCCTCCTATCAGGCTTAGTGCATTTCAATCAGATTAAAGCAGTAACCATAATTTTTCTCAAAACCATCCCTATTAATAACCACTACATATCTGTATCTCTGCTTTTACCTTACCTGAAGCATTTGAGTGTTAGGATCCTGGGTGAAGGTACGCAGGACTAGTGGCAGGAACTTGGGAGCCATGAACTGAAGCCAGGGGTCAGAGCCAGTATCATGCCCGAAGCGTCTGCCAGAAGTTCAAGCTGGAGTCAGAGTCAGGAATGAGGCTGAGGTATCAGGGGCCATGTGGGGATCCCAGGATCAATCAGGAGTCAAAATCCAAGTCAGAGGAAAGGTCAATACCAAGAAATGAGAAGCAGGATAATCATAGTAGCTAACCAAGTCATGCATCCGACAAAGTGGGTATTCACCCACGAAAGCTCATGCTCCTATATGTCTGTTAGTCTATAAGGTGCCACAGGACTCTTTGCTGCTTTTACAGATCCAGACTAACAAGGCTACCCCTTCGATACAGGACCTGCATTGTTTCCTGGACAGTTACTGGTATGCCCCATGGGCTTATATAAGATCAAGGAGCCAATAAGCAATCGCTAAGACCATTGTCTGTTAGATCTCTTGAGGCAGAACTTCCTGTGGCGTGCAATCTCTGTGGCTTGTGGGTCACAGGGAGCAGCCAGGTTACAGCTGCTGCTGGGTGATAGTGTGGGAGTGTTGGTTACCTTGCAGGCTGGGTTCAAATCCTGCTGAACCTTAAAACCAATAAAATAGGGTTGAATTATGTTGAAGTCCCTACTCAAAGATTAGGGGAACCCTTCATGTCCACTAATTGTACAGTTAGGCCTTGTCTACACTATAAGGTTTTATCGACACAAGTTATGCTGACACACAGCCATCGCTGTAATTAATCCGCTATTGCATGTCCACGCTATGCTCCTTGTGTCAGTGGAGTGCACCCACAATAGCAGCTCTTGCATCAACACAGAGAGCAGTGCACTGTGCGTAGCTATCCCACTGTGCAACTGGCCACAAGGTGCTTTGGGAAGGGTTTGCAATGCCTCCTGGGGGCAGGTACAGCGTCACATGATGAAGGTTTCTCATGGGCATCCTACTAGATTGCCAGCTGCTTTTCAACTGCCCTGGTGACCTGCAACCCAGCGATCTCTGGAAGCCTGGATCCCGCACTGCTGTTCAGTATTGTGCCGTGTGTTATGAACACAAGGCTATAAGAGGAGCCAAACAAAGGGCTATTCAGCTGGGGGAGGCCTTAAAGGAGCATATTAACACTGAGCCACAGTAATGTGTGTTGCTGGAGTATGCTGAGCCTAGTATTATTTTCTTGTTCTGTGCTATGAACCTTGTAATGATTGCTGTGTGTGCCCGAAAAGTAACACATCTTAATCACTTTTTAAAGTAGCACTTGGTACAGACATTGCTGCACACTAACAAAAGAAGCCCACAGAAGTAAGTGTGTGTGTGTGTGTGTGTGTGTGTGTGTGTGTGTGTGTGTGTGTGAGAGAGAGAGGGTTGCCAACCCTCCAGGATTGGCCTGGAGTCTCCCAGAATCGGCATCGACCTCGCGGTGACTACTGAAAGCAATCTGGGAGATTTTAATAGGATATTTTAAGAAAATTACATTATGTCATGTTGGAGGGGAAAATCTCCTGGAATAGCTTCAGTCAGAATTGGCAACCCTAGAGACAGATTGTGTTCGGGGAGAGTGTGTGTGTCGGCACGCTGTCCCTTTAAGTTCAGACAGAAGCTGGAAGCAACCAATCTGTGGCAGAAGATGGTTCACGGACAGCTGGTGTTCCTCAGTCCCTCCACCCAGCTCAGCAGAGACTGGTACACTGGCACGAGGAGGGGAACACCCTGACATCAGCCCCCCACCTCACTCCCCAGCTCTGCACAACACAGCAGTCTCCCCCACCTCCACCTCAATAGCCCCACCCCCCACCCCGCAACAGCAGCCTGCCCTGCCTGCCCTGCTTGCCTGCCTGCCTGCTGCTGTGGTCCTAGTGCCGGGAAAAGCAGGATTCCATGTTAATGTTTCAATTCCATGATTCCCTCCGAGTTCTCCCAAAGCCTCCTCTCCCCACAGACCAAGGAGATCCACCTCCTCCCCTATAGTCCAGGCAGGAATGCATTCGTCAGCTGGGCAGTAGCTATGTGAGCTCTCCACGCTGAGCAGTTTCAAAACTTCTTGTGGCGTTGAAAAGGGAGGGGCCTGTAGCTGGATGCAGGGAAGCGGAGTTCTAAGCAGTGAACAGAGCAGTCATGATGGGCATTGTGAGATACTCGGAGGCCAATTATGGCGACGTAAGGAACGCAGTGTCTACACTGACGCTTTGTCGAATTAACTTTGCTGCAAAAAGTTCTACACCTCTTGTTGAGGTGGTTTTATTCTGTCAGCAAAGCAGGACAGTTTTGTCGGCAGAAGGAGCATTGTAGTGTATACAGCTCCACTGTTTTGTTGACAAAAGCTGTGTTTTGCCGACAAAACTGGGTAGCGTAGACAAGGCCTAAATGTGGGAAAGAAATAGAATCTTTCTTGTTTGCACTGGAGACATTGCTCGGCCTCATTATGGAATCACTTCTTAACTCTCCTAATTACTACACGGCTCTCCTCAACTTTTTTTGTTTATCGAAGTTGGACTCACAGGGCCTGATTCTCCTTTTCACTAAAGCCCTTTGACACTGCTCTAGCAGTGTAATCAATTATATTGACATATACTTTAAGGCCCATTTACACCTCCAATGCAATGAAAGAGGGCCTTCGTGTAAATAAGAATCACACATTTTTTGTGGAATAAAATATACACCCTGTAATCGTGGAGGAGAAGATACTGGATACTGCCACTCTTACTCTGTTTGTGTCAGTTTCAGGTCAATGGAGTTCTTGTAAAAAAACAATTATGTGTTCCCGTGTTTGCTTTATTTTCCCCCAAATGAATCTTTTTTTTAAGTTTAAGATTATTTAGCCCTCTTCCATTCCAAGTCACCAATTTTAATAGTTTAGTCCTAACTGGTGGTAAATTGTATATAGACTGAAGGACGTCTTTCTATGGACTTAAGAAGGACAGACTAAGCATACAAAGAGAACAAGCTGGGTGCCATGTACATCACTGCCTAGTCAAAATCCACATCAAGCTCCCAATCCAATTCTCAGCACAGAAGCCCACAGAGATGAGGATATAGGGTCAACGCATCCACTGCACATGGCTATACGGTTCAGTTTTCGAGTCCTTAGTACCAGCTGAAATAGGAACAAATGATGAAAGGGGAAGAACGGGGGGAAGTATTCTGCACCCTGCCATTCCACATTCATAGGCCAAGTTGAGCAGGGTTCTCTTAACGTTATCAGGGAGTTAGCTGAGAAGTGTGACTGGCAGAATCTGCCTGCATCAGAGTCACACTGCTATCCTCAACAAAGAAAGACAGGCCTCTAGGAAAGGGGGACAAATCACTGTTCTTTACACAGAAGAAATCCATGAGTCATTTACATTTCTCTAAGTTAAGAGTTTCCCCTTGTAATGGAAACTTTTAATATGATATAATGAGGTGCCGCATCTAGCCATAGATGAGGTCCACAAACACAGACTAGTTCCCTTAGGGCAGATCTACACTTAAAACACTGCATCGTAGCACTTAAGTGAATATGCTCCTATGCTGACGGGAGAGCTTCTCCCATTGGCGTAGTTAATCCACCTCCCAGAGAGGCAGTAGCTTTATCGATGGGAGAAGCTCTCCCGTCGACATAGCACTGTCTACACAGGGGGTCATTATAGAATCATAAAAGATTAGGGTTGGAAGAGACCTCAGGAGGTCATCTAGTCCAACCTCCTGCTCAAAGCAGGACCAATCCCCAACTAAATCATCCCAGCCAGGGCTTTGTCAAGCCGGGCCTTAAAAACCTCTAAGGATGGAGATTCCATCACCTCCCTAGGTAACCCAGTCCAGTGCTTCACCATCCTCCTAGTGAAAAAGTTTTTCCTAATATCCAACCTAACAACTTGAGACCATTACTCCTTGTTCTGTCATCTGCTACCACTGAGAACAGTCTAGAGCCATCCTCTTTGGAACCCCCTTTCAGGTAGTTGAAAGCAGCTATCAAATCCCCCCTCATTTTTCTCTTCTGCAGACTAAACAATCCCAGTTCCCTCAGCCTCTCCTCATAAGTCATGTGCTCCAGCCCCCTAATAATGTTGTTGCCCTCCGCTGGACTCTCTCCAATTTGTCCACATCCTTTCTGTAGTGGGGGGCCCAAAACTGGACACAATACTCCAGATGTGGCCTCAGCAGTGCCGAATAGAGGGGAATAATCACTTCCCTCGATCTGCTGGCAATGCTCCTACTAATATGCCGTTAGCCTTCTTGGCATCAAGGGCACACTGTTGACTCATATCCAGCTTCTTGTCCACTGTAATCCCCAGGTCCTTATCTGCAGAACTGCTGCTTAGCCAGTCGGTCCCCAGCCTGTAGCAATGCATGGGATTCTTCCATTCTAAGTGCAGGACCCTGCACTTGTCCTTGTTAAACATCATCAGATTTCTTTTAGCCCAATCCTCCAATTTGTCTAGGTCACTCTGGACCCTATCCCCACCCTCCAGCGTATCTACCTCTCCCCACAGCTTAGTGTCATCAGTGAGCTTGCTGAGGGTGCAATCCATTCCATCATCCAGATCATTAATGAAGATGTGGAACAAAACCGGCCTCAGGACTGACACCTGGGGCACTCTGCTTGATACCGGCAGCAAACTAGACATCGAGCCGTTGATCATTACCCGTTGAGCCCGACGATCTAGCCAGCTTTCGATCCACCTTATAGTCCATTCATCCAATCCACACTTTTTTAATTTGCTGGCAAGAATACTGTGGGAGACCATATCAAAAGCTTTGCTAAAGTCATGATATATCACATCCACTGCTTTCCCCATATCCACAGAGCCAGTTATCTCATCATACAAGGCAATCAGGTTGGTCAGGCATCACTTGCCCTTGGTGAATCCATGTTGACTGTTCCTGATCACCTTCCTCTCCTCCAAGTGCTTCAAAATGGATTCCTTGAGGATCTGCTGATGATTTTTCCAGGCACTGAGGTGAGGCTGACCGGTCTGTAGTTCCCCAGTTTCTCCTTCTTCTCTTTTTTAGGTTGGTTCTGATAGAGTTAGGTTGGTATAACTATGTTGCTCAGGGGGGTGGATTTTTTACACCCCAGAGTGATGTAGTTATACCAATATAGGTCTGTAGTGTAGACCTGGCCTGAGTCAGATCCTTATACTATCATGCTGACAAGCCAATTTAAGGAATGGAAAAAGAAGAAAAAACCCCATAATTTGGAGAATAAACCTAATTTTGTTAATCCAAGAATTTTCCAAATCCTTTAAAATTAGATCCACTATAGCACAGTAAAACCTCTAGACATAACGGAGAGAAGATGTTCTACATTTCTATAAATGGGGCTCCCAGGAAGAGGCCATGCCTCACTGTGAGGCTGCCATATCATCATAATTCTTTACTGTTTGAATGAACTGAAATATGTAGAGAGCTGGATAAGAAACACAAGGAATAGAGCACAGGAGTCCCAATTCCTAACTACTATCCTTTAATGCAAAGTGACCATAAAAGGCAAACAGATCAGGCAAATTCTGCTCTCTGTTATACCAAATGGGGCTTCCATGGGTGAATACCAGACCTTCATTTTTAAAAGTTCCGTTTTTCTTTTACTTATTCACATCGGGGAACAATGGAAGACAGGAGAGATCACTGAGCAGTCTGATTTTTAAAAGATTATACTAAAAGGTGAATTTATGTACAATAACATTTGCTTACATTTTAGCAGGTTTTGCAAGTCATTGAGCAGATACCCGCAAGCCTGTGTGTCAGAGATGGACCAAAACAGAGTCTTCAGCTTGAGCCCCTTTGAATTTCTGGGTCATTTGGAAATGGATCCCTAGATCCTAGATACAATCCAACACTGAACAGGCCTATCTGTCGGGTTTCAGTTTAGAAATAGTCAAAATCTCAAGGGAACAGCTTGTAAACATTTCAGCACCATCAAATCCAGACCTCAAGTTCTATCCCCAGTTCTTCCTCAATACCAAACCATGAATCTAAACTGGAGCCAAATGTCATTTCCTCAGCCCAGCTGTATTTAGCATGAATGAAAATTACAAAATGCGCAGAGAATATTAACGTCTTTTATATCTCCGAGAAAACGTTCAGTTACTGATCTCTGAAAAGAGCAGAGCTCTCAAAACCCTCCCATTCCTGCCACACAGTGGATCATGTGCCCTCAGCATTAAAGGGGGTAAACACTCCTTAATATGTAGTGAAATCCATCCTCCCCTATTGTCATCAACCGAGTAATAAAATTCACACAGCTAAGTGAGAGATTGTTGTTAATTATTTTATACGGTCATTCCCAGTTCATTCTCTCTTGTGCAACATTGAGGTCGGTTAAGTGCCAAAGCTTGCTCAATACTTCACCCACAAAATCATGCACGTGCAGAGCAGAGAAGGACAGACCGAGAGGGGGATTTCTTCAGGCCACACCAAGCAGGGCACGTTTGCCAATTGATTACTAAACCTAGCAGAGATCAGACAGCTGAGATTGAAGAGAACGAGATATTGTAGCATGCAGCAAATACTGAGGCTAATTCCAGACCAAAGGGGAAGTAGGATAAGAGGAAATTTATGAGTAAGCTCTTGAAGTAATGAAACGAAAGTAATGTTGATTGGCCTCATTTACAGCAGTTCAAAAGCAGATTGTCACCACTGCAGTAGTGAAGGATCAACTGACAATCATTTATACTACAGAGAAACAGGAGTTACCTTAAACAGGTTGAGGCTACATCTACACTACAGGGGGGGGTCGATTTAAGATACGCAAATTCAGCTACGCTCGACGTATCAGATCCGACTTACCCTGTTGTGAGGACGGCGGCAAAATCGACTGCCGCGGCTCCCAGTCGACGGCGCTTACTCCCACCTCCGCTGGTGGAGTAAGCGCGTCGATTCGGGGATCGATTGTCGCGTCCTGACGAGACGCGATAAGTCGATCCCCAAGAGATCGATTTCTACCCGCCGATTCAGGCGGGTAGTGTAGACCTAGCCTGAGAGATAAGCTCTTCTTAGGCCCTCTGGCGACAGCATGTCTAGCAGCGTGAGCACATGACTAGAAGGCATTTAGTCCTGGCTCTGTGACTGGCCCTGGGCACGTCATTTAGCAGAGCTTAGCACACAAAGGCCAAAGTTATGGGTCCCTTACAATGCTTAATAATAACAGTGACAATAATAAGCTCACTGCCTCACTTTCTCCCTCTGTAGTATGAGAAGAGTAACAGCCACAGGAGTGGTGAGAGGAATAGCTGGTTAGTATATGGAAAGTTCATCTGAAGATAAAAAGCAGAATATAAGCGCTAAGTGTTGTTATTATCACGGTTATTTAAACTAAGTCAAATGTTTGCGGAGGCAACTATTGTTTCTCCCTTTAGAAATGTAAACAGAGAGATCTGTCACATCACACAAAGTGAATTATTTAAATTAGTGCCTCTCAACTGCATGTGGCCAGCTAGGGCCCAACGCTGCTCCCACTCCCACAGCTGGGCACCCACCACACAGAACCATGTACACCAACACTAGTGCCCTTCCCCACAAACCCATCCACCCACCACTTAATGGAGATCATGCCTATTCCACCTCTTCTGGGCACCCTCTAAATGCACCCCTTTTCTGGACTCTCAGGGGTCCTCAGGCTTCTGGATCTTTCATATACCCTCATGACTCCCACCTGAGTATCTCAGCCCCTGGGTCCGCAACCGCCACATTCTGGGTCCCTCAGGTGGGAGGAAGTTAGGGGGATGAACAGCATGAGCCACAACTAAAGGGCTGGAGCGCTGCAGGAGGAGAGGAATGGAGAAGGAACTGCAAACCAAGCACATGCTTGGGGTGGCACAATTTCAGGGGCGGCATTCCGGACACCTTTTTTTTTTTTTTTTTGCTTCGACAGTTGCTCTCCCGGAGGTTTTTTTTTTTTTTTTTTTTGGCTTGGGGCGGCAAAAAACCTAGAGCTGGCCCTGCGCATATGACATGTGATGTCTCATGAAAGTGCTCAGACTTTGTGGCGAGGGTGGCCCTAGGCTTTTTGCCAGCCAAGGTGGAAAACATTTGTGACCCTCCTCCTCCCCCCCCCCCACAAGAAAAGCCACAAAACCCAGAACAAAGTAAAACCAACAAATAGCTTATCAGCACACAGTGGTATGGCACCCCCCCTGGACACTGGCCCCCACTGTGACTGCCCTGCTCTCCTGCCCCTAGAACTGGTCCTGGTGAAGAGCATGGTATAAGAATCTGAACAGACTGGAATAGGCCTTTATTTGCACTGGCAGCAGGTTGGCCGAGTGGGCATTCGCCTATGAAGCCACCCTTAATATCCACCCAAGCTTCCCTGAAGTCTAGTTAGGCACAAGGATGCACTGTAGACATTGAGAAATGAACATGGCCAATTGACTTTAATGGGAGCAGGACTGGGCCCATAAATTTCAAACAGTCTCAAAGTTCTGAGCTTCACTGAGTCTTAACTCCCACTTCGAGTAACAGACATATCCTGCAGCTGGTTCATCTTCTCCCAAGCACAGCATACCTGAGCTGCTAACACAAACCTTTTGATGCTGACCTCTGATGCAAGGCTGGTGTTACACTTTAGCAGAATCACATGACCAAGACCATATGATCACAATTCTTCTATCCCAATCTGAGTAAGAGACCATTCTAAATTACAGCAGCTGATAAAACCAACAAATCAAAATAAAACCTAGTGCATCACCTTTATTCTGCCAGTGGTTCTCAAACTTTTGTATTGGTGACCCCTTTTACACAGCAAGCCTCTGAATGTGACCCCCCCTTATAAATTAAAACATATTTTTTATATTTAATACTATTATAAATGCTGGAGGTGAAGCGGGGTTTGGGGGTGGAGGCTGACAGCTAGCGACCCCCCATGTAATAACCTCACAACCCCCTGAGGGGTCCCGACCCCCAGTTTGAGAACCCCTGTTCTAGATCCTATTTTTAGAATGTAGGACAATTGTCTCCCAGATACTGTGTAATACACTAATCCAGAAGCAAGACAGAGAGAAATAATGCCACTAGGTCGAATTGATCACTATTGTAATTCCAGTGAAGCCACTGAATTTGCCCTATTATGTTTATACATTTGAATGTCATTATGTTCAACTATTTGGAAAACATTTGATACTTTTGAGTTTGAACATAGCCATCAAACCGTAGTTTTCCCAGAAACGTTCATAGCCAAACACCATATAGTACTCAGTTCTGTGAAATCTTTTGTCTCTTCCAGGCTGATGTATCATGTTGTGACTAATTTTGCAGGTCACACTGCATTATGTCCTGAGCTGTACTCAAAGTAGCATGCCTGATAAAATCACATAGAATACCATGCAGCACAATACACAAGATTTGAAATTATGGATGGGGAAATGGCAATTTCCACATAAATACTGATTTAATTAAGAATGCAACAAAAATTCACTCTATGTAAACACTTGTTGTTCAAGAATGCAGTATTGTAGCTGAATTCCTACACCTGAAAAAGTAGGTTTATTTCTTTAAGGTTTAAATTTTAAAATTAAAAACAGATTTTTTAAATTAATCCTAATCTACACATTATGACACAATCAGTTTATAATAATAATATAGCCAGGTTTAAGGAAATTAGTGATCCCCATCAGTAAGCAAAATGAAGGCTAGAGCTATGCAATATTTGGCGATTTTACTTTGCTGACCATTGTTTTGTTCAGTTCATGTGGGTTCGTTCCTTTGGTGTTTCACTTTGAGTTTCAGGTTCTAGCAAACCACAAAACTCAAAATGAAATCCAGCTGAAATGACCAATATTTGCCTGTGCTCATGTCAAAACCATCCCAAGCCAAAAGGAGTCAATCGCCTCAAAGGTGGCTCTCAAAGTTTTGCAGGATTGGACCTGCAATTACAATAAAGATTGTAAATTCTTTAAGGTAGAAACCGGTCATTTTTATTTGTCTGCAAAGCACCATACACATATATGGTGCCATATATATAATACCTAATAAGAATATTCAGAACACGGATGATGTTCTTCTCCAATCTGTTATATTTGCATAAGTATTTACTTATCCACAAGATGGCAGTAGAATCTTTGAAATATCCTAGCTAGGTGATCAATACCTACATGCATTTTTAAATAAATGGAAGTGCAACTGTTTGGTCTCGAATTATAACATTTAATACTGTAAGGTGAAAGTAGATTTATTCTGAAACAAGCACAGTAAAGCTAAACATGTTTGGAACATTCTTTCACCCACTTCTTTTAATGAACAAAGAACAAATCTAAATAATGTCATGGGCTGGTTATAAATCTCAATCGATTAATCAGAGCTTTTCATTCCCAAATTCCCAAACACTCCCCTCTTGATAATTGTCATCCCACCCAGCACATCCACACATGCTCCCTCTTTCCCTAATGTAGGTTTAGAAACCAGGCACATGGGATTGATACTACATGCAGATCGTTTTTTTTTTAAATGAAATAAAAATAATTAAAGAGCAACAGTAAAGCTGTAAAGTGGTCTTCGAATTCCACTGCTCCTGTAGAAGTGTTTGCTAGTTCATTGCATATAACATAATAACTAAGTTACCCAGAGATAACGTTCTCTTCTCCTTCACTGTACTGATGCTAGAGACTGGTCCAAATCAAAACCCAGCAACTCCTAACTATAGGAAAGTTTCAAAATTGATCTAGAACTGGGTGACTCAGATCCACCTCTGAGGGATGCTAGGACCTTGGGATAGTACTGTTCACTCAATAATACCCTTACCTTATATATTCACACTGAAGGTAAAAGTCCAGAGATTGCCTGTGTAATGAATCTCCCTCAGTGGGATTTTATATTGAAGTAGGATATCCCTTTTTATCATCTCTCTGGAGGGGATTATAGAACGCAATGAAAGTATCTCTAGAAGGTAGCTTAGTTCAGCCTGACTCCCTTGGTTTAGACCTGATAGGCGAAAGACCAGGAGAAAGCAGAATCATTATAACCGCTATCTTTATAACAACATCCCTTTCTTCACCTTATCAGGCTCTAACAGTCTCGCCATATTAAGTGCAGCTTGTTGTGACTCCAGCTTACAAAGGCTGGAGACTTGAATACTTGAAATGTTGTTACCATAATAAAAGGAGAAACCTTTTTCTTAAATATTTTTACAAAACGGCATAAGCCCCCATCCAATCACAGAGGAAATTCAATAAATCACTTGTAAGCGAGTAATATTCCTGGAGCACCAGGGCACAAAAGTTTTTAGGGACCCTTTCCCCTTCAAACATGCTAGACATTAGGTTTGGGGAGAAGTTTCTTCCCTCCCCAGGCTTTGGAAAATCAAGTCACTTATTAAGGTGCCTAAATATGGACTCAAGGGCCTAACTTTAGAAACCCACTTTTGAAACATTGAATGAGACTTGAGCCCTCCGTGATTTTATAATCAAAAGCTGAGTCAGACTGGATAGGCCTTGACTTGCTATGAATGGGCCATGGCTGCTGCTGCCAGCACAATGGACCGGCCAGGCATGACATGAGGCACTAGACAAGCCAGCCAGTGGTTAGATGTAATCACAAGGCATAATCACTGACCCACTTTCAAATATGATACCATAAAAATTCAACCTAAGGTAAATAAATCTTGGAGGGTTAAGGGGTTTTTCCATCCTAAGGTTGAGAATATTAACACAGAAGCTCTGTTCACACTGTGATTTTTTTCCAGACAGACTAATAGAAGCTGCCATACATCTCCTCAATTAAGCAGTCAAGACATTCTGAATAATAAATGAGTACAGGAAGGACTCAGTGATGCAACTAGAACCCAAATCCCCCGGTTACCCTTGCAAGTGCTCTGCCAGTTGAGTTAGTGGAACAGTTCTGCAAGCTCAAGATAGCAGAAAATTCTCCAGTTTTACAGTGCCTTTCTGTACTCACCCCAGCTGGGCAAGCGAAACATTTTAGGATGAGGGCTTTCTAGACATCACCATGCGGCCTTTCACTTGCTTTACCCTCCCAGCCACTGCACAGCCCAAATGGGGCTGATGATTAAAGGACGCAGTTCAGTAAGAACTGAGACACGTTCATATAAACATCCAAACCCCCACTCTTGGCTGCCTCTCTTCCTTCTGCTCACAACAGCAGTCAGTTCCTTGCCATCTCTGCAGCTGAGGGAACAGTCTTTAGGATGGCTGGTAGAAAAGCACTGAAAACAGATCCCTGAAAAGTCAGCAAGGACAGTCAGCAAGAATAAGGTGAATGTGGCAAGTTTAATAACCTCCTCCTGTGCTCCCTTTGTAATGTAACAATCCTCTTCATTTTAACAGCGAAATATGGGGGAAGAAATAAAAAAGGAAAGAGAATCAACTTAGAATCATAGAATATCAGGGTTGGAAGGGACCTCAGGAGGTCATCTAGTCCAACCCCCTGCTCAAAGCAGGACCAATTCCCAACTAAATCAACCCAGCCAGGGCTTTGTCAAGCCTGACCTTAAAAACCTCTAAGGAAGGAGAGTCCACCACCTCCCTAGGTAACCCAATCCAGTGACTTAGTTAATGCATTTGTAAAGGACAGGGATAGCTCAATGGTTTGAGCATTGGGCTGCTAAACCCAGGGTTGTGAGTTCAATCCTTGAGGGGGCCACTTAGGGATCTAGGGCAAAATCAGTACTTGGTCCTGCTAGTGAAGGCAGGGGGCTGGACTTGATGACCTTTCAAGGTCCCTTCCAGTTCTAGGAGATAGGATATCTCCATATATTATTATTATCTTATGTGCCTGCATGCAGCATGTCATCACATGCACCATGTGAACCTGACCGGGGCCTTTGGACACGGCTATACTACTAATTAACTTCCAGCTCGATCTGTGCAAAACAAGCTGTGCTTTTTGCTAGAGAGATTGTCAGAGAACAGCTACCAGAAAGAAAGTCTGTTTAACTTTCATTTTTTATTGAGTAGCAAAAACCAGATAGACTACTGCCTATTGTACATGCACCTTAGGGCAAAGGGTGAGATAACTATGCAGTTTACATATTAACCTTATTAATGAAGCTATAACCTGATACAGCCTATTAGTGTGCATTTGATACATAAATAAGGCTAACGTAAATGTCAGCAAGGACAACCCATGAACATCAAACAAGATCAATTTTTTGTTTACAAGAAATTATGGGTCTCCCCCATTTAGGATGTCTTCTCATCATTTACCCCTGCAAAGTGGATGTAATGGTATAATTTTACACCGACTTTGGGTAACATTTTACACTTGTTTAAAAGACTACACAATGTGCAGCACAGTGGAGACCCAGGCCCAATGACTACATATATTTAGAATAGTGTTATCAAACAGTTCATTGTTTGGGTGGGTAGAGGGACAACAAGCAAATCCAAAACATTGGCTCCCAGGAGCCTGTAGAAGTAGCTAAACCCAGCAGCTAGTCAACAAAGGCCTGGTCTACACTACGCCTTTAATTCGGATTTAGTGGCTTTAATTCGAATTAACTCTGGAACCGTCCACACAACGAAGCCATTTAATTCGAATTAAAGAGCCCTTTAATTCGATTTCTGTACTCCTCCTCGACGAGAGGAGTAGCGTCAAAATCGGTATTGTTAATCCGAATTAAGGTTAGTGTGGCCGCAATTCGATGTTATTGGCAATTAGATGTTATTGGCTACCCACAATGCAACGCTCTGGAAATCGATGCTACTACGGTAGCTTGGACGCACACCACCGAATTAATGGTGCCTAGTGTGGCCGAATACATTCAAATTTATAAAATCGGTTTCCTAAATTCGAATTATATAAATTCGGATTAATCCTGTAGTGTAGACATACCCTAACTGTTTGATGATAAATGCAAATGTACTTAAAGTAAAACATCACTGTACCTTGGAGGGGGGAGGAGTTTATGACAATGGAACTCACATTTTGCTATGTGAAACCAACATCAACTTTTGCATTGTTTATACTGAGTGTCCTTCTGAGATAAAAGGTCAAATTTTCTGCCTGTTTAAAACTCCATTGAAGCCAATGGAACTGCATCACTACAATATAATTGAACTGCAGTGAATGAGACGATTATGTAAATTAATACAAAGAACCCTGTTTTTTTATCCCCTTCTCATAGAATAATGGAAGATCTCTGATCACAGGTGTTACACGTCTTTAATGGCTTATCCCGCTTGCAATGCTAGAAGCTGTAGTCTGCACTAGCTGAAGGTCCCAGGTGGGAATACTACAACATGGCTCTCTTACAGCCTGGGGAGTGCAGTGAAACAGGACACAGCAGCTACATGCGCAGAACAGAAGCTGGAACGAAGTATTAAGTGTTCAAATTAGCCGTTCAACCCCATGATGCGTCTACCTGTTGGGAGCCCACTTTCAAAATTCAAGTTTGGTACCTACATTTAATAGTTTCATAATTAAGTGCTAAATACAGGTATCTACTCGTGGTGCCTAAATTAAGAATTTTGGTGACTCTGATGTAGGTGCCTAACATTAAGCATCCAAATGTGAAAGTTTAATCTGGGTAATTTAGAAACAGGAAAGTTTAGAATGTTTGCAAATAATTCTTCTATCCAGTGTGAACTCTGCATGCCACAGGTAGCACAAGGACCATGTGATGTGGTAGCTTCTCATTTTTTGCTTCAGTAGACTCATTTTTTATTGAATAGCAGAGTAAATATTTAAGTAAAACTAGTGTAAACTGTTGGCAGGTATGCCATGCTAAGTAGCAGTCATTTACTTTTAAATAATTAAAAGTCAATATACAAGCACAGCATTCTTGTTTCAGTGCAGAATACAGCACTGCAGCTCTGTCTACTCTATGTGCCCTTTCACAGCCTGATTTACGAGCAAAACATTTAGCCCAGCTTACTTTACAAAAAAGAAGTTTTTAAAATTAGCCTACTTTATGGAATGATTTTAAGTGTTTTGGCTGAACAGACCCATTATTTCTATGTAATGCTAAATTTACGCTACTTGATAAAAAAGGGCCCTGATTTCCTTTGCATTATGCATAGTGGAGGTGTCAGGATGACTTTGACGGTATTTAATTAAATATTTGGCAGTGTTTAATTAATTAAATATTTAAACATTAAATACTAAATATGATGTGATATCTGCTTGGTGGACATTATGTCTCAATAGCCATTAGTCATTTAATAGAACTCAAATTGGCCCTACAAGGCTTCCCCCAGCTAAGTGAGGCCTTAAGTATAGGCACTTTTGGATCCTCATTAATAAGTAACTGAGACTGGATTCACACTAAGTAGCCACATAGATATCCCTATTAACTGAAATGTTAATGTCTCTAGCTGAGAGGAGGCTCTCCAGTCCAGACAGCTGAGGATGTACTGAGAATAAACTAATGAGATACACTGCTTTTTAACGTGATTTAGACCACAGCAAACTTCCCCCCCTCCCACCCGCGCTGCATTGTTAAAAATAGTAACACAAATGCTAGTCTACATCACACATTTGTGGCACTCCTTGCTAACCCAGCATCAGCAGGGACCTGCTGGACACCAGATGCACAATGGAAACCATCTGCATGATTCACAAGGAAAAAGGTCCTTGTTACAAGCTCTTCAGTGCCACCTGCTGGCCTCTAGCTGATAGAGCCATGGTTGGAGGACTCTTGCCCTTCACATGAAAGAGTGGGAGCTTGTGAGCAGTGAACAAAGGTCTAAAGTTGTGTAGATGCCTGTGGTCTCCCAGCACATACAAATAAAATATCCTGCCTATTTTTAGGTTAGCTTCAGGGAATTTTACCCCAGTTACATGGTTTAGAATTCACCTACATTTACCCCCACTACCAGAGCCATGTAAAGTGGCTACTGTGTAAATGAGAATCTGGCTCTCTATTCCCACCACCTGCCATATTCTCCATAACCATTCATTATGGCTTTAATTTATCAAAACACTGATGCATGGGCCTAGCTTTAAGCATAGGAGTGGTCCCATAGAAGTCAACAGAACTGCTCAAGTACTTAAAGTTAAGCAGGTGTCCAAATGCCCTGCTGAATCAAGGCATATCAAAAGAGACAGACTCAGGCTTTCAAACTCTTATGATGTTTCCCTGCTAGAAATAATATTTTAAAGGCTTCTGTGGTCTTGCATTTCCTATTCCATTATTGTCTATTCCCAAGACAACCACCTGTGGTGAGGATTTAATATTTTTTCATCCCAGTGATATTTGTGGTACCATTTATTATTTTTTGCCACTAAATCTGCATATTGGGCAACAATATCAAATTATATATTTTCTGTTTCCTTCCTCATTGCAATTTCATCAACACTGCTTGCGTGGCAATAATTTCATGAACGACTCATCTGGCATGGGGGAATCCCGTCTCTATACCACCCCCGCCTTCTGACCACAGCATAAAGAATGTGTTGGGCCAAGTGTGTAGCCCCTGCCCACTGTGCTCCAGCAATCCCAGGCCAGCATAATGGCCTTTGGGGGATCCACTATAAACTAGTGTAATTTAGAACATCCCAGAGACAGTTCAGAGTTACACTGCCCCCCAAACCTAGTCCCAGCAACACCAGGAATTGGGGAGGTGAGAGCACAGAGGTGGCTTAAAGTCACTTTTGCCCCCATCCCCTTCAGCAGCTTTTTAAGGTGTATTCTGGTCCTGTGCCTAGGCCTTATGAAGGTCCTTTGTATAGGAGCAAATTAAACTCTTAAGGAGTGAGCCATATACCAAGAAATTCGCTCCTGGAGGCACTCACCTGTGTTCTAAACTTGGGACCAAATCCATATTGTTGTCTTCCAGTAGGGAATCCTGTCTGGTCTCTGTGTAGCAAATGTCTGATTATAGTCTCCTCTTTGCTGCCAGCATTTAGCATAAGTGTTCATTTCTACATTTTAAAAGGAAATTGATTTGTAGGATTCACAATTATCCCTGGCTTCACCCTCCTTGGAATCAGTGCAATTAACAGTTGCTTGTTGCATGCTTTCCAGGAAACTACTCTTTTCTAAAATTTCAGCAAAGACTCAACTTAATAAGGGAATAAGTTCTTGCCTAAAAGTTGTTAAGAACTTGGCTCCCTAGACGTCCAGCCTTGGGTTTCTTCCAGACTTTGCTGTTTCTAGTCCTTTCACTTTCCACCAACATATGTGCTCCTCTAATCTAATTGCATCTTTCTCTCCTAGAACTGGCAATTTTCATTTGTTTTAAATACTGTTGTGTCTGCTCCTGGGATTTGCACATTGTGATGTACATAAATTTGTATAGAAATCAGATCCAGGTCTTCCATTGCAAAGATCTCCTTGATGGAGTTATTTATGAAAGAAAGGGTATCTCCTCCTCCCTCTCCTGCTGTAAGACTCACAAACCTCAGATTCAATTTTCTTCCTTCAGCCCCTGCCAGTTTCTCCTGGATCCTGGCAATCTCAGTTTGATTTTTACTGATCAAAGCTTGGACTGCAGATCCTCTGCTGTCAATGCTCCCAGTCTAGTGCTCCGCTCCTGAGATTCTCTCTTGGAATCCTCCTCCATACGATGTGTGATAACTATAAAGGGAAGGGTAACAGCCCTCCTGTGTACAATACTATAAAATCCCTCCTGGCCAGAGACTCCAAAATCCTTTTACCTGTAAAGGGTTAAGAAGCTCAGGTAACCTGGCTGACACCTGACCCAAAGGACCAATAAGGGGACAAGATACTTTCAAATCTTGGTGGGGGGAAGGCCTTTGTTTGTGCTCTTTGTTTTGGTGGAGTTCGCTCTTGGGACTAAGAGGGACCAGACATCAATCCATGCTCTCCAAATCTTTCTGAACAAGTCTCTCATATTTCAAACTTGTAAGTACAGCCAGGCAAGGCGTGGTAGTTTTATCTTTGTTTTCTCAACTTGTAAATGTACCTTTTACTAGGGTGTTTACCTCTGTTTGCTGTAACTTTGAACCTAAGGCTAGAGGGGGGTCCTCCGGGCTCTTTAAGTTTGATTACCTTGTAAAGTTATCTTCCATCCTGATTTTACAGAGATGATTTTTTACCTTCTTCTTTAATTAAAAGCCTTCTTTTTAAGAACCTGATTAATTTTCCCTGTTTTTTAGATCCAAGGGGTTGGATCTTGATCCACCAGGAGTTGGTGGGAGAGAGGAGGGGGGATGGTTAATTTCTCCTTGTTTTAAGATCCAAGGGGTTTGGATCTGTATTCACCAGGGAATTGGTGAAGAGTCTCTCAAGGCTACCCAGGGAAGGGAATTAGCACATTGGGAGTGGTGGCAGCGGACCAGATCTAAGCTGGTAGTTAAGCTTAGAAGTTTTCATGCAGGCCCCCACATCTGTACCCTAAAGTTCAGAGTGGGGAAGGAGCCTTGACACCATGTTTAATATCATTTACTGTTTTCTGCATAGAAATCATTTGGCCAGTAAGGAGAATATAATTCTAGAATATTTTTATTTGTGGCTTCAGGGTTTCCAACACCTGATGTCCTGCCCTATATCTGGGTCTAGAGGGTCTGATTCTAGATCAGAGTCAGCTGGTGAATCAGTCATTTTACCTTTGTATTTCATCCCTGCCAGCTTCCTGAGGTTCTTAGAAGTTGCCATCTCATTACTTTGGCGGGGGGTAAATCAATCCTGGTGGTGGATTTCTGCGGAGGTAGAACAACCCTCTGCCATCTTGGTGACCTCTAGTTGCATCCATTTACATTTCAAGAAATTGAAACAGTGCCTGGAGCCATTGGGTTAGGCCCTTTAAAGTAATCTAAAGAATATAAACCGTCAAACATTAAGCAGCACATTCACTTTCCAAATTACTAGCTAGCTGTGCAGTGTGGATTTACTTTTCAATTTTAATGCATCTTGTTTTGCAATGTCAAGCTGTCAGAAGACACAGTCTAAAGAATACAAAACAAATAGAAGTGCCACACTTACTAATCATTCAAGCAACTAGCTCCTCCGTCCCATATTATCTGCACAGCCCACAGTGGGGTGAGTGGGTCTGAATTGCTCACAATCTGGTCTGCTCCCCTGGATTACTGCTATCCCAGTTCTTCCTTGTAGTAGTTTTGTATGCTTGTTGCTTGCTGTTAAAGGGCTTTTCATTTTTTGATAAATTATAAATATGTATTGGAACTGAAGGATGCAGGTGAAACAACTGCTGTTTCTTTTTTAAAAGAAAATTAAACATGCCAAACTTAGTTATTCATGCAAACCATCAGCCTGTTATCTCTGATTATGCAGGTGAATATGAGTGAATGAGTGCATTCATCAAAGTAAACTGTCAGAGGCAGGAACACAGTTTTAACCTACCCTTACCTACTTTCTTTTGTACCTACAATCTTCAACAGGCAGTTCAGTTGCCTAATACTGAGAGTACCTATTTCTCTTTATTTTAAGGGGCTTAAACAACCTTGAGAAACTGGTGGAGAAAAGCTGCACTTACCTATCTATTGCTTTAAAGCATCACTTCATCGAGCTATTTTAAGCGCACAGTCTGGAACATATGGTATTTCAAGAACAGAAGCTGAAAGCACAGTACATATGTATTCCTTCACACATGTATTCCTTCACGCAGAGAGCATTCAGAGAGTTTTGGTAAGCCTCTATATGTGTACATATATATGTATGTGTGGAAGAAATAAACTTCACACAGAGAAATAAATGACACAGATTTATTTTCATCTCTGCTCCAACCTGCCCCATAGCAA
Source organism: Emys orbicularis (assembly GCF_028017835.1). Lineage (NCBI taxonomy): Eukaryota > Metazoa > Chordata > Testudines > Emydidae > Emys > Emys orbicularis. The sequence goes on from NC_088696.1 coordinate 23,239,143, forward strand.
CAGTGAAAGCTTGGGATATGTAAACTTGAGAAAACAAGAAATATTTTATCAAATCATCTGAATTTATGGAAAGTGCCAAAGTTTACTCTCATTTTTTAATCAAGAAAATCCATTCCAGCTGGTAGTAAGGCATGGATTTAGCTCAGGATGATGACCTGTTCCAGTTTTTGGCATTAATGCAACTCTCATTTCAACAGGAGGCAGCTACAGGCCATGAGACATGGTATAGGGCATTTTGCCAGTGGCTTGTCACCCTGAGAAGGAGGAGGAAGCAGACTTTGGTTAGAAGATCTTGCAGGCTGCATGCAGACATGATGGAGAGGATACAGCTAATGCAGGTTTTAATAGCTGCAGAATACCCTGTGCTGACTGGTTCTAGAGCAGGGCCGTAAGCACAGAGTGGTGCGATCATATTGTCCTATAGACCTGGGATGACCAGCAGTGGCTCCAGAACTTCCATATGAAAGACACCTTCACGGAGCTGTGTGAGGAGCTTGCGCCGACCCTTCAGCACCAGTACACACAGATGAGAGGCCATACCCATCCAGAAGTGGGTTGCTATTGCCATCTGGAAGCTGGCTCAGCTCAGTGGCTAATCAATTTGGAGTTGAAAAGTCAACTGTGGGGATGGAGATTTTTGGGATAATTACTGCTGTAGTTTAGCCACAAATGGTGAAAATTCCTAAGATCCACAAAATATTAGCTGGCTTTAAGAGAATAGGGTTCCCAATTTGTGCTGGGGCTATTGTTGGCACACACCTGCCCATTGTTTACTCACCTTCAAGATGCCCATAAGTATGTCAGAGAAAGGATACTATCTCGTTTGTTATGCAGAGCTTGATTGACCACAGAAGGAGGTTCAGAAACGCTGTCAGATGCACCTGCAGTGCATGACACTAGCGTGGTCAGAGGATCAGGCTTTTAACTTTTTTGGACTAGAAGGGACTTTATTCACTCCTGATAAAATGGATATCAACAGGTGTCTGTGCTCACTGGGGACCAGGCCTATCCTCTACTGCCCTGGCTAATGGAGCTGTATCCTGATTTCAGAGCACCTGGGCAGAAGGAGGTTTAATTACACACTGAGTAGTTGCAGCATGGTGATAGAATGTGTATTTGGCTGACTGAAGGCAAGATGGTACTGCCTACAAATTGCTCAGATGCAAGTGTGTATAATGCCATTCATGTTGCTGGTACCTGCTATGGTAAACTACACCAGTGGTTCTCAACCAGGGGTACATGTACCCCTGGGAGTATGCAGAGGCCTTCCACGGGATACATCAACTCATCTAGATATTTGCCTAGTTTTACAACAGACTACATAAAAAGCACTAGCAAAGTCAGTACAACTTAAAATTTCATAGACAATGATTTGTTTATACTGCTCTATATACTATACACTGAAATGTAAGTACAATATTTATATTCCAATTGATTTATTTTATAATTTTATGGTAAAAATGAGAAATTCAGCAATTTTTCAGTAATAGTGTGCTGGGACACTTTTGTATTTTTATGTCTGATTTTGTAAGTTTTTAAGTGAGGTGAAACTTGGTGGTACACAAGACAAATCAGACTCTTGAAAGGGGTACAGTAGTCTGGAAAGGTTGAGAGCCTCTGAACTACACAACATATGTGACCATAAAGGAGAGAATTTGAACCAAGAAAGGGTGCATGTCTGTCTTGTTTATGGGCCCAATACAGGTAAGCAGGAAGAGCACCTTTGATCACTGAAGCTGGGTCCAGTAGACTGAGGGAAGAAAAGAATTACTTGTATGCTCACATCCTTGCTTTACAGGGGGCATGCATGGAGAAATGTGGTGATGTGGGATAGTGTCATTCACCCATACTACACATATCAATTTATCTAGTGTTGTTATGAGACTCTATTAAAAGCTTTGGTTTAATCTTCCTGCCTCTTTATTGTTTCCCAAGCACTCACGCGCCAATGGATTGTGTACCCAAATACTTACATAAGAACAAAACAGGCGGCCTAGCTGCCACTCCACAGAGAGTGTAAATGTTAATAGGAGTGGAAAGTGCAAAGTAAACCAACAATAAAGCAACATCACTGGTAATGGAACTGCACATCAACACTGCACTTGTTCTCCTTCCCCCACCGTTGCATGGGAGTTGAGTGAACAGGAAACATCTGCCCACGCACACTTACATACTTCCATTCCAGGAGTGCATGGACTGGCTCATTGCCCACCCACAATTATCCAGTGGCTGCAGGATGTAGTAATGTGGAGCAGTGTCCATTGGAGATTGCTGCACCAGAGCAGTCAGGATGCAGAGGCAGGTACTGGAATCTGCTGCCTTCTGGCCATCAGGCTAAGCAGCCTCTCGAACAGTTCCCTCTGCTGTTGTTGGTCCTGCTCCTTCATCATCCTGTCATTTTCAGTGTATTTCACCTCATTCTCTCCTCCCTCTCCAGCATTTCTCTCTGCACTTCTATGTGATACTCTGATCTGTGGTCAAAGTCCTTCTGCGTGTCCTGCAGCCAGTCATCCCTGAGCCTTTTCCAAGAGATATTTCACTGCCTGATGACTCATTAGCAAATTACTGGAGAGTAGAACTGGCCAAAACTTGTGATTTTTGGTTCATGAGAAATTTTGTTTTTTTGGAATTTGGGTTCATTCCACATCAAATCTAAAGCAAATTTGCCCAAAGTCTCTGAGAATCAAAAATTTTGTTTAGGAAACACTGAAACATTGCCTTTCCAAAATGAAATGTGGAACTGACATTCCTGAGTCTGTGGCTTGTTCCCAAAGCTGCCTGACTCTAGTAAAAGCCTGCCTGTGACTTGATAAAAGTCTTGTCAAATCTGTAATAGATTTGGTGAAACATTTTGCTTCAGTGAATCGCCATTTTCTGATGAAATTCAGAACTTCAACCAGCTCTAGCAGAGATGTCTAGTAAGCTAGATAGGGGGTAATGGAAATTTTGCCCTGCCCTGTAATCTCAGACTATCTTGATGCTTGAGAGCTTTTTGTAGAAGAGAAATTCATCAACCAGGGATGGACTAACATTTGGAGGAACGATAAACAGGATGCTGAACTAAGATGCAAACACTTCATTACAACAGATGTGGCTTTTCAAATCACCCTGCATGGAGAGCAGACTGGCAGTTACCAGGAGAATTTAAACTGCTCTGCACTTAAGACAGCTGCAGGTCATACAGTGGAACATACAATCTAGGCTATTTTAGACAATACTTTAATGCTAGTGTCACTGTAAGAATAAACAGAGTGCAGTATGTATATGAATATGCATATATGCTTATGCTGCATGTGTCCCTGCATCTGCCGGCATTGCTCAGTTTAAAATCCCAGCTTTGCACACATGTAATAGAATAAATCAATAGTTGCATGTTTACATTTCTTTTCTCTGCTTGGATTCCATCTTGGATCATGTGTCCGGGAGGAAAGGGGGCCAGGAAATGACCTCATTTCCACCTCAACTGAAGCAAAGGCCATCCCACAGCGTAATATCCTCCGTGGCAATAATTGCATTGGTCATAAACCAGCAAACCCCTCCCACTTATGTTGTAATTTCTCCCCACACAATAACAAAGATGGCAGCGGTGACGTGACCAGCTGCAGTTGTGATGGTGCATCCTCCCTGCTCCGTTCCCAAGCCCCTTCCCCAACAGATCATGGACTCCAGGCCATCATCGTTCTCCAGTCCCCCTGCACATGGGGTCTTCAGACCCTCTGCCACTATGGTCTCTTCTGGCCCCTCTGGTCCTCCTGGCCCCTTTCCAAAAATTAGCTCATTCAATGTCCAAAGCTCATCCAGCACAACTGTGGGCTCCGTACGCAGCTCAGAGCTGAGCACCCAGTCAAATTCCTTGTAGTCGGGTCAGGTTGAGGGGGACTTTCCTAACTTGCCTTTGGTGTTTTCTTCTTGTGGGATGAAGTCTTCAGGTTTTTTAATCTCTACCTGCATTGAATTGCCATCCACTTAATCCCTTCCTCTGCCAGCCTCTTGGTGCTTCTATCACCCCGGTGATGATTTCAGGGTACATCTCCCCCAACTGTGGACTTTACTGACCTCACACTAGATGTCCCTCAGAACCTTGGGGGGAGCTCTGGCCAGCGAGAAGCGTGCTGGGAGGAGGTCCAAAGGTCCATCTAGCCCAGTATCCTGTCTTCTAACAGCAGCCCATGCCAGGTGCCCCAGAGGGAATGAACAGAACAGGTAATCATCAAGTGATCCATCCCCTGTTACCCATTCCCAGCTTCTGGCAAACCATCCCTGCCCATCCTGGTTAATAGCTATTGATGGACCTATCCTCCATGAACCTATCTAGTTCTTTTTTGAGCCCTGTTATAGTCTTGGCCTTCACAAGACTTGGCTTACCCCCAGTTGGATAAGCTAGTCTGGTTTCAAAGCACATATTAATCCAGGTAAAAGGTTTGTTGTGTGCGTGGACAGTACAGGGGAGGAGGGGAGAGCGGTTAAAGCTAAAACACTGGTAAGAGCCTGAGTTAACTCTGAAGTGAAGACACACCCAGTATGGGGGAGGTGCTCTTATCTCAATCTTTGTCCTAGGGGGCATCTGGAAAAGATGATCCCCTCCCCTTTCAGATGTTTTGCAAATACATGCTAGTGACCATGGCTGGTCCTAGCAGGGGTCTAACTGTCACTGCTCTGCATTTGGAGAGGCCCCAAGCACTGAGAGCCCTCCTGTGAGCTCCTGTCCATGACTTGATGATCTCCTCCCACACAGGAACCCAACGATCCAAATCCAGAGGGACCCAGGGACCCTCAGACTGTTAAAGTTAGAATTGCCCAGCCCATTTTGAGTAACAGCATTTGGAAAGAGGGGTGTTAGTCTGAGCCAAACAGGAGGGGAAAGCAGGAGGCAGAACATAACTAAGTAATATCTGTCACAGTGTCAGGGTAACCTCACCTGCACTCCCCCCCAACCCCATGGTCCATTCCAGGAGTGCCTAGTCAGGTATCCTAGCATCACCTGTCTCTGGGCAGGGACCCTTGTCCCACTCCCTTCTGACCAGGGGTTTTAAGGCTGCACAGCTCCCTGCCTTACACTGTGATATCCCCAGCATCTGTGTTGCTTTCTCTCTGAGGGCAACGAACAATGTTTTGCCCACAGTTACAAGTTACCACCCAGCTCTTTCTAAGCAAGCACATTTATTTTAAAGTATACAGAGAAATTTTTTTTTAAATGTTCCTATGCAAATGTTCTCATGCAAAAAGCTTACCAGCCATCACCCATCGGCCTCATGGGGCCATAGTAGGTCAAAGTCTTTCCAATCCTCCTGCAAAGGTTGGGACCCCCTTGGATAGAAGGTCCTGTCCATTTGCTGGATCAAAAAGGCGGCCCTGGATCAGTACAAATGCAGCCTTTTTATACCCAAACCCCTTTCTTTGTTTCCTACTCTCTGGAAACCCAGCTTGAATCAGTATATGCAAACCACTCCAGGAGCTGGTACTTCTCTAGAGTTGTTTAGTCTCAGTGACTCGCCTTAATCATCCTCCACTGTTTTTAGTTCCGGTAGGATCTGTGGTAACCCTTCTCCATGAAGTAAAACACAGTCAGTCATTCACAAACCATTCATAAATTTAATAAAAAGCCCTGTATGGGGTTGCCATGTCTGTCACAGTACCCTCCACATTACTTTTCACAGGGCCTTTTGACAGCTGGGACTGACCCTGTGGCAGGGAAAGGGGGATTGATGGCCTAGGTAATGCAGGAGAAAATAGGCCCTATGGGCTACCCTCTTACCCTTGGTCCCTCCAAGTCAGAGTGGAATCAGATTGACTGTGCAGCATGTGGGGAGGGTGTAGTGCTTCTGTCTGTGCCCTACTTTTTCTGTGGAGAGCTCTGAAGAGAATTACAGTCTCCAAGGTCCTGCCCCAGAACCACAGAAAGACAGACAGATTTTCTATTCTTATGCATTAACCTTGTGTCATGTACATTTTATATTTCAGCTCCTTTATAAAAAAAATCAATCTGCCCCTGAAAGACCTTTGACCTCTCCCTAAACACCCCAAAGTTACACATGTGAGTCAATGAAAACAGATAGCCTGGCCTCCATTTCATTTATTATTTGTGTTCTATCCATTTTTAACTGAATCTGAGGCTAGCACAGTCACCTCTTTTTATTGTGCTTCGCACCCTCTGGCTAGTTTCATCAATGTCCACGTTAAAGGAGACTCAGCACAGGATAGAATTATTTCAAGCACACTTGTTTTCAATAACTGACAAGGCAAAAATAACATTTAGGCAAAAAGTCAATGTACCATAATGCCTAACTGGCAAGAACGTAACTGATTTGCCCAGCAGTTTCTGCCTGAACTGTAACAGCTTGCAACAGAAACCAAGCTAGAGTATATGATCATAATAAGAGGCCTGTACCACCCTGGCTGTGAGCGTGTAACTCCCATTAATGTTTTTTAATACCTTTGTCTTTATCTCAGGGTGCACACACACACTGGGAAGGGCTGATTACTGTTTAATGTGACACACTTGGATCATCTGTGCAAAATTTGCAAGTTAATTAATTGGTTACAAATATCTTTTTTTTAAGAACATTAACGTTGTATTGAAAAGTACTTCCTGCTTGGGTAATGTCAGGAGGCTGTCGACGCCTTCCTGCCTCCCACTGTCTCGTGCCTTGCGGGCATCGCTTTCACCATTGATTCAGCTCATTTTGGTGGAAGCGGAAGAGTAGAATTTTAAATCTTCAGTGGCACTCACAGTAAGCCACTGTCCCTGCTGTGCTGTTGAAGGCATGCTATGCATGAGGAGTGTAATTGGCCAGGCACTTTCAGGGTGGAGTGGAAGGAGGACTGTTTGCAATAGAAAAACCTCACTGTAATACAATATGACTTTTTGGCATTGGAAAAAATCCCCACCATTATACCATCCATGATTTACACACTGGCTGAGGCAGTTTGACAGTGAGATTATTTAATGTTACCCTCCTCCCCCATTGTTGCAATGATTTGAACACTGCATATGTATTCACAGTTTCCTCTTTCTGACCTTCTTCTCTGACTCATTTCCAAGGTGCCCGCTGACCTTCATGATAATTTATGATTACTAATAGATAAGGATGATGTGACTTCTGAACTGTACTTTTGTATGCACTGTACTACTTGATTGGCATATTCTGCATTTCTTGACTGGACTGAGATCATTTGAAATTGAAGCAGATCCTGGTAGACAACTTTCAAAGCTTTCAAAGTGCCAATGAGTGTTTAGAATTGCACTTTAAACATGGCAAGCCACTGCAACATTCTGTGAACAAAGCAGACTGAAAACCACACATCACCCCTTTTTACCACAGACATATGCTACGCATGTCTCTTATCAGCTATTACGGTTAGCCTTAATAGTATCACAGTGTACTTAAGCATACTGTTGATACAGTAATTCTTTACATATTGCATTTCATACAAGGACCTCACAGCACTTTACAGACATCCACTAATTAACCCACACAACCACTGTAGCATATGTTTGTGGGGAAAAGGAGTTCTATTTTGAGCTAGGCCCCTGACTCTCTGGATAGTTTTTGAAAAGTCACTTTAAATCTTCGTGACTCAGTTTACCCATGGTGGGTAACATAAATCTGGTAATCTGAGTCACTAAGAATTAAAATGAGTTTTTAAAAGCTAGCCAGAGTCAGGGGCATAATTCAGAATAGAACTCAGGAGTTCCAGTCCTCATTCACCTGCTCTAACTATCAGAAAATACTACCTCTCCATGATTCAGTAATAATGAACACCATATTTCATACACAAATGGATTATTATTGGAATCTCATAGATAAAGCCATTCATCTTGTAAGGCCGTTGGGAATTTGAGTAGTTGACACATATCAAGACACAGAGAGAGAGACAATAGCAAACATGCAACACACAGACATGGTGAGCGGAGTCATATATAGAAACGTCAAGAGGGAGAGAGGCTAAATGGAGAAGTAACTCTTTACCGGATACACAGTTCTTTTTCCTTCAGAAGATGTGTGTACCACGACATGTTCTAATCCAGTTTTTCAAATATCTTAAGAACACAGGGTGAGATTTTCAAAAGTACGTTAGCAAGTTAAATAGCTAACTCCCATTAACTTTCAATTGCTTTTGAAAATCCCAACAATAGACAGTGTCCACTTTGGTTATTTGCATGCACAATGGCAGCAATATTATTTGTATATTAGGCACACAATTGCACAAGGATTTTGGACACACAGTTGCATACCTAAATTATTTGAACATCTGGCCCTATAGTCTTTTGCAATGATTGAAGGGAAGAACAATATTCTTTAGGCCTCATATCTAGTAAGTACTCTGGTACCATCATGATGGGTACAATATGAGGACCGGATTAGGATATAATAGAAAATCAATAATGAAATAAATAAAGTTGGGTCCCACATCTTACTGTACGCATACTCCTTTTACAAGTGTTCTGTAGTGGGTTGCTGTATGAAGGTTGTGTGAGGCTCACAGCTGGACAGAATACAAAGCACCATGTGAACTTTTCTCGGGTTATACAGAAATTGGCAACAGGCAGTAGTAGCTGGTTATTCCTTTCATTCTGAACAGATCATTCACTCCACCATCTTATTTAGTCACTGGTTCTTTTCCCAGAGTGACAGATAATATAACTGGCATCAGTCAGGCAATCATTGTACAGACCTTGGCACAATTACAGTTTCCATGTCATTAGATTAGAAAATACCAATAAAAGTGACCAGAGGTTTTTCAAAGTGTAGTTGGAAACACTGACTGCATGTATATGGAGAGATTAGGTGTTTCCACACACACACAAAAAGGAGGGGGGGATGCAGTCGGAACGCACGGCCAGCACACACTCAAAAAAAGTTTGAGTATGAATATGCATCTTATCCATAGCAAAATAAGACAATCTTCAGCAGTGATGCCAAACATGCAGATTAATGATAATACTTCTGTGAAAATGGCCTTGCTGAGTCAGAACACGTTGTTACGAGATGTCAGATTTTGTAAGTAAGCAAAAATGTTGAGCTGTCTGTTTGCTTTAAACAATTATGTCAGCTCTGCAAGTAAAATATATTCCCTCAATTGACCTCTCCACAACAGCTAGGTGGAGCAGCCTCTCACTGTCTCTTGGACTATGTCTACACTACAGCTTATGTCGGCAGAACTTATGTTGCTCAGGGGTGTGAATAAACTACTGAGTGACATAAGTTACATTGACTTAAGCGCCGGTGTGGACAGCGCTATGTCAGCGGGAGAGCTTCTCCCACCGACATACTTCTGCCGCTCGCAGAGGTGGTTTTATTATGCTGATTGGAGAGCTCTCTCTCACTGACATAGAGCATCTTCACCATTGATGCAGCTGCCCTGCTGCAGTGCTGTATGTGTAGGCATGCCCTTAGTTTAACACAGATACCCTGGGGCAGCTGGAGATTTCCAGCAGGGAAGGAAGGGAGAGTGCAGCAGTACAGGGGTGTAGGATATGGATCCACCTGGGATGCTACTGGATTATTGCAGTAAAGAAGAAAGCCTACAAGGCATGTTATTCATTTGTATTACACTGGCACCCAATGTCTCAAGAAAGACCAGGGCCCGTTTGTGTTAGGCACTATACATAACACACAGTAAGAGACACTCTCTGCCCAGAACAGCTTGCAACTGAAAGGCCAGATTTTCAGATGTGTTCAGCATTTAGCAGTTCCCATTGTTCCCAATAGAATCTTCAGCACTTTTGAAAATCTGGCATCTTTATAAAGACCCTGATTACAATAGGAAAATTCACATTGGTGTAATTACCTCAGTATAGTTACATGGAAGTTTCTCTGATATAGACAGGGTCTTTGGAGCCCAAAAGAGAGCTGAGCTATTTTGAAACTGTGGCCACTTACACAGGTGCCTAAATGGGAGCTGAGGTCTTTTGAAAATTTAGTCCTAAATAGACAATACAAAGGTTGGGTGAAAGAAGGTCATTACTATCCACACTTTATAGATAGGGTTCTGAAAGAGATTAAATTAACTATCCACAGTCTAAAAGGAAGTTTGTAGCAGAGCTAAAAATTGAACCAACATCCAGAGGGTTGCAGTCCAGTACATTAAGCACAAAACCAACTTTCCACTCAATGGAAGAAAATTAAAAGGTAGGAGAAATAGTCTGAGACATTGAAGCAGACTATCAACATTTGTTAGAACTTGTCAACTTGCATCACCATGCTGCTGTCTAAAGAAATGTCTACTGTCAATCACAGCAGCAAGTTTATATTTATATAAATATATAATATATAAAGTTTATATCGGGAATGGCGTACCGCAGCCACTGGGAACTGCTGGGGGCCGTGCCTGCGGACGGTCAATGTAAACAAAATGTCTCACACGGCCAGCAGATTACCCTGATGGGCCACATGCCGAACGTTGCCGACCCCTGTAAAGTATCTTTTACCTTGAGCTAACTGAATCAATCATTTGTAGTTTACCTCTTAGGCTGATCCTTGATCCCTAGGCTAAACCATAACATTTCTAACCTGGGACAAATCTTTTAGGGCATTTTCAAACAAGCCTTTAGAAACGTGATAACTACATTGAGTGAGCTGGTAAAACTAGAGGGAAACTTTAGCGTAGACATACCTTAAATATTCCATTGTCATTATGTTCACAGCCATTTAAACAATATGGTTGCATGTGGCAGATCACGCTGGGTGCAAAATGACTTGAATGCCAGAAGCCTCATGCCAAAAGGACTGATTATGGCATAAAACCTTTATGAAAGTAGTGGAGAAAGGTTTCTTCATTTCCATCACACCACAGCATCTGCAAAGTTCTGATGAGGAGGCAAAATTTATGACTAACCTAGGGAGTCAAGGCTGTTTGTATCTGCTGACAGAAATAAGTATTTCTCATTTTGAGTTTTCAAGTTTCTTTGCAGATCTCAGCCTCAGACTAAGCTGTCTATATCATGGTAGTAGAGCCACGTAGGTTGTGTGGAGAAACTAAATATAATTTATTGGACAGGGAAAGTTTAGAGTTTTAACTTTTTATGACAACACCTTGCAGCATGCTAGTAAAGGTCTTTCTGACGGGGTGCTCTACTTCACCGCTAGGATGGCACCTCCTCTTGGTCACTCTAGGGAATAACTCCTGAGGTTGACACCCCTTCCCACAGTTGCACGCCATCCTCTGCCTCTCTCTCTCTCAGTCTGCAGTCCCTCTCTTGCTCCAGGCGCTGCTATGGTCTCTTCGTGACACAGCCCTCCGGCCAGGTTGCTCTACATGTTTCCTCCTTCTGGGATACTAAAGTCTCCTTCAACAATCCCAGGCAGTCTTCCTGTTCACTGCCTCATAGTGCCACTCTCGCACTGGCTGGCAGCGGAATCCAGGCCCACCCTGTACTTCGGGTTCTGGCTCAGGACCCCTCTAGCAGTCAAGGTCTGTTCCCTTCTAGATCTTACTGCCTTTCCCTGAGCCCTGTCCTACCTTCCTGGCTTCCCTTCCTCCTCCCCGGGTTTGCCAGCACAAACACACCTCGCTTCCCTCAGGGAGTGACTGCAGACTTTCCCAGCCACCCCTTCTGTTTCCATTTTCCTGTCTTTTATAGAAGCCCTGCCTGTCTCCCACAGGTGAGCTTCTCTCTACTAGCTGCCTCCAGCCTAAAGCTCCCCTGTTTGCAGTCTAACTAGCTGATTGGACCCACCTGGTCCAACTCAGCTCTTGCAGGGCCAGTGTGTATTTTGCAAAAGTAACTGCACCATTCTGCTAACCATAATAGAATGAGCTTCTCATACTGCAACTGTACATAAAGCCAATAATCATTTAAGTTCAACCCAGAAAAAGAAAATGTGCATACATGGATATACAGGGATTACTTAGAACATTTCCAGTGCTATGTTCAGGTGAAGAGAGAACACCGAGAAAATTACATAACAAACACCAACATTTTGATAATCCTTTAACTTCTGGTATTTCAACCTCCCAACTATCATCAGGTGAGAGGGAAATATAGTTTGCCATGGCCAATCTTGAGCGAGTAGTATAGTTTAGCAGCATCCAAAAATCGTTCATAATCATCGTAGTCCAGGAAATATATCTAATTTGCTCAAAAATAATTTGGCAATTCGCTTGGTAGAAAATTGCTATTTCTGCTGCAACATTGAAGAATTCAATTTTTTAATTATTGAAATTTCTACTATGTGCAATAATAATATTCTTCATATTCTCTCTCCTTCTTGGTTCAAACATACCATCAGCTTTTTCATCTGGTGTAATGCATTGAGCAGACATAGGTCACTCTTGTTGCTCAGGGTCAGTCATTCTTAACTTCGGAACCAACTCCTGAGTATGACAGAGGATAAAGGTTTGTATATATTCCAGGACAAGTTGTTACCGAAATCAATAGCTTTTGGTAGCAAGAAATTCTCACTCTTGTTCTAATGTGCTCATCAACTGGTTATACTGTAATAATTAAAAGATAATTCTCATCTCCAGCATATATGGATCAAGAACATGTTTTAATATGGTTAAATGTAAATTTATATATCTAGGAACAAAGAATGTTGGCCATACTTACAGGAAGGGGGACTTTATCCTGGGAAGCAGTGACTCTGAAAAAGATTTGGGAGTCATGGTGGATAATGAGCTGAACATGAGCTCCCAGTGTGACACAGTGGCCAAAAGAGCTAATGCAATCCTGGGAATCTAAAGTAGGAGTAAAGGGGTTATTTTGCCTCTCATATTTGGCAGTAGTGGAATTCTGCTGGAATTCTTTGTCTAGTTCTGGTGCCGTGTCGCGGTGCGCGACTCACCGCTGCGGCGCCTCCTGCTGGTCATCTCAGGGAATTAGCGTTTCCAGCCTCCAGAGCTCCCTCTTCAGGCCGGTGTCCCACTGCCTCTGGCCCCCGTGTCCCTCCCAGGACCCGGTGCCCCTTGTCTCTGGGGTGCTGCCCCCTGGCAATACCCCCACAGTCTCAGGGTCTCCCCACCCCTTCTCTGCCACAGCCCTCTCCCCGGGCTGTTTTAAGCCTTTTAAGGTAGGAGCGGGTGACCACCCCACTACACACCACCCACCTCAAGATCCCCTCCACCAGGGGACAGGGGGAGTTGTTCCTATCTCCCCAGTTTCCCTCTCAGCTGGGCCCGCAGGAGGTCCCTCTCCTGCTGCAGGTTTTCTATCAAGAGGAGCCACCTGCTTCCCTCTTCTGCAGTCTGGGTCCCCACCGTAGCCGGTCCCGTTCCTGCATGGATTCCCCTGTCCAGCTGGGTCCCCACCGTAGGCCGGCCCGCTCCCGCGTGGGTTCCACTTTTTATCTGGGGTCTTTCTGCCCCAGACGATCCCCTTTCTAGGGCCCTGGTCCTAACCACCCCCTCCTTCAGGGTAGTTCCAGACCCAGCCCGATCCTCCGGCCTCCCCCTCCTTCTCTGGGGGCAAGGCCATCTTTCACATCCGCCCTTGTGGCACAGGAAGCACAGCCAGTGCCTTCCTTAGGCCACCTCCGGATTAGACCTGACCCTGTGAGTCTCGTGATGGCACTCCCTCTTCTTGTGTCCCGGCTCCCCACAGACCCAACAAGTTGGGAGCCCCCCTGTTAACTTCACAGGGGGCACTCGAATCTCTCCACCATGTCCCAGGTGGGGCCTCTTTGTTCCATCGCCATAGGGGCACTCCCCTTTCAAGTGTCCTTGTCGCCCTCAGGCGAAACTGTCTTTAGGCCCCGGCACTGGCCTCCAGCCCAAGGTGCCTGGCCCCCATTGAGGTCCATGTGCCCTCCCCCGCAGCAGCTGAAGCAGCCCTGCTTGCTGCTCGGTGAGCTGGGCCACACAAGCTCTCCAATAATAGTCCCTCATTCCGTCCTTCAGTTCCTTCACTCGGATCTGGGCAACTGTCCCACAGTCCTTGCCTTGGCCCCTTGGACTGCACGTGCCCGCATTGTCCACCACGTGTCGCGGTGTGCGACTCACCGATGCGGCGCCTCCTGCTGGTCATCTCAGGGAATTAGCATTTCCAGCCTCTGGAGTGCCCTCTGCAGGCCGCTGTCCCACTACTGCTGGCCCCCATGTTCCTCCCAGGACCCGGTGCCCCTTGTCTTTGGGGTGCTGCCCTCGGCAAGACCTCCGCAGTCTCAAGGTCTCCCCACCCCAGGGAACCCCCAACCCTCTATCCCCACCTTGCCTCAGTCGTGGGCTACTGCCAGTCACCATCTGGCCCCTGCTCACTGGGGCAGACTGCAGTGTAAAAGCCACTCATCATAGGCAAGGGGGGGTTGGACCTGCTGCCTCTGCCTACCTGTGGGCTGCCCCTGCAACCCCAGTATCTAATTGGCCTTCCACTTGGCCGCAGCCTGGGGGGTTTCCAGGCCGGAGCTCCCCAGCTCCCTCGGCCTTCCCCCAGCCCTGCTCCACTCCAGGTACCTTCTCTCAGCTCCCTGCAGCCAAGTCCCTCCCTCTCAAAGCTAGAAAGGGTCTGTCTCTGGTTTCTGGCCCCAGCCCTCTTATAAGGGCCAGCTGGGCCCTCATTAAGCCAGCCTTGGCCTGATTGGGGCGTGGCCCCCATCTGAGGCTGCTTTCCCCAATCAGCCCCGCTTTTCCTTCCCTGCCACAGCCCTCTCCCCGGGCTGTTTTAAGCCTTTTAAGGCAGGAGCGGGTGACCACCCCGCTACATGCCCACAGTTCAAGGATGTTGATATATTGGATGAGGGTTAAGAGAAGAACCACAAGAATAATTACAGGATTAGAAAACATGCCTGATAGTGTTAAGTGAAATAAATTGAGCTCTTTTAGAGTCTAACAAAGAGAAGGTTAAGGTAAGGGGTGACTTGTTTACAGTCTGTAAGTATCTACATGGGGATTAAATATTTAATAATGGGCTCTTTAATCTAGCAGGGAAAGGTACAACATTATCCAATGGTTGGAAGCTGACGCTACACAAATTCAGACTGGTAATAAGGCGTACATTTTTAACAATGAGGGTAATTAAGCATTGGAACAATGTACCAAGGTTCATAATGGATTCATCATCACTGACCATTTTTAAATCAAGATTGGATGTTTTTCTCAAAGATCTGCTCTAGGAATTATTTTCAGAAAGTTCTACAGCCAATGTAACACTGGAGCTCAGTTAGACGATCACGTTGGTCCCTTCTGGCCCTGGACTCTGAACGTAGAATTTATTGTGAAAACAAAGCAAATTGAGCATCCAATTCCACAAACAGAGTCACTAACCTGGCATTCCACTAAAGAGAATGGTATGTGACACAGGTACCAGGGGTCCATGCTAGTGAATACATTTGCAAATTCAGAATCCTAGACAATAATGGAAGAGTGTCTTGACTCATAGATTAGTAAAAGCAAAGGCATCCTTATGCAGTGATTAGTCATCCTGTAGAATTCATCAGCTCAGAGCATTGACTCATTTCATAAAGGATAACAAACTACTCTCCAAGGGCAACAATTTGTGATGTCTGGCTCAAATCAGTCCCGGTTAGAAACAGCTGAGAAGTAAAGGACTCCAAATACACACATACTGGTTGGGCGCTACATACCAAGGATTATCAATGCATTTTTTAAAGATATACAAAGATGATAAATTAGCTGCTTTATACAGATTGTCTCCAGAAGTTTAGTGTCTCCTTTTTCAGTTCCTACTGGAATGTAATACCTTCACTGATCTGAATCAATAGCCTTAATAGGTAGTTTATAGTTACATGCAAGGTGCATCAACACTGATGAAAACTGGGTGCATAATTCTCCACAGGCACAGCTCCATCAATGCAAACCAGAGTGGGAGCTGTAATCCAGACAAGGCCCACCCCACCACCTGTGGGCAGAAGGGGGCACTTGGGCTGTCCCAGTGTGGGCAGGAGTGGGAGGATACACTGATTGGTCCTCTGCGCATGTCTGGAAGAGAAAGGACACAGTGGGTTGGCCCACAGCTAATGTGTGTGGGCACAGAGGGCATGTGGGCTAACCACCCGTGTGAGTGTGCGGGGAGCCATGTGCATGTGGGTGAGGGATCTATAAGAATCAGCTGTGTGTGTATGTGTGTGTGGGGTGGAATATGAGGATATCGAAAAGTGATGGACTCCTATCTCCCAAATATAAATCTCAGATCCTGCTTTATGGTTTTAAATTCATAGAATAGATTTCCCACTCCTGCAAGAAAAGACCTTATTCATTACATTGGCCCAATACAAAATAAAGCTAATACCTCAAGGAACTATCTTGCAGACACACGGAGACATTCTGAAAACAAGGACAAGTGGCAACCCCACAATGATCTAACTATCTGAAACACTTCATTACTTTATATCGTAACATTATAATCCACAAGAGCAAGCTTCAAGCTAAAGCTCAGCACCCTTCTTCTCTTGAGCAGAGCTTTCTTGGCTTTTAAAATTGTCAGACACATAGAAGAACATAAATTGTTGGGCAAAAGTCAACATGGTTTCTGTAAAGGAAAATCGTGTCTTAGTAATCTATTAGAGTTCTTTGAAGGGGTCAACAAACATGTGGACAAGGGGGATCCAGTGGACATAGTATACTTAGATTTCCAGAAAGCCTTTGACAAGGTCCCTCACCAAAGGCTCTTATGTAAATTAAGTTGTCATGGGATAAAAGGGAAGGTCCTTTCATGGACTGAGAACTGGTTAAAAGACAGGGAACAAAGGGTAGGAATAAATGGTAAATTCTCAGAATGGAGAGGAGTAACTAGTGGTGTTCCCCAAGGGTCAGTCCTAGGACCAATCCTATTCAACTTATTCATAAATGATCTGGAGAAAGGGGTAAAAAGTGAGGTGGCAAAGTTTGCAGACGATACTAAACTGCTCAAGATAGTTAAGACCAAAGCAGACTGTGAAGAACTTCAAAAAGATCTCACAAAACTAAGTGATTGGGCATCAAAATGGCAAATGAAATTTAATGTGGATAAATGTAAAGTAATGCACATTGGAAAAAAAAAACCAACTATACACACAATATGATGGGGGCTAATTTAGCTACAACGAATCAGGAAAAAGATCTTGGAGTCATAGTGGATAGTTCTCTGAAGACGTCCACGCAGTGTGCAGAGGCAGTCAAAAAAGCAAACAGGATGTTAGGAATCATTAAAAAGGGGATAGAGAATAAGACGGAGAATATATTATTGCCCTTATATAAATCGATGGTACGCCCACATCTTGAATACTGCGTACAGATGTGGTCTCCTCATCTCAAAAAAGATATACTGGCACTAGAAAAGGTTCAGAGAAGGGCAACTAAAATGATTAGGGGTTTGGAAGGGTCCCATATGAGGAGAGATTAAAGAGGCTAGGACTCTTCAGCTTGGAAAAGAGGAGGCTAAGGGGGGATATGATAGAGGTATATAAAATCATGAGTGATGTGGAGAAAGTAGATAGGGAAAAGTTATCTACTTATTCCCATAATACAAGAACTAGGGGCCACCAAATGAAATTAATGGGCAGCAGGTTTAAAACAAATAAAAGGAAGTTCTTCACACAGCGCACAGTCAACTTGTGGAACTCCTTGCCTGAGGAGGTTGTGAAGGCTAGGACTATAACAGCATTTAAAAGAGAACTGGATAAATTCATGGAGGTTAAGTCCATTAATGGCTATTAGCCAGGATGGGTAAGGAATGGTGTCCCTAGCCTCTGTTTGTCAGAGGGTGGAGATGGATGGCAGGAGAGAGATCACTTGATCATTACCTGTTAGGTTCACTCCCTCTGGGGCACCTGGCATTGGCCACTGTCAGTAGACAGGATACTGGGCTAGATGGACCTTTGGTCTGACCCAGTACGGCCGTTCTTATGTTCTAATACAGACCTTTTCAAACCAATCCCTTCAAGCCCAGACCTCCCTCTCCTTTATTTATGATCCCTGTCTGTCCACATTCAAAACTAGTGCTGCTCTCCCCAGCCAGGATCTTTGCTGCAGTGACAGCCATTCCATCTACTAAAGACCCGCTCTGGCATCTGCTCTGACAATGTTCCACTGATACTGAATAAAAGATCACATTTAAATCAAACAAAACAATATCCCCCAATTAAGCTCTTTCAATATAAATCACAATTTAAAGCAGCCCCCACATGTGAGCACACTGGAAACCCTTGCTAGCCAGCATTTGAAGCCTCCAGCCTGTCCACATTTCCCTTTGAAGCATGCCTGCTGGCTGCTCACTTGCAATTACAACTCTTTTCAATTTCTCTCTTTTTTTTTTTTCATTTAAAAAGATTGAGAGGAATTTAAAAAAAACCCTCATCCATCAGATTTATCAAATACAATTTCAGAGGTAAAGTCAGCTGCAGCTACACACACTGAGACAACACAGACAGCTGCAGCTATGAAAGGAACTGTTGTAATTCACAGCTGAGGTGCTCTGTCCTAAGTTTATAGGCTCAATCCTACAATGAAGTCAATGGGGCTGCTCATATGCTTAAACTTAAGCGCAAGCTTAAGTGCTTCGCTGGATCAGAGCCAGAGTACTCGGCACCTCTCAGGATCAAACCCTAATTGCACAGGTCTTGATCACTGGATTTGGGGGTGAGTACGTGCTGGATTTGTTATTTGTGTGTGCATATGTTTCTCACACTTCTTTAAATTAACCTGAAGTTATCATTGTTATTTATTATTTGTATTATTGTAACAGGCCTGTTAACTTTGTGTGAGGCTTGAATCTGACAGATTTTCTGCCCTTCCCCTTGGATAAGTTGGTAACTAAATAGCTAATAATAGAATAATATAAAACAAAAGATTGAAATTATTTTTCCAAGGGAGGGGGGAATCCAGACAGAAAATAATAAATAATAATAATAATGACATTTGTGTGAGAAACCAATGTGTGTATGAGCAGCATGGGTACATCATTCTTCTGAGATAACAGTCATATGTCATTCAAGTTGTACAAAAGCTAGGATGAGAGAAAAGGACATAAGGTGAAATTCTGGTCCCACTGAAGTCAATGGCAAAACTCCCGTTAACTTCAGTAGGATCAAGATTTCACCCACTATGTCAATTTTTCCCCATAGAGAAAATTTCAACTACACAGCAGTTCTCTACTGTGGGTCGGGACCCCATTTTAATGGGGTTGCCAGGGCTGGCTTAGGTTTGCTGGGGCCTGGGGCTGAAGCCCGAACCCCACCGCTCAGGGCCAAAGCCAAAGCTCGAGGGCTTCAGCCCTGGGCAGCGAGGCTCAGGTTACAGGTCCCCTGCCTGGGGATGAAGCCCTTGGGCTTCAGCTTTGACACCCACACCTCCCTCCCCCAGTCCAGAGCAGCGGGGCTCGGGATTTGGCCCCCCCACCCGGGGCAGTGGGGCTCGGATGAGCTCAGGCTTTGGTCCCCCCTCCTGGGGTCGTGTAGTAATTTTTGTTGTCAGAAAGGGGTCACAGTGCAATGAAGTTTGAGAACCCCTGAACTACAATATTGCAAAAACTCTGCAATACCATCTGAATATATAAGTGATTATACTATTACCCTCCTCCCAAACCCACTCCCACTACCAAAAAAAATTTCTTATTTCTGAAGATATAGTTCTATAATTGCTGTGAGGGTTCAGTACATTAACAGCACCCAAACACGACCATCTCTTTTTCTATATGAATGCTGGCACATTCCTAGTTTGGGTTTCTTCTTATGGTCCAGCACACATGAAAATGCTAATAAAAGACAAACGGGTGTCTGTGGCAGCTATTGTTATAGTGTAATTTAATGCACAGAAGGCCAGTGTTAAAAAGTGACGTGTTTAAGCTAGATTGCATTAAGAGCTGCTAAACAAAATATTTGCAGTGTACAACAAGAAGTCTTATTGGTCCTGTTAAACCCAGGTTCTACACTGCATATTCTAGAGCACTATCTATTAGCACCGTAACTATTTACATATATGCAATGTTGTTGTACCTGTCTCAGTCCCAGGATATTAGAGAGACAAGGCAGGTGAGTTAAAAACTGGTTACCTACCTTTCGGAACTGTTGTTCTTTGAGATGTGGTGCTCATGTCCATTCCAAGCAGGGGTTTGCGCACCACATGCACGATCGTCAGAAGGTTTTTCCCCTAGTGGTACCCATCGGGTTGTTTGTGAAGCTCCCTGGAGTGGTGCCTTCATGGCCATGTATATAGGTCCCTGTCAACCCACCACCTCTTCAGTTCCTTCTTGCCGGATACTCCAACCGGGGAGGCAGGTGGGTCTTGGAATGGACATGAGCAACACATCTCGAAGAACAACCGTTATGAAAGGTAGGTAACCGTTTTTTCTTCTTCGAGTGATTGCTCATGTCAATTCCAAGTAGGCGACTCCCAAGCAATTCCTCTGAGTTCACCGAGTTGCAAACTGAAGCACGGCTCTACCAAATGCGGCATCATCCCTGCTGTGTGATGGTGTAGTGTGACGTAAAGGTATGGATAGATGACCACGTCGCTGCCCTGAAGATGTCCTGAATGGGGACCTGCACCAAGAATGCTGCAGATGAAGCCTGTACTCTCGTGGAGTGCGCCGTCAACTCTGGGGCCGGAATCTTTGCCAGGTCATAGCTTGTCCTGATGCTGGCCATGATCCAATATATCTTTTTTGAGATGGGGCGACCACATCTGCATGCAGTATTCAAGATGTTGGTGTACCATGGATTTATATAGAGGCAATATTATATTTTCTGTCTTATTATCTATCCCTTTCTTAATGTTTCCCAACATTCTGTTTCCTTTTTTGACTGCCGCTGCACATTGAGTGGATGTCTTCAGAGAACTATCCACAATGACTCCAAGATATCTTTCTTGAGTGGTGACAGCTAATTTAGACCCCATCATTTTATATGTATAGTTGGGATTATGTTTTCCAATGTGCATTACTTTGCATTTATCAACATTGAATTTCATCTGCCATTTTGTTACCCAGTCACCCATTTTTGTGAGATCCTTTTGTAGCTCTTCACAGTCCGCTGTGGACTTAATTATCTATTAACTATCTTAATTAACTATCTTGAGTAGTTTTGTATCATCTGCAAATTTTGCCACCTCACTGTTTACCCCTTTTTCCAGATCATTTATGAATATGTTGAATAGGACTGGTCCCAGTACAGACCCCTGGGGGACACCAATATGTACCTCTCTGTATTCTGAAAAGTGACCGTTTATTCCTACCCTTTGTTTCCTATCTTTTAACCTGATACTGATCTATGACAGGAACTTCCCTTTTATCCCATGACAGCTTACTTTGCTTAAGAGCCTTTGGTGAGGGACCTTGTCAAAGGCTTTCAGCCGTGTAAAGCTCTCTATGTTGCTCCCGCCAGGGCACATCTACTGTGAACTCTAGAGATCATCTTTGTGGGAGCAGAGCACCTGCCTATTCACTCCTTCCTGCTCAGACCTCCAACAAGAGTGCCAATTGCGATATGGACATGTCTCCACAAGAAACTGAACTGTGTTGACCAACTTGTTTTGCATAGTATCAGAGGGGTAGCTGTGTTAGTCTGGATCTGTAAAAAGCGACAAAGAGAAAAAGTGTTAGTCTGGATCTGTTAGTCTATAAGGTCCTGTGGCACCTTATAGACTAACAGACATATTGGAGCATAAGCTTTCATGGGTGAATATTCACTTCGTCAGATGCATGTAGTGGAAATTTCCAGAGGCAGGTATAAATATGCAGGCAAGAATCAGTCTAGAGATAATGAGGTTAGTTTAATCAGGGAGGATGAGGCTCTCTTCTTGCAGTTGAGGTGTGAACACCAAGGGAGGAGAAACTGCTCTTGTAGTTGGCTAGCCATTCACAGTCTTTGTTTAATCCTGAGCTGATGGTGTCAAATTTGCAAATGAACTGAAGCTCAGCAGTTTCTCTTTGAAGTCTGGTCCTGAAGTATTTTTGCTGCAGGATGGCTACCTTTAAATCTGCTATTGTGTGTCCAGGGAGGTTGAAGTGTTCTCCTACAGGTTTTTGTATATTGCCATTCCTAATATCTGACTTGTGTCCATTTATCCTTTTACGTAGGAACTGTCCAGTTTGGCTGATGTACATAGTTTTGTTTTGTATAAGCTATCAAAGCTCTGTCAAATGGTAAAGATTTCCAGTCATTACTCACCAGAATGAAGTCTGAAATAGCAAGCTAGAACCAGAAAATATTTTAGGCTATTTGACAGTCCCCTGAGACATCCAACACTCTTAATCTGCTGCTTTTAGTATGAACAACCTCTGCAAATACAAAGTGTATTGGAATTAAACAATACTTCATTATCTTTTGCCTCTCTCTGAAAATTTGTGCAATTCTGAAGAAAATTCAGTTGTATTTAAATTCAGATTTATAATTATTTTTCATGCTTTAGCTACCACAAAGAGATCTTATAGGATTTATAGAGGTAATAACATATTTAAATAGTCAATTTGCTGAAAATTTAACCATAACAGTGGATTAATGTTCAATCTATTAATATTCAAATATATTATGTTACTTAAAATCTGGGTTTTGGACCCTTCATGGTATATTCTCTTCATAATGCATTAACAGAATATACTCTTTAATGTTGATATTTCCGACATTATCTTATTTGCTTTTCCTTTCATTATAAGCAAAAATGATGTTTGGCCACTGAGCCTTTTCCAGGACAAATGTCATAATTCACGCTTGCAGAGGCAATGAAAAATTAAAGGAAATGATGTTAGATGCCAACATTAAATGTCAAAAAATGATTTTAAGTGATTACTAATATGCTGGTGTGTATGCATTTTATACAGAAAATCCCTTTTAAGCATATTCATCTGGGAATATTCAACTTTATTATGTAGAACAATATGGCATTAACATGCTAGCTCCTATTTAATGCTTTGGTTCATAGCAACAAAGATACCAATGGGAAATCATTAAACCAATATGTGATTTTTGCAGTATAATAGGTCCACGTTTGGAACTATTGGAAAAACTCACTGAGCTCAAACTGACAGAAAAATTGCAATGATCAGGCAAAGTACAGCAACATTATAAGTGTTAACAGATTTCAGAAAGTGATTTTATGTTAATTCAAATGTTAATGTTGTTCACACCAGTTGAAAGGAATGCAAGTCTGCGAGACGAGATAGATAGTGTAGTCAATAAGAAAGCAAAGGGCACACAAAAGGCTAGCTTTTTGGTGCATGATGGTGAGTTTTATTAATTATATTTCCTTTATAAATGTAACAATAACATGTCAGTAATCTACACAGAATGTATTTAATTGATGTAAATGATTTCACTGTTCCATTGTTTTTGCTGGTGGAATCTCTCCATGCCCACTCTGGCCAAAATTTGGCTAGATGGGTCCTGAAAATCCTTGCCTTTTAACACTCTTCTCTCTTAGGGCCTTATGCTCCCAGTTAAGTCACTGAGAGTTTTGCCATCGAGCCTATAATACTCATACCATCTCCATACTCCCCTCTTTCATCCTCCCACAGCTATCTCCTCCAACCTGCTTTCTGAATCCGTTAAAATCACTCACTAACCCATCAAACCTTTGTGGCCTCTGCTGATTGGTTTGCCTTTTCTCCCTCTTCTCCAACCCAAAGGACTAAGCACACAGCCCCTGCAGACTTGGGAAGGGAAACAAAGGCAATAATCAAATCTGTCTCCTAATTTAGAGTGAAAAATGCTACTAAGGCCTCAGGGCAAGCCTGGACTCTATTGTCTGTAATACATATAACAGACTGATGGGTGCAAATGCACACACATACACCTGAACACCAAAATGTTTGCGCTCCAACATCCAAGATTTTTTATGTATAAATCCAAAGTAGGATGAGCTCAGTAAGTATAAAGGGCCAGCTCACCCTGTGACAAAAACAAAATCAGACGTGCAAATCTGAAGGCTAGATGGAGGCGTAAGTGCTAGAACTCTGGGCGTGGGGGGTGCTGCAGCACCCCCTGACTTGAAGTGTTTTTCATTATATACAGGGTTCAGAGTTTGGTTCAATGGCTCTCAGCATCCCCACTATACAAATTGTTCCAGGACCCCTGGCTTGAGATCCCTTAGAAAATATGACCCTTAGAGTACTTGTCCCTTTAAGCCTTGCCAGTCTCTCCACTCCATTCACAGAACACCAGGAAGTAATACATGTTACTCTGAGTAGTAATACGTACTGTATGCACACTCATTTCATATTATCCAGGGTGCAGCCACTCCAACACCTCAAACCCAAGTAACCTGGCTTTAAGAAAATGATCTGTAGGGATGTTATGAGACAAAATCCACTTTGCAATATGAGGCTTGGACACAGAGCTGTAGCACAACCATATACACGCTACAGTAGCAGCCACTACATCACTTGCATGAGCTCTCAGGACACTGTGTGGCTCTAAACAGCCCGGTGGATGCATGCTCCTATGTAGTTTGACTATTTAGTATGGTCCTAGAGTGCATACAGCTTGTAAAAAGCAACAGAGAGTCCTGTGGCACCTTAAAGACTAACAGATGTATTGGAGCATAAGCTTTCATGGGTGAATGCCCACTTCGTCAGACGCATTGCTTCGCGTCTGACCAAGTGGGCATTCACCCACGAAAGCTTATGCTCCAATACATCTGTTAGTCTTTAAGGTGCCACAGGACTCTCTGTTGCTTTTTACAGATCCAGACTAACACGGCTACCCCTCTGATACTTGACACCATACAGCTTGTGGTGCTCACAAGGATAATGTGTTTTAGCTGCATAAACTAGGTGGCTTCTTTCTGTCATTTAACAAATAGATCTTTCATGCCTTCCTAGTGTAATTTGAAACATAGAATAGCAAATGATATGTAGAAAATAAACCTCTTCTTTGGTACCTATCTTGTCTTCTTGTCATAAAGAACTCAGGGATAATCCAATAGGATCCTTTGATGGCCTGAATGTTGTACCATTTCCCTGTAGAACAGAGGTGGCCCAGGCAGAAAAACATTTAATAAATTATTCTGTTGTCGCTGGTGAGGGGAAAATATGTTTAAATATAACAAAATGAATATTGAGAATTCTCAAGGGTATTTTGTTATGTTAATAACTGTTTCCAACTGTCCGCTTTATGTTAAAGGCTTGACTCATGTTCAGTTTGGGTCAGAAGACAATTTGCTTTTACCTCGCAGTCCTTTTGCACTCACCCAAACTACTCATGTGAAAATACTTTAATATGAAAAAAAATTGTCTGGAGCAATTATTAATCTACAGTTTGAAGCACAGAATACTAATAAAACAACTAAGGATAAACCAACCATTTCTCATTCTGCAAGATTTGGGCCAAAATTAATACCTGTCTCTCTGACTGATTTGCCACTTCACAAACTATGATTTAAAACAGAAGTTTTTATTTTTCCCTTCACTTTGCTAAAAACTATGTTCCAGTATGTGTGTAACTGGGCTTGTGGGAGACATCCCTAGAAATGTTAAACATTGAAAAAATAGAAAATGCACAATCAACATTTTGCAGAGCTGGTTGAGAGGACAAAGGGACTTGCCTCCTTTGAGTGGCCTCAAAAGGATGTCTCACAACTGGTCCTTACTGGCACAGCCAGGGAACTATGATGCGATGGTCGGAGTCTGCTACAGACCACCAGACCAGGGGGATGAGGTGGACGAGGCTTTCTTCTGGCAACTAGCAGAAGTTGCTAGATCGCAGGCCCTGGTTCTCATGGGAGACTTTAATCACCCTGATATCTGCTGGGAGAGCAATACAGCGGTGCACAGACAATCCAGGAAGTTTTTGGAAAGCGTAGGGGACAATTTCCTGGTGCAAGTGCTGGAGGAACCAACTAGGGGCAGAGCTTTTCTTGACCTGCTGCTCACAAACAGGGAAGAATTAGTAGGGGAAGCAAAAGTGGATGGGAACCTGGGAGGCAGTGACCATGAGATGGTCGAGTTCAGGATCCTGACACAAGGAAGAAAGGAGAGCAGCAGAATACGGACTCTGGACTTCAGAAAAGCAGACTTTGACTCCCTCAGGGAACAGATGGGCAGGATCCCCTGGGAGAATAACATGAAGGGCAAAGGGGTCCTGGAGAGCTGGCTGTATTTTAAAGAATCCTTATTGCGGTTGCAGGAACAAACCATCCCGATGTGTAGAAAGAATAGTAAATATGGCAGGCGACCAGCTTGGCTAAACAGTGAAATCCTTGCTGATCTTAAACGCAAAAAAGAAGCTTACAAGAAGTGGAAGATTGGACAAATGACCAGGGAGGAGTATAAAAATATTGCTCAGGCATGCAGGAGTGAAATCAGGAAGGCCAAATCACACTTGGAGTTGCAGCTAGCAAGAGATGTTAAGAGTAACAAGAAGGGTTTCTTCAGGTATGTTAGCAACAAGAAGAAAGTCAAGGAAACTGTGGGCCCCTTACTGAATGAGGGAGGCAACCTAGTGACCGAGGATGTGGAAAAAGCTAATGTACTCAATGATTTTTTTGCCTCTGTCTTCACAAACAAGGTCAGCTCCCAGACTGCTGCACTGGGTAGCACAATATGGGGAGAAGGTGACCAGCCCTCTGTGGAGAAAGAAGTGGTTCAGGACTATTTAGAAAAACTGGACGTGCACAAGTCCATGGGGCCGGATGCGCTGCATCCGAGGGTGCTAAAGGAGTTGGCGGATGAGATTGCAGAGCCATTAGCCATTATTTTTGAAAACTCATGGCGATCGGGGGAGGTCCCGGATGACTGGAAAAAGACTAATGTAGTGCCCATCTTTAAAAAAGGGAAGAAGGAGGATCCGGGGAACTACAGGCCAGTCAGCCTCACCTCAGTCCCTGGAAAAATCATGGAGCAGGTCCTCAAGGAATCAATTATGAAACACTTAGAGGAGAGGAAAGTGATCAGGAACAGTCAGCATGGATTCACCAAGGGGAAGTCATGCCTGACTAACCTAATTGCCTTCTATGATGAGATAACTGGCTCTGTGGATGAGGGGAAAGCAGTGGACGTGTTATTCCTTGACTTTAGCAAAGCTTTTGATACGGTCTCCCACAGTATTCTTGCTGCCAAGTTAAAGAAGTATGGGCTGGAAGGTGGATAGAAAGCTGGCTAGATCGTCGGGCTCAACGGGTAGTGATCAATGGCTCCATGTCTATCTGGCAGCCAGTTTCAAGCGGAGTGCCCCAGGGGTCGGTCCTGGGGCCGGTTTTGTTTAATATCTTTATTAATGATCTGGAGGATGGTGTGGACTGCACTCTCAGCAAGTTTGCCGATGACACTAAACTAGGAGGCGTGGTAGATACACTAGAGGGTAGGGATCCGATACAGAGGGACCTAGACAAATTAGAGGATTGGGCCAAAAGAAACCTGATGAGGTTCAACAAGGACAAGTGCAGAGTCCTGCACCTAGGACGGAAGAATCCTATGCACTGCTACAGACTAGGGACTGAGTGGCTAGGTAGCAGTTCTGCAGAAAAGGACCTAGGGGTCACAGTGGACGAGAAGCTGGATATGAGTCAACAGTGTGCTCTTGTTGCCAAGAAGGCTAACGGCATTTTGGGCTGTATAAGTACGGCCATTGCCAGCAGATCGAGGGACGTGATCGTTCCCCTTTATTCGACATTGGTGAGGCCTCATCTGGAGTACTGTGTCCAGTTTTGGGCCCCACACTACAAGAAGGATGTGGAAAAATTGGAAAGAGTCCAGCGGAGGGCAACAAAAATGATTAGGGGTCTGGAGCGCATGACTTATGAGGAGAGGCTGAGGGAACTGGGATTGTTTAGTCTCCAGAAGAGAAGAATGAGGGGGGATTTGATAGCAGCCTTCAACTACCTGAAGGGGGGTTCCAAAGAGGATGGAACTCGGCTGTTCTCAATGGTGGCAGATGACAGAACAAGGAGCAATGGTCTCAAGTTGCAGTGGGGGAGATCTAGGTGGATATTAGGAAACACTATTTCACTAGGAGGGTGGTGAAGCACTGGAATGCGTTACCTAGGGAGGTGGTGGAGTCTCCTTCCTTGGAGGTTTTTAAGGCCCAGCTTGACAAAGCCCTGGCTGGGATGATTTAGTTGGGAATTGGTCCTGCTTTGAGCAGGGGGTTGGACTAGATGACCTCCTGAGGTCCCTTCCAACCCTGATATTCTATGATTCTATGATTCAAAAAAGAACTAGATAAATTCGTGGAGAATAGGTCCATCAATAGCTATTAGCCAGGATGGGCAGGAATGGTGTCCATAGCCTCTGTTTGCCAGAAGCTGGGAATGAGCGACAGGGGATGGAACACATGCTGATTACCTGTTCATTCCCTCTAGGGCACCTGGCACTAGCCACTGTCAGGAGACAGGTTACTGGGCTAGATGGACCTTTGGTCTGACCCAGTAGGGCCTTTCTTATGTAACGTTTACTGTTTTGTGCTTGACAAAGTTCTTTGAGAATTAAATGGATATTTCAAGAGATTGACAGCTGACATTTAAAAATGGTGCAGGTTCTGTCAGAGGCAGATGCTAATTTAAAACCTGAAAGGAGCAATTATATACAAAGTGAAGCAAATATTTAATTCAGTCCGTTTGCTGATGAATTCCAGATAGTATGGTGAATGATCTAGTCACCAAAGTTATAGTATGCAAGAACCTAAAAGAGTTAAAGGTTAAAAGTGCGTTTTTATGGGCACTTTACATAGTATAAAAGTTCAACAACTTTTAGAAAACTCAAGTGAAAGGATTCCTCAATCACACTCACTCCATCCAGCCTACTCCTCCCTCCCAGACAATGTTGCACTTTGAAATCTGAAGAAAAAAAATGAAAGATATATTTCCATTTCCTATTCAAGCAATCAATTTCTAGAAATCTACTGTTATTTTAACTTGTTATTCAGAGAGCTTTCCATTCTGAGACAATGTAACATAGCTCATTACCACTGACTACACTGACTCCGATCTTCTACCCCTCTCTACATATAATCCATGCCCAAGTCAAATTAATTCAAAACACATTCCAAAAAATTTAAAAACTCTGCTTTGTCTAACTCATGAAAACAGCTGTGTATTATTGTGGCCTAGGCTGTAGCGGCAGATAATTAGAGGGGTTTGGGGAGAGTTATGATTAAGTGTACTCTGAACAGAAGTCTCCTTTCCTCAGAAATAAGGCATTTTAAACTTTTTTCAAAGTTACCATCACTTATAGTTAGAACCTAAAGTAGGATCAGTATATAAGTCAGGCTTCATTTTGGCGAGAGACAACTGCTCATAGAAATTGAGTTCCATGAGGTACAACTTATTTCTATCCACGTATCTTTCCACAGGGGTATGGAAAACTTGCATTTATTTTCAAACATTAGGATGTCAAACCCGAAAGATCTTTTTTCTAATTGAAACTGAAAATTAGTGCTTGTCACATTTGCTGTGTTTGCTACGGTCTTCAATTTTTCACAATTGGAGAGGGCATACTATTAAGGTCCTAAATTAAAAGTAACATCCCATTACAAGCAGTCAATGGGGGTTTTGTAGGTGGTGCTCATTATTTAATACTGAAGCTTTTATAGAAAGCATTAGAAATAATGACAGGAAGGTTTGCATTAAAAACTGATTTCTCATCAATTACAAGGTATGCCTAGACTACTCTTTAATGAAACAATTCTGAAATACTTTTGCTCAGGTTTTAAATGAGTGTGAGGATATTTAAGAGTAGTACTAAGCTACATGCATTTTCACCACTCATGAGCATTTCTAACATTCCTTTCAATGGGGTCCATGCCTTACTGTTAGTCATAGCTGCTACCAGAAGTAAGAACTTCAAGTTGGTAGCTGCCAACTTGTTCAGCAGACATTTACACTTGTTCCTTTAATGTCCAATTTACAACCTTTCAGAAGAGGATCTTTCAAGAGACTGAACAGCATCACTAAGATAAAAATGAATTGTTTAACCATTAGCAGCATTATCTAACACTTGATCAAGTTTATGCTTTTTTCAATGTATTGGGGCTTTAGATTTTGTTAGATTTCCCCCCCCCCCACTCCATGCACTAAATTACTTCCAAACACTATAGTTACCAGCAAGCTTTAGTTTGAACACCAGAAATTTAATGAAAAACACAAAGCAACTTGTATTCCATTCCTCAGTTTCATGCTGCTAATGCTTAGTTTATGGGAAACTAGCATGAGTAATGCTGAAAGCCTCCCAGAATTTTCAGCATTGCATTTGCAGTAGAAACTGCTCACTGACATTTTGAAAAACATGTGCAACGACGAACTGAAAAGCTGTTTTACATCTCTTCCTCTCTGCAATACGTGGAGGGGGAATATCAGTTTCCAGAAGTAGTCATTCAAAATATTTGGGAAAAAACACAATATGAATAGTCCCTGTTTTCAGTTGCATTAACAGCTTCATTCTCTGGATGTTCACATTTCTGTATCCAAGAAGAGGCTTAGTTCGCAGGGAAGCAGTTGGTGGTAACAGAAGATATCCTTACTTTCTTAACTCCCCCACAGCCCCATGTTTTCTGCTTTGAAACAGCTATCATTACCATACTGATACAACAAATACACATAAAACCAGCTGTCTGGGACAGCATTTTTATTTAAAAATTGATATATAGAGACATAGCAGCATTTACGTAAAGGGTTTTTAAAAAGTCATCAAGTTGTAAGCCAACAGCTTGTAAAGAGGCTCTAAAATGTAGTCTTCCACAGCATTCTCAAGCCTATTTGCCCCCCTAAGGTGAAATCATCCCGGGATATCCAAAGACAGACAGACAGACAGACAGACAGACAGACAGACAGACAGACGCACACACACACACACACAGTTGCAGTTTTTAACTTCAAGCCTTTTTTTTGAACAGTTGGTCACATCAAGTATCACCTTCCTTAGCAGCATTTGGAGCACTCTTCGGCGTTCTTTTAAGTGGCTGGTGTACTTGATCCATTTATTTAAAATATCAATAGTTAATAAAAACTTTTTCATATAGAAGATTCTTCTGTCACAAAAAAATGCAAGTTTCCTTTTTAGAATCCATAAAAGCTTATAAACTTCACTGGCAGCATTTCCATAATGGAGCAGGATTCAGAACCAGCAAAAACAGGCACTTCAGCTAAATTGTCTCTGATGTAGACAGTTTGCAGTCATATCAGCTTCAGCCCAGTGGACTGTTTCTTACTACTCTGTGGTGGTGTGAGGACACCACTGGGTAAAGGAGAAGTCCTATTTTGCTCAGCCAACATGGCCTGTTTTGCTTGAGCTTTGTCCTGAACAAGTAAAAAAGGTAATGTTTAAGTTAGTGTGTTACAAAATCAACTTTCATATTCCAGCCATGCATATTAATAAAAGATGCAAAAGACTTGAGGTATTACTTAAATGCCCATTATGTTTCCAAAGCTATCATTTACACATTTAAACCTCTCTAGTTTGTTTTTACCAACCTATTATCCCTGACACCATACCACTGAAATTTCTTCAAAGCTAAGACTGCCTCTGAACAACCAGCTGATAGCAGAGTAAGTCTGAGAGTAACGCAGCAGTGCTAATTCTTCAATTTAGGTTATTTTCAAGTGTGCAGCTTTGCCTTAAAAGTATTACCAATGTGAGTTTAGAGTGCAATTTGGCAGGTTCCTATATCTACATTCTACTTGAATTATATTTTTGACCTACCAAACAACTTTACTGTAATAAGATGTATGTGTTATATCGCTAGTCAGACACTGTAAATCATGATAGATCAAAGTTAGCAGCATTTTGAATTCCCTTCATCAGTATTAGATATAGACCTTACAAGTGTATAAGAAAGCAGAATTTCAGTTGCTACTAAGCTTTAGAGGTGTTTTTATAATCTACTACATTTTAAATCAAAATCATTTTAATATAAAAGAATTAGTGAATAAAAGTTAACTCCAGTTTATGATACATGGAGCTGTAATTGCATCAAGCAAATATATTCTGACCCTTAAAACATTATTGCTTGACTTATTCAACTAGTCAATTGCTCGCAGACCTTGGGACCATAAGATATTGATCTTACTGGCCTATAGTGAGAATTTAGTCACTGGCGGAGGAAAAAAGCATTTAAAAATAAACCAAAAGCAGTCATCCAAATTGGGGACACGTTTTCTTTCCTAAAATTAGACGATTCTATCTTTCCAAACATAATGAGGAAACTCCATGCTCTATAATCCTTGTGAAGCATCCCAAAGTTGATACCAAGTTAGGGGAAAATCAAGCTAGAGGGATTTTGTTTATTTCTTTGACAAGTATCTGCAAGATGGTAGTATGTTTCTGACATAATCTATACAAATAAGTATCAAGTGCTCAGTGTATTATGCCATCACCAAGAGCCCACAATCTAAAGAGTGGCCCTTTTGTGCTAGGCATGGCACAAAAGATGACAGTCTCTGCCCAAAAGAACTTGCAACTTAAGCTCAAGTTTGTCATCAGCAGCACTCTTAAGTATAAGTCCTTAAATATATATTGTGTATCACTTCTTAAAGGCATTTAGTTTCTGAATTTGCTCTATCAGGTCACAAATTTAAAAAAAGCCTTGAAATTCCTACACTCTACAAGAGAATATAGTTTTTGCCTCTAGAGATTACAAAGTGAAGATTAAAAAAAAAAAAGCATACCAGCAAATCCAAGCTGTTTATATGTGTTTGTATATTGTGCAAATCTTCAGAAGCTATGCCTCTGAAGTGTTTGAGTTTGGAGCTTCCTGCTTCCCTGATAGCGATAGCAAATGGAACCATCCATTTTACACACTCTTCTATGTCATACCATTCATAACCTGGAAGGTAAAGATACTTTGGTGAGCCTTAGGTTAACCTACTTGTCAGACAAACATTTGCAACTAGAAAGCGTTAATTACCCGAAACCTTCTGCATCAGTTCAGATGAGGAGAAGTGGTACAAAGCAGAAGCAGCAAGTATTCCATATGTATATTCCAAGCAGCCAATATCGAGCACACAGAGATCCAAAAGCTACACAGGGAGAAGACAATCTCTTATTACAAATGACAAGTCTTAGCATGAGATGCATGGTGTTTGGGGATGAAGTCACCCTTACCTCTGCTATCTGTACAAAGATTTGCTGGGGATATTGTGGCAGCAACACCTCATAAAGCTCATTTAGATATGCAACTTGCATGTAAATATTTAGCCATGATACAACTGTCAGTGGATTTAAGTTCCAATTAAGAGCCTAAAAAAGATACATATAAAGTTGACAAAAATGTTAACGAAAATGTTAATATATGTAGCTTACTCTTTACATCATTACCTAGTGTTGGTGGGAGACTGCATTCCCATCTATGGTAGCAGTGCAAAGAAAACAATGTTCTTTTTCCTAGTGAAACTGAACTTTCCCCATGTAAAAAAACCTAACCAAACCATCTTATCTGTAACATTTGAGAAGTATGCATTTACTCCATCTTATAGGGCACTAGTTTTAACTACAGGAAAATATTACTCTACCAGAATATTACAACACTAATTGTAGCTCTCTGCTGTAGTCCACCACACAATGTTTTGGTCCTTACAGAAATGTAAACAATACTATTTTATTACTACCTTCATAATGATCAACTCCATGCTGAGGATTTCATCTTCTGCACAAGCTCCATCTGTAACATAAGCAAACTGGTGCAACTTTGGTGGATAGATTTCCTGAAAGATAAAAAGATCAAAAATATAATTCAAGTAGAATGTAGATATTCCACGTGTAAAAAAACTGAACATTTCAAGTTGTTTAAAACTAAAATCTCATGGGAGCCCAAGTGTTCGTGGACTCTCATGAATCATGGTAGTGATAAAAAATGGCTTTGCAAATAGCAAATTTCTTGTTCATAGTCTTCGTTTTCCATAATCAGTACAAGTGCAAAATAGAATTTGGCTGCAAGGGATACATTGCATGCTCTTATAGTTCATATCAAGATCTTCATGTCAGTTATTCCACCACCTCACAAATTCGCCTCTGCATACATGGAGAGATAACACCTGCATATTCCAAAAAATGTTTTATTAAAGGCTGAATATTGTGCCACCACATTTTCTAGGGGCCAGGTTCCAATCTTAGTCTGGGGGTCTATTTTTGTGTCACATTACAAGAGGATTAGCCCTCTAAAAGAAATATCATTATTAGGAACAACATGGCCAATGAGCTATTCTAATTTCCGAAATGTAGGATTATAAACCTGGTGTCCAATGCAGATGTGGTATGAGGATGTACCTCTAGAGGTTATGGGATATATCTAGCCTAAATCTGGCTTGCTAAAAGAGGCAGTGGGGAGAGGAAGAAACCGACATTAGCCCCAATTTAGCTCAACAATTTAAATGCTCTTTTAACATATCTGTTTTTTCAGACAAGTTGGCTTCCCCAACCCTTCCACTCAATTGAGCTTTACCTTACTCACACTTTAAAAAAAAAAAAAAAAATCTGATGAGGCCTTATGCTTTAGAAACAGAGCAAGGATGTGTGCCAAAGAATACCTTAAAGAATCAAACACATTCCAGAGATTTCTATTCATCTTCACCTTTAAGAGTTAAAACCAGGGAAAGTCACTTATTTTAATAGTCGAGTTATTCAAACAATTGAGGGATAACTCCTGAGTTATGTCATCTAGTTCCAATGTCAGTTATGCTCTTTATTGGTAGAGTACTTAGAAGTGGTCTCTGGATACAGAGGCCAAACTTAAAATCCAAGGTAACTAACTTGACCTCAGTTTTTGTATTTCCTATGAGTACAAAGGAATGGCAGATTCTGATGTAACCTTATATAGAGTAAAATGGGCCAGAGGGGGAATTGTAGCAAGAGTTGAGTCTTCTTTCTTCCCACAAACCTCTCCAAAAATTATTTCCCCCTCAAGGACTGCCATAAAGCAAAGATGTGCCCAGCACACAACAGAAGCAAGCATTTCCTTGCCACTCATGTTTCGGTAGAAGCGAAAGACTTTTACCTCAAGCTTTGCAGCTATGAATAAAGATGAAATGCCAATAAGCTGCAACAGTGTTTTTACAACATTTTGTTGTGTTGCCATAAACCGATCAAAGAAATCTTGTGCCAAGTAAAAAGTCTCTCTGTGAAGTTTGTAGACCTCACAAACCTGCAAGAGATAAACAGTAATGCATATTCATAAGGAAAACACACAGTACATAGAAGTCCTTTTAGGTATCAAAACAATTCATGTACCTGCAATGGGGGTTCTGTCTCAAACAGTGTATAACATTTAATAAGACAAATCTAGGGATATTTTTCATACAGTAGCTTTTAATATAAAGAGAGCTGAAATCAAATATGGGGTAAGAAGAGTGGTGGCATGTCCACACTACAGCCCTAAGATGACCTATGGTAGGTCAACTTGCAGCCGCCGCAGTGATGTCTTTCCATGGGACATCTGTGACCCTTCAATTCTAGTAATTACTGCAGTGACTGGTGCCAACTGAAGAGGAGCAGCATGAGGGGCTTAGAGACAGGGCTCTCAGCTCCACACAGCTCTCTCCGGGAGCCCAGCTGCCCCCCAGGCTTTTGCCTCCCTGCTCCCAGTCAGGAGTGGAGGAGCAGCTACCCGGGCTTTTCAGCTCCCTAAGCAGGGAGCCTCTGGGCAGTAGCCCAACTGGGAGTGGGGAGACAGAGGCAGCTGGGCTCTAACTGCCTGGCTTTCTTGTCAATTTTCACACATCTGCACAGAGGCTGCATTATCCTAACTACACTGACATAAGCCCAATAGAAGTGCTCTTATGGAAGTGGAGTTATGTCAGTGTAGAACGGCACTTACATTAGTGGGACAAGGCTGTAGTGTGTAAAACAAAAACCCCACACACGTGGGAAAGCACGTATGTTACAAGACCAGAGCATCAGGTCTTCATTTTCAAAAATATATAGCTTCCCCACAGTTCATAACGGAAAAAAAAATTCTCACAAGTTGGTTGTGACTGAGACAGAACTCTTCAGTCTTCTAAGCCAGTAGGTGGCCAACAGGAAGATACTGTGCAACAAGAATGTTTAAAAATAGCATCTTTTCAATTCTAAGATTATCATGTTAGAAACAGTTGTATATCATGTAGTATATGCTGAAACTATTAGAATTATGAAACATTAGGTGTTACATCAGGGTTCCCAACTTCTCTACACACACCGTCACTTCCCCTCCACCATAATTTCATCTTCATTTGTTTTGCTTTAGTCTAGAACACAAAATGCTGCAATAAAACATTTCATGTAAGTTCCAGGCAGAAGTAATCATTCACATTCACAGAGTTCAAGTTTGATAATTTCATATCTAATATAATGATAGTTTATCAATTGCACACTTGAAACTTGGAACCATTAAGTTCTACTTATTTGGTGCCAACACTCTGGTAAAATTTCTTGGATGTGCACTGAGTAAACAAGTTCCACTAATAGTCTGGTGCTTTATGCATAATGTAAAGTTCATGAAAATGCAGATCATACTAGGTATTTAGAAAAATCCATGTTATTCAAGACATCTCTATACCTACCTACAGCATGCTTAAAGTGTTAGCAAGAACAGCAAAGCTCACCTCCATTAGCCAGTCTAGAAGAATTGTTCGCATTTTAGGTTGCAAGAGAGGGTGCTTTTGCATATAATGTTGATCTCTCACATATGTCTGTTCTTTGTTTAGCATGTTTTTCCATACATCATCTCTATTTGCCCAGCTAAGGAAAAAATATAAACATGTTAAGTATCAACTGTTAAGTGGTGAATGGGACAGACAAAGAAGGGGGAATGAAATACAATTACCCCAGAATTGGTAGCGGTGAAGTTCTAGCTGGACTAAGTCTGAGGTGTACAAAATGAGAGAAGCCAATATTAACTGGCTCATCTTTATCTGGTGTGGGAATCAGCATATGGGGACTTTTCTGGACATCCTTATTCCAAGATGGCTATTAAAGGAAAGAAAAAAATGTTGCACTATAACTGTTTTTTTTAGTTTCTAGGGCTATTAATGCATACAGACTCCACACAAGACACATTACATCAGAGAGGTGATCACTCCTGTAGGCAGCTAAAATTCAGAACAAGTTTAAAGGTGTATTTTCACACTAAGAAAGACTTTCAATTGCTGATATTAAACAAGTCATTTACCTTCCATGTTTTGGGATTGAAGGGTCGCAGATGTCCCACAGAAAGACAAGTGTTCTATAAAGAGAGTTCTGTCGCTATGGAAGGAGATTTTGCATGAAAGTAGGATTTTTGTCTGGGAGTCGCATCTGCTTATTCCCCATCTGAAGTTCTAATCCCTTGGTTTATGGCATCACAATCCCAGCCAGCTTCCCTGGCCTAGGCCAGGCACTAATGATCCAAAACCAGCGGACCAAATTCAGTGATGAATGCTGGTCACATGCCACATGAGGGATGTTGCACATATGCTAAAAAGACAATCAAGGATTAGGACTCAGGTGAGGAATAGGCATATGGGATTCCCAGACAAAGAGCCTGCTTTTGTGCAAAATGTCCTTGGTAATGAACACAGAGGAGGAATGCTGATTTTGTTTTGTCTTTCAAGATTCAGAGGTTATTGACCGCTCATCTTGTGAAGATGGTTAAGCACAAAGCTAACACTTTGCTATCACTTCAGATATATGAAAATGACTTTGTATACATTTTGTTTGCCCAAGGATGTTCCCTCTTAGAAAACGAACAAACTCATAACTAGTCCATTCATACACAGAATAGATACTAACAAATCTGCAAATGTTAGACACCTGACATTCCAGCTATTATAACTTGTTATTTATGTATTTGGGACAGGACACAGACCTAACGCTACTTTCCTTTAAAGAAGGCTTATCTTGGCAAACTAGATTTTAAAAAAAGCAAGACATTGGTATAAAGTTATCACCTCAGTTCCTAAAGAAAGGCAGAACCCATTTTGCTTAGCCCAATGTTCTGAAAGTTCACAAAGTAATAAAATCCTATCACTATGAATAAGCACATTTATTTTTAACTAAAACTTGGCATTTGAGCCTAGTACTGGAGGCAGCCATCTTACTAAAAAGGGATGTAATCTGTATCAGTTGCAGGGTCAAAAAGCTTCAGCAAGTCCCCAACCTGCTTTAAATAGAATTCACTTGTTTTACAAGTTAAAAATAAAGACTTATGAATCAGTTTCCAAACCTGGGTTTTTCGTCTGCCTTTGTCACAACTGACAACACTTTCCAGCACTAGATTCAGAATGCTCATAACCACATTTTGGTTTATTCATAGTGAAAATTGCTTTGTACTATTTGAGCCACTGCCTGAAAAAGCTAGGCAGTTTTCCTCTTTAAAAAGAGGTCTCAAAATTGTGGATGCAAATCTATCACAGCCATGTGCACAGCTGTGTCCAAGATCCCAATGCTGTTTGTGTTACTATTCAACTGGGGGGAAAGATGTATCATTCTGATTAAGATGACAGTAGATTCCCTATGAACTGAAAGTTTGAAGTGTCACAGTGGCACTTAAGTTAATTTTTGTCCTTCCTCTAAGTTAGATTTTAGTCACACCTTGTTCTCCAATTACATGGCAGGCATGGATGACAGTCCTTTGAGCGCAGTTAATCAAACAGACTGTTAGATAAGAGCTGTAAGGAAGGAGAATTATATTATTTCTGTATAATGTGGCACATGCTCAGCACCTCAGAAAGACAAGGTCCCTGCCCCAAAGAGCTCACAACCTAAACATGTAGGCAAAACGAGGGCAAAGGGGAACAACAAAAGGCAATGCAATTCATCAGTGCACTGAAGTAAAGTGGGTGTTTTTAAATAAAAAAAGTAAACAAACCTCAACAGGATTGGAATGAGAGGACATGCTAGGGTTTAAGAGCAAAATGCTGTTTAAGAGTGAAATGATAGGTGAGGGGCTAGGTGTGGTCAGAGCAGCAAGTAAGGTAGATTCTCTTTAGAGGCAGCATTTTAGATAGGCTAAAGAGAAGCAAGATGGCTATCTAGCAAGCTAGTGAGGAGGAAGAGGCTATAGTCATTGCAGTGAGGGATTATTATTGCTTAGATAAGGGTTTTTGCAGTGGAAATTAAGTCGGCTACAGATTTTGTGACAGCACCAATTTCAGATGAGGAAATGTATCAAAAGAGTTGTATTACATCAACTGAGAGGATTGTCAGGTTGCCATTTGTGAAAAAATGGGTAAAGGCTTAGGTGGAAAAACTAGTTCAATTTTTGCCAAGCTTAGTTTAGGTTGGCATAAAGTTAATTGGTCCCCAAATCCTGGAGCTGCAATCAGCTCCTCTGCAGGGACCCCCGTATCCAGGATGGCAGGTGCAGCTGAAAATCTTGGTAGCGTAGCAAAGGAAATTCTATGGTTCGTGGGCTCCTCCAAAGGCACTCTGCAATGCTGGAGCAGGAGCTGAAGTGGGATGTAAGCCAAGACCATGATTCAGCAAGAAAGGGAAGCCAAAGGATCTAGTGTGGAAGAGGAGCGGTTTTATATGTGAGGTCCATGAAGTTCTTTGGCAAGGCTCAGATACTGCTATGATGGCTGCGGTAAAAAACCTGTATTTTATTTATATGCTACCTATATCAACAGAAAGGAGGAGTTGGAGAATTCAAGAAAGTTAATGGCTTGGCGGTCATAGGACAAAAAAGAAAAAAAAAAAGCAAAGGCAGAAGGCAGATGAAGAACTCTATCCATGAGTGAACAAGCAGCAATGCACAGCTCCAAATAAAGTCTAGACCAGGCTGTACGTAGGAGGTTGACTCAGAACTACTGAGGGAAAGAGGAAATAAGAAGATTGGATGGATTGTCAGCATGGAAGCTGAAGTTACCAAACATGAAGGTGGGATCAGAAGAGAAAGAGGGATATATACTTAGCCCTTCCCCCCCCCCAAACCCAGCAGGTGCTAGAAACTAGTGCCTGAAGCCAAGTGTTAGGAATAATGCTGTTCTCCTGCAATTTGCCTACAGAAAGTGACACGTAATGTAATTCTAATTAGTTTCATTCACTGAGGGCACTAGGTTCTCAACCAGCAGGCCCGTGGACCGCTTGCAACCCAATCAGCATACAGCTGCGACCCATGTGACATCCTCAGAGCCATACAGGCAGTAGATGTGGCCCACAATGATAAGTAGGTTGAGAACCACTGCACTAGAGTCAAGTATTACGGAACAGGAAAGATATACAAGGCAGTTCTACCAGCCAGCTTCAAAAAGTGAAGAGAAATGTTAAAGAAGTCAGACAAGGGAAGGAATCGTGATTAACGCTTCAATTCCCAACCCTAAATTTGATAATCCACATAATTTATATCAAAGATTACGTTGGCTACTAAACTCACTATCCGGGTCTCCCTGTGGTATGTTATGTGAAAAAATAATCCCAGTTTAAAGGACTTTTGTTTCACAAGACATCCTGCTAATGTATCAACACTCAGGGTAGGTATGACCAAAATTAGACTGAGAATGGTGAACAGTGCCTGTTATCTTACTTCAAAACCAAATACAGAATTTCTGCAGTACTCTGCTTCCATCAGCCTAAGAGAACCACCCTTTCATCACATAAAGGGTAACTGCATCCTAATTAAAAGCTCAGGCCTGATGTTCAACAGAAACAAACTAATGAATTGGGTATTAACATGCCACAAGTGGGATGTGACATTGCTAATTTATACATGGAGCAAAATGGAGCTTCAACTAGTATACAATAATTTATTTAATGCAAAAAGCCACGTGGTGTATGTTGCACGGGATTTACGGCTACTTGAACACTGAAGTTTGCTCTGCTATTATTGTGCATCATCTTGCTTTCTCACTAGAAAACATACTAGCTTGCTCTACTCCTGGTGGAACTGCACACAGTCTCATTAGTGGCCTATGGCAATTTGGATCAGAGAA
Source organism: Emys orbicularis (assembly GCF_028017835.1). Taxonomy (NCBI): domain Eukaryota; kingdom Metazoa; phylum Chordata; order Testudines; family Emydidae; genus Emys; species Emys orbicularis. Next base: position 23,279,820 of record NC_088696.1, read on the forward strand.
TAGCTTGTGTCACACCACAGGCCGAAGAGCTGCTGCTGTGCAACCAAATGTTAGCTTCATGGATTTGTCAAAGGATAACTTTTATAACAAAGTATCCACAGAATCTTCTCAATGTACAGACTGATACTCAGGTACCTCTTTTATTTATGAACTACAGAGTTGCAGGGCCTTATCAGTGCCAAGTGGGTTTCTAAGTCTTTAATTTACACTTCAGGAATTGGCGTTTTAACTGCATTTCAATATAACAATCATTCATGAAGGAACTGTCCCAGAATCTATTAAAAAAAAAAAATCTGATTTTCATGTTAAGACAGGACTGTAATTCCATTTCTAGTTCTGGAATAAGGAGAGTTACAGTAAGAGCATTTTATGCTAAACATTTCAACTTTATTTCTACTGCCATTTTGGGGAGAGGGGATAAATACTTGGGTACATGTTATTAGAGTTTATTTTAGTAAGTAGCTACTGTGTAATATTAAAAAAAAAAAAACCACCTCAAATTGAGGGATGCTTTTTGGGAGGAGGGATAAAAGGAATTGTAATGAAGGACAGACAGCTCCCCCTTGTCAAAAGTGAGAAATTAGTTTAATATACTGCATAAAAGGAAAACAGACGGGAAGGAGAGATCCCCTCATTAAATGCTCACCATTTGAACCCTGCTTAATATGTTGAGCGATAACTAGTATATGCGGTTGCAACAAGCAGAGACCATTCCAAACAATGATGTCCATCTGTTATGTAGCACTTCAGTCTTCAAATTTGCAGTTGCCACTTCTGGTTAGATGTACCACATTATGCATAAGTAGGGCCCTACCAAATTCACGGTCATAGGATTTTAAAAATAATAAATTTCATTATTTCAGCTATTTAAATCTGAAATTTCATGGTGTTGTAATTGTAGGGGTCCTGACCCAAAAAGGAGTTGTGTGGTTGGGGGTGTGCGGGGGGAGTCTTGCAAGGTTATTATAGGGAGGATTGCGCTACTTCTACCTTTACTTCTGCACTGCTGCTGGAAGCGGTGCTGCCTTCAGAGGTTGGCAGCTGGAGAGAGGCGGTTGCTGGCCTGGAGCCTAGCTCTGAAGGCAGAGCCACTGCCAGCACTAGCGCAGGAGTAAGGATGGCATGGGATGGTATTGCCACCCTTACTTCTGCACTGCTGCCTGCAGACCTAGGGCCTCATTCAGCAGCCACTGCTGTCCAGTCACCCAGCTCTGAAGGGCAGAAGTAAATGATGGCATGGTATGGGATTGCCACCCTTACTTCTGCGCTGCTGCTGGCGGGGCGCTGCCTTCAGAGCTGGGTGACTGGCCAACAGCCACCATTCTCTGGCCGCCCTGCTCTGAAAAGCACAGAAGTAAGGGTGGCAATACCGCAACCCCCCTAAAATAGCCTTGTGACACTCCCCCCAACTCCCTTTTGTGTCATGACCCCCAATTTGAGAAACGCTGGTCTCCCCAGTGAAATCTGTATAGTATAGGGTAAAAGCACATAAAAGACCAGATTTCACAGTCTGTGACGTGTTTTTCATGGCCGTGAATTTGGTAGGGCCCTATGCATAAGTAACCCTATTACTGAATGAACAGGGTACTGTATTCCCCACCTATGACTTTTGTAGCTTAAATATCCTCCTACATGTGCATTAATTAGCTGAAGTCCTAACAAGGAAGAGCATGTATGTATATTCTATTACTTCATGCCTCAGCCAAATTTAATCTGCACATACCTTAAAGGTGTACAGTAAGTGCAACCTCACAAACTCAGTACACATCTCATATTGTGTATGAAAGTGTGGGGCAATAACTGATAGCATACCCAAGTTTGTGGAACAAAGGAAGAATAGAAGTGGAATGGAAGAATGGAACAAACAAATGAAGTTTAGAATACTACTGTTTCAAAATCAAAATTAAGTTCTCTTAATATTATCACAGGGAGATTTAGAAAGCTAGCACTGCCTGCTAAGGACATTGTTTCTCCTCCCCATCTCCACTCCTCCTAGGCCAGTTAGTGCAGTCTATCTGAACAACCCCTAGTGCCTTTATAGGGATGACTATGCCTTACCTAGAAGCTTCAGTCCCAGCAATGCCACTGAAGTGTACATCCCCTAGTACAGAACATAAAATTTCCAAACCCTAACTGTGCACCTTTTGATTTTTTGGCACTCAGACAACATTCAGTGTTACAGCAACAACAAATCATTTATGGGCAGGAGGAGAAATACAGATGTCCTCTTTTCCACATTCATATTTAAAGTAGGGTGACAGCTGCAAGAGGGTCCAAACTGTCAATTATATGGAAGTGGATAGGACATGTGTCCTAGGCTTCAGTCCTGCAGTGTACAACTCTCTAATGAAGTAAATGGGGTTCTGTGCAGCTATCTACTCATGCAAAAGTAAGGCCTTAATACATGAAGCCCATGCAAACCCAGGACATTTAGTCATGCTAGAGTAATACCACAAGAATTCAGACTGACCTCATCTGTTTTATGACGATGTTAAAGATCCCATGTCACCTTGTGTAAATTGAGGGGGTTTCTCTTAGTGTTCCTGGACAAAAGTCTCCCCTCCCCCATTACCATGCAGCATGCTAGTGGTGATGTAGGTATAGAGTTTGTGAAATGCTCTAAGTTCCAAGAAAACTATATAAATTAAAAATACTACAGTAATATCAGTAACTATGTATCCACAGCCAAATCAATTACCTGGCTTTCATATTGCTTTTTCTTGTTCATTTCCATTTTAGCAATTTCTTCATCAGGATCCTGTAAGAACTACAGTGGGGAGAAAAGAAAAGAGAGCCATGTGCTAACAAGAATACAGACTCCAGGCCAAAATCTGCCGCTCTGAGTCACACTGGTGTAAACCCAGTTGTTACTCCAGGCACATAGAAACATAGAATATCAGGACGCCCGTGTGACAGAGCACAGCACTTGACCCAGTTACTATACACTCAAAATGCCACATGGACATTCACAATCCAGCAAGGGCACAAGAGGCCATGGTCCAAATATTTCAGCAGAGAAAATCCACATTTACACTGGAATGACAGAGCAGGACTTGGCCCTAGAGGATCAAAGTGAGCCATTTTGTACTTACAGTGGCCACATCAGCTTTCCTCTTTCGGGCTCGCATGGCAAGATCAGCAGCACCCTCACCCTTGGAGGGAACCTTCTCATCCACGTAGTCACTGCCAAGAAACAGAGATACAGGGCCATAAACCCCTCGAGGGAGTCTCCTCTGGGATCTGCCTAATGGAGACCGTGGCCTACCCCACTTCCACCCCCACACGCCCTGCAGGGGGCTGGGGAGAGACTCACCTCTCCCTGCGCATGGTGCCTGGATGGGACGGGGTGAGGCTGGCTCCGACCCTAGGAGGAGGGAAAGGCAGAGGGTTAGGGGGGCAGGTCACCGCCTCACAAAGGCGAAGGCGGCAGCAGCTGCAGCTCCCCAGCCCCACAAAGGGCTGCGGACGCGCGCGGTGGGGGGGGGGCGGTGGCCCTCATCGCCGGGTGGGGGGACCTGAGCGGAGTCCGCCGGGGTCGGATGCGGGGTGCGTTGGGGCCGGGGGCATCGGATGGGGCCGGGACCTCCCCCTAACTGGGGCACCTCCAGGAAATGGCCGAGGGGGAGCCCCGGGCACAAGCACCCGATCCTCACCGCCCACCCCCGCCTTACCCCGGGGACAGGGTGCCCGGGACGCGCAAGCCCTGTGTAAGGCGCTGCCCGGCGGCTACGGACGGGGCGCGGGGCAGGGCGGGCGGGGAGCGAGGCGCGGGCGGGCTCCGCTGGGCGCCTCCTGCCTCACAGCGCGGTCGCTCCCGTCCCTGCGCAGAGAGCGGCCCCGGCCGAGCGGGACATTTAAATTAGAGGGCGCGGGGCCTCCTCCCTTACCCGGCCCGCACACGTGGCCCCGCGCGGGGCACCGCCGGGACCCGGCCGGGGCGGGGTCTGCGCGGGGAGGCGGCGGGGCGCAGGGGGCTGGGCCCGGGGGCAGGAGGAGAGGCGCGGGGGCCAGGCTGCGCGGCCACCCGGCTCGGCGGGCAGCCGGCTCGGGCGGGGCCTGCGGGCGCAGGGGAGGAGCCGGCGGCCCAGACGCGGAAGCGGGGGGGAAGCAGCGTGGCTTCCCCTGGATGTAAACAAGGCGGCCGGGCCGGGCCGAGGGGGTCGCACCGCGGGGCTTCCCCGAGAGGCCCTGCCCAGGTAACGGGGAGCGGCCGGGGGAGGGCTGAGGGCCGGCCGCTCCCCGCGTTGGGAGGGGAAGAGCCCGGGGGGAACTGACTGGGGCAGGCGGCCCGGCCGAGCTTCATAGCGCCTGCCTGGGTGGGCTGTTTGCCTGCCCTAGGTCAGTACATCCCGACTTTCCACTTTGGGAAGCTCCTGAGCTTTAAATCGCGTCTCTTCCCTTCCCATGGATTGCCGCAGTCACACTGGGCTGTACCTCTCAGTAACGAACCACATGAGTGTTCAGAGCTTGCCCCTCGAGACTGACCGTCACCCCCTGTCTGTTTTTCCATAGGTCATGACGTTTCTGAAGCTCTTTGGGCGATTAAAATCAGTTGTCATTGGGATGGTGCATGTGGGGGCATTGCCAGGTAAAAAAAAAAGAGTTTTTATATTGATTGCAGCTCAGATAAACCTGTGTCCAGTGAGTCAGATTTAAGAAATACCTCACTGACCTATGTTTGCTATTTCTCAACATCCAAGAAGGCACAGAAGAGAACTGGGCCGGACCTAGCTTATCGACATTTTTCCACACTATCCACCTTGCTGCCTCTTTCCTACCTCCATATGTCTGTAATCTAGCAAGGTAGAAATGCACTATGCACCATATGATCACAACATAGCAGGTGATGTTATGTGTAACCAGAGCCAGTCTTTGCATAGGAGTGCGCTCCCTGGACTTTACTTAAGTTGCACAAGTTTGTTGGCTGGATTTGCTCTGCTGTCCAGAACGTTAGAGTAGGTGACATTTTATGAGATCCCCATCCGGCCCTGGCAGAGCCGGACATTTAAGCTCCCACACCCCGAGCCCTTGGGAAGGGAGCCAGAAGAACTGCAGTCCCTGTTGTTGTTGTGTGGAGTTTTTTGTTTGTTTTGTTGTTGTTGTTTTAAGGGAATATTGGAAGTTAACCTTGTTGCTGAGCTCACCATTCCCATGGAGGGAAGATGATGGAGAGTGACTGGGGGGAACTGAGAATTTATGGGAGGGAGTGGGAGACAAAAGATCAGGGTTTCTTGTCAGGATACAGTGACCGTGACTTAGCTGGAAGCCCAATAGCTGAGATGAGCATGCAGGTTTTTCACTGGGACATTTGCCCTTGACTTCACAATGGAGCATCTGTAATATTAGCTAGTCAGTGTCAGGCAAATTCTTCAAGCCCTGCCCAGAGTGATCTTATGGCTGTGGCAGACAAATTGAAGGTGAGCACGCAGTAGGCTCAGTATTTTTAGAGTGGCTTCTGAGTTTGGTTGCCCAGTTTCTGACACCTACAGCCTGATTTTCAGAGATGCCGAATGCCTCTTCTGTTGGAATTGTGAGTGTTCAGCACCTCTGAAAATAAAGCCTAAAGTTAGAGGACACTTGAAAGTTTTTGGACTCCATCTTACCTATAGGGAGAACAGACAGAAAAACAACAGACTTCACTGCTTTTTGTCTGTTACTTATCAATGAGTTATTTTGCAATAGTTTACTATTGTAGTTGTATCTCCGTGTCTTGGATACAGTCCTGTGTACTGAGAACCTTCCTTTTAGCACTAATGCAGTCTTTAAATTGTCTCCTGTGCATCATTCCTGTTTGTGTGCCTCTGGGAAAATTGGCATGCAAGACTCAACCTCCACTTCTCATGAATCATTGGAGTATCCCTACCAAGGATCCCTTCCTGTCAATTTCTTTGGTCTTCTTCGTATTAATTTCCCGTCACTGGTGCAGAGTAGTTGCCTGTGACATTGCCACAGATTGAAATACATGTATTGTCACTGGTAAAGAATGAGGTGTGATCACAATTACAGGCAAAAATGACAAGCTAAGTGCTGGTCTGCTTCAGTGTAAGGTTACGTTTGATATTCCTGAAGTATAAGGGCTTTTAAACCAGTTTTAGGAACTCAGTAGTAAAAGCATGTCAATCAAGTTCTACTAGGGACAAGATACCATTAAGGTATGAGACATTATGCAACAGCCTACTACTCACATTATTTACTCTGGCAATTTGTGCCTACTTTGGCATTTCTGTCAATGCTTGCAATAATCTTAATCTAACTCTGACTTTGTTTTGATTTCTGCTTGTATCATGGCATATAACATTATTGTTCTTTGCAGGGACACCACGGAGCAGTTTGCCATTGACCCAGATCACTGATAAAGCCTGTCATGAGGCTGAGATTTACAAGGATGCTGGAGTTGTAAGTTTCATTTTTCATCCTTCTATTTTAATTTTTGAATAAAGATATTGCTATGTCAGAATACAACAGATCTTGCTTCTGGGGAGCTAATATTTTCAAGATCACATTTATATTAGAGTTCTTGCCAAAACCTGGATCCAGACTGACATGCAGATTGTTAGAAGGTGTTTGAAATTCAGTCCTAGATCCACATTTTGCAGATGGCCTCAATTTCTGTAATAGTCTAGATCTCAGTATTCCTGAGCTTTGAAAGAATCTGGATCAGCACTTTGCAGCTCAGGGCCAATCACATAAGCATATCTACAATCAACTCCTAGAAGAATCAGACCAGTTAAGGAAGTTAGATTGTCATCTCTTGTTTTGTGTTTGTACAGTGCCTACCACATGGGTTCCTGTTCCATAAATAGGTCTCTTAGGCACTATGATAACACAAATATTAATTAATATGATTAAGAAAAGTTGGTTATTGCCAAAAATCTAGTCAACTCTGTTCTTTAATAAAATTGCTCAACCGGTCTGACAAAGTGGTATATTTGTTTGCCCTACATATTGTATTTTAATATAATTAAAGTGCTCTGTTTTGTGGACTCACTGGAGAATGGAGTATGCCCAGGCAGCAGATCAAGCACCTCCACTTCCCCTCTAAGCAGATTCAACCTGTTCTGGTTGTGCTGGCCCCTTTGTAGTATATATTATGCAGGGTACAAAAAGCACCTGTGTCTGTTTCTGCTAAGTATAACCCTTCCATGACATACCCCTGGAAGTAAGTGCTCTTCTACTTTGCATATCTAGAAGAGAAGATCTGAAAGGCCAGTCTCAGCCAAAGGCAACAAAATGCAGGTACTAGTGACTGAATTTCTATGGACCTCAGGTGTTGTAGTAATTTCCATAGTTCAGCAGATTTTTAACAGGGTGCATGTCCTTTTAAAAGGTCAGGGTATGTTTTAAACATTTCATTGTGCTCTGTATCCATGTGTTGCTGCACTTTTTGCTTTGACTTGACTGGAGTGCAAGTTTCTGGCATGGCAATGATGCAGGGTCTCAGTGACTGGGCTTTAAACAGGGCTTAAATGGATAAATAGTCACTCCGTGAACTACTTTTATTTTCTGCATAACATTCTGAATATGTTTATTTTTATATAGTATCATAAATTCACATGGTACTTTATAGTCAGAGTAAGATTGAATCTAAGAGCATAATCTTAAATTACAGAAAGCTAGAAATGAGATGCAGAACAACATTTAATGTAAAGAAGAACGTGCAGAGTATTGGATAAACTAGAAGGAGTCATGGTAAAAGTGGGGAAGGAGAGCAGGGTGCATGAAAGTGAAAGAATGAGATGAAAGGGAGTATTAAGAAGAAATCTGTGAGAAGTAGAAGCCATGTCAGTTGTAAGTGGGCACGAGGTTATGTGTGGCCTTGAAGGCAGAGACCAAAGTAGAATTTGAGATGTTAAAAACTTACGCCCAAACCATGCGAACTGCTCCATGGAGGTAGATCTCTGTGCCTACAAAGAGGGCCATTGGCTTCGCAGAGTTTACCCATGCAGAGTTTTCTGGACTGATGCCTCAGACTATAAGATAGTTGAGGCAGGATTGATGGGTTTTGGGGGTTTTTTCCGTCTTCTACAGCAAGGGTTCTGAACCTTTTTCTTTCTGAGGCTCCCCCCAACATGCTATAAAAACTCCACAGCCCACCTGTACCACAACTGTTTTTCTGCATATCTAGTAGATTAAAAGATGTATTAAATTGATAGTTATACAGTTAAACACACACATATATAATATAAAAAAAGGATAAAATAGGCACAAAAATAAAAAAACTGAATATTATTTTTGTTTTATTTACTTAGTGTAAATCTGGCAGGGTGCGGGCTTCGTCTTGAGGCCCAAGCGGCGGGACGCGGGCTTTGGCTCCTTAGTCTCTGCCCTGCACCCCAGTGAGTCTAGCGCCGGCCCTGAAACCTGCTTGCGGACTCCCAGTTGAGATCTGCCATTCTACAGCACAAACCACTCTGAGCACTTACTGAAAATACGACAGGAAATAAGTGACAGAATTAAGGCAACTAGAGTGTGATGTGGTTAGAATGGCAGGAGAGGAAAAAGACTAGCAGTAGGGCTTTGTGTAGAATGGACGGGGTAAAGAAGCTACAGATTAACATTGTGGTAGAGGGTTTGGGTACAAAAGTAATCTGTAGTTCTCTTAAAGCCACTGTCACACATTCCATTATTTGACTATACTACTGGAGCTTAAACGAACATTTAGCAGGGGGAATTTTGTTTCCCTTATGTAAGGAGTTACACATTGAGGCCTTTAGGGACAAAACTGAAACAGCATCAAAAATACATTTTAAAAAATCTGATGAAGAAAATATATACACTTAAATATAACTCCCTTCGTTGGCCTCAGTTTTAGAACACCTTCAGCAATTTTAGATAAGTCACTAGTATTAATATATGAGTTTGTTAAAAAAAAAATTGTTTAGTTTTTGCCTTTCTTTGCTGGATCCTCAATTCCCCTTCTTCAATTAATGTAACAAATCCTGGACTGACTGGGCTGCCATAATTTGCAGTATCAAAATTGCTAAACTCTTCACTTGCAAGCTTTAAAACTCGCTCTGTAGATAGATGAAAGGTTAATGCAGTAATTTCTCTGCATATTAAATCTTATATTCACTCCTAAGTAGAAGTAAGAGCACAAACATTCCATGTAGCATTCACAAGTGCAGTAATTCCAAAGTTGAACATTTGAAATAGGCTTTACAGTTGAAACACCTTATAGCATTGTGATTGGAACACCAAACACATGAGAACTCTGAAAAACAATGAAAACCACACACCTGCTCTTTTGATAACGAGGGTCAGAAATAGCTGTGACTATCAATAAGGAGGTTGTTATAAAATTGTGCTGAGAACCCTGATAATGCTTTCCTTCTGCTACCCTATATCACTTGCACCATTTTCTTTAGCACTTCGAGTGGTATACTGGTTCTCATGATACTTCAAAGGATTCCTGGTTTCTGGATATTGAGAGAGCACTCAACTCCTCCAAACTCAGCTTCCTCTGGGGAGGCAAGGAATCTATTGTCTCTCTCCCCCAGGGGGACTTGGGGTGAATGGTTAGACTGCCTCTTCACTTCTCTTGAAGGGTCCTGATGGTTCTCCTCTCCCACTAGAAGATGGATGTTCTTTAGTGCCTCAGACACTGGGAGTGTTGCTCAAATCTACCCAACTGCTGTCTGGCAACTACCTATTGATAATTACTTGTTTACATAGGCAAGAGTGCCCTGTGTACCCAAGCCAATCAAGAATTTAGTATCTATGGGATAGAATCAGAAGTCCTGAACAATAGCTATGGGTCTTCATAAAAGGCCGTCCCCCTTTGATCCCCTACATCATTTTCATATAATTATTTCCTCCATGCTAAGAATCATCACAATATTGTAACGTTTCTCTGGCTAAGTTAATTGGACATAACTGCTTTTGAGCTAGCTGATCTTGAAGCAGCACCATCTATCATAGGCATTCCTAACGTGCCCATTACCATGGTAGGAAATTGACAAGATCAGCTGGCAGGCTTTACCACTGAAGTGACTCTTCCTCTTTTGGAAGAGGCGCTTACACAGCAACAATTCAAGGCCCCATCAACCCTACTGCAGAAGTTGGATTTTAAGATTCATACTTTGGTCACCCACTAGGAAACATAGGATGTTACCACTATTGCTTATGAACTCTATCTACAATAGACCTTTTAGCAAGCATTTCTCACTAGGGCTATCACCACTCCCATTGTAGATAAGGCTTTCGTGACTTCAAGGCTGGGAATTGTTAAGATTGCTTAGTGTAGACAAAGCTACAGACAGTTTTAAATTTTCAAAGCACTCTATATACACATCATTGATTAAAAGAAGTCCTGCATCTTTAGAAGGTGACTTGCCCAGTCCATTAGCAGTTTTTTAACATAATAAATATGAAGGATTTATAATGTTGGAGCACAATAATGAAGACAAGTGAGTGCTCGGATAGGAGGCCATCTGTGCTGAAAAATATCAAATACCATGTTCTTGTATTGCCAAATAACCAGGTTGTCTACACAAGATTTTATAAGTGACAGATTCTGAGACTTTAAGGTCTCTGCAATTTTTCCAGTGTTCTGCTTTCATTTTAAGAAAGTGTTTATAGCAAAAATACAGGGTTCACAATGTAAATCACTGGACTTATGTTAACTCAGCCTCACAGAAAGCTTCTACATTGAAACAACAAAGGTTCAAGTTTTCCTTCTTCACATCATTTACTTTCATTAACAGTTACTTTCATCACCTAGTTGAGACTATTTAAATACTAAAATGAAGTACAGGCAGTTTAAAAATACAGCAAAATACTCAGCATGAGGACATTGCTAAAGAAACATTGACTATGTTGTTGTCATGCTTTTTACCCATATAGTTTCCCAAACAAGTCTTTCTTGTCGCACTGGCTCCTTGAAAAGAATTTGGGGTTCTTCCTACCTCCTTTGTACTTGGAAAGTTTTACATCTATATGCCTAATTTGTATTAGTTTTTTGGCAGTGAAAAATGAGCACCTAGCCATATTTTTAACTGCTGTTAAAAGCTGCTGCATGGATATGGCAAGGAATGATGGTTGGAGTCTTAGGGTATGTCTACACCCAGCCGCTAGTTCGGCGGCTGGGAATCGAAGTTCCGGGTTCGATTTATCGCGTCTGGTCTGGACGCGATATATCGATCCCGGAAGCGCTCGCCGTCGACTGCGGTACTCCAGCTCGGCGAGAGGAGTACCGCGGAGTCGACGGGGAGCCTGCCTGCCGCGTGTGGACCGCGTCTGAACCGCGGTAAGTTCGAACTAAGGTATGTCGACTTCAGCTACGTTATTCACGTAGCTGAAGTTGCGTACCTTAGTTCGAAGTTGGGGGTTAGTGTAGACCAGGCCTAAGTGGAACCTGCACTTTAGCATAGAGAGAAGTCTTTGTAAGTATCCTTTACTCCTGAGGGAATTCTGAACCCCTGCACACAGAGAATTCATGTCCCTCGCAGATTCCCCTTCCTACCTGGTAGAAAATAGATTTTGCCAGGGAAGTGCTGCAATTACTCCTTTCGCCCACCAGAGACTGCTGTGGCATGAAAAGAAAGGGCAGATGACTCTGGGCCAAGCAGCCAGCCATGGAGAGGGAGGCAGCAATGGCTGCCTTCCTCAGAGCGCCCTGCCCGCAGGGCCAGGTGAGGAGGCACAGGACATGGGGGGAGGACGAGGACAGACTGAGGCACATGGTGCTGCTAGGGGGTCACCTAGACTGGGGTTCAGAAGGGCTAGTGGAGGCCACAGGAGCTATTTGTGTGACACCATTGGGCCAGGGGCTGAACGGGAGTGGAGGTTCAGGGACACATGGAGATGGGGGAGGAGGGGTGGCTGAGTGGGAGTTCGGGGACACATGAGGATGGGGGCAGCAGGGTGGCTGAGTGGGGGTGCAGGGACGTTACCGCTGACACCCCCAAGCCTTTGCACTACTTCTGAGGGCTGTGGGTAATACATTTCTGTATTGTAATTTAAATGAATTATTACTCAAAAGTCTATATTAATATGCCTAGTAATAAATCTATTTGTCAAAAAAACATTTTCTGAATATTTTTTGTTGTCTGTATTGTTACAGATATACTTGCTGACAGGTATTTTGAAATAAATTGTCAAAATAATTGAAACTGGCATGATTATATTGTGTTATTTTGACAAATAAAATATGCAGAATTTTAAAATATTGTGCACAAAATTTTTAGGCACAGAATTTTTATTTCCCCCAGGAATAATCCTTGCACTGGCCAGTTTCTTAAATCCCATCCACACTACAGTGTGGTGGAATCTTGCACAATTATTATCTGATATACCTTGATTTAGTTACAGAGTAGTACACAAAAGACCCCTTACTTACCTTAGATAAAGAAGAAATCTTTTTGTTCAAGTAGAGCTTTTGAAGGAAAGCTGGCCTTGTGTTTAGGGTAGATTATTCCTACAAACAGAAAGTAGTTCTTGTAGGACAGTGGTCTCCAACCTTTTTACACACAATCACTTTTTGAATTTAAGTGCAACCCAGGATCTGCCCCACCCCTTCCCCAAGGCCCCGCTCCGCTCACTCCACCCCCCCCCACTCGCTGTCCCCCACCCTCACTCACTTTCACCCAGCTGGGGGAGGAGGTTGGGGTGCGGGCTCTGGACTGGGTCCGAGGGGATTGGAGTGTGGGAGGGGGCTCCGGGCTGAGTCTGGGGCAGGGAAGTGCTGCAATTACTCCTTTCACCCACTGGGGCAGGGGTTGGGATGCAGGAGGGGTGAGGGGTGCAAGTTCTGGGAGAAAGTTTGGGTGGAGGAGGGGGCTCTGGGCTGGGTCAGAGTGCTGGGGTGCAGGAGGGTGTACAGGGTGTTGGCTCTGGGAGGGGGCTCAGGGCTAGGGCAGGGGGCTGGAGTGCAGGAGGAGGTAGGGGTGTCGGCTCTGGGAGGAGGTTCAGCATTGGAGCAGGGGGTTGGGGTGCAGGAGGGTGTACGGGATGCTGGCTCCACGAGGGGGTTCAGGGCTGGGGATGCGGGAGAGGTGCGGGCTCCCATCGGGCGGCATTTACCTCGGTCGGCTCCCAGTTGGCGGCACAGCAGGGCTAAGGCAGGCTCCCTCCTGCCCCGGCCCCACGCCGCTCCCAGAAGTGGCCAGCACGCCCCTGCGGCCCCTGGCGGGGGCACGTGGCTCCACACGTTGCCCCTCTCTGCAGGCACCGCCCCTGCAGCTCCCATTGACCTCAGTTCCCCGTTCCTGGCCAGTGGGAGCTGCGGGAGTGGTGCTTGCAGGCAGGAGCAGTGCGCAGAGACTCCGCCCCCCCCAGCATGTTGGCTGCTTCCGGGAATGGCGTGGGGCCTGTCTTAGCCCTGCTGCACCACCAGACTTTTAGCGGCTGGAGATTGTGATCGACTGGCAGAGGCTCCAGGATCGACCAGTTGATCGCGATCTACCGGTTGGTGACCATTGTTGTAGGATAATGTGCCAACTGATTTCCTGTTTATAGGGGAGCGGCTGAGGCAGAGCTAGAGGCATTGATTTGTCCAGAACACACCTGAGTGCTGGAAAGGAGATATAACTGATGATTCCTAAGTGAAAGTTAGTTTTCTTCTAGACTGTTGTTTGTGTAACTATATCAGCATTAAGGAAAATGGTAGACTCCCCCTGTAGTCAGAAGGGTATTATTTTTTTTTTTTTTAAGAACAAATATCCAATAGCTAATTGTAACAAAAGGAGAGCTTTTTGTTGTTATACTATTTTGCACGTAACAGCTTTTAGACACACATACACATCACTCAGAATGAAAGGGATTACAGGCAATATTTTACATGAGAAGGGAGGCAATTGTCTGAATAAGTAAGACATAAATAATCTTAATATTCAACTAAAAAGAAATGCTAGAGAAATAATTACAAGAGTTTTATCTGTTCCTATCCAAATAAATTCTGTTTTGGAAGATGTAATACAGTAACTGTTGCCATAGATTTCTGCTCTATAAGCTTAAGTTCCAAGAACTTTAATGCAGCATAACTGTTTTCACGCCACCATTTTAATTAGCTGTCTGATAATAATGAAATCTGTTTTATATACATATGAATTCATATAAAAACACAAAAATCTGTGGTAAGTATTATAGTTTTGACACAAAAATAAGAAAGAAAGCTTGGAGTTAATGTATCTGTAATTCAGCTCACTGTATTGCAGAACATATGTTCTCTTTTTTTAATTAAACAAAACACGATGTGCAAAAGAACACAGTCCTATCTGATGGTACCCAAAGAATAACATGTTATTAAAGTAATACCCAGAGCCTGTGGCATTGCCCAGGGCTTAGGGGCACTCTGGCAGAGGAACAGATCTATTGAAGTGTCTGGCTATAGGTGGGTTAATGGGAAAGGTCAATTTTTGTGCATAACGGCATGTACGCTTTTGATTGGAGCGAATGTGTTTTCGTATCTTGTGGCGGGAGCTGTTACAATAATAAAATGCAAAGTCCTACTGATTTTGGTAATAGTATACACATATGGTCAGGCTCATCAGAACGGTAATAGGAGAGGCTTTCATTTTTAGATTTTAATGAATAAATGACATACTGTGTATTTTTAATGCTCATAGAAGAATTTCAGAAGTTTTCATAAATAATTTTAGTGATAATTTTCTATCTGGACTGTTATCAATATAAAATATTTGTATTCTCTGGATCACCTAATGTGCTGTATATCTACAAACCACACAATCAAAAATTACCACTTGAGCCATTCAGTGGTTCCCCCCCCCCCATCATGAAGCACAGTGTGGACAGCATTAATTTGCGGCCTAGACATAGCCCTCTATGACTTCCCTCTCAAACTGTGGGTCAGCACATAGTCTGCTTCCTCTCTTCTCAGAAGCTGCTGTGAAATGCCAGCTGTTACACAGTCCAGTCCCTCAAGTCTGCTTTCTTCATAGGAACAGCCATAGACACTGTTCTTCCTGATTGTTTTATGGTTCATGAGAATGATCTTTTGGGGTGGATTGAGCTTGGTCAGTGCATACACAAAGCAGTGCATCTTCCCAGGCTGTATGTTGGTGGCGGGTGTATGGGTGAGACTGGCTAACAGGGTGGAATTGAGAGAGGGATAGGAGACACTGATGTTGGGCTCATTGAACTAATGCTTCTCTTCTTACTCCATAGCATTGATCAGGACTTGGGAACCCTTCCTACCACAATAGCAATATGGGAGTGGGGGCTTCTCACCCTGGGAGGACGGGAGTTCTAGCCCTTCTCCTGTAACTCTGCAGTGAAGAAGAGACTTTTCTGTAACTCTGGGATGAAGAAGAGAATTCCCATCTCATGAGTTCGAACTATCTATAGTATTTTTTAATTATAAACAAACCCCCCCACAGACAACACAATAAATTATTACTATTACAGTTCTAGGGCTCTACTAGCTTCTACATCCTGTACGACAGTATAAACTCTTAACATAATTGGGGGTTGGTTTTTGCCTTTGAGTTGTCGGGTGTTCTGTATTAGTTATTCTTAAAACTGTGTGGACTTTTGCCCTCTTGCTGCTCAGGCAAATAAAAATCGAATATAGCATAATTTCTCCCTCCATGGTGATCATTTTTGTTGTGCTCAAGGTTCTGGCAGGTGACTTGAATCTCGCAGTGGGCAGCCACCTCATTGCCTGTGATCCAGGAAAAGGCCTTCTGTGAGATTGGAGGGTTTGGAAACTGCTTGCCCAAGGTGACTGACTGCCTCACCATTTTGGAGGGAGATATGATGCTGCCAGTGGGAGCAAGGAATCCTCCTATATTCTATCTGTTGACCACCTTCTGGTTCCTCCTGGTGGCTGTTATCTGCTTGGTGATGGATCAGAGTTTAGTGCAAGGCTGCATTTCATGTTTGCAGATGATGCAGCTCTTGTGGCTCACAGTGTTGATACCCTACATCAGTGCTTCTCAAAGCCGGTCTGCTGCATGTTCAGGGAAAGCCACTGGCGGTCCAGGCCGGTTTGTTTACTTGCCGCATCCGCAGGTTCGGCCGATCGCGGCTCCCAGTGGCCGCGGTTCGCTGCTCCAGGCCAACAGGGACTGCGGGAAGCGGTGGCCAGCACATCCCTCGGCCCGCACTGCTTCCCGCAGACCCCGTTGGCCTGGAGCGGTGAACTGCGGCCAGTGGGAGCCGCAATCGGCCGAACCTGCGGACGCTGCAGGTAAACAAACCGGCCCGGACCGCCAGGGGCTTTCCCTGAACAAGCGGAGAACCGGCTTTGAGAAGCACTGCCTACATCTTATTACTAAGTTCTCTGTTTCATGTAAAATCTTTGGGCTAGCAATAAGCTTGAAGAAGACCTATCATGCACCAAGGCTCTTCAGAACCAATTCCAGATATCACCTTAAATGGTATTCATCTGGATGTTGTTGCTCAATTTTGCTATGTTGGCTCTACTGTTACCAGCAATGTAGATCTTGATGCTGAGCTGACTAGAAAAATCGGCAAAGCAGCCAGGAACTTTGGTCTTTTGCAAGACAGAGCCTGGTACAATAACAAATTGTCAACTAAAGTGAAAATCTGTATTTATGAGATGTGCTTTATTCGCTCTTCTATATGGCTCAGAAACATGGACAACTTACGTCAAATATATCAAAAGACTAAACAGCTTTCATATCAGATGCTTGTGTAAAATTCTTCGAATAAAATCACAACAGGCTGATAAATATGGAAGTGTTAAATTGTGCTGGTATGTCATTCATGGCAATGTTGATTAGTAAAAAAAGACTAAGGTAGTTTGGACATGACAACCGAATGCCAGATAACAGGATCCCAAAGAGTGTGCTGAAGATTGCAAAGGGTCTAAAAAGAGAGGCAGACTGCTGTATAGATTTCAGGGTGCTTGCAAGGATGATTTAGTATCCTTTGGAATCTCTGTGGATGATTGGGAAATGCTGTTCTGGTTGTCGGAGTCAGCTTGTAGATGGAGTGAGGCATTGTGAGGCGGACTGGATTGAGCTTTGTGATGACCGACATCAGAGGAGGAAAGAATCTGCTGCTGTGATTCAGAGCATTGCTAATGCGTAGGTGTGCCCTACCTGAGGATGGGACTGTCACTTGCGCATTGGACTGAGCAGCCATCAAAGAACTCAGCAGCATATACACCATGCTAAGCAAAGAGAGACTGTGCCAGTAGCATTTCAGTACAAGAAGTTTTTGTTTCATGCACAAGAACCTTTCTGCCATGGCCAGACTATATTTAAAAAAAAAAAAAAAAGGAAACTGACCCATAGAGCTGGTCAGAAGTTCTTTGATGGAACATTTTCGGTCCGAGAATGCTAGTTTGTCAAAATTGAAAAACTTTTTACAGAGACTTTGACAAATTTTCAATGGAAATATTTCTGGTTTCCTACCAGCTCATCCACCCGGTTCTGCAGCAGCGCAGGCTCCTAGTTTTTTCAGCAGCCGAGAGCCTGCAAGCATTGGGAGCCCCAGCTCCTAAACTCCCAGGCTCCTTGGTCCTTCCATAGCTTGCCTGGCAGAGTACCATGGAATGGGTCTTCTTAGGGTTTTCAACTCCCAACTTACGAGGTTCCTGGCTCAGCCAGGGTCCCAGAGCTTTCAGGGTCCACAGCTCTGGGGTAACCCACTGAGAGGACTGCCCAGAGTTGGGACTCCAGTCTGTTTTGAAGAGAGTTGTGAAATTTGAATAAAACCAAATTTTGAAATATCTTAAATCCTCTGCAAAATGGAATTGCACAGGTCTACAAATCAGGAACTTTGGGACCAGGAAGAAATTCTGTCTTTTAAAGTAGATTGATATTAGAGTGTGAGTGTGTGTGAGAGAAGGGTGAGGGATTTACCTTTCCTTTGACGTCAGCTGGGTTCAGCAGGCTTTCTTGAATGAGTAGACTAGAGAACATTTGATCAAGTTGGAATTTCTGGAACAATGATTTGCTGCATCCCAGAGATTTTTATGAAATGTTTTTAATTGTGTAATTCTGAGACTCCCATATGTTGCTTGATGGTTAGTCAGTCACCTTTATCCCAAAGTATGAGCACAGGATGAGAAGTGAAGGTGTTAAACTGTTAAGTTGTGCAGCTGAATTGGACATGAGTAAGAACCGATTTGAGGTTTCTTTATCAATACCCGTACTGTTTCTCATGGGAGATTAGGTGGTTGGAGGATCCTTGACTTGCAAAGCTGAGTCCTCCCAGTGAAGAAACATCAGACAGTGAATGGCTCCATTAATTGGTTTGAGCTTTAGGACTAGGTCCATTGCTGAATAACCATTTGTTAGCCAACTAATAAAACTGTGACCTGTTGCCTTTAAGGAGATGCGTCTCCTATTTATCTAGGTATTTAACTGTCAGTCACTTGGGGACATCAGCAGTATCCTATTATGTTATTTTCTATCATATTTATTTTAGTATGGTTCATGTATTTGGTTTTATCACACTGTTTCAAGAGACTGTTTAAATGCTCAAATTTGTTTTCCCATTCTTTCATTTTAGGTGTCTGTTTGTGATGTCAGATGTTTAGTCTTTAACTCAGCCATCACATGCTGGCTGCACATTTATGATATTGTATCTTTTGTTTACAGAAATAGCTTCTGCATTAAAAAATACTGTTAAAATGAAAACAATGTACAAATGTAATGTTTCCTTAAAATATTTGTCTTTCTTCCTGGTTCTACGTTCTTAAGTTACCATTAGCCGCACCATCATTGATTGTTATTTCACCTGTTATCATCCCTATGGTAAAATTCTCTTTGTTGAAATGCTGTCTCTGGTGCCTTCCAAACACGTTTAGTTCAGTTAGGACACCCTTGATAGGCTAAGTCCTCTTGGAACAATCTCCCTTTCCCCTAATTATGGAGTTGTAAAGAAAATAGGAGTTATGTATTTTTTTCAAATTATTCCCTTCTGTACTTTTAGATTTAAGTGAAGATAGGTTAGGAAGTTCCAAAGTCTTTTAAGAATCCTTATGTGAATGCAAAACATTAGATCTGAATTGATCTTTCAAGGATATATTTTTAAACTTATTAGTCCTGGACATAATTATATATGATTTTCAGCTGTTGACAATTTTCTAATGTATACCATACTGATGATTAAAAAAACAACAACGTCCCATATAATGTACAAAGATGTTTAATAAATCACACAGGTTGAATCAGCAGAATAGTTTATAGCCACTCCATTGTTTACCAAATATGTGTTTCTACCAAATGAGACATAATAGTAGACAATAAATGGCAACATCTTCTGTTAAGCAATCTTGAATCCAAAATATGAGCAGTGTTGAAGCTTAATACCAAAGTTATAGGCACCTTAAAAATACTATAGATAGATATTTAACTCCTCTTCTTCTCCCTCAAATTTTAGTCATTTGAAAACATTTTCACTGATACAGTTTAAACAAAAAAACAAAAAAACCCTTTGTTTATCCAAAATAAGTTTAGTCTCTTGATATTAATTAATTTGAAAATTTCCTTGATTATCTAAAAATGCAATTGTCCAAACTTACCCAGTATACCCTATTCCATCTGAATAATTGAGGTTTGACTCTACAATATATATTTTAAATTAGATTTATGATTTAACCTGTTCCTCTATAACTCGCATTGTAGCACAGATTCAAAGGAAATCTAATTGACAAAATGTGTAATTGAAATCACATTTATTTCATTTTGTGATTATAGATATCATGATGTTGATTAAAGCATTTTTGCAAGTGGGTATTTGCATCAACAATTTACTGTAGATAATTGCTTCTTTGAAGAAAAACCTTTAAATATAGTATTTCTTTTTAATACAAGTCTTTGTCTAATATCAAAATAGCTATGATTTTTTTGAAATGGCCCTTCTCGGTTTAATCAGATTTCTCTATAATAATCTCCACAGGATGGCTTGATAGTGGAAAATATGCACGACCTTCCTTACACCGTTTATGTTGGGCCAGAAATAACTGCAGCAATGGCAGTCATTAGTGCTGCAGTGAAACACACCTGCCCACGTCTCCCATTGGGTATCCAGATTCTGTGTTCTGCAAATCAACAGGCTGTAGCTGTTGCTCTTGCTGCAGGTAATAGAAATGACTCCTAATGTGGTACTGGTAATTGATGTAATATTTCCTCTCTGAAACTTCTGTGCTAACATAGACACCCTCAAGAAGGAGACAGGAAGGGCACAGATCCTTCAGTACTCTCTCTTGCCTGAAAAGGCAGGAAGAGGGTTGTACAAAAGATGCCAACTTCATATTAAGAGATGATCCCTATTCATTGCTCCAGTGAGAGGCAAATAAAGATAAAATTAATCCACAATGGTTAAACATCTGATTTCAGTTATATCTTAGGATACTCTTGTTAGCTACTGTAACTGTCATTTCATTTTCGGAAATGAATGAAATTAATGTTTTGATGTGGTAATTAATAAGAAGATAGTCTTCTTCGAGTGATTGCTCATGTCCATTCAACTTAGGTGTGTACTCGCCACATGCACTGGTGCCAGAAGTTTTCCCCTCAGCAGTATCTGTAGGGGACCGGCTCTGGCGCCCCCTGGCATGGCGCACGTATGCTGCAACATATAGGGCACCGCCAGTCCCCTCCACCCTCAGTTCCTTCTTGCCGCCAGTGACGTTTCATGGAACTGGTGCTCCTTCAGCTAGAGCTGTTGCTTTTTGTTCGTTCGAACTCTTTTGCCTCTTGCAAATATTACTGTATATAGTTTCCCTCCAGTTTAGCTCAACCTATTTGTTAAGTTAGAGACTTAGTAGGTCCCTAAAGGGACTTTGCCTTAGAATGGGGCATGCCCCAGTCCCCAGGATTTAAACCCTGCGATCAGTGTAAAAGGCCCATGCCCATTAGCAGTCCACATAATAGTTGTTTACGGTGCTTGGGCGAAGGTCACATTAGTGATAAGTGCAAAATCTGCAAGTCCTTCAAGCCCAGGACAAAGAAGGAGCGTGACATTCGCTTGAAGGTGCTCCTGATGGAGTCTACCCTTACCCCGATGCTAGAGCAGGGCTCCAATTCAGCGCCAAGCACCATGACCTCGGTGTGCAGTGCCCCGCCAGTACTGCCTACGAGCCTGCACCGGCCTCCTTCCATGGCTCCAGCCAAGAAGCCCAGGAAGATGGGGCAAGGAAGGTTTCCAGCTTCCCGCAAGGGAAAGGACAAGTCTGGTGTGGACCAAGGCCCTGTCTCAGGTGCCTTTTCACCCCCTTTGGGATCCTGGGCCCCAGCTCAGGTCGAGTGGTGTAGCCCAGCCCGCAGCGGTGGAGGTCCTCGTCCGCTCCAGGTGCCATCCACACTGGAGGCCCTCCAGGCGGTGCAAGACATTATGTCCCTCCCGGTGCCACCTACTCCAGCCTCTGCGAGGTCCCGGGGTAAACCCGCGTTGGGACCACCACAGTCTCCACCTTTCTGGCAGCGCTCCCCATTGCGGGGGACATTCTGCCAACGGTCGCCCTCTCACAGCCGACACACTTCTGACCGTGATAGGCAGAAGCTTCTTAGCCCCATCCAGTCTCTGGACCTAGGACAAGGGCAGAGAGGCTCGAGGTGCAGGTCTCCGTTAACCGGGTGCAGACCTCTGGAGGCACGCGCCTCCCGGCAGGAGTTTGTCAGCACCCACAATTTCCGTGGCACTGGTACCACTCCAGGGACAGGTCAAGGGACCAACGGTACCGTTCCCCGGACTGTCGCTGATCCCTCAGGGCGGCGTCACCGCATGCGGCTGCATCTAGTTCCCGATCCCGCGCCACATCCCGGTACTGCTCTTTAAGTGCGAGGCATAGATCGCCAGCCAGGGGCCACCGCGGATCCACCGAGCACCGCCGGGCGCCAAGGCCCCTATCCAGATGCTCGTCAAGGTCAGCCACATCCAATTTTGGGAGGGGTGACTGGTACCGATCGGGACAGAGCCACCAATCAGCCCCATCTTGGTCGCAGGGGAGCGACCACTCGGGCTCGGGCTCAATATTCCCTAGTCGTGGGAGCAAGGTTCCCTAGCGGTGGAACAGGCTCTGGCACCATTCCTGCCGCTGGAGAGATTCAGGGTACTGACGGACCTCATCGTGGAAGTCTCCACATTTCCCCTGACCACGGCCAGGGTTTGCCTCCGCATACTAGGTCACATGGCGACGTGTGCATATGTGGTGCACCACACCAGGCTCCGGATGCAACCCCTGCAGCAATGGCTAGCGACGGTCTACTCCCAGTCCAGGGACCACCTGGAGAAGGTTGTCGGCATTCCCTGTGACAGTGCTTACTTTGCTGCGATGGCAGACTGACCCCGGGAAAATCCTGGAAGAAGTTCCCTTCGTCAGCACTCCTCACTCAATCAAGTTGGTTTCGGACGCCTTGGACCTCAGATGGGGGTGCACCTACACATAAACATCAAAGAGCTCAGGGCGGTGCGCAGAGCATACGCAGTCTTCCTACCTCACCTGTCGGGCAGAGTGGTCAGAGTCCTCACGGACAACATGGCCTCGATGTTCTACATCAACAGGCAAAGGGAAGCGCTATCCTCGGCCCTTTGCCAAGAGGCACTCCGTCTCTGGGACTTCTGCATTGATCACGGAATCCATCTAGAAGCTTGTCACCTTCCAGGGGCCAGGAACATGCTAGCAGATCACCTAAGGAGGGACTTCTCCTTTCACCACGAGTGGGTGCTTCACCCGGAGGTAGCCAGCATGATCTTCCAGAGGTGGGGAACTCCCCAAGTGGATTTGTTCGCCACCAGGAGGTGCCACAGGTTTTGCTCCAGATGGGGTCTGGGCAAGGGCTCCCTCTCCAATGCCTTCCTCCTGCCGTGGGCAGGAAGCCTGATGTATGCGTTTCCTCCGATTCCGCTCATCAGCAAGGTCCTAGTGAAAATCAAGAGGGACAAGGCGCAGCTTGTCATGATTGCCCTGCCGTGGCCTCACCAGCACTGGTTTGGGACGCTATCAAGCTTGTCAGCGATCCCTCCCTGGCCGATGCTGAACTGACCGGACCTGTTGTCACAGGTTCATGGCCAACTCTTGCACCCCAACCTCACGTCCCTCTGCCTCATGGCATGGATGTTGCATGGCTGAACCCAGATGAACGGGCCTGTTCGGACGGGGTTCAGAAGGTCCTCCTCGAGAGTAGAAAGCCCTGGACTAGGCAGACCTACCTGGCATAGTGGATGAGGTTCTCCCGCTGGGCGGCCGAGCGGGGCATCTCCCTTTCGCATTCTTCGGTGCAGTCGATCTTGGACTACCTGCTTCATTTAAGGAACCAGGGCTTGGCGCACTCCTCTATCAGGGTGCACCTGGTGGCCATTTCGCCCTTTCATCTGCCAATCTAGGGGCAGACTGTGTTCTCCCATGACATGATGGTCAGGTTCCTTAGAGGCCTTGTGTGACGTTATTGACATAAACTGGGACCATATAGATCATTGTTGCAACCAAGGTCCTGTAGTGGCACCCAAATCGTGTATAAAGGGGGTCAAATGGGGTGTCTAAGACAAGGTTATGGTTTACTGGTTATGATTATGCTGTCTATATGTGTGTATCAATTTTGTAGTTGAAGTTATGAATATTGGCTCTATACTGTCTGTATGGCAAACTTATGCTATGCTTCTGGGTGACATCCCAGACAAGCTGGGATTAGCTCTGCCTAGCCTGCTTGATGGCCCATTAAGGACCATCAGCTATACAATGGACCCATTGAGAGAAGGCAAATATGCCTTCAGACTCAGCAAAGTATGCAGGAACTGGCCCATGTGACTCCAGGCTCCATTTTGCTGTAATTTTCCACAGTAAGAACAAAGAGGTGTTCTTACACCTGGAAAAGACTATATAAGGCTGATGCCTCGTCTCCATCTTGTCTTCAATCCTGCTTCTTACCTCTGGAGGAACTTTGCTACAAGCTGAAGCTTTGAACAAAGGACTGAGGACCCATCCCAACAGGGGATGTATTCCAGAGACTTGATTTGAACCTGCAGTTTATTCTATCGCTGCTGCAAGCCTGAACCAAGAACTTTGCCATTACTGTATGTAATTGATTCCATTTAACCAATTCTAACTCTCATCTCTATCTTTTTCCTTTTATGAATAAACCTTTAGATTTTAGATTCTAAAGGATTGGCAACAGCGTGATTTGTGGGTAAGATCTGATTTGTATATTGACCTGGGTCTGGGGCTTGGTCCTTTGGGATCAGGAGAACCTTTTTCTTTTACTGGGGTCTTGGTTTTCATAACCATTTGTCCCCATAACGAGTGGCACTGGTGGTAATACTGGGAAACTGGAGTGTCTAAGGAGATTGCTTGTGAGACTTGCGGTTAGCCAGTGGGGTGAGACCGAAGTCCTCTTAGTCTGGCTGGTTTGGTTTGCCTTAGAGGTGGAAAAAACCCCAGCCTTGGGCTGTAACTGCCCTGTTTGAGCAATTTGTCCTGAGTTGGCACTCTCAGTTGGGTTCTGCCAGAACCGCATTGTCACACCTTGAGAAGCTCTTTCCTCAAGTCCGGTCCCCGGCCCCTCAGTGGGATCTCAACTTGGTTCTGTCCAGGCTCATGGGTCCACCCTTTGAGTCTTTGGCCTCATGCTCTCTCTCTCACTTATCATGGAAGGTAGCTTTCCCGGTGGTGGTGATGTCGGGGAGGCGAGTCTCCAAGTTGCGAGTCCTGACCTCAGAACCAGTGTACACGGTCTTCTGTAAGGACAAGGTCCAGTTCCGGCCCCACCCGACTTTCCTTCCCAAAGTGGTGTCTACTCTCTACATGAGCCAGGACATCTTTCTTCTGGTCTTCTGCCCTAAGTCCCATGAGACTTCCTCATGAAGAGGAAGAGAGGCGCCTTCATGCTTTGGACGTAAGAAGGGCTCTGGCTTTCTACTAGATTGGGTAGATTGGACAAAGCCTTTCCGTAAATCGACTTAGCTTTTCATCTCTGCACAGCTGATAGGATGAAGGGCCTCCCAGTGTTCACACAAAGGATTTCTAACTGGATCACCTCTTGCATTTGGACCTGCTACGAGTTAGCAGGAGTCCCTACGCCACCGATTTTCAGAGCCCACTCGACTAGAGCACAGGCATCCTCAGTGGCCTTCCTGGCACACTTCCCAATCCAGGACATCTGTCGAGCCGCAACATCGTCCTCGGTACACACGCAGCAGGCCAGGGACGATGCTGGGTTCGGCAGAGCTGTATTGCAATCTACATGTCCTTGAACTCCTTACCCGCCTCCATGGGTAGTGCTGGGAGTCACCTAAGTTGAATGGACATGAGCAATCACTCGAAGAAGAAAAGACAGTTACCTTTTCCCGTAACCGGTGTTCTTTGAGATGGGTTGCTCATGTCTGTTCCACAACCCGCCCTCCTTCCCCACGATCGGAGTTTCCGGCAAGAAGGAACTGAGGGTGGAGGGGGCTGGCAGTGCCCTATATGCCGTGGCATACCCATGCCACTCCAGGGGGCACCAGAGCCTGTCCTCTACAGATACTGCTAAGGGAAAAACTTCCAGCACCGGTGCATGTGGCAAGCATACCACACCTAGGTTGAATGGATATGAGCAACACATCTTGAAGAACACCAGTTACAGGAAAACGTAACTGTCTTTACTCTTAACCAAAATATTTAACAATTTAAATTGTGCTTAGAAAAGTTAAATATAAATTCAACTTCCCTTGCTACATGAATCGTATAAGAAACAGCAAGGCTAGCAAAGATTGTATTGTCTCCTCCTCCCTGCTGAAAGTTTGGTTAAAACAATTTGTGTTCCCCATGTTTGTTTCTTGGTTTAAAGCTGATGGCTGAATTAACACTGAAAGCTTGCATTTCCTATTATTACCTTTAAGTAGTGACAAACAAATCTCAGGTTATATCGGCATGCTCTTTTCTAGCTTGCAAGTATCTTTTCCATGATCTATTTTATCTTCTTGCATTGTTGTATTGCCTTTTTCTTCCATGCTTCACAATCCACATTGTTGCAGGTAAGTTCTCAGGCTCCTTTGAACCACTGTAGTCTTTTAGCTACAGAGTCATGGTGAGTGGAGAGCAGATGCATCTTCTTATAATATCATACCATTTAAATGGTTGTTTTTACCAGCTTTTGTTTCTAATGCTTTTGTAATATTTTAGAAACTTTCCCCTAATGATTTGATCCTTTTTGTTGAGAAAACACTTTTCTTTTCTCCCTGTATTTTGAATGGAGTTCATCTGAATATCATTGTTTTAATTTTAATACAAATGACAGTAACTTTGATTACTAAGATTCTTGTCATATCAGAATATTTTTGTTGGTGATTGAGCTTCTCTGATTATTATTATTATTATTATTATTATTATTTTTTAAGCTCAACTCTGGAAATAATGTCTACTGCTCCAGAGCCAGGCAGGCAGCACGTACCATTCCATGTCAATGAATTGTGTGCATGCAAAAATATGTGCACACACTTTCTTTGATGCATTTAAAATCACAGGACACACATGTAAAGGACCATTTAAACTGCTCAGACTGAGTTTGCATGTGCATTTACCCAGATTGCCCATGCAATAGCAGTATATTCACATATTTTTGCATGTATAGTTCCAAAAACCTGGCACTTTCTTTTGTAAGACCCACAAAATTAAAAGATGTTTATTTTAACTTTGTGTTTTAAAAAAATTAAAAACGCCATTCAAAAAATGTAGACTTGTCTATTAGAGTGACAGCTGTAATTTGGTTGAATTTCTCTCTGAAAATCTTAATAGTCTCTTTTTTAAGGGAGTTTTTATTAATAGAAGTGTTTTTGAACTGTGATTTCTTTTCAACATTTTAAAAAGTGGAAACTGCATTTTTGCTGTTGATCTGGTTGGTAAACTAGCAAGCTTAATCCATTTTCATTGCTGCCCTAAAGCCTATAGAAAAAGCTATGGCTGCAATAAAAATTAACTAACAAAATCCCGTTCTCTTTTAATTTTAAGGTACAGTTTCCATGTAAGGATACTTGATGTGCTTAAGTGCTTGCAAAAACATCAATTTATTGTATTTCAAAAAACCTGAACCGAATGCTTTAGGTTAACTAGGGTTCATTTAGGGACATGTTGCAATACCAAAAGGAGAATATATTGAAGGAACAATATATTTCTACGACTTCTTAGTCATTATTAATGAGGGAGAGAATTCCTGAAGGTACTGTTAGAGTTTTGCACATCTCTGCTGCTGTTCTGCACTACTTGCTCTGTAACTGGGGGACTGGAGCTTTGAAGGACCTGTGTTTAATGCATTTCATTCAGCTACTGCAAAAATGATTGTCTCAAGCTCAATGAACAGGAAAGCAATAAGAAAGAGGGAATCACTGTAATCTGAAGAGCCCCTTTCAACAACTCTTAATTAAAGTGAATGTTGCTTTGTAGATACCGCATCTTTGATAAGTATTTCTGTAGCGATGCAGTAGTGACTTGATTGTGTAATGCTGAAGTTTTAATGGTCAATAGAGGTGACTATTAATAAACAGAGCACTGCACATTTTAGTCTTTGTTACAAAAATACTTAAAGGTGTGGTACTTGAAAAAGCAAATGCAGCAGTAGCAACATCTCCTGCTATTATGCAGCCATTTCATTCCCTTTGGGGAATGTGTCCGTCTACTCTCTGTCAGTAATAATACCTTTGAACAGAATTGTGCTGGAAACCAGCAGTTGGCTTCTTGGTACATACAATGAGAAAGTGGAAGGAAATCAGAAGAAGTACCAGCACTTTGTCACTCACACAAACATTTTGTATGTAGGTGAGGAATGAAGCGGAGAGATGAACTTCTCAATTTCCCCCCAATATTTTAACTCAAAGGAATTCTCAGATAAATCTGACATTGGCAGTCATATGGTGCTACGTTTAAGAAAGTTAAAGGAAGGCACCTCCTCCTCTTTTTTTTTATTGTGTAAGAGTAATGGTCACAGAAAGGAACATGGACTAAAGGAAAAAAGCCTATCATAAATACACCCACTTGGTGGAACTTGGTTTCTTTACAGACCTATATATTTATTAATTCTACAGCTCTGTAAAAGAGAGATCAAGGTGCATGACAACATGCATCATTTTCAAGCAGCCTCAAGAAAATGCAATGCCGTCTGCTGATTATGCAGAAAACAATAATGGTTAGATAAACAACTGTGGACATCAGATATGCCAAACCCGTGAAAAAAATGCAGAAATTGGGCTTGTTTTTGCCTTAATTGGCTTGTGAGTTGCTTGTTGGCTAGTTTTTGGCTTGTAACTTGTTGCTTCTTCTTTTTTTTTTTTATCGGCTTCCGGCAAAGGGGGGCAAGCAGGGCCAGTGGGGGGGGGGGAGTGGGAACGAGGAAGAGAGTCAGTGATGCACAGTGGGCCCACCACAGTCCCAAACTGTACACCAGGGGGATCTAGTCACATAGAGTGTTGGGGTTCTTAGGGATTGGCTTGTTTTGGTCTTGTTTTGAAATGGGATTAGCTTGATTTTGGACTTATTGTGGAAGTCGAGGTGCTTATTTACTGCGTGAAAGTTGGCAACTGTGGTGGACATCTGTTCTAAGAGGTCTCTGGAAAAATAACTGTAATAGCAAAAGAAAGTGCTGTGTACTTCTATATGGAGTTGATAGTGCCATCTATAGTTAAGATTCTTGTTACAGGACCCTGTTCTCAGTTTCTTAAAATTTCCCAAACTTAAACCCTTCAGGCTGAAATTTTCTATGCCGGGCAATTGTTTCAGGCTGAATTGTTTTGGAAAGTTTCAGCAAAAATGATTGAGCTATTTCCAAGAATGAGATTAGAAAAATACATTTTTACCATATTAACAAATTAGTTTTAAGAGTGTCTTTTTAGATGTTCTAGCATCTATGCTTTGGAGCAGGGACTAACTTGTTAGGAGGGGTCGCCAGTGTGTCAGGAATGTGCTTTTCACTGTTCCTGTGAAAAACTGTCCTAATTAGACCAAGTTATTAGCCTCTTTAAAAAAAAATCGCAGTTTGCACATGCTCAGTAGAGAGTTGTTAGTTTCACTGCTAAATTCTCCGAAGATTATGTCTGTAGTGAGCATGCTCCAACCCTTCACAAGAGTTTGTGATCAGAGTGCATGTGTGCCGTCTAGGGTGACCAGATAGCAAGTGTAAAAAATTGGGATGGGGGTAATAGGTGCCTATTTAAGAAAAAACCCCAAAATCGGGACTGTCCCTATAAAATTGGGACATCTGGTCACCCTCATGCCATCCTCAGAGAGTGACTAAGCATGGGGCTGGAGGGACTGAAGGATTTCCCCCATATTTGCTCTTCCGGACCACTCTGGCACTGAGCACCAAAACTGAAAGCAAGTAAACTGTCTTTCCTGTGCGCTCAGTGCCTCCCTGCTGGTGCCCAGGGAGTGGGGAGAAGGATGAAGAGTGAAGAATTGGCTATGGCTTGCAGGAGTTAACAGATGGGGAGAAGCAGAGGGCAGGGACAGTTGCTGGAAAGTAGTGATGGGGAGCACTGAGTGATAGGAGTTGGGGAGAGCAGAAGGGGATAGGGAGGAGTTGGATAAAAGCAGAGTGGTGAAAAGATAGGAGCAGAGGCAGATGCGGTAGAAGGGTCTATGACAGTAGAGAACTCTCTCTTCCAGAACCTGGAATTGAACTTTGGAGCCCTGAGTCGCTACATTCCTCTTATCTCAGGAAATAGCTGTGAAATCCACTGGCAACATGTGTGTTTCATCCTCCTCCAGTACCTGATCCAGATACAGCCTGCTATGGCTATCGGTTATTCTGTTAGATCAGGTCTTGAGGTCTGTGCTGTGGATCTAAAGGTCCAAACTCTGCTGTTCACCCAACTTGAGGGTCAGTCAGTATGAATCTATGTGATGGAATATCTGAGGATTTTTTTCATTAGGAAATTATATTAAAAAAAAAAAACTATGTAAAAACATTTTTTCCTGTTTAAAAAAAGTATGTGATCATGTAAATAAAGGCTAACATAATCCATACGTATGAGGGGGCCAAATTAAGATTGCTTGTGCACCCTTACTTTTGGCATTTCCTAACTTGATCGCTTGACTTCTTCACTTTGTTTTAACATAGAATTTTTTAAAAATGTAAAATAGTAATATCTGTAAACAAACAACATAGACCATAATACTTGGAGATAATACAATGTTGTGTAGTTCTCCATTCATTTTCTTGTTTGGAGGATATCTTTATATCCAATGCATTTTCACATTATTAAAACACAACCATGTAAGAGTTGATTTTAATACCCTCATCAGAACATCATGTCATCTTCATTCTATTCTGTTTTTATTAAACTTAAAATGCTCTTTGTGGAGAAGCAAAGAACTTCTGTGTCTGAATTTGTTTGCTACAGTTAGTTCTCAATTGGTTCATTATTAACAGGTGAACCATGTATTCTTACCATGTTTTCCTGTTTGTAGATCCTGATTTAATTAACTACATCTGTTTGAGGCTTACATAGAATGATGCATATAACCAGCTCTCAGGAACATTTGTGGAGGAGACAAAAATACATGTATTATTGCCTCTTGCTGATCAGCAAGCATCTTTTTGTATGTGCTCAGGAATGTTCAGTACATGTTCAGATCAGCATGCTGTCAGCCTTTTCTAGATGGGCAGTGTGCCTGGTTTCTTAAAGTTAACCATTGCACATGTACCAATATCTGCTAGATTCCATAAGCCAGTGCTGTTATTTGTTGTTGTGCTGTTCCTCATAGCGTGGTTCGTAACTAGGGTTTTCTTTGCAAATTAACCAAAGAAACACCAAACACTTTTTTTCAAAATGGAGCAGTAGCCATATCAGAGAGGAGGCCAGGCTCTTACTGTTAGCTAGAGGAATGATCAAAGGTATAGCCAGCAATCTGAATTCACAACACACTTATCTTTTTTTTACTGGGCTGGTGAAATATACTCCTCTCCCCTAATATTAATCAAGATTTTAGCCTTTGTGAAAGAGATGCTTGGTCAGTATGCTGACAACACTAAACTGTTAAACAAACTGAGTCATCGCTGTTACTAGATGGCAGTGCTTAAAAGAAATAAATGTGGATTAAAAACAGCTGACTCATGATTAATCCAGGGAAGATTAAATTAATGCTGCAAAGGTTGAAGGAAGCAGTTTGAGAAGCTGCTGGAATATTGACATTGTCCTCTGCCGAGAGTATCTGCCACTCATCATCCAGGAAGTATAGAGTCTTATTTTGGACTCTTCACTGTTTAAAACATGCAGTTTGCAAAAGGGATTGTCTTCTTTCACCTTCATCTAGCCAGGAAACTGCCCTTTCCCATCTGATGAGCATGGTGCCACTGAAGTTTGTGCAGTCATCACTGCAGAGATAGACAACAGCAACTCATTCGACTTGAGGTGAAATTCACACAGAAATGTCAATTTGCATAACACGCAACTCGTAGTTCATTAAGCAGACCAATCATTGACTGATACCCAGACATTTCCAGTGTCAATTCCAAGGCCTGGTCCTTATCTACATGGCCTTTAATAGGCTAGGGCCTCACTGTCTTTAAGACAGTCTTTTCTGCCGCAACTCAACATGACTGCTTACTGCACAAGGATGATGCAGTTGATAGAACCCAGGGTGAATCTCTAAGGTGCTGGGGACAACATTCTCGGTGTCAGATCCCTTCTGTGGAACTCCTGACCACAAGAGATGAGATTGAACCTGACAGTTTTCAGAAGACAAAACAGAAAGCAATGTCATTTAGCTGTTTTGTGCCTCAGTTCCCCATTTGTAAAATGGGGATGGGACAAAGTGCTCTACCAACCACTGGATAGCACCACCTCCTGGCCGTTCTGGGGATTAGCTTGGTCAGTCCAACACCCCTTCCAGCTGTTATACCCAGTTAGCTTCTCCTCTGCAGCTCCTCTCTTGCTCTCAGGAGCCACAGCTGTCCTCCTGACTCAGCCCTCCAGCCAGGTCACTATCCTGGTTTCCCTTTCAGGTGGATGAATCAAGGGTCCTGCTCTCCAGCAGTCTTCTGTTTCACTTCCACACAGTGCCACTACTGCAGTAGCTGGCAAAGGAACCCAGGCCCACCCTCTAGTCCAGGTTTGGCTCAGGTTCCCTCTACACAGCAGCTGAAGTCCAGTCCCTGTATCTTGCTGCCTTTCCCTGAGCTGCTTCTATATCTCCTGGCATTCCCCACTTCTCTGGGTTTGCCAGTCTCCTCACTCCCTCCTCCCAGGGAATAACTAGGCAACTTGCTTCTGTAGCCCCTCAAACACTTCTCCCTGCTACCCCTTGTGTTTCCATTTTCTTGTCTTTTATAGAAGCCCTGCCTGTCTCTTGCAGGTGAGCTCTCTAATTAACTATCCCCAGCCTAAAGCTCCCCTGTTTGCAGCCTAATTAGGTGATTTGTTCCACCTGGTCCAACTCAGCTCTTGCGGGGCCAGTGTGGGGTGCACACCCCATCACAGGAGATAATAGCACTTTCCTACTTTACAGGATAGATAAGCTAAAGATAGGGAGGTTCTCAGATACTACAGTACTGGGAGCCATATAACTACCTTAGATTCATCTTGTTCCTTTACTACCTATTGTTGCTTCTTCATAGAATCAAACACTATAGTTGATGCAAAGCAGATGTGAGTTTGGTATACTGGGAGGGGAGAGAATGTGGGGGAAAGGGAAAAATGAAAGTCATTGTCTTAAATAGTGCCCCACAGTGTGCAAAAGTTTGAGAACTGCCATTTTACTGGGTTAACCAGTAATGTTCTAAATTCACAATTGAAAATAATTTTTAATTGGGCCCGATTCTGCACTCAAGCAAAACTCCCTTTCACTTTTAATAGGCATTCAACCTCTGTAAGGATTGCAGGTCCAGATCTCTAAATTTGACCAATTAAATAAAAACTGCAGAAAGTTTTAGAAATTGATTTTAAAATTTGAAATTTGTACATCAAAATCCAAAGATTGTATTTTAGCTGCAATTAGGAGATATCTCACCATCCAGCTTACGGATTTTTCCTTGTAGTGGGCCTGGGAGGTACAAAGTATGTGGGGGTCTGTTTGTGGAAATTCAGTTTGTGTTGCTCTTGATGTATGCCCTGCACCCAAAGGTCACAGTGATGGGTTGCACTAAAAATCATTAACATGTTTTAACTAGGCTTGACAAACTGCTTATCAGAAGAGACTTGCTTTTTGTGCCAGTGTCTGAGAACCTCTCAGTACTGTATCAGAATAGACAAAAATGTAATTACAGGATGAAATTTAGGAGAAATGTAATTTCTCTTTGCAGTTCAATTTCATCTTCAGATTTCAAATTTCTTTTATAGGTCTTGATTTTATCCGAGTTGAAGGGTTTGTTTTTTCTCATGTAGCTGATGAAGGGATGATAAATGCCTGTGCAGGTGATCTGCTAAGATACCGAAAACAAATTGGAGCACAGCATGTTCAAATTTTTGCCGATATTAAAAAGAAACACAGGTAAATATGAGCACTGTTTACGTATGTGTTAATGTAAAAATGATCTGATGTTCATTTTACATTCATCTTATTAATTGCTCAGAAAGTGAATATTGGGAGAACTTTACTGCTCACACGGTCTTGCAAAACTATTAAACTTGCACCTATAAACTGCAGCTTTCTGCGTCTGTGGAATTTGCAGTTGTTTAACTTTCAGAATTTGTAAATATCTTATGTGTGACATAACGTGGTGCTTTATATCAGTTAGATGTATCTCCTTATTATGTTTACAAATAAATCATGTTTCATGAGGTTAAGCATCTAAAATAGCTATTTCAAGTTAAATGGGTGGCTACCAAATGTGACACATACAAATCATGAGATTTTTGCCACATTAAAAGCTCTTATCCCTTCCCCTCCCTCTAATATTGGTTTCTTCAATTTTAAATCAATGCTGTATGTGGCTATGGAGTATGTTTTATGAT
Organism: Emys orbicularis; assembly: GCF_028017835.1. Lineage (NCBI taxonomy): Eukaryota > Metazoa > Chordata > Testudines > Emydidae > Emys > Emys orbicularis. The sequence continues at coordinate 23,313,615 of NC_088696.1, forward strand.
TATCAGACAGCAGCATCTTACGACAGCTATGTGAATTCCAGCTGACATTTCATCACAATTGTCACACAGTCCTTTCCGTTATTAGATGTTTCTTTGAATTTTAGTTCAGAAAAAGAGAGAACCAAAAAGCTGCGAATTGCACGTATCAAGTAGCTTGAATTTAAGAAAGATGTTTGTCTAGAGTGTGGGAAAAGTCATGGAAATAGCTAGGTTTTGGGCATATTTAATTTCTGATTTTTAAAAAAGAAACATTTCATTATAATAAATGAAATGCAGCATTTTCAACATAAGTTTAAAGGTTCCTTCAAAGCATTTTCTTTCTAGCTTCACTTCTGCATATTCTGAACATCCACGTAGTGATATTTCTTCTTCTCCTGAGAAGTCCCAGAACGTGGTACTTTGTGCACGTATTCTCATCTTTGTCATATGAGATACTGATATTTAGAATGTACACTGAGTTGTTCATTGGCTGATGCAATGTGGTGTTTGTTATTTGCTTAGTTAATAGTGGAAAGGAGAATGTCATCTAACCAGTTTATGGGAAACAAATATTCACAGGATTATTGAACTAAAGGGCAGGGGTTAAAGGGCTGTGGTGTTTTCCCTAACAACAACAACAACAAAATGCCTGGCACCAAGAATTAGCAGTATCCAATTCTCTAACTTGACAAACTGTTTCCCAGGTTATCCTCTGTTACTAGCTTCAGGGATTTCCATTTCCTTTCACTCTGTTTTTTCCCTCCATATTTTTTTATATGCACAATCTCATCAAGGCCCTGCCATCACAATGACTTTCTTCTGGCTGCAAAAAGTAGTTTGATATTCTTTTTTTAGCACAGTCACACTACTGGAGAGGGTCATGGCAGAGTGAATATGCCAGAAGAGGCACTGCCTCTCAATATTAGTGAAGCAAGTTCCATCTGTTCCATTCCCAGATCTGGTTGGCCCAAAAAGAAAGACACTAGTCCCAGGACTACTGGTCTTTTGTGCTTAGTACCCTGTTATGGTAGTACAGAGCATCAGGTTACTGTATAATATTGTCTTTCGTAACTATCATATTTCCTGATTCTATTGTAGAAAAGATAAGGGAAAATTATAAATGTAAAAGTTGATGTTTCAAAGGCTAAAACTTTCTCAAATTTTTGAAGCTGTCTAAAGCTGAAGTTGCTGTAGATAGATGTAGGTTTTGGAAAAAGAGGCTAGCTTACACATCTTACCGACAGTTACTGCTTAAATTTGAATGGCACATCTTTGGATGCATGAAGCAAATACCGTTTGAAGATGATAGCTGCTCTCATTTTTTCTCCAAAGACAGATATCCAGGATATAGTGCTTGCTAATGACTGAAAGTTAGTACTTTTTGTTGGCCTTTATGAAATGAGATGATGCTCTTAGTCCAGTTCCTAGAGGACAAGGACCTGATTTACAGAAGAGCCGAGCACCTACAACTCCACTTGAAATCAGGAGAGTTCAGCATCTATGAAAATTAGGCGCTCAGTACAAAAGCTGCCAGCTCAGTTGGTACTCCGGGGTGACAGTCTAGCACATTTAGCAGTCACCGTGTAGACAGGGTGAGACCCAGACAAAGAGACAAGTGGGTTATGGGGTCTAGGATGGCCAAACCTTTTTTTTTTCTTCCTCACATTGTGTTTTTAATTTCAACTGTAAAAAAGGGCACTTAACACTCAAAAAGCCAATCTTCAGTTGTTCTGACAATAGGGAACTGAAATACATTCATGAGTTGTAAGAAAAGCAGTCTAACATTAAACAAGGTGGATAGCAAGTATGTATGCTGAAAGTAACAACAGGTTATGTTTCTGCTTTTTACAGCGCTCACGCTCTGACAGCAGATGTCAGTATATCAGAGACTGCTAAGGCTGCTGAGTTCTTCCTTGCTGATGGGATTGTATTGACTGGAACAGCTACTGGAATGCAGGCAGATCCTAAAGAATTGAAAGGTGAGAGCTGTCACACGAAGGTCGGGCAACAACCAGTGAATCATTTTCTGGATTAATATAGAGAGAAATCTATACGTTCTCTGTTCTAAAAACAGAGAAGCTTTCTTTCACTGTAGAGTTTGATTTGGTCTAGCACAAACCATAGTGATTTGGGTTCTGGTTGGATGTACAGTAGCATGTTTATAAAAACAATTTTTATAGCGTAAAAGTTAAAATTATTGTAAGTATTGGTAAAATTAAGTGTTACTCATATTGGCATCTTGTAAGAAAAGGAAGGCTCAATTTCTACATGATTTTAATTTAAGAATGAGATTCTCCATAGCCTTTTTTTTAAAAAAAGGCTAATGATTAGGCTAACTAAAAATACTTAACTATTAACATGGAAAGAATATTTATAATTGGATTTCTCATTGTGAAACTGATATTCCAGCAGGAAGACAGGAATCTGCTGAGATTAAGGGCTTGGCTACACTTGCAAGTTACAGCGCATTAAAGGAGCCCCGGGCGCACTAGCTCACTACCCGTCCACACTGGCAAGGCACGTAGAGCACTCTGACTCCGTGGCTAGAGCGCTCCTGGTACTCCACCTCGGCGAGTAGAATAACGTTTGATGCGTCCCCGCTGGAGCGCCCCAGCATCAGTGTGAGCGAGATGTTGCATTACTGCGCTCTGATCAGCCTCCGGAAACGTCTCATAATCCCCTTAAGTCAAGTTTTGGATATGCCCTTTGAAAGCTCCATTTGACAGCCGGCATGCTTATCTGCTCCGAGACAAAGTAACCATTACTGTGGAATGCTGTGTGTGACAGAGAGAGGCAGGGGGGAGGGGGAGGTCTGCTGCTGTCTGAACTTACAAGACAGCATGCTGACATGCTCTCATCCCCCCAAAACCCACTCTCTCTCCTCCCCCCACATACACACAACACACTCCCTGTCACACTCCACCCCCCGCCCCATTTGAAAAGCATGTTGCAGCCACTTGCATGCTGGGATAGCTACCACAATTTACTGCTCTCTATGGCAGTTGCAAGAGCTGCTAATGTGGCCACGCCAGTGCGCTGGCAGCTGTCAGTGTGGACAGACTACAGCACTTTCCCTATTGCGCTCTACGAAGGCTGGTTTAACTCAAAGCGCTCTACATCTGCAAGTGTAGCCATGCCCTTAGACATTTCAGTGCAGTAATACTAGGGGAAGTGTAGCCTTTAAGATTTGAAAAAGAATTCTCTTTCACTGATAAATGGAAAAGTATGTGACATTTAAATTATTTTTAAATGGCGTATTTGTTTCTAAGGGAGAGCAACTTGACCCATGAATTCTGACCTGTGTAGATATCATATATGGTGCCTAATGTTACTATATTAGCACAGGCTGGAATTGTCTTCAACAAATTGGATTGCTCCTTTGTTGCAGTTGATTCTGCAAAGGACTGATATTCACGTAGATGAATGGCTTGAATCTGAGAAATGCTGAGCACCCACAACTTTCATTTGAAGTCAGCTCCCATCGACATGGCTGGTGTTCATCACCTCCCAGGATCAGGCTCTAAAAGTAATCATCATATGCTCAACCAAGACAGGGAACATTTTTAGCACCTTTTTAGCAAAAATTATTTGAAGAAACAAGAAGGCTGCTTTTATGGGTTCCATTCTTCCTGCTTTAAACATGGCTCTTTCTGGTCTAAAGACAGCCAGTCATTCATCCTTCCTTATTACAATTCTAAAGAAGAAAAGGCAGGTGAAAAACATACTACATGTTTTACATATTTAGCAGAGACCTGTGCATCAGACCACATTCAGAATGTTACATAGTTATTGGAAATTTCCAGTATTTATCCATATAATACAGAATCAACACTATGTTGTTACAAGGCATATTAAACTTGGCAAAATAGGTTTTCATGTGTATATACAGAATTAAAACAAAGCCCTTGCCAAAGAATAGATGATAAATGACTACATTTTAGCCCACGATTAGGTAAACGCAGTGGAAAGTTGGCCTTCTATGGAGATAGGCCTCTTAAAGTAATAGATTTTCTCAGTATTAAACAAAAATTGTTTCATGAAACAGAACCTTCTGAAAACAATGTGAATATAAAGCTTGACAGACCTAACCTTTGTATCATCCACACCCTTAAATTAGTTTTTTGTTTCCCCCTTCTTCAGTGGAAAAATCAAATGAGTCTCAAAAAGTCATAAAAACCAGAAGGCAAAATTCTGTTCTCCGATGTGTGCACATAGCTTCCCTTGACTTTGGTGGGTGCCAGTTCATGCATCAGAAAGCAGATTTTGCCCTGTAGTTTTTACAGTGGGATACCAACCAAGTCAAACTATGGATTCTAGGATTTGTGTATATGTGCCAGGTTTATTCTCTTTCTGGGACCAAAGAACAGAGACAAGAGAAATGACACAAAGTATACCCATTTGTGTGGCTTTCACTTTTTTGTCATGAATACAACAAACCTAGTATCCTGGGTTTGTTTTGGTTGGTTCATGCAGCTAAGTGCTGAGATTTTGTGACAGTGTGGCAATCCCTCATTTAAGAGGGTGGTAGTTTTGAATTGTTAATTGGGGAGGGACCTCTTGAAAAATCAGTATTCTAGGGTAGGAAATGACAGTTTAAGCACATTAGTGTTGGTAATCTCTCTAAAGGAATCAGACCTACAGTACACAAAGTTGAGTGTTGGTGTGAGTGAAGTTTTGCATTTCACAAGTTTCTGTGTTGTTAGAAGTACTGTGTTACAATGATGACTTTAAGTGTAGACAAAATTGGACACCTTTCATCATGTTACAAAATGTATAATTTAAAACATTTTATACCAACTTAAGCTTTGATCTGATCAGCTGTCTCTTGAAAGCAGAATTGAAAAGGGAGTTGAGATTTTGCCATATCCTTTTTCAGATTTGTTATGCAACAATACAGAAATGCGAGTGCCTTTGTCTCTGATGTATTGAATTGACTGTGATTTGAGGTAGGAAAGAAGTGTTTCTGTCAAACAAGGAAACTGTGTATAGGGGCTAGAATTTTGTTTTTAGTTTGTGTTGATACCTTAATTCAAGCCTCCTAATGTGATGATACTTTGCCATGACCAGCCCTGACCAAAAGTCCTTTCACATGATATCCTGAGGATCTCTCATGTATTAATCTCTGTAAATCTTTTATAGAGGACTACACATACGTTGCTTTTCCTCTGTTTATGAGTGCAGGCAAGCAGGCTCCTCTGAGGCAACTACCAGTCCATTCCACACAGCAGCTGGCAGGCATTGCTTGTACAGCCAGTGACTATTGGCCTCTCTGTAGTACCCAGTTACTTGGGTTCTACAAAGTACCTAAGCAGCACTGGTCTAGGAAGTGAGGGACCCAGAGTCCCCTGTGCTCTTGCACTCTGTCCCTGCCAGGCCATTAAGAAGCCTAGAATGCTGAGCATTTTATGTTGCACTTAATTTCTTAGCAGACTATGTTTCCATTTCAGAATGTGTTTAACTTTCGGATAGGCAAAATTATATTATAAAAACGTCTATGGTGGGAGACTTGTCCAAGTCTAAATAGCTCAAGGTTTGCTTTTGGAGGATAGGTGCTTTCATCTTTAGATCTCCAGTCCATATCCAGTCCAGGTTGGAAGTGACTAAAAAGTTTTTACTATCTGATGACTGTTTGATGAACTGTGGGAAAATGAGTTAGTGGTCGTAGTCCAGTAACCACTGGACAAGTGCCCATGTCACAAAAACCACCAGCATAGATAGTAATAATTTGTACTTTTGTTGGCATTGTTCACACTAGGGACATGGAGACCAATTTACCTTTCTGCACATAGGTGGTTCACTTATGTTGGGGTAGGGGCACATTGCTGCTGCCCATGCTGTACCTGTTCTATAGATAAAGAGAGGGCTTCTGTCACTAATCTGCACCTTTTACAAGCACTAAGCATAATGATGAAAAAAAGCCCTTTGAATTCAAATAACTAAAATGTGTTACAGTGCAGCATATACCATAAATACAGTGGTGTGTATGGTACAATGATTATTGCATATGAAAAAAATGTTAAAGAAAAGTATTTGATCAAGTTATTGGGGCATTGTTTAGTTTTACACTGTTTTGCCTTTTTTTTAAAGCTATGAATTTTTGGCCTTTATTTCATGCAACTTGTGCATATCCTAGTTCAAAAGCTTTCATTATGGTTTGCAACTAAATGCTATTTCATCTGATTTTTATTAGACATGTATGCAGATATACTGTCACAGGAAAGAGCACAGTGCCCTCTAGTTATAGTATATTGAAGCAGAGGAATGTCTAAGTATAATTGTATAAACTTTGAGATCTCGTCACATAGAATATATAGTCACAAAATTATCTGGAAAAGTACAGTAGCTTGAGAAGAGTTGGCTTAAGAGTTACAAACAAGGTTTTGAGTTTAGAGACAATTAACAAACGTAATAATTGTTTAATTCTACTACGCAGAAACATCATACCGTACTGATTCCCGTAATGCTGTTGCCTATTTAAAAAATAAAAAGTTAGAATTTGGGCAGTGGTATAGTGCGAGTCTTATTAAACAACACCAAAATGTAAACCATTTGATATGGATCAACATTATGTCTTACTGTGTGAAAGTATCTGTTTAAAATAATTTGAGTGACTTTACACTCAATTTGGTAACCAAATGTAATGCCAAAGTGGGCAGTAGGGATGATGTATGTTCCCTATCCTGGCACTTTCTGGCTGGCCCCACCTTCTGCACAGGAAGGGACAGATCTGTGTGTGGAGGGTCTGTTTCACACACAGATTATAGCAGGATGCTTGGATCCTTTGTTATTTAAGGAAGCCTTTGAAATAGCACATTTCAGTTTTCATTGTCTTAGTCTTTGCTTCTTAGGGCTTCTCTCAGGCCCATATGTCAGCTTAGATTTTCTACTCTTCCTGCATGATCAGTTTACTTATTGACGTAGTATAATTATATAGTGCCTGCAATGTGTCCTGTGCACTTTTCTTAAAAAAAATACAGACTTGTGGCCAAATTCTCCTGGGAGAGCAGTTGAGTACTGCAACGCATATCTGTGAAAAGAATGTCATGTTAAATCTGTATTTGAGCCTAAGTAAAGCTGATATGGTACTCTTAATAGATAGGGCATTTTATAAATAAAATTCTGATTTTGTTTTTGTTTGGTAATATAGTAGAAAGCTAATGAATCTATTATTGTGAGCAGGACTCCTGTCAGGATATAAAATAGGCATGAAAAGGGCTATAGCCGGACTAATCTGATGTCTAATTCAGGGCAAGGCTTTGCTTAAAATTGTCTTCTGCTGCAGGATGGTCTTATTCTTCTGTGTTTATATTATGTGACAGATGGTGTATGTTTTAGATGGAAGAATGCTAGCACATCTGACCTAGAGAAAGCTTCAGTAGCATTTGTATAGGTCGGGGTCGGCAACGTTCGGCACGCGGCTCGCCAGGGTAAGCACCCTAGCGGGCCGGGCCAGTTTATTTACCTGCTGACGCGGCAGGTTCGGCCGATCACGGCCCCCACTCGCCGCGGTTCGCCGTCCCGGGCCAATGGGGGCAGCGGGAAGCGGCACGGGCCAAGGGATGTGCTGGCCGCGGCTTCCCGCCGCCCCCATTCCCCGGGACGGCGATCCGCGGCGAGTGGGGGCCGCGATCGTCCGAACCTGCCGCGTCAGCAGGTAAATAAACTGGCCCGGCCCGCTAGGGTGCTTACCCTGGCGAGCCGCGTGCCGAACGTTGCCGACCCCTGGTATAGGTAGTTCTTCTCTTGGTGAAGCAGAATGGCAGTAAATAATTAGTCTTTCTTGTAGCATCATTAACAAGTTACACTTCTTATGAAACTTTTAAGTAAACAGCATTTTCTTGCAGAGTTTTATACTTTACGTGTGTATCTTTTCCCTTAGCTCCCTGATGCTTTAACCACCTATGCCAGCTTGTTATCATCAAGTAAAGCAATTTTATATGTCTGTAAAGGTCAGAAATAATGCTCAACACCATTTTCTTTGAGGAAACAAATAGAGCATCCAATCCTGTAAGGCACCGAGTCATTTTTGTGAGAACCAATTTGAAGTGAATGGTCATGAGGAAGTTCAGCACCTATTAGAATTAGGCCTTTATTTTTTCATAGCTAGATATTGACTTGTGCCTTTCAGAGACTCCTGTTAATCATCTGTCCTTTCTCCATAAAAGAAACTGAACATAATAATAAATTTGTGATCTGAATAACAAACTACTTTCTCTGGGCCTTGTATCAATTTCTGTCATATTAAAAAACAAAACAAAAAAAACACCTCAGAATGCTTAAATCTCACAGTGAACACAGTCACTTGGATAAATCTGAGGGAAATTCACCCTTGTGCACAGGGACTGCACAAGGGCTGAAGAGGGACTTCAGTGTTGCATAAGCCTTGTCTTCTGCCCAGGGGTGAATTTCACCATATGCAACCTGGTGAAGGTTCGACTTGTTAAGTGACGTGTTATTTCTAGATAAAATAATGTGCTGCTTTTATGTCCCACTGCCTTTTAAAACAAAAACAATATTTACTAGCACTTCCTTTGGCCTGCAAATAAAGTAGATGGAGTTTCCAAATAGTCCTCATGACCACTGTTTGCTTCTCTACTTCCCTTCCCCTAAATTAGAAGATCAACCAGAGAGCCTGTTCAGTTTTCCTTTCATGGGGAATAACACTGGTTTGCTGCCTCTTCCCTGAAGATCTTGTTCTAGTCGTCTGTATAGCATAAATTCAGCAAAGAGACCTGGTAGAAATATACACTGCTCTAACTACCATTATTGTGATTTAAACTGATAACTAAAGAATTGTAATGAACACAGCACTATTGAATAGTTCTGCCATTTTAATAATCTCACCGCCTCCACCCAAAAAACCTCCATCTGTGCTGACATAAATGGAAACAAGAATAATGTCGTCTTCTTGTTGCTGTTACACTTTAATTACCATATAGAAAGATTTGTTTTTATTCTTTTCCTTTTGGAATGAAAGAGAGATTGATAACACAGTTAAGAATCCTTATTTTGATATTTAAGTAACTCCCATCGGAATAAATTCTGTCCCCACGACACTGGGTTCCGACCTGAGTGATCTGGGTTCTATTTTAGGTGCTACTGCAATATAAATGACTGCCTCTTTCTATGTGTTTGTACAGCACCTAGCAAAATGAGGCTCTGATCTCATTTGGATGCTAGGTACTGCTGTAATATTAGTAACAAGGGAATCCAAGATGCAGAAGAATCATTATACTTCTGCTGTGCAAGGGAGCTCCCTCAAAAGCTCAGTTCAGCAGAGACTTCTTGGTAGGGTTGCCAACTGCCTAATCGCACAAACCCAAACACCTTTGCCCCGCCCCCCGTCTTACCCCTTCCCCGAGGCCATGCCTCTGTCCTGCCTCTTCTCTGAGGTCCTGCCCCCACTCACTCCATCTCCCCTTCCTCTCTCTCCCCCACTTACTTTCACCAGACTGGGGCAGGGGTTTGGGATGTGGGGTGTGGGCTGGGACAGGGGATTGGGGTGTGGGAGGGGGTGCAGGGTGCAGTCTCTGGGAGGGAGTTTGGGTGCAGGAGGGAGTGCGGGCTCTGGGAGGGAGTTTGGGTGTGGGCTCTGGGCTGGGGCAGGAGGTTGGGGTGCTGGAAGGGGTGAGGGGGATGGCGCTTACCTCGGGTGGTTCCCGAAAGCAACCAGCATATCCCACTGGCAGCGGCTCCTAGGCGGGGGCAGCGTGCGGAATCACCCCCCCCCGATCTCCCCCCAGGAGCCAGAGGGATGTGCCGGCCGCTTCCGGGAGCGGTGTGGAGCCAAGGCAGGTAGGGAGCCTGTCTTAGCCCAGGTGCGCCACCAGACTGTCAGCGCTTAAAATCTCCCAGTTTGGCTGCAGTAACCTCCGGGAGAGAGAGTGTGATTTCAGTAGACTCCCGGCAAAACCAGGAGGGTTGGCAACCTTACTTCTTGGGCATCTTTGTGCAGCCTGGTTTGTGGGGGCAGGAGAAGAAAGGGCTAGTGCAAGTGAGGCCAGTGGATTCACTCATTGCCCCAGGTGGAGTGGGGGTCACAAGAGTGGCCATTAATTATTTCAGTCCCAGGCTTTGCCTCTTCCTCAGCACTGAAACTGCCGTGTGATGCATGGCCAATGGTGGTCTCATGTGACCCGCAACTCTGTTTCCTTTGCTTGAATAGTGCTATGCAAAACAAATGCAATTTTGTTAGTATGCAGTTTTGTTGTAGCCATGTTGGTCGCAGAATATTAGAGAGACAAGGTGGGTGAGGTAATAGCTTTTATTTATTCTCAGTTGGTGAGAGAGACAAGCTCAAAAGCTTACACAGAGCTCTTCTTCTTTTGTTAGCAGTCATTACAAGTGGTTTCAATAGACAAGCCATGTAATTCTTTACCAGAGAAACCAAGACCATGTGTTGCTGATAGTCAGTATCATTTTTTAGCAAAGTATCAGTTGGAAATTGGATAAGTCAAGGCTGGTTAATTTTGTCTCTATAATTTTAAGGGTGGGAGAAGGGAGAATGATTCTAGAGCAGGCTTAATCCTAATGTTGGATTTACATACGTGGCTTTCTTCACCTTAGAAGTTGAACATGCTGTGAAGATTCCAGTGCTGATTGGGTCTGGAGTGACGCTGGAGAATGCAAGGAGCTACCTGGATGCAAATGCTTTAATAATTGGTTCATATTTCAAGAAAGAAGGTTACTGGGCAAATAGTGTTGATCCTGACCGAGTAAAGAAATTTATGGATCATATAGGTAAACTGAGAGAATGAATTTATCATCATATAGTATTGTGTTTGTGCAGAATAAAATCTGGCCACAGCAGAACTTCTGTGGGGTTACTGTACACATCCAATATGATATACAGTACCATGCACAAGTAACCTCCATTAGCATTCATGGGAGTTGCATGGGACTTGGAATTGGTTAATACAATATTAAATGGGGGGGGGGATCTTCTCCATGGCTAGCCAATAAATCAGGGGGCATTTTAAAGAAAACAGTTGTTCTCAGTTTCATTTGTAGGCACATTTCTGCAGCTTTCTACTCCCATGTTCCAATACTAAATTATCTCTTAGAAATTTTCAGGAATATATTCTTTACGACAGGTAAAGAATTTGTTCAGCTTAAGAATTAGCTGAGTTTTGTTTTATGCGTGGAATATAATAGGACACCCTAAGATTGCAGCCACCAGAATTGTAAATTGGGCAGGTCAGTTAGCCTCTGTGTGCCTCAGTTTCTCCATCTGTAAAATCGGGATAATACCTATTTTAAAAAATGTTGTAGGACATAATGAATGAGTTTTTGTAAAGCAGTTTCATCTAATAAAATAATAATCAAACTGTCAAAAAATACAGTAAAAATGCTATAAGTTAGTAAAGTCCATTTATTCATGTCTGAATACTGATGACATCATAGCAGAATTTTTGGAAGTCTTGATCCATCACTAACTTCAGACACTCAGCAGCTGCCTCTCCCAGTTATGAGTGGCACCCCATCTATTTATCTCCTTGCTGGTTCTTTACTATGATGACCCATCATGAACTCCTTCCATGATAACTTTCTCAAGATTATTTCCATCTCTGTGGCTAATGTGAGCAAACTACATAAGTTTGTGCCTGTTGATTTCCGAGAGCAGAGAGTCCTCTTTTCTCCAATAATATTTCAAACATAAGAGTCTATGCCAGCACCCCATTTCAAAGGCTTCAGTTTTCTTCTAGTCATCCACATTAGTTCCCTAAGATTCACCTCCATAAGTCGCTATGGACAAAAATTTAACTTTTCACCAGTTGAACCTTTGTATGTTTTGAGAGGCCATGGTTTTTCCACACTTTTATAAAGGAGGCCATGGCTGAACAAGCCATCCCTAGTCTTCTTCCGATTTCTCTAGAATACCCTTCTTGGTTGGAATATGTATGATCCCAGGTAATTAAATTAATCTACTACCTCTACAGCTTGACCATTAATCTTGATGTCCACTTGCATCCTGATGTTATTGATAGTGTCAAGATATATGCATTTTTATTTTTGCCCCTTTCAGGAGTAGTCCATATTTCTCATTAACAGTTTTTAACAGACTCCAACATTTGTTGAATTCCATTGATGGTTGCAACAAAAAACATTTCTGAGTTCCTTCCACTTTATCAAAACTTTCAGGGCTTGTCTCAGAATAAATTCTGCATACATGTTAAAAAGACTTGGGGACAGAATGCTCCCTTGTCTCCCATGTGCCAGTGGAAAACCTACTGCTGTTTGCACCATGATCTGTTGATGGTGGAGATTTGTGATGAATTCAGTTAGATGCTTTGGAATCCCCATGTCTGCCAGTATCTTCCAGAGGGTGTTATGATGGATGATATCAAATGCTTTGGCGTAGCCAGAGAAACGCCTAATCAATGGATTGCTGGATATTCACAGTTTGATCATATGTGCCTCGTCCCTCTCTGAAATCAACTTGTGGTGATGGTAGTTCTACTTCTGTCATTTGCTTCGTGCCGTCCTGAATTATACAGAGGAACACTTTACTTGCATGCTATATCAGGGAGATGGTACGATAGTCACTGTACTGTTATATTTCCTTTCTTCGGTAAGAGCAGAAAAATTCCCTTTGTCCAATCATCCAGTCAATTTCTAGTCATTCATGCATTGTTGCAAATTTTCCACATGAGATCAATACCACCATCACCAATCACTTTTAGCAATTCTGCTGGCACATTATCTACCCCTGGTGCTTTCCCAGGCTTCATTTTCATAAAAGTACGCACCGCTTCCTCGCTCAGGATTGATGGCTCTGGGTCTGTACTCTCTTTTCTGTCATCCTGTACTGTAAGTGGCTCTGATGAGGCATAGAGGTTGGCACGGTAATATCTCTCTGTTTGAAATCACCACCTTCAATAAAAAACACTGCCATCACGATCTTTTATTATGCTTGGTTGCAGGGAAAACTTCTTACTAAAATGTCTGACCACTGTGACCATACCTTTTGTTTTATTATTTTAATTCTCAAGTTCCTCACATTTTGCTCTAATGTATTTGCTCTTGTCTCCTCTAGTCTGCCTTTCAATCTGTCTGCTCAGTTCCTTACAGTGTATTTTCTGTCCTGAATTCTTCAGTCTCCAAGCCACTCCCACTCTGCATAGTCATTTCGGCAGCTTAGTCACCTTCTCTGTTAATTATGATGCGGTCCGACACTGGCTTTTTGGAATGTGTGCTTTGGCAGCTTCAAGCATGATAGTTTTCATTTTATCCCAAAATTCATTTGGGTTGTTCTTCTCTTTCACCTATGATAGTGACTCAGACCTGTTCTTTACATGTAGTTTTCGTTGATTTGGGACAAGTGCAGACACAGCAGACCTGCCAAACGTCTTATCTTTTTATATTTTAATTTTATGTTTGAGGGTAACAGTTGATGGTCTGACCCACAGTCTGCACTCAGGGACGTCTTTGTCCCTTGGACACTTTATCTCCAGTGTCCCTGTATCATTACATAGTTGATCTGGTTCTTTGTCACACCATCAGGTGACCTCCATATATGTAAACATATAGGATGTTGGGTGGAGATAGTGTTTGTAATGACCAGATGATTACAGTAACAGACTTCAACTAAACATCTTCCTCTCATATTGTAAACCCAGACCATTGTTTCCCTTTATTTCTTTAAGAGCTTACAGCTCCAACTTTCGTGTTCAGATCTCCAATTACAAGGGTGAGGTCTTCACTTGGTGTTTTAATAAGTGTCTCTTCAAATCATTCATAGAATGCCATAAATTGTTCACTCATCAGCTGCATAGAGGCATAAACCTGTATGATCAACGCTTTAACTGACTTTGCTTGAAGGCGAATTGTAATGATTGTATCGCTGATTGGATTATATCCAAGTGCACACTTTGGTGTCTCCTTAAATAAAATAAATGCAACCCCTTTTCTCTCACTTTCTCGGAACATGAGTGTACACCACATACCCATCCATCATCACGAAATGACCTCTACCATTCCATCACAGCTCAGATTCCATATCTACCTATCTTACATCTTTGATCACATACTCCTCACAATCCATCTTCCTGTTCTGATAATTCTTTTACGAAGGTTCAAGTTATTCTTTTCCTTGGTGCAAACATCAGGTACTGTACTTCCCAAAGGATTTGGTACAGCACCATCTTAACTGCAGCTGGTACTCTTGATGGCTGGAATCTCCTCCCCAGGATAATTTGATGAGCCTTTTGGCATGGGAGGTATCTCACCATCCAGTGCCACACATGGATCATGTTGCCTTTGTTCTGCCATGATTGGTCTCATGCGAGAAAATACAGGGGGTGGTTTCCTATTGCCTTCCCTTTGTGGTTGCCGTTGCTTAATCATGATTTAATAACTCTTCTCCCTGTCGATGGCATTTCCTCCATTGGAGGTCCCAATATCCTCCCGAGGAGTTCATCTGTCTGAAGCCATTAGTACTTCCTGAGGTTTCAGGTAGTTGAAGGTGGTACGGTCTACTGCCATTACAGCATCAGGCTGACTTGAAAATGCTGTACCACCACCAAAATTTAAAAAAAAACCCTGGGAAATGGATTCACTTACTTACTTAAGAGTAAGTGTAAATATTTAAATATATTTTAAATAGAGCTTCTGGAATTTTTTTTTTTAATTTTGACAAAATATTTTAATAAAAAACATTTGAAAAGAAGATTTAATGCTGTTTCCAGACCAGTTAATACAGCTCTGCACCTCTCATGATTAGTATTAGTGATGTTGCAGACTGCCAAGATCCTTCCTAATACACACACGGGTAATTATGATGGAAGCCTTTCTTGTAGTACTGAGGGGTAAACACAGATTTTCATTCTTCACAAAGAATTTGTCATCATAGAAAACAATATTGGATAGATTCAACCATCTCTTAAAACTAAAATTATCACATATACAAATGATTTTCCTTAGCCAAAAAAAATCTAGAAGTCATTGTGTGCTTATGTAAAATCAGAGAATGATAGAAGTGCTAAAAGATTTAAAAAAAATCTTTTTTGTTATTTGGGTTCATAATGTGAAAATCTTGTGTGATGTTTTAGTGAGAATGGTGTGGACCCAGACATGTTCTACATGGATACATTTCAGAGAGGTGTTTTTATATGAGCACCCAAATGAAAGAGAAGAAATTGTGCACGATACTATGTTTATAATTATCTATATTGTATTTTGCAGATTCATTGGGTTGGGTTGGAAATGTTTTTACTTCATGAACTATCTTGTGAAAAAACAGTCAAATGTCAATAAAAAATGACAAGTTCTGATTCTATTTTGAGAGATTTTACTCTTTCATTTTTGATCATTTGGCTCTAAAGGGGATAAAACCCAGAATCTGAAGTGTCATGAATGTATGTGTGTTTTCATTCTTTGGGACTGTGAGTGAAATCTGTCCACTGGGATCCGTCTCTTGAAAACTGTGTCATCTGTGCGTAGCTTCCATTAATGCTAATGTAAATGATGTTGTGTATATCAAAGGATAAATGTGTAAACCCTTTGTAAGCTGGTGGAGTCTCCATCCATCTCCAAACAAAAGCAGCACACTCATTGTAGAGCAAAAACATCATCTCCCAGAGGTTTTGTTTTGTAAAGATACAGGTAATTCCAAAAAACACAGCGTGAAACTCAACTTAAGCCTTCTCCCATGGTTCCTTCTCCCTGGACTTACCTGTCTGTCCCATGGTTCCACCAAAGGCTGTTGAGTCCTCTGACTTGCTGTGGTCTGTAGAAAGCACAGATGCTTCAGAAGCATGTGTGTATGGTTACAAATTTCTGTGTCTGCAGTAATTTGCACTCCTTCCCCTGCGATTTGGTGGGACTGGTTGGTCTATTCCCTCCAGAACTACAGAACATCTGCAGGGAAGAGTAGACAATGTCCTAAAGATGATACTCTTACCTTTTCATACATCCCCAGCCCCCAAACAGAGTCTGCATGCACAGGCTGTGTGCAGAAGTATTGGGAAGCATGGGGTCCTTCATATGTTACATTATTTTTCATCCATTTACACTCTACATATTGTAACATATAAATCTATATGCTAGCCAGGATGTTCACTTTGTTTATTTTTGTAAGTCCTTAATACTAAATTATGAGACCCATATTATATAGTACTTGTCCTGTTTACAAAGGCACATGCTGTATAAAATTAAAAAGCAGTGTGTTTAGAATTCAGTAAAAACAACTGATTTCCATATTTTAAAGTTAATAATGATTTTTTCCCCCACCTGTGTGTTTCTGGGGAGGTTTCAAACAATTCACAACTTGCATATATTTCCATACCTGATTGCACAGTAGATGAAGTTCTTCTTGTAGTGTCACACATTTTCTAGTGGAATTATCACCAACTTTGAAATTCATTGTTAAGAAAATGATGCAACTAGAAAGACTAGCATGTGAACAAAGAGCACCAGCTACTAATCAATCTAGTGTTGGAAACATTTTAAAGCAGTCAATCGGAAAGTGCAACAAATACATTGATAATGACTGTGCAGCGATGATTGTTTTTAAAGACACTGATTACAGTTGCTAAAAGTCACATTAATTACTGTGAAGGTGAAAATCTAATGTGTTACTGTAGTGTTACTAGAAACAAAGAAAAATAAAATTACTTGGCCTGATTTTCTACTCACGTATACCATGTTAGTCAAGAGTAACTCTAATGACATCAGTGAGTTACAAGATTAAAGAAAGGGGGGGGTGTTAAGTGAGAGGAGAATCAGGCTCAATGTGTTTAATCCCATTGCTGTGAACTAAGTGAGGAACACAACATGCCCTAGTTCTGCAATAGCTATTCTTAGGAACCAAGGAATCTGCACGTTTTGGTAATGTCTATAAGGTCTAAAATGAAATAACATCAGGTACATCGTAACCTTGTAAGAGAGAAACCTTCTAGTGAGTTTGTGCAATGCTCCGAATATGCACTGAATGTCTCAGACAGAGAATTTCCACTCAATGATACTACAGCTCCACACCCCAGTGTATGGTTCTTAAAAGAGGACCAAGGCCATAATTTGGCCCTAAATTATTATATAAAAATGTAACTGCAGGATTTAGGGACCCTTGTCAAAGAAAAGCTAATTTTAAAGCCAGAGAGGGTGATTGATCGCCAATTCTTTATCATTCTTTCTGCTGAAAGTATTTGTCTAGCAGCATTAAGCATCTGCTTGTCTGTTGCACACAGATGCTGTAAATAGAATTTGACCTTTTTGTTTAGAAAATGCTTGAATATTTAATGTAAAAATATGAAGTTATCAGGAAGGCTGTGTCTTTTGGGAAGAATGCTCAATTTTACACAAGTTCGCAGAGTACTGCAGAGCATGAATAACTTTACTGTAGAACAAAGCAGCCAGTGTTATGTGTAGAAACTCTAGAAGTGAATAACAGCTGTTCAAGAAGACTTATATTAAATATGTATTAATTAATTTGAAGTGCATCACTTAAATATGTGAAGAGATTATCTTGTGTTAATTTACATTAAAACATTACAGTACTTGTTAGCTTCATTATAGTATCCGAAAGTACTACCTCAGCCTACACTGGAGCATTTTGTTGTGTGCTGATTGTTTTCGATTTGCCCTTTTAAAATGTCAGTGGCCTCTTTCTTGTTGGATTTGTTCTTGCATAGATACTGCACTTTCTTCAGAGCATAGAATGGACACAAATAATGAGCCAAACTGTTTGAAGAAACTTTAGACAAAGAGAATATGTGAAAATCTGGCTTCAACTATACACAGCCCTGTAATCACCTGGATTTCACACACAAATCTCACATTTGCTTGTGAGCAGATAATAGGTACACAATTACCTGTTTGTGCAGGTAAGGGCCCATGCATAGAAGTTCAATATCCCCTATAATTTAGGTGGCTACTGGGGAAAATTGGGCAACTAATGTAAATGGGGTTCAAGGAGTTGATGTGACACTATAAGCATTGCAATTGTGAAACTTACAAAATTGGTTAATAGTACTTACTTTCTGTAGTTAAATCAATTGTGACAGACCCAGACCACTGGGGTACAGGAGTCTGGTCGAAGGCAAATATACTGGCCACGGGATGAACAATTTTCTGTTCCCTGGGTGACCAGAGCAGGGGCTGCCCTAGAGCAATCAGGAACCTGCTAGAACCAATTAAGACAGGCAAGCTAATCAAGACACCTGGAGCCAATTAAGAACTTTCTAGAATCAATTATGGCAGGCAGGCTAATCAGGACACCTGGTTTAAAAAGGATCTCCCATCAGTTAGTAGGGGGGGGGGGGTGCAAGGAGCAGGGAGTGAGAAGGTGTGCTGCTTGAGGAGTGAAGAGTTCAAGCGGGATCTGGCTTCAGGAGGAAGATCCTGCGGTGAGGATAAAGAAGGTGCTGGGGAAGGCCATGGGGAAGTAGCCCAGGGAGTTGTTGCTGTCACGCAGCTGATACAGGGGACATTGTAGACAGCTGTTATCCACAGGGCCCTGTGCTGGAACCCAGTGTAGAGGGTGGGCCCAGATTCCCCCCTATCCCCCCAATTCCTGATTGGACACAGTTGAGGCACTTATACATTTTCTCAATATTTAGTTACTTGCCATCATGTATTATGTTTAAATGGGATTCTTTTATATTTGACTGTTCCTCATTAGCTCCTACCTGTACTTTACCAACTTCTTTCCTATCCTCTATACTAGGATATAGAGTTCCTCCTTTACTAAATTCATCCCTATTGGATGCCTCTGGCCAAACCGTGTGCTCCTCTGCATCTGTCAGCTTTCCCCCAGACCTTAGTTTAAAAAAAAAAAAAAAAAAGTCTACACTCTTTTTAGTGTTACATGCCAGTAGTTTGGGTCCATTTTGGTTAAGGTGGAGCCCATCCCTCCTGTATAGGCTCCTTCTTTCCCCAAAGATTCCTCAGTTCCTAATAAACTTAAATCCCTTCTCCCTAACCATCATCTCATCCACTTATTTATCTGTCTTCCTGGCCTTGCATGTGAACTTGAAGCATTTCAGAGAATGCTAAAATGGAGGTCCTGGACTTCTTACCTAGCAGCCTAAATCTGGCTCCAGGACCCCTCTCCTACCTTTCCCTAGGTCATTTGTACTTGCATGTACCAAGACCACCAGCTCCTCTCCAACACTACCTGTAAGGCTACCTAGATGTTTTGTGAGATCTGCAACCTTCACACCCTACAAGCAATTGACCATTCAGTTCTCCCAGTCACCACAAACCCAACTAATAATGAGGATTCTAATAATTGAATCCCCCACTATTATTGCCTGTCTCTTGCCAATAACTGGTCTCTGGCCCTGGATGGATATCCACAATGCGAGAAAATATCATGACAGCATCTGGAAGGTGGGTCCCAACTATTGGACTGTTTCCCTCTGCTCCAGCTTGATGTTCTCCTGCCATGAGACTTTAATTCTCCTTAACAGCACAGGGATTGTTAGACAGGTGGTAGGACTGCTCTACTATGACCCTACAAGATTCCTCTATGTACCTCTGTCTCTCTTGGCTTCTCCAGTTCAGCCACTCTGGCCTCATTAGCCCGAAATGTCTCTGAAGGCCGTGAGTTGCTTGCACTGCACACACACACACCCCACCTGCCCATGAGGCAGGTAATCATACATGTTGCATTCAATGCAATAAACTGGATACCTCTCCGGGGGGAGGGAACTCAAGTTATTAGGAAGAGGCAGGTATTAGTAATGGGCGATTCAATCATTAGAAACAGATAGCTGGGTTTGCCATGACCGGGAGAACTGCATGGTGACTTGCCTGCCTGGTGCAAAGGTTGCAGATCTCTCGAGACATCTAGATAGACTTATGTGTAGTGCTGGGGAGAAGCTGGTGGTCATGGTACATGTAGGTACCAATGACATAGGGAAGGATAGGAGAGAGGTCCTGGAGGCCATATTTAGATTGCTAGGTAAGAGTTTGAAGTCCAGGACCTTTATGGTAGCATTCTCTGAAATGGTTCCAGTTCCGTGTGCAGGGCCAGGTAGACAGGCAGAACTGCAGAGTCTCAATGTGTGGATGAGACAATAGTGTAGGGAGGAGGGGTTTAGATTAGGAACTGGGGAAACTCCATTAGTAGATCCTCCTCTATGTCCTAGTAAGGAGGAGAGGATGGAAGATGGAAGATGATAAAATACAGGTAGGATCTGATGAGAAAGAGTCAAATGAAAAAAGTCCCACTCAATTACATCATGTAATGGCAGACAGCTAAAAAGTGACAAGTTTTTAAACATGCTTATATACCAATGCTAGAAGTCTAAATAATAAGATGGGTGAACTAGAGTGCCATTAGAGGCACAAAGGTATCCTTTAAAATTTGGAAGTCCAAACCTAATGAGGAAAATAAGGAGATTTACAAACTCTGGTAAGTAGAATGTAAATGTATAATGTATAATAAGGGAGTGCCAAGAAAGAATTTGAGAAGCAACTTGCTAAAAACACAAAACCTAACTAAAATTTTGTTTTAAGTACATCAGAAGCAGTAAGGCTGACAAACCGGCAGTGGGGCCACTAGACGACAGAGGTTATGTGTCAATAGTGGAGGTTTTAGAACACATTGATAAACTAAACAGTACTAAATCACCATGACCACATGGTATTCACCCAAGAGTTCTGAAGGAACTCAAATATGAAATTGCCAAACTACTAACTATAGTACCTAACATATCACTGAAATCAGCCTCTTGTACCAGGTAACTGGACAGTAGATAACGTAACATTGATTTGTAAAAAAGGGTCTAGAGGAGATCCTGGCAATTGCAGGCTGATGAGCCTAATTTTGGTATCGGGCAAATTGGTTGAAACTGTAGTAAAAAATAGACTTATCAGACACATAGATAAACATGATTTGTTGGTGAAGAGTCAACATGGCTTTTATAAAGAGAAATCATGCTTCACCAAACTATTAGAATTCTTTGAGGGTGTTGTTACATTACATTTCATATTCCTTATGAAAATATGCGTATGATATGAATATGACAACTGAGATATACTTTATGCAAGATGGCTCATGTGAGATATCATTGGAAAGGTTATGATTTACTGAATGCGATTATCCAATCTGTATGCCTGTATCATTTCTGTATCTTAAGTTAGGAATATTAACTATGTATCTGTATTTCAAATGTGTTACTTTGGGTGTCACCCCCAACCAGTGCTTCAGGTATAACAATGGAAAAGCAGGACAGGGCTAATGGGACATTAGCAGAGACAATGGACTGTGAAAGAGCATAGTCTTCCTGTGGATGCTGGAGACAGCCTGTGAGCAGTGCTGCCACAGCCCTGCAGAGACATGGGTCTTGTCACCTGATACTAAACATTACCTGGGGCTTCTTGTAACTTTCCACTGGAAGAGAAGGGAAGTCAAGTCTGGGAGAAAAAAAAGGATTCCCGCCTTATGCAAATCCTATTTAAGGGTGGGGAGGAAGGCAAATGGGACTCCTCCTCTCCATGGCTATCTGCCCAAGAAGAAAGACTTCAAAAGCCACCTGAAGGGAAGGCAAGGGGGGAGTCCAGACTGAGACGGGTCCAGCTGAAAAGGAATATAACTGGAACTCTGAACCACAGAAACTTTGCAACCTGCCTAAACTAACATTTGTAACCTATTTCTTAAGTATATTGAGCTTAGTTTGCGTATTCTGTTTTATTTGGTCAGTAATCTGCTTTGTTCTGTCTGTTATCTCTTATATTCACTTAAAATTCACCTTTTGTAGTTAATAAACTTATTGCTTGTTTATAATATGACCCAGTTTATGTAATTTCTAACTGCAGGGGGCAAGAAGTGTGCATACCTCTCTTCACATGAAGAAGAGAGCGGATTTTTGTGAGCTTGCGCTGTGCAGATTTTTCTATACAGCTCAAGACCGTATTATTTTGGGTTTATCTCCCAAAAGGGGTGTGCATTTGAGTGCTGGGGGAGTCCTCTCGCACAGAGCTAACTCCAGTCTGTGTCTGCAGCGGGGTGTGGCCCTACGTGTGTGTATGTGAGTGTGCGCGCGCTACACAAGGCTGGAGAGCCTAATTCAGCAAAGCAGGGAGAGGGAGCCCAGGCTGATCGAGCAGGGGAGGCTCAGTGAAATCCCAGTGCATCAGGAGGCATCCCAGAAGTGGGGTCCAACCCATTACAGGTGTCAACAAGCATATGGACAAGGGTGATCCAGTGGATATAGTGTACTTAGACATTCAGAAAGCCTTGTCAAGGCTATCACCAAATGCTCTTAAGCCAAGTAAGTAGTCATGGGATAAAAAGGAAGAGCCTCTCATGAATCAGTAACTGGCTAAAAGATAGGAAACAAAGGGTAGGAATAAATGGTCAGTTTTCACAATGGAGAGTGGTGAACAGCGGGTCCCTCAAGGATCTGTACTAAGACCTGTGTTATTCAACATATTCATTAATGATCTGGAAAAGGGGGTGAACTGTGTAGAGGCAAAGTTTGCAGACGAAACAAAATGATTCAAGATAGTGAAGTCCAAAGCAAACTGCAAGGATTTACAGAAGGATTACACAAAACTGGATGACTGGGCAACAAAATGCCAGATGAAATTAAACCGTTGTAAGTGTAAAATAATGCACATTGGTCATGAATTCTCTATTAGCTGTTACCACCCAAGAAAGAGATCTTAGTGTCACTGTGGATGGTTCTATGAAAGCTTCTGCTAAATATGCCTCAGCAGTCAAAAAGACTAACAGTATGTTAGGGACTATTAAGAAAGGCCAAAAGAAATAGAAAACAGACAGAAAATATCATATTGCCACTATATACATTAATGGAGGGCTACTATTGTGTCCAGTTCTGGCCGCCCCATCTCAAAAAGCATATGGTGGAACTAGAAAAGGTTCAGAGAAGAGCAACAAGGATGATGACAGCTATGGAATGGCTTCCACATGAGGCGAGACTAAAAAAAAAAATTAGGGATGTTCAGCTTAGAAAAGAGACGACTCATGGCGGATGTGATAGAGGTCAATAAAATCATGAATGGTGTGGGGGGAAAAAAGTGAACAGAGAAGTGTTATTTACCCTTTCCCACAATACAAAAACCAGGGATCACCTGACTAAATTAATAGGCAGTACATTTTCACTCAGCACACAGCTAACCTGTGGAGCTCATTGCCATGTGATGTTGTGTTGGCCAAAAGTATAACTGGGTTAGAAAGAGAACTGGATAAGTTCCTGGAGGATAGGTCCATCCTTGGCTATTTGCCAAGACGGTCAGGGATGCAACTCCATGCTTGGGGTGACGCTAAACCAATGACTACCAGAAATTAGAAGTGGAAGACAGGTGTATCACTACATGATTTCCCTGTTCTGTGCACTTCCCCTGTTGGAGACGAGATTCTGGTCAAGATAGACCATTGTCTGACCCAGTATAACAGCTCTTATGTTCTTGCAGCTGAGCTGTCTCCTATCTGAATTGTTTCCTTGCATTCATGATGATTGTGCACACAGGTTTCTTAGACTAGTATTGCTGATGATTTGAAAAGGGCAAATCATTGGACTGGGATGTCTTCTTGCAGCTAGGTCTCTCATGTCTCTGTAACATCGATTCTTCTCCACTGGGGTTGGGGGATGGAGCAGAGGACAATCTATGCTGCATTGCATTGTCCCTGTAGAGCCCAGTGCAGAAATCTGGTTTGGAGTGTTATGTTTCTCTGGGTCCCCTCCACGGGTGTTATTGAAGCACTGCAGGGAAACGTACCCAATAGCTGCCTTGCATCTACAGGAGACATTGTGCCTGGGGGAAGGAGACCCACTGGAGCTATGTTTAAGAACAGCTGTTACTGCAGACAGCCCCTGTCTCTGCAGATGTGTATGGGGGATCTCATCCTCTCATGGCTACCCTGGATCTACCCAATGTCTTACAGGAAATTCTGCACATTGAACCTTATGGAATTTTCCCAATCTCAGCCCCCTTTCCCTCTCCGAATTAGAGGGATGATTTGACCCTTTGAAACATTTACCTTGGGGAGAAAACTCATTTACCAAAAAAGTTAATTGAAAAAAGGGACACACATTGGGTCTAACCACCTCAATCATGTCGCTCCAACATGATGAATAGTTCAGAATCTTCTATTGATAAATCTATGCTCAGTCAATACAAGCTTGAAAACATTGTCACTTCGCCCTATTCATATTCCTGACTTCTTCTCTCAACAAGCAACTTTCAGACACTCACTTGTTCTAGCCCAGACAGAGCTATTAAATACTTATCTCAGATTATTCTTCAGCTGACAGTGCTACCACTCCTCTCCTCTATATGCTATTTTAGATTGATGCCTTTGGGTCATTGAAATATCCCAGTCCTCATTATAGATGACTTCCTTCCTCCCCTATGCTTTACTCACATTCAGTGAACAGTTGTCACTGCCTTTCATCCTATGTACAATCTGCATCACGTACAGAAAACAGAGGTAGCAGCTGAAGCACAGGCCAGAGCAGAGGGGTCTCCAGCAAAATGTTAGAGAGTAAAGGATAAAATCTTTTCCTCCTTTAACCAGGCAGCTAACTGGAAACACATGTTCCTCCGTACAAATTTGATAACCTTTCACCTCGGGTGACCCAACCTCCGTTTATTTGCTTACAGTTTGAAGTTGCAGAAGTGCTGGTAAAGCTGTGGGGAGTGTGAGGCTCTCTTTGTGGAACCTCTCTAGATGGGCAGAGATGTGTGAGGGGAATCGTTTTGGTATGATTAAAAATGGATTTGTGTTCAAGCCATCAAAAAAGTGACTTTGCTGCTTTCGGCTGAGATGAGTCCCCACCCTTCTCCACTTAACCTTCCCCCTCCTCTCCCCACAAATTCTGTGGGGGGGGGAAATGCATAGTTCCACAAAGTCGAGCCTATGGGCAGCGAGCCACTGCATTTCACAGGATTTCTTTTTTCCCAAAGGACAAAACTCCCATTGAAATGAATGGGACAGAGATGCCATTCACTTGATTGGGATGCTAGATTATCGTGTGTTCCTGCTCCAAACGATGTGTTCTGTTGAAAGGATTTCATTGTTTTTGAAACCAGGATCCAACCTTGCAAAAACAAAATCAAGGGCATACGCAAAATGTTAGACTGAGGAAATTTCAGAAGGGTGCAGAATCCCCTTCGTTAGCATACTCAGTGGGTCAAAGTCAGTGGCCCATTGTTTACAATCTCTCAATCCTTAACCAACAGTTTAAAAATTGTGAATGCAACCTCCCTTCCCCCCATTTGTGTGTGCTAATCAGCTTGCTGTGCGTAGTGAGATAACAGGTTTGTGTGGCACTGTGGGGTATAATTAGCACCATTCTAGTGCATCACAAACAACATCTAATTCATCCCCAGAACCACACCCCTATGAGGTCTGAGATAGGCATGATAAGTATTACCATTCCCATGTTACAAATGGGGAAACTGAGGCAAAGAGGCTCAGTGATTGGCCATGTCTCCAGATGGAGTCTGTGTTAATGTTAGGCACAGGGAAAGATTTCCCCACCCCCAAAAGTGCCCTCTTATAGTTTAGCTTTATCCCAGCTTCCTGTTCTTTCCCTTTGCCTCTCACCCCTGCCTTGTATATACACATAGACTAAAGCATACTATGCAGCGGAACTAGGAATACTACAAGGGCAGAAACTGACTTAATAAAGACATTCTTGTGATAGACAAAAGACTCTTTGCACCAGATGCATATAAATAAATAGAAAAGCAGATGCATTTAGAAGTGAAGTGAAGAATAGAGACGGGCGCTTCTGCCTTCTTGCACTACAGAAACCTGCTCAGACCCTCCTGGTTGGCTATCCAGGTTGTGCTTTTTATTTATGCTCCCGCCTACAGTTTTGTTCAGCAATACTATGTACAACATTCCTTCTATCCTCAGCCCTTTTCCTAAGGCCCAAGTGGAGAAGATTTCTCCCTTCCTGGAGACCTCTCTGACTGCATACTCAACTATCCCTCTTCCTCTGCTTTATAAGTCCTTCCTATGCCTTTTTGATCAGTCCTCAGCTGATGGGCTAATCAATCCTTTAACTCCCTCAGCCTGCCATTCTGATGAGCGAATTAATTATCTTTCATTCCCAATCAGACTTCTCTGGGGGAGCCAATTAGTGCCAGAGTGATCAGAGTGCCAGCTCCTAGCTCTCTATCACAGGTTTTATCTAGGATCCAAACTGCCTGAAAGTTCAGTGGGTGAGAGGATCTTGGTTTTGTTTCTGGTTAATCGCTAATAAAGAAAAAAAATAAGGGAAGCATCTGGTGGGAAATAACATTTGACTTATGGTTTCTAGATGTTGTTCTGGGAGGTATTGGCACCATGACTGAGGTTCCAAAAGAGAAGGATTTGTGCTGACCCTTCTCTCTGACTGTGCTATAGTGTGTCCATATGACAAGGCAGCAGGACATTACACTGCTGCCAAAATGCAAGGATAAACTCTTTGTTAAGGTAACCATGTTTAAATCCATCCCTGGTTTCTATATGAACCTTTATCAAGCTCAGAACCCAGTCCGAGAGTTCTGTTTTCTCCTTTGAACCCTTTCTGATAACCTCTAGCCGCACCCCAAATAGGGTAGGGATATAACCACCCTTTCAGCTTGTAGGGGGAGATTTTCGAAGGCACAAAGGTACCCGCTTGTCTTCTCTTCAACCTTTCTTAGGAAATCCCAGGTAGATAAGGAGGCAGAGACTATCAGCATAGAGAACTGTTTGGCAGAGATCTAAGGATTAAATTCTAGTTTTGTTTCAGTGTGATGCATGGCATGTGGGTGGATGGGACAGAGTGGGACTGAGGTGTAGTAGTCAAGTGGAGGTTCCTTGGGCCATTTGGCCTGTAAAGGGCAGTAAATTAAGAACCCACAAAGGGAAACTCTTGTTCATACCATAGTCAACCTGTGCAATTCACGGGGGCAGATGCTGCAGCTGAATTTCAAAACAGGACTGGAGAATTCTTTGACCATTAGTACACCTCTACCTCGATGTAATGCTGTCCTCCGGAGCCAAAAAATCTTACCGCATTATAGGTGAAACCGCGTTATATTGAACTTGCTTTGATCCACCGGAGTGCGCAGCCCCGCCCCCCAGGAGCGCTGCTTTACCACGTTATATCCGAATTCGTGTTATATCGGGTAGTGTTATATCGAGGTAGAAGTGTAACATTTCTACACTAGCAATAGGCGAGCTAGGACAATGATGTGAGTAATTCAAGGCAGATGCTGGTCACCTGCCAGGTTCAGGAAAGAATACTGTTCGCATTGATCTATTAGCTGGGTGCAATATGGGATTCTCCCTTCCTCTGAAGTGTCAAACACTAGCCATAGCTGGGACAGGATAGCTGATTAAATAGACCAGCAGTCCAGTCCACTGTGACAATTCCTATGTAACTAAAACCAGGAAATATAGAAGAGAGAGATTGCAGGGTTAGTAGTGGCTTGTATTTTCAATAATTTATCAAGATTCAAGAGTACAGATTTCCTTTGGGGAATATTAGTTCTTAGGTTTACAAAGTGCCTCAGTTGTAAATACCCATAAAAATGACAATTTGGTAGGTTGTATTTATTCTTAAGCGGGTCAAAGGACATTAGCATATTCCTACTATATAAATCTGTCAAGTACTGAATTTCTTCACGCTCCCAAATCACAAAGGCACCTCTTATAGTTCAGGAGAAAATGTAGCATTGTTGCCAATCAAGGACAACCAGCAAGCATATCAATCCCTGCCCAATAACTTTTGCCCCTCTCACCAAGTTTTTATCACTGAAACTGGATGCATCAAGGGACTGGCTTTAATATACACGTACAATGCAGATTTATTATAGGAGGAGAAATACAATCCAGCCGTACTACCCAGATTACTGTTTTAGCGCACTCATTTTATACCTAGGCCCAGAGTCCTATTGGCACCTAAATTATGATTCTTCCTGCAAACAAGGTTTGACCCCAAATTTTTCAGACTTCATTGTGTGTGTGCCAAAGTCTTAGCTGTGCCCAGCAGATACCGGGCACAGCTGAAGTGTGTGTGTGTGGGGGGGGGGGATTTACAAAAGAATTAGATGTGGCTCCTTGATTCTGAGACACGTTCTGTGCCAGTCTTGACCCTGGCATATAAGGCTGTTCTAAAGCATGCTCATTA
This sequence comes from Emys orbicularis, assembly GCF_028017835.1. Classification (NCBI taxonomy): domain Eukaryota; kingdom Metazoa; phylum Chordata; order Testudines; family Emydidae; genus Emys; species Emys orbicularis. The sequence continues at coordinate 23,341,673 of NC_088696.1, forward strand.
GAACAACGCCCTAGGGGCTGTCCACCAACGGGGGACTGTGGGAGCAAAGGAGAGCTCTGGCATGTGCCTTCTCGGCCCTAATACGTCTTGTATGACCTCTTTCTAGCGAGTGAGACCCAGCTACTTTTGAGACCCTTTTTGCCAGGAAACAGTGCAAAGGGGCCAGATCACAGTGGAGGATCTGGCCTACTACCTCAGTAGAGCTCCCTTGCACTGTCTGAGCACCATCGTATTAAAGCTTCGGGATATACATGTCATTTCAAACTCCATGGCATGAACAGTGAAATAACACTTTGGAAGGCAAGGGAATCCTCTGTGCTATAGTGATGTAGAAGGATCTACCAAACACACTCCTCCACTGTAACAGACCTCCCAGATTTTTAGACAGGAGTCTTGTTCAAACCATCACTGAAACACCTCATGCTCTTTAGGGCATAAACGAAGAACTGCATCAAGGAAAAATCACACCAGGCCAAGGCTATCCTGGGTGTAACTCCACTGAAGTGAACCAGGTTTTTTTTTTTGCTCTAAGTGTGCAAGGTGCATATCCTAGAGCTTGGCCAGCTCTGCCTTGTTATTATAAGTTTTAATGTGTGGTTGGACTTTTACACATCTGCGCAAAATAAATTGGACCTGGTTGCTTCTTTCACCTCTTTGCAGTAGACAAGTACATAAGCGGTCCCTGTGCACCGTAGATTGCAGGGGCTACTTACTACTGCCCTCTGGTGATGCAAGACATTTCAAAGAGTGCTGGAAGGGTAGTGAGTCCCTGGCCCCAGGCCCGACTCCATTCTCTGATGGTCAAGTGAGTAGGGGATGTATGCTGAAGTGGTGTAACAGCAGATGTGCTCTTCTGTGCACTGGGGAGCTCCCGGGGGAATTCTGCCACAGAGAGCAGCTGGTTCTTGGTTCTGCCACCTCCTGGCCTCCTCACAGAAGAATCAATTTGCCAGTGAGCCCCAGCACAGGAGTTTCTCTTTGTTTAAGGAACAGGGTGGAACAGTCTTGCAGAGCTGCACCTCCCAGTTGGCTATCAGTCTTCCCCATATCATCTGAGCCTTTCTGGGGGAAAGTCGACAGGTGCAGAGGAGCACACAGTTCAGACAGAGATATCCCTTAAGGGAGGATTTGCTAAAGGGAATACTCTATATCCTAGGAAAGAGGATAGGATAGAACAGGGGTCGGCAACGTTCGGCACGCAGCTCACCAGGGTAAGCACCCTAGCGGGCCGGGCCAGTTTATTTACCTGCTGACGCGGCAGGTTCGGCCGATCGCGGCCCCCACTGGCTGCGGTTCGCTGTCCCGGGCCAATGGGGGTGGCGGGAAGCGGCGCGGGCGAGGGATGTGTTGGCCGCGGCTTTCCACCGCCCCCATTGGCCCTGGACGGCAAACCGCGGACAGTGGGGGCCGCGATCGGCCGAACCTGCCGCGTCAGCAGGTAAATAAACTGGCCCGGCCCACTAGGGTGCTTACCCTGGCGAGCCGCGTGCCAAACGTTGCCGACCCCTGGGATAGGAGTTGATAACATACAGGTAGGAACTGAAGAGAAACAGTCAAACAAAAGAGAGTTCCATTCAATTATATCACATGAAGGCAGATAACTAAATATTGACAAATTTTGTAAGTGTTCATATACAAATGCCAGAAGACTAAATACTAAGATGGGTGAACTTGAGTTCCTGGTATTAAATGAGAATATTAATATAATAGGCATCACAGATACTTGGCAGAATGATGATAATCAATGGGATATTGTAATATCAGGGTACCAAATATATAGGAATGATGGAGAAGCTCAGGCTGTTGAGGGAATGGCACTGTATGTTAAAAAAATCATAGAGTCAAATATAATAAACATCTTAATTGAATTAAACTGTATCATAGAATCTGTGTGGATAGAAATTCCATGCCTTAACAATAAGAGTATAGCAGTCAGAATATACTGACCACCTAACCAGTATGATGACAGTGATTGTGAAATGCTCAGAGAGATTAGAGAGGCTACAAAAACAGAAAACCCAATAATAATGGTGAATTTCAACTATCCCCCCTACTGACTGGGTATATGTCACCTAAGGACGGTCTGCAAAGATAAAATTTCTAGACACCATTAAAGACTACTTCTTGGAGCAGCTTGTCCTGGAACCCACAAGGGGGGAGACAATTCTTGATTTAGTCTTAAGTGGAGTACAGGATCTGATCCAAGAGGTGAATATAGCTGTGTCACTAGATAATAGAAACCATAATGCAATTAAATTTAACATCCCTGTAGGGGGAAAATACTGAATAAACCCACCACAGGAGCATTTAACTTTAAAAAGGGGAAACACACAAAAATGAGGAAGTTAGTTAAACAGAAATTAAAAGGAACAATCACAAGGGTGAAATGCCTGCAAGCTGAATGAAAACTATTTAAAAACACCATAATAGAGGCACAAACTAAATGTATACCAAGTAAAAAAAAAACAATAATAGGACCAAAAAATGCCACCATGGCTAAACAGAAGAGTAAAAGAAGTGGTTAGAGGCACAAAGGCAGCCTTTAAAAATTGGAAGTCAAATCCTACTGAGGAAAATAGAAAGGAGCATAAACACTGGCAAGTCAAGTGTAAAAGTATAATTCGGCAGGTCAAAAAAGAATTTGAAGAGTAACTAGCAAAAGACACAAAAGCTAACAGCAATTTTTTTCAAGTATATCAGAAGTAGGAAGCATGCCAAACAATCACTAAAGGAGCATACAAGGAAGACAAGGCCATTGCAGAGAAACTAAATGAATTCTTAGCATGGGTCTTCACTGCAGAGGATGTGAGGAAGAGGTTGTGAGCTATTATTTTTAGGTACAGAGAAGAGCACCAAATATGATTAAGGATATAGAACAGATTCCATACGAGGAGAGATTACAAAGATTGGGACTGTTCAGTTTAGAAAAGAGACTACTATGGAGGGATATGATAGAGGTCTATAAAATCATGAATTAATAGAGAAGTATTGTTTACCCCTTCCCAACACAAGAAACGGGGGTCACTCAATAAAATTAATAGACAGTAAGTTTAAAATAAACACAAGTAAGTATTTCTTCATACAATGCACAGTCAACCTGTGGAACTCATTGCCAAAGGATGTTGTGAAGGCCAAAAGTATAACTGGGTTCAAAAAAGAATTAGATAAGTTCATGGAGGATAGGCCCATCAATGGGTATTAGCCAAAATGGTCAGAGATGCAACAGCATGCTCAATGCAACCCTAAACCTCCAACTGCCAGAAGCTGGTACTGGATGACAGGGGCTGGATCACACGATAATTGTTCTGTTTTGTTCATTCCCTCTGAAGCATTTGACATTGGCCACTATCGAAAGCCAGGATACTGGGCTAGATGGACCATTGATCTGACTCAGTATGGCCTTTCTTATGTTCGTATGGATAAAATCCTTAAAGACCTTTATTTCTGTATAGTTGAGAAAAGTAAAGGCAAGTTCACCCCATCAGACCAGTGATGAATTTGGCCCTTTGTCTTATTTAAAAATATATATATTACTAAGGGAAGCACAGATTTCTGTTTTGGGGGAGAGGGCTCCTTTGCCCTGAATTAGAATATCTTTCATAAACCCATATGAGTTCAAGCCAGAACTGAAAGTCATAGGAAGGAAAATAATTGTGAACCAACTTGATGCCAAAGGGAGGAGGTAAAATGTTTCTCCCTTGAGGGTCTAAGCACTGGAAATGCTGAGCACCTCAACCCTCATTGAAATCTCTCAGGATCAGGACATCAATGACAAATGGGGCCCTGTGTAGCATTTCCGTCCATGAAATTCTCACCTTTCCAGGTAAATACACAACTCCCATATTTGCTAGATTAGTGATGAATCATTACTTTATTCTGTCCATGTGAGAGCCGTTTTTTTTTTCACCTTCAAACATTTAACTTACTTGCAGAGTTGACAGAAAAGCAGTAGATTTCCCCCCCCCCAAATATCCATTTGCCTTGCCATTTATCTACTTTGATCTAAAATACAGAACCTGATGGATGCCCTAGGTAAATCAAATATTTTCTGTCTGCCAAAACAGTTTTGCAAATGCTTATTTCATGCCATTACCATTTTTCTGTTTCTTGCAGTAAATCAAAAAGTATCACCCATTCATCCACTTTAAAAAAGTAATGCCTTTCCTTTGTATAATTACACATACCCAGTGGAGATATGTATGCACAGTAAATCTATTCCTTTAAAAGGTTTTGCCTTAAGTACAGCCGTGACATAAATTGGTGTAGAGCAAATTTATTTATTTAATAGGTTGATTCTTTTAACTGGTCTGCTAACTGTTATACTTTCATTGTTTGATTTGGGGGGGGAGGTTCCTATTAATAGATCTGATTTATTTATGCAGTAGATGTTTATGTAAAAAGGTCACACTCCGTGTAGGACTTGTGGAAATTGGTATGTGTGTGTCATTTATTCTCATTACACCTTTATTCTTAACTGGTGTTCAGGGGGTCTTCACCGTATCTACCATAGATCCTTGAGAATTAAGTAGCTTAATAAATGTGATGAGCAAAACCTGAAGGGAATATGAGTGCAAAAGAGTGTGCGTTTGGACATACTTTCCGGAAGGAAGACTAATGTAACCCATCCATAGTGTTAAAGGGATATAGGGAAAGAAATCAACAAAAATAAACGTCTTCCAGTAATAAGTGCCCTGCACAGTATTTTGGCAAAATGAATATACAAAGGAATCTGTTCATCTTCCTCATGTAAACTTGTTCATTTTTATAAATTGTGTCAACTCTAAAGCAGACGGGCCCAGCTGGTGGAAGCCTAGGAGTGAAATGCTGAATTTTTTAGCAGATCCAGGTTTATTTTTAGGCTTTATAGAATTATCTTTAGTTTCCCAGTAAGGGAGATTGAAAGGAAGCATCTTAAAAATTAAATTGTAAAAATTAACAAAACTAGAGCCACAAGAATCAGCAAGACACCAGAGCCTACCTGCAGCCTAACTCACAAACAAGCCCTTTCCCTAGTGTATATGCAGCTGTGACTATGGCTCTGACCCTACAAACACTTCTACACATGCTGAACTTATCATGTGAAAACTCCCATTGACTTCAGTGGAATGCCGCACACGTGTAAAGTCCAAGGATTTGCAAGATCAAGGACTTAGATAGTGTTATTAGCAGTGTCATGGAGAACTGGACCAAATACTAGTGGTAAATAAATTCTCTGTGGATTGAGCCTTATACTTTCTATGCTACCAGATGTAGAGGTGAAATTCCAGGTGCCTCTTTTTCTTCAGTTATGCAATGAAAAGATTATGCTGGAACATGGTTTTTTTCACAGTGAACTGCAGGTTTTAAAACTAAAAGAAGGTAATTTCATGAAGATGATCAAAACAAACTACTCTGGAATTTTACATTGTCCATTTCAAACCTTCTCCTACCAGCTTTAGTAGAACCACTGGTGCTGTCTTTCATGCAGTTGAAAAGGACATATTGTTTTATGATCCAAGGCAAACCTGAGAAAATGTCCTGGGCATGGGACGGGAAGATGCATATAATAATTAGAGATCTGGCAAGGGCTACATAGATCAGTGATAGAGAATATATCACATGCTTCACATCCCTTGTCCATTAAGGTCACTCTTTTCAGATTTCAGTTAAAGTGGATCGGATTTTTTGTTGTTGTCTGTTTCCAGTATAAGTAGATCAGAAGTTGCTAACTGTCCCTATTTGTTCCACCACTGACTAGCAGTAGTTGTCACCATATGGTTTAACGACAGCTTAGGGGAAGAATAATTAATGCTTAGGGTGGAGAGCAGGGGAAAAACCGTGAGGAAAACATCCAGCTAAAACTTTAAGGGGCAGATCCTCAAGTGGTGTCAACGAGTGTAGCTGCATTGAAGTCAACAGAGCTATGCTAGTTTATGTCATCTGAGGAGCTGTCCCGAATTCTTCTGTTTCAGCTGAATTCCAGCCGTTGTGTCATGCACTTACACTGAACTGTCACAGCAAACATCATTTTTACAGTATGTAGGTGTATATGCGAATGTCACCAGTCTAACCATTCCCACTAACTTGGGCAATGCACACTTCCAGGGAGATCTTATTTTTTGACCTTTGGGGTGAATCTACCACTCATGAGAGCAGCTGGATTGAGAGCCCTGGAGACTAAAGGCTCTTTGGGACAGAACCAGCTCAGAGAGTGACAGCATAAGCCTCCTCCCACGGCTCCACCAACATGTTTCAATTGTGATGCGGGGGGGGGCACCTCAAAAGGGGAGAAACTATTTTAGATTCAAAACATGTTCAGTGTTTGGCCCTCTTTGGCAGGGCCGGCTCCAGGCACCAGCTTAACAAGCAGGTGCTTGGGACGGCCAAGGGAGAGGGGCGGCACCTGCGGCAATTCGGGGGCGGCAGGTCCCTCACTCCCTCTAGGAGCGAAGGACCTGCCGCTGAACTGCCGCCGCCGATCGCGGCTTTTTTTTTTTTTTTTTTCCAATTGCCGCCGCCGATCGCGGCTTTTTTTTTTTTTTTTTTTGCTTGGGGCGGCAGAAATGCTGGAGCCGGCCCTGCTCTTTGGAGATGACTTGCAAGAGAGCTAATTAGGGAGATGGGTTTTGTGATGTACACATTGGGGCAGGGACCATCTTTTTGCTCTGTGTTTGTACAGCACCTAGCACAGGGGGGTGCAGGTCCAGGACTGGGGCTTTAGGTGTCATAGTAATAGAAATAATAATCATGCACTGGGAAATGGACTGAGGCCACCAAACCCGTTTCACATAGGGCACTGAACCACCAGGCCATCAGACGGCAATGCTCTTCTGGTGCTATCAGCATACTGTAGCCTGGATTTGAATTGGTATCAGAGGCCCCAGTTCAGCAAAGCACTTAAGCTCGTGCCTGTCTTTAAGGATGAGCTTAACTTTAAATCCAGATACGTGCTTGAAGTTAAGCATATGCTTAAGTACTGCTGAATCAAGATGCAAGTGCTAGTGAATTCCCCCTCCCATTACCGACCTTCAGTTATGTAGTCCCCCAGGATGGCCCTGATTCTACTCCCACTTCAGTCATTAGGAGTTTTGCCATTGACGTCAATGGAAGTAAGAGCAGTTCTATTTTTCATATCTACTTATTAATTACATGTTATTTATCATTACTATTTAGAGTTTGAATGTGCAGCCCTTACTCATGAGCAAGCACTTACTCAGGTGAATAATCCCATTTGATGCCAATCTCCATATGAGTGCACACCAAAGTAACTTTTTTTCCATAGGTCCCTTATTGGTTATGCTTCTTATATATACATGTTCCATTCCAATCTTTCAATCACTATTTAGATCTCTTCTTTTAGGTTTTATTGATTTGTAGGCATTTTAGATTGATTATCTGTCTAGCTCTCACTAACTCTTTGTAGCCATGCACTATTGTATGTTTCTCCAAGCGTATGTAGCAAAAAGTTTTAAATTGTTAAACAAGTTGTCATAACTATAAAGGGAAGGGTGACAGCTCTCCTGTGTACAGTGCTGAGATCCCTCCTAGCCAGAGACTCCAAATCCTTTTACCTGTAAAGGGTTAAGAAGCTCGGGTAACCTGGCTGACACCTGACCCCAGGGACCAATAAGGGGACAGGATACTTTCAAATCTTGGGGGGGGAAAGGCTTTTGTGTGTGTCCTTTGTTTGAGGGGTTGTTCGCTCTTGGGACTGAGAGGGACCAGACATCAATCCAGGTTCTCCCCATCTTTCTAAACAAGTCTCTCTTATTTCAAAATTGTAAGTAAAAGCCAGGCAAGGCGTCTTAGATTTACTTTGTTTTCTCAATTTGTAAATGTACCTTTTACTAAAGTGCTTATCTTGTTTGCTATACTTTGAACCTAAGACAGAGGGGATTCCTCTGAGCTCTTTAAGTTTGATTACCCTGTAAAGTTATTTTCCATACTGATTTTGCAGAGATGATTTTTACCTTTTGCTTTAATTAAAAGCCTTCTTTTTAAAAACCTGATTGATTTCTCCTTGTTTTAAGATCCAAAGGGGGTTTGGATCTGTATTCACCAGGAGTTGGTGAAAGGAAGGAGGGGGGAAGGGTCAATCTCTCCTTGTTTAAGATCCAAGCAGTTTGGATCTGTATTCACCAGGGAATTGGTGAAAGGTTTCTCAAGGCTTCCCAGGGAGGGAATCCATCGAGAATGGTGGCAGCGGGACCAGAGCTAAGCTGGTAGATAAGCTTAGCAGTTTTCATGCAGGCCCCTACATTTGTACCCTAAAGTTCAAAGTAGGGATACAGCCTTGACATGGTGGCACAGCGGTGGGATCGTTTTAAACCCAAAAGCCAGTAAGATTTTTTTTTCCTTCTAGCTGCTTGGAAAGCAGAGCTGAAGGTAGATGCATATCTTATCTCTCCTTGCCTGAAGGCAGAGGTGTTAAGTTTTTTTAACAAGGTCCTTTGTTAAGAGAACGGTTCAATAAGTGAGCAAACTTTGATCTAGTAAAGGTAATTTACAAGGTGAATTGTTTTTTTTTTTCTTTTTACATCCTCGGGAGTAGCTTGTTAGAAAGTCTCTGTTAACTCAGCAGCACTCAGCAGGAGCCTGAGCTAAGTACATCCCAGTTTCAGTCAACTGCAGAGGGGTGTGACCCAGCACAAGAAAACCAGGAAAATGACTACCAAAGAAGAAAAAGCTAAAGAGGAGGCCCACAAGAGAGCTATGGAGCTGAAAGAAAAAGAGATAGAGCTGAGAGACAGAGAAGAGAAAGCCAAAGAGGGGGCCCACAAGAGAGAGATGGAGCTGAGAGACAGAGAAGAGAAAGCCAAAGAGGAGGCCCACAAGAGAGAAATGGAGCTGGAAAAAGCCAAGCAGGAGGCCCATAAAAGAGAGATGGAGCTGAGAGAAAGAGAAGAAAAAGCCAAACAGGAGGCCCATAAAAGAGAGATGGAGCTGAAAGAAAAAGAGATGGAACTGGAAGCAGCAAGGACTAGGCAGGGTGCATCAGACCATCCTAACAACTCCTCTCCAGGTACCACTTCCCATCCCAGGAAATTCCCCACCTACAAGGCAGGCGATGATACTGAGGCCTTCTTAGAAAATTTTGAAAGGGCCTGCCTTGGATACGACATCCCTCCAACCCAGTACATGGTAGAGCTGAGGCCGCAGCTCAGTGGACCCTTAGCAGAGGTGGCGGCTGAAATGCCTAAGGAACACATGAACAGTTATGAACTTTTTAAAAACAAGGCCAGAATCAGAATGGGGCTAACACCTGAGCATGCCCGTCGGCGGTTCAGAGCCCTAAGGTGGAAACCTGATGTGTCATTTACCCGACATGCCTACCACATTGGGAAAAATTGGGATGCCTGGATATCAGGAGCAAATGTTAAATCTACGGAAGAGTTGCCCTTCCTATTGCAAATGGAGCAGTTTTTAGAGGGTGTTCCTGAGGAAATAGAAAGGTACATCCTAGATGGGAAGCCCAAAACTATAACCGAGGCGGGGGAGATTGGAGCCAAATGGGTGGAGGTGACAGAAAAGAAAAAAGCTAGTAGCAGTTGGAGCGAATATCAGAAGGGGCAAGCCGAAACAAAACCTTATCACCGGGGACAACCCAAGGCCCCACCCACATCCCAAGGGAAACCCCAGACGCCTTCTCACCCCACCACACCAGTCTCCATCAACCAACATCGCCCCGGTGATACCTTAGCAGGGCGATGTTTTAAATGTAATGAACTGGGGCACATAAAGGCTCACTGCCCCAAGAACCCCAACCGAATACAGTTCATTACACCCCAATCACACCAAAGAACCCCAGACCCAGATGCCTCTCTCATACCCTCGGAGCGAAGGGAAACCTTGAGAGTGGGCGGAAAGAAGGTTATCGCTTGGAGGGACACTGGGGCACAAGTGTCAACTATCCACCAATCCCTAGTGGACCCCAAACTCATCAACCCGGAGGCTACAGTGACAATTCAACCCTTTGTGTCACAGTCTGTAACCTTGCCTACAGCCAAGTTGCATGTCCAGTACAAGGGCTGGTCAGGAATGTGGGCTTTTGCAGTCTATGACAATTATCCCATTCCCATGCTACTGGGGGAAGACTTGGCCAACCACTAGCCAAGAGGGTGGGAATAGTCACCCGCAGCCAGGCTAAGCAAGCTTTCACCCCCATCCCTGTTCCTGAGCCGTCCACCAGGGCCCCGTCTGTGTTACCGGAGACCCAAAACCAGGTGGTGAAACCGGATCCCCTGCCAACGACTGCAACAGCCGTAGTGGATCCAATCCCAGAGACCCAGCCAAAGCCAGTCCCAGAACCGGAACTGGCAACGCAACCAGCACCAGAACCATTGCCAGCACTGAGTCCAGCGCTTGCAACCCCGTCTACAACTCCAATGCCAGAGGACACCAGCGAGCCTAAACTGGCGGAAGCAGCAGATAACCCTACCCAAGAGGCTCAGCCAGAGCCTGAAATACCACATAGTGCACCAGCGGACAGCGGTTCACAGTCAATGGAAAAAGCCCCAGCACCTACATCGCTTCCAGAGGGACCAAGCCCCAGTCCACAGTCCAAGGAGGAACTGATGTCTCCAGCATCAAGGGAACAGTTCCAGGCCGAGCAGGAAGCAGATGACAGCCTTCAGAAAGCTTGGGCGGCGGCACGGAGCACCCCACCGCCTCTCAGCTCTTCTAACCGATCCCGGTTTGTTGTAGAAAAAGGACTTTTATACAAGGAGACTCTTTCTGGTGGGCACCAGGAAGACTGGCATCCTCAAAGACAGTTGGTAGTTCCCACTAAGTATCGGGTAAAGCTCTTGAGCTTAGCCCATGATCATCCCAGTGGCCATTCTGGGGTGAACAGAACCAAAAACCGGTTGGGGAAGTCCTTCCACTGGGAGGGAATGGGCAAGGACGTTGCTAATTATGTCCGGTCTTGTGAGGTGTGCCAACGAGTGGGAAAGCCCCAAGACCAGGTTAAAGCCCCTCTCCAGCCACTACCCATAATTGAGGTCCCATTTCAGCGAGTAGCTGTGGATATTCTGGGTCCTTTCCCAAAGAAGACACCCAGAGGAAAGCAGTACGTACTGACTTTCATGGATTTTGCTACCCGATGGCCGGAAGCTGTACCCTTAAGCAACACCAAGACTAAAAGTGTGTGCCAGGCATTAGCAGACATTTTTGCCAGGGTAGGGTGGCCCTCCGACATACTTACAGATTCGGGAACTAATTTCCTGGCAGGGAACATGAAAAACCTGTGGAAAGCTCATGGGGTGAATCACTTGGTTGCCACCCCTCATCACCATCAAACCAATGGTCTGGTGGAGAGGTTTAATGGAACTTTGGGGGCCATGATACGTAAATTCGTAAATGAACACTCCAATGATTGGGACCTAGTGTTGCAGCAGTTGCTTTTTGCCTACAGGGCTGTACCACATCCCAGTTTAGGGTTTTCACCATTTGAACTTGTGTATGGCCGCGAGGTTAAGGGGCCATTACAGTTGGTGAAGCAGCAATGGGAGGGGTTTACGCCTTCTCCAGGAACTAACATTCTAGACTTTGTAAGCAACCTACAAAACACCCTCCGACACTCTTTAGCCCTTGCTAAAGAAAACCTAAAGGATGCTCAGAAAGAGCAAAAGGCCTGGTATGATAAACATTCCAGAGAACGGTCCTTCAAAGTAGGAGACCAAGTCATGGTCTTAAAGGCGCTCCAGGCCCATAAAATGGAAGCGTCGTGGGAAGGACCATTCACGGTCCAGGAGCGCCTAGGAGCTGTTAACTATCTCATAGCCTCCCCCACCTCCAACATAAAGCCTAAGGTATACCATGTTAATTCTCTTAAGCCCTTTTATTCTAGAGAATTAAACGTTTGCCAGTTTACAGCCCAGGAAACTGATGACGCGGAGTGGCCTGCAGGTGTCTACTATGAAGGAAAAAGGAATGGTGGCGTGGAAGAGGTAAACCTCTCCACGACCCTGGAACGTCTGCAGCGACAGCAGATAAAGGAGCTGTGCACAAGCTTTGCACCGATTTTCTCAGCCACTCCAGGACGGACCGAACGGGCATACCACTCCATTGACACAGGTAATGCTCACCCAATTAGAACCCCACCCTACCGGGAGTCACCTCATGCCCAAGCGGCTATACAAAGGGAGATCCAGGACATGCTACAGATGGGTATAATCCGCCCCTCTACCAGTGCATGGGCATCTCCAGTGGTTCTAGTTCCCAAACCAGATGGGGAAATACGCTTTTGCGTGGACTACCGTAAGCTAAATGCTGTAACTCGTCCTGACAACTATCCAATGCCACGCACAGATGAGCTATTGGAAAAATTGGGACATGCCCAATTCATCTCTACTTTAGACTTAACCAAAGGGTACTGGCAAGTACCACTAGATGAACCCGCTAAGGAAAGGTCAGCCTTCGTCACCCAGGCAGGGGTGTATGAATTCAATGTACTCCCTTTCGGGTTGCGAAATGCACCCGCCACCTTCCAAAGACTTGTAGATGGTCTCCTAGCAGGATTGGGAGAATCTGCAGTTGCCTACCTCGATGATGTGGCCATTTTTTCTGATTCATGGACAGAACACCTGGAGCACCTGAAAAAAGTCTTCGAGCGCATCCGGCAGGCAGGACTAACTGTTAAGGCTAAAAAGTGTCAAATAGGCCAAAACAGAGTGACGTACCTGGGGCACCAGGTGGGTCAAGGAACTATAAATCCCCTACAGGCCAAAGTGGATGCTATCCAAAAGTGGCCGGTTCCAAAGTCAAAGAAACAGGTCCAATCCTTCTTAGGCTTGGCCGGATATTATAGGCGATTTGTACCACACTACAGCCAAATCGCCGCCCCGCTGACAGACCTAACCAGAAAGAAACAGCCAAATGCAGTTCAGTGGACTGATAAGTGTCAAAAGGCCTTTAACCAGCTTAAGGCAACACTCATGTCTGACCCTGTGCTAAGGGCCCCAGACTTTGACAAACCGTTCCTAGTAACCACAGATGCTTCCAAGCGAGGCGTGGGAGCAGTTTTAATGCAGGAAGGACCAGATCAAGAATTCCATCCTGTCGTGTTTCTCAGCAAGAAACTGTCTGAGAGGGAAAGCCACTGGTCAATCAGCGAAAAGGAATGCTACGCCATTGTGTACGCGCTGGAAAAGCTACGCCCATATGTTTGGGGACGGCGCTTCCAACTACAAACAGACCATGCTGCGCTACAGTGGCTTCATACCGCCAAGGGGAATAACAAAAAACTTCTTCGGTGGAGTTTAGCTCTCCAAAATTTTAATTTTGAAATACAACACATTTCGGGAGCTTCTAACAAAGTGGCTGATGCACTCTCCCGGGAAAGTTTCCCAGAGTTAACTGGTTAACAATTGTTCTTAAAATAAAACATATTGTTAGTTTTTATATAATCAGTAGTATGTCTAAAGGTACATGTGTCTTATTAACTCTGTTTTCTCCTAGAGCTCCAGGAAAGAAATCACAGCCAGTGTGGAACCAAACGTCCAACACTATCTGTGATTTGGGGGGCGTGTCATAACTATAAAGGGAAGGGTGACAGCTCTCCTGTGTACAGTGCTGAGATCCCTCCTAGCCAGAGACTCCAAATCCTTTTACCTGTAAAGGGTTAAGAAGCTCGGGTAACCTGGCTGACACCTGACCCCAGGGACCAATAAGGGGACAGGATACTTTCAAATCTTGGGGGGGGAAAGGCTTTTGTGTGTGTCCTTTGTTTGAGGGGTTGTTCGCTCTTGGGACTGAGAGGGACCAGACATCAATCCAGGTTCTCCCCATCTTTCTAAACAAGTCTCTCTTATTTCAAAATTGTAAGTAAAAGCCAGGCAAGGCGTCTTAGATTTACTTTGTTTTCTCAATTTGTAAATGTACCTTTTACTAAAGTGCTTATCTTGTTTGCTATACTTTGAACCTAAGACAGAGGGGATTCCTCTGAGCTCTTTAAGTTTGATTACCCTGTAAAGTTATTTTCCATACTGATTTTGCAGAGATGATTTTTACCTTTTGCTTTAATTAAAAGCCTTCTTTTTAAAAACCTGATTGATTTCTCCTTGTTTTAAGATCCAAAGGGGGTTTGGATCTGTATTCACCAGGAGTTGGTGAAAGGAAGGAGGGGGGAAGGGTCAATCTCTCCTTGTTTAAGATCCAAGCAGTTTGGATCTGTATTCACCAGGGAATTGGTGAAAGGTTTCTCAAGGCTTCCCAGGGAGGGAATCCATCGAGAATGGTGGCAGCGGGACCAGAGCTAAGCTGGTAGATAAGCTTAGCAGTTTTCATGCAGGCCCCTACATTTGTACCCTAAAGTTCAAAGTAGGGATACAGCCTTGACACAAGTGTTATTATATTACCTCTCTCAAGTGCTTTAAATGTTGTTTTAAACATGTATTTGGATCAGTGTGCATTGCTTTCATCTTTGGAATTAATTTAAAATATTTAGTATAGCAGATAGATTGCCTTGTTAACAAGTGCTTTACTGAAATTTCATGATCTATAGCACACCCTAGTGATATCTGGGAATCATGAAGTAGACCCAATCACTTCAGCTTACTCAGTGGTGAAACAGAGCAGACAGCCCCACTGAGAGACTTATGTCACTTAAAGGGATTCCTTCAGCTCTGACATGGAAAAGACGTTTGAATTATTTTGTTTCTAGGGAGACAAAAAAAAAAGATTAGATTTAAGAAACTATAAGACTACAGTATATTCTTCTGTAAACAGAGCATCTGTTAAATGACTTCATCTCCTTTTCTGAAAATTGAAAATGTTGGGCATATTCTGATAACGGAGCACAGGGAAAAGCAGCAATAGCTGTGTGGAAAGAGGAAAATGATCATTGTTTAAGTCTCAGGACAGTGTACAGATCAGAGCAGGATAAAATGAAATCATTATCAATATTTTGAAGGAGACCAATGCTTAAGATTCTGCATGGGACAGAAACCAGATTGATTAATATATTTCTGTTGTCTTACAGCTAAAATATTCAAACTAAAATTAGGCAATGTAATACCTACTTTTATACCTGTACAGGTAGTCTGGTTTTCAGAGGTCCTTTGGAACCTAAATATGGGTTTAGATAGCTAACTGATCCTGCAAAGGGATATGTATATGTTTAACTTTTAAGCAATATTCAACTCACCTTTGTCAGGATCAGAATAATTTGGTTTCTTTTTAATAGTGTGGATTTACTGCTTATGAAGAGTACTGAATTGTTATTGCTCAGCATTGTTATCTAAGAAAGGCAATAAGGTGTGAAAGGACAGAAGGGAGGTAAGAATGATAGGAACAGGGAGGGAAATAGACGGACAAGGCCTGTGAGATGATTTGAAACAAATTCATGGAGGGTTTTACATGGGGAGCTGGTGGAGCTGTTTGAGGATGGAAGAGATGAGCTTGAGAAGGTCACAGAAGGAAGTTAAAATAGTCAAGATGAGAGAAGATGAAGAGCCTTTCAGCAGAGGTGGATTTGAATCAGTAATAAACCTGGGCAATATTGCAGGGAGGGCACTGAGCTATTTGCGCACATACATTAAGGAATGAGAGAAGGTTTAGGATCCAAAGATCACCTATTATTTATGGTTAGTGAGGATGAGAATTCAAACATATATCCACGCCAATAAAGGGAGATTCCTGAAGGTAACTATAAAAGACATGTGTTGTCCCTTTTCATATGGACTCAGGGAAGGAGGACTTGTAACAACAGTTCAGACCCTGGTGCAGAGCTCCCAAAATTAAAGTCCCCAAACAAAGTCTCTGGGCCTATTCAGGCTAGACCCCTGAAACTGAGAGACTCCATTGTAGCCTGCATGGCTTCTAATCCCTCTCTATTCCTACCCAACTTCATGTTTAAATAGCCCAGGCCAAGCCCCAGAATGGGGAAGGGGGACCTTCTTGATTACACCTAGGCTGTCTTAGTTGTAGGCTCCAGCCTGTCCTTTAAAAGGGTAGTTCACTTCTTCACAGTAACATTGAATTAAAGTCACAGTGCACTTCCCTGCTCTAACAAAAACTGGACAGAATAGTAATTGTAGAGACTGACCCTGATCCAGGCCATTTGTGTCACTTCAGTGGTGCAAAGGGCCCATAAAGCTGGTATAAATATTAGCTGTCTCAGCAGATCCACTACGACACTGCCTTTTGCCCCCCAGTTCTGGTTCAGGGAACATGCATCTGGGGAAAGAAAGGGCACAGCCAAAACACACTGCACTCCAGCCAGCATAACTGTCCGTGAGGCTGCTCTAATTTACACAATGGTCCAACCAACACCAGATGCCTCAAGGATTGCAGGAGCACAAAGCAGAGCATGGCTGGAATCAATGATCTGGTCCCATGTCTTTGTTATGCCCACAGAAAGATATTAGCCTACTGTACAGCAGGGCTTATGGTGGATTTCTATCTATCTATCTATGCCCCATACTCATCATGGTGTCTGTCGTAATTTGGGGAGGGAGAAAACTTTACCTTCAAAAAAACTCTGCAGATGCCAGGTTATCTAAACAATAATGGAAATGAGCATTTTGTTTTATGTAAATAAAATAGAAAGTTTGCAACAATATATGTTCCTTATTTAAATGAAATGCAAATTATTTTGCAAAACAGGGAAAAACCAGCACAACTGAAAACAACACAATTGTTTCCAAGAGCGCTTCACATTTATTTCAAATCCACATACAATATTGCATTCATGCTTAATTATTTCCCCAATGCTAGTATAAGCATTACTAGTTCCCTTTGTCTTCCTGATTTTGCATGCAATGTGATTAGCAAAAATGCTTGTGCACTACCAACTCCTGTACATATGGGGTTTAGCCTCATTGTTTAAGGGGTGGAGCAACAAGCGCTATAAACATTAGTGCTGCCAAATTTGTCACACGTGAGTCCTCAGAGGTGTACAAATAGCACTCATTTCATTTAAATCCTCTTCCACATTTTGCATTGCTACCATAACTGCAACCCTATTGTCTGGATGTATTATTTGAAGCAGCTTTTCTCCCATTGTTTGTGTACTGTAATCCTTTAGCTTTCTGTAGTCATCGTGAGACGCTTACTTGAAAGAAATCACTTAGCTCTCACAGATCACTCTCTCCAAACCTGCTGGCAAAGGAACAGGCCATGACTAAAGCATGAGACCTATGATCTTTCTGAAGAAAATCTCTTCTGTAGAGTTTATAATTTGTTGCTTTCATGGGGCTCTATTCTCAGGGTTTGTGCTCAGCGTTATCTTTCCTCCCCTGTGGATTTTTCAACAAGGCATGATGGGAATGTTAGCTGGAAAAAAGAGAAGTAATGCTGGCTGTAGACATGTAGCCTAATGCACATTTTACACACAGATCAAATCCAGGCAAAGGGAGACATCTACTGTTTGACAGAAATTAATAAACCTTGTTTATTCTAATCGCAGCAGAATCTCAGCCCTTTATCCTTCCGTGGTGTAAAAATTGGCATATCAGGCTGTGAGTCTTTCAACAGGATTCGGAAAACTGAGTTCCTGTCTGCTCAGTGCAGACATAAAAACATCCCATATAGCTTTTCATAAGAGAAAGGACTGGCCCCAATTTGGCCAAAATTTCCTCTTTCCAATTTAAGATTGTCTGCTTGGGTGATGCCCTCCATCCCAGAGATCGCTGCATTTCATTGGTGACATGATTTCCTGTATGTGGATTGTTTGTATGTAAAATGCTTTGGGATTAAAAGATTCTATATAAATGTAAGATTTTTTATTTTATTTATTTAACTAATGTGCTTCAGTTTTCCTCTAATTAGTTCCTAATTCCTATTTAGTATGTCCCCCAAACTGAGGCTCCTGGAGAGCCAGTGATCTATAAAGCACTTGCTGATAGTCTATGGAGAGCTGGCTGGTCACGTGGTGTTGACTCTCTTTGTTTCCAGCTGCTAAATCACATTCCAAGATGGCTAAAAAGTACATAAACATTTCCCTGCTGTTGCCTTCCCAGGTAAGCGATTGCTGTGGTAGCCACAAGGTGATCCTAAATGGGAAGGGAAGTCGTCCATGGGATTGCAAAGGGGATGGGAGGTGGCCCATAAGACAATCTCTCTTTAAGAAAAGATTGACACTGCATGAGGAAGCTCTGAGAAAGCTTGAGAAACTCCTCAGTTCATCAGTGGGAGTATTTCCATGGGCTTCAAGAAGCTTTGAATCAGGCCCTCAATGTATCAAAATAATTGTATTCAACCTTGTTCATCATCTGGCAATGAGGTGCGTGTGTGTGGAAGGAATGAGCAGAACACATGCTAACCCCTATGTCACACAAGAGAGCTAGCACCCATTGAAGTCAATGGAAAGATTCCCCTTGGCTTTGGATCAGGCTGTTAGTGCATACAGTAACTCCTCACTTAACGTCGTAGTTATGTTCCTGAAAAATGCAACTTTAAGTGAAACGATGTTAAGCGAATCCAATTTCCCCATAAGAATTAATGTAAATAGAGGGGATTAGGTTCCAGGGAAAATTTTTTCGCCAGACAAAAGGCATTATATACATTTTAAACAAGCAATTTAATACAGGTACTGTACTATAGTTGGGAGGTGCCCCTGCCTTACCCTACACAGGCACAGCCTGCTGGCACTGGAGATGAGGCAGGCAAGGAAGCTGAAGGTGCTGTAGGCTAGGAGAAGCACCTTGTGCAGCAGCGGCAGCTTCCCCTACTCTGCAAGCAGCAGGGGCGGGGGGCTCAACCCTCAGCCCACCCACTCCCCCCTTCCCCCAAGCCCTCACCTTTGACCTGCCTCTTCTCCACCCCCCCACCTCCTCCCCCTCTAGTTCCCAGGCTGCGTCCTCATTCCTCTCCCCTCCTTCCCCTCCCTTCTAAACGCCACAAGCCAGCTGATTGCCCCGGGCAGGAGGCAGGGGAGGGAGGGGGAGCCTGCACACCGAGTCCTCGCTCCTCCCTCCCGCCTGGGGCAATCAGCTGGCTTTTCGCGTTCGGGAGGCAGGGGAGGGAGGGGGAGCCTGCACGCCGAGTCCTTGCTGCTCCCCCCTCCCTCCTGCCCCCAAAACGCCGCAAGCCAGCTGATTGCTGCAGACAGGAGGCGGGGAAGGCGCTGATCCACGGGGTCTGCCGGCGGGCGGGAGGCGCTTTGGGGGGGGGGGGTGTAGGGAGGCTGCCAGCTGTGGAGAAAGCAGGCAGCCAAACAACGTAACAGTGGAGCATTGCACAACTTTAATTGATCAGCAACGTAACAACGAAACAACGTTAACCGGGACGACTTAAAGTGAGGAGTTACTGTATTTCTAGCAATAAATAAATAAATAAATAAAATAAAAGTTGTGTTTACTTGGAGCTAGGGTTGTATTGTGACAGATTTTCATTACCAATCTGCCTGAAGGCGTCAGTTGATCAGGCTGATGCCTCCGGATCTTTTCAGGGAGGAGATGACGAAGCACACCAAGGGTCTAAATTTTAAAGCTTTATTGATAAAATAATAAAATAACAGCAGAGAGTGCTGGGAACGCTCCCACGTCACTCAGGGGAAGAAAGAAAGCGTTAATGCCCTAAGCCCTAACCCACTTTCATACTCACACATGCACGACCCAGACTGGCCAAGTCTGGGTGTAACGTTAGAAGAAGTGGGGGAGGGGAAGGTGGACGGGAGTGCTGTCCTGGGCCCAGGTCGTCCAAGGATCTGCTGTGCTCTCCGACTTGCTCTGGCTCTCAGGAGGGTTATAAGTCCTGGGTTCCTTTGGGGATGTTTTTGTCCAGGGCCCTCTGTTCCTGGTGCTCTTTATACCAGTCCAAACAAGCTTTCTGTGGCCTCCCCGGTTTCCCAAAACATCCTGGCTCCGGAGACTGTTTTCCCCTCTATTGGCCTTTGCTGTTGCCGTTTCATTCACTCTCGCTGTTATCTCTGCAGCTCTGTGTCTCATTCGCTCTCACTGTTCTTTCACTGTTCTTGCCGTTATCTCTGCAGCTTTGCTCAACTTAGTTCTTCTCTTCTCATGGCTGGTCGGGGGGGTTGGACTTAGACTCATAGACTCATAGACTTTAAGGTCAGAAGGGACCATTATGATCATCTAGTTCGACCTCCCGCATGATGCAGGCCACAAAAGCTGACCCACCCATTCCTGGAATAATTCTCTCCCTTGACTCAGCTGTTGAAGTCCCCAAATCATGATTTAAAGACTTCAAGTCGCAGAGAATCCTCCAGCAAGCGACCCCTGCCCCATGCTGCGGAGGAAGGCGAAAAACCTCCAGGGCCTCTGCCAATCTACCCTGGAGGAAAATTCCTTCCCGACCCCAAATATGGTGATCAGCTGAACCCCGAGCATGTGAGCAAGATTCTCCAGCCAGACCCTCCGGAAAAAAGTTCTCTGTAGTAACTTTTAATAAAATAAAAATAAAATAAATAAATGGAAATATCCTATCTCCTAGAGCTGGAAGGGATCTTGAAACGTCATCGAGTCCAGCCCCCTGCCTTCACTAGCAGGACCAAGTACTGATTTTGCCCCAGATCCCTAAGTGGCCCCCTCACGGATTGAACTCACAACCCTGGGTTTAGCAGGCCAATGCTCAAACCACTGAGCTATCCCTCCCCCCTAATATCCCATCATTGACCATTGTTACTAATTACCAGCGATGGCACGTTAATGACCTATTGACTAAAATCACGTTATCCCATCAAACCATCCCCTCCATAAACTTATCAAGCTTAATCTTAAAGCCAGAGAGGTCTTTCGCCCCCACTGTTTCCCTCGGAAGGCTGTTCCAGAACTTCACCCCTCTGATGGTTAGAAACCTTCGTCTAATTTCAAGGCTAAACTTCCCGACGGTCAGTTTATATCCATTTGTTCTCGTGTCCACATTAGTACTGAGCTGAAATAATTCCTCTCCCTCCCTGGTATTTATCCCTCTGATATATTTAAAGAGAGCAATCATATCCCCCCTCAGCCTTCTTTTGGTTAAGGTAAACAAACCGAGCTCCTTGAGTCTCCTTTCATACGACAGGTTTTCCATTCCTCGGATCATCCTAGTGGCCCTTCTCTGTACCCGTTCCAGTTTGTATTCATCCTTTTTAAACATGGGAGACCAGAACTGCACACAGGACTCCAAATGAGGTCTCACCAGTGCCTTGTATAACGGAACCAGCACCTCCTTATCCCTACTAGAAATATCTCGCCTAATGCATCCCAGGACCGCATTAGCTTTTTTCACAGCCACGTCACATTGCCGACTCATAGTCATCCTGCGATCAACCAGGACTCTGAGGTCCTTCTCCTCTTCCGTTACTTCCAACCGATGCATCCCCAGCTTATAACTAAAATTCTTGTTAGTCATCCCTAAATGCATAACCTTACACTTCTCACTATTAAATTTCATCCTATTACTATTACTCCAGTTTACAAGGTCATCCAAATCTCCCTGCAGGATATCCCGATCCTTCTCCGAATTGGCAATACCTCCCAACTTTGTATCATCCGCAAACTTTATCAGCCCACTCCTACATTCGGTTCCGAGGTCAGTGATAAATAGATTAAATAAAATCGGACCCAAAACCGAACCTTGAGGAACTCCACTGGTAACCTCCCTCCAACCTGACCTCTTGGCAGGGAGCAGCTGGCCTTGGGCTGGAGTTAGCTTCTCATCTTCAGACTGAGCTTGCCAGCTGCAGTGTTGAATTAACCCGTTCTCTGCTTTCTTCTTTCTCTCCCGCCCCCTCAGCCTCTCGTACACCTGCAAAGGAATCTTCCACTCTCCACTTACACACCTTTAACCCTCCCCAAAATGCTTTGCGATGCTTGCAACAGTGTTAGCAATTTACAGTGCTGATCTACCTTCCCAGGGGACTCCCTAAGGGGAGGGGGCCATTGGGTTGTGACAGTATGTACCTATCACTGAAGAGGAAAATCCTTCACAGAACATGTATTACTCTAAAAACCACAAACACTAGAAAGTCTGGAAATTCAAAGTCAAGGACACACTTAAAAACCCCTTAAACACTGGAAATGTGTTGTTAAAGTAATCCCAAATATCTTAACTCTGCCCATGTTGCACTAGACCAAGACATTCTGGTGAAGGAATGTGTGATAAGAACTTTAAGATGAAATATTAAATCCAGAGCATCTACTTTATTTGCAGTTTGCCCATAAGGTTGAACTCTGATGTACACTTTTCTCAGGTATGTTCTGGAGAGGAGTGGGAGGCAGTGGATCTGGGAATAGTCTTTTTTCCTTACCTCTGAAAGATGTGGAGATATATGTAGTTATGTGTGTTTATTAATGATACTCTATTTAAAGGCAGCCAAAGGCACACTTTCAGCTATAGTGTGTGCACAAGTACCTGGGTACATGCTGCTTCTGCTGGTTCAGAATACTGGCTTTAACATTCGGGTTCACATAGCTTTTTTTGAGAGGGAAGCCCAGTAGTCGTTCTGCACCGGTAACATGACTCAGCAATCGTCTAGCAGAGCAAGTGCAGAACAGCATAAATGAGTGACACTATAAAGAAGAATTTTAGAAAGTAGAATGGAGTTATCTGCTCTAGAAGTTAGAATGTGAAAAAAGTTCCATGGAGTCTTCAATCACCAGAAATGGTCAGGATCATAGTTCTATGTCCATACCATCCCTGGTATTAAAATGGGTATTGATTCAATACTGATTGAGAGGTCAGAGTGCCAGCCTAAGGCACCAACACCATTTCTGTAAGCACCTGGGTCTTCCTAAGTAATTACCCTTTCAAATACTGATTAGGTCTGTCCCTGTTTAGCTTATGAGATCTGACAAGATCACAAATCTAAAACATCAGGATCAGGAAAACAAATTAAGGCTGCAATCCCACTAAAGGATCCACTCACGTAGACTCTTAGACCCTTCTGGAGTCACACTAAAACCCATGGGTTCCATGCAGACCTGAGTGTCTGTACAATGGATCCCTTTGTAGGATCTGGTCCTAAAGTTCCCTACTAATCTCACTGACTTTGGTAGCCTTAAACAGTCATCTTTGCATAGGGTTGAATTATTCTTCAACTATTTCTCCAGGACATTAGGCATAAACTTGCTTTTCCTTAACAGTGGACCTGCCTCTTTCTCGCTCTTTCTCTCTCTCTTTAAAACACTCTTTTTGCACTTAATGCAAAAGATAATTCCACTCCCCATTAAAATTTGAGTTGCTTTATGTGTATTGCACAGTTCCCCTGGGTAGTGGTACTGTGTAGCTCACTATTATTCCAAAACTCTTGTATATATTTTTGGATCATCCTTCAAGGTTCGGGTGACATAAAGCAATTCATAGTGTTTTGTGACCTTCTGCACCAGTTGTTCATCTTTTTGGCATTGAAACTGATTTTGCCCATCTCGGCATTCCATCACCTGAGTGTGAAGGAGATCAAGCGAGAACCTTTTATTGCATCAGCAGCAAAAGTGGGATAATTTAGCTCTCTCATACTGTTCTCCAAAATCACCCAACAAGCTGATGAGGCAAACCTCTTCTTTGTTTAATACCACAAAAGGTGCATAGAAAGCAAGGAAGGATTCACTTCATATGCAAAACCTACTGTATCATTTAGTTATGTTTAGTGAGAAAACCCAGTGTAATGCAGTGGTTCTCAACCTTTCCAGACTACTGAACCCCTTGTAGGAGTCTGATTTGTCTTGCGTACCTCCAAGTTTCACCTCACTTAAAAACTACTTGCTTACAAAATCAGACATAAAAATACAAAAGTGTCACAGCACACCGTTACTGAAAAATTGCTTACTTTCTAATTTTTACCATATAATTATAAAATAAATTATCTGGAATATTAATATTAATAATTTCAAATTATTAATATTTCAGTTGTATAGCATATAAAGCAGTATAAACAAGTCATTGTCTGTATTACATTTTAGTTTGTACTGATTTAGCTAGTGCTTTTTATGTAGCCTATTGTAAAACTAGGCAAATATCTAGATGAGTTGATGTACCTCCTGGAAGACTTCTGCGTACCCCTGGTTGAGAACCACTGGTCTAATGAATATCTACCGTCAAATGAGAGGAAAAGAATTGCCTCTGAGGCTTCCCTCTGATTACAGTGGGCCTCAGTAGTCCCTTTGCTGTGTCCTGACTAATGATAGGGTCACTTGCAGTATATTATTTAGCCACTCAAAAGTGAGCATCAATGGGAGCTTCTAGAACTTCTGGAAAATCTGGCCACATGTGAGGATGCCTGAGTATGGAATTAGGAACGTAACTATATCTCTGCGTTGTACAGAGTTCTAGACAAGGTGTAGCTCTTGGTAAACAAGGGAGACAACACTGGAATTGAAGCCATGTGGAAGCTCAGTTGTAACTCTTTTCTATAATAAATGCCTTCTGTTTAAGAAGGACTATGATTCCGTATGTCATGACACTACTTTTCACTCACCTTTTCTTTCCTGGTGAGGCTTTCCCTGTATTGATGTTCCAGAGTGCACTGTGCTTATGAAAATCCAGAGCCAAATTTCAAGAACTCTGCAATTTCAGAAATGTATTGTGTAACCCACATACCTCCTGGGTGTGGTGTTCTGTTCCATCTAGTGCAGTGTCTCCCAAACTTCTGAAAGCTCAGCCACTCTTCAGAGAATTTAAGCCAACTGCAACCCTGCAGTCCTGTTATGTGGTGTTAAAGACCTACTCCTCCTAATTAATACATCTGTCATGGCATCTCCCTCCTCCTGACTACTCCTCCATGCTTTCCACTCCCACACACATTTTGGGAAACACTGGCAAAGATCTTCATAATATGACACTTCTCTCCTTTCTGACATGCTTTGACAAGCAGTGAAATAGTTAACAATATTGACATTTAAAATATCACCATTAGCATCTGAGTTAGAGCCCGCTGAAATGATCAGGGAAGTTCACCTCTCAGAGCTATTGTTTCAGGCTTTCTGCAAATTCAGGTAGACATCTCTATATCAGCTACACTCCTGGCAGCTTTTGAAGTGTTTTCTTTACAACCATGAAAGCTAGAGATTTATTTTTTTCTTTTTAAAAGAAAGCCTGAGACTATGGAGGACGATTGAAAGGTCTGCCCATGGCTAGTCCTTCACACATACCCAGGAAAACACTAGGGTAAGGGGAAATCTAGGGGAGAGCTTCTCCAGCCAGTGCTGCCCATGCTCACCAAGCTCCCTCTTGGTCACATGATCCCCCTGGAAACAAGCCATCCTAAGTGCCTGGTCTGAAAGGGCTGAGCCCCAGTAGCAAGCGGGCTAGGAATCTCTGCTTTTTTGGGAGCCAGCACACTCTACTACAAGCAGTAGCGGGTTATTGGACCCTGACATTGTCACTGAGTAAAGGATAGGGTCTCAGCAGTAGTGATATTTCTTTTCCATGATCCCCTGCAGAAGGGCAGAGATCCTTGACAATGGCAGTAGGCACCTCTTCCCCTTACGATATTTACATTATGTATTGATAGCCAAAATATGTGGCAAACTCGACTTGGTTGCTAGTGCATGGTCCTGTCTCTTGATTGTTCTTTTCTTTTTGTTACATATTAAGCTGTAGAATTCCTAGTAACCCGGGCAGGAGAAGGGAAAGATACTATAAATATGACTGGGAAAATAAATAATGTAATGCATTGACATTGGAAAAGGGAACAAAGGAAGACAATGCAGCAGGAACAGAAATGAAATACATTTGTAAGAGCCAGGAGCACTGCACTGAACACTTTGAGATTATGGAAAGGTTTTATCTCACAATGGGGCTGCCTTGAACTGCTGTTGCTAATGCCACTGAGTTCCAAGGAAACAAATGTAAATTCCTGCTGCTTCTATGATATGTACTGATGAAGGCACCCAATCTATCTAGACATTCATTAGACAAACAAGACTAAACTTTGGTTTCAAGTTAAGCAATGGAAAAAAAAGAAAAAAAAGATTGAAAAATGGGTTTTCCCTCATTTCCCCATAAGCAATATGATTACTCTTTTAAATGTCAGGACTGTTTGGAATAGTCGCGTATTTCTCTAAATAACAGTGCTAAATTCAGTAGACCTTTGCAAGTTACTGTAAAAGACCATGATTGAAGTCCACTATCAGCATACAGCAAATTGCATCAGTACCTTGCTTCTCTAATTCTCTCTTACTTGTCCTTTGCCAGTAAGCCTTATGGGACAATTTTTTAGCGGTGCCATTTCCTTTGCAATGTTCATTTGCATTAGGGTGACCAGACACCAAGTGTGAAAAATCGGGACGGAGGTGGGGGATAATAGGAGCCTATATAAGAAAAAGACCCAAAAATCGGGACTGTCCCTATAAAATCGGGACATCTGGTCACCCTAATTTGCATGCACAAACTGGGTTCTTGCATACTTGCCAACTTGCATGTGCAATTAACTGGTGTACAAATACAAATGTTCCTTTGTTGCAAGGAAGATCCAGGGTTTTATGGGTATTTTGAGTGGGGGTACATTTCTGTAGGTGTTCCCGAGGTGCTTTGTTTTGAATATGTGACAGTCTAAGTCCTTCCACTACACACTTTTGACCCACACTTCTGATATATGTCAAGTTCACAAAATGCTCTCCAGAATAACCCAAAAGGAAACAACTTCAGATTATCCTTTCATTTGTTACAAATCATGTCACCTCCAGTTAGGAAGACAATATACTATACTTCCAAGGACGAAAATTACTAGGGAGCCAGAGACCAGAACAATGTGCCTTGAATTAACAAAGCAGACTAAACTCTGCCTCGGGTGTGGCACTAGTTATTGGTTAAAACTGGACCATGTGATTCTGAAGTATAGTTAGGCAAATCTATGTTTATTAAAGCACATAATTTGATAGAAACTACATAGAATGAAAATATTTGTCAGTTTGTTCAGTTTAAAAGCTTTCTTCTAAATGGTAATATAAAACAACATAGCAGGGTTAGAAGGTGTTAATGTAGCCACCAGATGGAGCCATCTGTGTAATAAAAGCAGTTTGAAAGGAAATCATAGTTCATTTATTGTACTGTATACTTTTCTGTTTCAACAAGAACAACTCTGACTTTTGTGCTATATATTCCTCAATATCTAGCCAGCCTATTCAAAAAGTTTGATGGGATTTTTGACATGTAGTGTGAGAGTGAATAGGTTAGTACTGAAACTAGAATATTTCTAAAATGATAGGTAAGATACTGTGTCATCCGGTGCAGTTTGCTATACACATACCGGGTGAAATCCTGGCTCCAGGGATGTCAATGGCAAAACACCCATTGACTACTTCAGTGTGGGCAAGATTTCACCCATGGTGCATATATATTTACAGTAATACTCATAGCCTAACTAGGATACATTCATCATTACTGAATATTTGTATCTTCATTTTGCTGGTATTTTACCCTAGAAAAAATATAGCAAGTTAATGAAATCTCCAGTCACCTGCCCCTAGTAAACTATGAATATTTGTCTTTTTTGGAGTTTTAAGTGAGCATTTAGTTTCCTTCCCCTGAATATTGCCAGACTCCAGTGCTCCAAACGCCTCCCCCCTTTGGAAAGCTGCTTACAGTTGGAATTATTCACTTTTTAAACAATTTACATGACATTTTGTTTCTTTATTCTTTTTTGTTTTGTTTTGTTAAATTAAATGCCTTTTGCATCTAAGTCATAAAAATCAAGAGCACCAGTAGGCCTGTAACATTTTGAGATGTTACACTCAGAGGGTTATTTTATGTGATCATATAAAGCGTGGGAGGTTAAGAAGTCCCAAGTGTAACCACAGGGAGGGAAAGAAAGACACAGAGATGGGAAGCTTTATTTCTTATTGGTTTCCTCGTTCATTCCACTCACCTCCCACAGAGGAGTCTAATGGGAGATGGTTTACTTTAGCATCAGAGAGATGGTATTATAATAAGGCTTCAATGGCAAAGAAACAAAAACAATCAGTTAATAATCCATGCTTTGGAAACACAACCTAGGGGTTTTTTGTTTGTTTGTTTGTTTTTTACAGTAGACAACTTTTTGTAGATTTTACTGTTGTTAAGAAACATTGTGATGTTTCTGAAGCCATATGTGACACAGCTGTCCAACATTCTTTTAGTTCATCGTTTGCTTGATTACATATGGTAGTGTATCAGACTATCACGCCATATCACACCAAATGGATGACTGAAATAAACCAGAATGAAGGGAGGGCAGAGGTACCCTTGGATGAGCCTGTTTGGTCTCGGGACACACCTTGGTTGCATTTTTGTTTGTTTATTTGTTTGAGTTGCTCAGCTAAAATTTGGGGGAAGGGGAGGGTTAAGAAAAAAACACATGAAAACCCTCTCAAGTCATTTTTTTAAAAAAAATTTCTTCAGTAAATAACACTAAGGATCTTGTGTGTGACTAGAAGTAGCAGATGCTTCTCTGGATGCTTGGTACAGCTTCCCAAACAAGGGCCAAGATCCAACAGAATGCTCAAACTCAGGATGACCTCCTCAAGCAGGCAGGACGTGAGATAAATGCTCCTGGACTACACAATGAGACTACTCAGTCCAGCTCCTTTTGGAGGGTCCTGTGAGCATTACCAGAGGTCTCTCTTGTCCCTGGTTTTCTTGTGTAGGCTTTTGAGTTATTTGCTCTTGTTGCAGCATTGAAAAGGGTTCCTGCTGGAACCCTTCTCTGCCATCATTCTAGAGATGTCCATGCACACTGCTTTATTCTCGTGATTTTTTGTAAGGGCTTTCTGCACCCTTGCTTCTCCCCAGATGGTGAGAAACTCAATGATTTCTGCACAGCTCCATGAAGGTGCACGTGTCATTGTATGGTAGTACAGGTTGTACAGTAGTAGTAATACCCTGCTCAAATGCTGAGGTATGTGAATCCAGGAGCAAATGGACCGGTCCTGGCTTCTGGCCAGCATTTGAACAGAGAAGGTGACATCTGGGTAACATGACCTCAGAAGAGTGGAGAGTACACAGGTAAACAGGCTGATCCTGATGACATGCAAAGCTGTGTGGATAGCAGTTGGCGAACTGCCATCCTAGTGCGAATGAGCAGTATGGGCACACGAACATTAGTCCACACTAACTCATCCACAATTAACTTAATCCGCTTTCAAACTGGATTATGGAATACATATTACTTGGTCAATTAGACTGCTTTGAAAGAGTGTGGCATATATATGAAGGTCATTTCAGTATGCACTGGTTAAAGTTAGTGCAATTTAAACCTCCCATGTAGTCAAGCCCCAAGTGTTTGCAGAATCAAGACCTTTAAAATACCAAAGAGAGAACATTTGATTAGGCTAGTGACCTTTTCTTTGCATAGGAGTGTAAACAGAGTATGTTACTTCTGGCTTTGAATATCTTGTTTTATAGAAAAATATTGCTATATTCAGCCGTAAAGAATTCAGATCACTACTGCTCACATTTTAGTGTTATTACACTGTTTGGGCCATTATAGCCTAGACCATCTAAAGATTAACAAGTCTACTACAGCCTTAGCTAAGAGCCAGCTAGCTTTTAGCTCATGCAGTAGAGGCTCATGTACAAAGCTTCAGAGGTCCCAGGTTCGAGCCCAGTGTTACATGTGCACATGGTCAGCAAAGCAGGTTTATTTGCAACCGGGTGGATTTGATTTAAATCATGATTTAAATCACTAGTCAGGAAGACTTGATTTAATCATGGATTTCTACATAAAAGTGCATTATTGTTGGTTGTTATAACCTTAATACATATTCTTCACAACTCAGAGATAGATGTAGGTTTCATTTTTAGAAGGTATACACTATACATTTTTAAAGTGATTTATGTTGAAAAATTATCAGATTAGTTTTACAGCTATAACAGAAAATGAATGATTGTTTGGTTACTTCATTTACCAAAGGTAAGTGAAGCAGATATTTATGAAGTCATTGGGAGGTAAACTATCTTTAGTTCAACAGGTTAATCATTAATATTTGGAGGATTTTCTTGCTTTGCTGTATTAGGAGGAGAACATCACCAGAGAGACATTCAAATTGTTTTATTTAACTAAAACAACAACATTGTGTATTCTGGATTTTTTTCTTCAACAGCAAACATATAATATTTTAACAAAACAAACGTGAATTTTTGAATGTAAACATTCAAGTTTTTTAAAATCAGGTTTGTTTTTGTTAAAATTGTTTTTAACTAAAATAGTTAAATGAAATATTTTTTAAAAAACAAACATTAAATGGACTTTGTCAGCCAAGACAAAATGATAAACCTAAAATACTGGCTTCTGCAGCTAACTCAGTCATCTTCACCTTCTCTTTGTTCATAATCTGGAAAAGAAAAACAAGCTTTCCTGCTTTTTCAGGTCCCAAACGATTTCTCAATTTGCACTGAATTAGTCCAAAGGAAGCAAATATTCTTTCTACACCAGCAGAAGAAGCTACTGCTGTTAAAAGTGAGATTATCACTTCAACAGTCTCTGAATACAACTGCTTAAGTGACTTCTACCAGTTCACTGGTGTGACTTTCTTTAAAACACCATCAGCAAATATATTTCTTGAACGGTTCTTATTCCCAAACTGGGTCTCTTTTATGGCCTGCTGCCATTATAGGTTTTCCCTTCTAGTGAGAGAATGGTACGGTAGATCTCAAATCAATGAAGGCTACATTCAGAAAGACCTGAAGATTTCTGGAATATACTGCTCAAACAGTTTCACTTTTGTTTCTACTGCCTGTCCCTCCCTTCTCACATTTATCTCCAGACTTCTTTTCCTTGTCCAGATCTATTCCGCCCCCAACAATCATCTATTCCTTGAACTTTTTGAAACTTTGCACTTTTAGAGAGAGGTAAGGGATTGATTCTGTGTACACAAATTTGCAGAGAGACAATAGGGTTGAGGGGTCTATTATTTCTCACCTCTATAATATTTATTTAAAAACATTTTTGCTGTTAACAAGCATGTTATCTCTGGAGACACAAATCCACAGTTTGAGAACTGCAAAACTAAGCATCTCTGATGGTAGCTTCTAGACTGAGCACTGAGTCCCATTGGGTAGATAGAAAGATTAACCTAAATAATCTATACAGAAGCCCCTGGAACCTCATAAAATTGGGTCCCTAATCCATGAACTATTGGAACTCATTTACAAAACTTTTCTTAAACATTACATGAATATATTGTCTCACACTATAGAATAAATATTTATAATCCTTATTCCATGATCAGATATCTTTGAGCTATAATGTATCTTAATTAAAACTATCTTTAAATAAAAAAATCTGATTTTAAAAAAATCATTGATTTTTATCCACCCTGATTTGCAATATTAGAAAAGATAGGATGCCCACCAACCCAGTTAAGTCTTAAACGTTCATTCCACAACAACATGAGAGCAACTGTCCAGTTTGACAGGTCCATTTTGGACAGCTTTGAGATGAAAAGCAGAGTGAAACAAGGATGTGTTCTTGCCCCTACACTCTTTGGAATCTTTTTCTCGGTACTCTGGAACTATGCATTTAAGGACATGAAAGATGGAGTGTATCTCCACACAAGATCAGATCAGAACTCTTCAAACTGTCACGACTTAAGTCAAAGACCAAAGTCAAAAAGGCACTAATCAGGGAACTTCTATTCGCTGATGCTGATGCCCTCATAGCCCATGATGAAGATCTACTACAAGAACTCATGGACGGACTGCCTTTCAACTGCTTGTCAGGCATTTGCACTCACCATCAACATCAAGAAAACGGTTGTATTAGGACAGGGGGTTCCACAAGATCCTTCAGTCACCCTAAATGCAAACCAACTAGAAGTAGTCCAAAAATTCAGCTATTTACGTTCTACAGTGACCACCAACCTCTCACTGGATGGAGAACTAAATGTTGGCATTGGAAAGGCTGCCACCACCACCTTTAGCAGACTAACTAAAAGAGCATGGAACAACTCAAAGCTGACCATCAAGACCAAAATGCTAGTGCACCAAGCTTGCATCCTCAGCACTCTCATGTATGGCAGGGAAACATGGACAACTTATGCTCATCAGGAGAAAAGCTTAAACCGTTTCCCCCTACGTTGTTTATGCCATATACTCAACATCAAATGGCAAGATAAAGTCACCAGCGCAGAGGTTCTTCAAAGGGCAAATTTACCAACCATGACAGCCCTGCTCAAGCAAAGACAACTGCGCTGGCTGGGCCATCTGAGTAGGTTGGAAGACGGATGCATACCTAAGGACATGCTATACGGGGAGCTATCAGAGGGAATAAGAACAACAGGACGTCCCAAGCTTCGCTATAAAGACACATGCAAGTGAGATATGAAGGAATTTGGTATTGATCCCGACCAATGGGACATCTTGGCAAGTGATCATAACAAGTAGCGCCATCAGGGTATCAAAGTCCATGACAGGAGCTGGTTCCTACAGCTTGAAGAGAAAAGAGCCCGTAGGAAGCAAGCAGCTCCCAACTAAGATATATACATTTGCAATAACTGCCAAAGATCATGCCAATCTCGGATCGGCCTATTCAGTCACATGAGACATTGCAAACCATCTACACCATAGGCTGTCTAGATTTGTAGATGAGAGGATGCCAACAATGTGCACTATGAACACCTGCCTGCGCAGGTGCTATAGCAAACACAGTTTGCAGTAAAGTGATTCATACAGGTTGAACTACATATTTGCCAGTATCTGCTGGCTATTGCTGGAGTGCTTCCCCCGGGGGTGATTTCGTCTCTGAAGGCTGAGCAGACAACCACCCAGGGTTTGCTCCCTGAGGCTGGGGACCTGTCTGCACCCAAGCTTTGCAAATTCCCGCATTCGCTGAGGCTGCTGGGGCAATACACACAATAATGCTAAGGATGACAGCCTGAGGGTCCTGCTGCTGGAGGGTCCCTGCCTGGAGCAGGGGGCAAGGAAGAGAGGAGGTGCGGTAGCACCCCTAGTTCCAGCATCTGTGGGGAGAGCAGAGGGCACCCGCGGCTGAACTACTTTCCGAGTCCCTTCAAGGGCAGGAGCGACCGGCTCCGCCCGCCCGCGCGGCCTCTGTAGCAAACCAGGGCGCTCGGGCGGGGACGAGACACAACCTATCAACGTCCACGTGTTTCCCCTCGGCCCCCGCGCCGGCCGGCTCCCAGTGGCTGCGCCGCTCGCACCGGGCCGTTCCCGCAACTGAAACCTCCTGGGCCCTTCCGCGTCCGTGTCCTGCGGCGGCCCGGCCTTCTCTAGCCTCGCGGCTCTGCGCACCAAGGTAGGTGGCCCGAGCTGCAGCAAGGGGAGCCCAGGGCCGCAGAGCGGCTGGGGGGACAGGAAGCCCGGGGCTCCTGGGGGTACGGGGCTGCTGGGGCGGGGGATACAGGGCTGGGGGGACAGAGGGAGCCCGGGGCTCCTGGGAGGGAGGGCGCGCGCAGAGAGAGCCCGGGGCTGCTGGGGCGGGCGGGGGGTACAGAGAGCCCGGGGCTCCGGGCGGTACAGGGCTGGGGGTACAGAGAGCTGGGGGCAGGGCGGGGAGGGGCGCAGAGAGAGCCGGGGGCTAGTGGGCGGGGGCGAAAGAGACAGAAGCGCCCTGCGCTGGGAGCCGCGGTTTGCGCGTCTGCGGGCGGCCCCGGGTGCGGGGGGGAGCGGATGGTCCCGGCTGACATGCTGCTGAGCACAGCCAAGGGCTCCGGCCCGCAGGGGCAGGGCGCGCTCCGCCTCCCCCCCGGTCCGTGGCCCCAGAGCCCTGCTCGGCTTCGCGGGGGCCTGCCGGAGCCTCCGCCGCCCCCAGTCGGGAGGTGGTTTGCGCGCACATCGCGACGGGCGGGCGGTGACCCCATTTTCGGGGTGTAAACTGCTGGCCAGATGTGTGTGTGCCACCGCCCTAGGGAGCGCCTGGTATGGGGGCCACAGCCCTTGGGCAACCACTGATTCCAAGAACCAGCCCTGCCGGATCGGCTTTAGCAGCCTCTAGGGCTGTGCACTTCCCCGTTACTTTTTGGCTGGTGTAGAACAGGGTGTGTCTGGCCTCAATCACAGCTCCAAAGGCTTGGGGATGGGGAGTTTGTTTTTCTTTTCACGTGATGAGGGAGATTTTCCTGCTAGACGTTCCCAAGGGCTGGAAAAAGTGGAGCTGTAATGTTTGGTTTTGGATTTTTTCATAGTAGGCATGAAAATGTCCTTTTCAAATAGATAAACCAAAACCTAACTTTTTGTGGGTGTAGTTATTTGAAATGAGATTATTTATTAACATTTTGTCAAGCCCCAAGAAAGTATTAAAGATCACATTCCAAACACACTTAAAACCTTAGACTTGAATATTAAAGAAAACTTATTTGATGTATAATAAGTGCAGTTTTGTGTTCCTTGGCTGTTCAAGATGTTGCTTGCTGGGTCCTTAAGATGTTTTCCTTTGCCATTTCACCCACAAGGTTTGTAAACTGACAGCCATCATTTTGGCTGATCAGAGATTTCAAGTTGTTATAAATTTGTAGCATCCAGAAGACACAAGAAGATGTATTCCTTGACCCCAAATAGCTTAGAGTCAGACTTTTAGGCACAAGATGAGAAGGGAACATGTGGATATGGAGGATGAGATTTACATTATGATCACATGGTTTCATAGTTTGTGCATGTGCAAGATATTACTCACACCTCAGAAGTAGTGAGGGATGGATTTGGACAAAAGGTTGTGTGATGTTGTGCAGCCTACATGGTTTTATAAAAACATGATAATAAGTGAATATAATGTAACTGGGATAGTTTTAGAAAAATATGGTAATAAGTGAATATAACGTAACTGGGATATGCTTCATGCAAAAGGTCTCTTGTAAGATATCATTACAAAGCTTATAATCTACTGAGTGTGATCATCCGATTTGTATAAATGTACCACTCTTGTATCTAAAACTAGAAATATAAAATATAACTCTGAGGGCCTATTGTAATTATGTAAAGTGTGGGCCATTAATGATGGTTTGGAATCTTGATGACTCCCATTAACCAGGACCATTGTCGGCAGATGGCTGTGTTTACCTGTGAGTCTTCCTGTATATGTGTGTGCTGGCAAGTGGGCAATGAAGTCTTGCAGTGATATGTGATCATGTCACCTGAACTGGAATCCATCTTTAACCTGGTGCTTTTCCAGTGAGGGGGGTGGAAACCCAGAGGGACAAAGGGTTCCCGCCTTATGCAAAAGATATATAAAGGGGTGGGACAGAACAAAGGAGAGAGAGGAGCCATCATGAAGAATCCCCTAGCTATCACCTGAGCTGGAACAAGAGCTGTACCAGGGGAAAGAATTGTGCCCAGGCCTGGAAGGTGTCCAGTCTGAGAAAAAGCTTACTGAAGCATCTCTGAGGGTGAGATTATCTGTATTCAGTTTGATTAGACCTAGATTTGCGCATTTTATTTTATTTTGCTTGGTGACTTACTTTGTTCTGTCTGTTACTACTTGGAACCACTTAAATCCTACTTTTTGTATTTAATAAAATCACTTTTTATTTAGTAATTTACTCAGAGTATGTATTAATACCTGGGGGAGCAAACAACTGTGCATATCTCTCTATCGGTGTTATAGAGGGCGAACAATTTATGAGTTTGCCCTGCATAAGCTTTATGCAGGGTAAAATGGATTTATCTGGGTTTAGACCCCATTGGGAGTTGGGCATTGGAGTGCTAAAGACAAGCACACTTCTGTGAGCTGTTTTCAGGTAAACTTGCAGCTTTGGGACAAGTGATTCAGACCCTGGGTCTGTGTTGGAGCAGACGGGAGTGTCTGGCTCAGCAAGACAGGGTGCTGGTGTCCTGAGCTGGCAGGGAAAACAGAAGCAGCGGTAGTCTTGGCACATCAGGTGGCAGCTTCCAAGGGGGTTTCTGTGATCCAACCCATCACAGGTTGCATCCCTATTTTGCAGATGTTGAAACTGGGGCACAAATAAGTGATGTAACTTTACCACTGGTGAGCTGTGTGACCTTGGTAGAATTTGGAATAGAACCATGTGTTTTGGCTCCAAACTGCTGCTCTAACTACTAGAAAGCACTCCCACTGGACTACATGGACCATTGGTCTGGCTGGTGTAGTGGGGAGGTGAGGATGCAGCACTTAATAGACGTTAATCTGATGTGTTGCAGCAAGGAGAGTCTTGCCAATTCTCTAGAACAGGTGAGCTTTTTTGGTGTTTTTTTTCTTTCGTTTTTAGGCAGTCTCCTAATTCCTCTCCCCCTCCCCCCAAGTGCTTTTAATTGTTTTTAGTTGTCTCTGCTGGTTTTCTCATTGACTGTTCTGGGATGTGGCAAGGGGAGGCATTAGAACCTTTCATTACATCACTGGTTGATTAGGGAAGGATGACAGCTCTCTCTTGCCTGAATGAGTCATCATCCAGATACTGGTGACTAATTTGGGGCTTTAACGTGGCTTATGTGGTCTCAGCTCTAAAAAAACCCACCTCAACGAGCTGCGTAGTTCCCAGCGCTGGGGCACTGTTTACACTTGTGCTTTACAGTGCTGAAACTTCCTGTGCTCGGGGGTGTTTTTTTCACACGCCTGAGCGAGAAAGTTGCAACGCTGTAAATTGCCAGTGTAGACAAGCCCTTCTACTCCAAGAGCATAAAGCATACTTTCAGAATAAATACATTATACTTTAAATGTTACCTGTACATACATCTTGCAATGATTCTGAATCTTGATGAATATCTTCAAGCTGTCTGTAGGTATTTTACATGTTACTCTTCATGGATAAATATCCTGTGTGATATGTTTGATGCAATGAGTGTGTGTGGTCTGAGGTGAGTGTTATTTGCAAAGAACAGGGGACTCTTTGCCAAGTGGTTTCTAGGTTACAGTAAATGATTTAGGAATTTTAGGTGCACAAGTTCCACTCAAGGCAGCAGAATGTACCTGTGGGCTCTAGAGAGGAAGATCCTCCTTTTGTAGATAGGTATGTTTTTACTCTTTGATTCTTTTATTTGCGGCTTCTGCTACAGCAGTTTGTGGACTTCTGCCCTCAGATAACCATGGAGGTTATGTGGACTATTGAGTCACTGTGGCTAACAGTCTAGTCTCTGGGATCATATGGTGATTGTGTAACAACCAGGCCAGTCATCTGTTCAGAGTTACTAGGGGAGATGTCTCAAAAGCTTCTGTAATAACAGCCATTTTATGGATAGATTATGAAATTAAAATGTCTACGTATATTGGAAATGCATAAAAGGGATATATAGAAATTAGAGCTGATCTAATGGGGAGGGCTGTTGAGTTCCCCTGCCTGCCTTTAGTTTTTATTATTTACTTCAATCAGGATACAATTTGAAGATCACCATAGGTCCCTATATATGCTTTCTACTAGATCAGGCCTGCACAACTTGTAAAGCGGCGAGGACCATATTACTCCAAAGAAAACAGCTGAGGGCCGAAACCCCTCAAGTGCTGCCAACCCCCCCCCCCCTGCGCCACCCAGCCCCCCCGAAACACAACCCCCCCCCCCAGCGCCGGTCCAACTCAGGCGAGGGAGGGCGGAGAAGCGGAGCAGCAGTGCATTCAGGGGAGCAGGTGGAGCAGAGATGAGCTAGGGTGGCAGGGCACAGGAAGTAACGGGGGGGTAGAGGAACCGCTCCCCGCTCCAGCTCACCTCCGCTTCATCACCGCAGCACCCGCCGCTCGACTTCTCCTCCCTCCCACCCTTGCTGCGCGAAATAGCGGTTTTGTGCGCGGTAAGCCTGGGAGGGATGGGGGAGAAACGGAGCGGCGGCGCGTTCAGGGGAGCAGGCGGAGCGGAAGTGCGCTAGGGTGGGGTTGCACAGGAAGTAACGGGGGGGTAGAGGAACCATTCCCCACTCCAGCTCACCTCCACCGCCTCCCCCGAGCGCCCCGCCGCTCGGCTTCTCCTCACTCCCAGCCTTGCTGCGCGAAACAGCGGTTTCACACGCGGCAAGCCTGGGAGGGAGGGAGGGGGGAGAAGCGGAGCGGCGGCGGCACGCTCAGGGGAGTAGGCGGAGGCGAGCTGGGGTGGCAAACTGGGGCGGCGGGGGCACTTTTTCCCCATGCCCCGGGGTCGGCGCCTATGATGGCCAACACCAGAATGCCGCCCCTAGAAATGTGCCGCCCCAAGCACCTGCTTGTTTTGCTGGTGCCTGGAGCCGGCCCTGGGAGAGGGGATGGGAGCCAGACCAGATCAGTAGAACAGGTCAGCCACCGATTCGTCGCTCGCCTCCTCAGCCCCCCTCCCCCGGCTCGCCTCCTCAGCCCCCACCACTGCCCGCTCGCTCGCCTCCTCAGCCCCCCACCCCTCCGGCTCACCTGCCTGCTCGCTTCCTCAGCCCCCCATCCCCCTCGGCTCGCCTACTTACTCCCCGCCACTGCTCGCCCACTCACCTCCTCAGCCCCCCCTCCACTTCCCCCAGTTCGCCTACTCACTCCCCACACTGCCTGCCCGCTCGCCTACTCAGCCCCCCTCCCTCACCCGCCGCTTGCCTACTCACCCCCCCGTGGACCACACAGTGAACCCACCTACTCAACCCCCGTGGGCCGCATGTTGTGCAGGCCTGTACTAGATATTGACTTGACTTGAATCTGCCAGCAATTGTCCAGTGAGTCTCGGTCCAACTTTTACTGTCACCTTACAGCAGTGGACTCCAACCTTTTTACGCCCAAGATCACTTTTAAAATCTAAGGGCAACCCAGGATCTACCCTTCCGCCCCGCTCACTCACTTTCACCGGGCTGGGGCAGGGGCCAGGAGGTGGGGATGCAGGCTCTGGGCTGGGGCCGAGGGGTTTGCAGTGTGGGAGGAGGCTCTGGGCTGAGCCTGGGGCAGGAGATTGGGATGCAGGAGAGGGTATGGGGTGCTGGCTCTGAGAGGGGGATCAGGGCTGGGACTTGGGGTTCAGGAGGGGGTTCAGGGTGCAGAAGGGAGTATGGGGTGCTGGCTCTGGGAGGGGGCTGGGGGTATGGGGTGCTGGCTCGGTGATCAGGGCTGCGGGTTGGGGCCCGGTCTTCCACTGGGCAGCACTTGCCTCTGGTGGCTCCCAGTCGGCGGCAGGCGCAGCGAGACTCAGGCAGGCTCCCTGCCTACCCCCGCCCCACACTGGCCCCGTCACAATACCGTCACAAAACTAATCTGCTAAGTTGTTTGACAGAGCAGAAATAAGTGCTTTTTCATAGTACCTTTAAGGATTTCCTTGGGGCCACTAATGCTTAAAAGTAAGCACAAGCTTTAGCACTTTGATGGATTGAGACCATTGTGCTGAGCACCTTGCTCAGTCAAGCCCAAAAAGAGAGAGAACAAGTATTAAAATCCTTTATAATCACAGTCTTACTGTGGAGGGAGCAAAGAGCTCCCATGTTTCACCGTGAAAAAGAATATCTAGATTTGCTTGAATTCCATATTTCTTTTCTGCTTCAGACCTTGAGATCTGACCTCTGCTGTCACTATGCTAATGCTAATATTTTTTTACTCAGTCTTTATTATAGCCATGCCTGATGGACTTCAAATATGGCAGTACTGTCAGAGTTTTCATTATTGTAGTACAATTTTTCTG
This sequence comes from Emys orbicularis, assembly GCF_028017835.1. Lineage (NCBI taxonomy): Eukaryota > Metazoa > Chordata > Testudines > Emydidae > Emys > Emys orbicularis. The sequence continues at coordinate 23,381,029 of NC_088696.1, forward strand.
GTTCTGTGAGAGCAGTCTTTCTCTGCACCCTTAATCTCCTCTTTGCTTGGACCCGAGTGTTAGAGCTTCTCTTTCCTTCTATCAGAGAAACCTTAGAACTGTGGTGCCATCATCTGTACTGCTTGAGATGTGATACCATTGTGAGATAACGTTGCTCTTAGTGTTTACTTGCCTGTGTGGTCTAAAGGATGTCACAGTTCACTTTCTGTGGTAGCTAACCTTTACAAATTGCAGTTTCTTATTTTAATTTATTTAGTTTAAGGAATAGTTTAAGAAAGTCAGCCTGTTGACTGACAGAAGACAGACACCTATATTAGTCATATTCTCAGGTGAACTACTATCTGACTTAAGTAGCTGGCATGTATTATTGGGTCAGTTGCAGGGGTGAGGAGGTGGTCAGGTCTTATATTTCTAATTAGATTAGTCAATTCTGTGTATTACCCTAGATACTCAGTCCAATTTCGAAAGACAAATTTCTCAAATTATGCTTGAAATGTATGCTGGGAATGCCTGCCTGGCAATATGCAACTTTTTAAACCCTTGGGGTTCTCTTGGGAACCACTGGAGCCTTCTTCCACCGTTAATATTTCCTGGAATAAAAAGACATGGTAACAATGAACTCCAAGCCAATATTGCTAAACTAGGGCCTGATTTATCTATTTAGATACTTGCATGACCTCTATCACCATGGTATTAGAGTGCCTAACACATAATTAAAAATAGAAATAACAGTAATGCTCTCCTTTTTTCCCCTTCATAAACTGGAGGAGAAATAGCTTGATTAGTTTATAGTTTTTCTTTGCTTGCTTGCGTGAGTTGGTTGTGGGCCTGTGAGAAGAAATTGTTGAGGGAATGCTAATTTGAAGAAGTTAGTTTAGCATTTGGCTGTGAAAGTGGGGAGGATTGTGGTCATTCTGATCTTTTGTGAGAGTGATCTCCATAGCACAGATCCAGCTCCTGGAAAAGTTCTCTCCTTCGCTAACAAGCTTCCCCACTTGGTCAACAGTTGAATTGTTCCATTGAATGTAGCTCTTTTGAGACACCAAGATGATGGTGGGAGAGGTGTTTCTCAGCTAGGTATGTGTGACATACCCAGGGTGCCATCTGGACTGTTGAACAGCTGGGTCCCCCTCTATTCTCCAACCTGGGGTGTCTTTTACACTGCTTCTCTGTGAGAGCAACCACTCCTGGTCTGCCCACACACAGCCTCCATGCAGATTACTTCCAACTATACTTAGGGCCCTACCAAATTCACAGCCATGAAAAATGTGTTGCAGACTGTGAAATCTGGTCTTTTGTGTGCCTTTACCCTATACCTATACAGACTTCACGGGGGGAGGCCAGTGTTTCTCAAATTGGGGTCCTGGCCCAAAAGGGAGTTGCAGGGAGGTCACAAGGTTATTTTAGGGGGGTCATGGTATTACCACCCTTACTTCGGTGCTGCCTTCAGAGCTCGGCAGCCAGAGAGTAGCAGCTGTTGGCCGGGCACCCAGCTCTGAAGGCAACATCCTGCTAGTAGCAGTGCAGAAGGGTGGCAATACCATACCATGCCACCCTTCTGCGCTGCTGTCTTCAGAGCTGGGCGGCCAGACAGTGGCAGCTGCTGACTGAGGGCCCAGCTCTGCAGGCAGCAGTGCAGAAGTAAGGGTGGTAATACCATACTATGCCATCCTTACTTCCGTGCTGCTGCTGGTGATGGTTCTGCCTTGAGAGCTGGGCTCCTGGCCAGCAGCTGCTGCTCGCCAGCTGGTTAGCTCTGAAGGCAGCACTGCTGCCAAAAGTAAGGGTAGCAGTACCACAACCCCCCCTACAATAACCTTGCGACCCCCCCCCAACTCCTTTTTGGATCAGGACCCCTACAATTACAACACTGTGAAATTTCAGATTTAAATAGCTGAAATCATGAAATTTATTTTTAAAATCTTATGACCATGGAATTGACCAAAATGGACCGTGAATTTGGTAGGGCCCTAGTTATGCTGTATTAGTGCTTTAGCCAGCCACTATTGAATTACACTGCAGAGCAACACCAGCAAATTCCCAGGCCCAGAGTTTCCCTCAGAAATGTGTGTCTTGTACTGTCCGGCCCTCTCCTGGGCTACACAAGCTCATGTGAAGTCCGTCATTTTATTAATAGAAAATGATGTGCACAAATCCCGTCCCCCCAGTTGAAGTTTCCCAAACACTTCAATCCAAGCACACTGGTTTAGATACAACAATAAAACAAATTTATTAACTACAGAAAGATAAATTGCAAGTGACTACAAGTAATGAGGCGCAAAAGTCATAATTAGGTACAAGTAAATAAAAGGTAAAATGCAACTAATACCTAACTTAAGTGAATGCAAAGCACCACGTGTCTTTCAGTCTTACTGTCTGAACTCCTTTCAGTCAGGATCTCTATTCCCAGTCCAAAGCTATTTCCTGTGTTCTTCAAGTGTTATCGATGTTGAGTAGAGATGAAGGGAGAGATCATTTGGGTGTCTGTTCCCTTGGGGTTTTTTTGTTTTTTGTTTTTTTAATCTTTTCCTCTTCCTTGAGGATTATCTCCAGCTGGGGTTTGGGAGACAAAGAGTCTGTAGGGATGGGAACCTCCATCGGTTTCTTTGCCAAGATGTAAATTTCTCTTTCTCACCCTTTCTCCTGCCAAAGAATGGCCATTTAATCAGGTGGTGGTCTATTTGATTTCATTGACACCTGGCTGAGGAACTGGTTTGTGGCTGCTCTTAGTAATATCCAGGGATCCTAGTTTTCCAAGATTAAAAAAACCAAAATACGCCGATTTAAAAAAATGTTTTTCCTTGATTAAAATGAAATGATGAACTTTAGTTTCTCTAGCCACTATATATATATATTGTGTGTGTGTGTGTGTGTATATGTATCAGTTGAACACAGTGTTTTATTGATATACAGTAGATCCCCATTTATCCAGCTCTCCATATTAACTGAACCACCAGCTGACAGTGGCTGGGGTTCTGGCTATCAGCCCTGGGTTGCTGGGGCTCTGGCTGTCAGCTCTGCTGCCCGGGGCCACCTGAGGTGCATCCACACCTCTTTCTCCCCTCCCCCCCCCCCCATCTTAAAATAAGGGATAGAAAGCTCTTTGCCAGTTCTCCTGATTATCCAAATTATCCAATCTCGCCCTGGTCACAATTAGATTGGACAAATGGAGTTCCATTGTAAATTTAAAGCTCTTTCAAAAATCAGCCAAAAGAGGGGGAGGTTGCATGCATTGAATAAATGGCACTTGTACTTTCAATAAAATTTAGTTAATAGTTAATGTATGTTTTTATTTTTTCACAAAATAGAAACACTAAAGATTCTCTGTAAAACTTAAAATTTTGTGTTTTTCTGCGGGGGGTTGTTTTTTTTTTGGGTGGCAAATGGATTTCTAGGATTCCTGGTAATATCATACAGTAGAATCTCCTAACTTTACATACAGTTTTGCTACACACATTTTACCAGGACAATAATAATCAGCAAATTGTGAGTTTTCAAATGATACCTCACAAGGCATACTTTGTATAGAATTTATCATAGCCTTGAAAAAGGAAGGAACATAGGGGTGCAGACTGTCATAGTATGGCCACGCAGGACGGAATCCTTGAGGAGGCCAAAAAGACGCCCAAAATGCACGTCTGGGGCTGTGTGCTGTTTAAATTGGACATAAAGGAGATTTAGAGAGCTGTTTGTCATCTCATCAGCATTGCAATAGCTTCCTATCAAGGGGTCTTGTGGAATACTTCAGGGTGAGGGGTTTGGAGTTAGAGGAACAGGTGTCCTCCATGAATCTCTGGATTTGGCCTAAGGGGAAGGCCATTTCAAGGTGTTTCCATTCACTCCTGAGGTCCTTGGGAGTTTGACAGGGCTATTGGATGACTGATAGTACCAGATGCTGCAGAGAGGTCAGCAGGATGTATATACATGTGCTTCTGTGCTCTCCTCCTGCCCATCAACAAGAGAAGTTGGCAGTAGTTGAGGGTGCTCCGTATCAGTCCAGACTGTATCCCTAATTCTCAGGCCTTCATTCAGGGTGAAATTTGGTTACCTTGAATTCAGCAGTGAACTTTCACAAGATGAAACCTGATCATTCATATTATTCACCCTTCCAGCCAGGGTGGATTTTATTTAAATCAAATTGATTTAAATCACTAGTCAGGAAGACACGATTTAACATGGATTTCTACATAAAAGTGCATTCTTGTTGGTTGTTATAACCTTAATGCATATTCTTCACAACTCAGAGATAGATGTAGGTTTCATTTTTAGAAGGTACACACTATACATTTTTAAAGTGATTTATTTTGAAAACTTTTCAGATTAGTTTTACAGCTATATCAGAAAATGAATGATTGTTTGGTTATTTCATTTACCAAAGGTAAGCGAAGCAGTTTACCTCCCAATGACTTCATAAATATCTATCTCCAATTCAACACGTTAATCATTAATATTTGGAGGATTTTCTTGCTATGCTGTATTAGGAGGAGAACATCACCAGACAGACATTTAAATTGTTATGTTTTAACTAAAACAACAACCTTGTGTATTCTGGATTTTTTTCTTCAATGGCAAACGTATAATATTTTAACAAAACAAACATAAATTTTTGAATTTAATTAAACATTCAAGTTTTTTAAAATCGGGTTTGTTTTTGTTAAAATTGTTTAACTAAAATAGTTAAATTAATTTTTTTTTTTTTTAAACCAAACATTAAATTGACTTTGTCAGCCAGGTCAACATGATAAACTTAAAATATTGGCTTCTGCAGCTAACTCAGTCGTCTTCACCTTCATTTTCCTCTTTGTTCATAATCTGGAAAAGAAAAACAAGCTTTCCTGCTTTTTCAGGTCCCAAACGATTTCTCAATTTGCACTGAATTAGTCCGAAGGAAGAAAATATTCTTTCTACACCAGCAGAAGAAGCTACTGCTGTTAAAAGTGAGATTATCACTTCAACAGTCTCTGAATCCAAGTGCTTAAGTGACTTCCACCAGTTCACTGGTGTGACTTTCTTTAAAATACCATCAGCAAACATATTTCTTGAACGGTTCTTATTCCCAAACTGGGTCTCTTTTATGGCCTGCTGCCATTATAGGTTTTCCCTTCTAGTGAGAGAATGGTACGGTAGATCTCAAATCAATGAAGGCTACAACCTTCAGAAAGACCTGAAGATTTCTGGAATATACTGCTCAAACAGTTTCACTTTTGTTTCTACTGCCTGTCCCTCCCTTCTCACATTTATCTCCAGACTTCTTTTCCTTGTCCAGATCTATTCCGCCCCCAACAATCATCTATTCGTTGAACTTTTTGAAACTTTGCAATTTTAGAGAGAGGTAAGGGATTGATTCTGTGTACACAAATTTGCAGAGAGACAATAGGGTTGAGGTCTATTTCTCACCTCTATATATTTATTTAAAAACATTTTTGCTGTTAACAAGCATGTTATCTCTGGAGACACAAATCCACAGTTTGAGAACTGCAAAACTAAGCATCTCTGATGGTAGCTTCTAGACTGAGCACTGAGTCCCATTGGGTAGATAGAAAGATTAACCTAAATAATCTATACAGAAGCCCCTGGAATCCTATAAGATTGGGTCCCTAATCCATGAACTATTGGAACTCCTTTACAAAACTTTTCTTAAACATTACATGAATATATTCTCATATTATAGAATTAGAATTTATAATCCCTATTCCATTATGAGATATCTTTGAGCTATAATGTATTTTAATTAAAACTATCTTTAGGTAGGTTTTTCCTCAAAAAGCATTTTATCAAAAAAATCAGATTTTTTTAAATCAATCATTGATTTTTATCCACCCTGCTGCCAGCTGTTGCTCCTCATCTAGAAACTATTTTTACTGTTTATCACTGCACCAGGATGAAAAGTTCAGTCTTCAGTCTACTTCTCTATGCAACAGTCTCATTGAGGAGACAATCAAGAATAGATGTAGATGTAGGAGCAATGTGTGTCAGTACAGTGCATCTGAGCAATATATACAATACAGTAGTGCATGGAAACGTCTTTATTATTTAGACACAGACAAAGAACACATGGTCAGAGAAACAGTGATATTTAAAAATATACATTAAACTATTTTCCCTGCCTTATACATACCCACTAGCATCTTGTGGCAAACAGAAGATTTAATATTTGCCTAAAATTGCAGGAAGTGTTGCTGGTGGCTCAGCGGCTTCCTCCCAAAACTTACAAATGTTAATTATAATGCCCCCTGAGCCCTACATCTGCCCTTGGCCCTCACCCGTGTCGTTTAATTAGGCACACGCTCCAACCCATGTCATTTCTGTACCTTCCTGGCCTGATATTAATTTCAGCCTCGTATCTCACCTACTCCCTAACCCCCTGTCAGTTCCACATCTACAACCCTCCACATCTACCTCTTTCACCACAGGCATCCTCCTGCAGCTCTGGGGGCTCCTTTTCACACACGCCCTCACTCATGGCCTGGATGAGGCAGCTGCAGTGAATCAACACCTAGGTTGTAAGATGCTTTGGGGCAGTGACTGTTTTTTGTTGGTCTGTTTTTAACGGCACCTAACTCAATAAGGTCAAATCCCCAGACTGGGGCTCTTGTGTGCTAGCACAATATGAACATTTGTCATTGCTCTTTTAAATGTTACAGAAAGGGATCGAATTCTTCATTATGAAATGGCTTTCAAATTTAAAGTTAAGGTGAAAAAAAATCTCACTTCTCTCTGACACTCTTTACTTCCACTTCTACATCTAAGGGCCTGTCTTTACAAGAAAGTAAGGAATTGACTTGTTAAATGTATATTACACACACACAAACCTTCATTGAAAAATATGCTATTAGTGTTGCGAAGTTAGGAAATGCCAGAATTAAGGATGCCTGTAAATTATAATCTGCTAATCCTGTCTTGATGTAAAACTGAGTCATTGCCTGTTTCTTTTTTCACATGTAGTTGTTCGCAACACTGAATGGACATGACAGTTGTTCAAGGCTAAAGACAACACACTGTACAACTAGGCAGAACATTTAAAAATGTTTCATTGCTGTGATTGTGACCAGATTAAAAAATCTGCACAAAACCAAATACATTTTAGAAGTATGCAACACCTGTCACCTACTTTCCTGTTTCATTTGCTTCATTGGCTACTTGCAAAACTTTTGGTCTCTGTTTTCTTTTGGAAGAAGAAATGTTATTCCAAGAACTGATCCTTTTTTATAAACTTGACCTTAAAATATCTTTTCAGGGCGCTAACTAGCCAAGATGCCGCTCGACGTTAATGATGTGATACACCTATTGTGCCGTATCTCTGAGGAGAGGAAGATGAAGGCTGCTGTCAAGCATTCTGGACAAGGAGCGCTAGTAGCGGGTGCAACAGCATTTCTCGGGGGCTTAATGGGGGGTCCACCTGGAATAGCCATAGGTAAATACACACTACCATATAAGGAAAAATGGTTTGGCTCATAATAAGATGAGCTGTTGAACTAAGGAATTAAAGAATTGATGTGCGATGTGGTTTAAATAGAAGGTAAAGCAGGTTTTCATAATACTCTGAGCCGAGTGCTTCGGCTTAAATTCATGGCTGATATGGAGCCCCCTGGAGGAACTATTGTTAGATCATTTCCTACAGACCTTTGGTAGATAGAGAAAAATGGGTTGGAGACTCCCAGTTTTACCCCTTAAGGAAATTTATTTAATTTGGGTATAAAGTGAGGGGGAGGAAATCTTCCCAGTCTAACCATATCTAGGGGAGTGAGGATCCTTCCTTAATAAAAATATCCTTCTGACAGTAAGATTTATTTATTTAACATTTTGTAGTGTGCTGCTTGTCATGCTGGATGTATTTTAGTTTTTTCAGAGTACCATGTTCCCTGTCAATTAGCGTTTCTCTGTATAACAAAAATTATATTAAAGCCCTGAGCTTACTAGCAATGAGAGATACAGAAGAGAAAATTCCAGATATCTCCTTTATTAATAACCTTTTGTGGCATTAAAGCTAGATTACTACTGATGTCACTTATGCCCTAATCCTTCAAACACTTGAGCCACGCATGTAAGTTTACTCACATGAGAAGTCCCATACACCTCAATGGGAATACTTACATGAGTAAAGTTGTACATCTGCTCGTGTGTTTGAATAATTGGGGCCCAAGTGACTTCATTCATAGCCTTAATGCCACAAAAGGGCATTGGAGAAATACAAAATAAACATGTAACAGCACAGCCGGAGATGCAAAGAGTAACTGTAAAGCTACCAGCATTACAAACACGCATCTTAATTATCAGAAAAAAAGTCTTGTAACAAAGATGCTACTAAACTTTCCAGTAAGAAATAGGTAAAACCAAATGGTTGTAAGAAATTTATAATATCCAGCCCAGTAGGAAGTACTAAGAAGAATGTAGCTGTCCATATACTTAAATAACTGGAATTATAGAAATCATCAAATGAAACCAACCTGTTACAGCCACAAATAAAATAAAAAGGGACAGCTACCTTAAAACTAAAAGGTGCATTGTCCTATATACCCCAGTTTAAGTGACTGTCTTCCTGACATTGCTGCTAGGGACAATGCAACAAGTGCATTGTTTGGAAGGGAGACTGAGTGCTTGTGTGTGTCCCTGTCTGTATACAACTGTAACTGAGTCAGAGGACTCTGATTTTATCTAGATTCTTACACTGTAGAAGTAAGTGACTTGTGACTGAACTAACACTTGTCCTGAACATTCTAACGTTTTAGCTTGGTTATGGAGGCACTTTTGATTAAGTTTTAGCAGGGATATGCACAAAGTATGGTGTAGATGGGTCCTTGGCTGTGTTATTCTTTTACTGTAAACTGAATAGGAGGGTTATCATTATCCCTGGCTGTGAGGAAGTCATACGGTGAGTTTCCCTACTGCATCTGCCCCCTAAGAAATGTGCAGTTTATCTTGCTTTCCAGTGCTTAGATCAGTTGCTTGGATCCCTTTGAGGGGAGTGGATTGGTGAATGTTAACTGAAGAAAACCAAATGATTGTGTAAGAAGCCTTCCAGTCTAAGGGCCACATCTGATTTTTTGCATGTGGTGCTCTCTAAATCAGGTATTGATGTTCTCATAAAGGTTTGATGCAGATGAATGCAGCCATTATAGGCTTTCAAGCATTTCACTAGCATCACCAGAAGAGCTGCAAGCTCAGTAAAATTTGCAAATTGAAAAATGTTTGTCGTGTGAAATGGGTAAATGGGCATATTAATGATGTTCTAGAAGCAGTCCCTGAGTGTGAGGGTTCTGGAAGCTGAGGAGTGTGGTTCTGAATCCAGTTTGCAAACCTGAGGCAGCTAAGCTAACCAGGACTCTCCTGGTGGTGGTGTCAATTATTAAAGACTTTACATTTGCTGTTTTATGTTAGAGAATTACTTTACAGCTTGGGATTGATTCTCTTTTGAAAGGGAGCACCCATTATAGCATTTACTATTGAAACTTCCCCCGGGGGTAGGCACAGCGACCACCTTGACAGCCCCATAGGATCTCCCACCCCAGTATTCTTGGGATGGGACAGATCAGCTCTGTACAAAAGATAAGAGCATGTTTTGGAATCCATGGTACTGCCTGACCAGTGAGAAAGTGCTGATTCAGTAATCAATAGGGTGACTGTCTCTAAATCAGTACTCCCCAAACTGCTGGGTTTGTTTCCTGTTTGGCATCATATAAGCACCAGCCATGCAGGGACTTTACGAAGGAACAAGAGTAATAAGCCCTATTTAACAGAGGCAGAAAACATGTACCGTGCTGTGGATTTGTAATGAGAGAGAAGTAAATTAACTTTGGCCACCAATGTATGATTTGTCTCCTGGTTTCCTTGACCAGAGGGCTTTATTTAAAAAATCTGTCTTATCCAGAATCTGTGATCTTCTGTCTTCTCCTGAAGAGACCAGTCAGTGCCATAAAGGATGATTGTTTTTCACTGATTTAGGGCTTTAAGTTATTAGTACTGATTGTGTTAAGAATTGTTTTGCGATGGGAGCTGACTTAAAATCATGGAAACTCTTTCTGGCTTTAACTAGTTTTATATATAACCATGAAAGTAAATGTGCCTTGGCCTCCCAACTCTCTTCATTGAGTTCTGATAGAGATAGCAGCACCAGTGTTGTTGTTTGAAGCCTGGTTATTGTTGGGTAGGATTTGAAATTCAATAATAAAAAAGTGGAGACTGACTAATTACCTCTTCATTGATTTTCTAGGGGGTGCAGTTGGTGGTTTATTTGGTGCTTGGATGACTGCTGGACAGTTTAAGCCAATCCCTCAGATTATACTGGAACTACCTCCTGCTGAGCAACAGAAGCTCTATGATGATGCCTTTGCTATTATCCGGAACTTAGACTGGACTGATGCTGCACAGTTGACTGCACTTGTAATGGGCAATGCCGCCCTCCAACAGAAGTTGGCAGCAGTGTTAATAAATTATCTTTCACATGAGCTAAGAGCAGAAATACGGTATGGAGATTAAACCTTTTCTGAGTGTGTGTTTTCACTTTACAATGAAGGGAATTTTATTTTGACAACTGTGATCTTTTATTTAACATAACGATTACTAGTTAGTGCAGCTAATTATAAAGTTAAGTAAACGCAGTAGGCAGATATAAATATTATTTTGGTTTTTGTGAATCTAGAATTATAGTATTGTATTATCTTAAACTGACTTGCTGTGCCGCTTAAGCTACTGTGTATTGAAAACTGAAATCAAGATCATAAAGCATTAAAGGAGCTATGTTTCTCACACCAACTATCACTCAGAAAAATTTTCAGAGTCACTGTAATGACTTAGGCTCCTAGGTTCCACTTTTAAGAGTGACTTAAGTCACTTAGGCACTCTTGAAAATTTTACCCACTGTCTACTCAGGGACTGTAAAGGTTGCAAGAATGAAGGGACTTCTGCTGAGAAGTTAAATATCTTCTCAAACTTTTCTTCATTGCTTGCTACAACTTTATGCTAATTATTGAGTCTTTTATTCACATACAAGTCTGACAAATGCCTAGCTGAACCTTATTGCAACAGTGGACAAAATGTGCGTAGCTAGTTTGCTCCTGCTATCGTTATATGGAAAGGCTAGATCTAGAAGGCTGCTAACGTGGTGGCTGGCATCTCCCATCCAATCGCAGAATTGGGGTTTCATCTCAGCATTGGCTTGTAGAAGAAAAATGCTTTGCTCTGACTGAAATTTGTTGAATCTGAACCGCAGGTGTTAATTATCATTTCTTTAAAGTATTTTCAAGGTGTAGTAGTATAATCAACAAATCTTCAATTCAAATTAATTATCTTTAAAGCCAGAACTAACCTTTTTCTGTGCTGCAGTAGTGCAGTGTATGTATGTCTTGTGATCGAAAAGAATGTACCCCTGCACCCTGGCAGAGTATCATGTTTTTATGTGTTTTGCTTTAAAAACAAATCAAGTACATCAAAACTGTGAATTGAAATATGAGCAAATATGAGGCGCGTTGTTTTATTATGTCAAACTATCTATTGAATAATGATTTGGGATGGTTTCCTACACATGTTGAAGCTGCAGACTCTAGATGGAATTATGCTTATCTTTTGATTTTCCACTATTTATATTGAAACATTGTAAGACAAGCTCACATGTACAAAGGTGCCTTCTTTTATATGTAAAAACGTACAAGAAATGAAATTGTTTTTATATTATATTCTTTGCCTAGTAGCAAAATCAAAATAAAGACTTTTTTTTGTCAGGCTTCTAAAATTTGGAATCTGGCTGGAGAAAGGTGTTTTTTATTGACAGCTTACCAAATGTGTTGGGTTTACCTAATTTACTTTGTACACATGTAACATGCTATGAGTAAGCCTGTATTGATCTTCCCCTGCAGAGTTCATGGGCTAGGTTGTGTGTCGCTGTCTTTAGTACCGTAGTTCTTTCCACTTTACTGGAAAGCAGAACAGAAGTGGATTATAACTGGACCAGTCAGAGTGCATAATAATACCAAAGCATGAGAGTACAGTTTAATTTGCAGGGTACTTGTAATGCAACAGTTGGCATCTTCAAAGATTTTCAGATAAATGTAATCTTACATGTTTTCATACAATCTGGTATCTGTTTTAGAACTATCATTGTGCACAAGTTGGGCAAGCTGTAGAAAACTGTAAATTGAAGTAGTTGCCTTCATAGCCACAACACTTAAAATGAGACATTGCCAAAGAGGGATTGCAGATGACAATGATTGGATAGTTCATGAGACACAAAGCCTTTCACGTCAGGATCATCAATTTAAATCCAGCCAAGATCAGTAGTAACTTCAGGGTAATTTGACATCTGATTGTAAAGTGGTCCATGTAAAATGAGATGCTGGCTTCAGTTCTTTTGTTCTAACAAAAATGGCTATGGCTTCAACATGCTTTACATTTTACACATGGGGAAACTAAGGAACGGGTGGAGTGACTTGTTGAAGGTCACCCAACCGATTAGTGGCAGAACCCAGGTCCCCTGAGGCCCAATCCAGCACGCTATTCACTAGGTTCCACTGCCTCCTGTAGGCAGGTGTCCTCATGATGGCTCTGATTCAGGACAACACTTAAATCATATTAGCTTCAGTTGACTGTTGTTGGGAATCAGAACCCGTTACAAGCATCCTTGCTAGCAGCTGGAAAAGGTCAGTCTGTAGACTGGACTACCCTCAGGTTCCTCTTTTCCCCCATACTGTTGGGGCAGAGTGTGACTGATCTTTAATGGATTACGCTGGGCTCCAGGGCTGTCGTTTTGCATCTGACAAATTGAAGTTTTCTAAGAACATCACTTTGTTTTATTCTGCATTTCAATAATCTCAACCTGTTCTCCATCTCTCTCTGCTCCCAACGCAGTGACAATAGGGTGCTCTAATAGAGGCTCTGTTGTGATGTCAGAATGTTCAGATGACTGAGTGATCCCAATGGCTGAACACACCAGGGTGTTGCCTATAACTTAATCACAATAACACTGGCTTGCAGTGAACATAGATGAGTCGTCTTTAGGTGAGCAGATGACCAAAATCAAAACCTCTTGCAGCGCCAAAAGGAAGTGAGCTGAATTCTCTTCCTTCTCAGCATCATTGTCTAGTTCGAAGCACTGATGCAAATAAACTCCTGAATGTAATGAGACTGCACGGGTGCCACTGGGCCAAAAACCTAATTTGGCGTTCAGAGCATATTATTGCTTTTGATAGTGCACAAGAAGCAAAGCATGCAGCTCAAATCTCTGCCCAACCTGAGTTTCTGGGGTTGGCAGTGAGAAAAATACCTTTCTACTTGTAAATTGAGAACACTTGATATGGAGAATGGAGCCCTCAATGCCATTTTTACAGAGTCCCTTTTCAAAGTAGCCCCACTTAAATGTTTGTCCCAATCCAAGTTAGCAGAACTTCGCTGAACGTTGCCAGAAGATCCAGTTTCATCCCTTAGCCCTCCCGCTTACAATCCTGCAGCCTTGAGCTTGCAGCTATATTTATTTGGTTGGGTTCAGAACTCCTCCGCAAACTTGATCATCTGGAGCAAAAGGGCAGTTGTAAGCTAATTTATTAACATCCATCTGTTGCTGTTCTTTGGCACAGAGATGTCTGTCCACCACAGCATCCCTTGTAGGGATTGGAAGCAGTCATGGGCAGGAGATAGCAACTTCTAAAATCCATTCCAGCTGCATAATGTCTGGGCTGAGTGTAAGAGACAGTCATCACCTAGGAAACAAGGTAAAGCAGTGCCAGCAGTTTCAGGAAGCAGCTGAAGAAGAGTCACTATGGGGAGATGGGCATATTTATATAAAGAAACCATCTGCTCCAATGCTGGATATTAACCTGGTTCGTTGTAGATGTGACAGAATCAAGCTAGATTTTTTTCCACAGGCAGATGGTGTATTTTTAGCTAAAATTATCCTTTTTCCCCCCTATTTTTTTTTTAAAGCTGTCTGGCTTTAAAGTGGAAAGCAAACATGATGGAAAATTGTAGCAAAGGGAGGAAAGATCTTGCTTTTTAAAAGGTTCAGAATTCCAATGCAGATTAGTAATTGAGATACGCCATCTAGTGGGGGGAAATTGAAGCTTTTCTTAAATCCATGTCTATTGTCATATGGACACAGCGATCTCTGGGCTTTCTAATTCCTTCCCTCAGGAAACTGCAGTATATCTTATTTGTTGCTATTAATTCATAAAACTCTTTACAAGGCTACAAATATTAGCCTACCAATGACTTGCATTGACTTATGTCTGTGATAAATTTGGTTATTGGTGACTATTAAGAACATAAGTACGGCCATACTGGGTCAGACCAATGGTCCATCTAGCCCAGTATCCTGTCTTCCAACCATGGCCAATGCCAGATGCTTCAGAGGGAATGAACAGAACAGGCAATCCTCAAGTGATCCATTCCCTGTCCACTCCCAGCTTCTGGCAATCAGAAGTTAGGGACACTTAGAGCATGGTGTTGCATCCCTACCCATCTTGGCTATTTAGAAATGTATATGCCATCTGTAGAGATTGGTGAATTTGTGTGATTTTAGTTGCGCGGGAAGTCAGTTTTACCATTATAATGACTAATAAACCCAACTGGACTTAGCATACTTGCTAAGTAACAGCCAACTAAATAACTGGACAGATCTAAGCTGCTGCCAATTTACAAAGAATCGTTGATCATAAGTAGGTTTGGCAGAATTGGGTTTTATTTTTTTTATAAGTTTTGACAGATATCAGTTTATTTTTAACACTTTTATTTTTGTCAACTTAAATTTTTCATAGTTGTGCAAAATTATGGATTTTGAGCAGTTTTGCTGTTTTTTATCAATTAAAATGTTCACAGTTACCAGAAATTGGAGCGGTGTGACAATAATTATCTGACAGTAGACGATGAGATTCAAAAACCATTAAAACATAACTTATCAGCATCATATGTCAAAATACTCAAAGTAAACTTCCTTAAATGAAACTCTTAAGTTTTCAAGTAGCATTTTTCTTACTTTGCCTATCTGTAAATTTCGATGATCATCAAAGGAAATATTTTTTCCATTGGTTTGTGTGTGTGTATGGTGAAATTGATGTTTACCGAGAAAATTCAAATCCTTCCAAGCCTAATCATCATTGAAGCTGGAAAGTCACTAAAAGATAATTGTTCAGTCTTTGGTTTTGCCTAGGTGTATTTATTGTTCAATTTTCATTAGTTTTAGTGAGCCTAAGGTGTAAGAGTTAACTGACTATTACTTTACAAGTTTAAATATTGGGTTACTGACTGACTACGGTTATACTAGTCGTGTATGACAGCTTTCCATCAGCGTAGGTCAGATCTTCGTAACTGGTGTTTTTACGCTAAGACCTAATCCTTGACAGACTCCCTCCCCTCTGAGGTAACAACTGTTAATGGTTGTGGGTTTCAAAGTAACATACAGAAAGTCAGGTCTGACAAAGCTGGAGGTATACGCAAACCCTTTAAAACCACAGTCCTGGTGCATTGCTGGATCCATCCCTGACAGAGCAACATGGCAGAAAGCTGGGGGGGGAGAGAAATGCTTCTATCTGTTGACTGCCTCTTTCCTTCCACTCCCTCTGCGAAGGCTTCGGGAGCAGTGGTGTTCTATAGGCCCTAACCAGCTCTGCTTTCTAAACAGTGGGTGCATGAGAACTTTCCCAAAATAATTTCTAGAGCAGATCTGTTAGAAAAATATCCAATCTTCATTTAAAAATCATCAGTGACCCGTGATAAATTGTTCCAATGGTTTTACTCTCACGGTTAAAAATTTACACCTTATTTTCAGTCTGAATTTGTTTAGCTTCAACTTCTAGCCACTGGTTCTTGTTACACCTTTCTCTGCCAGACTGAAGAACCAATTATTAAATGTGTGTTCCCCATGTAGGTACTTACAGACTGGAACCAAGTCTACCCTTAACCTTCTCTTTGTTAAGCTAACAAGATGGAGCTCTATCACTATGAAGCATGTCTTCTAATCATTCTCATGGCTCTTCTCTGAACCTTTTCCAATTTATCAACATCCTGCTTGAATGGTGGGCATCAGAACTGAACATAGTATTCCAGCAGCGGTCACACTAGTGCCAAATACAAAGATAAAATAATCTCTCTACTCCTCAGTATTTCCCAGTTTATGCATCCCAGGATCGCATTAGCTCTTTTGGCCACAGCATCACTCTTGGCGCTCATGTTCAGCTGGTTATCCACACAACCTCCAAATCTTTTTCAAACTCACTGCTTCCCAGGATAGAGTTCCCCATCCTGAAAGTATCTTTGTTCCCAGCTGTATACATTCACCTTGGCCTATATTAAAATACATATTGTTTGCTTGCACCCAGTTTTCAAGTGATCTAGATCTCTGTAGTGTGTTAATCTCTTCCTCCGCCCCCCGGTGCTTCCCCATGTGTTTAAAAAAATAGAACAGGAACAATCGTTCTTTCTTTTTTTCCCAGGCTGCAGGGTAAATAGTTGTATTCATTTATAGGGTGGTTTGTGTGCTCGTTTGTTTGTCTGTGTTTGTATTAGAAGTCATGGAAGGACACCGCATTCTTAATTTTTTGGTGCAAATTCCTCCAGGCATAGTGTATGGATCTCTCTAGCCAAGATAGAGCCCCATAGCATGGGACACAATCTCTTGGTAGTGAGCAGAGGGAAGATGGATTCTTTTTGACAGCATGTCTGTTTGGGCATCAGTACTGCGAAGTAATCTGAGGGCGCATGCCCTTGATAGTGGGGAATGTTACAGAAGAGGCAGGTTTTTCAAAGGATTTATGTTTTCCTATGACCATCACCTCAGTCTTGATTCGGTGTTAACCAGCGGCTCATCTTCCAGGGGCTGATTGTAGCTAGGCACTGAGAGAGCTGGGAGATGGTTCTATTTATATTTGACATAAAGGAGATAGAGAGCTGGGTGTTAAGCTGTGAACTGCTGGAATTTTAGCCTCTGTTGTCTCACCATCTGTCCCAATAACTTTCATATGAATGTTGAATAGTAACACTGGGAGAGAACTGAGCCTCCTGGGGCTACTCAGATATGGGCTTTGGAGGAACACTTCCCTATAATGATCCTCCTAGTGACTTATTTTTCAAAAGCATCCCAAAGAAATGCTAACTCCATGCACACAGACACACATGGTAACAAATTCCCTCTAATTATGACGCTTACATGTAGCTCAGATTTTGCCTTGGCAGGACTGTGTTTTCAGTGAGATTTGAGAACACTCAACCACTGATGCCTAAAAATTCCAAACCGTATAAAGTCCATGGAGGTATTGTAAAAATATAGAGTCTGGAATATCTGACGCCTAAGACAAAAATGCAGCTTTTCAATTCTTATCCCCATTTTATAGGTGGAAAGTAGGTCTCAAAGTTACACAGCAAGTTGGTGAAAGAACTGAGATTTGAACCCAGGAATCCTGACTCCTGGTCCTGTGCTCTCACCAGCAGACACAAGCAGTAAGGCGTGGGTGCTCATAGGACAGAGTGATATGGAAATATCTGTCTGGTGTTAGTCACATCACCATTCATCACCCTTGCCATGTAAGTATGGAAAAACCTCAGAGTCTCAAAGAGAGAAGAGGCAAATGGCTGATTAATTTCACTTCGAACACTTCTGTTTCTATGGGACCCTCTCTGTCCCTCCCACACCACGTACAATCAGCTTAGCTTGGCTTTGCTGCTGAAAAACATTTGCAGAACTTCTGCATTTATCATGTCCTCCAGATGTTGCACAAGTAGGAATTCTGGCTGCCACAGTGGGGCGCTGTCCTCCTATGCTGTTGCTCTAGCTCAGGGGTAGGCAACCTATGGCACGTGATTTTCAGTGGCACTCTCACTGCCCGGGTCCTGGCCACTGGTCCGGGGGGCTCTGCATTTTAATTTAATTTTAAATGAAGCTTCTTAAACATTTTAAAAACCTTGTTTACTTTATATACAACAATAGTTTAGTTATATATTATAGACTTATAGAAAGAGATCTTCTAAAAACGTTAAAATGTATTACTGGCACACGAAACCTTAAATTAGAGTGAATAAATGAAGACTCGGCACACCACTTCTGAAAGGTTGCCGACCCCTGCACTAGCTATCATAGTGACTGAATGATGAGACATAATGGCAGTCTTTCCTAGAAGTTATGGATAGCTCATTTTTTGCCCCCATGCAGCTTGTATTGCCAAGTCCTTCCCTGTTTGAACAGCTGAGCAGTTTGGAGGAATCTTTTGTAATTGTTTTGGGGTAAAGTTTTGAAGGCAGCTAATTGATCTGATGTAGCAATACTTTGCTGTGTGACCTTGGATGAGTGATTTAAATTCCTCATTCAGTTTCCTTGATTGTAAAATGGGGATAACAACACTGACCTGTTTCGCAGAGGGTTGTGACTGTGATGTTGTGAAGGCCAAAAGTATAACTGGATTCAAAAAAGAATTAGATAAGTTCATGAAAGATAGGTCCATCAATGGCTAGTAGCCAGTGTGGTCGGGGACACACCCCAATGCTCTGGGTGTCCCTAAACCTCCAACTGCAAAAATATGGGACTGGATGACACGGGATGGATCACTCAATAAATTGCCCTGTTCTGTTCATTCCATCTGAAGACAGGATACTGAGCTAAATGGACCACTGATCTGACCCAATATGGCCTTCTGGTATTCTTATTGTTAATCATTAATTGCTGGCTATAGAGTGCCAGGAGGTCCAGGTTTGGAAGGAGCTATTGAAGGGCACAGTGTTATCACTTTACTATTAATATTAGATTATTTCCCAGATTTAAAAAAAAAAACAACAATTCCACTGATACAATCTGTGATTATTAGCACTCTGATTGCTTTACCCTTTAGGAGACTGGCGAATCCTTAGAGGATCTGACTTTCAGTGGTGTCTTATCCTGGCGCAAACGTGCAGTTTTACCTGTGTGCACACTTTGGTGCACTAACACGCTGGGCAGTTGCAATCTTTACACTCTGTTGCTTACCTTTCATAGCTTCTCTTAGGAAAGAACGCTCCCATGGTGAAGGACTCTGAAAAACTGGGCCAGCTCCTCTCTTGGCAGAAGGACGCAGTGTAGTGCAAGCAGTGCCAAGCTATTAACCCCACTCTCAGCTGACACTTACTTGGCAGATGACGCAGTGACTGGATGAATGTTTTAAATGCACGCATGCTCTTGAGACCGGTTCATGTCTGCACTAGAAAAATTAGTATCCCTATTCTAGCAATTGCCATCAGTGCTGCAAGGGCACGAGTGCAGCGTTTCTCAAAGGCGGCCACAGCAGCCTCCATAGCATGGGTGGAGATTGGAGGAGAGGCATGGGGGGCATTGCATCTCCCTCTCTCCCCCAACTGTATATGTTGATAGTGGGGAGCACAATTTAAAGGTTTGTCCACCCCCTGAATGGCTTGAGTCACAGCCCCCACCCACCCCCAGTCTACCCTCCTGGAAAGCAGTAGCCCCTCCCTGCAGTGCCCAGCTGTTGCTCCTGAATCGCTGTTAACAAGGGAAGCGAGATGCGCCACCTTGGTGTTTGCACTGGTGCTGCCAGCAGGGAGTGGCGCCCTGCACCGTGCAGCCTCCTTGGGGGCTCCAGACAGCACCTCTGGAGACACTTGGGGCCGGTGTGTACGGCACCGGAAGTGGCTCATCAGTGGAGGTGGCTGTGGCGTTAGATCGCTTGGGAGCTCCCCTGGGCAGCTCCCCTGCTCCCGCCCAGCTGGGGCATGGGGAACCTGGGACTCCACAGGCAGCCAGTGAATTCCCGACCCACCTTCCCTGGGGCAGGCTCTCGCTGAAGGGCCATGGGAGGTAGGGACAGAGATGGGTTGGCCCTTGGACATGTCTATTGTTTTTCCTAAAGTTAATTAAGTATTTTAGGAGCAGCCACCAGCAAGAGTTGGTGGCCACACTCTGAGACCACCACTATTTTGTTATGAGAACCCCTGCACTAGTGGTAGCAATGGTATAAGCACTAGTATAGACAGAGCTGGGGGGAGGAGAGCTCTTACCACTGTGTCATTATTGCTTTGAATAGGTTGTCCTGACAGAGCGGTGGTAACCCCTGAGCTCTGTCTACACTAACAGCTTAGCACCAGTGCAGCTGTCCCATTGCTGGCTGTTGCTGTTTTTTTCTACTGTAGAGGCACTCCTGCTGGTAGCACTAGCTAGCTGGGGAGACTGACACTGCTTGATAATAAAGGAGAATGCAGATTTGGGGTATAGCTCAAGTCTAATTTAACAGCAGACTTTCAGCTTGATAGGGATGATTTTTTTTTTTTTTAAACTAATGTCTTTGCATTGCAGTGAACTAAAGCTATTAGCCTTTAATTAGAACAGGAGGTTTCTTCTTTACCTTTCTAGAGATCACAGAAATCCAATGCATTTCTCAAGCTGTGAGCCAGAAATCAAACATTCATCACATAATTGCAGTAACTATGTGCTAATACTTCCCATTAAATATGATTTATGAATTCTACAAGAGCATAATAGGAAATACATAAATTCCATTCCAAAGTTTGCAAAAATTCCGACATTCCAGTTTAATTTGATGGCTCAGATGTCACCAGAACCATGCTGCTCTATGTGAAGAGTTTATACAAAGGTTAAAAAAGAGTCTCAAAATTTGGTGAAAACATATTTATCCTGTATCTGAACTTCTCTGCCTGTGTGATTATTAATGAACAGTGTGGTTTCCATTTCAACAGGGATCTCTCTCTTCACATTTTGGGCCTCATCAAAGGAGACAGCATTGCTTAGTGGATAAGGCACAGGTATTGGACTTGAAAGACGTGGGTTCAATTCCTGCCTCTGTTGATCGTTTGCCAAGTGACTTCAAGCAAGTCACTTCCCTTCTTTGTGTACTTTGCTTTAGTTTCTCCGTCTGTGAAATGGGGATTATGCTCCTGACCTCCTTTGTAAGGCACTTCAAGATCTGCTGATGAAGAGTGCTAGTAAGAACTTGTTCTTCTTATTGTTTTGCTATTTGCTTCCCTCCAGTTCTACAATCAAGATGTCAAGACATGGAAGAATATGTAAACGTTAGCATAGGCTCATACTAGTAAGAGGGGTAAAAAACGAGTAGACCATAAGTCAACTACTTGCAAAGGCTGGTTATTGTTTCCTGAGAGACTATATCCAATCTTAAATGGATATTATACTTGATCTAAGCCAGTATGGACCCCTCTACACTTAGGCCTCAAGGAATCTATACAATGGAATTTGAACATTTTTAGATCCTTTCAGTTAACCTTTTTTTCCTCCACAGTCTGTGTGCAAGAGGTAAAAAAGTGGAACCATTATCTTAAGTTAATGTGGTTCTTCTGAATATGCGTATGTCAGATATTCTCCTGCTGTATAGTTTGATGACAGCATAACATGACCTGCTATTATATGAAATGATGGGAGTGAATAATCATTGTAATTCTGGCTCAAAACTGATCTAATAAAACTGTCCTTAAGGGATTTATATTTTTATCTCAGCTGTAATGTATTTCACACAGAAGTTCCATGTCTTGAAAGAAGTTATGGCATATTAATCATGCAAATTGGGCTGAGTCAACCCGATGAACACTTATAGATTTAAAGAACAAGGATACTGGAGGTGACCTTTGCTGCAGCTGGCCAATAAGGGCACCTGGCTCACAACCCTGATACTGCTTCCCTCAGATGTCAACATTTTTTAAGAGCTGAAGTTCTGCCAGTCTTGCGCTATAGAGCTCACAGAGAGGAGTGTGGATTCTGTCTAAAGGGTATCTTCAGAAAAGCAGCACTGTAGGTAATTTTCCCTTACATTTGTTTCTATGTTCAGCTCAGTTTTCATTTTCACCCAGCTGAAAATGCCAAAGGCCAATGTATATTTACATATTACTACCCTCAATCCAGCTCGCAACTTTTGTTTGATCCTCCTGCCTGGATAGGGCAGCCCATGGCTCCTACCCAGGCTCAACTTTTAACTCATGTCTACCATTGTTCTAGCCAGCTCTTCCCTTCATCTAAACATTCGACCCTAAGGCCAAAATTTCGGAGGCTCTCCCAAACTTCCTTCCTCACCGTTACAGCTCTTTCTGTCCTTCAGCCCCATATAAACTAGTCCTCCAAGTTATAAAAAGACACAACCGTGCTCTTCCTAGCATGAATGAGACTTGCTAGACTGGCTTAAGAGAATCCAGCAATTTCTTACATGCCCTCAGGACCAGTTCAGGTAGGCAAACTGCCATGAATCACCTTTCCAAAGTCCTCTCCAGCTTCCCACTCCAATCTTGTCAGTTAGTTAAACTTTGTGTTCAGCAGGGGCCTGATTCTCTGTAGCCCTGCAACCTTGTGTAGTCACGTCAGTGCAAAGTGGGTATAAAATGCTTCCCATCTGCTCTGGTAATATTGTACACCCCCTTTGCACCGGTGTCCATGACTGCTCAATGAGCAGGGTAGTGGAGGATTGGGCCCTTCAGTGACCGGTTTTGGCTGGGTCCTGTTGGTAGTCCCATAAAAGGAGTTTGCTTTCTTGCTCTCTAGCTTGAGCCATTCAGTCTGGGAAGCTTGTGCCATACCTGTGGTGACCATCCTTCCATTGCATAGCAGCTGTTTGCATATTTGAGGCTTTTTTCCCCTTCTGAAGTTTGGCTCTGTGGGAGCCTGTGGTGCTGCTGAGCCTAATCCCGGGTCAGGCCTTTCATGTCCACAGTCCAGGCCCTGTGGAACTGTGCATGTTGCCAATGGCTGTGGCACATCCCCCTGAAGTCAGGGATGAAGATTAGACTTTTTGTTCTAATCCTACTAATAGATAGTAGCCAGGATAATGGGTACTTTTGTACTGCTTTCCATCTTCAAAGTGCTGTACTGATATTAGCTAATTAATCCTCAAAGCAGCCCTGTGAGGAAGGCAAGTGTGTGTTTCTATTATGCATACTTTTAGCTTTGTTTTGGAAATAAAATCAGACTGGGCCTTTACATAGAAATAAGGGAATGAATTAACCCATCACGGGCTGCCTATGTTCATCATATCAGGGCAACTGCCACAGGTTTTTTGGTTAGTTTTGGCATGTCTTTATAAACCTCAGGTATTTATGTGAAACAGCACAGAGTAAATCTAGCATTCCTAGTGTCTTCCCGGTTTTTATAACAGCCCAGCTTCTGTGTGCATATTCTTTTCCTCCCACTCTCATCCTAACAGTTATATAGCACCATTTACCAGGCTCAGATCTAATGCAGCTATGGCTCAAGGCATCCAGATAGGGTATCAGTGGAGAGGGTTGAACCGGTGACCTTTGGATCTAAAACTATGAACCTCTAGTGCCTGAGCTAAACAACCTGGGATCCAGAGTTCAAACACTATAGCAGACTCATAAACCTCTGTACATGTAAAGTGACACTTTAGGGGGGTATGTGAACACTGTGTTTTGACTGCATGATTTCAAACCTTTTCAACCCAGCCAAGCCTCCTTATCCCTGAAACTCCATTCTCCACAATCTTTCCTTCCTCTTCTGGTCAGACTGGCATGCATGTCATAGACACATACTAACATACATGTCACTTCTGTGGTGTTAATATTCCAGCACATACGCTACTGTATGTAAAATGTGACACACCCTGTCCAAAACAATCAAACTACAAGGATATTGCAACACATTTGATGTTATAGGAAATGTCTTTCCTGTAAGAGAGGAAAACCCACCCATTGCTTTTGTGCCTGCTCTTCCTCCCTGAAAGTTTTCCATTGTACAAGCGTGTAATTAAACAAATGATAGGAAAAATTGACCTCACTAGTCACTTGAGACCTCTTATATAATGTCCTCCAGCTGGCTCTCAGAGTCAGCCTGAAAATAAGAATTATATTCAATACCTTTATGGCTTGTTTTAAGTAGAGAAGTCCTTTACCCTGATGTTTCCATGCCATCTGAATCCAAATAGTCGTGTAGTTCAAGACTACAAAGCTCATATGCCTGTCTGAAGCCCAGATACAATGAACATGACACTGAGAGGCCATCATTGTATTACTCTTTGCTTATACGAGTCCAAGGAGAGGTTTGTCTTAAAGTGAGATGCTCCCTGGTCATGTGATCATTGATATGTTCTTTTCTCTGAGTAAATCAGCATCTTTAAATCTTTTCACAATGTATGAGAGCTAACTACTGATATCTACAATGCCCCAAATATCTGCTTTTACCAAACTATGCTCTTGCTACCTCTCCATGAATGGACAGTGCTAGTGAACCCTCAGATCACACAAATGTTTACAATGCAAGGTTCATTCAGTTTTAAGGTAGATGTGTTCTGCCATTCACATGGTACTTTAGGAAATTACGAATATTCCGCACTCCAGCATAAATGGAAAGAGTTGTGGATGCCCAGCTCCAGGAAAATATAGCCTTTAAAACTAGAGGCAGAGAGATTTGGGGTGGTAGTGGGGGAGAAAGGGAAAGTTTGAATATTGCAGGAGGGAGAAACAGCCTGACAGGACTACAGTCAAGGTTTCCAGATGAGACCATTGATTTTGGGTGTCCTGATTTTAGGCTCCCAATTTGAGAAACATTAAATGGGTTTGATTTTCAGAAAGTGTTAAGCCGTCTGAAAATTAACCCCTCGAATGTGTCTGGAGATGGACACCTAAAATCATGAATCACCTTTGAAAATCTTGGCCTCCTGTTTAAATCCTAGAATGTAATATAGAACTCAGCAACGGATCTGGGAAGGGAGCTCTTCTGTGTTTAATATTCAGTGTGTGGGTATCACTAAAGTTTTATAAAATATAAAATTCCTGGGGCATCATGGTATGTTTCTTTAAGACTTTGGCCTGAAACAAGAATAGCTGTTTTGTCTGAAGACATAACAGGTGCGACGACGCCTGTTTTACCCTGTTACACTTTTATAGAGAGGTAAGGACCAGGCTGCGACAGCAATGAGACCCGTGTGCTAAGACAATGCAACAGAAGGTAATAGATTTTAAGCAGGGATAGGCCATTTTCTATTTCCTCATTAGCAATACCCTAATGACAGAAAAAACTAAGCCCCCTGCTCTCTCAAGCAGCAGTACTAAGCATTTCTGCTGGATTTTTCACTTTATTGACACATTGTGCCACGATGGAATAAAAATCAACGTAAACCAAAGCTATGATGTGGCTCCACGTGGAACGGCTTTTTTAATGGCTGTTACTACAGTTTTATATGAACATCGGTGACGTCACAGATTACACTTCACATAGTAGATGAGTGGGCAGGGCGGCTTTAGTCAGGCACCACCCTTGATAAATACTTACACTTTTTGCACCCAGATTGTAATGCCTCCTATAGGCTCTGGGCCTGCATCCTGCAATCTGACCTATGCCGGTGGACTGCTGCTCTTGTGCGAAGTCTTGGTGACGATGCATCTCTGTAGCTCCATTGCAAAGCCAGTGTTATGGCTGCACGATTGCTCCCAGCCTTACAACCGCCAGCAGAGTAGCACTGTGGGAATTTACTCCAGAAAAGGGCCTTCTGCAGACAAGGCCACACATGATAAAGGCTTCCTTTGCGGCCCACCTGCCACGGGAGACGTTCTACTTAAGTCCATTGTTTTGAACTGGCTATAAACTTACTTGCCATTGGAGTGAAGTGTGGCCTTAGAGACTGTTTGTTTGGGCTATCTGGAATTTGCTGCGGAATGACTGAGTATTCAGAATGGTTGTGTCTGGAGTATTTATTGTTCCAGTATGATCCTGGGCCTGCCAGCCTGCATCTACAGCAGAAAACTGTGTCACTTCCACTGGCACTGCGGCAGCCGAGTCAGTGCAAGCTACAACAGCATGCTGCTTCTACCCACAGCACTCCCTGCGTAAGTGTCCAGGCTTGTGGATGGTTGCCCCAATCCCCCAATGCCTGGTACAGCTCTCTGGAGCAGTATTTAATGCCTGTGGTATATTGTGTATGTTGCACGTTTGTATTTTGGTTTGTCTGGATGCATCACATAATACTGCACAATGAAGGGCTTTGCACTTAAAAATATTATAGTGGCCAATTACCAGCTGCTCCTTGAGCTGCTGTCAGACTGACGTGGCACCGGGGGCCGCAGGCGCTGTCATGAGCCCCACCACCTTAGTGTGTTGGTGCTCAAGAAGTTAAGGAGCTTGATTTCATTACTTCCGTCCATTTATTTATGTGGCAAGCTTTGAACAGAACCCAGATCTAACACCCAATCTAATGCTTTAACCACAAGACCAAAGAATCTTCAGCTGCTAATGGAAGATGCATCGTATATGAAAAATACATAGGCGCATTTGTTCTACCTTGGATGTAACTCTTCTGATAACAGGGATGTGAGTAGTTCTTTCTTGTTACACTGTCAGGAAGATGAGAGGCCTGCCCACCCGAGCTAACATTTTCCTTTTTCAAAGCCTGTTTGTGTAAGTGGTCACACCAAAACATTTTGAAATCGTTTTTATGGGTAAAAATATAAAAGCAAAACATGTGGTGTGATGAAATAACTATACTAACAGGAGTTGAAATATATTTAGTTAGGAGAAGAAAAAGGATTTGCTGCCTTGGAGGATGTGTGCTTTTGATCCTCCCCGCAGTGAGTTACAAAGTGATCTTTAGCAGTGGGGTGAAAGCCAAGTGTTGAATAATTACTATACTGCAGCGTATGCAGTTTATTCATGAGTCCAAGAGAAGGCACCAAATTGTAATAGTTTTTGAAAGAACAAAAGTCTGATGTTTGGTCCTGTTTTTGCCCTCCCCTAAAAATTAGTATTGGATGGAAAATCTTCGTCCTCTTGAGAAAGAGGCACATAATTCATTTTGACTAGAATTTGCAAAGTAAAGACAAGTTCCTTGAACTTGTGGCAGTAGTGCACCAGCTGCGGCTTTGGCAGCCTCGCTGGGACAACCTGCTCACAAGGGTTAACTATTTCCACGTCGCAAGAGCAGCTGAACACTCACAATTCCTGCTGGGTTTAATGGGAGTTGCGGCTGCTCACTGTCATTCAAGCTCTGGGACTGTTTGCCCCAGCAGTTTGTACTGGAGACCTTTTCAGAGCCCTGTGACATTCTTTTTATTTTTTATAATTCTTTATTTTACTTTATGGGAATGTGTTGTTTTGTTTCGTCCTGCCCCCTGCGGGGTGGAAGCCCTTGGGTGTGGGGGTTGCAGACAGTGCTTAATTTGTAATGAAAGTAGTGCTGGGGCTCAAGCAACGATTTACTTTTATAACTGATGCGGCAAGCCCAGAGGTGCTGGGGCTATGAATGGCCAAGCCCAGCGGTGCGGAGGCTATGAATGGCCAAGCCTACAAGTGCCAGGGCTCAGTCCTGGCACAAATTGAGCACTGGTTGCAGAACAAGCCTGTCCTGCACTCACCCCACAGCTGCAGCTTTTGTCCTGTGGAACTTGGCTGCCAGCTGTGGGCACTGTGACCTGGTGTATAGGGGTGCAGTGCTGGCTCAGCTTTGGCCCAGCCACCCCTCCATCATGCTGGGGGCAGGACCTGGCTCGGTGGCATACATTTTGTTGTTGTTTTGCATTAGCAAAAAACACAGAGCACTATTTATGTCGCTTCACTTCCTGTCCTAAGCTGTTGCATGCTCTTGCTTCCCTGTGAAAGAAGTGGCAGCTTCGGGGTGAGGGGGCAAAAGCACCCAGCATACAAACCAGAGCCTTTTCATGCACTTCTACTTGCAGCGTGATCTCAGCTCTATCACCAAGCTGTGCACACAAGAGCATATTTGACCATGCTGCTTGTACTCCAAGTGGTCCATGTGGCAGTGTGAAGGTAGGAGCTCTTGGGAGGTGTAGGGAGCCAGGGTGGCTGCCCTCCGAACCTGAGGGTAAAGGGCCTTTCTCTCAGCCTGAGTGGGCGGGGCCAGCCCAAGCTCGCTCCACCCCCCGGAAGGGGAGGGGTGGAACAGGAAGTATAAAGGGCGGGGCCCTTAGCTCAGTCAGGGCAGCACTAGGGAGGGAGGCAGATGCAGACCGTGGGCTACTCCCTTCAGACCCTGCTGCCACGCCAGGGGAGGCCCTGGACCAGTGGAAACCTCACCTGGAGGACAGACTGGGGCTGCCAGGACTGCCCGCTGCCGAGTACCCAGAGGACCTGGAGGAGCCGGAGGGGGAGCTGGAGCTGCCAGCAGCCAAGGACCGGGAGGAGCTGGAGGAGCCTGAGCCTGAGGGGGAGCTGGAGCTGCCAACAGCGGACTACCCCGACGCACTGACGGGACCAGAGGGATTCGGACGAGCAATCGGGTAGGAAGTAGCCCAGGGACAGAGCTGCACCGCGGTGAGTCTATATAGCGGAAGGACCCTGCTGATCCAGTGGCGGGACCCTCGTCCTGCCGCTGTCAGGGCCCTGGGCTGGAACGCAGTGGTGTAGGGTGGGCCTGCGTTCCCCTGCCCGGCCGAGCCACGCCGGGACCCGTGCCGGCGCTCCCCTGCCTGAGGGGCGCGCTACTGCCCTTTGCCGGCGCTCCCCTGCCTGAGGGGCGCGCTATTGACCTTTGCCGCCGCTCCCCTGCCTGAGGGGCGCGCTACAGACTCTGGCTGGCGGCCTTCCCGCAGCTAATTCCCCGCTGGCGGAGGCGTAACCCAGGCCGGCCAGTGACCTCGTAGCTCCCCACCGCCCCCTAGCGGGTAGGTGGACCGACACCGATCACAGGAGGTCTCTAGGTAACTCAGTTCCTAGCGGTTTGGTATAATCTGGCTTGACGCAGCCTTGCTTAACTCCTTCCACACCCATCCTAACACCTGAAAACTGCAGCCTGAGATTGGGCTTAAGTGAGCACACCTCTTCTTGCCCCTGCTGAACGGGCTGTGGTTGGCTTGGGCCAGGTGCAGCAGAATTAATAGTATGTAAGGATCCGCACATCAGCTGCTAAAGGATGGTCTCTTGCTTTTGGACAAAATATTCCCCAGTGCTAATAAACCCTTCTGAAGACTGCTCTAGCTTGCACCAACTGCCAGTGGGAGCCAGGGATTGCTGGGTTGTCCAGCTGCTGTGGGGGTTCAGGAGGGTATAGCATGGATATGGCACCTGAGGAAGTCTTAGGAAGTCCTTGCAAGGTAGCTAAGCTGGCTTTAGGGCAGCTTTCTGTTGATGAGAGAGGTGCAAAGCTACTCTAATTCAGTGGAGCATCTGCCTCACTCAGCTGAGACATTTCTTCCATCTGAAACCAAGCTGCTACGGGTGGCTGCTTTTTGGTTGTTGCTGGTGCGGACGATCATGTGAAATGATTATTTGCACTGTTCCCGTAAATAGTATTCCAAGCAGGCTGTTAAAGTTTGGAAATGTTGCCCTAGTCATCCACATCAGACAGCCCCACTCAGTGTAGTGCAAGCGAGTCATCTGTATCTTTGCTGAGGAAAGCCCCAGGCATGGTAGAGCTGGGGTGTGCAGGACAATTGTGAGGCAGGAGGGAAAAGTTAGCACAGAGCCACTCTAGATTATAAGCAGAATATTATTTTTACAGCAACAGGCATTAAGGAACCATCATACGTATTCAGCACTCAGGTCCCACTTGAAGGGGAATTCGCTGTGGGTTCATGTACAAAATATACAAGAGCTTCTGGTGAATGAGAGCAAATTTGGCTTTAGCAACTTTGTTCTTCTTTACATATTAAAGAACCAAAACTTAGACCAGAGTCAGACAAGCAGAACCAATATTTTTAGGATGAGCCTCAAGGCTCAGTATAGATTGGCCCTCCATGCTAGATTTGCCTTCTCAGTTCCTTCTTTATAAAAATAAATAAATAAATCCCACATTGACTGAAAGATCGGCTCTTTGCTGCTGCAGAGCCAATGTTGAATGGCAGGCCAGATCTCCGACTTAGCTACTCAAATACCCATTCTCCAGCGCTGATCTTACTGGGGTGCCCTCACACGCTTGTAAGCTGCTCCCAGTCCGCAGTATGATCACTGTGGCACACAGTGTGTGTTGTCCAGGCAGCACCCTCTAGAATCTAGAAGCCTAGAACATGTCTTTAATTTACTGCAGCTCTTTAGAGCCTTTCATTTCACTTTACTCACAACTCAGATCGGTCACTCTTACCTTTCATTCTGCTGCCTTTGTAGCAGGCTGCTACGCTAGTTGCTTTGTTCACTTCATTATATTGCTATTGACTTTGGAGAGCTGAAGCTGTGGTTTTCAACATTCCATGAACTTTAGCTCTGTTTTCCTGTCATTTTGCTTGGAAAGCCTCCAACACATTCAGTAGGTCACATGCCCCAGAGCTGACATTTCTTTGCATTGCTCAACAAATGGAATGTTTCTCTTTGCTCTCAAAAGCTTCAGGGACACCCCTTACACTGCTGCAGAAAAAAGAAAGGTTACCCCCTCCACGTCCACCAGAAAAGCAGCTCATTCTCATGCCAAAAATGTCTCCCAACTCTCTCAATGGTTGGATGCCAATTAGTCACTCAGTCTCCATTTCGCTCGGCTTGTCACCCCCCCCTTGCTCCAGTGTCTATTGAAACAGGCATGAACTTCTCTGAGTGCCCAGACTTTACTCTCCTGTTTACTTCCTTGCCCTGGTACCTTCCCTTGCCTGACAACCCTTCTACCTGCAGCTCTGCACCTCTCCTATAGCTTGTCTTTCTGGTCCTGCAGCTCTTGCACCCACTTTAGTCCAGGTGTAGTCAGCTGGTTCTAGTCCTCCCTGCTTTAGCTCACAGTTTGTGTGTGGAGCTGGCTGTCACCATTCTAACATCATGTACACCGTGCAGTGCTCTTCCGAAAGCACTGCAGTGGGTCAGTAGAACTCAACATCTGGCAACACTTCCCCAAAACTGCTGCAAAATGGGGCATTTGCACTGGAGTTGGAGGGGCAGGTAACCGTCTCAGCAAGAGTAGTGTCACTGCATAGCAGCCACCAGCGAGTGCTGCAGGAAGATCTCCCCCAAAAAACAAACCTGGATACTTTCTCCCTCAAGGTCAGTATTTGTGATTAACATAGGCCCTAGTTATGTTCAGTTGTCATGCAATTAACACACATAACCTGCACATTGCCACTCTCCCCTGTTTAAAATTCCATAATCAAGCCAGCAGAAGGATTTATTTAATTCCAAAACAGGAAGCTCTTTCTAAATGGAGCAGTCATAGGATCAGGCCAAAACAAAAACAAAATGAACAAACAGCTAGTCACGTTAAAAATGCAGGTGGTATTGTATTAGTACAAACCCCGCTGTAAAGCCTGTGTGTTCACAGGGCTGGGAGCCAGGAATCCCCAGGCTCTGAACACCCACCCTTTCTGTGGACTTGGCCAAGTCACAACTAGCTGGTCAGACAATTAAAAGAAACAAAAGTTTTATGAAATTTCCTGCCCAGCAATGGTTGTAATACTTACCAAATAAGTGAGGTGCCAGGGCTCCTCAGCCTGAACAGTCTCCTCCTTGCTGCCACTAGTTTAGATCCACTGGTGGCAGTGATCATGGGAGACCCATTGTGAGCATGGCTCCTGGTGTTTTGTGCACTGTGTATCTGAAACTCTTGTCTACACTAATGTGCCTACCGGTGGTGGTGAATCAGGGTTAGCAGCAGTGAGAAATTTTGTAGAAAAAAGCCTAAAAAGGCCTAATGTAGATAAGCACTCATAGCACGTGTAGAGCTCTCAAATGCCAAGTATATTTCAACCCCAGTATCTTGTTTAGATTCACATTAGGGAAGTTTGGGGCTTCTGTTCTGGGCTTTCGTATTTGATATTTGTAATTACTTATTTTTGTTAAGGTCCTATTTTGTTTGTGAAGCCTATACTCACTTGTGGGAGGGAGGCTTTATAAATGCACTTGCCACTGTTCATAATTATGAACTAGAATTTGAAGCGGGATGGAAAAAAATAGGACTCAATGTTCTTTATTACTCTAAAAACCAGAAACATGTGTTTTGGTCATGAGGTTTGTTGGCCCTTTCTGCACCATCTCCTCCCCCCCCCCCCCCCCCCCCCACAGAAAATACCACTTCAATTACTGCAGGGGTAGCAAGAGTCTTGGGAAAACTTAGTCTGCTGAGAAAGAATGGAATAAACAGAAAGGAAGCCGCAGACTTGGATATTTTTCAGTAATATTCACTTTCAAGTAGTAAATAGAAAACCCGAATGTTCAGTACATGACTGAAGAGTTGCTGCTGAATTCACCCTAGACTGGATGTGTTTAGATCAAAGCATATGACCCAATGCTTGTTTTTTTGTTAAATAACAGCACATTTACTTTTTTGTCACTTTTTTTCCCCTCCTCGGCCATATCTTTATTGACAATTGGTTGAATAATACAAACTGGCTGGACATTGGCAGTATATAAAAAAGGAAAAAATAAAATCCATGAGAATAATTGCTTTGAACTAATTAAAAAAAACCAACCCAACCTGGTCATTTGGCATGCAATTCAGTGTTTAGACAGACTGGACTATGGTAAGGAAAAAATTATGTTGAAAATTACTTTTAACTAAATTCCTGCTCTAGAGTATAAAATACACAATATAAAATATGCAAAAAAGGTAGCAACTGAGCTTTTGTTGTACAGTTATTTGCTGCAATACAATTGCTGTTGTCTAATTTTCACTGATAGTAAATGATTTTAGTTACACATGAGACGAAAGGCTATTTGAATAGACACAATCTCTCACTTGAGATTAACTTTAATGTCAAAATTCAATTCTAATTAAGCATATAATTTTATGCCCTGAACCTGAAGACACTCACATGTGCATAACTCTGAAGTCAGCAGGACTGCTCACGCTTGAAGTTATGCAACGTACGTTTGCAGCAAATGCTTGGGGCCTTAATGAGCAAGTGAGTCACTGGGCATTGAGTAATTTCAGCACCTCATAGAATCAGACCTTAGTTTTGACCATCCACCCATCCCTTCACCACCTCTTGCACTAGCTCTACCACCCTGTGCTACATCACCCACCAGGCTGGGGTTCTTCCATCCCTGGGGCAGTGGAATCTGGCTGGGTTACTGATTTTGAGACCTGGAAATATATATGTGTGGGGCAGGGGTGGGGTGATTCTGCTGAGTTGAGACAGCCTCTTCTTTCTCACCTCACCCCTAATATAAACCTTAACTCTCCCATTACCTTCTGTCATCACAATGGCTGTTCTCTGGCTGGGAGGGAGGACTTCTCCAGTGCTGTGCTAATAGGGTTACCATACGTCCTCTTTTTCCCGGACATGTCCGGCTTTTCGGCACTCAAACCCCCGTCCGGGGGGAATTGCCAAAAAGCCGAACATGTCCGGGAAAATGGCGGCTCTGCTCCTCCCCTGACTCTTCGGCTCTGTTTAAGAGCGGAGCTGCCCGAGCGCTATGGGCTTCAGGCAGCCCCCTTGCCTCCGGACCCCCGGCCGGGCACTTCCCCTCCCAGGCTCCGGCGGCGCAGGGTCCGGAGGCACGGGGGCTGCCCGAAGCCGGTAGCGCTGGGGCAGCTCCGCTCTTAAACAGAGCCGAAGAGTCAGGGGAGGAGCAGAGCCTCCAGCCGGGGCGGCTCTGCTCCTCCCCGACTCTTCGGCTCTGTTTAAGAGCCGAGCGCTACGGGCTTTGGGCAGCCCCCATACCTCCGGACCCTGCGCCGCCGGAGCCCGGGAGGGGAAGTGCCCATCTGGGGGCGCAGGGTCCGGAGGCACGGGGGCTGCCCGAAGCCGGTAGCGCTCGGGCAGCCCGGCTCTTAAACAAAGCCGAAGAGTCAGGGGAGGAGCAGAGCCTCCAGCCGCGGCTGCTCTGCTCCTCCCCGACTCTTCGGCTCTGTTTAAGAGCCGGGCATGGGGGCTGCCCGAAGCCGGTAGCGCTCGGGCAGCCCGGCTCTTAAACAGAGCCGGGCTGCCCCCGCGCTACCGGCTTCGGGCAGCCCCCATGCCTCCGGACCCTGCGCCGCCGGAGCCCGGGAGGGGAAGTGCCCGGCTGGGGGCGCAGGGTCCGGAGGCAAGGGGGCTGCCCGAAGCCCAAGCGCTACCGGCTTCACGGTTTGCCGGGCAGCCTCCAGACCCTGCGCCCCCGGCTGGGCGCTTCCCCTCCCGGGCTCCAGCTGCGCTAGGCAAGCGCCGGCCGGGGGCACAGGGTCTGGGGGCTGCCCGGCAAACCGTGAAGCCGGTAGCGCTCGGGCAGCCCTTTCCCCGTGGCTGGGAGTGGGAGGGAGGAGGGGGCGGAGTTAGGGCTGGGAAGGGGCGGAGTTGGGGCGGGGCTGGGGTGGGGAAATGGGCGGGGCCAGGGCCCGTGGAGGGTCCTTTTTTTTTATTTCATAGATATGGTAACCCTAGTGCTAATGATGCTCATGAGAAGTCAGCAGGTTTCGCTTCAGAGCCACACAAGACTTCCCGTTCCTGAGATCACCGTTTCCCCAGGGCTCTTAGCTTCAGGTAGCTTGGGGAGCAAAAGGCAGTCTAAAAGTCTAACCCAGGTCTCCTGCTGATTATTTTTCAGTATCTTACCATACTGAGGTCAAAGGGCACCAGCCCAGGTTTCCATGTACTTCAGATTTCTAGTTCTATCGTTTTATATGTATTTAGTGCTCATGACAAATCCCAGCCTTGGAGGCGAAGTCCTCTCTTCCCTACAGAGGAGGTACAGCACAGGCAGTAGCAGCACAAGCTACCCCATCAATGGGCCTCTGATATCAACAAAAGGGTCCACCCCCAGGTGAGTAGTATATTTGAGACAATAACAATAATACTTAGTTCTTGTATAGAGATCAGTAGATCTCAAAGCTCTTAGCAAAAAATGTCATTATTAGCCCCATTTTACAAATAGGGAAACTGAGTCACAGAGAGGGGAAGTGACTTGCCCACGATCACCCAACAAGCCAATGGCAGGGCAGAGAACACAACCTTGGTTTACTGGTTCCCAGTCCAGTGCTCTGCCCACTATATCACACTGTCTTGATGTAGGCCATGCCCTGCGAGAGTAATATGACACAAGACTAGTTCTCTTAAATCACTAGAGACTGACTTAAATCAGGAAAACACATGAAAGTAAACAAGATAAAGAGGGGCTAAATTTCACCCTCTAATGTACGCTCACCACTGAAAATACTGAGGGCTATGCATGGATCAGAAGTCAGAATTTAGCTCCTCAGGCTTTAAGCCAAGGGTAAGAAGGTCAACTATGGAAAGATGACCAAGGTACTTCTGAGGCATAAAACTCTGCGTCTCCCGGCCACCGTTCCACTTTGTCATCATCAGATTTATCACTGTCATCACCACTAGATGGTTCATAACTAGTCATGGAAGAGTCAATCTGCTCTGGCTGTCTCAGGTCAACTTCTGCTTCCTTCTTCTTTTCTGCTATCAACTGCCTGTAGCATAGGCTACAGACCCTCAGCGGCTTGGGGGACAGGCGTGGCATCAGAAACCTCTGTCTGGAGCAGTCCCCACACACAACGAAGCCACACTTCCGACAGTGATGCCTGCGAGTGAGCGTGGAGAACTTGGTCTGCGTGCAGCGCATGCAGATATCAGTGGCCTTGTCGGGTATCCAGGGGGCAGCATGCTCCGTGGAGGGCTGCCTGCCTGTCTTTGTCAGCAGATGCCTAATGCACTCTTCAAGGTGACTGAGCCATTCTTTCCTTTCTGTGAGGGAGGCTGCAGAAACAACAAAGGACTTTTTCGAAGTTTTAATCATCCATCGGTTCTTCATTTGTAAGGTATCCGGCAGTGTCTCTAAGGTGACATCTTCGAGAGGTATGATGTGCTGGGAGTTGTACTTCCTTTTGTTTATCACTATGCTCCCATACACGAGGATGTCATTGAAAAGAAAGAATACCCGAGGCTTGGGCTTCTTGCGGCATTCTTTGGTCAAAATGCCTTCACCCAGAAGGACTCTTCCTGGCACAGCTAAGGGTTGTCCAGATGCCCCAAAGCAGTTTTCCACGGAAGCAATGCGCTGGCTGTTAATTTCAGTGTTAACCAGATGGTCCACCATCTCCTTCCTTCACTCTAGAGCAGGGGGGGAGGAAATAAAGTTATAAAACTGGGTTCAGCAAACAATTGCATCAACCCTAGCTTCCAAACTGAACAGCAAATTTAAACAGCAGTAAGTAGCTTTTCAAAGAGCCAGGAGAGGAGTTTCAGTTTTCTGGGTGGTACTACCCAGCAATGACTTATCAAAGCACTCCTTAAAATAAAAAGTAAAACCCACTGAAGTGTCTGATCTATTCTGTAGCAGGCTGATACTGCCCATCTCAGGAATCAGAATTCAGTTACCCAACTCTCTTATATCACACACTGGATAAGGTATAAAACTCCCTACTGTGGACACAATTATACCAGGATAAAAAAGTGCTTATACCAGTGTAGCTTATTCCCATTCATAGATTCCAAAGGGTATGTCTACACTACGACATTGGATCGAATTAATAGAAGCCGGTTTTATAGAAATCGGTTGTATACAGCCGATTGTGTGTGTCCCCACATAAAATGCTCTAAGTGCATTACGTCGGCGGACCGCGTCCACAGTACCGAGGCTAGCGTCGACTTCCGGCGCATTGCACTATGGGTAGCTATCCCACAGTTCCCGCAGTCTCCGGCGCCCATTGGAATTATGGGTTGAGATCCCAATGCCCGAATGATGCAAAACAGTGCCGCGGGGGGGTTCTGGGTACATGTCGTCAGGCCCCTCCCCCTCCGTCACAGCAACGGCAGACAATAGATTCGCGCCTTTTTACCTGGGTTACCTGTGCAGACAACATACCACGGCAAGCATGGAGCCCGCTCAGCTCAGCTCACCGTCACCATATGTCATCCGGGTGCCGGCAGACGTGGGACTGCATTGCTACACAGCAGCAGCAGCTAACTGCCTTTTGGCGGTAGACGGTGCAGCATGACTGGTAGCCTTCATCGGCGATCTGGGTGCTGGTAGCTGTGGGGCTGGCAGCCGTAGGGCTGCATTGCACCAGCCCCTTACCTTTTGCCTTTTGGCAGTAGATGGTTTATTACGACTGGTAACCGTCCTCGTCGTACAGCAGTGGCTGTCAATCATGGGCACCTGGGCAGACATGCTCTGTCCTATCGAACTGTCTTGACAATGATGGCTATCAGTCGTAGTATGCTATTTTCTGCCAAGCGCCCAGTATTTTCTGCTAAGCACCCAGAAGAGGCCGAGGGCAATCTGGGTGCTGGCAGACATGGGGCTGGCAGACGTGGGGCTACATTGCTACACAGCAGCAACCCCTTGCCTTTTGGCAGTAGATAGTATATTATGACTGGTATCCATCGTCATCATACTGCAGTGGGTATCAGATCGTGCAATAGGCCTGAAGG
This sequence comes from Emys orbicularis, assembly GCF_028017835.1. Classification (NCBI taxonomy): domain Eukaryota; kingdom Metazoa; phylum Chordata; order Testudines; family Emydidae; genus Emys; species Emys orbicularis. Next base: position 23,418,181 of record NC_088696.1, read on the forward strand.
CTAACTGCCAAGCGCCCAGTATTTGCTGCCAAGAACCCAGAAAATGCCGAGGGCTATCAGTCATGCTGCACCGTCGTCTTAAGATGTAAAAAATAGATTTGTTCTGTATTCATTTCCTTCCCCCCTCCCTCCGTCAAATCAACGGCCTGCTAAACCCAGGCTTAGGAGTTGAATCTCTGGGGGGGTGGGGGGCATTCTGTGTGACAGTTGTTTGTGTTTCTCCCTGATGCACAGCCACCTTTCTTGATTTTAATTCCCTGTACCTGTACGCCATGTCGTCACTCGCCCCTCCCTCCCTCCCTCCCTCCCTCCCTCCTTCCCCTGGTCCTTCACATACTAGTTTCGCACCTTTTTTCAGACCAGACGCCATAGCTAGCACTGGGATCATGGAGCCCGCTCAGATCACCGCGGCAATTATGAGCACTATGAACACCACGCGCATTGTCCTGGAGTATATGCAGAGCCAGGACATGCCAAAGCAAAACCAGGACCAGCCGAGGAGGCGATTGCAGCGCGACGACGAGAGTGATGAGGAAATTGACATGGACCTAAACCAAGGCACAGGCCCCAGCAATGTGGAAATCATGGTGTTCCTGGGGCAGGTTGATGCCGTGGAACGCCGATTCTGGGCCCGGGAAACAAGCACAGACTGGTGGGACCGCATCGTGCTGCAGGTGTGGGACGATTCCCAGTGGCTGCGAAACTTTCGCATGCGTAAGGGCACTTTCATGGAACTTTGTGACTTGCTTTCCCGTGCCCCGAAGCGCCAGAATACCAGGATGAGAGCAGCCCTCACAGTTGAGAAGCGAGTGGCGATAGCCCTGTGGAAGCTTGCAACGCCAGACAGCTACCGGTCAGTCGGGAATCAATTTGGAGTGGGCAAATCTACTGTGGGGGCTGCTGTGATCCAAGTTGCCAGGGCAATGAGAGGCCTGGTGATATCAAGGGTAGTGACTCTGGGAAACGTGCAGGCCATAGTGGATGGCTTTGCTGCAATGGGATTCCCAAACTGTGGTGGGGCGATAGACGGAACCCATATCCCTATCTTGGCACCGGAGCACCAAGCCACCGAGTACATAAACCGCAAGGGGTACTTTTCAATGCTGCTGCAAGCCCTGGTGGATCACAAGGGACGTTTCACCGACATCAACGTGGGCTGGCCGGGAAGGGTACATGATGCTCGCGTCTTCAGGCACTCTGTTCTGTTTCAAAAGCTGGAGGAAGGGACTTTCTTCCCGGACCAGAAAATAACCGTTGGGGATGTTGAAATGCCGATCGTGATCCTTGGGGACCCAGCCTACCCCTTAATGCCATGGCTCATGAAGCCGTACACAGGCAGCCTGGACAGGAGTCAGGACCTGTTCAACTACAGGCTGAGCAAGTGCCGAATGGTGGTGGAATGTGCATTTGGGCATTTAAAAGCGCGCTGGCGCAGCTTACTGACTCGCTCAGACCTTAGCGAAAAGAATATCCCCATTGTTATTGCTGCTTGCTGTGCGCTCCACAATATCTGTGAGAGTAAGGGGGAGACATTTATGGCGGGGTGGGAGGTAGAGGCACATCGCCTGGCCGCTGATTACACGCAGCCAGACACCAGGGCGGTTAGAGGAGCACAGCAAGGCGCGGTGCGCATCAGAGAAGCTTTGAAAACTAGTTTTGTGACTGGCCAGGCTACGGTGTGAAACTTCTGTTTGTTTCTCCTTGATGAAATCTCCACACCCCCCCCACCCGGTTAACTCTACTTCCCTGTAAACCAACCACCCCACCCTCCCCTCCCCTCCCCCCTTCAAGCACCACTTGCAGAGGCAATAAAGTCATTGTTACTTCACATTCATGCATTCTTTATTAATTCATCACACAACTAGGGGGATAATTGCAAAGGTAGCCCGGGATGGGTGGGGGAGGAGGGAAGGAAAAGGACACACTGCAGTTTAAAACTTTAACACTTATTGCTCGGGAAATCATCTAGGGTGGAGTGCCTGGGTGGCCGGAGGCCCCCCCACCGTGTTCTTGGGCGTCTGGGTGAGGAGGCAATGGGACTTGGGGAGGAGGGCTGTTGGTTACACAGGGGCTGTAGCGGCGGTCTCTGCTCCTGCTGCCTTTCCTGCAGCTCAACCATACGCAGGAGCATATCAGTTTGATGCTCCAGCAGCCGGAGCATCGACTCTTGCCTTCTGTGTGCAAGCTGACGCCACCTCTCATCTTCAGCCCGCGATTCAGCACGCCACCTCTGCTCTTCAGCCCGCGATTCAGCCCGCCACCTCTCCTCTCGCTCATATTGGGCTTTTCTATAATCAGTAATTGACTGCCTCCACGCATTCTGCTGTGCTCTGTCAGCGTGGGAGGCAGTCTGTAGTTCTGTAAACATTTCATCACACGTCCTTCGCTTCCGCTTTCGAATATTCACTAGCCTCTGTGAAGGAGAAAGATTTGCAGCTGGTGGAGGAGAAGGGAGAGGTGGTTAAAAAAGATACATTTTAGAGAACAATGGGTACACTCTTTCACGTTAAATTTTGCTGTTCACATCACACAGCACATGTGCTTTCGTTACAAGGTCGCATTTTTCCTCTTATATTGAGGGCCTGCCGGTTTGGTGGGAGAGATCACTCACGCAGTGCCAGGCCACAGATTTCAGCTTGCAGGCAGCCATGGTAAGACAGTCTTTTGGCTTTTTTAACCTTGTTAACATGTGGGGATGGTTTAAAACAGTACTGCTCTAATTAACCATACCAAGCACCCGTTGGGTTGGCCATTTAAAATGGGTTTGCAATGTAAAAGGAGGGGCTGCGGTTTCAGGGTTAACGTGCAGCACAAACCCAACTAATTCCCCTCCCCCCCACACCCAATTCTCTGGGATGATCACTTCACCCCTCCCCCCCACCGCGTGGCTAACAGCGGGGAATATTTCTGTTCAGCAGAGCAGGAACGGGCACCTCTGAATGTCCCCTTAATAAAATTGCCCCATTTCAACCAGGTGACCGTGAATGATATCACTCTCCTGAGGATAACAAAGAGCGATAAGGAATGGATGTTGTCTGCATGCCAGCAAACACCGGGACCATACGCTGCCATGCTTTGTTATGCAATGATTCCAGACTACGTGCTACTGGCCTGGCGTGGTAAAGTGTCCTACCATGGCGGACGGGATAAGGCAGCCCTCCCCAGAAACCTTTTGCAAAGGCTTTGGGAGTACATGAAGGAGAGCTTTCTGGAGATGTCCCTGGAGGATTTCCGCTCCATCCCCATACACGTTAACAGACTTTTCCAGTAGCTGTACTGGCCGCGATTGCCAGGGCAAATTAATCATTAATCATTAAACACGCTTGCTTTTAAACCATGTGTAATATTTACAAAGGTACACTCACCAGAGGTCCCCTGTGTGCCCCCAGGGTCTTGGGTGAGTTCGGGGGTTACTGGTTCTAGGTCCAGGGTGATAAACATATCCTGGCTGTTGGGGAAACCGGTTTCTCCGCTTCCTTGCTGCTGTGAGCTATTTACATTATCTTCATCCTCATCTTCCTCGTACCCTGAACCCGCTTCCCTATGTGTTTCTCCAGTGAGGGACTCATAGCACACGGTTGGGGTAGTGGTGGCTGCACCCCCTAGAATGGCATGCAGCTCCGCGTAGAAGCGGCATGTTTGCGGCTCAGCCCCGGACCTTCCGTTTGCTTCTCTGGATTTGTGGTAGGCTTGCCTTAGCTCCTTAATTTTCACGCGGCACTGCTGTGCGTCCCTGTTATGGCCTCTGTCCTTCATGGCCTTGGAGACCTTTTCTAATATTTTGCCATTTCGTTTACTGCTTCGGAGTTCAGCCAGCACTGATTCATCTCCCCATATGGCGAGCAGATCCCGTACCTCCCGTTCTGTCCATGCTGGAGCTCTTTTGCGATCCTGGGACTCCATCACGGTTACCGGTGCTGATGAGCTCTGCGTGGTCACCTGTGCTCTCCACGCTGGGCAAACAGGAAATGAAATTCAAACGTTCGCGGGGCTTTTCCTGTCTACCTGGCCAGTGCATCTGAGTTGAGAGTGCTGTCCAGAGCGGTCACAATGAAGCACTGTGGGATAGCTCCCGGAGGCCAATAACGTCGAATTCCGTCCACACTACCCCAATTCCGACCCCCTAAGGCCGATTTTATCGCTAATCCCCTCGTCGGAGGTGGAGTAAAGAAACCGGTTTAAAGGGCCCTTTAAGTCGAAAGAAAGGGCTTCGTCGTGTGAACGTGTCCAGGCTAAATTCGATTTAACGCGGCTAAAGTCGACCTAAACTCGTAGTGTAGACCAGGCCAAAGCCAGAAGGGCCCGGTGACCACAAGAGCCCCCTTAATGCCCACTGGCAAAGGGTTCACTGCCCATGTAACAGCGACTTGTATCAAGCCTGACAAACTCACCACACTTAGCTCATTGCTCTCATGATACTGATCTATAAAGAATTATGTGTAAGATATCAAAGGAAAGCCAGTGACATACTGGTCATTAATATCATTGTGCAATGTATGTGTTAACACTCTATAGCAAATCATGGATACTTACTGATTTTGTTTTAAAGTCTTAACCTGTTTTTTTCCCTTTGCTTTGTTTTCTTCCAGATAATTATCTTCCCTCCTGTCTCCCTTCTCTAATGTAAATTGCATACCTGGTGTGCAACATCAGCTGAGCCAACAGGCTGCAGTGTATTCGATCTCTTTGAGACAGCAGACTTGGTAATTTCTGTTAGTGTCCAGGGACAGGATACTGCAAAGGGGGTTCGGGGACTGGGAGCACCAAGTGCTCCCTGCTAGGCAAAATAAAGGTAGGGAGAGTCCTAAGGAGTTTGCTTGGCTGGCTGGGAGCTGTCACATGGTTTAGCACCAACAAACATCCAATCTAACATATAACATCCACTTTTCTAACATCCAATCATCATTTAAAAATGGTCAATGATGGAGAATCCACCATGACCCTAGAGAGTCCTGTGGCTCCTTTAAGACTAACAGATGTGTTGGAGCATAGGCTTTCGTGAGTGAATACATGCATCTGACGAAGTGGGTATTCACCCATGAAAGCTTATGCTCCAATATGTCCCTTAGTCTATAAGGTGCCACAGGACACTTTGCATGCATCCGATGAAGTGGGTATTCACCCACGAAAGCTTATGCTCCAACACATCTGTTAGTCTTAAAGGTGCCACAGGACTCTGTTGCTTTTTACCGGTCCAGACTAACACGGCTACCCCTCTGATACATGACCCTAGGTACATTGTTCCAATGGTTTATTACTCTCACTGTTTTTTTTTTTTTTTTTTTTTTAAAGTACCGCTTATTTGGTCTGAATTTGTCTAGCTTCAACTTCCAGCCACTGGATTGTGTTATATCTTTCTCTGCTAGATTGAAGAGCCAATTATTAAATATTTGTTCCTCATGTAGGTGCTAATGGACTGTAATCAAGTCACCTCTTAACCTTCTCTTTGTTAAGCTAAATAGACTGAGCTGCTTGAGTCTATTACTATAAAGCATGTTTTCTAATCCTCTGATCATTCTCATGGCTCTTCTCTGAACCCTTTCCAATTTATCAACATCCTGCTTGAATTGTGGGCACCAGAACTGGACAATATTCCAGCAGCAGTTGCACCCGTGCCAAATACAGAAGTAAAATAACCTCTCTACTCCTTCTCACGATTCTCCAGTTTATGCACCCCAGCATTGCATTAGCTCTTTTGGCCAAAGCATCACAGCGGGCGCTCATGTTCATCTTATTATCCACCACAATCCCCCAAACCTTTTTCAGAGTCACCACTTCCCAGGATAGAGTCCCCCCATCCTGGAAGTATGAACTGCATTCTTTGTTCCTGGATGTATAAGTTTACATTTGACCCTATTAAAATGCATATTGTTTGCACCTAGTTTTCCAAGAGCTCCAGATCGCTCTGATCAGTGACCTTTCCTCTTCATTATTTACCATGTCCCCCAATTCTTGTGTCCTGTTCAAACTTTATCTGTGACGATTTTATGTTTTCTTCCAGGTCATTGATAAAAGTGCTAAATAGCATAGGGCCAAGAACCTATCCCTGCGGGACCCCACTGGAAACACACCAGCTTGAGGATGAGTCCCCATTCATTTAAAATTACATGTTGAGACCAACCAGTTGGCCAGGGTTTAATCCATTTAATGTGCATCATGTTTAGTGTTTTGGTGTTTGTTTGTTTTTTAAATCAAAATGTTGTATGGTACCAAGTCAAAAACACCTTACAGAGTTCTTAAGTATATTACATCAACACTGTTACCTTTACCAACCAAACTTGTAATCTCATCAAAATAAGATAAAAATTAGTTTGACTAGGTCTATTGTCCATAAACCCAGATTGATTTGAATTAATTGTATTACTGTCCTTCAATTCCTTTTGAAGGAGGGAGGGATAGCTCCGTGGTTTGAGCATTGGCCTGCTAAACCTAGGGCTGTGAGTTCAATCCTTGAGGGGGCCACTTAGGGATCTGGGGCAAAATCAGTACTTGGTCCTGCTAGTGAAGGCAGGGGGCTGGAGTCAATGACCTTCCAGTTCTATGAGATAGGTATATCTCCATTTTTTTTTATTTTATTAATAGAGTCCCATATAAAGCTGTTCCATTATCTTGCCCGGCATCTATGTCAGACTGACAAGCCTAATTACCCTGTTTTTATCCTTTTTAAAAATTGGCACAACAATAGTTTTTCTAATTCCCCAGTGCTCTGACTTATTGAAAAATCAACATTAATAGTCCATTGAGCTCCTCAGCCAATTCTTTTAAAACTCTTGGATACAAGTTTTCTGGACCTGCTGGTTTAAAAATGTCTAACTTCAGTAGCTTCTGATGAGCATCCTCCAGAGATACTAGTGGAATGGAAAGAGTGTTATCACTATACGATGAGACTGCATCAAGCTTTTTCCCCAAAATACATAAAAGAAATATTTACTGAAGAACGGGAATTAGCTATACTGCTCTAAGGCATCTTTGTACTGGCAAAACTGCATTCACATTAGGAGCTGTACCAGGATAACTATATCAGTGTTTAAAAAAACAACACCCCTAACCAACAATTATATGGATACAAAAACTGTGTGGAGACCAGTCCATAGAAGTCAATACAATCTTACAATTCCCCCCCCCCTTTTTTTTAAATGTCACTCATGAAATGTGCTTAATAGACAGGCATAAAAACTAGAGCTCTGTCTGTACAGACAGACCCCTACCCTAAAAGGGGTTGCCTTTGCAAGTGTGTCCATACTAGCAATTTTTATGTAACCTGTTATTAGCAACTGGTCCATCTGTACTAAGTGCTAGTGTAAATAGAGTGCAATTGTTTTTACCACCATCTACACTAGCATTTATTGGTGCTAACCCCAGTGCAGCTGCACTCCCTGCTACTAATGGGTGGAAAGGCTGCTCGTGCAGTGATCTAAGTGGTGAAAGGGCAGTGCAGTCTCCACACCCACTCAATTCTTGGCCTCTCTGATGCGGCTACCAACTAAGGCTGCATAGACAGACACTTTCCTCTAGGCCGGGAGGGGCCAACCTGTGGCTCCGGAGCCACGTGCTGCTCTTCAGAAGTTAATATGCGGCTCCTTGTATAGACACCGACTACGGGGCTGGAGCTACAGGCACCAACTTTCCAATGCACCAGGGGGGTGCTCACTGCTCAACCCCTGGCTCTGCCCTCACTCCACCCCTTCCTGCCCCCTCCCCTCAGCCTGTAGTGCCCTCGCTCCCCCCCCCCCCGCTTCTTACACGCCACGAAACAGCTGATTGGGAGGTGCGGGGAGGGAGGGGGAGGCGCTGATCTGCGGGGCTGCCAGTGGGCGGGAGGCACTGGGGGGTGGGGGAGTTTATGGGGGCTGCTGACGTATTACTGTGACTCTTTGGCAATGTACATTGGTAAATTCTGGCTCCTTCTCAGGCTCAGGTTGGCCACCCCTGCTCTAGGCATTGGAATGAAACAATTAATTGAATTCAAGGATACCACTCACCACCCAAATGGTAACAGCTCTGATCACCGCAAACCCAGGCTAGAACCGAACCAGAATTCCAGAAGTGGAAGGCTGCGTGCTCTATTATCAATTCTCTGAGCTATCCCCTGTGATCCTCCTCTTATTGGACTGACAAGACCAAAAAAACACCCCAAACAACCCAGCCCACACAACCCAACCCCTGCATTTATCACACCAAGTGTTCCTTTTGTTATTTGTGTTTCCAGTTACAAGACACGTCATTCTGAAAACGTTCTGAATAGTATTAAAGGAACTAGATCATAGCATACTCATTCCTCCCTCTCACCTCCACAACGCTACTCCCCTGTTCAACATTTTTTTATTTTAAAAGTACCGGGTTAAGTGATGTGAAAGTAACTCCTTTAAGTCCCTAATTTGGGGTCAATTAAATATTTTCACGCTCATGACGTAAAACCTTCCTCCACTTGCACATTTAAAATGCTGTTTGTGTTACTGGTATTGCCCCAAGTCTCTGTGTCTAGGTGTAATAATCCACAAGAAACTTCATAAACTGAATCACTTCCTTTTAGACAGAGGTAGCTCGGAGTTCACAGGGGATGTGCACAGGTCCTTGTTTCTGTTAACGTTTCTTATAACGGCTAATACATAACTACTTATTATCTCAAAAACATAGGTTTCAAAAGATCTAAAAGCCACACGGTGCTTAGACTTCTTAGCGTCAGTGATAGATAACTACATGGAGAAAATTCTAGACAATTTACATTCATAGAGCATTTTTCATCTCAACACACCCTTTCAGGGTAGTGATAGGGAGAACACAACCACCTCCAGAGTAGTATTAAACATCATACAGTGACACTAAGCAGTTTCTAAAAGCAGCAGCAGCCAGTTAAAATTACTGGAGACAATGAATTAAGTTCTCCAGTTTAGATTGTGGCCAGGAGACTGCTATTAATAACCATATTGTTTACAGGAAGCGTAGGGCCAAGTTTTCAAAACAGCTCAGCTGCCACTTAGGAACCTAGATAAAGTGGCCATATTTTCCAAGCACCCACCAGTTGTCATGAAGTAAAATGGGCACTCTTGGGTGCTGAATCTGGCTGACCACAGATGACCAGGACCGTGTCTTTAGCAGACATGTAAATACAGTGCCTCAGCAGCAAGGTGCCCCAAATGCTATACTGGGCATTGGCTCTGTATGGATTCAGAGGGAAAGCCAACATTTCTTCTGGAGCACCTGTGTTTTCCTTGGCAATCTTTCTTCCTAATAAATGATGGAACCCACAATAGCTACCTTTTGCGCGTTGTTGGGATCATGTCCCACACAGGCATGATGAGGTGAATGCAAGCTATGAGCAACCAAAAAAGGACAAACCCATGACCTCCCTTGAATTCAGAGAAGGCTCTAATGACCCTCTGACTCACTTCTATCAGGATATACAAAAACAACAAGGAGTCTGGTGGCACCTTAAAGACTAACAGATTTATTTGGGCATAAGCTTTCGTGGGTAAACATCCCATAATCCCCTTAAGTCAAGTGGCCACTCTTGTCATTGTTTTGGAATCACTGCAGGAATGCGGATATGCCCTTTCAAATCTCTGTTTCTGACAGCTGGCTGCTTATCTGCTCCGAGACAAAGCAACCATTACTGTGGAATGCTGTGAGAGAGAGAGGCGGGGGGGGGAAAGAGCGGTCTGCTGCTGTCTGAACTTACAAGACAACATGCTGACATACTCTCAGCCCCCCAAAACCCCACTCTCTCGCCCCCCACATACACACAACACACTCCCTGTCACACTCCACTCCACCCCCACCATTTGAAAAGCACGTTGCAGTCACTTGCATGCTGGGATAGCTGCCCATAATGCACCGCTCCCAGTGCCGCCGCAAGTGCCGCAAATGTGGCCACGCCAGTGCGCTTGAAGCTGTCCGTGTGGACAGACTGCAGCGCTCTCCCTACTGCGCTCGCCGAAGGCTGGTTTAACTCAAAGCGCTCTACATCTGCAAGTGTAGCCATGCCCTTACTCTAGAATCAAATCCCTCTTCTCTCAGAACAGAGAACCCACATAGGGAGCTACTGCAGTCAATTTGCCAATGCAGATAAGCCCTTAGACTCCTCCTCTCTTCTGCTGCAATGGATGGACCCTGTTACAATGACTTGGTGCAATGAGGTTAATACTGAGGTGGGAAGTTTAGACTTTAATTCCCCCCTCACCTTCCTGCAACTACTTATACGTCTCAAGCTCAGCACGCTATCAGTGCAGGGTTGGTATTTTACCAATACACACAAACACACAACGAGCGCATACAAACCGATATAACACAGCCAGGAGACCGAGAACACTGCCTTTAGAACTGTTGAGAGTCTACAGTCTGTTAGTCGCTATAATGGAAGGGTTCTCAACTGTATAAAGTGAAGCCTACTCTAAAGATCTTTTATCTAGTGTGACAATAACTAGTGTGTAGGCTCCCAGCCCAGGAGCTCTGACCCCACCAGGGGAGTCATGAACAGGTGTGTGACCACCATGCCCTAGATGGGAGGGGAATCCCAGGGCAGTTTTGCTGTGGGAAGGGTTCCAACACACTGAATTAGTATCTCTCAGGCTGGGAGCACCTTGCCTCAGCTAGATTTGAACCACTAACCTGGAGGTTAGCTCTGGTGATGTCCTGGTAGCTTAAACCAAGGCTCACCATAACATCAGTTTTCAGCTACTCCCAACCTCCTTCCCCCACACAAATTCCCAAATACTCAATCACAGCTGGGAACGGAATTAATTAGTGCTGACTTTGGAGTGAGGTTTTTACCCACGAAAGCTTATGCCCAAATAAATCTGTTAGTCTTTAAGGTGCCACCGGACTCCTTGTTGTTTTTGTAGATACAGACTAACACGGCTACCCCCTGATCCTTGATATCAGGATATACAGTATTTCTTCAAGGCTTTGAGACAGAGTAGATTTGATGGATTCACACTGCATTAAGCACATCTATTCATCAATGTGTAGTGTAGTCTAAATCCAATTGCAACCTCTACCATACACTGATGAGTGAGGGAGAGTAGCACAAAAATAGCAGAGATTTTATTCACTCTTCCTCTAAAGGTCACACAGGAAAAATCTGTCTGTCGTTGGAAAATTTCTCTGAAAAATAAAATATTAGCAGACCATGACTTCTGCTCTGTGAAGTACAAACGGAGGAAAAAGAAAGAGCAATAATTGTGTCAGGGATGTTTAATGGGATACAAATGCCTCCAGGCCCATCCCACTAAGAACACAGCTGAAACTCCGTACCCATCTACTCCACTCCCACATATAAGATTGTTGCTGGAGGCAGCCTTTCCTAGTTATTTCAAGGTGGTGCTCATGAGCGATATTAGAATGGGACTTACATGCAACTTATGCCAGAAGGCCCAAGGGAGCAACTAATCTACATTTTCTGAAGTAATGTTCTAGTGACTTTTCCCTTTAAATAAAAATATTTTGAATGTTGCATTATGGGAATAACTGTCTTCCCTTTGTGTTGGAGAGAGTGGAGAGACAGTCTCAGTGTCACCGCTTAGCTGGTCGGAGCAGATGAGACTCCTCCAGCCGGAGGCGGTTTTCCTGCAGGCATGGCAAAGCCAGGATTTAACTTCTGCACTTCCCATTACAACGAGTCTACAACCTGCAAACATTGTTCTCCCTCCTGCCTACACAGACATTGCACAATAAATGGATGAAAGGTTTAAACAGAAGAACGACTGTGCACAGAGGGCACAGCATGGCCCTTGGATAAATGCCATGTACACTGATTTTCCAGATCTGGAGTCTTGCCTACTTTTGGACACGTATAAACAAAACCTTAGGAGAGGAGCTTTGAGCACAAAGGAGATAAGAGAGACACAACGATACACAGCCAAAAGAGAAATAGAAATAATAGAGGAGAGATTGAAACAAGGGCAGACTGGTGTGGGGGAATTCAGGGTATAAGAAAATACTGCAGATAATTTTGGAATTATCAATGCAGAATTGGATAGTTTTTACACAGACTCTTGATCCTGCTTATGGCAATCTCACTGCATGGTAGTATAAGAGCTTGACTCCTGGGTTCTATTCCCAGCTCTGCTACTGACTCACCATGTGATCGCCTCCTCTCTTTCCCACTTTACTTATCTGTACAATGGGTAAAATAAGCCTTAGCTCTCTCAGAGGGGCTCTGTGAGACTATTAGGGTATAAAGTGCTTTAAGAAGGGTTGAGTATGTGTAGTGTGTTTAGCAGCTAATTCGAAAGGTGGAGCAGGGTTCAGGACAATGCCCTGGTAAGAATCCCACCATGCCCTCTTCTTTCCCAGATGTTGAGGGGTTGGTTGGCTTCTCATTAGGCATTGGACCTGGACAGTGGAACCTCAACCTTCCACATTAGTCTGTGACTTTTAGGTTAATCCTCTATTTTAGAAGAATGGTAAAGTTTCGTAGTGAGTGGGAATGCATGGATGGTAAGGAAAGAGAGAGAGGGAGAATTCTATATACTTCCTACACTTCTAAATAAACTGACAATGTAACCCCAGATTAAGGATATACTGCCAGAAACACAAGGTAAAATTTTCATAAGCACCTTACTCCAAGTCAGTGGGACTTAGGCTCCTAAATCATTTAGGAAAATTTTTAACTATCATGCTTATTTTGGCTCTTACACAGCACAGAACACTTGCAAATTTTGTTACACCAGAACAATGGGACAAGCAGACTGGGTGTAAACACCCTTTCCACTCCCAAATGAGAGAGAAACTAAAGGAAATACCAGTCTAGTGGCATACTTGGATCTGGAGATTATATTCTTGTACCCCAGAACCCTAACCTGTTACTTTTTGAAAGTAGAACCATTAATTACCCAAGGAAAGAAAAAAAATCCTCCAAACCACTGCTTGTTAGTGTGTTGCCAGTATGGGGTCAGATGGGCAAACAGTTTTATTACACATCCCTGGTATCTCATGATCCCACCCATGGATTTCTGCCTCTATGGTAAAATTTGCTCTGATTTAATCAGTTCAAAAAGATAAAAGAAGTTAACTTCCCACCTTATTCCCCAAGGAATAAACGGCTTATTAAAGTGAGTGTATACTTCTCAGATAAACTGTAAATTACCGTTGGTTTATGGATTACGCATCAGGCTGCAAAACCAATTTTACTTTAATAACATTGTGATTAATTTAAAATATTATTTAGTTTTCTGTACAAACAGAAGGCACTGCATGAATTTAGGGCTTTTTTTACTGATAAATAAAACAGACTTCTGGGAACATGCAATATTGTATTTTTTTCCTCCCACCAATGAAGTGAGACACCATAATTTAGGAATAATAAAGTAACAAGCAAATTAAAAACTCAGGATGTAATTTCTGATCCAGACTATTAATTTGGGAAAATGTTATTTTTGTTCTGCTTGTATCAAAGTTTGTTACAATGGCTCAGAGAAATATTAGTTATTAAAATAAATGCTATGGCGCTAGTTAAATCACTACAGTATATTTACCAATAAACAGTAAAATGTGGGCATGCATATACATACATACGTACACAGAGGTGCCAGTTGTGATGGTGGGTTTGTGTAATGTGGTCACCAGTCCATCAACTCATTACAAACAGCCATCAAATAGTAAAAACTTTCTCTCGTTATAGAACAGGGCCCAATTCAGCCTGCTGCAATTGATGGGAATAGCCATGTGAGAGAAGTATTGTGTACACACAGATTTGTAGGAGGAAGGAAAGGAAAGAAACGGAACGAAGCTACAGCCAAAGCAAGAGAGGTGTAGTAAGTGGGGATGGTTGCATACTATTCTAGTTTCCCTGGCATTTGACAAACACCTTTTTTGTGGTATTCAACGTGCTCTATAGCTGGTTAATATATATTAGTTAATAAAATACACTGAACTCTTTGTTTCCACTATTCAATCATTTGGAGTAGTAAATTATATATTAAAAAATTAAATAGTTCATTAACAACATGACAATTAAACACAGTGCACAGCTGTTTTAGTCCTTTAAACTGAAAGGGAGCATGGCTTTGGGGAATGCTGCCTCAGAACAGTGCAGCACAGGTATTTTTCACTCTGGTTAAAAATGTTGAGCACATTTTTCAAGGCTATATATACACAAATGACTTATGCAACCTTTAAGTGTTAACCACAGAGGCCTGGTGGGTTTCCTATGGAGAAGTAAAAGCGTCAGGAGTGGCACCTCCCCCTCTGTGCTGTAACAGCTGTGAGTGCAGGCAGGGGATACTCCAAGACCCCATGGAGTCCATGAGAATGACCACACATCCACTGTCCATTCAGAAACCTCCATGTCATAATTGATATCCTTCCAATAAAAGAGATCTGGGCATGTCTCCCTCTGGAACCCTTCAACAAAGCACCAGCTGGAATCAGGCCACGTTGGCCTGTGATCTTGTCACTAGCTAATATGACTTCAGCGGATGAAGGTATAAATACCTTCATGGGGAGAAAATACTGGGGACTAAAGGACTCTAACTTAATGGAGAAAGGCATATCAAAAATGAATGGCTGGAACTTAAAGCCAGACAAGTTCAAATAAGAAATAAGGCACATGTTTTTAACAGTGAGGTGATCAACCGCTAGAACAAAGTATGAAGGGGTGGGGGTGGTGTCTCTCTCCATTTCTTGAAATCTTCAAATCAAGCCTGGATCCGTTTCTAGAACATAACTTGTGTCTGACTAAAGTGTATTAGGCTCAATACAGGAGTAACTGGGTAAAGTTCTATGGCCTATGGTATACAAAAGATCAGACTAGACAATCTAATGGTCCCTTCTGGCCTTAAAAATCTAATCAGTTCTTTGAGGCATCTTCTCTATGTAACACAAAGGTGCTGCAGGAAGTGTTGCTAGTAATCAGTAGTTAGCACTCTTCTCTTTCATCTTGGTATTAAACAAATGCCCCAGGATGGTATTACAAACCACTTAAGTTGCTAGAGGTGCACACTCTGCAAGAGTAGAGAGATGCAGGGGCATAACTGCACGTGAAAAAGTAATAAAATAAATCAGAATATAACTCTAGATGTTGCAATTAAACAGTTTCCTGATTTCATATCAAAGCATTTCAAACTATATTGGTTCAGTTATAATACTGATTTCCTGAGTTCCACACAGACTCTGCTCTCCCGGCACCTGAAAGCTGTCTGTGCAGGTCACAATACCACATAAAATGCATGATGCATAATTCCTTAAATGGCAAAAAGTTACAAAATTTGCAATTGATACTGAAACATGGTCATGTATTTTAGAGGGACTAAGCCTATTTTTCCAAAAGAAAAAAAAAAGATAGTAAATACTTAGCATATATATAGCTCTTGTTAATCCAGGATCTTAAAGTGCCTTACAAACATGTGAATTAGGTGAGTATTACTATACCATTTTACAGATGAGTACATTACTGCTAATCATATGCATTAAGAAAAGAGATTAGAAACAGTGCAATCACATTACAGAGGCATTATAGAAGGATTATTACTACTGTTATTATGATTCAGTATTTGTAAAGCACCAACAACATGCTCAGTGTTGTAGAAGACACAAATACAAAGAGTTTACAGTCTAAAGGACAGTGAGAAGAAACAAAGGAAGTCCCAGGAGCAATGCTGGACTAAATCATACCCTGAAGGATTCTTGAGCATTTACTGTTCTGAATTTTCTCTGCTAAACAGTGCTTAAAATGTGCTCTGTGCTTCATATTACTGGATCTTATGACTAACGTGTTCAGTAGTAAACATTCATGTTTGTAGGGCACAGATTTCCAAACATGTTGCTCAATCCAAACATTTCTAAACTGACTCAGGGGAAGGGTGACACTGGACTGGGAAGATTTTTGCGTGGCCTTGTACCAAGCTCTAAGGGCCCAGTCCTGTCACCCTCACTCACAGCGAGTAGTAGCTTACTATGCAAGCGGTCTCACTGACTTCACTGAACTTTTTTGTGGTGCAGGGTGTAACACTGAATCACAGAGAGGGTGAGCCAGACCCTGCCAGTTCCATCGCTGTACTTTGGGGATAATACTACTTACCTACCTCACAAGGTTGTGAGAAAAAAAATGTATTAAAGTGTACAAGGTGCTCAGATTCTCGGGTGACTGGGACTAGAGAAGTACCTGTATAAATAGACCCGATCCCACTCCCAGTGGGAGCCAGTGAGTACAACCATGTCAACAACGCAGCTCCACGGACTTAACCCCTGCTACCTATTTCCCACTATCTAAGCGCTGGGCGCTCCCAGGTGAAATGCAGCCCAGGCGCGATCCCCGGCGTGGCTCTGCCAGGGACACGTGAAAGTCAGCTGGGGTGCGATAAAGTTCCTGCTGTTTGTGACTCAGATCCAGCTGCTGGGGGCACGGGGAGCTGAGGCGGGCTGGGGTCCTGCCGCCGGCAGCGAACGCCTCTCCCCGTGCACACGGTCCGGCGCTGGAGCAACCCGCCCCGCCCCTGCAAGTTTTACCTTGTGCTTTTCCCAGCCGGATCCCCTGCCTCTCGACCCGTCCCGCGGCCGCCAGGGACTTCGCGGACACCGCAGATCCCCGCTCGCTCCCGGGGCTACTGCGCTCCGGCTGCCCGCGGCCCGCACCGCCCAGCCCTGGAACGCACCGCAGCATTCCTCGCTGCTCCTCCGGAGGAGGGGAAGGCGCTCAGCCAATCAGCGCGCGGAAGCCGGAACAGGACCGTCCGGGTCTGGAACGCTCCGACTCAGCATTCCGCTCTGACCACGCCCCTCTGGGGGACCTCGACCAATCGCAAAGCCAGAGTGAGAGCCCGGCCAGGGGGCTGAATGGAGGGGGGGGGGGCACAGAGGGGCCGTAGAGTCCCCAGCCGGGGAGTTCGGGGATCCAGGGCCCGTAGAATAGGGGGAGGTGGGAGGAGAGCGAGACTGGCGGTAGCCAGCAGGGGCTGAGGGAAGGATCCGGCTGCTGGCGGTGAGGCAGGGCAGGGCACCCAGCCGCTGTGAGTAAGGGGGGGCAGGAGGAGTCATCACGGTACCAGCTGGGGAGCAAGGGAGCCACCTAGCCGCGGAGAGCAGGGACGTTGGGACACCAGCTGTCCCGAGGGACTAGGCAGAGAAGCAGTTTGTGGGAAGTTTTCTGTGTCGGCGCAGACCCTGCTGGAGCCTTTCTCCGTGCCACAGGGTGTGTGAGAGATGGGGCAAATCATGGCCTGACTTGCTGAGGTTCAGAGAGGATGATAAGGGGTTCAGTGCCTGAGGTATGTAGAAGATCTGGAACTACATACATTCCAAAGGCTTGGAGAAGTTTGCATGTTGTGGGGTTGGGCGCTATTTTAGGTATGGATGCAGTGAAAATAATGTCTTGTATCCCTCTTCTGTTTTGCTCTCAACCTCATGGATGAAATCCTGACCCCATTATAGTCAATGGGAATTTTGCCATAGGGCTCGAATCTCACCCTCTTTGTTTCTTCTTGTTTCAGTGATTCCCCTCACCACAGTCTGACCAGATCTCTTTCTCCAGCGCACCACCAGTCTCGTGAGTGCTTTTGTGGATGGAGCACTTCATGCTCCTGCTTACGCTCCTGAAGCACACAAGGGCGGTGATGGGAGTTGAGTGTTCCCCATGAGAAAGTTTTCAGGCAATGCTCCTCTGAATGGAGCTTGTGGTTTTAAGTACAGGAAGTTCTTAGGGTGACCAGATGTCCTGATTTTATTGGGACAGTCCCGATATTTGGGGCTTTTTCTTATATACCTATTACCCACCACCTCCTGCCCCGATTTTTCACACTTAGTATCTGGTCACTCTAAAAGTTCTCCCATACTGACAATGATTTAATACAGAACTCTACATGTTCAGCACCTCTGAAAATCATCCCCCTTTAAGGTGTCTCAGTTGGGCACTCAAAAATGGAGGCATCCAAAGTTAATGAAAGCATCTGAAAATTTAGATTTACTGTGGTGACTCTGCATAACCTCCATTATGTTGGCTGTTCTATAATTTAGAGACTTGCTTGCTTTCCCAATTTATAATGAGAACTGATGGATCTCTCAAGATATTAAATGTTTCTTGTACAAGTTTTAGTTTTCTTTGGTAAGAAAAATATGGAAATAGCTCTATATATTTTAAAGCTAAAACATCTGTGTAATCATGGGAACTTACAAGGTCAATTTTTGTCTGTCAGCCCTTACATCTCGATACTGTTCTTCATACTTCATAGGTGTTTCTGACTGCTGAAAGTGGACTGACTAATTGTGGGTTCAAATGGTACGCCGTTCCTGACATCTTTACTCATGCACATAGCCCCACTGAAGTTTTGTGAGTAAGCGTTGCTGGAATGGATCTTTGAAGGGCAAATATATTTTTGAAAAATTGGGAGAGGGAAGCGGGCTCAGTTTACATCAGCACAGAGTAGGCATCAATGTTGAGCTCAGTTTTTCACTCTTAGAGTTTTATTCTGAGATTTGTTTTTCTTTGTGGCTGGTGAAGGATATTAGGGTGCTGTCCAAATACACCAGAGAAAGAGAAGCACTGAAAAGGCAGACTTCTCTTAACCACAGTTTGTGGGAAACGGATGTATACCTCCCTCGCCAGCCTTTTTGCTGGAAATGGGTGTAAATTATTGAGAATTGTTTGATGTTAAACCCCAATAAAAACTATCTCAGAGTTTAACTGCCTTCAGAATGATACCACAGAATTGGAAAGATCTTACAATTTAATACTTAGCTCAGTGCTGTTTGCATAATACTTGCAGTCAGATATGCAAAGGTTGCAGCAGGCAGAAATCGGTGCACTGACTAATATATCAAAAGCAGTCCTAGGACTCTATGTAATTCAGGTCTAGCCAGTAATAGTTTATAATGCTTAAGCCTTTCTTTTTCCAGGTGTTAAGCTCACTTTGAATCCATTGTTAACTTCTCCTATTCATATCCTTTATCCCAGTGACTCAATGTTTTGAATGACTTTTCTCTGGGATTTCTCATATTAATTGTAATATGTTCAACCCTTTTGATTTTTCTGAAGTGTGATTAAGAATGGCCAGTTGGGTTAGACCAAAGGCCCATCTAGCCCAGTATCCTGTCTTCCAACAGTGGCCAATGCCAGGTGCCCCAGAGGGAATGAACAGAACATTCCCTGTCGCCCATTCCCAGCTTCTGGAATGCAGAGGCTAGGGACACCATCCCTGCCCATCCTGGCTAATAGCCATTGATGGATCCATCCTCCATAAATTTATCTAGTTCTTTTTGAACCCTGTTATAGCCTTGGCCTTCACAACACCCTCTGGCAAAGAGTTCCACAAGCTGACTGTGTGTTGTGTGAAGAAATACTTTCTTTTGTTTTAAACCTGCTGCCTATTAATTTCATTTGGTGACCCCTAGTTCTTGTATTATGGGAAGGAGTAAATTATACTTCTTTATTTACTTTCTCCACACTAGTCATAATTTTATAGACCTCTATCGATCGTATCCCCCCTTAGTCGTCTCTTTTCCAAGCTGAAAAGTCTCAGTTTTATTAATCTCTCCTCATACGGAAGCTGCTCCATACCCCTAATCATTTTTGTTTCGTTAATATTTTTAAACACTGGACTGTTGAGCAGATCTAGCACCTGGCTTGGCTGAACATTCTGTGACTTATGATTATCTTTATTTTCTCCATCCTCAGTCAAAAGTGGAACACTTCAACCAACTGCTGTACAATGTTATGGAGGCTGCTGTCTCTGAAAGTATATATCATTCCTGGTCTGTTAGCCAGTCACACTTTAAAATTGGCTTCCTTTCCTTAGTTCAACTTGGCCCAAGTGCCTCAAGTGGAAAAATAAACCCACAGTTTTAGAAAGTCCTAAAAATTAAGCACTTGTGAGACCAGTCTGAAAAGCTACAACTTGAAGTACTAGCTTTTAAAGTCCATTTACCTGTTTGTAGTTGTAGCTATCTAATCTATTGCCCATCCCATTTTTTCTCCAAAAACACTGGTTTCTCAAGAGCAGAAATATCTTCAGCCCAAGTGGGTTGCAATCATTTCAAAGCAAATAAAGGAAATTGCAGCTGTTCAGGCTGAGTCAGCCAAAGGTAAACTCTGTAGGGGAGAAAACGGCTCTTTATTATCTTCTAGTAGCAAAGTTATTACAACAGCCTGCAGGAAAAGGATTAGTCTATAATGTTAACAAAAACATCTGTTAAATCCTGAGCTAAGTGTACGTTTAACTGAGCATTTAAAAAACAACAGGCATTTTATAAAACTATTCTCAGCACAATTCAGTGGAAAGACTCAACTAACATACTTAGGACTTCAGAGCCAGTAGGGTCCTAAGAACTCCAGTGGGCACTATTTTTTAATTTGCTTCATGAAACGTAACATTAGACAAAACAAGCTTTAAAAACAATGCCATATAGGTATCTGTCAATCAGGAATTCTGTAGGGTGTAGTGTGATTATAAAGGTTTATTAGCATGAATTTGGGATGATCATACTACTTATGAGTGGCACAGCCAATGTGTAAGTTATGCACATATCACAAACAACTGCCAATAAAACCTTTATACCACACCACCCTATCTCTTGCATGAGCCTGATCTGGCTCCCACTGGACTCATTGGAAAGACTCCTATGATGAGAGCTGAATCAGTGTATTTTAGAGTTGGCAGAATCTGTATTGGGAATATTTATTGTACCCCCTTTGCTAAAAAGTCTTTGAGTCCAATTGTGCAGAGCTCACAGAAATAATAGAGCTAATAAATGTTTAAATCACCTAAAATAGCTTTTCTAGTCTTAAAAATGTCAGTTTCCAACAGATCATTAATTCAAATAAAGAAGTCTTGATGTTCTGTCAGACACATCCAGTCCATTTGCTGGAAGTAAATTTTGACACAGGTTGACTTTGAAGTTAGCCTCTCATTGTCCTGAATAGGGGAAGGTCCCATCTTTCCTAGTGCTATTGTCCGAGTAGGTCTGGCTGATGAATCAACAATACACTGTCTTCCTTTTAAAAATGTTACTATTGTATTTCGCTCATGTACTGAGCTTTATTCTAAGGATCTTAAAAGTGTTTTACAAACCGTAATTAAGCGTAACACAGTCGGTGAACAAGGTCGATATTTTATACCCTTTTTTACAATAAGTAAACTGAGCCACAGAGAAGCAGAGTGACATAGTCAAGGTGATGCAGAGCTTTTGATCACACTTCCACTGAAGATGGGAATAATGGGAGCTTTGCCATTGATTTCAGTGGGGAGTAGAGTCAGATTCAGTGAATCATTGGCAGATTCAGGAATAGAACCCCGAAGTCCATGACTCATAGTCTCATGCGCCTAACTACTTGACCATATTCCATCGCTTGAAGTTGAAATTATGGAAGCTATATCAAATATGTGGGATCACCCTACATTCATTAAAAAGAAATCGGCAGATTTCTAGGGTTGCACATTTGGATCATCCTAGTATTACAGTTTGTTGTGATTCATCCCTATCCACTGCTGGATAAATCAGTATCTTAAAAACTGTCATTTGCTGAATGTTTGTACAGTGCCTGGCACAATGGGGCTCTGATCTTGTTGGTCTTTAGGTGTTGCTGCAACTTAAATATTAATGAATAATAATTAAGAATGACTATGTAAATTACACAGGATATTCCTTTGGTATATAGAGAAATAACAAATTCTGTTCTTACCGAGGGTTGAATTCTAAGAAAAAATAGGAAAGCGAAGTGTTAAACTATCATAAAACCATTTGTATTTAGCAGCATTTTTGGCAAGGTTTCAAAACACTTGTATTGTTAGGCTCTGAAGAAGTGTTTTGCTTTTGCTAACATTTGTGCTTAGCACTGGCAGTGTTTTGTGCAGTTCAGTACTTGAAAAAGTCTAGGAAACATGTGCTTCATTTGTCCCTTGCCAGTTTTGGGTGACAAATAGCAATAATGAGGCAGCTAGACGGAGAGAGGCTTTTTAGGGGTTTCCCTAGGAAGCAAATAGCAGCTTAAACAGCTTGTTCTATTCACAGTAGATGATACACTTAACCTCAACAATTATATAAGGCCTGATCCAAGCCCATTGAAATCAAAGGGAGTTTTACTATTGACATCAATGGGTTTCGGATCCAAGACATAATATATAGTTTAAGCTCTTTGTGCATCTATCTTTTTGACCCTAAAATACCGAGGATAAATATTCTCCTCAATGAACTGTACTTTATATAATGCCATACATATGGATAGTACTGTATGAAAGGAATGGGTCACAAATAAATAACAGACTCAAAACAGCTTACAATTTAAAGGCATGAACAAGTAAAATCCACTTCTTTATACTTCTCTGGCCAAGTTGAGAATCAGTAGCAGAATAGTGTCGGAAGAACATGCAAGAATGCATGCAGAAGTGCAGGGAAAGTAGCTGAGCCAGAACTTGCTCCTTTCGAGATTCTGGACTCGCCCTGCCTCCAGTCTGCTCCTGACATCCTGAACCAGATTTCCTACCCTTCCCTTCAAAACTCTGAAGACAAAGTGTTCAAGTGGTGGTGACCTGGGATCTGGTCATTTGCTAATGAACTAGCCAGCTTAAGGATGTCTAGTGTACTTTCCGTCTAAGGAAACGAGTGTACGTCCAAAGCCTCCCCAATGATTTACATTATAGCAAATGCGGAGTGATTGCTGGAGCTCTAGTAACATTGACCTCACTGCATAAACACCATAAAGATAAACAAGAGGCCTCCAAATTGTGTCCATTTCAGAATAACCAGTGGCTCAGAAGTGAGTATTTGCCTAGGTTCTCTATTTACTCCCAGTTTCCGGACATTTAGATTGTATCCCTATTTGGGAACCCCTTACGAGTTTATACACGGTCTTGTTCACAGGCTTTTCAATGCTGTAATGAATTTCTCCTCACCACACTTCTATGAGATGGGGAAGTATATTTATCCCCATTCTGCGGATGAGGATCTGAGGTACAGAGAGACTGCGGTTAGCTTGAAGTCAGTGGAGCTATGCCAGTTTGCACCAGAAGAGGATCTGACCCATCGATTGCCTCAGTGGTGAGGACTTCCTCTGCTGGCTGGGAGACTGTGCCTGCCTTTCTCTGCTGAGCATCTAGGCACTCTACCTCACCCTCACCATCCCCAGGTTAGATTATGGGAACTTCATTTACTTTATGCTACAGGGAAGCTACAATTACAGCAGGAAGCAGATTGCTCTTTGAGCAGCAAAGGCAGATGTAAACATAGCTGCAGGTCAGTGGCTTCTTTTCATTTTCTGACTGGATTCAAAGTTATTGATTTAATCCAGAAGGGCCTAAACAGGCTTGAAGCGGGTTATCTCAAATATCCATAATCCGCTGAGAGAGCTGCGCTCCACAGGGACAATGCCCCAGAGACTCTCAAAGGTATTTAAGTGCCTAACTCCTATTGGTTTCAAGTTATGAGCCAAAATACCTCTGAGGATCTGTGCCAACGTAACTAGGAAATCCCAGGATAAAACTGTCAGGTCTTGGGGCAGAATGCCCTTAATTGTGTGAGCCCATTGCTGAACCTGAGCCGTCGACTGACAGTATCCAGATCAGAATGCCAGGACTGCCTTTTTGTTGATGCTTCTGCCCAGTAATGACACTTTCCCATGACCAGCCTCTGCAGAAACCTTGAGATGAAAGGGTAGAGAAGAGAAAGAGAGTGATGCAATTGGTAGAACTGTGAGATGTGATCACTATGTTCAGTGCTAAATACACTCAGCACATAAAATAGGTGTGAGGAAAAGAGGAGTGTATAAAAAAGGGTGATCCAATAGGTTGATATATACTTACAATTTAGCTGGACTGTCTGCATCTTCTGGCTTTGGTCTCCCAGCTTAGCTAGTATAATTCTGTGCATGTTCCTGTTCTGAATTCTTTTCCCACAGTGTTGCTATTTTATTTAAACAGTGATCTCATATTCAGTGTGTGCTTTTATGGCACAAGGTAAATCATGATGAAAGATTAGGTATTTCAAACACTAAAACTTGGGTAGATTAGGCATTTCAAATATTAAAACTGGAAAAAAAAAAACCAGCACAGGGTACAAGAGTGCGATAATAATCAGTTAATTTAAAAACTTCTATATGTGTTCACCTGTGATTGACTGATTATTCAGAGACACATAAAAAGTTTCATTCAGAAACCTCACGTCGCCTGTTGATATGCCTTTTACTTATGTGGTGAACGTATTTCTAGTCTCTCTTTACTTCACTTTACGTCTACACTACAATTAGACACCCATGGCTGGTCCATGCCAGCTGTCTCAGGCTCGCGGGGCTGTTTAATTACAGTGTAGCCAGGCCGAGCTCTGGGACCCTCCCTCTTCACAGGGTCCCAGAGCCTGGGCTCCAGCGTAAGCCCAACTATCTACACCGCAATTAAACAGCCCTTAGCCCGAGCCCTGTGAGCCCGAGTCAGCTGGCACAGGTCAGCCACAGGTTTTTAATTGCAGCAGTGTAGAAGTTAGAAGAGAGTTAGAGTAAGAGCAGAGCTTTGGGCGGGCCCGCACTTTGGGACACGGGGTCCAGGGCAGCCTGGGGGATTAACAGGGGGTCTGGTGCCGGCAGCAGAGAGCGACCCAGCCCCAGCCCGCGCCCGCCCTGCCGGCTCCCTGCGTTGCTCAGGGGAGGGGTCGGAAAGGGGCCGGGGCTTGGGGAAAGAGGTGGAATGGGGGCAAAGAGGGTGCGGAGCAGGATGGGAAGAGGCGGGGCAGGGCAGGGACTGGAAGAGGCAGGGGCTTGGGAGAAGTTGGGGGTTGGGGATGGGGCCTGGGCCGGAGTGGGGGGTTGTCCTGGGCCCTGCACCCTCCCAGGGACGGCCCTGAGTAAGAGACTCACACACTGAAGGTAAAATTCATCTCAGGAAGAGGGCCCACACAGCACCCACTTTTCTGTGTTAAAGTGAGGTGAGGGCTGCACATTCCCACAGCGCTCGACTGAGTTGTGTGCGTACAGCATATGTGCAAAGAGCTCTGACATGTCCAGAGAGTACAACACAGGAAAAGTGAGCACACATTCAAGGTGCCCTGCTGACATCTTGGTAACCTTAAAAGCAAAGCTTTAGTTGGATGTGATGCCACCAGCATATCAGAATGAAATGTGGCAGGGCTGAGGTCACAGAGCGCCCTATTATACATCTTTAAAGGTGGAAGGAGATTTGTGGACTCCTGGACCAATGGGATCTGTCTCAGCCTGACTGTGGAGGTGACGGGGTGGTAGGTTATGCTGGCTATAGAAGTGTTATGCCGACCTGAGTGAGGAGGAGGGCTATAGAGTATCACATCTTAGTCTGAAGGAGTAAAAGAGCTGCCTGCGGGAGAGGGAAAAGGGATTTCTTTAGGTAGGGAAGGTTGGTTAAGGTTTGAATGAGCAAACTTGTGGGTGTGTATCTGGATTGAACTGAACTTCCAAGCCATACAAGAGACGCTCAGCACCAATCTTTATACCTGGAACTAAAAGCCTGGTGTAATGTTTGTACAGCAGTAATAGAAATGTTTGAATTTTCAAGGCTTAGTATGTTTACAAGAACTACAACTGATTTTTAGTGCAAAAATAACCCTATGTCCCCAAAAGGGCCCACTGCCTCCTTCCTTAAACAACCAATGTTACTGCATGCAAACCCCATTGTAATCTGCTGGGGAAAGGTCAGTAGATGCAGTAAGGTAACCAGGCATAGTGGACCCGTGGGGCCTGCTTCTCAATTACAGTAAGGACCCTTTACACCACTTTGGCAGTGTTAAGGGGCCATAAAGTGAGTGTCCGTTAAATTTATGCCCAGTTTACACTGAGAGAGTGATGTACATAAGAATGGCCATACTGGGTCAGACCACTGATTCACCTAGCCCAGTATCCTGTCTTCTGACAGTGGCCAGTGTCTGGTTCTTCAGAGGGAATGAACAGAACAGGGCAGTTTATCAAGTGAGCTGTCTCCTGTTGTCCAGTCTCAACTTCTGACAGCCAAGGGGCCTTAGTGTAAATGAGACTAAGGCCCTTAATGTAGTGGTGCCTTTATATTATTTTTATAAATTTGGAATTAGATCCTTGAGAATTACCTGCTCAGAAGGAATCCCCTGTATACCAGCTGTTCTGTCCAGCTAGATTCAATAGGACCAGACTGCAGTGAACTATCCCATTGATCCCCTTCTTCCAGGCAGACAGACCTGTTCTATCAGCAAAGTGAGCATTCTTTGACCAAGGGCCAGATCACCCCCTCTTATAAAAAAGCATGTAGAAGGGGAAAAGTTTTCTAGGGAGCTCAGCGAGTTCCCGTGGCATCCCCTCACTGGGTAAGAGGGCATTTTTTGAGACCAAAGAGGGGACAGAGAGCATTATCCTGCAACTGTGAATATATCCCAGGAGACGGTGGGACATCTTCCCTGCGTTCCAGTTCCAAAAGACATGCTGCATGCTCTGTGCTTGCTTTAGTATCCTGTCCACACCCTTGCAGGAGAGGAATGGGGTCTCTGTGAGTTCATGTTTTCAGATATTTCTATTTCTGGTGTATTGAGATGTACGCAAGAGACATCACTTTTGATTCAAAATAAGATGTTTCCTTTTCAAGCCTCCCCCCCCCCACCTTGGTAATATTTGTAAAGGGCACTCCCATTAGTTTGCCTCTACACATTTTTGGCTGTTTGAATTTCTTTAATAGGCGCTTCCTCTAATGCCTTAGGCTCCATCCCTCATAATACACCCAGCTTGGGAGAATTTCTTGCTACTACTGCATGCATTATCTTTCATTAATACAATTAGCATAATACCGATTAGGATTCATTTATTCTTTGCAAGGGAGTAAAGCCAGTAATACATATCTCAGGATCAAATACCTCAGCCCTTGTTTTGGGATAGCTTTATTTTGGAGCAGTTTATCTCTTTGCATCCTTCCACCTCCTGGGGGAAAAAAGTCACTTAATTGTAAATCTGCTTGGATCAAGGGAATGCATTGTGATTGTCTTTCAAGCATATTAAATAGGTGAATTGATCTATGGAAGCCATAGAGCTCAGCCATGCTGCTCAACAGTCTAAACTGCCAACTTCATCTTCTTCAAGCACAAAAGATACTTAGTTTCCCCACATCAAAGCCTTTTTTTAATAATAGCAATAAGACAACTCTAGAGAGAACCATCTAATATTAACTCCAGGGAGTAATCATCTAATCACAATCTGGGGGTGATTTGAGGCACTCATCTGGACCAAATGCCTCACAACACCCCAGGAGTGGTTTTATTGCATGATAGCAGTACCCCATTGAGCCTTATTGCTTAATTAAAAACAAATTCCCAAGTAATTCATTTTTTTTTTTTGCCTTCCAGAAAAACACAGTAGTACATAGCATGTATAAAACGTCCATTAAATGATGGTAGATGCAAATTTATGTTGTGAGATACAATCCATTTCTTCACCACTTGGGGTTGAAGTTAAATGTAAAACCATTTCCTATAATCTGTGCGCTGCTGTGTTTAGAGAGGAATAAATATGGGAAAGTGAGCTTCATTGTAGGATGCCTTGTTTTTATTAAATTATATGTTTGGTCTCCTAACCCAGCGATTTATGTTACAGACATTACAGACACACAAAGTCTATCTGCTTCCCTCGTTGTCCTGAGGGTTTCCTGAGTTTCGCACCTGTTTTCACACATGTCCTTCAAGATACCCCACTGTAACTACCATCCTTTTATTCAGTACTTTACCATCCCCCCCAGTGATTTTCAAACCTTAGCTAACTCTCACAACATTCTTGTGAGAATGGCAATTATTATCCCTATTTTACAGAAGGGGAAAATGAGTCAGAGATTTTAAATGACTTCCCTTAAACCTCAGAAGGGATTTGTGTGAGAGCTGGGATTACAATCCAGGATTCTCAGATACCAAATCTATATCAGACGACTAGAAATACCACTCTATTAAGAGAAAAGAAGGACAAGATGAAATTGGCTTGAAAATTAGTCAATCAGTGCTGCTCCTAAACTAGTTGATAGAGATGCTGCTGAAAATGGTGAAGCACCACTGCTCCCTGACAGTTTATTGGCACGAGAATCAGAATCAGCAACTTTTAACCTGTGTTTTCCACCTACCAAAACCTAGAACTACCAGGGCATCAATGATTTCTGGATAAAGAAAGACATCATGACAAAAGCTAACTGGTCAGGGCAATGTTGCAAACACATTGACATTTTCATGGATTAAATGCTTGTTCCTCAAGAAAATGTTGCCCACAAGAAAATGAAGTCAGTTGGGAAGGGGACAGGGATCTGGTTATATGACAACATGAAGGTAAGTGTTGCTGAGAAAAAGAGAAAGTCAAAATGGTTAATGATGCTCAATCTAAAGGGTCAGGCAGTTTCAGTCACAAATTTAGATTTCTTCAAAAAAATCTTTCTAAGTCTTATAAGCCACTAGACCAGGCCAGAGACTGATAATTCTGTTTCATGGCAACTTTGAAGGTTTGAAATTTGTTTTCACTCCTCACTGGAACAAAGCCAAAACCTTTCAGATGTTTTCATGAAACAGAATTGTGTCAAAACGTCCATTTTCAAGTGAAAAAGTTAGATTTTTTTATTTATCTCTCTCTCTCTTTTTCTCTATCTCTATTTCTCTCTCCCTCTCATCAGATCAGTGACCAGAGTGCCTGTACCTAAGAAAACTTGACATAAAAATGTCACTGAAGTTGGTAAGTCTCCATGAAATGTTTCAGCTTCTAACAAACAGCATATTTTAATGAAAACACGTTTGGTCATAAATGTTCTGACCAGCTGTACACACCATAATGATAGAATGTTTCCTGACTTAATTTTTAAAAATCTAATTAAAATTAAAATGTTGGACAGATTTAAATATTGCTGTGGAGCATTTGCCACCTAAAAAGTCCCCTCATTGGGCAAATGAATGAGAACCAGAAAGTGAGAGTGAGGAAATGTGAAACTGACCAGTCTATTTTAATTGTCCAAACTGAATGAAATATAAACAAACAGAATTACTAAAAATTATTTTTAAATTTTTTTTTAAATGTAATCATTGAGGGTGTTATTTAAGTGAGAACATGTATTCATAGAAAAATGACTTTAGAGACTGTTCCTTTTCAAATAAGCATTTGTGACTGACAAATATATACCAGCTTTATCAGAACTCATATTAATCTAGCTTTCACCTAACTCATTGGGACAGGCTACACATAAAATTCAAAGCTGAGTATCCAATAAATGAAAGTTTTAGTAGGCAGATTTTAAAGATGTTTTAATAAATCAGTTAAATGATTTCCTTTCCCTTCCCTCACAATATTTCAGGCAGGTTATGACATTTTACAAGATCCTGTATTAATTTATCTTGATATACTACAATAATGACCACATGAGGTAAAAAGAAAGCTGAGAAAATACTCTATCAGGTAGTGGAGAGGGATTAAATACAAACCATTTTATAAAACTAAACTTGTCTAGGACTATCACACATCAGGGAGAAGTTTTTATGAGGACACGCAGGTCAGCGCACCATAAATGCTCCCTGACAGCTTCAGCACAGTAACGTGCTTTCATCTCAAAAATCATAGAATGGTGAGTTAGGAGATGGAGCCAAAGCTCTTAGAGGTCAGCGGGAGTCTTTCAGTTGACTGCAGTGAGCTTTGAATCAGGCCCCCAGGGTTCTGGAGTCATCATTGTGTAGGATTCAGGAGGGAGACTTTGGCTCCAGTTTGGTGGTACTCGTTGCCTACCCTTTCTATGTAAAAGCTGCCATTGGAAGCTTGAAAATTAAATGTATTTGATGGCTGTTTAATGGCATTTGTTAAATGACTTGATGGCTCTCAGGCCTGTTCCTAGTAGATAAATGTATAACCCATCCTCTCAGCTGATACTAATCGGCCCCTTTGTTTGTAGTCTCAGAAGAGCCCAAGGACTGGATGGGCTTGAAGACTGTATTCCTCTCTCCCCACTAGAAGCAGTTCTGCCTCGTCAGAGTTGGAGCATAATGGGGAGGTAGCAGGAGGAAGGGCACTGCGGCTGCCCTAGTAGAAGACTTTCTCTTGGTTCCAGTTGGAAACCAGGTTTTGAAACAGTGGGTCTATTGACGTACAGTACAGTTAAATGACGGGGTCCTACTCTAGTAACAACAAGCCCTGCTGAGATGGGCAATAGTGCACTGTTGGTGCATGTCCTGGGTCAGGGCCGTCTTTAAGCCGATTCAGCCGATTCCCCGGAATGGGGCCCCGCGCCTAAGAGGGCCCCGCAACGTCCGGGGCTGCCGGCGGAGCGGAAAAAAAAAAAAGCCGCTCCTGCTTCTCCCCCCCCCCCCAGCGCTTGCGCCGCCATACAGCTGATCAGCGCAAGCCTGGGAGGGAGGGGTGAGGAGGAGGAATGTGGCGTGCTTGGGGAAGACGCGGGGCCAGGGCGGGGATTTGGGGACAGATCCAATGGGGCAGTGAGGGGGCGGGGCCTGGGCGGGGATTTGGGGAGGGATCCAATGGGGGCAGGGAGGGGGCGGGGCTGGGGGCAGGGCCAGAGCGGGGATTTGGGGAGGGATCCAATGGGGCAGGGAGGGGGCGGGGCGGAGTTGGGGCGGGGGGGGCGAGACAATTCGCGTCCCGGCGTGGGGCCCCGCACCTGCTAAAGCCGGCCCTGTCCTGGGTGGTTAAAGGCTCCTGTATCCATTGCATGTATCAGTGTCATACCAAAGCATGCCTCATTATGAATGAATTATTGCTCTAATGCCAATAGTTGTTCAGAACCTAAACCTCCCAAGCACTGATAAGTGAATAAATTCCTTGGTTTATAAGAGTTTTCTGGTTTTGTTTGTATTTTTAAGCCTGAGAACAAAGAGTAAGCACAATATTATTGTGACACTGCACCCCATATTCTTCATAGTTATATTATTATGATATAATTATAACATAATTATGATGTATTTTATGCAAGATGGATTGTGTAAGGTGTCATTGGAAAAATTATGATTTGCTGAATATGATTATCCTATTTGTATGCATGTATCATTTTTGTATCTGAAGTTATAAATACTGGCTATGTATTTGTACTTCAAGGGTACGTCCAGACTACCCACCAAATTGGCGGGTAGTAATTGATCTATCGGGGATCGATATATCGCGTCTTGTCTAGACGCGATATATCGATCCCCGAACGCGCTCCCGTCGACTCCGGAACTCCACCAGGGCGAGCGGCAGTAGCAGAGTCAACGGGGGAACCGCGGCCATCGATCCCGCGCCGTGAGGACCTGAGGTAAGTCGAAATAAGATACGTCGACTTCAGCTACACTATTCCCGTAGCTGAAGTTGCGTATCTTACATCGACACCCCCCCCCCCCCCAGTGTAGACCAGCCCCAATTGTAGTTACACCTGGGTAACACCACTAGACAAGATGCTTTCAGTCTAGATAGCTGGTTGGGAAGGGCCTATTCAGGGCAATAAGCCATTAGGGGAAACAATAGGCCTTAGGAGAAGTTTATCTCCCACCTGGTGAGCTTTCCTGAGAACACTCCAGACAGCCTGTAAGTAATGGCTGCCATGACTCTACAAGGACATGTGATCAGGCCACATGATTCTGGACTCCATCTTGGGATGTCAGTATTTTTCCACAAACTGGTCTAGGAACCAAGTTTTGAAATAAAGGGTTTCCGCCAAATGCTAAAGCTATATAAGGCAAGGAGTGACACCAGTTATCTGTTGTTCTTCACTCCCCACACAAGAAGACTCCTGGAAACACCTGAGGAACTGGAGGAAGTGCTGGACCCAGGTTAAAGGGATTTCTAGCCTGTGTATGAAAAACCTGGGGATTCCAAGCTGTAAAGCAAGTGCAGCTTGTCCTTAAGAATCTGCAGCCTGCTTGTATCATCAGCCAGGGTGAGAATTTGCTAATTCAAATCCTATCTTTCTAGTATCTTAGACTTAATTTGCATTTTTGTTTATTTATTAGGTAATGCTTTGATCTGTTTGCTATCACTTATAATAACTTAAAATCTATCTTTTGTAGTTAATAACCCTGTTTTTGCTTTATCTAAACCAGTGAGTTGGCGTGAAGTGCTTGGGAATATTAGCTCAGAGAAGCTGTTGCATATTCCTCTCCACATTGAGGGGGGGGGAATTTTGGGTTTATGCTCTGGGGATGGGAGCGTGCCTGGGGAGCTGAGATTTACCTTGGCTTTAGCCTTTCTACTGTTGGTTCATGCAGTGGCTAGGCAGAGAGCCTGCATGTGACTGCAGCTGGGTGTGTCTCTATCTGTGCGTATGCTGATGGAAGTGTAGGACCGGGAGCGTGTCTGCAGCTTGTCACAGCAGCACAGTCTTAGAGGGAGCCCAGGCTGGTGGGTCAGAGGGCTCAGTGGTTCCCAAGTTCCAGGCGGTACCCTGGGGGGAACCCATCACAATTATATCTATATCTTTTTGGCCTCCAAAAAGACAGGAAGTTGTATTCTCAGTTTTATGTATGGGTCTATAAAGTGTGTAACTTCCATTAAGAACACTCTATAGATGGTGAAATAAAAGGTGATGCTTCAAAAGATGAAAATGCTTGACTTGGTTTGGGTCTGTGTCCAATTTTCATCTTGATGAGGAAAGTGTTTTAGAATGGGGGTTCTCAACCTTTTTCTTTCTGAGGCCCCCCCCAACATGCTCTAAAAACTCTGCGGCCCACCTGTGCCACAATAACTGGTTTTCTGCATAGAAAAGCCAGGGCTGGTGTTAGGGGGTAGAAAGCAGGACGCTTGCCGGGGGCCTCATGGCACAAGAGCCCCCACAAAGCTACATTGCTCAGGCTTCGGCTTCAGCCCCGAGTGGCAGGGCTCAGGCTTCAACCCCATGCGGCAGGGCTTTGGGTTTCTTTCCTGGGCCCCAGCAGGTCTAATGCTGGCCCTGCTTGGCGATCCCCCTGAAACCTGCTCGCGGTCCCCCAAGAGGCCTCGGATCCCTAGTTGAGAACCATTGATTTAGAATACATATTTGCAATAAGAAAAACTCAACTGTGATAGAAACAGTAAAGGAAAGCAACTGGCAGCAGGATATCACATTCACCAGACTGGCCATAGATGTAAGTGCAGTAAAGTAGCTAAGTAAGTCCATGTAAGATGATGGAACATTTTTCATACACTGCAGCAGTGTCTCTCTTCCTTTGTTAGTCTACCAGCTGGGACCCATTTTGGACACTAAAGGGTAGAAAAATTTCATTGTTACCACGTTAGGCACATATCTGGTGGTCATCCCCAAGGTGGATGTAAATGCTGAAAGTGGTGTAGGTTTTTTTTTAATATCATGTAATGTTTAAATAATCCGAAAAAATAATAAAATCACAAAAAGGGCCATAACTTATAGAAATATGGTTTAATTTTGACCAAAATTAGCACAAATATTCTAAATACAATTGATAATGCAGCTGTATAGTCAAAATAGGATCTTTGGAAAGTTTGGGAAATATATAGCCCCGGGTGATATATTTTATACATGTTCCCACATTTTTGCCTTCAATTAAAGCAAAAGATGTAATCACATGGCACTATGAGCTCATAATACATCAAAATATTTGCTATTATTTGTAGAATGGAATGATTTGAGAAAAGGTTTTCTGCCTGCTATTTTTATGAAATTGTGCAGATAATAAGACCCCACCCCTAATTATAAAACATATATTTTGATGTTATTTACTCCACCAGATATATAGGTCGAAAGCACATATGGCACAACTGTAGTTATCTTCTTACTATCACTGAATACAATGACAATACCTGTAACCGACTTATATAACAGTAACGACTTTTAGCAGAAGGGCTGTAGAATGTCTTGTATGAATATATAGTGTGAATAACAAAGTAGAGCTATGTACTCTTATGTAACCCTACATATAACTATGAGCTACTGAATGTCTAACGCAACACCCCTTTGAGCTACTCCCCCTCAGAATCTGTGTCTAATGGTTCAATACCCTGTTGCTACACGTGTCACTGTCACAGTTGCAAGTATGGGAGCACACCCCATCTTCCCTGCGGTATTTGCATCTCCTTGTTGTACAGATACTCTCATAGCTACACTGCACAAAGGGGAGAATGGCTTCTGGAGCATGTGACGGCAACATCATTTTAGGAACAAGCCGTCCTGTATTATTTGTCACTCATCTGTTACTGACAGATGACACTTGAAGATACTGATCTGTTGCATAATTCCATATGTATGACTGATAAATTGCACATTTCAGGTGGTGCCTGAAGGAAGCCATTGGCAGTTTCTCACTTGTTTTGCTCTTCTTAGCAAACAACTCGTAACGCACATTATCCAGAGATGTTTGCTTCTCACTGTTGGCCTGGTTTGACATGAGTAATTGGACATGGATGAGGCCTCATTTCTAGGGAGACAGGATTAGGGAAGTAAATGGATCAGCAGGCGGGAAACAGAATGTCTGCACGAGCTAAAATAACGGGGAACACTCAGGGAACCATTTACAATGGACAAGATACAATGGCTAAGAGAAGTCGGGAATGCAAAAATGGAATAAAAAGTAATTAGTACGTGAACAGTGTGTGGCCGAGTATGCTGTACAGGGATTGGTTCCTACAAAGTAACCAAGCCAATCCCCAAACATGTGGGGCAATGTATAGTAAATGCAGTGCAATGTGTATTGCCCTACCAAATTCACAGTCCACTTTGGTAAATGTCACGGTCATAGGATTTTAAAAATAGTAAATTTCATGATTTGTGCTATTTAAATCTGACATTTCCCGGTGTTGTAATTGGAGAGGTCCTGGCCCAAAAAGAAGTTGTTGGCGGGTCGCAAGGTTATTGCGGGGGGGTTGTGGTACAGCTACCCTTATTTCTGCACTGCTTCTGGTGGTGGCACCGTCTTCAGAGCTG
Source organism: Emys orbicularis (assembly GCF_028017835.1). Lineage (NCBI taxonomy): Eukaryota > Metazoa > Chordata > Testudines > Emydidae > Emys > Emys orbicularis. The sequence continues at coordinate 23,452,953 of NC_088696.1, forward strand.
AGCAACCGGAGAGCGGTGGCTGGGAGCACTGCCACCCTAACTGCTGTGCTGCTTCCTGCAAAGCTGGGCCCACTGTCTGTCCGCCCAGCTCTGAAGGCAGCAGCGCAGAAGTGAGGATGGCATGGTATGGTTTTGCCACTGTTACTTCTGTGTTGCTGCTGGCAGGGTGCTGCCTTCAGAGCTTGGTGCCCATCCAACAGTCACTCCTCTCCCGGCCACCCAGCTCTGAAGTCAGCACACAAGTAAGGCTGGCGATACCGTGACCCCCTAAAATAACCTTGTGACCCCCCTGCAACTCCCTTTTGGGGCAGGACCCCCATTTTGAGAAACGCTGGTCTCCCCCATGAAATCTTGCACACAAAAGACCAGATTTCACAGTCCATGATGCATTTCTGAAACTTTCTGAAATTTCAGGTGGGCCCACAGTAGATGTTGCAATGTTCACAAGTGGCTGTTGTCTGCACTTGTTCCAGGTTCAATGTTAAAAGGCTTTATCATTCTTTCAGGCACAACTTCTGTAATAGCTTAGACAGCAATTTCATCTGCAGCCATGCCCTTTGTGGTAACTTCTTTGTGAAGAGCTGTTGGTGAAGACTGCAGACTGCAGTCCACACATTTGTTTTGTTGTTGCTATTACAGCTGCCTTAAAATGTGCAGTCAGGTAATACTTGGTCAGAGCCTTATCTTTTGTGCAAAGATGCTGATGCTTCTCACAGTCTTTGTTGAGAGATTGCTCGAGATGGCCATGTCATGCCATATACCACTGAAGTGTCTGGCAGTCCGGTATACTGCTCCCTGAAGTAGGCAGAGCATGTATCAAGTAGGCAGGGCATGATATATAGCCTGGCTTCTGCTACATTTACACAACCCCATTTAGTATAATTCACATGACCACACTGGAAAGCAAATGGAATCATCTCTGCATATGTCTCAAGCTCCATGGACTTGTTATTGTCTCTCTTTGCTGCTAAGTAACCCATCAGTAGTTGGAAGAAATCCATTACATAGTTTTCCTGGAACAGAAATGCATCTGAATTTTTTTTCCCTTGGGTAATGTAAGTGTCCATAAGCTGGTGGAGTGACTGGGTGCTGTTTATGAAGTCTGCTAGAAGTCTGTGCTTCCATTCTGTTTTCTCTGTGTGCCTTCTCCACATCGTCAAATGCGTCAATGACCATTTTAGCTTTCTCCAAGTTGTGTCTCTTCTCAGCACCTGGGAGAACATCATTGTTCATGGAATCACAAAATGCCATCCATTTCAAATGATTCATTGGCTCATTCATAAGTTTGTGGATTCTAAAGCCACAGTTCTATGCTTTCCCTCTTAGAGCCTGGCAGAAGTACATAGGTGTTGGCTTCCACAAGGATGGCTTCAAACCCACTTTCCTGCATCACACTGTCTATTTCACCCATGAAATTCATGCATGACACATGCCTCACACCTTAAGGTCATAATTGTCATTCATTTTGATTTCTCCATTTAATCATCTGTGCTTGGCAGTATACTGCTTCATCTTGCATGACATAGATCCAGTCATGGCCCCAGAAAGTGGAAGATATCCTAAAAATATTTCATCATGGTGTACACTGTAGTAACATCAGTTGTCAGTTCAGGAATCATTGGACAATATTCATCAAATATAAAATAGCAGACAGAAAAACTTTTCTCAGATCAGTCCAAATAGTTTGATGTATTACATGTACAAACAAGCTTATACTGTCATGTGACTACAGACTTTTGCTTTAACCAAAGGCAAAAAAGTACTGGGAAAATACATAAAACATTTCACCTGGGGCTAAATATTTCCCCAAACACTACCATTTTGAATACATCGTTGCATTATCAATTGGATTTAGAAGCTTTCTGGTCAAAATTAGACTATGTTTCTTTGAGTTATGGCGTTTTTTGTGATTTTTTAATGTCTTTTTTTCAGATTGGATGCCCAATAATGTTTAAATATTATAAGATATAGAAAAACTGCACCACATCCAGCAGCTACATTCACGCTGGGCTTGACCACCAGATGTGTGTCTACTGTGATAACAATGAACTGTTTTCTACCTAATGGGTTACCCTAATTCATTAATAAGACCCCTTTTTAAATCTGGCTGGTAGATTATGTGTGGTTATTGCTAGAGCAAATCACTTTGTGAGGCTGTTGCGCCACCTCCTGGTACTAATGCAAGAATGTACCATACTTGTTAAAATATAGATCAGAATAAGCAGAGTAAGGAAATAGTTATAATGTATTTTTCTGTTAGCAAAAAGTTTAAAATGGGACTCCACTGAGAAACCTATACAATAGAATCATGGTTATAAAACTATTGTGAGAATATTATACACAGATTATCCACAGCCTTGCAGTGCCTTACAGCTTGTGTCATCATTTACACAACTGCAAGGTGATTTGAAATCAGAATGGTAGTGTTAAACATACTCTTTGCACACGTACAAATGGCAACACAAGGTGCACCAGTGCAGGATAAGGGGCTTATTGCTGACAGAGTCTGTCCTAATACCTTGGTATAAAAGACAAGGGCTGAAACTTTCAAATTTGGGTGCCTAAAGTTGGGCACCTAATATTAGTCACCCAAGTTTGAAAATTTTGGCCCAGGAAGCTGATTTATTCTGCTGTCATGTACATCATTATTACGCAGCTCCACTAGCTTCTGATTTCCACTATGCAAAACCAAGACCTAAGTTTTGATATTTGGGTTTTTTGATGCTGCAGCCCAGTCTGCTGCATGTAGGGAAAACTGGCTTTGGGAAGATGAGCATAAACTACTAGACCCACTAGACAACTGAAAAAAAAAAAAAAACCCAGTAGTCTACAAAATCATGTTCTATGGCCATCTTCAATGGAGTGCTACCTGCAAAACCTAACCAGTTCAGGGGCTCATATTGTGTCTGTAATGTAGCCACAAACTGCTCAAATACCTTAGCCCTGCTCTCCCCTGCCACCCTTCATGTCCTTTTCTAGGTGCCTCCAGTTCATTATATGTCATCACAAGAACATTAGTGGGAAATTGTAGTAGTGGAAGATGTGGATGATTCTGTGAGGCAGACTGGCAGCAATGCAACTGCCCGAATCCAAAGAAAAAATATATAGCGGTATTCCCTGAAAAAATATGTTAGCACTATTTCCCTTCACCCAATAATAAATGTCAATCCAGTGTGGCTCACTCTTGTTAGTAGAGATTAATCAATATGAGTGATAATTTTGTTCACCTTAATAATTCATTTTACATTAAGAGTAGGGAAATTCTATCACACAAGCATGAAGAGCTTAAATCAGTCTCTGATGCAGTAGCCTCCTCATTTTATTAAGTGGAGCATTACGTTCATCATCTCTAATAAAAGCTCCAGGTTTTCAATAGGATCCTAAGATCATAAACAATTGGCCTTTAGTACAATTACAACAGTGGAAACAAAACACGATATTGTGTAAAATATGTAGTTCTAATCCTATTTGCAAGTGATTACCAACAAGAAATGTCACACTGCAAACTATGTGATGAAAAATATAGAGCTGCTGCTTTACTTACTGGGGGTTTTTTTTAGACATCTTGTCTGTGTTTTCGCTGGAGATTAGTTTTAGGATATATGGGACCTATTAATTCTAGGATATATGGGATATATACAGAAAAGTAAAAGAACTATGCGAAAGGAGGTGAAGGAACATAAATTTTATGTCTCCGATACTGCTGTCCTTACTTGGGCAAACCACCCATTGACCAAGATAATGAGTTATTAAAATGCAGAGCTTTTCTATTAGGGTGGCTGTTTGGAGGCTGATGTGAAAAAAGTATGTTTAATTCAACTCAGTTGCCAGGGGGACAGGCGTCCATATCACAAAAATCACCTCCACAGCAGGCTTCAAGTAGTACCTTTGTTCACAGAGACAGCAGAGTGGTCATGGACTGAATGAGACTGGAGAGTGAATGACCTTCTTACCCTTTAGTGTGGCCCTTCTAAATCAAGGCTGAAGCTCATTAGTGGGGCAGAAACTTGGTTTGCCTGTGCTGCTATTGTTCTGTGGGGATAAACAGAGGACGAACGGCTCTAGGCCTTTCATTCTGGCACCTTTCACTCCCTACTCTGTTTAATATATTCAGGCAGAGTTCTTCTGGGTGGTGTCCAATGACTCCTTGAACTCCTTCGCAGAGTGGTGCGCATTCTCTGCTCAATGGCCCCTTCCAGTTCCCTCATTTTCAACCTCCAACCTTTCCCCCAGCTCCATTTAGCCATTTGTTGTTGGAAGCAACTAATTGATTTCTGGGCTCTGTGGCCTTTCCATTGCCCATGGATTGCTTTTGTGCTTGTGGGCTCCACCAACCCTACCCCAGAATTCAAATAGGCCGGCACCTTTCCCCAACCCTAAAAAATCATTTGGGATAGGGAGAGTGGGGGGAGGGGGGGGACTCTACACATGTGAGCTAATGTGTGTTTGATAAAATCAAAAATCACCTGGAGATTTTAATTGAGGCGGTTCTAATTTGCAAACCACTGACCATATTATCTCATGGACATTGCTACAGCATATTAAGTTAATGTTAGTAGAGCCAAAACATTGTTCCAGCACGTTCCAGCTCCGCTACACAGCTATGTATGGGCTCAAAGTGTCTTTGCTAAAGGTGTGCATATGGTGCTTTGTGGCCCCCCAAATTGGCTGCTCCTGCACAGTAGCTCTTTTAAAAATAAACCCACATTGAACATTTGCTGTTTTGAGATGCAAATATCAAAGAAATTTTCCCACCTGAGACAACCTTACTGGACTAAAGATACCACCATTAGAAATAACATCTCAAATAGTGCAGTAGTGGGTGCTGCATAAGACACTACTAGATAGCGCCTTATTTAGTAATAGAGACCAAAAAAGCATCTAAAATAAATAAACTTCTATATTTTCAAGCAAGGCTTTGTTTTAAGAATATTAGCTCGTGGGCTGAGAACTCACATGCCAAGTTTTAATCTCATCTGAATGTTTATAGCTGCTATAAACTGTGATATATAACCCCGAAAACAGAGTTTTAGAATGGAAATTCTGAGTCCCTTGACTATAGCCTTGCAAAAAATGTTGCAGTAATGAGCTGCAATACCAAGACAAAATAGAATGAGATGAAGATTGCAAGGCCGACTTAACTCTGAATTTCATCACTTTATTGGGGTTAGGCCAGAACTTTAGCATTATTTGAGTGTGCGTGTGTGAGAGAGAGAGATTGACTCTACCGTCAATGAAACAAGTGATTTTTTTGCATCTAAATATAATGGGTGAGATCCAGCACTCCTTACTCATTCAGTTCAATGGGTGTTTTTTCCCAGCAAGGCATGCAGAATGGGGCCCAATATTGTGCACAATAAAGAACAATTTAATTTGGTTTTCTATTTTTCCTCTCCTTCTGCATTTCCATACAGAATAAATGAAAATCTGTTCCCAAGCTCCCCAGGAGCCCAGCCTACAGAAGGCTTCCATGTGCCAATGCCTCTTTCCCCGCTCATTATCATAGAGTTGCAATTAAACTCTAATTTTTGAAATAAAAAACTGTAGAATCCTTTATTGGCACTATTAAACCTTCCATCTTCATTATTTAGGACGGCTACTTACCTTTTACTCAATGAAGCCATAATGCAACTGCTCCTATAAAAACTATTGAAATGGCTACTGTGGCAGTGAGTAGATTTTCCTCTGTGTAAAATAATCCTCTGTGAGTGAGGCATAACTATCATTTACATTAATTAAGCAGCCATATAATGGGGTGTTCAATAGCTATTACATCATTTAAATTCTTCAATGGGCACCTCAACCACCCGAGAACTATCCAGCTGAACATTTGCAAGTCCATAATTTTAAAATAATCCGTTAGACATAGAACCCATTTAGCAGAGAATGTTGCAGACAATCTTACTGAAAGAAACTCACCGTTCATACAGATTTATGTGGCAGTTTTGACATACACAAGACACATGTAGTCCCATGTTCCCCTCCTCCCAGCCCCCCAGCCCAACAATGAGCACTGTCAGTGGTCGTGGAATTTTACACACCTTAGACGAAAGTATTGTGCCTATCCCAAGAAGCTCACAGGCTAAGGTCCTGAACCTGCAGTTGGATCCACCCACACATAAGGGGGCTGCCCATATGCATCCTGTTCCAGGATTGAGGTCTGGGCTGGATCTGGAGACCCAATTCAAAGGCACATGCTTTACTCACAAAGTGTTGCCTGTAGCATTTCCTGATGCTTGCTGATTTTCTTACAGTCCCAGCTGTTACAATGAACAGAGCTTGTGCTAATCTCATTTTTTTTTTAAAAGTATGTTTTTAGACCACACGGTTTGGGAGACAATCTCAAAAACATGACCCAAGTGTCCTTGAGCGGCTCCACCCAGCAGGCAAATAAAACAAACCCACATTTTATTAGTTTTTTAAAACTCTCATTATTTTTTTTAAGTCAATTATGTGGGGGGTTTTTTGGGTGGGGGGCTGACTTTAAATGCTTGGGGCTGGCAATACTGTCATTTGACTAATAATTTCACTGAGGTCAATGGGATTTCATGGAGGTAAGCGTTGTAGGAGTCATGCATCGAGGGTCCAAAATGTCACATGATGTAGCATAGGTCAGATAGACACTATTTGGAGGCATAAACCTAGTGTAACAGACCAGGGCATAGGCAGCCTGGCCTAATGGTCACGGCTGGGCTGGGGGTCCACAAGTCGAGGCTGGCCACGGGGCAATTGTCAGCGAGCTGGGATCAGAGAAATCACTAGCGCCAGGCTTAGTAGGCAACAGGGTCAGAGACAGTTACCAGGCAGGAATCAGAGGGAAGAGTCAGGGTCAGAGCTAGGCTGGGGTAAGAGATCAGAGATGCAGAAGTGGATGCGGCTGGCCCGAGGGACGCCCGAGCAGCTTGGGGAGCCCCCGGGTCAGCCACAGCAGCCACTGCTGGGGCAGGCACAGGCTGTCGTGCGCCCCCACCCCGCAGCAGCAGGGGGGTCTCAGGCCGCCGCCCCACCCCCACCCCCCCAGCTGCATCTGGGGTCCCGGGCCACCCCCTGCCCTATGGCACCCAAGATTTAGTCAGGGATATATAGTACAAGTCATGGACAGGTCATGGGGCTGTGAATTTTTGTTTACTGCCCATGACCTGTCCATGACGTTTACTAAAAATAACTGTGACTAAAATGTAGTCTTCATCATCATCAAGAACAGAAGACCCCCCTCTACTCAGTGTGTTAAGATGATTCTACTGCTGTTTTTAAAGTAGGTGGCAAGAGAGCACAAGAGTTGTTCAAGTTGTCTCTCCTGCCCCACAGCAGGAGGGGTCAGGGGGGTACTCTGGAGGAGGGGGCCCCGAGGGCCCCATGGGCGCTGGGGAGGTTGGCCCGGGGGCGCCAGGGGTGCTGTGGGGGGAGGGGGTGGGGCGGCATGCGGTCTGTAACCCGGGCTGCTGCTGGGAGAAGGGCCGGGCAGTGGTACACAGTGCTGCTGAGGGGGAGGGGGAGGGAGAGGGGGCTGCGGTGGCCTGAGACTGCCCCAGCAGTGACTGGTGTGGCTGGCCCCTGGGCCAGCCCCACTCACTACTACAGAAGTCCCAGAGGTCCTGGAAAGTCACAGAATCTGTGACTACTGTGACAGACTTAATGATGATGTCCTATGTACTGTTGAGTTGATGCACAGCTGAGACAACACTAGAAAGGCCAAGTTGGCCAATCAGAACATCTCTCTGATCAAGCAAGGACCATTACATAAGTGAAATACCATTGAGCTCCAGAGCCAGACACTAATATAATGACAGCTTATGAAAGTGCTTTTCAGGGGAGAGCACTGACCACCAATACTAATTTTTTCTTTGATACAGGGGCCTTGGGTCTCCATTGTTTTCTGTAATCCATGCCCAGCATGCGGACACTTCAGCGGTAGGTGATTTAGAAATACCCATAGACCCACAGCTACTGTTTGTTTGGTCAGCAGCCAGGGGGGAGGGGAAGGGGTGCATTTGCCAGATGTAGCTGCTACTCTCAGCAACAGTGACATGGTTGATCCTATATTTTCCACTTCTGCTCATAAATTTAATTAAATGAGCATACAGAGTGAGCTTTTTATCATAACAATCCAATGCGCATTTATCAACTAAGGACCACAGGGAATGTAGCTCAGCATAGGGAGTTAGTTAGTGGAAAAGTGATAGAATGTAAGTGTGTGTGTGTGTGTGTGTGTGGGGGGGTGACCAGACAGCAAGTGTGAAATATCAGGACCGGGGTGGAGGGTAATAAGCACCTATATAAGACAAAGCCCCGCATATCGGGACGGTCGCTATAAAATCGGGACATCTGGTTACCCTATGTGTGTGGTGGTGGGGCATTGTAGCTACCCAGCATGAAATAGGAGGCTAAAACTTTCACGAAGTTCCATAAAACTAGTGGTTTCGATTCAAGGCCTTTAAAATAGTTTTGCCATGTAACCCGGCATCAAGGTTCTCAACATGCTGTGTTGGACTAGAGTGTGGGGAATGCTCTCGGGGACATTCCAGTCCCAGATAAATATTGTCAGGCAGCTTTTTTTGGCTGACAAATATATCTGAAGTTGTGTGTTTCATCATAACTGCTGTTCATTACCCTTCATTCACCCACCACCAAACAGATTGCTACAGGTAGCAAGCTGGTAAGATAGTTGGGATAAGAGTAACAAGGGGTGTCATTGGCTCTGGCATCACTCCAAAAGCTAGGTGTGATTTTTACATCACAATAGGGCTCTTGCAGTGAAAAGTCCTCATGGAGACAAGGCACAGGCAGATTTTGCTTCAGTATAGCTAGTCACAGTCAACCCTTTACCTCCCCATCTTGGGTTTACCACAACTAGCTACATTGACACTAAAAACTAGCTGTGCCTTGTCGCAACAAGGATTTTACCTTGCGATAGCTGGCTTGATGTAAGAACACACCTTTTTCCTCCAAGTGTCAGATGCTGGAGATGAACAGGAAGGTAACGAGTGTGTATGGGGCGCACTGGAGTGACCTGGCAATTCAGGGCAGGGCATATAGTTTAGAATAAGGGAACTTGGGTCAAGATTCTCAATGGTATGTAGGTGCCTCTGAGTGGGGAGAAGAAAAAAAAGGCTAAGGAGAATCATGACAGAGAAGTGACTGGACCAAATCGGCCATCCTAGGTGTTTGCCTACCTTGCCTATAGCTGCAGTGGTCTCTAAGCTCAGTATTGGTTGCTAACTGAACCACTTCTACTAGCCTTTCTACACGGCTTTAGCTTCATCACTACAGTAGAGTGGACTTGTCCTTTGTTGCACAAATTGAGTTGAACCTGAGCTAAAGCTCTTGTCCCAAGCACATCAAGGAATGAATGCTAGTAAAACAGCTGGGGCAGCTGCCATGCAAGGTGTGTGACCGTTGCTAGCTCAAGGAATTTAAGCCATCATGTTTCTGCAAGGTCTTTTTCCCTACTGTAGCTAGGGCCTAAGAGTTCCCTACTTTACTTCCAAACCCAAGCGCCTGTAGGGCAGGCAGCACCACAGGCACGTGCAGAGTAGCTGATTTAATAACATTTGCCCTACGTTTTTCAGTGCTGCTTCTGCTATAGATTACTGGTAAAACTAAAAATAAAGGGGGAAGAAATATGTGAGCTCATTTGTATTAAGACACAATGATTTCAGCATTTGCTGAAGCTTGTCTCCAGATGTGAGAGATTAGGAAGCTGCACGTATTGCAAATATTCTATTTAAGGAAGGAGTTATGAACAGAAATACTTTCTACTGATTGCTAACTGTATTAGCAGCTTCCTCTAATGCATATTTCCTGGACACACATACACTCCTGAGACAACGCACACATCATATGAGGTATTGCCTTTACTGGGATTATTATAGGAGTTATATATTAGTCTCAGCAGCCGTCAGCCATTGCACTCAGAGACCATATTTCCTGTAGGAAGTGAACACTTCTATTCATTTTAAAGAGGGTCTTTGTTCACATCCCCAGGACTGTTATAGGATTTTGTAGTGATTCATACAACTATTAAAGTGTAGCTTTATGTTTTTATATGTAAACAAACAAAAGAGAAGTAAAAATGCAAATGAAAACATGTGATGCAATTCTCTACCCAAATCAGGGTTTTTTGTCACAGGTAGATCTGACTTTTCTTGTGGGGTCCTCCGCAGAGAGACCTAGCAGTGACACTAATGGCAGAACAAAAGCTAAGCTATGCCACTTCTTCAGCTCCCAAACCACATTAATATGCCAAGGCTGCTTTTCCATCACGCTCCCAGCACCTTTGCTGTGATGAGCTGGCAGTGAACCCCACTAACTGGGTGAACCCAGGTGAAACTTTTTGTTAGGTTTGCAAAACTTGTTTGTTTTCACAAAACTCTTCTCCTGTACTTTAAACCGACATGGAGATCTGACAATATTGTTCTAGTAAAGAGAAGGCTGTGGCTCACAGCTAGATGAACTCCCAAAATCTAGGCTAACACAAGCGGATGTACTATACTTGCTATTTAGTTCTTCCGCTGGGTTTTTTTTCTCTCTTTGCCCTCGCTATGCCTGCCTCTCCACCACCTCACTCGTTATTTATCACTCTATTCCATTTTTTCTTTGCCCCACAACACCTTTTTTTTTTCAGTCTTTCTGAATCAGATGAGCCCAATAGTGTGCACAAGTCAAACTTTTCAACCTACAGCGGTCAACTGGGCTTAACATTAGGCAAAAACTGGTTTGCTCAGCTCTTGTGCATACACCTCCTTTTTAATGTGCCACCCCATTCCTAAAGCTTTGTTGCTCCAATCCGGGATGTACCATCGCCTTTGCCTAATTAAAAACAGTCTGCTTCCTTTTATACAGAGGATCTCCTGTTACAATGTGAAGCAAATGGTAGGCTTCCTACTTTGTCCAGCAATGTGCAATAACAGAATACATATGGGGCTATATAGTACCTTGTCAACTTGCAGTTATAACATGTGTAATATTTTCTTAGCTGGTGTAACTGAAGAGCTTGCTTATAGGCTGTGACACAACTATTCTCTGCCGGACGGAACTCATGAGAATAAAATGATCCCAGTAACTGGCACATAAATTGGATGAGCTTTTCCAATGCTGCAGCCTTCTTCTTAAAGACAAGTCTGAGCAAGATACATGTCTATGTGTTTGGGGGGAGGACTGGGTTATGCTTTTGTCAAGCTTTCTGTGAGGTTGGTTGACGTAAACATATAGCCCCATAAACACAATGTCATAACTTGCTTCTGTGCCTGCTGTATATAACCCAGTATTTTATACCAAGATGAAAGTGTGAATGGGCAATGCAGAAGAATTATGGGTAGGAATCATATGAGCTGAACATCTCCGGGGACAAAAGTTGAAAACAAGGACTGGCATATTTTAGCAAACAGCATAAATCTCATCTGCTATTCACCTGATGGTTTGTAGAAAATATGTGCAGCAAAATCCAAATTTCTTATTTTGAATTTGCAAGAATGGGCTGGTTTTGTGGAAACTCAACAAACCTCCCATTTTCATCCTTATGATGCTAGCTTTGCACATAAGCGCATTTCAACAGACATCTTCCTCAACCATACATGCAAAAAATACACTAAATGTTTCCGTGTGAAATCAGCCAGCTCTTCTGGCTTTCTGAGCACCAAAATGTCTCAGATTGACATTGGGGTGAAATTTAATTTTAAAAAATCAGTTGTATATACTGGAGCGACGCCAGGGTTTTTGCCACCCTAGGCGGCAGTGCTCCTCCTCAGAGCATTCAGCGGCGGGGGTCCTTCCACTCCGCGTCTTCGGGGCACTTCGGCGGCGGGTCCCAGAGCGAGTGAAGGACCCGCCGCCAAATTTCCACCCAAGACCCAGAGCGGAAGGACCCCCCGCCGCCAAATTTCTGCCGAGGATGGCAAAATGCCACCCCCCCAAATCCTGCCGCCCTAGGCGAACGCCTAGGGTCGCCTAGAGGAAGCGCCGGCCCTGTGTATATACCGTTATATGTAACCAGCCTGAGTTCCCCAGGCCAAGAGACGTTAGGCCCATTGGCCCACCATTTTTTAAGACCTCCAACGTCAATGAAGCTGGCTTTGTGCCATCGTTTTCTGTCTTCTGACTACACAAACACTGTTCAATCCCCAGCAGAACACCCTCACTGAGTCTCTTACTAAAAGAGTTGCTGAAGAAAGTAGCATTGATGATTCAGTGTATGTGACTCTGCCTGACAAATCAATATTGACCCAATATTCCTGCAGGACAAGCACAGTGCTGCCTGAGGTGTCCCCTTTTGGATGAAATGTAAAACCACTTTAGTCATCAACCATCTTGTGCCAGTGAGTAAAACTTGTGTCCCACCTGGTTCATTTGGGGTATTGCCTACCCTCACGTGTCAAATGGAGATAGTTCTCTTCTTCCCCGACTGTCTTTAACTGTTGGTCACAGTCAATAGCTACCAAGTTCTGCCTCAGAGATAGTTACATTACAGCCCTAGCTGAAGTGATTCCAGAGTATATAATGAAGACACTGCTTTGAAATGTATATTATATTATTATTTATGGGAAAGTAGAACTTTATAAGCAAGCTGGAAAAAAACATGGGTTTCTGCTAAGCAAGCCTGTTCATTGGCTTACAGATAACATAGTCCTCAAGAAAAACTAGGTGTAAAAACCTTTAAGAAAAATGTGTTCCTGCTGCATGTAAGTTTGTGTTCAACATGTGATGGGGTAGGTGTGTCTGGAACAGCTGTAATTAGTTCTCCTATATTATAGTATTAAATCCATTAAGTATTAAATATCTCACCTAATGAAGGGAAGGAGAGTAGTCATGAATCAGCAGAGACACATTAGTGGGTGATCACGTCTTTCTTCAATGTTACGTAGCTTCTCCTCTTTCACAAATAGTAGGGGGAAGCTTACTGTGTTTTTGCTCTAGAAGCCCAGATAGGCGTTCAGTTCAAGGAGCCTATTGGTAGACAACGATGGCTGCTACTGTACAGTAGTTTGTTGTTGCTTAAGTGATTTATGAAAGCTGTTTGGAACGCCTCAAAGAGTCATTAAAAAAGGACTCTTTAGGTGATTTACCAACTGCAGTAAAGGCTTCTCGAGTGCTTTAGCTGCTCAGATGCCTTATTATTCTTCATTTGTCATCTGTCTTTATGTGCTACTAGCATGTGATTACCTTGAAGAGACCTTTGAACATCTATTCAGCCCACGCCATTGTAAATAATGAAACACCTTGCTATTATTTATCGAAAGGAGCCTGCTATGTGATGTTCATTTTTGATTGCTGAAATATAGTTTGAAAAAAATGGACCCTGTGCTACGGATAGTAAATTGTATTTTGTTCCTGTGGTGTGTGCACATACAATAGAGGATGTGTCCTTCACAGCACAATGAAACATGATTGGGCCTAATTCTAATTTGTACAGCATTCTCACTAATGATGTCTATTTAAGACAGCCATTAAAGGCCCTTAATGTTAATGAACTGGACTGTGCCAATAAAGTTCTATTAGCTTCCCCCTATTAAATTAATATTATAGACATTTAACAGATGTCTTAATTAGACACTACATCAAGGAATATGAGCTACATTAAAATCAGGCCATTGAAAGTTTGTGTGTGATTTATGTTTTCATATAATTTTGTTTACTGTTCTTTCTACAATCTTGAAGGGAACAAAATGATTTACATTTCCAAAGACCCTTGGGAGAAGAACAGGACGTTTCCTGCTCTTTTATCATGTTGACTTTTAACAGCAAGTCACACATCCTGCTGCACAGCTCTATATGAAATCAAAGACCTTCCAGTCTTTTATTTTCGGAAACATTTTCTGGTTTTAATACCCTTCCCATTACTTACACCTCACTAATAGTGACATTAGTTTAAAGTGATGGTTTCTTTCTGCACCTTTCTTCCCATAAACCACACTTTTAATTCCCCCTCTTGCTGGTGAGGCATCCCCATGGTGGTGCTTTAACTTATTGAGATGAAAGCTAATACCACATGGCGTGACCTTAAAAGAAACGGAACAACTAGTTAATTCTGTTGAGGAACAATTGAGCCACTGGTGGTGTGATTGTCAGTAACTGAGTCCAGGGGAGTATTAGCGGGATAATTGATGCTGAAGCTGGTGTGGTCAGGAGGAGCCTGCTCAATCTCTTTATTCCTATCCCAAGAGGTAAGGGCTTCTGTTGCATGCAGTGAGTCAAGGGAGGGGCATGAGCTGCTGTGGCCAGGTGCTGGGTCTGGAGAGATAGTTGGGTGATGCCCAGCACAGCTCTAGCCTTTACCCTATAGGATTTTCTGCTCATTGTGATGCCCTCAGCGCAGGTGGATTGCGTATGGGGCTATGTACATGGGTTCTCTCGCCCACCTCGACCCCTCCACTAGATCTGCTGCAGCCGCTCCCAGCTGTTCCCAGTACAGCATGTACTGCTGTGGCAATGGCACAGGAATGGCTCTTGGGAATATTTGTGTTTAGTGATGATTGACATGCTGCCACCATTTTCCTGAGGAACAAAAGTGAAAGACGGGAAATGGCGATTTTCAACAGTTTGTAACTTAGCTAAGGGTATGTCTACACTACGAAATTAGGTTGAATTTATAGAAGCCGGTTTTATAGAAATCGGTTTTATACAGTCGATTGTGTGTGTCCCCACATAAAATGCTCTAAGTGCATTAAGTCGGCGGACCGCGTCCACTGTACCGAGGCTAGCGTCGACTTCTGGAGCGTTGAACTGTGGGTAGCTATCCCACAGTTCCCGCAGTCTCCGCCGCCCATTGGAATTCTGGGTTGAGATCCCAATGCCTGATGATGCAAAAACAGTATCGCGGGGGGTTCTGGGTACATGTCGTCAGGCCCCTCCCCCGCCATCAGAGCAACAGCAGACAATCGATTCGCGCATTTTTACCTGGGTTACCTGTGCAGACAACATACCACGGCAAGCATGGAGTCCGCTCAGCTCAGCTCACCGTCACCATATGTCATCTGGGTGCCGGCAGATGTGGTACTGCATTGCTACACAGCAGCAGCTAATTGCCTTTTGGCAGTAGACGGTGCAGTATGACTGGTAGCCGTCATCGGCTATCTAGGTGCTGGCAGACGTGGGGCTGCATTGCTGTACAGCAGCAGCTCCTTGCCTTTTGGTGGTGTATTATGACTGGTATCCATTGTCGTTGTATTCCTCAGTGAGTTCGATCAGAGGCACCTGGGCAGACATGTTTTGTCTCCTGGAGACTCAGTCCTGCCGGCAGTCCTATTGAACCGTCTTGACGATGATGGCTAGCAGTCGTAGTACAGCATCTTCTGCCAAGCACCCAGAAGATGCCGATGGCTATCAGTGATGCTGCACCATCTGCTGCCGGCTTAAGATGTAAAAAATAGATGGACCAGATTTGTTCTGTATTCATTTGCTTCCCTCTCCCTCTGTGAAATCAACGGCCTGCTAAACCCAGGGTTTTGAGTTCAATCTTTGGGGGGGCCATTCTGTGTGACAGTTGTTTGTGTTTCTCCCTGATGCACAGCCACCTTTGTTGATTTTAATTCCCTGTACCTGTAAGCCATGTCGTCACTCGCCCCTCCCTCCCTCCATCAGACAATAGTTTTGCGCCTTTTTTCAGCCCAGACGCCATAGCACTGGGATCATGGAGCCCGCTCAGATCACCGCGGCAATTATGAGCGCTATGAACACCACACGTATTGTCCTGGAGTATATGCAGAGCCAGAACATGCCAAAGCAAAACTAGGCGAGGAGGCGATTGCAGCGCGGCGACAAGAGTGATGAGGAAATTGACATGGACATAGACCTCTCACAAAGTACAGGCTCCAGCAATGTGCAAATCATGGTGTTACTGGGGCAGGTTCATGCCGTGGAACGCCGATTCTGGGCCCGGGAAACAAGCACAGACTGGTGGGACCGCATCGTGTTGCAGGTGTGGGACGATTCCCAGTGGCTGCGAAACTTTCGCATGCATAAGGGCACTTTCTTGGAACTTTGTGACTTGCTTTCCCCTGCCCTGAAGCGCCAGAATACCAGGATGAGAGCAGCCCTCACAGTTGAGAAGCGAGTGGCGATAGCCCTGTGGAAGCTTGCAATGCCAGACAGCTACTGGTCAGTCGGGAATCAATTTGGAGTGGGCAAATCTACTGTGGGGGCTGCTGTGATCCAAGTAGCCAACGCAATCAAAGACCTGCTGATATAAAGGGTAGTGACTCTGGGAAACGTGCAGGTCATAGTGGATGGCTTTGCTGCAATGGGATTCCCAAACTGTGGTGGGGCGATAGACGGAACCCATATCCCTATCTTGGCACCGGAGCACCAAGCCACCGAGTACATAAACCGCAAGGGGTACTTTTCAATGCTGCTGCAAGCCCTGGTGGATCACAAGGGACGTTTCACTAACATCAACGTGGGATGGCCGGGAAAGGTACATGATGCTCGCGTCTTCAGGCACTCTGCTCTGTTTCGAAAGCTGGAGGAAGGGACTTTCTTCCCGGACCAGAAAATAACCGTTGGGGATGTTGAAATGCCTATCGTTATCCTTGGGGACCCAGCCTACCCCTTAATGCCATGGCTCATGAAGCCGTACACAGGCAGCCTGGACAGTAGTCAGGACCTGTTCAACTATAGGCTGAGCAAGTGCCGAATGGTGGTGGAATGTGCATTTGGAGATTTAAAAGCGCGCTGGCGCAGTTTACTGACTCGGATAGACCTCAGCGAAGCCAATATTCCAGTTGTTATTGCTGCTTGCTGTGCGCTCCACAATATCTGTGAGAGTAAGGGGGAGACATTTATGGCGGGGTGGGAGGTTGAGGCAAATTGCCTGGCCGCTGATTACACGCAGCCAGACACCAGGGCGGTTAGAAGAGTACAGCAGGGCGTAGTGCGCATCAGAGAAGCTTTGAAAACGAGTTTTGTGACTGGCCAGGCTACGGTGTGAAACTTCTGTTTGTTTCTCCTTGATGAAATCTCCACCCCCCCCCCCTCCCTGGTTCACTCTCCTTCCCTGTAAACTAACCACCCTCCCCTCTCCCCTTCGAGCACCGCTTGCAGAGGCAATAAAGTCATTGTTACTTCATGTTCATGCATTCTTTATTAATTCATCACACAACTAGGGGGATAACTGCCAAGGTAGCCCGGGAGGGGTGGGGGAGGAGGGAAGGAAAAGGACACATTGCAGTTTAAAACTTTAACACTTTAACACTTATTGAAGGCCAGCCTTCTGATGCTCGGGCAATCATCTGGGGTGGAGTGACTGGGTGGCCGGAGGCCCCCCCACCGCGTTCTTGGGCGGCTGGGTGAGGAGGCTATGGAACTTGGGGAGGAGGGCTGTTGGTTACACAGGG
Organism: Emys orbicularis; assembly: GCF_028017835.1. NCBI lineage: Eukaryota > Metazoa > Chordata > Testudines > Emydidae > Emys > Emys orbicularis. The sequence continues at coordinate 23,470,280 of NC_088696.1, forward strand.
GCTGTAGCGGCGGTCTCTGCTCCTGCTGCCTTTCCTGCAGCTCAACCATACGCTGGAGCATATCAGTTTGATGCTCCAGCAGCCGGAGCATCGACTCTTGCCTTCTGTCTGCAAGCTGACGCCACCTATCATCTTCAGCCCGCCACTTGCTCTCTTCAGCCCGCGATTCAGCCCGCCACCTCTCCTCTCGTTCATATTATGCTTTTTTGCACTCTGACATTGACTGCCTCCACGCATTCTGCTGTGCTCTGTCAGCGTGGGAGGACATCTGGAGCTCCGAGAACATATCATCCCGAGTCTGCCGTTTTCTCCTTCTAATCTTCACTAGCCTCTGTGAAGGAGAAACATTTGCAGCTGGTGGAGGAGAAGGGAGAGGTGGTTAAAAAAGACACATTTTAGAGAACAATGGGTACACTCTTTCACGTTAAATTTTGCTGTTCACATTACACAGCACATGTGCTTTCGTTACAAGGTCGCATTTTTCCTCTTATATTGAGGGCCTGCCGGTTTGGTGTGAGAGATCACTCACGCAGTGCCAGGCAACAGATTTCGGCTTGCAGGCAGCCATGGTAAGCCACAGTCTTTTGGCTTTTTTAACCTTCTTAACATGTGGGAATGGTTTCAAACAGTAGCGCCCTCATTTCCCATACCAAGCACCCGTTGGGTTGGCCATTTAAAATGGGTTTGCAATGTAAAAGGAGGGGCTGCGGTTTCCGGGTTAACATGCAGCACAAACCCAACTACCTCCCCCCCCCCCAATTCTCTGGGATGATCACTTCACCCCTCCCCCCCACCGCGTGGCTAACAGCGGGGAACATTTCTGTTCAGCCTAGCAGGAACGGGCACCTCTGAATGTCCCCTTAATAAAATCACCCCATTTCAACCAGGTGACCGTGAATGATATCACTCTCCTGAGGATAACAAAGGGAGATAAGGAATGGATGTTGTCTGCATGCCAGCAAACACTGGGACCATACGCTGCCATGCTTTGTTATGCAATGATTCCAGACTACGTGCTACTGGCCTGGCATGGTAAAGTGTCCTACCATGGCGGACGGGATAAGGCAGCCCTCCCCAGAAACCTTTTGCAAAGGCTTTGGGAGTACATGAAGGAGAGCTTTCTGGAGATGTCCCTGGAGGATTTCCGCTCCATCCCCATACACGTTAACAGACTTTTCCAGTAGCTGTACTGGCCGCGATTGCCAGGGCAAATTAATCACTAATCATTAAACACGCTTGCTTTTAAACCATGTGTAATATTTACAAAGGTACACTCACCAGAGGTCCCTTGTGTGCCCTCAGGGTCTGGGAGCATGCCTTGGGTGAGTTCGGGGGTTACTGGTTCCAGGTCCAGGGTGGTAAACATATCCTGGCTGTTGGGGAAACCGGTTTCTCCGCTTCCTTGCTGTGAGCTATCTTCATTGTCTTCATCATCATCTTCCTCGTACCCCGAACCCGCTTCCCTGTTGCGTGATTCTCCATTGATGGAGTCAAAGCACACGGTTGGGGTAGTGGTGGCTGCACCCCCTAGCATGGCATGCAGCTCCGCGTAGAAGTGGCATGTTTGCGGCTCTGCCCCGGACCTTCCGTTTGCCTCTCTGGCTTTGTGGTAGGCTTGCCTTAGCTCCTTAATTTTCATGCGGCACTGCAGTGCGTCCCTGTTATGGCCTCTGTCCTTCATGGCCTTTGAGACTTTTTCTAATATTTTGCCATTTCGTTTAATGCTACGGAGTTCAGCTAGCACTGATTCATCTCCCCATATGGCGAGCAGATCCTGTACCTCCCGTTCTGTCCATGCTGGAGCTCTTTTGCGATCCTGGGACTCCATCATGGTTACCTGTGCTGATGAGCTCTGCGTGGTCACCTGTGCTCTCCACGCTGGGCAAACAGGAAATGAAATTCAAAAGTTAGCAGGGCTTTTCCTGTCTACCTGGTCAGTGCATCTGAGTTGAGAGTGCTGTCCAGAGCGGTCACAATGAAGCACTGTGGGATAGCTCCTGGAGGCCAATAACGTTGAATTCCGTCCACACTACCCCAAATCCGACCCGCAAAGGCCAATTTTAGCACTAATCCCCTCGTCAGAGGTGGAGTAAAGAAACTGGTTTAAAGGGCCCTTTAAGTCAAAAAAAAGGGCTTCGTCGTGTGGACGTGTCCAGGCTTAATTCGATTTAAAGCTGCTAAATTCGACATAAACTTGTAGTGTAGACCAGGCCTAAATGTGAATGGAATTGCAAGTGAAAGAATCTAAGGTCCAGACTTCGACTTTTTCCGTGACAAATTTCAAAAGCCTGTTGCCAACAAGCTTCTTAAAAATAAAAGAAAAAGTAGGGACGGGGCATAAGAATTTTTTATAAAGGACAATGCTAAGCAACCTACATATAGGGGTCACTACCAGCTCTCTCTAGAATAAAGTCCAACTTGCCTCACAGAAGGATGTTCTGAAGAGAGATATGAAGAGGCAGAGACTGGAGAGAGACTAGGTGATCAAGTAGCGAGTGGAAGAAGGAAAGGAGTTGGAGGAAGAGGTGACAATGGGGCCTAAGAGTTGTGCAGCAAGCGGACGACAACAATTATATGTGAACTCACTGAAAATTCAACTAAATTCAAATGGGAAATTATTGTAGACTTGGGCTTTTCCATTACAAGTGTTGCTGTGGACTGCTCTCAAAAACAAATATTTATAAAAGATTTGAATGGTAGAAGCCTTTTAAAAGCAGTGCAGGTATAAAAGGCTAGTAATCTGAGGGTTATTTACAAAAGGAAGCTACCTAACATCATGTAAGTTTTAATGATATAGGGCTATGCAAGACAGCACTTAGGCAGTGTAAACTGCAAATAATATAGGATGAAAGATTTTTATTCTACTTCTATGAAAGAGGGTATTAGTTATAATTAAAAGCTTATTTATTGTAGGACATACTAGATATTCAGATAAAGGCAGGGCAATGCAAAGAAGGGTTATACATTGTTAGCCATATTATATACAAATGTAGGAGAGAAGACACAAACATGATACCGAGACAGTCTAAAAGCTTTTATTGACATGAATGTAGGATGAACAGCAAAACCACAAGCAAGTTTTGCAGGTCATCCCAAACTGAAGGCCAGTAAAGCTTTAAACAATGCCACTTCTGCATGTCAACAAACTTTGACACAAAACTTTTAGAAAAATTGCTTACAAATTGATATTTTTTCATACCTTTCACTTCCAAAGCCAGAGGCTCTTAATAACATGACTCCAACTGTACAGGCCTTAGAAGTGGAAAAAGTAGATCTCTAATTATTGTTGTAGTATTGGAATAACTCCCCAAAAAGAAGCACACAGGGCCATGAAATAGAAATCAAGTCATCTCATTAGGCCCCATCTTATGTTAGTTCTTTAATGACAGGACTAAGAGACAATGCTGTTGGGCATCAGATAAGAAACTAGATGGATACACCAATGTTTGAGGGTTAGGCTGTTTGAGGGCTGTTCCTCATTGGAAAACTGGGATTATTCCCTTCCGATGAAACATCTACATTAGATGCTATATTGGTCCTGGCAGAAGTTGAGGACTATGAGTGTTGTATTTTTTTTTGGGGTGGGAGGAGGGGAGTGACGAGGGGTGCAAAGGGGAAGAATTCATCATTTGGGGTATAAAGAAAATATTTTTTCTGATAGCTGCCATTTAAAAATTAAAAAGAACCTCTCTGAAACTAGTCAATTGTAGCCAAGGCAGAGAGAGAAAGGGGAAATAAAGTAGGGTCAAGGTGGCTAGCGGTCCATGAAAGTACAATTTATTACAATGAGATTACTGCAAACTATGAATAAATCTATTAAATCAACATTCTTAAAGTGAATTTTGTGCTCATTAAAAAAAGTACCAGATAGCACTGTAGTCCAAACTTCTAGATGACAGTTCTATTAGAATTTACAGGGCCTGGTAGATATTCATGCTCCACTCCCATGCATTAAATACTGAACTAAAATTACCATTGATACTCAAATCAAAGTGCAGTAGTTTTATATATACAGTAGCTTAAGCTTTGCATATTTCAGACCAGCTTTCAAACAGAGTCTGGTTTTCCAGTAACGAAACCAGCTTAAACACTATTTACTTATTTTCACTATTAGTTATAAATAAATTTATGTTGTGGGATACTTTTAAATTGGGATATTACCAGTTTAAACTTCAAGTGCTTTATTAGTAAAAACCCAAGATAGTCTTGAAAACAGACAGTTCATAGGTTACAGCTTGTATGTAAATCAAATTTAGAACAACACGGACAGATGAAGAGTAACAATTACTTTGTGTATATTTTTAAGAAGCCTATGGTATGCATTCATTGTGAATGTTAAAAAGCTCCTTGTGAAGACTGAGGGAGCTATTAATATAATTTTATGAATGCTGTGCATCTCTCTACTTGCTTGAGTATTGTGGCGGGGCTGGCTCTATGGTACCCTAGGCTTAAATTCTGGCTGGACTCTGCTCAGATCTTCAGGAACCCAGCAATTACTCTACTTCAATTGACCTAACTCAACAAACCACTACAATTGTCATATGGACAATACAGTGAATCTACTGTTAGGAGACTACTTTTGACCCCCTCTCGAGAAACATTTAAATCAGTTTTCACCAATGCAGCAGCCCTGCTGGAAACCTAAGGAGAGTGTTGCTACAAATGTATCTAGTTTCACTATACTTGTGGCTCATTATGAAATATGTTCAAGAGACTAATTAACCAAACCTAGCCAATTTATTGCTAAAAATCAATAGTATAGTACAGGAAGGAGTTACGTTACTGACCCTTCCGGGAATCTGTTTCTAGCAGCGTGTCAGTTTGCGCTTCCCAAAATACGCCCCCAAAACCACTCCTATAGCACAGTTGCTTACAAGTTGGAAAGCACTTTATAAGATCCAGCCTACTATTTCCTTAACTTGTTCTGTACCTTTCTTATCTGTTTTGGATACTACATTTTAAATAAGTTGCCTGTGAAGGAACCTGTACTGAGACATAGAGCAAATGTATCTTGTCTTTGGACAGAATTTATAGTTGCGAATGTCAAAAGCTACATTTTGCTTTGCAGAGAGTTGTGGGATATATAATATCTCGACTTAAGTGAGCAATGTGGAGAGAACTGTAATATAATTTGGTTAACATAACTGCCCACATGCTGGATATAACATGATATTAATATGGTATGCCCTGTGCCTAATCTGTGTGTGCTGGCTAACAAGATCTGCAAGAAGGAACTCTGAAACAAAGGAACTTTGAAATAAATAAGCCTATGACCTGAGGGACAGATACATACACAGAGTGGTGGGCGGGGGCAGATTGTCCAAGAGGCAGAAGTTGTAGGATGCAGCCTGCCTCCTAGGCTCAATGATGGGGGATGGGGCACCAAAGCCCAGTCAGACTGGTTCAGAGAAGGGTTACTGGGATGATCCGGGGAATGGAGACCCTATTTTATGAGAGAAGACTAGAAGAGCTTGTGCTAGGCTAAACAAGCCAGGAAGGCTCTCTATAAATATATGAGGGGTTAAGCACTAGGGAGGCAGAAGAGCTATTTAAGCTAAAAAACAATGTGGCACAAAAAAATGAGTATAAACAGGCCCTGAATAAATTCAGGGTAGAAATTAGGCTTCTAATGACCAGAAAACTGAGGTTGTGGAACAGTCTTCCAATAGGAGCAATGGGGACAAACCACCTAACTAGTTTTAAAGTGGAGCTTGATAAAGTTTATGAATGGGATTATCTGACTGGGTTGCCTGCACCCAGGAAGTCCCTTCCAGTCAGGGTGACCAGATAGCAAGTGTGAAAAATCAGGACGGGGGTGGGAGGTAATAGGCACCTATATAAGACAAAGCTCCGAATATCAGGACTGTCCCTATAAAATCAGGACATCTGGTCACCCTACTTCCAGTGCTATGTCTTATGTTCCAGACTGACAAACTGGCAAGGAAGGGCTAAGTTTAGCTTAGTCAATATGTTTTTAGGCTTTTGTTGTTTTAACCCTTTTCTCTGTTATGTTCCCATGGCCAAATAACACATGTTCTGAAGAGGCTGTCCTGAGTCGCTGCAATTGCATACGGGTCACAACCTCCCAAATTAAGTCTATAGCAGAACCAAACACTGCTGGATGTGCCAGGGTAATATAGCTGGTGAACAGTGGGCGTTGTAAGCCTCATCAGTCCAGTTTAAAAGTGGAGTGAAGCACAGGATTTCACTAACAAAAAGAGGCCGATCTAAGCCTCTCACTTGGAAAGGGTGCCCACTGAGAGAGATGGAGAGGGCAAAGGTACAGCTCACCTCTAAACCATAATACTCCTTCATTGATATTGTTGGAAAGGAGCTGCACACATCAATAGCAGGATTGCTTTCTACCTGCTTTGATTTCCACCTCCCTATATGTTCCTCAATTTCATTTCCCATTCAGTGGTTGAGAGCAGACACTAAGACCACTATTTTTAAGTGGATATTTTCCTGCTTAAAGAGGTTACTGTGTAGTTTACAATCCTCTAGATGGGATTATTATTATTACTATTATTATTAGAGGTGGTTGCCAGTGCTTCCTGAACAGCATCACTAACATACACCAATAGTCCTGACTCACATTCTAGAACAGGGGTCTCAAAGTCAAATGACCCCAAGGGCCACGAGGACTAGTGCATTGGCCCGAGGGCCGCATCACTGCCACCCCCGCCTCGCTGCCCCTGACCCCGCCCCCACTCCACCCCTTCCATGAGGCCCCGCTCCTGCCCAGTCTCTTCTCCACCTCCTCCAAGTGGTTTTAATAAAATATATACACTCAGTAAAGCCCCCCCCCTGCACTGGGCTGCACCACCACACGACCCCTGCTCTGCCTCTTCCAGGGGTGGCAGGTTTGTAGGGGGGGATTGCAGTATTGCTACCCTTACTGCTGCTGATGGTGGCACTGCCGTTAGAGCTGGGCAACTGGAGAGAGGTGGCTGCTGGGTGGGAGCCCCCCCGTCCTGCTCGGGTCCTGCAGGGGAACAAACGGGGCTGGGCTGCCTATGCCTCCGCCCCGGGATAGCACCAGCTGGGCAGCAGCCCAGACGTGACTGGCCAGACGTTGGGCGCAGCGTGCACGCTGCTGGGTCCCCGCAACAGGCCCAGGGGGTTCGGGCCCGGGTGCCAGAGCCGCAGCCACCAAGCTTGACCATGGGCCACTTCCTCCCCCCGCGGCAGTGGGAGCTGCAGCAGCGGCTGCTCCCAAGTCCCGCTGCCCGGGGGGGGGGGGGAGAACAGCCGCCGCCTGGCCCCACGGGCTGCCCCCCTCCTCTCCCTACCGCCCGACTGAGTCCTGCCTGCCCGGGGCCAGGCCGGACTCTCACTCACCCCGGCCCCGCGCTCCCCGGCGTCTCCGGGGCTTCCCTCCAGCGCTTGTGGAGGGAGGAGGAATGGTGAGCCTGGGGAAGAGGAAGGGATTTGAGGAAGGAAGCAAATGGGGGGAGGAGGGGACGTCTGGTCACCCTAAGTCAGTGGAAAGTTGCTTCTTCTCTTACCTATTCACTGAACCCACACTAAAATCCAGAGAACCACCTGCAGCAAAATACATGAGTGGTACAAGCATCTGTTTATAATATACAGTAAATACATTTAAAAATATTAAGGTTTGAAAGGCAAGATATTTTATGCATTAAGAATTCTACCTACAAAGTTTTTCTCTTTTCAGACATGCTACCTTTGTAATCCTTCTTCCCTTTTACTACACATAAGACTGCATTTGATTTTTTATTTTTTTTTTATTTTTTATTTCAGCACAGAAATCTTTGAAACACATTTTGCCCAAGAATTGCAGTTTCTATAAAGGATAGTCCCTTCATTTCCTCAACACAGACAGGGTGCAATGATAAAGAAGCTTTGCATTACAAAGCTTACTATCAGCATTGCTTTTAGGAGTGTTTAAACCATTCCCCCCGCCCCCCGTTTAATATTCTTTGAACAACCTTAAAAGGCCCTCAACAGGAGCCAGTGACTGGGCCTTCTTGTTTGCCACACCAGAATACTAGTATTCAAATGCTCTTCCCTCTCAGCCAGCCTTGATCTAATAATTGTCAGAGTTTCAAAACAGAGGGACCTCCATATAATATACAAATTATTAAAAAAAAAAAAAAAAAAAAATCAGAAATATTGGAGGAAGGTGGAAAAAGGATTGAGCAAACCTCTCCCCTGTGAAGATGCTATTTTTTATTACACAGTGAAATCTACAAATGTCTTATTTTAAAGGGATCATTGCAGAGTTAGCCCTTCCAAATGCAAGACAGCCAGAATGGGTGATCTGGCAGAGTAGACATGAGAAATTTAATGAAGTGACAAGTCACACCACAGTGAGAAGGCACAGGCTATAGTGATATTCTTTGCAGCTAGAAAGAGCGCGCGATGCATTTATACTTCCCTCATCTGTATGTTGTTTGTAAGCACTGGTATGTGTCACAGATAGGTCAAAATAAAACGGATCAGATGAAACAGTCGCTCCTGGTATAGGAGAAAATAGTTTACACAAAGCAAGTGTATAAAATTTAAATCATAAAAAAATTATATTGTGTTTACATCACCAAATGGTGATTATACTGTAAAAGCCTTAAGTCTTTTACGGTCTTCTTATAAGCACTGTAATACGTATGGAAGCCAAAACACAGAATTTAAAAAAAAGTTGTAAACAAGATTTAATTCATTTTCTGTATGGTAAATTCCTCCATATAACCCTGTCTGTCCGTGAAACATGTCATAGAGACAACTTTTAACATCAGGAATTGGGATTCATACATGTTCCACAGTCTGATTTGCCTGAAAATATGTAAATTGAGACATTTATTATACACACTAAACCAACACAATTAAAGTTATATTAAGTCAAGCAATAATTGGGAAAAGGATTTTATTTTGACAAACAAAGTGATGTGAATCACCACAAATATTAGTTTACTATTAAAAAAATATATGTAGTTATACACTATTTTCAATAAATGAAATATTGACATATTGCTGCAATTTGAGGATTTTGGGAGACCACCTAGTACATAAAACAGATGCAACTTAAATGTTTCTTGTAACTCATACTTCTGTATAAAGAAGTACTTTAGAAGATGTAGAATTCCATATGTTCTTGTTTTTTAACTTGATTTTCAGTTTATGAACGAAGCCCCAATATCTTTGAATTTCCTTAAAATCACAAGTCAATAGTTCCTTTTGCTTTGAACTTCTTTGCAGAACGCTCACTTGCTCTAAGCTGGAACTTGCTACCATAGATGTGGGAAATAAAGCCATCAACCTCAAGGCTAAATACATTGTTAAGCTTGGGAATAACTGAAAGAGAAGTTGAAGAGGGAACAAAAAAAACGATCAGTAATGTATTGTATTGTAAATCTCTGTCCTTCAAGGTTCTGGTACTTTGGCACAACTAAGTTTTCAAAGGCCCTTCTTCAAGAATTCCAATGTTTAAAAGCATCCAATGTTTTGAAACATCCTATTAGTATGTCGCAAAGAGCATCAAAAGTGACAATCAGATCAACATGAACAATCTGCTTCTGGCATCTCTTTTGCTATTTTCATGAAGCCAATCTGTTCTGGTGAGAATTCTGTTCAACAAGAACATGGCTGCATGATTTTTATTAATAAGTACTATGCAGCCTACACTGCCACTTGGGCTTACAAAGAAAGCATCAGATGAATAATGTGCAAAAGTAATATTTCTGACTACTCAAAATGTGAAAGGTACAGAAAACTTGTACTACATACCTTTTAATTTATCTTCTTTAGTGATAATTTTGAAAATATGCTTCATTTCCTGTAGAATAATTCCTGTGATCCCAACATAAGAGGGACATTTTGATTTAGTTACTAAAAAAAACCAAAAACAAACAGATGCATCAGTGGAAGAATTTGCAAATGAAAATGATCTATATTGTAGCTTCATAATTTTAAAAGATAGCTTATAGTAATTCAGAATAAATATACCTAAATATACCTAATTCTGCTATGAAGTCAAACTAATACTAGTAGCAATCACATAGCTATTGGTGGCTGTGCATATTAACAACAAATTCTAACAAAGGAGGGTTTCCACAAGTACTTAAATGAAGTATTGGGGTTGAGTCTGGGAAGGGGAATAGGTCAAATAATAATTTGGTCTCAATATGTGACCCCAAAGTAGATAATATTTGGAGAGTTTACAAAAGTACTAAGACTACAGAAATAGCAGTTAAATGTGTGTTTCTGGCAGAAATTAAGGGAAAGGAAAATGTAGGTTTAGAAACAGAAAGTGTAGGGTGATTGTTACCCCATAGGGCTTTGAAAGAAGCCTTCAAAAAAAGAATGGAAAAAGTAATACCTGTAACAATAGCTCCATGGAGATCAGCTTTTAGCAATTTGGCCTGAATCATCTGTGGTTGTCTTAAAAACAAAACAAAAAAACATTTAAAAAAAAATATCTATATTTACAATAAATGTTGTCTGTGGTGTTAAAGTCAGTACACTTTTGTATTTATAAAATATAGAAATACATGCTTGTTTAAAAACATTATGCAAAATTATCTTTCAAAGACTATTATATTACCATAAAGTATAAACAATCTAGACCCTACATGTTTTTAAATAAACTGAACTTACGCATCTGGTCTGAGTCCGTTACACAGATCCCTGATGTATTGTTTCCAGAGTTCATGTAATGGTTGAAACAACTCATATCTACAATAGTCAGCAAGAGACAAAAAAAGCTTATATGGTATCTTTTCAGAAGGTTGTATGATACAACATGACAGCTTAACTACTAACCAATCTATAATTTACATACAAAGTTAGAACTTGTTTCTTTGAGTATCTCATGAAGTCATTAGCTATACAATACAACATTCCAAGCTGTAAGATTACTTACTCTAAAAAGAGGTTTCTAATGTACATCACATAAGCTGTTGCATTTTACGTCCTGAGAAACGCCTACTCTTGTATTCTCTGTCTACTTCATTTCCCAACTATGGTTGCAAAGAGGATGCATTTTAATAAAATCAATTCATGCACTGTGAGATACTAAGTCTGGTCACTATCAGGGACCTGTGGCTCCATATAGTAATTTGATACTGACTTCTCACCATATTTAGATTTACAAAACACAAAAAGAAGGCAATGTCAGTGATATTCACAATATACAATAGACATCTATAAAATAAAAAATAAAGAACTGTCCTCGCATGGCCAAATGTCATAAGCAGCACAGAACTGACCTAACTCAACAAAATATTAAGAGTACTAATTAATAACTGTTAGCACCAATACATACATGTTGCTGCATGTAAACTGCTTTCAACAACCTTCCAACTTTTACTAGTAAGTCACAAAAAGAAAGCCTTTGAAGTTCTTACTTTTGCTGTTCTGGTTTAACTTCAAAGAGCCGCATTTCTCTCCTCTGCTTGGCAGAAAACCCTTTAGTTTTCTTCCTTTTTTCCTTTTTCCTTCTTTTAGCACAATGCTCAAGAACTACAGCTTTTCGGGTTAGCTTATCCTGGATGGCTTCATCTTTCAGTCGTGGCATACTACGCTTCAGAAAGGCATTTACAAAAGCTTCGGCCTCTTTTGATCCTTGAGGCTCCAAAATAAAAGTTGTTAAAGTTAAGAATATCACTGACTAGTAGTCTCATCAGTGGTTGATACCACTGATATTAAATACATGTTAATGTACCATGAAAAACTGATAATATTCTAGATTAAGTCAATTATATTTCCATGAAACATTTCCACACTGACCCACCAAAGTGCCTCAAAATCCTTAACTGAGGGGACTAACTCTAGAGTTGTGATGGTAGTTTAGTTTCCATGGCCATTCCATCATCCTTTTATCTGAGAAGGCTAAATGGGTGCCATATTAGTGCTCACTTTGACTATATTTTGTGACGTGGAAGACTATTCATTAGACATTAGCTATGAGAAGAAAATGATTGCACAGAGGCTTGTGTACAACAGATTGGCTTCACTTCTTTAAGTTGACTCAGTTCAAATAAGTAGGGCCCTACCAAATTCACGGCCATGAAAAACGTGTCACGGACCGTGAAATCTGGTCTTTTGTGTGCTTTTTAATCCTACACTATACAGATTTAACAGGGGAGACCAGCGTTTCTCAAATTGGGGGTCCTGACCCAGAAGGGAGTTGTGGGGCGGTCACAAGGTTATTTTAGGGGGGCGGTAAAGGTATTGCCACCCTTACTGCTGCATTGCCTTCAGAGCTGGGCAGCCGGAGAACAGCAGCTATTGGCCAGGTGCCCAGCTCTGACGGCAGCGCCCCGCCAGCAGCAGCGCAGAAGTAAGGGTGGCAATACCAAACCATGCCACCCTTACTTCTGCACTGCTGCTTTCAGAGCTGGGTAGCCAAAGAGTGGCAGCTGCTGACTGAGGGCCCAGCTCTGCAGGCAGCAGTGCAAAACTAAGGGCTCCCAGCCAGCAGCCACCTCTCTCCAGTTGCCCAGCTCTAACGGCAGTGCCGCCGTCAGCAGCAGTAAGGGTAGCAATACTGCAATCCCCCCTACAATAACCTTGTGACCCCCCCCCCCCCCACACACAACTCCTTTTTGGGTCAGGGCCCCTACAATTACACCACTGTGAAATTTCAGATTTAAATAGCTGAAATCATGAAATTTACAATTTTTTAAATCCTATGACCATGATATTGACCAAAATGGACCCTGAATTTGGTAGGGACCTACAAATAAGCCATCTATCAGTAATCAGACAAATCTGACTTTGTTACTGACTTTAACAGGTGACTTAAAGCAAAAGAGTTCATATGCTACTAAAATTTCTGATCTCTCCAGTTCCAAACTCACTCTTAAGAGCAAACATTCCCATTTTCATGCAAACATCCTAATAATTGTAAAAAGAAAAATACAGATAAGACAGCAATTTGTGCAGGAAGAGTGTTGTCCAAGTTTCTCCCCTGAACGCTCCACAGATTTTAAAGAATCTATTTCAAACAGAAACCATTATTTTCAGAGATATGTAACACAGCTGCTTCAAGCTATATCTGCTTGAAAGTTTCCATATAAACATAAAACATATATATACACATACATACATACACACAATGTATAGAAAAGAAAAAAAAATTAGGGCCCCGCACCTGTGTTGAGAACCATTATCTCTAATTGGGCTCAACATAGGTGCAGGGTCCTGCCTGCATAGATCAAGTTGAAGCACTGAGGCCTTGAGAATGAACACGCTGTTAAAAAAAACTTTGTGGAAAAATAGTTAAAAAAATTCTAAATACCATCTTGAGTCACATGCAGTCAGGTATCTGAGTCTGTGATTTTAAACTGGCTCATAACTCTAAAATGATCAAAATGTCTTTTGCTAGGCCAAAGTAGAAACAATATTTAGTGCTTGCTGAATGGCGCTGGCCAAAATGCCAAGACTAGAATTCAATTCTAACATTATCTTGATTAAACCTCCCTGTAGGAGATGAAAATTATCATGACCAAGGTTTTAGATAAAATGGACAATCTGAAGAAAAAACAAGCAGCATTAACTCACAGAACCAGCTACAAACGAGATGAGGATGGGACATGCACAGTCCAGCTCTCACATTCTCTCGATTAGCAGCTAACAGTGAAAGTGGCGGATACCTGGAGATCCAATAGCTTTGCAGCCTGCGGTGGTAGCTTACTGTAAATCACACCTGGAACACACATTCACACAACGCCCTGTTAGCAGGGGCATCCCCTTTCCCCACACCAGTTTCGCGAGTCTGCTTCCCCGCCTGGGGGCCAACAGCTGACGCTTCCGAGGGCGGCCAAGGCCGCCGCCGCCTCCTCCTCCTCCGGGGACACCCACCGCGAGCCCCGCGCACTGAGGATCGCTCGGGAGCACGCTGGGAAATGCCGCTCGCCCCTCAGCGGAGCGGGGCTACAGGCAAACGCGGAGGAACGGGGGGGGCTAACCCCTCGCCCCCAACTCAGCGCACTGAACTGAAACACGCAGCGATCCCGCCCCAGCGGGGGGGGGGGGCGCGGAGCGGCCGCTGTCTGCCACAGGTACCGCTAGGAGCCGGGCGGAGGGGACACCGGCCCACGTGACTGGGGGCGAGAACGGGGCTATAGAACCCGCTCAATGGACCAGCCCCCCGAGCACTTACTCTCCATCTTGGTAACTAGGCAGCGCTTCCGGTTCCCACCGATGAAGTCAAGACGCTGCGACTTAACCCGGGGGCGGCCCGACGCGCGTCAAAGCCCGTCTCCGAAAGGAACGCGCATGCGTAGCAGCTGGGGGGAGGGGCCGCACCACCTGGTGCGCGCGCACAAACAGCCGCGAGGAGTTCGCACCCTGCAGCGCAACAGCCTTGCTGGGGGCTTTGTCCCTTCGGCCAACACAAGCCAAGCGCATGCGCTCGTGTATCTCGACCTATCTCCACCCACATGGAGCTCACGCGCTGCAACCTAGGAGCCGGCGGTCACTGCAGGAGGGCGCATACGCGTTGATCTGCGCTGAACCGGCTTTCGGAGAAGGGCGCATGCGCAACAGTCCCGCCCCGAAAGGGCCGAGGTTAAGGCAGGAGGCGGGGCGGGTACCCTGACTGGTGCTGCCTCTCGTGGCGAGGCGGGGCAGTACAGCCTCGCCCGCCAGCACTCTGCGCCCAGCCAACCCCGATGCTGCTGCAGCCCCATGAGCCGGGGAAGTGTGAGACTGGCGGGCGCAAGCCCTGAGATGTCAGTTACCAGGGAGGTTCCCTGCCGGAGCCGAGTGAGGCGCACTGCAGCCCCAAGCTCGCAGGACTCCAGCAGCAGCAGGGCTGGATTAACGCAGGGGCTTCAGGAGCTGCAGCCCAGGGGCTTGGGCTGAGGGGGCACCCACAAAAATAAATCCATCATTATATACAATTCAGTGGTCACCAACCCGTTGATCACAATCAACTGGTCGATCCTGGAGCCTCTGCCAGTCGATCGCGAGCTCTGGGCTGCTAAAAGTCCAGCGGCACAGCAGGGCTCAGGCAGGCTGCCTGCCTTGGCCTCACGCTGCTCCCATTGCTGGCACGTCTCTGCGGCCCCTGGCGGTGCTGGGAGGCAGCACCGTACGCTGCCCCCAGCACTGTCCCCACAGCTCCCATTGGCCGGTTCCTGGCCAATGGGAGCTATGGGGGCAGCGCTTGCGGGCGCGGGCCGCGCACAGAGACATGCTGTCCCCCTCCCCCCCCCCAGGGGCGCGCAGAGACGTGTCAGCAGCCAGCTGCTTCCGGGAGCGGCGTGGGGCTAAGGCAGGCAGGCAGCATGCCTGAGCCCTACTGCGCCACCGGCCGGGAGCCTCCTGTGGTAAATGCCTCCCGGCCGGAGCCTACACCTCACACCCCCTCCTGCACCCCAACTCCCAGGCCAGAATCCCCTTCTGCACCAAACTCCCTCCCAGAGCCCTCACCCTCTCCTGCATTCCAACACTCTGCCCCAGGTTGCAGCCCCCTCCTGCACCCAAACTCCCTCCCAGAAAGAAACTAATATATCAGCTGTTCTAAGGTAAGAAGTAGACTATTTTGAATTAACTTAACTATATTCTACATGTTTTAAGACTGAAATGTAACCACAGAATGGCTTTATGTTAATTAAAAGGCAAGTTTACTATAGCATTAATAGCCTCGATGCCATAATTGTGACAATTTTGTTTTAAATTAGGAAAAAGACTTGTATACAGGGGCCCCACACAATCTAATAGCCCTGGGCCTACAGGAGAATTCATCTGGCCCTGCTGCAGGGGCTTCGAGAACAACTCCCAACAGCAACAGCATGGCAATACAATCTGGACAGGAGGCAACCCCCAATCTTCGCCAAGACACCCAGTCTCATCCGAACCCCGCCAACACACCATTGGCACCACCCGTACATCCACTGTCACCCAGCCCCTCACCAATACACCCAGTGTCACCCAGCCCTCTGCCAACAACATCCACTGATAGCTAGCCTCTCATCAATACACCCAGTGTCACCCAGCCCTGTGCTAATACACCCACTTAGCCAGCCCCTCACCAATACACCCAGTGTCACCAAACCCCACACCCACACATCCACTCTCACTAACCCCCACCCATATACCCAGTGTCAGACCCACCATTCACCCATGCACCCAGTGCCAGCCTAGCTTCTCACTAAT
Organism: Emys orbicularis; assembly: GCF_028017835.1. Taxonomy (NCBI): domain Eukaryota; kingdom Metazoa; phylum Chordata; order Testudines; family Emydidae; genus Emys; species Emys orbicularis. The sequence continues at coordinate 23,486,402 of NC_088696.1, forward strand.
ACACCTAGTGCCAGCCCCTGCACTCACCAATACAGCCACTGTTCACCCACCCACTCACTAGTACAGCAACTGTCAGCCCACTTACTCACCAGTTCAGCTACTGATAGCCCCCCCAATACCTCCCTCCTATCCCTACTCCAGACCTTAACCTCCCAATGCTACCCTGTCCCAATAATTTAAGCTTTCTCATACCAACCCTCCCTGATACCACCTTTTCCCCCGGTACTACTCACTCCCTGATACTACCCCCTTGCCATATCCCCAGTACCCTTCCTGCCTGATACTTCTCTGATATCATCCCTTTGTCAATACCCCACACCTATCAATACCTCCTTGATGCTTCCCAGTTCCAGTCTCCCTGATTTCACTCACTCCTGATATTAATTCCTGCTTGATACTATCTCCTTCCCAATACCACCCTGAAAGCACTCCTCTCCGGTACTATCCCTTTGTCACTACCACATGCTTGATACCTCTCTGATACTTTCCAATCCCACCCCTTTCCTGATTTCACTCACTCCCCGTTTCTAGCCCCTACCAATATTTTCATCCCTTTGTCCCTACACTACCATGATGTCCCTAATACCCCCTTGCCAATGCCATCTTCTCCCCGATATCTCCCGGATATCAACCAATACTTCCTTGATTTCAGCCATTTGCCTATACGACCCTGATACCATCCTCTCCTCAGTACTTCACCAATACCATCCCTTCATTCATACCACTCACTCCCTAATACCATTCCCTTACTGATACCTCCCTCATACCACCCTCTGATAACCTCTTGATATCAGCCACCTACCAGTGCCACTGCAATACCATCCATTCCCTATACTACCCGCTCTATGTTATGGTTTTAACACAGTTCTCTCCCCACTACCAACCAGTGTCATCTGTGTCTTGATACCACAGAAGATAGTATTCCTATCTTGATATCTACCTGATACCATCCAGTCCCCAGTACCATTCCCTGGTATCACCACCCTGATACCATCCGAACCACCCAGATACTAATAACTCCGCAGTATCCTCCCGATACCCCATACGCCCTGATGCCACAGCTTCCATCCTGGTACATATTCCCTAAAATACTAAATCTAGAGAGATTTTGGTTCACTAAAGGAAGAAGAATGCTAAAGTAATGTCACAGGGGTAGAAATGGAGTTGGTGCATAATGAATTGCTCTTTGGTAGAGGAACAGATAGTTATGAGAGATAGTTACTTACTGAGACAGTGTATAAGAAAGATGACTACTCTGTTGAGTGCTATTGTGGGGCTGTAAAGCACTGGCTAGATACCTGATAGCAGTGAATGCAACTGTAAGTTTATGAGTGAAAGCAAGAAATGGGCTGGTGGCGAATTCAAATCTCTATGGAGGTAAATATGGGTATCCACTGAATCATCCTAAATATCTTTCCAGCATTCAGCACCACCACAACAGCAAGCAGATCTCTCTAATTTAAAAAGATTTAACTCTTTGAATTATCATCGCTATTAAGAAAAGCTCAGTTTTCTGAATGGGAATAAGCACTATAGGTCTTTAGAGCCATATGAGTGCTCCTTCACTGGATTTATGCTGCAGTTCCTGAGGCACTTAAGGGATTAATAGTCAAATCAGTGTTGGCTATGCTGGTGTTGTAAATCCAATGATCCAGGCTAAACTAGTGCCTGGGGAAGCCGGTCTCTTCCAGCAGTTCCATGTCTTCATCCTCCAAATTTACCTTTAGGTCTAATGTATGAGTGAGGGAGGAATGCATATATGAGTGGGCATGTCCCAACAAAAAAATTCTCAGAAGCAGGAGTTGAAAATTTAATCTAATAAATGTGAGGAAGAATAAGAAAATAAACAGAAAGCATACAAAGAAAGTTTTTGTAGAAAAGGAAGTGCAAGTGGGATTATGGAAATGAAAACCAATAAGTGAAACATAGACAGAAAAAAATCAAAGTGGAACAATGTGGACATAATTACAATACATTTCCGTCAATACATAGAACCATCAAATGGCTTTCACAAAGCATTTGAAGGGATGAAGTAATTTAGGGGTTTAGAAACAGTTATAGTGACACAACCCCCACCATTATATGGTATAAAGGTGCTTATATTGGTATCATTTATTCCCCTAAATGTAAGTATATATTTATTATCCTCCCTAAATTTAGGGAAGTAAACTATACTGATAAAAGCACCTTTATACCAGTATAACTTTATACAGTAGGTGGTTGTATTACTTTAACATTATCTGTTTCTAAACCAATATACTTAAAGCAGTACAAAAACTATGTGTAGTCCAAGTTTAGGGGGTCTTTTGGGGAAATTGCAGATAGATGTGGAAGCAATGAAAGGATGACCTAACTGTGGAGAGTCATAAAAAGGGGAGAGAGTGGCTTCTTCTCTTTTCCATTTCAAAGGGCTAAAATTAGAGGAGCAAAGTGAACAAGTACAATAGTAGATATGAAGTCAAAGTAACAGGGAACAAAGTTTTGAAAAATAGGAGGGAAATTATCAATTGAATTTGGAGGTGGATGGGAAGCAAATGAAGTTGGTGGATATGTGTAAAACTAGTCTAGGTTATATCAAAGTGTATCCTACACTTGTGCTAATAGAAGCTGTTACCAGAAATAAATAATACATAGAGGGAACATATCCAGCTTTTTTAATCTCTCATGACTGATGTCTTTCTGTTCCTCTAGGCCAAATTATATTAGTAGTATTTTGTTTTAGGGTGAAAACAATTTTCTCTGAAATTCTCGTGATCTGATTTCCTCCATCTAAATGCCAGTCCTTTTGGCAAATCCTCCATCCAACCTTGTTCACTACCAAACCACCACCATCAGTAGCACTTCTTGGATAAATCAATGGTGTTCTTCTTACCTCAAAGAAATAATTTGGGGATGGATGCATGGCCCAATCCTCTTCTTCATATCCCTTCCACTTCTCAATTCTCTCAAGTATTTTCCTCCTAGGATCTTCTATCCCTTATTCCTTCTCCTGACATTTCCCCTCAGACTCTCTTCCCTGGACAGCAAGTCATCTCTGAGTTTAGTGCACAGGTTGGTTTTGTGCCTGTATTTCTGGGGCACTTAGGCTGATGATATTATGAACTCTGACTCTCAGCCCAGCACATGCATGGAGTACATTAATAGGAAGCGTGAGGATGTTCACCTGTTTTGTGCAGGAGTCCACCACAATTGCCATAATGTCATTTTTTTGTATAATTCACCTGTAGTGTGCCAGGCTCTGCCTTTGACCCTAATATCCTATTAGTATTTCTTACCAGTTTGGTTTCAGATTGTCTCATTTTGCCTTTAAAGCACAGGATATTAAACAGGAATACACATGGTTAAAAAAAAACAATGTTGCTATCTCGCCCCATTTATTGTGACACTTACAATTTGATTGGTTTCTTAAAACCCCAAGTCCTGGAATCCTGTGAATACATCAGAATCTAAGCTTTCATTCAAAAGAAAAAGTAAGTTACTGGCCCTCATGGTTTTGGAGAAAAGTTTGAACACATGACTCAAGTGCAATCTAAAGGAAGAAAAGATAAGGCAAATAAGGCAAATACCCAAAGTGCATTTAAAAAAAAAATTGCTAGATTTTAAAGCCAATATGATTATTTGCAGGGTCTGACTCATGATTTTTGAAAGCTTGTGGTTGGAAATACTGAAAAAATAAACTCAGCATGAGCCAAATGCACAGTGTAACGAGTACCTTTTTCACTAGATGGCAGCCTAAGATAAGAATTAAAATGAAAAAGTCTCAGATACCAATTACTGTGAGTCTACCAAAGAGAGGCTTTTTATCATGTCTTGCAGGCACCTTTGTTCAAATCTGGCAGCAGTACCTGCCTGCTATTTGAACCATATAGTGCACCTCATTAAAAGGATTTTGTATATTACACATTTGCAACTTCTCTCAACACATAGGGGCCAGATTCTCATTTACACTAACGCCCCTTTGCACCACTCCAGCTGTGTAAAGGGACAGTCTTGAATAACTCACCCAGAGCAGTGTAAAGAAGCCTTAGTATAAATGGGAATTGGGCCCATAAAAAGCATTTAATTAGTAACAGCTAAGAACCAATAAAATTCCCGTCAAATACCTTAGAGTAGGTTTTAATAAAATATAGACAGAAAAAAAAATCTGATGTTTATCACATTTACAGTATTGAAAATTGTTTGTATGGAGAAGTGTGCTGGACATTCATCTTTGGGAAAAAGGGGTTTTGGAGGGAGATACATTTGCCTATTTTTCAAGGCAACCAATCATAAGAGCAGTGTTGCGATTGTGAACCCCGATATCTTGTCCCAATTCCAGTGTGAATAATTGGATTTTGCCCACTTGAATTCTTCCTGCAGTTTCATTCAGAAAAGATCATCTTTATTTTCTGTGCCAAACTGTTTAACAGCAAACAAATGCTACATAACAATTATTCCTGTAGAGCAGATTAAGTTTTGAGATCCTCTTTACTATATACAGGAACATCACTGCCACACTAGTTTGTTTTTTCACTCAGCGTTTGATGCTATTGAATGGCAACTTCTCAGCTGCCTCCTTTGCTATCAGTGGTGATTTGTTCTGTACATGGCCATTTCCCATCCTATTTGAATTTCCATTCGTTCTCTTGATGAATAACCTGACCTGCTGTGACTGCTATAGACTGGTAGTCTAAGAACCAATAATTAGGGTGGTAGTTACCTGCAGGTACATGAAGAATCAGAATTGTGGTCACATCTGTGTCTTTCAGGGCATTCTCTGTTGATATTACAGGTATACAGAGATGGTGTACAATCAGTGCTTCTCTGTAGAATCTAATTCTACACAGCCTACTTCCAATCAGGAGTTAATGTGATTTGGCCACCTTTTGTTCTAGCATTACAGGCTTCCTATAGATCTTGATAGTGATAATTAACCTAACAGCAGTACAGTACCTTCCACATGAATAGCAGAAATTGGGACAAGAAAAGGAGAATTAAAAGCAGTACTATGTTACTAGGATGACCATAATTCCAAAGTGAGAAATAGGGCCACGTGTAGTAGGTGATGGTGGTAGGGGTGGAGTTCATAGAAAGGTTTTGGTCAGGGTTGAGATGTGTGCACAGAAGGGCCCTGATAGGTGAGGGAGGAAGGAAAAAGCATGTCCAGGTCTCCCTTTCCCACTCTTCAGTTAAGATAACACCCTTCCCCTTCTCCCCTTTCGGAATAAAACCCTAGACATGCCATAGAAAAGGGCAGAATAGGGGCGAATAGTATTTACCCTTGTGTTCCCTTTCCTCTGAGGTCCTGCCCCTTTACTCTATTTTTACCCTGTGTATGCAGGCACACTCCTTCCCCCTTCCCCAATTTCTCCTTCTCTTATTGTTTCTTTATTCTTCTGCTCCTCCTGGCTTTTCCCCCTCTGCTCATTCCTTTTTTCTTCCTCCCTTCCCATGTTTTAATTTACTCCCCTTTATTCTTTCCTCCCTATCTCTCCGCTGAACTCCTCCTGTTTCCCTCTCTCTTTCTCTACCAGATTCATTTTGTCAGTCTATTGTCTTCTTTCTACTACTCCCTAGAATCAGATACCTTTATCACTTTGTACCCTGCCACAATCCAGGGTAGGGCTGATGAATAGGAGGGCAGATATTAACCAGGCTGTATCCCTAGCCACTTGCAATTGGTGGTTGCATGCCTGAGCTCCCTGGAGCCTTGTTACTTCCAAGGTTGCCCAGTCACGGTGAGTCTGACTCTCAAGGACTCATGAAGAGTGAAGACTTACCAAGAGATCTGTTGGGGGGTATGTCAGGGCAGCAACAAAAAACAAGCCTGCTTAGTACTGTTGGTCCTTGAGCACCATGCTGTCAACGAGCATGATGTCAGTTTAACCAGCTCAGCTGGCCCCTTGCTTCTCAGAAGGTTACAAAAAATGGAACCAGGTGCCAGTTTGATAAAACTCATAGATACTAGGAGAGTCCCTGAAAACAGGGAAAGTCCCATTTGCCAGACACACATGGTCACTTGTGTGTCAGTGCATTTAGATAAGTGAGCATAAATAGTCCCTCTTTAGGAAGTGATCTCTCCATGTAATTCTCTGTGTAGGCAACTCTGCACAGTCATTGTAACAAGTTTGAGGTATTCCCATACAGATAGGTTACAGAGGGATTTTATGTCTGGGGTAGATACATCTTTTCCCTGCTAGACAATGTAGACTGCTTTCAGAGACCAAGGGCCAGATTTTTAAAGGGCTTGAAGCATCTAAATACCTTTCAAAATCTGGCCCCTAGTCTCTAAGCACTGTGCCTCTAACAAACATAAATCCACCTGCAGCCTTCCAAGGTAGCAAGACATGGCAGTTTGGCACAGATCCTCAAAAGGTCTTCAGGTTCCTAACGTCGACTGATTTCAATGAAAGGTAGGAACCTAAATACCTTTGAGAATTTGGGCCTTGGTGCTTGGTTAGAGAGAGAGAGAGAGAGAGAGAGAGAAGGGCTGAGGCACATCCATTTACCTTCTGAGTTTCCCTGAAACTGCCTTCCAATTAACAGAATCCAATGAGAAAAACCTCCAGCCTAGAGCTGGTCACCACAAGCTCCCACGCCTTCCTCTTGAGACCAAGTGCAGTGTATGTGGATAGAGGTAGTCTCAGTCATTCTCATACCTCACAGGTCTTCCGGAAAGGGAAATGGGAGAGGTGCGGAGCTGTCTGGCTTTTGGAGATGAGGCGAATGGCAGATTTGGGGTTTTTTTTGTTTTTTTACATGGATGCTCATTATCTACCTCAAAAAAGTCTGCATTGGCTCCATCTATAATGTTCAGAATGACTGTGAAACGGATTTTTATTTTAATGGATCAATGTGTGTTACCAACATCATTTAAAGGGCATTCATAAGTTTACATATAATGTTGCTACACAGATTTCATCATGATTATTATTGTTCAGTGATCAAATGATATGTGACAAGGCACATTTTGTACAAAGATTATTACAATAGTGTGCGAATACAGGGGTGTATTCGGTCACAAACCCCTTTACAGTTTTGTGCAACAATAGTACGTACAACATCCCTTGTATTCTCACAGCATTTTTCCAGGGCCCAAAAGAAGAAGAGGTTTCCCATTCCGGAGACCTTTCTGACTCTGGGCTCAGCTAGCCCTGCTCCTCAATCTTGCATGTCCTCTTCCTGTGCCTTTCTTACAATTCTGGAGCTGATGGGCTAATTGGCTCTTTAGCTCACCCAACCCACCCTCCCCCCACACCTGATTAGATAATTAACTCATTACCCCAATCAGCCTTGTCTGGGGAACCAATTGGTATGAGAGTGATCAGAGTGCAGGCTCATCTGTTAACTCCCTGCACTCTGTCACAGGTTAATAAATGATTAATAGATGGCTTAATTAATTGTTATAGATCTCTGTAGAGCCCAATAGATTGCTTATAACCATCTGCAATACTTTCTACTGATGTGAGTATAATAATTATGTTACACTCATACTCATGTCTGCAACATGTTTGTAGCCGCAATTAATCATGTATTAACCCTTTATAAATGGACCCTTAATAACATGAAGTGCGACATAAAACTTCAAGAGAAGTCCAGGTAGACTCCAATAATAGAAATTAAAATGAGCCCACTTGTCCATGCACTGAAGGACTCTATTGCACTGATATTTTCTCATGAGATTGTCATACACAAGGAAAGGAAAACAACTGAGAAGATCTAATTTTGACTCCTGCACTGTAGTCAATGGGAGTTGAGAGTGCTCATCTCATCATTTTATCAGAGGTGCTCAGGTAAAGACATGTAACTGATTAAAGGCATTTGATCAGACTATACACAATATAGTTTCTCATGAGCTGCAGACTTCTGGCTGGGGTCAATGCTATTTTATTGCATTTTAAATAAAAACTCTGTCAACACCATTGTGATTTAAAAAAACCTGCCCTGTTCACGACAAGATATTCCTTCAATCTCTGCAATAAAAAGGTGATAAAATATAAAGAGACTCGTGTCTAAAGAGATCAAAAGTAATAAGTAGAGCTGCAGCTCTGGAGTGAGCTAGCTTGTCAGGTTGTTAATTAAATGAACCCTAATCTCAAGAAATGCCGGAAGCTGATAGATGAATGTGGCAATGCTAGTTCATTTGCCTCATCACTATGTTAATTTTATCATGAGATTAATTTATACATTTTGTAATGGAACAAGGAGAGAAAACCTTTTAGCCTGCCAAGGATTACTCCAGGAGAGAGTGACATTTCAGTTCTTTACACTTGTTAAAATAAAAGAGTAGCAGATTTTGGGCTCCTGTAATTGTGCACATCGTAAAATACTTAATTTGAACAGTCCTGCAAACAGAGTTAACCATTCACTGACTTGTGGCTGAAGCTGAACTGTGTTTGCAGACAGCTGCCTAGGGACCATATTGCTCTTCTGCAGGGGAGTGAGCATAGAGCTCTAGTTAACAAACTTTGTTGCCTGATTTAGGAGGTTAATATTAATTTGGATAGTATGGGTTATAGGCTCGCCAGTTAATCTGATCAGAAGATAAAGTTCTTGTCCCAGAATCAGGCTACATAGAATGTGCACAGGGCCCTGGGGGGTATGACAGGACGCGCACACTGAGACCAAAATAGTCTTAAAGGCTTTTAATGAGATAAAAAGGAATTATAATCAAATGGTAAAATAATCAGAGTTACAAATGAAATACTATTATTTTAAAGATACATGTGCTATTATATACTATAAAGCTTTTGATTAATAGACTCACACCCTTCCTTGATGGCCTGGTTATAAGAGACCAAGGACCAGCCTCGCCTCGGGTTCCTCAATTCTTGAATGGGAGGGGCAGAGCTTAGAAGAAGCAAGAGCTCAGAGCTATTGAAGCTGACTTAGAATTTCACTTCACTGACTGACTTAAAACTTAAAATTAAACTAACAGTAACAAACTAAGAAAGACTCTTGGAGCTTAGATTCTTAGACGCATAGATGCTTAGATTAGATTAGATTTCTTGGCATGGTGGGTCACCCATCTTATAGGGCATGGGTGCTTGAGCCCTCTGTGACGTTGTGCAGTCTATATGGTTTTATAAAAACTTGATAAGTCAATATAATGAAACTGGGATAGTTTTAGAAAAATTTGACAATAAGTGAATATAATGCAACTGGGGTATGCTTTGTGCAAAAGGTCTCTTGTAAGGTATCATTACAAAGCCCATAATCTACTGAGTGTGATCATCCTATTTGTAGAAATGTACCACTCTTGTATCTAAAACTAGAAATATAAAACATAACTCTGAGGGCCTATTGTAATTATGTAAAGTGTGGGCCATTAATGATGGTTTGGAATCTTGATGACTCCCATTAACAAGGACCATTGTCTGCAGATGACTGTGTTTACCTGTGAGTCTTCCTGTATATATGTGTGCTGGCAAGTGAGTAATGAAGTCTTGCAGTGACATGTGATCATGTCACCTGAACTGGAATCCATCTTTAACCTGGTGCTTTTCCAGTGAGGGGGGGTGGAAACCTAGAGGGACATAGGGTTCCCGCCTTATACAAAAGATATATAAAGGGGTGGAAGAGAACAGAGGAGGAGAGGAGCCATCATGAAGAATCCCCTAGCTATCACCTGAGCTGCAACAAGAGCTGTACCAGGGGAAAGAATTGTGCCCAGGCCTGGAAGGTGTCCAGTCTGAGAAAAAACTTACTGAAGCATCTCTGAGGGTGAGATTATCTGTATTCAGTTTGATTAGGCATAGATTTGCGCATTTTATTTTATTTTGCTTGGTGACTTACTTTGTTCTGTCTGTTACTACTTGGAACCACTTAAATCCTACTGTCTGTATTTAATAAAATCACTTTTTATTTAGTAATTTACTCAGAGTATGTATTAATACCTGGGGGAGCAAACAACTGTGCATATCTCTCTATCAGTGTTATAGAGGGCGAACAATTTATGAGTTTACTCTGCATAAGCTTTATGCAGGGTAAAACGGATTTATCTGGGTTCAGACCCCATTGGGAGTTGGGCATCTGAGTGCTAAAGACAAGCACACTTCTATGAGCTGTTTTCAGGTAAACTAGCAGCTTTGGGACAAGTGATTTCAGACCCTGGGTTTGTGTCTGGAGCCAGACGGGAGTGTCTGGTTCAGCAAGACAGGGTGCTGGAGTCCTGAGCTGGCAGGGAAAACAGAAGCAGGGGTAGTCTTGGTACATTGGGTGGCAGCTCCCAAGGGGGTTTCTGTGATCCAACCCGTCACACCCTCCTTCTCTGTCTGTCTAGACCTAGTTTCCTCACTCACCAAAGTATTGGGGCACACTTACTCCACAGGCTGATATGTTTGTACGTATTGATTACATTTACATACATATTAATGACATTAGATCATTCACACATTTATTATTTTTGTCCTCCCGGTTATTTCGGTTCTTTATTTGTGGTGTACCTGTTCACAGAGGGCATGAACTTTGGAAAGCCTCTATGCCCCCCTGCTTCAATGCATCCTTTATCTCTCTAAGTTAAAGGTCGCTGCCAGATATGGACCTTATGCTTTTAACTTATCACTATCTAGCTAGGTAAAAGGTCCCAGACATATGTATGCTAACTTTGCTTTAGCTAAACATACAGAATATGGCCTGTAGATCTCTTGCGTTACAGCCAAACTATTTTAATATAAATTTATAAACCTATTATAATAAAACAAACAATCAAAACCATAAAAAATAAGTTTCAGAGTAGCAGCCGTGTTAGTCTGTATCCACAAAAAGAACAGGAGTACTTGTGGCACCTTAGAGACTAACAAATGTCAACTGAAGGAATGGGCCACCTTGATTATCACTACAAAAGTTTTTTTTCTCCTGCTGATAATAGCTCATCTTAATTAATTAGCCTCTTAGAGTTGGTATGGCAACTTCCACCTTTTCATGTTCTCTGTATGTATATATATCTTCTTACTATATGTTCCATTCTATGTATCTGATGAAGTGGGCTGTAGCTCACAAAAGCTTATGCTCAAATAAATTTGTTAGTCTCTAAGGTGCCATAAAAAAATAAGAAACCTATAAGAAAAAATATATAGGCAAGCAAGCAAGCTAGCCTTATAGGCTACAGATTCACCACTGTTACACTCCAGTTTGATGAGGTTCTACAGGTGTTACATCAGCATACAGTTGGGAACACCCCACTGGGGAATCAGGGCCACTATTACTAGAAAGACAGCTATTATTTGTGAGATTAATGATCCTCTGATCAATCTCTATCTCAACCATCTGTTCATAAGAGCTATCACAAAGAATTTACTTGTACTTCAAATGATACTTTTATGCAATAATCAGGTAGATATAATTTCATGTGCTATACGTTCCCTCATGAGGACTGCTTGATGTTCATATTTTGGGAGCATGTCTGTTTTAGCAATTTGCCATTTATTTTATGGAGCTGTCCTGCTTTTGGTTTGGGAGTGTTCCATTTTGGAAAATAATTTGTTATTGAAAATTTTCAAAGTCAAACTGGGGCCAAGATTTTTTTTTAAATGGGCGCCTATTGCTAGGGTCCTAAGTCCATGGTTCATCCCCTAAATAGGATGTCCAATTTTCAACAGTGCAGAGAACCAAGCAGTTGCAGTGATGCCAAGGGATGCTACCAGCTGCTCAGCTCTCTTGAAAATTAGGCCTCTTATTTAGGTGTATAAATATGAATATGCAAGCCTAATTATAGGTACTTAAAATAAAAACACTGACAGTTACACTTCAGTATGGCAGGTTTCTTTTAAAAAAAAGGCCACTGATATGTGAAAATAGTGGTGGTCAGGCAACAGAAGAAAAAGCAGTTGTTTCATCTTTATTTTTTCCACCTTTGAGGTAGAATATTCACTTGTCCTTCAGCTTGATTACATCCATTTGCTAATACTTCTTTTTGAATTTCTGACCTAGATTTGCTACAGCCGTGGCAAGAAGTGTTTTTTCTTAGTGCCTGGAGCAGTCAGTTCAAAAATAAACTTTATTTAATAAAACAATTAGTTCCAGCTGAATTCACTTTGTAGAATAATGGATCCATTTGAAGCAAAATGGAAATGGTGGCAGGTTAAGGTCAAGAAAGAAGATAATGACGTCTGTTTCAAAGTGCATCCAACAAAACATCTTAAAAATTTAATGTTTCCACAAGGGCATTTTCCTTTTCTTAGTATAATTTCTCCCCACCATGTTACACAAATGAATAAAGCCAAAACAATGTACAATAATAAAGCTAAGCTTGAGGCTTACTTAGGCATAGTATATATGTATATTCAAAGTAAAAATACTACAGTATATATCCTAAAATGTAATTGGTTTCACAATTATTGCTGAATTTAGCTACCCACCCAGCTGAGGTCAAGGTCATGGGCCCCCATCCTTCTTTCAGAATTATTGTGGAATGTATTCTGTCTATGGCATGAGGAGGTTTACTTTTGTAACTCCCATTAGTGTTTCTCATTGCATTGATGGTCGAAGAGTCCCTCCCCCATATGGGTCATCCTTTGCCCCCACACAGTACGCTGCAGGATCAGGCCTTTAGCCAGTAGAAATTATTTTAAACACATTTTCTGTCAACCTGTAAATTAGCATAAGATGTGGGCCTAACAGTAAACAATGCTGCTCTTGGTTTCTCATCAATGCACCTTGAATACACTTTGCTATCTCAAATCTGCCTGAAGAGACTTCTCTCCCCCCACCCCTGTCCCCACCACCTTAGTGTTTTTATTATCCATGTATACGCGAAGAAGCAAACCAAATTAATGTTCATGCTCATTGTTGCTGCTGCATAGTTTAATCCCAGCTAACAGGAGCTGGTGTATGGGGTAAGTACAGCCATATGGGGAAGTTTTCTAGGAACTCCTGAAAACTTTTCTTGCTTTTAACCAGTATTATTACACCAGTACAGCCATGAGTACTAAACCACAATACTCGACCTTTTACTAAAAATGCCTTTCCCACAAACTAGAGAGCAGATTCTACTTCCAGTTACACCAGCGCCCATCTGTCATAACTCCACTGATGCAAGGTTATATCAGTTCAAATCAGGGCTAATTCCATTGATGCCAAGGGCAAATGATTCCAGATGGGCACTGGTACAACGAGAACAGAATCTGACCTTACGTTTTCACGGAGGCCCTACACGTGAACAAGCATTTTGACTACAGCTGCACTGACTTCCATAAACTACCCTCAGGAGAAGGAAATACAGTTCAAGTCCTAGCTCTTGTAGGTGCCAATATGTGAGCACTTAAGAATATCTGAGCCGTTCACAGTGCCATATGATTTACTAAACCATTGAGGCACTGGGCCAAGCTTATAAATCATTTTAATTATTTCACTTAAATAGACTGTGGTAATAGATCAATAGAAATTACAGCATTTAGTCTCACAATACTGTGCATTCACTATGGGAAAGAAATATTAACTGATTTAGGAGCTGCTAATAAATGAAAACAACAATTTAATGGACTCTTTCCAATTTTGAAGTTTGCTTTGCTAGAAAAGAAAGGATACAGGTATACAAAACCAATTTTTGACCCTAAAAGAAAGTAACATCTAGGTAAGATACTTACGACTTAAAAACTTTCAGCATTCCATACATTACATTTAAAAAAAGCCCAACAACCCATCCTTAAATAAATTAAGGGTAAGGTCATCATCAGGGCCCCATTGTAAATCAGCTGATATTACTGAATTGAGCTACCCCTATACAAATGTTAATTTTAGTAAGAAAACACATAATAGCACTGTATATAATAAATTCAGGTAAGAATAACATCTCCAAATACAGCCTCTTAATTTGTGACTGCAATTTTGCAAGTTTAAATGTACCTGTTTGACAAATGTGTGTGCAAATGGGGCCACTATCTAATGGCCTACTTTGCACAAGCAATTTCCATGAGAAAATTCTGGGGTTTGTGCTGCAAATTTGGAGGCTGTTCAGAACCCCTTCCAAAAAATGGGCCTCTGGTCTCAAATTCATGTAATTAAAAAAAGAATCAGTGTAAGTTAAACAGAGAGAGTGAAAATCTGATCTCATTTAAACTGTAAGTGTAAACTGAGGGTGAGACCACTGAATGCATGAATTCAATATCATTGTTACAAAGGAAAATTTAGCTCAGTGTCCTGCGTTTTTTGCATGTGTTCTGTTAATCCATATTATTAAAAGTATTATTCCCTGAACTAAGCTGTTATGTTTTAAATACTTAATGTATTGATAAAATAATACTGTACATTTGACTACTGTGAGTTTCACAGGTGTAACTGGGCAGGAATTTGACCGTAATAGCAAACCATCATGTATGACACCAATGCTGTACCTATGCTATGGGCTCTTTTAAGAGCCTGAAATTCTATCGATAGCTAGTATGACAACTGCCTGCTATCTCAGTTAAACCTCTCTTTAGGCCCTCAAGCTCCATGGCATTTGAATTATGCACTTCATTACACCCCAATTAGGTAGAGCTGCACAGTGAAAATGATTATCAGTGGGATTCATTTATGAAAACGCCACATTATTATATGTGGTTCAGTGCATATGAAAATATAAATATTTGTAACATTTTTATTATTGAAGTGTCTGTTTCAGAGCAGCTGAGATGTTCAGACTCCTCAAGCCTGCCAAGTTTCAATCTCAATTTTTCAGATATCTCCTTGACCTTTCAGATACTGTACTTTGGAATTATTGTTCAAATTAAAAGAAATGGATTGTATTTAATCACATACCTAATTTCAAGTGCAGAATTATATATATTATTGGTCTCTTCCAATTTATAAAAACACCAGCTAGCAAATTTTGCACCGTATTTAGGTAAACACCATCCTGAAGCTTTCAAACTCCCCTTTCCATAAATTTATTGGACTTTCAGTTATAGGCAACAAATCAGACTAATGTTTTCCTCCAATCCTTGATATACCAGCAGCAATAGATGAACACTGAATCAAGTGAAATACGCAGTGTTAAACACATGGTGTTTTCATGGGAAATGAACATGAGCAGTGCTTTTTCTGGCACTGCTCTCCTAGAAAAGGCTGCAGTGGCAAGGTTTAAATTACCACTGGGTAATGATCCTAACCTTGGTTGACTTTTTCTATGTACATTTATGACCATGTTGACAGATACTTTCCTGTGACTAGGAAAACTCTAGATATTCTCTTCACAGATGCTTTGCTTTATGAAATAGAGTAGTCTGGCTATAACACAAGATGTCCTACCAAAATAGGTCTCATAATAAAACCATTAATTTCTTGCATGCATGAAATCAGATAAATTTTAGTTCCCCACTCTTGTATTTTGTAGCAACTTGGAATTTTTTTCATTTATGCAGTCATACATTTTGTTTGTTGTTATAATGTGGTAATAAATGCAGACTTTGACACATTCTCATCATGCATTTTTATATTACTGCTTGGGCCTGATTTTGACAGGTGCTGAGCACACAAAATTCCAGAAGCAAAAAGATGGCTCATTGTTCTCTGATTCCATGTATTTCTGAGAAATATGACTAGGCAAAACCAATGAAACTGAAAAACTCAGTTTTGGTTTATGCACCAACGTATACCAGATTTTATTTTTCTGTCTTGTGTACCCCTACCCATTACCCTGTAGATTGCAGTACTGTGTATTATTATTAATTATTGCTAATATTGCATTTAAGAGATTCTACTGTACAAGGAGTTTTGGCATTGACTTCAATGGCACTGGAATCTGGCTCAGAATGAAATTGTTTGTTCAACCAACAACTTAACTGAGAGTCACTATAACTAGAGTTGCAATTAGCACCTTGTAGTCCATTTAACCAACTGAAGACTTTCATTCCACTACTATAAGTTTAAGTTTTATCCAAGTCACTATAAATGGATTACACTGTATGCAGCATTATTTGTAGTACCAAATTATTAATTTTTTACTATATTATATTGAACTAGCATAAATGCATTGCAGATGTGAAATTTGGTAAAGATTGTAGTGCATTTGATGTTTCCTTAATCAAATTATAAATTTTCATTGTCTTATTTGATTTTGTTGTCTTTAACTTGCATTGCACATTTTCTTGAGAGCTGCAGTTCCAAGCTAGTGATCAATATCACCGCCAGACATAGCTCAATCTGGATCATCACTCAGTACAGTTATTCCTCTGCCTGACTCAGATTTAGACATGCACACTATGTCACAATCCTTATCCAATGATTTATCAGCATTCCCAAGTGAACACAGCTCCCACATGCACACACAGTTTGGCTCATTCACAGCATGACACATTGACTATATATTTCTAGCTTTCCAAACCTTGGAGCAATATATGTTGATGTGCAATAAAATGACAGTTTGGAATGTTTCAGTTTACAGCCTATTATGGATAAAGTCCTAATACTTGTCAGAGATACAGGGCAGCAGAAAAGCTGGTGGCGCTCCTGTATAGGGTATGCTGTAGAATACTACTGTTTTCCTGTTCAATTTCATAAACTCATCTCTGTGGTGATTTCACACTCTTACCACTGAATCTAATGTACTCTACAGCTGTGCACACACAATTAAGGAAGGTTCCAACTTGTCTCCTTCCGGCCTGTCACCATCAGTGCAACCGAATATACTTCAGTGTGTTTAAGCGCCTTTCATAAGGCTGATCTGTAAGGCTGAGGCTGTGAATCCCTTGTAGTGGTAAGCAGTTACTTACAGGACTAACCTATGAGTGACTAAAGAGTTAATTATCTGGCCCTTCATGTGGCTTTAATTTTAGTGCCACGGTATCAGAGAAAGCAGAGAAGAAGAAAATAAACCCCTACTAGTCCATTCCCTGGAGGCCGCAATAGGATTGCTCCTCACGGAGTTTTTTTTCCCTAATGCTTCATCCAGTCTATTGTAGCCTTAAATATCTTGGGTGATAGGGCTTCCACCAATTGCTTTGGAAGGCTATTCCACACTCTAATGTGGTATCCCCATGAGGATCTGTTCCCTGATAGCCTAAATTTACTTTTTTCATTATTTTATCCACTTACTCTTTATTCTACACCCTGAGTCAAAAATCATCACTTTTGGGCTTCGTTTGGACTTTCAGCACAGACCTGAAAAAAGGGTGGTGCATAAGCTACATCACCCCAGAAGCCAGCCCAGGAATCTCCATGACACAGCCATGAGTCACAAAGCTCACCCTTGCTCCCTCTTTGCTTAGGGCAATGGTAATTTGCTGTAGGTCTACACCAGTATAAATTATACATGCCCAGTGATGACAAGTGAGCAAGGGGTTAAGCTGGTTCCCCACTGCTCCCCACCCAGGGAAAGAGTAAGCATGCACATAGCTCTGCTTATACCTGTACACCTGGAAGGGGGGGGGAAGGGATTCATATTCCCCCTCTTACTTCGTTGTGTTGGCACACAATCCAAGTAATAATCTAGCCCAGGGAATTTCCATCATGTTGAGTGCCTCCCCTTAGCCTTTAGCCAAGATATTCATACTTGGTGCATCGTTTACCTGAGGGGGAGGTCAAAGGGAGTAAATTTCAGAGTAACAAAACAATTACAGATAGTACAACCAAATGGAAGTACAAATTACCTTTCTGTAGAGCACACATATTTAAAGATGAAAAAGCGGCTTGGTTAATGACACACTGACAGATATCCATCACTCAGAGCAATTCTGACAACCCAGGAAGTACTGAAATGGAACTATCCAGTGCAAACCAAAAGTGAATGAATACATTACATAAATTAAGAAATTCAAAATGCAACACTACATCCAGCACTTTATACACACTGTGTAAATACAAGTTCTCTGTGGCTTATAATATTCTCTTTGAATAAGAACATTTACTAAAAGATATTGAGTGTATGGAACTCAGAATTAGGATTTTGCCAAAGCAGCTGTGGATTTAGTTGAGAGATCCAACATCAGCAGTCAGCTCCAGACACAATGCATATGGCCCCTGAAGACCCAGAAGTGGAAATTAGTGACCAGACTCCCACTGACTGACTGACTGTCAGAACTACTATAACCCTTATGAAATTTAATAAGAAATAAACTTTATTGTTTTTTAAAAACCATCATTTATAATTTCATTGGAAATGACATGGATTCAAAGATTTTAAGGCCAGAAAGGAGCATGTTCTGTGGTCATCTAGTCTTACTTCTTGTATAACCCAGGCCTTAAAATGTCACCAGTGATTCCTGCATCAAGCCCATTCACATGAAGTTAAACTAAAGCATCGTCCTTTAGAAAGACCTGGCTATAAAACTGAAGACAATAGTTAACAAAAACCACCCTCTATACATGCATCTATATATTATTATACATTTTGAGTAATTTCCATATAACCCTATTAGTTTCACCCCTATTGTAGAGGACTTTTCCATTAGAGATGTAGGAAAATAATTTAAGGGAGACACATCTAAAACATTACACAGAGATCCATTAATTAATCTGCTGCACGTTCCTTTTCAATTTTATTCTTAATTTTCATTTGGGGGTTTAGAACTCTCATGAATTGCTATAATGAAAGGGCTGGATGTCACTGGGGTTATAATACAAGCTCCCTGCCATTAAAGAACAGATTAAATGTGCTCTTTTAAAGCACTTTTTTTAATATTGTATGTTTGATTCTCTATGGTTCAGACTTGATAGAAAGGTACAATTTTTTTCAGCTTTACTTATTTTAAAATTGGTCTCAGTGATCTCAAAGTGTCAGTGATGGCCCTTCAAACTATGTCACCTATAAACCACATGGGACTCAACATCACAAGCACAGCCTCTGTTCACAGCACCATCCCTGATCCTGTCCCTCTGAGAGACTGGTGTCAGAGGGCCATGGCAAAATGCAAATTTCTTAAATGCCTCCTTCACTTCCTACTTGGCTTAGCAGGTGGTGTCCCGTGAAGCTGCAGAGAGCCTCATGGTTGAGGGAGAAGTCAGGGGATAGCAACATGAATACCAATTTGGTCATTGAGTTCATTCCAGGTGTAGTCTATTTCAAGAAGAGAAGGGAGTTGAACTGGAACCCCAACAACCTACCTTCCATAGGAGACCCTTAAACCCAGAGCCAACTTTGTAAAGTGTATTAGTAAGCATCATAACAAGAATAAACCATTTTAATCAAATAGAAATTCCTTTGTTGGCCTGTTCCAACGTTGCACCCATGAGAACAATGCTAGCAAAGAGAACAAAGATTGACTCAGCAGAGAGTAGACCATCTTCTCACCTCTGGATCAGATGTGCAGCACACTGATGGGTCTGTGTGGGGAAGCTGGTGCCATTGCAGTAGTATGGTTAAATTGAGAAGACTTTGGATTGGAGGGCTGTCACTTCACAAATAAATCATTTAAAAAATAGACCATCAAAAGTTTTTGACCAGAAGTGTTTTGAATATTACTTTGCTCTAGATGTAAGTACAATTCTGCTTTTATGATTATTCACAAAGACAATGGTCAACTCTATCTAAATAATTAATTTTTTTTGGTTTGGTTTCTTTTTGCTCGTTATTACATGCACTTTTTTTTTGTTTTGCTTCCAAAACTTCTACTTCTTCAGATACAAAAGAATACTAATCGAAAAAGGATGCTCTTATACTGTCCCGTACATCAAGTGTTGAAAACTTGAGCAGGATTTTGCTCTCATATCAGACTCCTATTGTGCCCTGTCAATAACTGTAGGATTTTGTTATGCTTATTCACTTTCAATACAATGGAGCAAGATCATAATTTGCAACACTATCGCATAATTTGTGGTTTTTGTTCTAAAAGAAATGTCAGAATGTGCTCTTCTTTTATATTATATGTGAACCCAGATACTATGACATTAGTTTTTATTGGATTACTTCAGAAGACTGAATGGTTCAGTACCTGTGACGCTGCCCTCCAATGACTGACCCAAAAAAAGGATAAGAGACTTACTTCTGCTACCACCACCAGGTCTGGGAGATCTCTAACACTGTAGCCCAAGTTGTAAAGCTTTGTATTTTTGGAGTCTAAGGTCCTTGTTCTACCTCAATATCACATGTGTATGGTTTAGCTGACAACCAGTATGTCTGCATATGGATTCATTGCAACTTCATGCTGTCTGAACTAAACATGGACTTATTACATCTCAGTAGACTGCTCAAAAGCTGCTTGCCTGCTGTTTCCTTTTCTCAGGGTGCCCAGGAATGTGAGTCACCTTGTTTCCCCCCGATTCAGCGAGCGAGCGAGATTTGTTTGTGCTTAACTGGATGTCAGCTCCCTGACACACCAGTCTATTAGCCATCCATACAATCTCCACAGGGCTCTGCCAGCCTTTACTTTGCCTTGCAGATAACAATAGGTGTGCTCCAAGCTCTGAGCCCCTCTGAAAGCGTCCCGCTGGAGTATCCAGCCCATCACTGAACCCTCGCAGAAATTACTAGGTTTGTTGTTCCCGAGGGAACAATATACACACAACTTGACTGGTACAACTCAGGATCAGGTCCTTTATAACAATCACCGCACTGAGGTACAGTTATAGTGAAAGCTATCATGAAGTTTATTATCAAAGATAAAGTTTTAACAGAAACAGAAATGATTGCTTTCATAGGCTAAAATCCTTGTCTAAAGTAGTTTTTCCACTAAAGCAACCACCAGCCAACATGGCTGGGATCCAATTTTCATGAATGCAAAAAGCACTGTCCTTTTTGCTTCCTCAGGGAAAGATCAAATGGTGTCCTTTTTGCCTTTTACTTATATCCCCAAAGTTCATTATCTTTGCACCCCAGAGACAAGACAGCCACCTGTTGTTTAGTCTCCGGTATCTTCCCATCTCCCTGTTTATTCCATGTGCAGATTTGGCTTTCATTGTGTTGGCTTACAATGCTTAAATTACATAGCCAACAGAGACAGATGAATCAACAACCTTTGTCTGATCCAAAATCTGTTAGTGAACTCTGACTTGGACACAGATTTCAGCACCCATACACAATTCTTGAAATGTCATCTGTACATACATCTCCCATCAATTATGAGGCTCAATATGACATAAGCTTTTTTTAGATACCTTAAATGATATTCTTTATGGATAAATACTATACAAACACTGTGCTAGGTGTAGTGACTTTGTCAGGAGTTGCTGACACAGAGTAGAGAACTCTTTGTCAGCTGGCACCAATGGGCCTCTGTGTCACACGTACATCAGTATCAGCCCCATTCATGTCATCAGGACAAGTCACACTCATAAAGCAAGCAGGATATGGCCCTACCTAATCGATGATTAACCTCTTGAATTAATCGAGTTCAGTGATTTACAGTACTAGGAGCTTACTAGAAAAAAATCATCGTCCTTTCTCTGATAAAATTGAATGTCACCCCATCTAAATGCTCTTTATCTCAATTTGAATTAATTTGCATTCATTTGGTATATCAGTGCTCTCCCAGGATTTGTAATGCTAACCATGTAATGCTGTTAAATGCTTTTATCCTGATGTGCAGAAACCCGGGTCTCAGAGGCAGTTGGTATATTCCAGGGATAATAAATCAATCAAATTATGGACCAAAACTTGCAGTCCTCATTCAGGCAAAACTCACCCTGAAGGAGCAGGCCCTGTATTACTTTGCACTGATAAGGAGAACATTCTATTTAAAACCAATAAGTTACAAATTAATATTCTCAGAAAAGCACTCCTCCAATCTGTCTTTGCTAAAAGCATTAAGATTAACATTTTTGATCCCATCAATGTTCTGTCCTTTTTTATTAAATAGAAGTACTGAGGGAGTTTGAATAATAACTGCCCAAAGATTCGGGATGATGAATAATGAACTTAGCCAGCCTCTGGCTAAGCACAAAATGTATTGTTTAGTAAAAGATGCTATGGAAGCAGCACTTACGTTACCAACTTGTTTTTGAAATACAAGTTCTCCACAATGTAGCAGTTTATTTATTTTCTAAATTTCAACTAAAATAAATCTCACAACCTGATTTCATGTTAGAAATGAAAAATGAAGATGTTCTCAAATGTCCTTTTTACATTCTAAACCTGCTATCCTTCCTTATTGAGTGGAATCCTGGCTCTACTGAAGTCCACGAGTTTTTTGCCATTGACGTCAATAGAGGGAGGATTTCATCCACTGCCTTCTTTGGTAGTTTTGCTTGGAAGACATTAAAAAAAAAAAAAAAGTAAGTGCATCAAATAGATACTCTGTAACACTATACTAACAGCTTGTAGGCTATATTTCTTTGATCTTTAAAGATTACATATGTAGGGGTCTACCAAATTCATGGCTGTGAAAATCACATCATGGACTGTGAAATCTGATCTCCCTCATAAAATATGGTTTCCCTCTGAAATCTGGTCTCCGGCTGCCCAGCTCTGAAGACAAAGTGGACAGCGGCAGCTGCTGGCTGGGCGCCCAGCTCTGACGGCAGCACCACCACCAGCAGAAGCGGAGAAGTAAGGGTGGCAATACCACAACCCCTTAATAGGCTTGCAACCCCTTTTTGAGAAATGCTGCGGAGAAACCACACATTTTTTGCGGGTTGGTCACGGCATAAATACCAAATTTTGCAGATGTGTAACATGATTTAAATAGATCCCTACACATCTGTATTGCAAAAGCTAATTTGTCCTGTGCATTTTGAGTACACACAGGGCCAGATTTGATCTGTAACACTGGTGTAAATCTGGAGTTAACTCTGTTGATGTCAGTGGATTGACACTAGTGTAAGTGCAGCTAGACTGATGATGCAGCCTGGAGCCATTATGATGAAAAGTGCAAAGTTCCATTAATTTTTCAGTGAAACTGTGTACTGGGTTATTAGCCTTGGTACATAAAAATCATTGCTTACTCTTAGCTCGCAGTGGCACTGCAGTAGCCCAGGAGTTATGTGTACTGTCCCATGATATTAGAAGTAATGTACAAAAAACGCCCACAGCACTTGGATTTGATGTATCATGTCAAGGATTCAATTAACCTAGTTTTGGGTTCTGAAGGTCCTTCTGACTTATTATGGTAGGCAATTGGAAGAAACAAAACCCTCTGAAAGCTGTATAGTACACAGGACCTATTCCTAATGGACACTGACAGCACACACAATCAGGATGACTGAATCTTATGAAAGAGCAAAATTTGCTGCAAGGCGTTGGCCATTAAAACTAAAGCAGAAACTGTGGAGGTATGTTGCCCTTTGTGAATATGATCAGGAGAAGCGAAGCCATTTCCCTTTTCAGGGAAGTAGCGCTCTCAAAGGAAAGATGTTTTAGTAAAAATCCCCAACACATTCAGATGCAATAAAGCTGTAAACCCTCCTCCCAATATACATACATTTTAAGTTTGTCAGGTATTAGTGCCATTTTCCTTCTGAATATTTATCATTACATTTAGTTTTAAGACTACAACTGTATTATAAGCAGTGCTGCCTCCATGTTTTGCAGCCAACGCTCCCCTGTACTACTCTCAAAATATTGGGCCAACTCCAAGTTGCTTCTTCTATGTATGTGTATTTGGGAAAAGAGTTGGCCAAGTGAGATAGAACTGCTGCACTTTTCTCTAGGAGTAAGGTGACCATACGTTCCATTTTGGCCGGGGCAGTCCCTTTTTTAAGCTCTGTCCTGGCTGTCCTGACTTTTATTTGGCAAAACTATGCATTTGTCCCGTTTGCTCTTGCCAACAGAGGAACGTGCAGGGAGCGGGCTGGGTGAGCAGCAATGCCAGCCCTGCATGGGAGGGAGGGCTCGGGCTAGTCAGGTCAGAATACAAGTACTGAAGATGCTGTGGTAGAGTACAGTCACGTCTCATAGAATGGAAAAAGTCCTGAATTTGGCCCAATAGATTTAACTGTATTTAAGATTCATACTTTTCTAATAAAACTTTTTCACCCAATCCTCTGGTTACTGTTTCACTTTTCAAACTCTTCTTATTTCCTACATTAGTCTAATTTAATTCTCATCTCAGTAATGATAAAGAGGTGATTAAAGTCGGAAACATTAAAAATCTTGGTAATTTCATTTTTTTCCAGTACACAAAGCTTTTAATTGATCTCAAAGTCCTCTGCAGGTACACGTTCTGTGACCAAAATATAAAGTCAAGGGCAATTGTTATGAGATGTATTGCATTCCTATCTCCTGCAAATCATGTTATATGATCAGATACTACGGTGATGAGTGTAGTCTAAGAATTGGACTAGAACATTCCACCACTTTATGCTTCAACTATTTACCCTTCTCTTGTCCCCTTCTTCTACTTCCTCCTGTGAGAAGTTTTTTGCCATCCTCACCAGAATATTGTTGAGCTCATCTAAGGAACTCATTTAAAATCCAGAGGTGGGCAAACTATGGCCCGCGGGCCACATCTGGCCCATGGGACTGTCCTGCCTGGCCCTTGAGCTCCTGGCCAGGGAAACTAGCCCCCGGCTCCTCCCCTGCAGCCTCAGCTCACCATGCTGTCAGTGCTCTGGGCGGCGGGGCTATGAGCGCTGCCAGGTGTAGTGTATTAAATTGCTCCCCGTAGGAATGTGCTGTTTACGGAGCACCAGGACTGGCAGCTGTAAGTAGTACACCGTAAGTAGCACATTCCTATGGGGAACAATTTAATACACTACACCCGGGTAGGGAAGACTGTACCTCCCCAAACTGCCTGGCCCCCACCCCCTATCAGCCCCCTCCCACTTCCTGCCCCCTGACTGCCCCCCTCAGAATCCCCCACCCATCCAACCCCCCCACTCCTTGTCCCCTGTCTGCCCCCTCCCGAGACCCCCCCGTCTTTAACTGCCCCCCCCCCAGGACCCCATCCCCTATCCAACCCCCCCTGCTCCTGTCCCCTGATTGTCCCGACCCCTATCCACACCCCCACCCCCAACAGGCCCCCCGGGACTCCGCCTATCCAATCCCCCCGTTCCCTGTCCGCCCCTGGGACCCTCTGCCCTTATCCAACCCCCCTGCTCCCCACCCTCTTACCACGCCGCTCAGAGCACCAGGACTGGCAGCCGTAAGTAGTACACCGTAAGTAGCACATTCCTAAGGGGAGCAACTTAATACACTACACCCACCCTCCATATAGTTTTGGAACCCCGATGTGGCCCTCAGGCCAAAAAGTTTGCCCACCCCGATTACCAAAGCTCTTGTTAACATTAGCATGCCCACAAAGTACTTTCCGAGGGAATAACTGTCCGTGAACAATTTTCTGGTCATGAATTAAATGCTAGTATTAATTTAGGCAGCATCTAGCATTCACCTCTTTTCTTTTCACCCCTCCTTTTCTTCCCCACTGTAAAGGAGAATCCCACTCACCTTCACTTTCTGAAAGCAGGAGTATCCCTTTTCCACCATCTTAGAACAGTGATGATGTATAGGATGTTCCAGGCTCCAGAACCTCAGAGTGACTGTTTCCACCACATGCTCTTCCAAAGTTCTGCTTTTTGTATAGCTGTATCTACTGCATACCCACGAAAGACTGTATGGATTTAAGGGAATTAGAACTGTGATATGGACTCACCAGCCTGAGTTTAGCACAACGTGGTAGTGACTCAAAGTTACCACCACGTGGTGGTATATAGGAAATGAGCTGGTGTTTCAATCCAATGGCTAGTTGAGAAGTTTTCATCACAAATCCATCACTGTGATTGGCAGTCTCATCAGAGAAGCCAGAGTCTTAATATGCAGGGAGACTGAACAAACCTCTTGCTCTCTGGTAGTCCCTCCAGAAGAGGATTCAGGTAGATAGTCTGAGGAAGCATGCACAAATTACTGCCTTTGCTGTACCTGTTCTGTTGACAGAAGCTTGTTGTCTCCATCATGGCACCTGTCATGAGCACTAAATTCATTTATTTTTAAATATATAAACAAAAGCAAGCAATGAAACCATAGCCAGTCCCCATGAACTCTCAGAAGCACTCTGCCAGATTCTGCCAGGTAAGAGTGTGTGTGTTTATTTACCAGTTTAACACATTAGGAAGAGTCCATTAAAAATTTGAATTTTAGCATACAACAAATATTTGAATTAGTATATTTGCTGTTGACCAGTGCAGAGTGGAGCACAGAATTGTTCCAAAGGAAGAGATTCTGGAATAAGATTCATATCTAAGTGTTTAGGTATAGTAAATACTCCAATTTCCACTATAATGTTAAAACACTAAAGCTGACTGAGCTAGAGTTATATAGAATAGTTCATTGTTTGAATCAGACATCAAGAGCTGCATCTCCAGTACTGCATGTACATGACTGGCAGAGGACTGCATGGTCACTAAAGAACTTTTAAAACCTCATTTGTTTCCTGCTAATCAAAACACCGAAAAAGTCAATTGCAAGGAACTGAACATCCTCAACACCTGCTGAAGTCAATGAACCTACCACCATTTTTGCCCGCTGCCACCTGGTTATTTCTTTTTTAGGATTCAGTCTTGTAGCTACAACCGTCTTCTCTTTGTAAGAGATATCCAGACGTGGTGCAGCAGCAACCTTAACTGGACCTTAATGAAGTACTTTAAGTGAATATTGTACATCTGCTTCCTCAGGCAAATCTTTCTGGAAATAAAACACATCTGTAGGAAATATAGCTCTTGAAATATCAACTCAGGGTGTTTCTTTTGCAAACAGAGGACACTCCAATAATATCCCTTTCTCAGAAAAATGAAACAGAAACAGATTTTGCTGTTTCACTATCCAGCCCTTCTGGTCCCCTAGATAACAATAATAGCTAACTCTTTAATCTGACATTAGCACAGTGCAGTATTGAATGAACTATTTAAAAAATCCTTCAGGTCAGATTCACTTTATCTCCAAAAAACAAGATTACATTTACAACTAGATTTATTATTGATCGATATGAATGAAATCTGAAACAGATTAATGTATCGACAAAATATGAGCCATGTGTACTGGCATTTAGCAGGCAACTCCTTATTTATGTTATGGGTTGGTTTTCTTTATATTGGTAAGATTGTTTTCCTCTTTTTAAAAATCAAACTCCATTTGACCATTAGTGAAGCCTATTGAGATTCATCACACTAGGGCTTTAAGATAAATGAATATGTTGTTCAAATGTAAAAAGATTAACCTACTATTTTGTTTCTAAATATTTGCCCCAAAAATTCCATAACTGTAAACATATTAAATATAAATTTCCTACTCTGACAGAAATTCAAACACATAAATGGAAATATTGCATAATGATGTAAACATAAACTATATCAGTTACAAACACCAGAGAATTAAGCAGTAACAGTTTTAAAAAAATGGAGGATTTACAATACATATTTAGGGGTGTTGTCTAAACCCCCAGTATAGCTGCATTGCTCCGATGTAAAGCAAGGCTTGCACAGGCAAACCTTATCCCAGTTTCAAACCAATCTCAGAGTTTGAAGTTGACCTCTCCCCCACATAACCATTTTTCAGTAAAGATGAAGTTTCAATAACCATTCCCTTTTTTTAAGAGATGACATTTTTGTTAATAAAAATTTTTTCAAACCATTTTTTGGTGAAAAAAAAAATTGTTTCAAAGAGTCCATTTTGGAGGGAGGGGGGTGCGGAACCTTTTCATTCAAAAAAAGTCAACCAGCTCTGTTTGGTATTTGTCAACAGAAATCTAAGAGCCTGATCCAGAACCCACTGCAGTCAATGCATGTTGGTTCAGGCCCTACTTATATCACAGAATCATAGGACTGGAAGGGACTTTCAGAGGTCATCTAGTCCAGTCTCCTGCACTCCTGGCAGGATTAAGTACACCTCTACCTCGATATAACGCTGTCCTTGGGAGCCAAAAAATCTTACTGCGTTATAGGTGAAACCGTGTTATATCGAACTTGCTTTGATCCACCGGAGTGCGCAGCCCCGCCCACTCCCACCCCCCGGAGCACTGCTTTACCGCGTTATATCCGAATTCGTGTTATATCGGGTCGCGTTATATCGGGGTAGAGGTGTATTATCTATGCCACACAATACATTATTCGTTTTTATTTTATTAATATTGCACATTTGAGAATGTAATTAATTTTTTTCATTCCACTGTTTTTGCAAGGATATTGTAAAAACCGATACACCCAAAATTTAACCTACCTTCAACATTCCAAATTGTTTAATGGTCCTTCTGATTTTGCATAATGTAGCAACTTCCCCAAACTGAGGTTATCAGCAAAGTGAAATAAATCTCTCCTTTGTGACCAGATACTAACACACCTGGCACTAGATTCCTTTTTGATATAGATTTAATATACAGTTATATGTTGCACCATCATTCCTTTGCCCTGCTGTTGTGAACAGGCAGGAGATAGCAAGATTCTTGGATGTTCTGAGCGCTTCATAAAGTAGGCAAACAGCCATGAATTGTGACTGAAGAAGGAACACACAATCCATGTAGCAATTCAGTGCTGTCTATCTATAAAGGCATTAAAACTCATACACAGCTGTAGAAACATTATTTCAAAATCTTTTTATTCAACTGTTATTCAGCAATATACAATACAGTTTATAAACAAATGTCTTACCTTGCTTCCAATCTTTATTTAAAAATAAATATTATTGACAGTGAATATTAATTATGGTAAGATGTGCCTTTTTTAATCAAAATGTCTCAAAAAGAAATAATTTACTTTAATTAAAAAACAGAAAAAGGAAATCCAAAAAACCTAAACACAATAATCTACTAAAAATATTTCCCTTCTTTAGAAGGGCTTTGACTCAACATCTTTACATATTATCATAAAGTTAACTGCTCAACAGTTCGTGCAAAATGAATAGTCAGAAGGAAGGTTTAGAAAAGAAAAAATATTACATTAAAATAGAGAAATCATAGGTGCCATGCACAGAGCATGGCTTTACACCATATAATCTGGAAACTAGATGCATTATTTTAGGTGGTTTATTTTGTGTAACATCCCCAAAAATATGTTTCCCCCTCCCCATGTACAATTTGTCATGCTTCTTTCAGTCTCTCTCTGTCCATCTTTAAAACTACAGTTCTTATCAAGGGTTTGTTTTGTTTTTAAATAGGTTCCTTTTTGTTTGGTTTAGGAATATTGGATAAAATAGTCCATCAGTGATTTACTAATAAGTGTACAAGCTTATGCAATATTAACAGGAACATATATAGGAGTGGGTCTGTAGCATAAATAGGTCCTGTACCTAGAAAAAAAAAAAAAGACAAGAGGAGAGGGAGAGATTAATATTCTGTCTTTAAAAACGTGTTACATACATAGCTTCTTAATATAGAAAAATATAGGAGGATTTATTTTCATCATTTCAGTCAGAGGCCAGAAGCTTAATTTTAATAGTAAGATCACATACTAAAGCTATCCAGCTCAAATGCCTTTATTCCCCAAAGCCTACCTCTCACTTAGGTCATTTCATTATGCATTACTAATGGTATGGCCTAAACTTGGCATCTGGTATAGCAGCAATTGAGACTGCTATAAATATACCTTAATCCATTATAACATTTCCTGACAGATGACAGGTATCAACCACCCATCACTTTAAAAGAAAATGACAAATGCTGTGGCTGTACTCTGCAACATTCCTTGATCAACAAGACACGTACCACTTTTGTTTGGAATTGAGACAGCAAGACCTTGCATTTTGTTTACCTTCTACACATAAAGAGCAATATCTAGAAAAGTCAGATGTGGAAGAGACCTATTAAAGACATCTAGTCCAAACCCTGGGAAGGGCAAGATTGTTTTAGTCACTATTGTCTCAAAGGCTTTATCCGGATTAGTTTTAAATGCCACAAGTGATGGGACTTTCATCCTGCCTCTTGGGACTTTTCCACAGTCTAGTAGATCTCATAGTTAAGAATAATTTTCTCACATACAGATAAAATTTCTTATATCTATTACCTTGTGCTACCTTAAATAATTCTTCTCTCTGTGATGTTTACAAGTACACCTCTACCTCGATAGAACGCTGTCCTCGGGAGCCAAAAAATCTTACCGCGTTATAGGTGAAACCGCGTTATATCGAACTTGCTTTGATCCACCGGAGTGTGCAACCCCGCCCACACGGAGCACTGCTTTACCACGTTATATCCAAATTCGTGTTATATCGGGTCGCGTTATATCGAGGTAGCGGTGTACTCAAAAGGTGTAAACAGTTATGTTCCCAGGAAATTGTCCCTTAGCCAAGTATATTTAATTCTTTTAAATCATTCCTTGCAAGTCAGTTTCTAATCTCTGACTCTTTTTTATTGCTCTTCTCTAAATTTCCCCCCCTTCCCCATTTGTCTTAATCATTCCAGTAACAAAGTGCCCAGAGCTCAAAACGGCAGGGATTCTCAAACTGGAGCCTGTGAACCACTTGCTGGTGGCCTGTGGAAAGCTGGCTGGTTGCATGGTGCTGGCTCCCCTCCTGGTTTCCATCTGCTCAGTCACATTAAGATACAGATAAAAATGCATTAAATATTTTCCTATATTACTTTTCCATGTAAGACATTGCTTTAGATGCCACAAGGATGTTATACAGACTGCAAGTGATCTGTGATAGTGAATGGGAGGGGAGGTGTTCCTGCAGTTAGCACCAAGGTTCTTGCACTAGAGAGAACCCATACAGAGGCAGATTCTGCTGCCCTTATGTGAAGTAGTGCCTCTTTCCACCAATGTTCTCATTGACGTGAGCAAGACTGAACCAGGGGCTATCACTGTAAGAGTATAAGAATCTGGTCCACAGAGAGGATAAACCCCTGGAATTAGTACACAAGGTGTTTTCTCACCAGAGTCACAAAGAGAGTACTGGAGCACTGAATTCAAGGTATTGTCAGCTGAGGTTGCCAACTTTCTGATTGCAGAAAACCGAACACCCTTGTCCCGCCCCCTGCCCCCGCTCACTCCATCCCACCTCCCGGCTCTGGCCTGGGGGTGTGGGCTCCGGGGTGGGGCCAGAAATGAGAGGTTCAGGGTGCGGGAGGAGACTCCGGGCTGGGACCGA
This sequence comes from Emys orbicularis, assembly GCF_028017835.1. Lineage (NCBI taxonomy): Eukaryota > Metazoa > Chordata > Testudines > Emydidae > Emys > Emys orbicularis. The sequence goes on from NC_088696.1 coordinate 23,517,240, forward strand.
GGGGTTTGGAGTGCAGAAGGGAGCTCAGGGATGGGACAGGGGGTTGGGGTGCAGGCTCTGGGAGGGAGTTTGGGTGTGGGAGAGGGCTCAAAGCTGGGGCGGGGGTTGGCATGCAGGAAGGGGTTCAGGGTGTGGGCTCTGGCTGGCGCTTACCTGAAGCGGCTCCCGGAAGTAGCTGGCATGTCCCCCTGGCTCCTAGGCAGAGGGGTGGCCAGGGGGCTCTGCGCGCTGCCCCCATCTACAGATGCTGCCCCTGCAGCTCCCATTGGCTGTGGTTCTTGGCCAATGGAAGCTGCAGAGCCGGCGCTCAGGGCGTCACCGGTGCTGCAGACAGGGCAGTGTGTGGAGCCTCCCTGACCACCTCTGCACCTAGCAGCCAGAGGGACATGCTGGCCGCTTCTTGGAGCTGCGTGGAGCCGGGTGCTGTGGCCAACCGGACTTTTAGTGGCCCAGTCAGCTGTGCTGACTGGAGCCACCAGGGTCCCTTTTCGACCAGGCATTCTGGTCAAAAACCAGACACCTGGCAACCCTATTGTCAGCAGAGGCACCAAGGAGTATAACTGCCCTGCTACAGGTTGTTATGTTGTAGATCAAAACTGGGTCCTCCCTCTATTTTATCATATTCCCAACTCATATCTAGTTTGCTGTCCACTATCACCTTTAGGCATTACTGCTTCTTAAGTGTGTCCCTCTGCCTTAATAGCTGCTGGATGCACTATTAAGTGCTGGAGCTTTTAATATAGGGAGTCTACAAGTTAAATGTTTAACTTTATAACAATGCAGAGAGGTTGCAAATGATTCTTCCCATAGCCAACCCCTTTCCATGAATCATAACAGTCAAAGAGTTTGCACAGAAATATTTCTAAAAAATGTGCTAAAATACTTGTTTATTTTCTATTCATTAGCTACCTGCATTAAAAAGAAAGAAGTTTACACTGTGCCACAAGACCCAATCCCCTATAAAGGTAGCGTAGAGGTGCCCTGCTCTAGAAGAAGCGCCTGGACACACTGTGACTGGGGACCAATACCTAGTAGAGCTGTGTGGGGACCACGGTTGTTTCTACACCCTTTACAGCTCAGTTCTTCTCGGAGAAGTGAATGTGAAAAATGGCACCTTCTTACTCAGCAGATCTGCTTCTTTTTTTTATTCACAATCCTATCTGCAGGGTGAGTTATTACTGCTTCAGAGCCAACACAACCGAGACTATGTGAGCAGGATTTGTCTGCATCATCAATTGATTGGCAGTTAGTACACAATCAGTTACAGCTATGCCAGCCTACTGAAGGCAATGGACTTGGAGACCATAATTGGAAGGCAATAGGGGGTTGCATAAGTGTAGCTGAAGACGTAGTTTGCTTTGTGGAACCTTTATTACTGGAGATAATGCAAAAGACAGAAAGAGCCCAGCTTGACCCTCAGATCCCAGGTTGAGTTTGCAGGGTTGGCAGAAGGAACAGCTTTACACTTGTAAACCACCAAGCGTATTAGTTATGGAGTCATTGAGAGACAAACAGGGAACCACCCAGTGCTGTATTTACAGTCACTTTTCAGAAAGGAAGCCTTTAAGTGGGACCTGTAGGCACTCAGTATCTCTGAAAAAAATCAGTCCACTTTTAATTTAGGAGCCAAGCTTTATATAACCTATTATGAAAATGTTAGTCTGGGTTTATTACACAGGTTTGCATGCATTGTGAGTCTCTCCATGTGCGTTCTGTGGTTCAGTCAAAGGGAATACTTGGAAATGCTCTTCTGTAAACATGGCACCACCGCTCAAATTAACTCATGGTCTACATTTGCCTCACCAGCAAAGATACATTACTATTCAATAGCAAAATATTCAATCACAAATCTGCCAGGATGTTATTAAGAACTAATTTTCACACCATCTAGTTTCCAGACTCCAATGAGTTTATGAGAAGCCACCTTGCATGAATGCTGCTTGCCTACAGTTAATTTAAGTCTTTCCATGTACATTTGTACATGAGACCATCAACTAAGTATTAGCTGAGCATGAAAAGGAATTTTTACAGAAAATCATTAACAAATGCAATTAACTAAGGCAGCAAAAGAAGCAATTCATAAAGTTGTTTTTAAAGGGCATTAGAGATGTGTGTGAAAGGAGGGAAGACAGCAAGCATGGCATAGCTGTATAAACTCAAGAGCTAAAAGGTACTTCCTGATCATCTTCTGTCCTATAATTGTATGTTGCTGCGAGGGAGGCGGAAGGAACAAGTGGAAAAAAACAGCTCCCAAAGAGAAAGGGTCACACTTTGTGCATCTAAACCAACTAAACTTCATGAGGCAGCGAATGAGCCTAATATAGGAAATGCGTAACTCAGTTCTCCAAGGGTCAGCATGTGACAGTCCTGTGGAAGCACAAGGGGCTAGGTAACGGTCAGGTGCAAGGAGCCTGTGCCTTTCTGTCCCTTTGGAGGGGCTGGGTACATCCCCAGTCCTTGCACTCAGAAAGCACAAAGACTCTGGCAAGATTTGCATTGCCAAGACTGTAAGACTCCCCTAAAATGGGCAAGGAGGAGGTGGGATGATACCCACCCCCAAATCCTTGCACGAGCCAGTAGAGCTACCTCCATGCAGGGGAGAGTGCATAGTTAACACTTTTGAAGGATGTATCAGCAGACATACACCTTTTGTACTGCCTCAAGGAGCTCCTGTTGAGGCAGTGGGCCTCCTCATCCCCCAGTCATAATCCTGCCCCGAGTGGCTGGTCAATGAAGGCCTGTGAGAAGCCAGCCAGAGTAACAGTACCTGGGACAATGGAACCTGTATACAGGAATGGCTTTGGACACCAGACAAGTCCCCATGACAGTCTCCAAAGGCTGCTCTGTCAGCTGGGACTGGGGTCACCTGGTGTAAGAGCCTCTCTTCTTCCCTCCCCCCTTTGGAGTGACCTTTCTCATGCTTGTTCTTTGCCCAAAGAAAAATAATTTTGGGGCGAGATGGAGAAGTCATTCAAGAAGAGGGGCAAACGTAAGGAAGTTTTCATATCAATATGTTTTCCAGATTCGTGTCTATGCTTATATAACTCACAAATGTTCTGTTTAGGGAAGCCCGGGGCAGGTCTAGGGACAAGGGTCTTTGGCATGTAGAAAGAACTATAGTTCAGAAATAACTACAGGGGAGAGTTCCCATTCCAGGCATTCTTTTTACGTCAGTATGTCTGGAGCTCTGTGCATTACACATAAACAGGGCTCTGTTTACTTCTACGTATGATCCCGTACACATACAGGAGCACTGAATTCAACAGAGGGACCAAGTACAGTTAAAACTCAGTCAAATAAATGCAGAATATCATACTGCAGTTGCTGGCATTAATACATTGTGCACATTAAAATAAAGGCACAGTGAGCCCAATCCTCTGAGGTGCTGAAGGGCTCCTATAACTTCCAAGTGTCTTTGAAACGCACTGATCTAAATGGGAACTGAGGGTGTTCAGCACTTGGTGGGTCTGGGTCCTAAGGGCCCAAGCCTGCACATTACACACATTCTAAACTCTTGTTTATAGCAACAGGAGATTTGAATGCCAGTGGTTATAGGATCAGCCCCATGTATAATGTGTTTACTGATATACATGATCAATAGCCGTTCTCCTAATTTTTCCTTAAAAAAGAGTCTGTGCATAAATATGTATATGCTGATACACAGTGATGTCTGAAAACATAAATGCATCAAGGTCAGAAAATGCAAGGTTAAATTGACCAGAGAAGCTGTTAAGTCGATCACATCCTTTGCTGCCACTCTATTTGCTATGTTTATGTTCTTATTGCTATCATACCAACAGATGTAACTAAATAGTTAAATGTTTGATGTTTTAAAAAATCTGTTTAATTATTTGTGTTTTAAAGAGAAAGTATAATACAGCAAATGTAACATGTAAAAACATGACCACTTCAACATCCCATTTTAAGCCTAATGTTTAATGATAAATAAAAATAAAACAGTATGTCTACACTTTTTATATGCATCTAAATCACTGGTACCAGGGGTTCCAACTGACACCACCATTTCCAAACTGTCAGCAGCCTCGTCTCATGCCTGGACCATTCTAACAGCTTTGGAGGGGCCAGCCCTTGAACTAGGGCATATAGGATTCATCATCTCCCACAGAAGTGCCACAGTTCCTGTATGTGGCCATCTGCAGTGAAGCCTAAGACTCTGCCTCTGAGGCAAGTGGCAGCTCTTGATGGCTCTGTAAAGCTTGCCAGGGCACACGCGGTCAGCCAGCTCCACACCTGCATAGCACTAAGGTGAGGATTTGGCCTGGTATATTTAGTATGTTATTAAAATGTAAGCTTGGTAACGGAGCACTGCTGCTGCTGGCAGTGAATAAATAGGACTTTGATTTCTAAGGTTGTTACAGGTCATTTAAGGAAAAAGAAAAAGTAGAATTTTAATAAATGGGAAAATCCCCTTGAAACAGCAGCTAAGAATTGATCGTCTATAAATTTGGTCTTTTTAGGTATTCTGAAGTGGGGCCAACAGCACCTGGTTAGGATTTCTCTTCTTATGCCAAGCAACCATCATCTGTAACTAGGTATAATAACTGTAAATTTACAAGATCTGCCGTGGCAAATTTTAAATTCTAAGTACTCCTAATCTGGTTTAAATCTCAATTTAAACCTCTGAATTAAAACCAATATTTAGCACTTTATGTGCGAGTGAAGAACTTGAAATCTCCATGTTTTTACACATATTCCCCTGTCTGATTTTTGCAGGAGAACTGTTCGTAACCCTTTTAAGATCATCTGAGCATGCTTATTTCACAATTAATTTTAGCAGTTAGAGTTAAAGAAACCTTTTTGTGGTTGCTTGTTTTTGATGAAAGGCAGATCTCTCTATTTAAACCCCAAGACCAATTTTTCCTTTCATAGCAGTGTAAGCAAACCCACTGAAATCAATGAAGTTATGTATGTAAAACTGTTCTGAAAGGAGATTCAGGTGGCATAACTTTGGAAGACGCAAGACTGGGTCAAATGCACAACTCTCATTGGCTTGCCTCTTGTTCAGCTTGGCCAATACTCCTTACTGCTTTTAACAATTATTACGGGCTACTTGAATTCAGTGAGCCATAGACTTACACTGATGCAACTGAAAGCAGAGTGAGTATTTCCCTTGAAGTCAGTGGGATGACCCTTAATTTGCTTCAGTAAGTGACTTAAGAAGCCCGGGTGTAATTGAGCAGTACCTGGACCCAGATTTTCAGGATTCTGTCATGAGAAAGAACTTTGGGATTGGATCCAGATTTAAAAGTAGCAAACTACTGTACTGAGGATCCCGACCAGGGGTATCTGTCTCTATGCAGTTACTTCTGTAGTGCAGACACTTTAAAAATAAAATGAAATTTCATCTTCCGATATATATTTGCTCTTTTTATGTTCTTATTGCTATCATACAAAAATATGTAACTAAATATTTAAAAGTTTGATGTTTTAAAAATCTATTTAATTACTTGTGGTTTAAAGAGAAAGCATAATATAGCAAATGTACATGTGAAACATGACATATTATGTATTACAACTACTGATGTGTCATGAAATAATGTAAAAATAAAAAATATCAAGAATTATTTTATTTAAATGAAATAGTTTAAAAAAATAAATTTCATTTTAAAACAAGCTTTCAAAACATTTTTCCTTCTTCAGAATTTCTGTTTTGCTGGAAATTTTGAAAATATTCCAATTTGGAAAGAAAACAAATTTCAAAATGTCAAAATTTCCTGCAAAACAGAAATGTGAAATTTCAAAGAGCAGTACTAAGCAGTAATCCCAGCAAAATTAAGAGTTGACGTTGTGAGACGAAGACACACTTCGCACTTGGGTACGGAGGTATACCTGAGATGAGCCAAGCAGAGTTTCTACTGGCCAAACACGAATGCCCATTTGAGAGAGCACCTGGAAGCAGAGCAAGGTGTGCAAAAAAAGCATAGCGATCGACAACTGGAGGAGGCTCTACAATTGAATGAAATCTCAGCCCGATGCTGGGAAAAGGTCAGAAGACACCTGTCCACTTTTAATGAAAGGAACTACAAGGTCACAGTAGGTCACTCCAATTTTTGTGTGTTGGACTATCTGGAGAACTGTGATCAGGCAACTGAAAATGCATTTTGCAACATCTGGCATTCCTGACATGCTATGCTCAAATAGGCCACAGTACACTGCAGCAGGATTCAAATGATTCAGCACAAGATGTCTTCCCCTGGGTACCCACAAAGCAATGGGAAGGCAGAATGGGCAGTAAAGGCAGCAAAGAGACCAATGGTAAAAGCAAAACAGATCAGAAAGGGTCGTTACCTGGCAATATTGGACCATCACAATGCATTGTCCCAGGGACTAGATAGTTGCCTAGCACAGGGACTGGTGGATCAGAAGACCAAGACTGGGCTTCCTGTGAGGGGCAGCCCAGCAGAGGAATAACCGCTGTTAAGAGAATGCCAAGCTAACCAGCAGCCTGTTACAACAAAAGAGCCAAGGATCTGAGGCCATTACACACAGATAAGCAGGGCTGGGTCCAACCATGAAAGAGCCACACAAGGCAATGGCAAAAGATAACAGTGGGATATGCATCATATGAGGTAGCTACAGACTCAGTACAGCAGTGGAGATCAAACCCAAGACAACTGCAGAGTAGCAGCAGACAGCTGGCATGCCCAGACAGGGCCAAGACCAAGAGGATTTATAACGAGCTTCAGCCATGAGCTGGCATGACAGAAATACAGAGGACCAACAGAATGAAAGCAGCAACAGGGTAGAAACAAGTCCCCCACCAACAGCGATAACAAATACAAGACGACTGGTTCAAAGACCACTATACTGGAAGAACTATGAGGCCCCACAGCTGGTATCCCAGCTGGTTCAAGCCCCACAGCTGGTATCCCAGCTTTACTACTGCTTGGCAAGCACAACATTTTCAGTGTGGTGCAGAGGGATTTATCTACATCACTCATTAACTTAATGCAAACTTCGAGCGAAACCCTAGTACACCACTAGTTAAAAGCAGGTGCTCCGTTGTCACAAAATTATTCCCCACCTTTGGTAACATGAAGGTTCATTCATGCAAGGCTACTAAACGCTCTGCACTCCACTGGTTTAAAGTCCTGACTTCCAACTGGCTCTGCACAGTTGGACCCTGCACATCTTAGTTAAACGCCACTGCGCAGCCAGAAGCCGAATCGGGGCCTAGATTTGGCTGATAGAATGCTGTCCTCCCACATGTTCTTAAATCACTGAATGGGATGAATCCATATCGAGCCACATGGGATGAAGCATGAAGAAGTGATGGTAATGAGTTTTCCACCCGCTGCACACTTCTGCTTATGACTTAGATTTTTAAATCTCCTTCCATGACTATGTTGTCTTGAGAAAGCTACTTCACATCAGATTGGATTTACATTCCTATACAGCTGTGAAAGAGGATGCAAGTGGTGGTCCATCTCTCTCCCTTCTTCTACCTATTGCTGTGGTTCCCAGGTCACCGACAGACCCTCTTATATGTCTGGGTGAAAGATATTCTTATTTCCTGTTTTTGTGGGTTCCTGAAAGAGTAAAAAGTCCATCCCCCATGTCTCTCCCACCTGACCACACATTTATACATCAAACTCCTCAAAGAAATGGAAGTTCGTTTTATTTGCCAACAGCCCTGGAAGATCTTGCATCATCATCTCAAGTCTCTTCAATCACACCCAGTTCCACCCCTCAACTTACTCCAAATCTATTTGCATCTCAGCATAGCCTTATTGTACTTATTAATCATGTCCATCCTCTAGTTATAGTGGAAAAATACAAAATGTACAAAAATAGCCTAAGAAAAGTTATTCTAGTGATATTTCCAGCCCAATTGCCCAGACCCAAAGATTCTGACAGTTCAGATAAGGCTTGAAATAGCATCTGGACTATTCAGTATTTATCTGAAAAAGCATTTTGAGGTTCACCCATCACAGTACTATGGTGCTGGGTTAGGGAAAAACATGGGGGGTGAGGTTGATTAGAGAGGATACAGAGGGTTTTGCAGAGATTGTGTATAGGGCTGCACAAGGTATATGCTCAACACTGGTGAAAAATCATATTTTTGTGAAAAAAAAATTAGATCTGTGAAGCAGTTGCCTTTTTATTTTGTTTGCTCCTTCAGCAGGTGGAAGATGTTGGTGTCTTAATGGATGCTCTGCTTTTATATGAAAAAAGGATAAGGCTACGTTTTAGTCACAGCTATTTTTAGTAAGGCTGTCGATTAATTGCAGTTAACTCATGCAATTAATTCAAAAAAATTAATCACGATTAATCACACTGTTAAACAATAGAATACCAACTGAAATTTATTAAATATTTTGGATGCTTTTCTACATTTTCAAATATATTTCAAATTACAACACAGAATACAAAGTGTACAGTGCTCACTTTATATGATTTTTTATTACAAATATTTGCACTGTAAAAATGATAAACAAAAGAAATAGCATTTTTCAATTCACCTCATACAAGTACTATAGTGCAATCTCTTTACCATGAAAGTGCAACTTACAAATGTAGGGTTTTTTTGTTACATAACTGCACTCAAAAACAAAACAATGCAAAAACTTTAGAGCCTACAAGTCCACTCAGTCCTACTTCTTGTTCAGCCAACCGCTACGAGAAATAAGTTTGTTTACATTTATGGGAGATAATGCTGCCCACTTCTTAATGACAATGTCACCTGAAGGTGAGAAGAGGCATTCGCATGGCACTGTTGTAGCTGGCATCACAAGGTATTGATCTGCCAGATGAGCTAAAGATTCATATGCCTCACATGCTTCAGCCATCGTTCCAGAGAACATGCTTCCATGCTGATGATGCTTGTTTTAAAAAAAAAAGCATTAATTAAATTTGTGACTGAACTCCTTGCGGGAGAATTGTATGTCTCCTGCTCAGTTTTACCCGCATTCTGCCATATATTTCATGTTATAGCCGTCTCGGATGATGACTTTTTAAGATCATTTAAAGGATCGTTTTAAGAGCACTTTCACTGCAAATTTGACAAAATGAAAAGAAAATACCAATGTGAAATTTCTAAAGATAGCTACAGCACTCGACCCGAGGTTTAAGAATCTGAAGTGCCTTCCAAAATCTGAGAGGGATGAGGTGGGCAACATGCTTTCAGAAGTCTTAAAAGAGCAACACTCTGATGAGGAAACTACAGAACCCAAACCATCAAAAAAGAAAATCAACCTCTGCTGGTGGCATCTGACTCATGATGATGAAATGAACATGCATCGGACTACACTGCTTTGGATGGTTATCAAGCAGAACCCGTCATCAGCACGGACACATGTCCCCTGTAATGGTGGTTGAAGCATGAAGGAACATATGAATCTTTAGTGCATCTGGCATGTAAATATCTTGCAACACTAGCTACAAAAGTGCCATGCAAACGCCTGTTCTCACTTTCAGGTGACATTGTAAACAAGAAGCGGGCAGCATTATCTTCTGCAAATGTAAACAAACTTGTTTGTCTGAGGGATTGGCTGAACAAGAAGTAGGACTGATTAACTTGTAGGCTCTAAAGTTTTACATTGTTTTATTTTTGAATGCAGGTTTTCTTTGTACATAGTTCTACATTTGTAAGTTCAACTTTCATGATAAAGAGATTGCACTACAGTACTTGTATTAGGTACATTGAAAAATACTATTTGTTTTGTTTTTTCCAGTTCAAATATTTGTAATAAAAAATAAAGTGAGCACTGTACACTTTGTATTCTGTGTTGTAATTAAAATCGATATATTTGAAAATGTAGAAAACATCCAAAAATATTTAAATAAATGGTATTCTATTATTGTTTAACAGTGCGATTAATCAGGATTAATTTTTTTAAATTGCTTGACAGCCCTAACTTTTAGTAAAAGTCGTGGACAGGTCACGGGCCATAAACAAAAATTCAGGGCCGGTAACCAGTCCATGACTTTTACTAAAAATACCCACCATGACTAAAAATTGGGCGGCGGGGCCCGGGGAAGGGGTGGTGGTGGTCCAGGAGCGCTGTAGGTGCTGCGAGAGGGGGTCGAGGTGACCTGGGAGACCCACTGGTACTGGGGATGGGGAGGGCCGGGCTGCAGTGTGGGCCCTGGGACCCCCCACTGGTGTTGGGGGAGGGAGGGTTGGCGGGGCTCCCTACCCAGCTCTGCGTCTCTGCAGCTCCTAGGTGGCGAAGGCAGGGGCCAGGGCAGGGGCTCCTCTGCTGCTCCTGCCACAAGCGCCGGCTGCCGTAGCTCCCATTGGCCGGGAACTGCAGCCAATGGGAGCTGTGGGGGCGGGGCCTGTGGGCGCCGGCAGCACACGGCACGGAGACCCCCCCAGCCCATCCGCCACCTAGGAGCTGCAGGGGGACCCACAACTCCAGGTAAGTGCCCCCCGCCAATCCCCTGAGCCCCTTCCCACACACCTAAACACCAGCCGCTGCAGAAGTCACGGAGATCAGGGAAAATCATGGAATCCATGATCTCTGTGACAGACTTGCAGCCTTAAATATGGGGCATCACTATGAACTAAATACTACTGTTATGGATGCATTAGAAGTCTATAAACAGATTATGCAGGGAGGAGAGGAGAGAGGCAATGGGGGAAATCTGTGAGCTTGTGCCATGAAGCAATGTTAGGCTCCTCCTTCAATGTTTATTTTCTAAAGCATTACAATACTTTGCTGGCAGCGAATTTGTTTGCACGCCTGTGGGGCTACATAGGACAGATCAAGGAACTGATGGAGAAATAAAGTACAATGTATCTTCCGTAAGCCACCACAATTATCAAAAGTGGATGGATCTCTGATTACAGTAGAGCTCATTACAACTGAAATTTATTAGGGCCAAATACAATACTGTATTCCCAAAACATTAGGACTGACAATTCCTTCCAAACATATATATGGTACAGAGGCCCATCAATCATCCTTTTAGGAGATTTTTACAGTTTCCGCTGGATCATCTGATTTTGGACATCTAGTAGGACAACTGCTATGTTCCTATGTAGCACACGGTTTCTATTGTTTGATTACTGTTTGTTAATGGTTATATTTAATAGAGGCAAGTTACACTAATACGCTTGGTAAATTTGCTGGAATGCACATAAGGAAGAGAGCAGGAAATCAAGAGAGCATCTCTGTTCTTCCATGGTAGGATGGATATATACAAATCATGTGTTAGTAAACTTGGTAGAGCCGAGCTCCCAGGGAAAGTCTCAAGGAGGATCAGAAGAGCACGTTGAAAGGAATCAGTGTGCTCTTATTCCCAAACAACCACTTGCCAGTTGCACCACTTAGGATAGGAATTGCCACACAGAGCAGTCTAAAGGAAAGTCTAATTTTGCCTCTCATAAATACCAGCATTTGATTATGGAAACCGTTGAATCAGGTCTGAGCTCTGCATCCACAAAGCCCAGCAGGGAAATGTCTCTCTACACATAAACTATGGTAATTTGTCCTTTCTAGCTTATACAGCCAGAATACTATTATACCAGTCTGAATTTAAATAAACTAATACAGTTCCTCTTTTGGGATCCGCAGTCAGGTTCTTCTCCATGGTAAATTAATATAATAGATTTCTGCTCTGGTGTCCGTGAGCAAAGTCTCCATGATGTGGAACCAAGACACCAAAAATCAGATAAGAATATATTGCTGTGGATGTGCGCCAGTTATAGAATTTCCTATAGCAGTATGACTAGGACACTAACATAACAATAATAAGTGTCATTAATTTTTTCCCTGAAGCTTTGATAATGTGGGATAAAATAGGCTATTCTTTTTAAAAGGAAAGACTAGTGAGATTGGTGAAAGATTGATCTTCAACTAATAAGCTTTAAAAGATATAATAAGAGAATAAATTACCACATTAGTAGGTGTTAAAATGTTAATAAATTAGGACCCAGTCTGCAAACACTTTACTATTAGGCTTAGTGCTTCCTTCTGTGAATAGTCACGTTGCTATGCGCCAACTCCAAACATCCAAAAATAATGAGCCAGCACCCAAATTAAGAGATTGACTTAAAAATGAGATTTTGTATAAACAGTAAATTTGGGGTTTTTTACTTGCCTTCTGATTTTTAGAGTGCACTTTGGCTACATTTTCAAATTTTCCTCTGCAACCATGACAACTAGAAACTATTTTTAAAGTGAAAGCTGGGATATTTATGTATTCAGATGATTCCAGGAGCTGGACTTCAAGAGAAACACCAACTATTGCATGGCTTACAACAAAACTGCAAAAGATGGCAATTTATCTTCACTGTAGTAAGCTAGTAGTAAACACTATGCCCTGTATTAAGTGTTCACAGGAGTGGGGCCTTAGGTAGCACACAAGGTTTTACCATTCATAGGTCCAACACTTGTCAGTGAAGTAGCTTTGACTTCACAGGAGAAGTCCCTATATGTTGTTAATTAGCATTTAGAACATAAGAACGGCCATACTGGGTCAGACCAAAGGTCCATCTAGCCCAGTATCCTGTCTTCCAACAGTGGCCAATGCCAGGTGCTCAGAGGGAATGAACAGAGCAGGTAACCATCAAGTGATCCATTCCCTGTCTCCCATTCCCAGCTTCTGGCAAACAGAGGTTAGGGACACCATCCCTGCCCATCCTGGCTAATTGCCATTGATAGACCTATCCTCCATCTGGAAATTTAAATCTGGAAATTTCTGAATTACTGAAGTCAATGTATTTTTACTTTGGAATTTTCCAGACAATAACTCTCTCCCTTCCATAGGTCAAAGAATAAGTACTAGAGTGAGGTTCAGGAGCAGTCTTGAAATCTCAGGCCTCAGTCTACATGGGAAAAGTAAATATTTTAAGAGCTGCAAACCTCAATCTCTATGAAGAAGAGATCACTCTTCCTCTGTCTATACATACAAACATTCATAAATGTTTGTGTGTGCACATGTGCGCATGCACACACACTTTCCACTGGTGAATCTATGTAGGGCGCTCACTCTGACAAAAAGGACAGCCACCATCCTCTTCTGGATTAAAAGAAAGTAGCTGTAACACTTTCCATTGAGAGCTATGAAATATAATCTTTATAGAAACAGCCAACAAAACACTTGCTAGGGAAAAAGTGTGGACAGAGGGATAACAGCGAATGCCGTCTTTTTATATAAAATGGAAAAAAGTAAAAAAAACAAACAAACCCCAAAACATTAGGATTCAGATTAGAAGCACTTGGAAGCACACTGCCATTTTATATCTACAAGGCTAGTAAAATGTATTTTAGTTAAACTAAGCTAGAGTATGTTTTACAATTGACTAACATGATAGACATAAGATAGCATCAAATTAATTGTTAATCCTGGTTAGACTAGTCTTGAGGTTAACACCTGTCATTAGCACATAAAAGAACATTCTGTTTCGTACCACTAATCTATGCAAATATATGAGCAGGCCTCAGCAAGTTATTGTAACCACTTGACATCATAACTAAATTTCTTTTCTCCGACTGTGTCACAATACGATCTGTAATGCAAACACACCAGCTTCTCCACAGAACACAGTTGCTCTACTTTCCTGCTAACACAATTGCCTCCCAACTGATGATAGCCTAGCAATACAAAATACTTGGTTGTTAACTGCTGTTGTGACAAATAATACTATTTTGCTGACACCCCCATTTTATTATTGACACATGGAATTGCTTTGCCATTATCTAATTTTAACAACACATAGTAAATAGCAATTGTGAACCTGTCACAATACTCACTGCTTTAGCAGATCTAAATTAAAACCTATAATGAAGCCATCTTATTACTAACACAGTCCTGTCAGACTCTGGTAAGTAAAGACAAACTACTGTCTTTATAGGACTATTATCAGACTCATTTTCTAGCAGATGCTGTCATGCTTTCGCTTTTCAACTACAAACCCCACTATAATAATCCTCTTTATAACTAGGTTTGCTTATTACATTCTTGGCTCCCAATGCTGGTGTTATAAAGCAGTTTAAGTGTACTACTTTAAAGATTAGGGGAATACAATATTAAATATTACAAGACAATTCACCCCCCAAAAAATTAATACATCATTAACTCTGTATCAATATACTGGAGTCCTCGACTATCTATTACCAGCTTCTCTTGCAAGAAGTACTGATTGTGAACAAGTACTACACATAGAGACTGATTTTGCAAAACAACCACTGGAAATGTACCTTCAAAATTTGCAAAGTGTACTTGTTTGCATGCACAGAAACCATGCAACTTATATGCTTGGGTACACAGACAGACATTTAGGCACATAGTTTTCCACTTGCAAATGACCATTTTTCACACATAAATGGATATATGGGCAAGTACTGTTGATGCAAATTAAATACAATTTAAGAAAGCTCTTTGAAAATGTAGTCCACAACAGATAAGGCTCTCCAAACATTTAAAAAGAAACTGGAGCCCAGTTTCCATTATTTTTCTTTATTACAATTTACACATATTTTAAAATATATAAATAATGTCTAGATTTCTTTGTTCTAGTCTGGCATAGGCTAGTATACTTTTGCACTGCATGTGAGAGCTAATCAAATAAATCATATTTTTCACAATAATTAGCCTGACATAACTCGTTTGTGCTGAAGACATTGCAACAGAGTTCTTACTTTTGTCCAGTCTATGAACTAATCAATATCATATTACAAAAAAGCACTTGACCTCATGTGTCCCTACTGGAAACCAAGAGAATCCTCAATATGCCTAGCTTTTAAAACATTAGTGATGTGTATTTAATGAGAAACTCCTTTTGCACTTTTATTACCCAGTGACATTTAGGAGCTTATCCTGATTTCATTTATGCCCAATGTGTCTTGGTATTGTACTTAATGTATATGAAAAAAGTGATATGACCAAGATTTCATTTACATTGTGCAATGGCAATAGTCAGCCTTTTAGAATGTGAGGGGTGATCTCACTGAAAGCATCAGGTGCAGACATTGGAGAGCTGGGAGAGTGTGGAAACTGAGCCATATAAGAAGTTACAAGGTTTTGCCTTTCCAAGTTACTGTATGAAAAACTGATGCATAAAGGTAAATTAGCTCCACTGGAAACTCTTTTGACTGACATGCATCAGACCAGCCTGAGTCTGACTAAATTCAGGAGAGCTTTAGACCCAAGCTATAGTTTTTGTCCCCAATTCCAGTCTCAAACTGAACCCAAATCCAATCTGAACAAAGGGCTTCTAACAAACCACAACAAAGGGCTACCACAACAAGTCTAAGTGCTTAGAGCACTCTAGCTTCCCTGCTCTGACAACACGCCTTCTGCTTCCCAGTCCCCATAGCAGGCCCTAATATCCTCTCAGGTCGTCTTCCTCACCTCAATGGACTCTCTGATCCAAACTTTGTGGCTCCATGGCCCATCCCAGCTCAAGGCCTGTCTACGGGTATGTCTACACTACGGGATTAATCCGAATTTATATAATTCGAATTTAGGAAACCGATTTTATAAATTCGAATGTATTCGGCCACACTAGGCACCATTAATTCGGGGGTGTGTGTCCAAGCTACCGTAGTAGCATCGATTTCCAGAGCGTTGCATTGTGGGTAGCCAATAACATTGAATTGCCAATAACATCGAATTGCGGCCACACTAACCTTAATTCGGATTAACAATACCGATTTTGATGCTACTCCTCTCGTCGAGGAGGAGTACAGAAATCGAATTAAAGGGCTCTTTAATTCGAATTAAATGGCTTCGTTGTGTGGACGGGTCAAGCGTTAATTCGAATTAAAGCAGCTAAATCCGAATTAAAGTCGTAGTGTAGACCAGGCCTAATTAATATATGCACTTCCCTCCAATGGAACTGGGAGTTTTGCATGCACAAGGACTACAGAATTAGGCTCTTTCATTGGCCATATTATCTCAGAATATATGCTCCAACAGATTAGGCACAAACAGGGATTTCTTTAGCATCGGCCAGAAAAGGCTTTTTTTTTTTTGCACTCATTTGCTTCCCTACTACGAACAATCCATCTCTGCATTCAGGCTTGAGTTTTGCAGTGTACTTCCGAGCATTTCAAGCATAATGAAGAATAGCTTTTTGTTCCCCATTCTTATCTTTGTTTATTTTATTTCAAGGCTTCTGCTTCAGAAATTTGTGACTAGAGATCAAGCAAATAAAAGGGAATTCTGAAGCACCTATTTGTAATCTACGTTCAAAGCACAGGTTCGTCTAAAATCTGCCCCAAAGCCAGTACATAGGCACATATTTGGGGAATCCATAAATTATGGGACACATTTTTTGGTGATTACTCCCTTGTAACACTGAAACATGCAAAATGAAGGACCCACCCACTCCATAATTTGTTACATAGCTTAGGGGCAGCCCCTTTTGGACATTCTTTACACTACTGTTGTGCAGACAATACAGCCAACTTGTCTTTCAGGAGATAAATATGTAGATTATATGTGCCTGACACTTAATCAGAGAGTAAGGTTTATCTTGTTAAGGCAGTGAACTGAAATTCAGGAGTCATGGGTTCATTTTCTAGCTATGCCGCGGCTTGGGCAAATCACTTGATCTTTTCTCCCGTCCACCCTTTGTCTGCCTTGTCTATTTAGACAAGGGGCAGGGACTTTCTTGTACTGTACATTTTGATAGGCAAATGTAGAATCCCTAGAATAATGGGGCCCTGATACACATAGAGCCACTAAATGCTACTTCAGTACAATAAAGTCAAACACAGATGCACTTCTGAAAACATTAATACTCTGTATGTTGTTATACTTGCGCAGCCTGATTTTATTTTACAGTTCTAATTTAACTTTTATTTTTTAAATTGAGTTGAATTTTGGTCTTCTTTGCATTTTGGGGCCCATACAGACAACCCCAAGTATTACAATATGACTATTATCAAAGATAATCTTAGTAGTATTGCTTGCCTTACTTACAGCCTAAGTAACAATTTCCACATTGATTTAAATACTTTAGATAATCCACCTTTATGGCAGGCAAGCAATAATCTCTCTAAATCTCATTAGATCACAGCTCTGTTGTTTTATATACTAGTTTAAATATTACAGATAATCTTCTATTTGACCAGCTAATATTTGACATATTATGCAACAGTTTTACAATAACATTGGATTTGTTCTCTTCTATATTTACAAAGCTGATCAGAAGTTTGCACTACATGCTATTTTTAACTACATGCCAGTGATGCTGGAACTAGGGAAGGTCGGGGTGCTGCCGCACCCCTCTTGCTTGAAGTAGTAATACCAAATACATGGTTTCCATCATCAGCACCCCCATTCTAAACATTGTTCCAGCACCCCGCTACAGGCCCCATATTATGGATTTCCCATTTAGATCTGGGGCTGTCAAATGGAACTACGTATCCTTTAGAAAATGTCTATAACAGCCACATTTAATCCACTTTAAAATCAATTAGAAGATAAAAAGGACCACATTTTTGTCCTTGAATGCATGAGTGGGACTCTCACTGAAGATAACAAGAGCCCTGCAAGCACATCTGAGGGCAGCAATTTACCCTATAATTACAACTGTTGGAGTATAGTGCACAGGGAGCCCTATCCCACTACACTGAAACTATTGGGAAAACTATTTTTGTACTGGGAACAGGAGGAGTCCCAAGTTAAACAGCATACAGTAGCCCATATCATGTCATCAACTTTTACACTGAACAGCCCATTGAAACAAACAGGAGCTCTTCTTAAAAACTGATGGTAATTATATACCCTGTGCTTGGGACCATTTCTGCTTTTATTCAATGGCAAAACCTCACATAATATATTAGGAGTAGGATTAGGTCTTTTATAACTACAAAATATTTTTGGGCTTATGGCATTACAAACATTCTACTAATGATGGTGTGCATATTTTTAAAGTGCAAATAACTAGACATACATTGATGGCACTATATAAATAATGTGTTTTACAAAACCCAGAACAACATAAGAAGATGTGTGTAATTTTGCTAAATGGAATAGATATGCGAGACAAATAGTTAATGCTACAGTGGAAAGATTGACTTCTGCCACTAAACTGTCACACTTTGCATTTCCTTTAAAAAAGGGCAATATTCCCAAAGAGCCAACAGAGAACACGCATGTTTTTCTTGTTTTAAAATATTTTCTACAATAGGTACTGTATTATTTACGGTAAATGGACTACTTTCCATCAAAATCCATTCAGTATGTTAGGTCAATAACATTTTATTTAAGCAGCATATATTGATAATTAATTATTGCTTTACAGGTTATTAACACGGGCCCAGTAATGGGAACTCTTACTTAGATGAGTAGTTGCATTAAAGCCCATGGATCCACTCAGGCAATAGGGTTTGCAAGGCAGTGACCTATATTACCACTTTTAACAGATGTCTTATTGAGTTCATATTTAGTGGGATTTGCTCCCTTCCTTCCCTGTGCAGTTTCCTTTTATTCAGTTCACACCTTTCTTGATGGTCTGTAAACTTCCTCTACTGCCTGTTGATGTTTCTACCATGTTATGCCATGTCCTCACTTGCTGTTTTACCGATTGAGGGTCCCAATCCTGCATTTTCCAATAAATTGGGATTACTACTATGCTAACAAGATATCCCAGAGCACTCTGAATGCCGAACAGACTTAAGAGCCAGAAAGGCAAGTGTGTATTTGGAGCAGAAGGTAGTATGGGTACACTGAGAAGGCTTCCCAAACAAAAAGATACGCACACCCCTTCTGGATGCATTGCCTATTGCATCACTCACCAGCTTCAGATCTAGAGCTGTGTAGTAATGAAGTGGCACGTGCATAGTGTAAAACTTTACATCCCCTCTCGCTAACTTTGGTTTTAGCTCTTCATTTTGGAATTTAACTCAGGCAGGAATGCAGGCAAATAGATCTCCAGTTACTGCTGCTCAGCTCCTACACCAACCACCAATGGTACCCAGAGCATTTGTGCTTCTGCATATGGAATAGCCCTTCTTTGTGGGAGGCATCCTCACTTTCCTCTTCTAGTTTCCCTTGTGGAAAGCTCCCACATACCTGCAGCGTGCATGGGGAGTTAGAGCTATTGACTCTCCTGAGCCTCTGTAAGCCAGCACAGGATTTAGTGTCTTGTGGGCTCAGTCACCTCTGATCGTCAGCTCTATTCAGTGAGGAGCTAAACAAGAAACTGCCACGAATGGGTCAACTCAAAATAAGGCTTCTTTTCTGAGAGCAAGACGAAGAAAGAGAAGCCATTATTTATTTATTTATGAAAAACGCCTAATTACCTCAGTCAAAATATCTGCTAAAAACCAGCCATTAAAAGATGACTTATTAGAAACCTTGCAGTGTGATGCTGACTGTTTCTTTAAAAACATTTTAAGAGAGGTTAGTGTTTGTGCAAGCACATGTCCAAGTAAGGGCCCTAAAGTGCAAACTTTTCCATTTTTCCGCAAAACACTAGTACTGGTAATGCCACCTTCCCCCAAAGCACCTTGCCCCTGTGCCTTAGTTCGGAGCAGGAGGGACCGCTCCATTCAAATCTGTCTCTCTCTACAGCAAAGATGGCATCAGCTGCAACTGTGGTTTTTAGGATGCGGACCCCAGTTCACTACAATCTGACAGCAACCACCAATTTGTTTCACAAAGGCCACCAAATAGCCATCAAATGGCAATAACTTTCAGTCACTATCAATCTGGAATGCATTAGAAAGAGCAACTTGGAGGTCCCAGTCTTCATGTTACTAATCCCTTGAGCGGTATCATGGATCTCCTTCCCTTACCGACATTTTATTATCAGAATAATTCTAGGCTGATCCAACCTATGCAAAACTATGGAAACTGTAACAGACCAAAGTAAAATTTTGTCATTTGGTGACTCCTGAGTCAAGTGGAGGAAATGCACTTTATCTTCACAAGCCACAAGCACAGAATATAAAACACAATGTATTCTCTGCAGGTAGACACAAGTAATGGCTCCTGCACACTTTATTAAATAAGCACTATGACAACTAACAACTACCCAAGCTCTACAGAACCTCCTCAACTTTCTTCCTGAAAGGTAACCAGTTTGTATGCCATTGTGTGGCGGAGTTCATTGACGCTAGCCTGTGCAAAGAGGAGGTCACAACAGCAAATCTCTGACTCTCCCTGACAGGACTACAAGACGCTTTTCTGCATTCCACCATCTTTCACTTGATTTAAATGAGCCCAGTATCTCCATATCTGGCTGCAACAGTTGTGTTTTATTTTTGGAAATGAGTCCAGTCTAGGCATGATGTAGCAGTGACACATCCCCTAACAACAGGCATGTAAAAAGCAGGCTAGACAGCAATTTAGATAATCTAGGCAGCAGATCTTGCCCTAACAGACACAGCTAACATGCTCTCTTGGCTGCACACACTCATGCACATCTGTTAAGGTGGCACTGTGCCAATTACAATTTGATCAGACTGTTTTATCAGGGCATATGCACTATGCACGTGTTGACTTAGATGGGCAGGTTGCATAACAGTACATATCCTAAATGAGACCTCTTTTATATAGCAAGACCCTTCCATGTGTTAGTAATGAAACACTGGCATCACAAGACTTTTTAATCCTCCACATATCTGTTAAACTTAGATCAACAGGGGAAAGGGAAAGATGTGAAAATAACATGCAAAGCCAATTCTGGCTGCTAAAATGACAATCTACATGTTTAATGGAAAAGAATGTCTCACAGGGATTCTATTGTTCTATTTTAATTCCCTGGTGTCACTGTCAGCCATGGGAGTGTCTACAACCAATAGTGCACACAGAAAGGTTTAAGACAGAACTTTTTCATTTGTCTTGAAAACTCACTATGAGACAGATGACATGCCATCCTCACTAGCCCAAGTGACTAGTCAACAAAACAGTACACAATACTCTTTCATATGGTACAAAACAAAACCCAGATTTCACAGGATGACGTCTGACTGTACAAAGAACAGAGGTAGGTAAAAATCACAGAAGACAGTTCATCTGTGAGCTACATACAGTTCCTGGATAGTAATACCTGACCTGGTTGGTTTCAATTATCTGATCCAAAGCCTGTAAATGTTTGATGCAAGAGTGTAAATGGGAATAAATAAAGGTGTATATTTCCATTTAAAGATGAGTCTCGCTCCAAGAGCACTCTCCTGTGAGGTGACCTCAATTCTTTTTCTGAGCATGCTCACCTATCCATATGCCATCTTCCATATATACAGGCATGATTACTTGCTCTACATTATGTAAAAGGTAGTGGGCAACACATGAACCAAACACAGCCAGAATAATGCTCAATATCTTGACAATCTTCACAATGCAGAACAAAAAGGGCCAGATCCTGCTACCACTAAAGTAAATGGAATTTTACAACTGACCTCAATGGGAGCAGGATTGGGCCATAATATAGTAATAATTACTCTGCTGAAAGAAAGAAAGAAATTAGCTTAGAAAGGCTTCCCAGTGTTTGCTTAGTGTTTGCATTTGCAAGTTTTGTTAAAAGAAATTGTAATATAATCACTTTGAATGCTAAAAGCTAAAATGTAGAATTCTTTGCACAGCAGTTGACATTAGCTTTCTTCTGTCCGAATTCTGCATACAGGTCTATGTGGGATCAATGGCTTGCCCACACAGGTCAACTTGTAGCATTGAGGCTATTATAGAAAAATTGTAACATTTTACTTTATGAATGTTGTTACTACTCAAAACCAAAACAAAACAAAAAGCACAGATGTAGAAAATGACTTTGAAAATGTAACACTGTGTAGTTTATACCTACATAAAAAGCTCTGGCTTCTATCTTACTCCCAGTGGAGTTCCCCAAAAATAGTGCAGGATTGAGTCTTAAAACTTGATTCTTTCAGCACTTAAATATATAAATAAATTTACTCAGATACTTAACTATTTGCAGAATTGGACCCTTAGTTTTTACTACCTTAATTACATTTCTTTCTCCAGCTGGTCTGCACTACTATATTTCAATAAAGGTAATAATTTAAAACTATTTATAATGTTGTCATGACAGAGACTCTGAAGTGCTTTAGAGCCACTTGGTCCATTCCACCACTCCCACATGTAAAGGTTTTATTATGATTTAAAATTGTCTATCCTTTAATGCATACACAATTGCAACCCCTATTTTAATCCATTACTTTCAACACAACTTATGTCTACTTTTATCTATGAAAAGATAAATCCATGATAAGCCTTTAAAGACAACTGGAACATCCATTGAAGTAAAAGGTAAATGTTTATTACAGGTGCAATTGAAAACAAATACCAATAATAGAGGCCAGGAAACTCTCTCTGGTAGCTACAATGACTAGGCCAAAAGAATCTGCAATACCGGGGGCCAGTAATGGAATTTTCCCCTTTACTAGCAGATATAATTTGCTGATGCCAGGTGGAAAGGAAACCGATGTACTCCACAAACAAACAAACCAACCCTGATCCTCCAAACCCCCCATTTCCAACCCATTCGACTAGGGCTCCCCACTAGAGGCCTGTTCTCTTAGCTCCCAAATCCCTTTTGCTTAGAGGATTTTGACTGTGTGCCACGCTGAATCATAAGCGGGGGGAAAGGGGCAGAGTCCTAAGAGCCTCCCAATACTACTAACGCCCCGGGGCTCACTTTATGGCAGGGCCAGTTTTATGGCCCTTTATTTCTCCCTATAGAAAACGGAGCCCGGCTCGGCTCCTTGCGCTTCCCCCCGCGCCTCGCTGGGTGTCGCTGCGCTCCCACCGCGCTCCCCGAGCCCGCAGGGCACCTACCTGATCCGTGCTGCTGGCGGAGGATGGCGGCCTTGCCAGGAGGGGGCGAGGCCGAGGAGGACGCCGCGGTGGTGGAGGCGGCGGATGAGGCGGCGGCCGCGGCCCCGGCCCCGACTCCCTGGGGCGGCAGCAGGCGCTTCTCCAGGCCGGGCTCGGCGGTGGCCCTGCTGGCCGGGCTGTACCTGCGCGGCCCGCTGCTCTGGATGTGCGAGACCGCCTCGGCCGCCTGCATGTCGGGCGGGGAGAAGCGCGACAGGACCCGCAGCAGCGCCTGGGCTTTGTGCTCCTGGGTCTCGTCGTCGCTGTAGTCCGACACCCGGCACTCGTACACGCCCTCGTCCTGCCGCCGCACGCCGGACAGCCGCAGCCGGTGCGAGATGTCATTGCCCTGGACCCGCACCGTCTGCAAGAGACCACAGCCCGCGGGCCGGTCACTGCCCCGCGCAGCCCCGCCGGCAGTCAGCGCACCTGCCCGCGTCCCAGTGCGCCTTCCCGGGCGTCCCCAGTGCGCGTCCCTCCGTCCCAGTGCACCTCCCCTCTGATCTCCTCCCCGGGCCCGTCCCAGTGCACCTCCCCCTGCCCAGCGCACCTGCCCGAGCCTGCCCCAGTACACCTCCCCCCATCTCCCCGAGCCTGCCCCAATGCACCTCCCCTCTGATCACCACCCACCCATGGCCTGTCCCAATGCACCTCCCCCCCCCCATCTCCTCCCGGAGTCTGCCCTAATACATCCCCCACCTTTCCTCCCTGAGCCTGCCTCGATGTACCTCCCCAAGTCTACCCCAATGCACCTCCCTCTGCCCCCAAGCCTGCCCCAATGCACCTCCCTCTGCCCCCAAGCCTGCCCCAATGCACCTCCCCCGCCCCAGTGCACCCGACCTTTCCCTCCTGCCCCAGCCCCAAGCCTGCTCCTCCCAGAAATTAATGCACCTCCCCTCCCACCTGCTTCATCACCTCTAAGAAATTGGAGGATCTCCTCTCCCCCCCAATAACCAAACATGTAGCAAGGAATTCCACCCTCTACCTCATCCCAGGCAGAGACTATATTTGTCCCCTCCTCCTCTTCTCTGTAGTGCTGTGGGTTGTATAATTATCTGAGACCACCCCAGCTCCTCTCCAAAATAAAATCTCTCTCGTTCTGTAATCCAGCTCCTCCTCAAAATAAATTACTAAATCACTGAACCTATCCCAGCCCTTCCAAAATTAAATGCAATAAGTGATGCATATCTAGTCAAGCACAAAGCTACCGAATCCACCACTTCCAATGTACTCAACAGTGCACCCACCTATGGCCTCATCCACCCTCAGCTCCAGAAGTAAATGCATCTCTTTCCTCCCCCACCCCCAAAATCAAACACAAAAACACACCACCATTGCTCCTACTCCATTATCTTCCATAAATAAATACGTTAAGCACTGCATCTCCCCAAGTAAGTCAAAAACCCAGCCACCAATTCCAGTTCTTCCCTTCCAAACTAAATGCACCTCTCCACAGCACTCAAATAACCAGTCACTAATTCTGTCCCTCCCTCTTCCCAAAGTTAAAACATTAAACATGCCATCTTCTTTCTAAATTTATTTTTAAAAAGCCACTAATCCTGCCCTCATCCTTTCCAAAACTAAAGGCATCTCCCATCTAAAACCAGTCAGCCACTAATCTTCCAATTGCCTTTCTAAAAATAAATCCGAGTAGTAATCTTCCCCCAAAATGAAAAACAGCCCCTCCCAACTCCAACACCTAGCCTGCTAAAAATAATGCATTTCTTCTCTCTTACCCCCTACAAACCACCCAGCCACTAACCTTTCCCCTCCCTTCTAAAAATACACACCTTAACGAATACATCTCTCCCTACCCCCAATCCAACACAAAATACCCAAATACCTTCATATGTAATGGCCAGACTGCATACACCATCCCCAAGTCTGACACCCTAGCTATTACCTAGTGCCTTCTACCCATTATAAACACAGGATGAAGGATCAAATTCTGCTGGCTTTACTGATTGCCTTTAATTTCAGTGGGACTATTAGCCTGAGTGAATTAAAGATCTCATCTATCTTTACTCCCAACTGCAGTGTTTAATCTCTGCAAGATTCTCCCTACCTTCCCTAGCACCCTTTTCTTACTCCCACTAGCCTGCACAGATGGAAACAGAAGAGTGACAGTGATGGGATTAATGCCAAACAAATAAATGGGCCTGCTCATGCTCCCAGTGAAATCAGTGACTGGATCGGGCCCCAAATCAACAGAATTTGGATATAATGTGCTATAAAGAAATTTGACATTGCTGGGGGGAGTGGTGGGTTTTCAGTAGTGGAGGCAGCCAAATGAAAAACAGACTTATCACTTGATCTGACCTCCAGTACTTTCCAGGTGAGATCAAAGAAGGGGAGAAAAAACAAATACCTCTTGCCTGGATTTGCAAGTAATAAAACTTGACAGTTAAAATAGCAACAGATGGTAACATTTTGATGGAGATATGGCACACCAAGGAGAGGAAAAGATGCACATGCCCACTCTGCTCCACCATTTCTGTTGCTCTAGAGGGTTAAACTGGCTGAAATAATGTGTTGGGGTGTTACAAAACCAGCATGTACATATAGAAATTGTGCATCACTCAGTTTGATCTGCACTTACGCTGATTTTAGTTGCATCCTTATTTGTTACCTAAAAAAGCAGAGAAGGAAACATGTTAGACTAGACTCCTAAAGCATATTAACATTATTATAAGCACCCACGTCCCCAGCTAAACAGATGGTAGGACAGAGATCTTCAGTGCAACGTTCATAACTTGTTTCAAACTGATTGTGCGTGACTATTGGGAGAATTTGGATTTGATTTAATCAATTAGTGCTTAAGGAACAGGATTGCTTTGGTAAAATGTAACTGGGCTTATTAGATGCCTGTAGTAAAAGTTTTGCCTTGCTAAGGGATATATGTCTGCAGAAGAATATTTGCTCGTTGTATAAACTGAGCGACGGTAATTGTAAAAAGACCAATTACATTTGAAATAGCCATTGTAGGCAGGGGTGGTTTTTTTCTATGGTAGTGCAGAGTTGCTCATGGAAATGACTTGGGAAAGCCAGATCCTGAGTTGCTTTAGTGCAGGGATGAGGTCCCTAAACAGCACAAGATCAGATGCAGCTCATCAGTTTTTGAATCTGATTATTTCCTTGTTACAATCAACTTTATTGTAAAAAGAAATGATGCCTCTGATCTCTCTGATGCGCCTCCCAAGGAGATAGTCATTTTCTGGGCATTCCCTGTCACCATTTATTGTAAAAGCAGCTCACAGTTTTATATAAGGTTAAAGGAGACATTTAAATCCAAGCGATTTATTTCCCTCTCTGACAACAGACTTACATTTCCCCCAGCTAGACGGCATCACATTAGTTCGGAGTCTATATGCTTTGCATCTATATTTGAGCCTGGCAGGAAAACAAGCCTGCCATATAGATAGGACCTGGTGTAGGCATTAGAGGCTCCTCAGGGAGTATCATCAGGCTTAATGGCTCTGTGGTAGGAAAAGGTCAGAAGCTGTATATACTTTAGAAAGACACATCTTGGAATTTCTGCTCAAGACTTCTCTGCTGTTTAACCTTGTTTATATACTGGGCAGCATTATGCTGCCCATAAAGGGTGTTGCGCCAAGATTTAGGCTGCAGAATAAACTGGGTGTCAGGGAAATGCAGCCTAGACATTAAGACTGGAGCCGATATTGCAGCCAAGAGGCCTTCTGTGGGTTGAGAAAGAATACACAAGATTTAACCTGCTTTCCTTAAGGCATGTTAATCACTTCATTTGAGTATGTAAATAAATCATCCCACTGCAGAATTGTCCTGCAGGATCTCCAGCTAGGAGCATATCCCTCTCCTCCATCTGTTCTTATTAATCATCTACATAGAGGAGCTCATCTTGTTTAATCAACCTCTCCCACGTTTGTTCGTAGTGATTTCCAGCTCGGTTCAGACTAGCACAGTTTCGCAGTTGCCTCCTGTTTATCCCCGCTTTGTAATGTAATACACTAAACCGATTTAAAGCTGCTCTCTGCGTCTTAACGATGGGGCTCGCAGTGAGACAGATATTTATCATTCTTTAAGAACACGTTTACAATCCCCAAGGTGCTGTCAGATTCTAGTCTCTCCTCCACTCCACGGGCGAGTTTAGGACCCCTGGGGATTCCTACCTACTTCACGGGATGTAACGGGGAAGCTCCTTTCACCGGCAGTGTCTGTTAGCGTTATTTAACCACTCTCTGCGCATGTTGCACTTAATGAATATGTGTTTCCGTGGCACTTTTGTTACCTTGCTTCTGCTGCCAGGGGCACTGATGGCTAATTCATGGGCAAGTTCTCTGGCTGGTTCTTTAAGGTACCACCACTGGATTTCCAAGGAGTAAGAGGTGGATCCGCTGGCCCGAAAAGCACAAGGCATCTCAATATCATCTCCCTCCCTAACAGTCACATCTTTGGGAACTTCAGTAAATGTAGCTGGGAGGAGAAGATAGAATTACAAGGGCTGGTTAACAGGAGAGATTAAGAGACAAAATCAGTCCGGTTCGTCGTAATCTGATCTGCTTTAACTCGAGGGCTAAACGCTGTCGGGTAAATGAGTGTCTCGCGACTCAGCGGCTAAAGACCGAGCTCGGCCGCCTGGCTCAGTGAGAACACAGGGAGCTTGGTTCTCCTTCACCCCGCAGCCTGGGCACCTACTGGTGCATCCGCGCCAGTGACAACGGAGACGAGTTTGGGGAGTGTTTGACAGAAAAACTCCTCTCCGAACATGAAAAAACGATGTTCAGATCCCCAGGGCCAAAAATCTGTCACACAAATCGACAGCCAACACCTGCATGTTTCAGATCGCTCTCCTCCAACCAGCCCGCTAGCGCTTGCAGGCAGGCAGGCTGCAGTCCCGCAGATCCTGGTGTGCCCTGTGCCTCCTGGCTTCAGAGAACTAACCCCCCAGTGACCACCTGCAATAGCCATAGCGTCACCCTGTTTTCCTCTTCTGTATAACCCCCCCCCCCCCCATAACATAAGCTACACACACAGTAAAGTTCTTACACCACAAAGGCGCAAGCCAGTTACGTCTATTGCGCTCAATAGCGATCGGTGACAGGAACATCGGATCGGATAACGTAACACAGATTGTTATCTGACGGCAACAGATTTTCGAAGGAGAATGAGGTTTTTACCGAGTCAAACACACGGCTCCCTGGCCACTTGCCCTTCCCAGCCCCCTTAGATTTCTCCGCGCACGGTTCTATTGGCTTCCTTTCTAGCAAGCTGTATTTGGGGTGGCGATTTGCTATAGGAAGAAGCGAAAGTTTGCTACTTACCGTTTACTATGAACAGCAGGGGTGCATTGAACATCAGGTAACAAAGGGCGCCGAACAGCCCTCGATTTTCCATTTCATATATGGAAACTTCAGGGTGGAGGGCAAGTCGTGAATTTAGCGTGACCACAACACAGCTAAGAAATCTGCAATCCCATTGCAAAGAGAAGCCGCGTCTCCGACACTAGTCCAGGGGTAAGACTCTTTCCAAAAAAAAAAAGCCAACAGCCACCCAGCTAACTTTAAAAAAATAAATAAATTTGGACGCAAGTATAAAATCCACAGCAGGCTGATCGAATGTGCTGTCGGGAGGAAGGGTAGTTCCTGAGGATGAAATTATAAATCTTGTCTCTGGTATTTCCCCCCCGCACTGGATTCTCCCCAACACTAAGCGGGATTCAACTTCCTTGTGTTGAATAGGATTTTTTGCCGTCCAGAAGCAGGGGCCGGATCCTGAGCTCCCCTCCTAGACCCATCACTCACAATGGCCAGTCTGGTCTCGATTTTCAAGGAAGGTCTAAGGAGGCGGCAGGGGATTATTCGCTTCACTCTCAATCTGGGGAGCAATCGATCCTTTCCTGTTTGTGGCCCGGGGTGTGTCTGCCGGCGGTGGGGATGGCAGGTCCAAATCCGCCGTTTGCTTCTGGTGCGATGTGCAGCCCGGCCCGGGCACGAAACCACAGGCTTCCCCCCCGCCACTCTCACACCAACACGCGGTTCGACCTATGAGAGGGAATTTCAGGATCTGACGTCCCCGCGTAATGCAGCCCCGAAAACACAAAGAGAATTAGACCGCTTGGGTTGTGCTCCCATCCCTGCAACCAAGCAGCGCAGCAAAAAGCGCCCACAGTTTGTGTTGACAATTCCCCAAACAAGGCAGGATCCCTGCCCCCCCTGCCGCCCTCCGCGCCTTCGGGTCTCGTTACACGTTTGCTAGCCGGGCTCGGGCTGGGGGATGTTCCCTCTGCTACAGGATTCAGCCAGTTCCCCCCTTTACTCCCACAGCGGCGCGTCCCCGATCGGCACTGGGAGCCCCCCAGTGCGGAGCGACCCGAGCCGAGCGGATCGCCCGTGAATACGGCTGGGGCCCCAGAACAGCTGGACTCCAAGTTACCAACATCTGGATGTTGTTCACCAGGCCGGCCAAGCTCCCGGCCCGGCCGGACGCCGATGCACACCCACTCCCCAGTGAACTGTAGTGGGCAGAAATAACTCCCCGCCCCGGCGTCTGGCCGGTCCCTCTCTCCGCTCACCCCCGGGCGGTGCCGCGGGGCAGCCCGCAGCCTCCGCAATCCCCGTCTCCTCCGCCTTACCTGGGGCTCCCGCCGCCTCGCCCACTGCCAGCCCGGCGCGGCTGCTGCCCCATGGCGGGCAAAGCTCGGCGGGGCGAACACGGAGCCGAAGTGCCCGGCGGACCAGCAGCGGTAACCCGGGGCGCACAGACCGAGCGAGCGGTGCCCGAGAGCGCCCAGGGGTCCCGGCGCGCTGCCCTGCCCAGGTGCCGCGCTCGGAGCCGGGGGCTGGGGAGACACAGACTAGTTGATTCAGAGCAAGGCAGATTTCCGGTTGGGCCCCCGGGCGGGAGGGGGTGTTTCCTGCCCTCATTTAGGGAGACAGACCGTCCCCGCTCCCCCTCCCGCCGTCCGCCCCCTCCGGCGGCTGGCCCAGGCAGAGCTCGGGTCCCCGGCGGCGCAGAGCCGCCCCTCGCCCCCTGCAGCAGCTGGGGTGGGCGCTTGGACAGCGGCCAAGGTGCCAACAGACTCGGCCGAGCGAGCTTCGCCTCGCCTCCTCGGCCAGCTGCCCGGACAGGGGCAGAGAAACGCCCCTGCCGCAAACACCCCCTGGGAAGTGAAATAACGATGGCGGTGCCAGGGACTGACCCGGAGACCCAGATCTCTGCGGGCGCTTCATTAACTCCGGGGCTGGCCGGGCAGCTCACACGGAACTAGTCCTAGCTGCTCTTCCCGGCATGTCACAATGTGCAAGTCTACAGAGCCCAGTGGTGGAGCCGCTGCGTATTTCACCTGCCTCGCCGGAGGGGAACGAAAGGATCAGAGTCTCTGGCTCTATACAACGCCTGATACTCATCATAAAGTGCCGGGCCAGAGTTTCTCTGGAATTAGTCGTGTTCTGGTTCATGCGATTCCCTGAGGAAGTAGGAGTGGGGATGGGTTTGGAAGAGGGGGGAAGTGATGGAAGACAAGGAATTCCACCCTCTACCTCGTCCCAGGCAGAGACTATATTTGTCCCCTCCTCCTCTTCTCTGTAGTGCAGTGGGTTGTATAATTATTTTGCTAAATAAATTACAACACACACCACTTACTCAATCTGCAGCATTTTCCAGTGCTAGTCAACGTTATATGGTCATCCATACAAGTGCTATCACCCACAGTCTTCACTAGAAAGCGCACTTCCAGGGAGCTTTTCAGGTGGCACTGAAAATTTGCTACAAACTGAAAAGTGAAATAGAAGGTGTTGGCAAAGCAATCACAGGAAAGGTTATTTCTTAGAGACATTAAGCTTTAATTGTTTAATCCTTCATTTTTTATTAACTGAACAGATGACTATCCATCTGTTGAGTTAATAAAAGTTACCTTAAATATTTTTATTTTGCATTTGCAGCCTCAGATGATTTTCTGCATTGGTACTAATCAATAAACTTCCATTTCCATGAAACGTTGGAGACTATGTGGCAAATAGCCTCAGAGTGCTCTCAACTCAGTCATAACCATATCTTTGGCTAATAAACACCTGGGGCCTGGAGTTTTTTACTTGAGGAGCCAGTTATTATTACTGAATTAATGGGAGCATCCCCATGTTAATATTATACTGATACTTCTGATTAAATATTTATCAGTCAAAAGCTTTCCCTCTGCTACCTGGATGACAAGAGGAGGTGAGGTGGCTATGGTTGCTGTATGTGTGTGAGTGGTGAGTTGTGAGGACAGTAGTCAACTGCAAGGAATGATATAGAGGACACACTACTAACTCATAACTAGTCAGT
Organism: Emys orbicularis; assembly: GCF_028017835.1. Classification (NCBI taxonomy): domain Eukaryota; kingdom Metazoa; phylum Chordata; order Testudines; family Emydidae; genus Emys; species Emys orbicularis. Next base: position 23,548,299 of record NC_088696.1, read on the forward strand.
AGGGTTTTTTTATGCATGAAGCATCCGTGTATCTCTGTCACTGGTGGAGACCATGGTGGTTTGAATACAGTTTCGTACGGCTCACTATCTAATCTTTCATGGTGGGTTTGGTCAGAATGGGAGACTCCCAAGTAGCTGCAGAAAGCTGCTTTGGGAATTCAGCAGGGGGCACTCTTCCTTCTGTGTTAGTGATTAATCAATACGCAATAGTGGCTTGGTGCACTGTGCTGCTGAAGGTGTTGACTTTCATATGAGAGGTGAAACTGATGATCTGGGCACCTATACTCATTAAAAAAAAAAAGTCATGACAAATTGAAAGCAAGGACCCACTCAAACTGTGCCTCAGTAATTGCATTTTGTGTACTCAGATTTGCCCTGCATTTCCAGCTGGAAAGAATAATTTAAAAGCTGTATGAAGTGACCACAAAAGGAACTAAAAAAACAATTGGTCATCACTTTTAATAAAGGTAGAACACGTTCTTTCACTATATAAGCTCTTTTAAGACAGAAGTTTGTCTGACAAAGGTGATGGACATAAGGCTTTTTTTGTCAAAAAATTCCCACTGGTGCTACAGCTACTTAATCTTCAACTTTGGTAGCATGAGTGGGAGAGCTGCTATAGACAGGACTCCAGTGGCTGGAAGGGTTTCAACCATGGTGTCATCTAACCCTGCTCAGAGCAGATCTTGAAGACACAGTAGCTTTGTGTACACTAGCTTCTACATTGTTGATATCACTGAATCAATCATAGCAACTCTGAGAAAGTTGTTAGTACAAAAGCTTAGTGTATAGGAAGCTTCCTGCGGGCTTCACTGTATTCAGTTTCATTTCCTATTTTGTATCCTGTGTTCCACCTCAGCAGTGACTGCATTTCAGTGAGAGGGAATGTGACCTTTCAATAATCTTTGGTCACCTCAGAGGGATAGGGAGACGCTTATTAGGCATGAAGTGTTGTGATGCTTGTAAATTAATATAAAGCATCCTGAGATCCTTTGATATCAGATAATATATTATCATTTTTATTTTATTAATTTTATTATGCTTCATATATGCATATGGGTGTGAGAGAGACACCAAATTATTAATTTAACTGATCCTTCCCAGTGAATCCGAAGTGTGACTCTATAGCTTCCTACATTCACAGCTCTGCAAATTGAATTTGTTTGTTTGGCTGGGGAATGTCGATTATACAGGTAACGTCAACATTTTTCATGCAATGTAGTTTCCTTGGCACTCTAACTATTACCACAGCTTTTTAAAGATTTTACTCACTGTCTAAAAGTAACTTTAAAATTACTTCATTGGAACAGCAATAAATTAATTTTGCACTGTTAGCACATTGTCCAACGTCCAAGCATTTTCTTGGAGTGCTTGCTCCATGAGCAGAGTTGACTTCTCAGTTATCACCAGCTTTTCCATATTCAACAGATTTGTCCCTTCTTTAATAACACTGTTTTTAGTGAATGCATTTTCATTTAAAATACAGATCATTTGTATCATAGAGAGAAAAAGGTTCACAGGATTGGAACTGCTCTCTGGCAGAATTCAAAATGAAAACAAAGTTTCCATGAGTAAAGGCTGCAGGGTTGGGCCTACACTGTGTGTTATAATCACATGGTAGTTTGGTATTTGTCTAACATATGTGGAGAGAGACATGTTTTAATAAGTGTGAGATGCACTTCCAACATCTAATCTGTTTTGAATGTGATTCAGTGACATCCCTGTCCAGCCATGTCTTCATTTAATCACTAGAGCAGAGCAGGAACTGGCATTTCTGTCCTGTGGGCTATTTCAGGTTTCTAAAACTTTTTCCATTCTCAATTGGTACAAAAAGTCAGATATACAAAATATTCTGTGGAAGGGACAATTTTGAAAAAAAAAACAAAATCGAATTTTTGGAAAATTTCTGAGCTGGCAAGTCAGTTTCCTGGCTGGTGTCAGCAAATTGGCTGCGTGGCTGGTGAACAGGTAGCCTGTCTGGCCACTGGATGCACAGCCCTGGGAACTGGACTGCCCATCACTCTGCCTTTCCTTCGGCTGGCTGGTGGGCAGGATAGCAGGAAATCAAGTCTGTGTGGTTTGTGCTGAAAGATTTGATGGACTCAACATGATCCCACAGACTGTTTAGATTAATTGGAAATTTTTTAACCTGCTCAATTAATCACAAACCAATGTAAATCTTAGCTATTTACAAAGTTTGTAAAACATCTAACAGCTGGCAGCATCTAAGACCCTGTATATTATTATAATAGTAATACAGGGCTCCTCTTTGTAGTCAGCCTGTTCATAAGGTGCTTGAACCATTCCTGTAAGTACAGTGAATTATACTAGCAGGTGGAGTCAGTTAGCTCCAACCATGATATAAGAGCCTATGTAATAAATAATAATGCAATAATCTTGCACAACACTTTTCTTCCATTGACTTCCAAGATCTTTGTGAAGGAGGTAAGCATTATTCCCCATTTTAAAGATGGAAGTGAAATGACTTGTTCAAAGTCACCCAGCAATCCAGTGGCACTACTGGGAATAGACTCCCACCCCCCACTCTTGGGAGTCCTAGTCTGGTCCCAGTATCCACTAAGCCATGTTGCTTCCCTTAGGAAAAAAGATAACCATGGTTTAGGACAGATAGATCCTGCAAGGAAAATCTAGGACCAAGTAAGTTTGGAGAGAAAGTTTGTTGTTGTTGTTACTTAAGTTACTAATAAAACCAAATCCTAGGAAGGGGGTAGGTTGGACTTTATAGTATATGCATCAAATCATCAGGAATAGATTGGTGTAACTCCATGACTTGCTTTATCACTTACCAACAAGTGTGGTGATTACAAAACATCTAGCAAGATAACACAGTGCCAGGTCAGATTATAATTCAGATTCAAAATAAATATCTTCCAGAGTTTGGAAGAAGTTACTTACTTGAGTTCCTTGCAGAACTGAGAAAGCTGCAGCATTTTGTAGCTGATGATCTTGACTTTACACTCAACTTCTTCTGCTTTCTTACCCTCAGTACTTAGCCGAGGAAGCTCCAGTGGCTTGCAGATCCAGATGTCTTCAGATTTTATCTGTGTTTTTACATATCAAACTGCCAAGTGCATTAATGAAAACATGGCAAACATTTCATATTTATAAAGTAGTTTTACTTAACATTTAGATTTTTATTAAAGTATATATGTAAAGTATTCCTCAAAATATTTACAATTCAAACACTGCAGCATTAAATTAACTCTAAACAGCCTGTAATAATTTAGTTTCACTCCTTAGACAGACAAAAAATAAGAATATGAAAAGCGAAATGGCAATATAAATTTTAAAATAACCTTTTATTTGCAATAAATCTAACATTATTAGTAACAGACACAATTTGCAATGTCTTTTTGTATCAGCAGTGTCCCTTGGATTAAAAACAGTCCTCCAGGGATATCCTGTTTGTATCACAACCAGCCAATCTGATTTTATATGTAACAACTGAGTGCTCTAGTTACGTTATCATTCCATACAATTAGAACAGGAAACATGTGGACTCAAGTATCATTTTTCACAATTATTAATCTAGGGAAAGGATAAATCTCTTTATGCTTTGGTCTAATACTAAACAATAACAATACTATTATATATTAATCTGAGGAGCAAACATTTTATTGCACATCACTGTGCTTCTATGGTGTCAACAAGTTTTGGAGTTAGCTATTGATTGGGCCCTGCCTCTAAATAGGTTTGCCAGAGCCTGGAATCCATCATTTACCTGCTTATGGCTACAACACGCAGGCGATGAAAGCCAAGAATGCCATTCCTTGGAACAATAAGCCGCGAACATATACTGCACATTTAGTCACAGATCCTTCAGTGGGATCCACTCAAACAAATCCCAGTGAAACCCTTTCACATGCTTAAAGTGAAGCATGTGTTTAGGTACCTTGCTAGATCAGGGCCCCATAGTACTTTCCATGCAAGGAATCACTTCACAATTATTAGTTGAACCTCACAGCACTCTTGTGAATATTAATACAGTAACTCCTCACTTAACGTTGTAGTTATGTTCCTGAAAAATGCGACTTTAAGCGAAACGATGTAGAGCAAATCCAATTTCCTCATAAGAATTAATGTAAATGAGGGGGTTAGATTCCAGGGAAATTTTTTTCACCAGACAAAAGACTATATTATATATCCCCCCCCCCCCACACACACACACTATAAGTTTTAAACAAACAATTTAATACTGGTACACAGTGATGATGATTGTGAAGCTTGGTTAAGGTGGAGAAGTCAGAGGGTGGGATATTTCCCTTACTGCTAAATGATGAACTAGCAATTGGCTGAGCCCTCAAGGGTTAACTCTCTCACGCTGCAAGGCAGCAGGAATGGAGGGAGATATGCGCATTTCCCTTAAGTACACTGCCTTGTTAATTAGATCAGCTTGCTGAGATCGCAGCTGCTGCAAGCTCCCTCCATCCTGAGCCCTGCTCTATGGAAGATGGGGTAAGCGGGGTGCAGGAGCAGGGGGGAGGGGGACACCCTGACATTAGCCCCCCTCTTCCTTCCCTCCCCCCTGGCACAGCAAGCAGGAGTCTTGGGGAGCAGTTCCAAGGCAGAGGGCAGGAGGGACACAGCTGAACTGCAGGCAGCTGCTGCACAGGGAACTTAGGGGAGCGGGGAGCTGATAGGGGGCTGCCGGTCCACCCTGGTTCCAAGCCCCCACCAGCTAGCTGCAATGGGCTGCTCTTCCTGCAAGCAGTAGACAAAGCAGGCGGCTGCCAAATGACCTTAGAAGGGAGCATTACACAACTTTAAATGAGCATGTTTCCTAATTGATCAGCAACGTAACAACAAAACAACGTTAACCAGGATGACTTTAAGTGAGGAGTTACTGTATAAAGGTGACTATAATCACACTATTTTACCAGTGGGTAAATGGAAATGACTTGCTTTTATAGAAACGTCCTATAGCATTTCCATAGGATTTTTTTTTCTGAATCAATGATTAGATTTTAATAGAGAATTACATCCCTGCTATATAATTCTACAAGTGGTTCAAAAACATATAGGAAACAGTTTTCAGAATAATTTCTATAGGACCATATTAGACTTCAATTGGACCCTGTGCTTTCATCCTTATTCTATGCTGATTAACACAAGCTGAGTATCTGGCCCTTTAAAAAGACAGTCAGAATTATGAAACAGTGAGGTGGTAAAGTTTGCAGATGATACTAAACTGCTCAAGACAGTTAAGACCAAAGCAGACTGTGAAGAACTTCAAAAAGATCTCACAAAACTAAGTGATTGGGCAACAAAATGGCAAATGAAATTTAATATGGATAAATGTAAAGTAATGCACATTGGGAAAAATAACCCCAACTATACATACAATATGATGGGGGCTAATTTAGCTACAAGAAGTCAGGAAAAAGATCTTGGAGTCATCGTGGATAGTTCTTTGAAGATGTCCACGCAGTGTGCAGAGGCAGTCAAAAAAGCAAACAGGATGTTAGGAATCATTAAAAAGGGGATAGAGAATAAGACTGAGAATATATTATTGTCCTTATATAAATCGATGGTACGCCCACATCTCGAATACTGAGTACAGATGTGGTCTCATCTCAAAAAAGATATATTGACACTAGAAAAGGTTCAGAAAAGGGCAACTAAAATGATTAGGGGTTTGGAACGGGTCCCATATGAGGAGAGATTAAAGGGGCTAGGACTCTTCAGCTTGGAAAAGAGGAGACTAAGGGGGGATATGATAGAGGTATATAAAATCATGAGTGATGTGAAGAAAGTGGATAAGAAAAAGTTATTTACTTATTCCCATAATACAAGAACTAGGGGTCACCAAATGAAATTAATAGGCAGCAGGTTTAAAACAAATACAAGGAAGTTCTTCTGCACACAGCGCACAGTCAACTTGTGGAACTCCTTACCTGAGGAGTTTGTGAAGGCTAGGACTATAACAGCGTTTAAAAGAGAACTGGATAAATTCATGGTGGTTAAGTCCATTAATGGCTATTAGCCAGGATGGGTAAGGAATGGTGTCCCTAGCCTCTGTTTGTCAGAGGATGGAGATGGATGGCAGGAGAGAGATCACTTGATCATTGCCTGTTAAGTCCACTCCCTCTGGGGCACCTGGCATTGGCCACTGTCGGTAGACAGGATACTGGGCTAGATGGACCTTTGGTCTGACCCGGTAAGGCCGTTCTTATGTTATGTTTATGTTATGAAGATTATTAATGTGAATTATTTGCCTTTGCTGTTGCTGGACCATGTTTTATAGAAACATATTAAATCCCATAAAAAGACACCAGTAATCTGTAGCTGATGACATTTAAGGCCATTTCTCCTCTCCCCCAACCCAAATTTTTAATAGCCAGCAACTCCATTATTTAAATATTCAAAATACTTTCAAATGACTGGCTCAGGAGCTTGTGGTTTAACAGATCATTCTGCTGTTTGGGGTTAACTCATTACAGAAAAAAAAACCATGTAGGCCACCCTTTAAAAGGGGTAAAACTGCAAAGTTTTTCCCAGTTATTGCTCATGCCCAGAGCATATATGGTGAGTCACTTTTTTTGTCTTAATGTGACATCCCAGATCGGTCTGTCTCTGGGTTTGCCCATCCCTGTAGTATCTCATCTAATCTAATCCGTCCTCACCCATCACTCTCCCAAAGTCAGAAATAGGTCCTGTTCCTTAGAGCCCCTTTCCTTTCTTAGATTTGTATTATGGGCTTTTTCTCATTAGAGACTCAAGGTTTTTCCCCCACAATCACAGGGGACCTATTTTGCTATTGCTAGAGAGGTTAGTTTTCCAGGTGATTCCAAATAATGGTAATGGCAGCCCTGTTCATATATATCCCCCGCCCCCTGATGTGAGAAAGACACTTGCAAACTACTCAGTCTAGCACCACTGTAGCTTAGACACAGGTTTCATAGGAAACTTTAGTGCTTGATGTTTGTCCCCAGGAATATGAATACTCCAGTAGTATATTTTAACAAGTTTCTGCAGGCTATTATCTTTAGAAAATAGGTGAGGAGCAAAAAATAAGTATTGGATACAAACACCACCACCAAAAAAGTGATGCTAAAATGTTCACATCTTTGCTTCCAGCACTGTGACCTTCACTGTGGAGTTTCTGCTTCACTGTAGCTCATAACAATAGACTGGCAACTGCCAGCATGGTTCTTTTTAAAATGTCAGTGGTTTAACATCAATTCAGGAGACTTTATTGCATTTTTCCTTCCCCCCCACCAATGAGATTTCAATTCCAATCAAGCCAAAACCAAAGTGACAGGATATTTGTATTCCCATAAGAAGTTTGTAAAAGGTCATAAATGCAGCAAGTTCAAAGGGTCCACATTGTTTTCAATATACACGATTACTTCCTTATTTCCCATTAGCAAACAGTGGGCCGCATTGTCTTGAAGCAATTCCAGGATTTAGAAAATAGGTAGAAATCTAACAAATTCTCCTAGCTGCAATTGATTAGTCCTGTTTTGGCACAATGGGGGTAAAACAATGAGAAAACCATGCGTTTCTTAGTGGGTTTATTTATGAAGCCTCTTCTCACTTTAGACAAATCAAATGTTCAGTGCTAGGTTTTGTTTTACTTTCAACACAAGGTGTGTAAGATAGAGCTTTCCTGCAGTTTGGGGAGATACATTTTTGCTTTATATGGTAAATGTATTTTTTATTGGCTTTCATTTCCATCTCATTCAGCTTTCCTCATCTGCTTTTTGTTAATAAATGTAAGCTCTAAAGTTATAAGACAAGATGTACACTTTAAGAGCTTGTGGAAGAAGGAGGCAACATATGCTTATCATGAGGCAATAGTAATGTGTCTTATAGTGCACCATGCTTTGCGAAAATATGCTAAATGCATAGAGGCAGCCAGATTTTAATGCCACTGTGGGAAGCATTGCCTGCAAGAGGTACTGTAACCCATATAACTAATAGGGAGCTATCTCTTTAAGAGATCTATTGGTGGGGGAGTGGTAGGAATGAATTGTGGCTGGGTCAGTGTTGCTAGGCAGATGCACGATTAGCGCTCATAGCCAGAAGTTTCTGGAATTGGGTGTGGTAGTTTTGAGTATACTGAACAAGTTCCCCGATGCTGGACTCAGAAACCATGAGGGCAAGTAGTCAGTGCAGCTGCTTTACTAATAGCCATGTGCCCTGGGTGGGTTGGGAGAAGATGAGAAATAGCAGGCTGTTTCCCCAAACTCTGAAGCATTTTTCAGGAGTTTTTTTTAATCTATATCCTTAAACTGAGTGGTTGGTTAATTAGTTAGCTGACTAGCTAACTAAGCGATTTCAGCAGAGGAGGAGGAATAGTCTGCATGGATTCCAGCTGAAGGTTTCTACAAGCAAGAGGAGAGAAGTATAGTTGCAGTGCTTTTGACTCAACAGACTGTATAGATTTTGGGGATCAAAGACTGTAATGGAGACTCAGATGAACTCAACCTAAGCTTTTAGGAATTCTGACTTACTTCTCACTGTTTCTGTGGGGACTGACCTATTTAGACTTAATTTGTCTTCTTTGTTTATGTATTTGTAACTGTGAATATAATGTATGTGGATTATAAAATAGCCATGTTATGCTATAGAAAGTAAGTTATTATTATTTATTATGTTTCTTTATCATTATATGTTTCTTATAAAGTTAGTACTTAAGGATTAAGTTCATTCCTTTTGTTCTTTTGGACTTGATTGTGGGGAGTTTGACCCTGGACAATCCTTGCTGAAAATCCTTAATGACTGAATTCTTGGTCTCCATGTGTAGTCCCACTGAACACTAAGCTAGAGAAAAATACTGCTAAAATTGCAGCGCTTGAGGAGAACATCTCTACAGGATTATAAAAGTCACCTGCTATAGAAAACAAATTTCTTTCGTGCCCCTTTTGTTTGTTTCCTGTGATGTATGAAGATGCACAAAAGTACGTTTTGTTTTGTTTTTTAAAAACTAATGTTTGGCTTGTTTTATTACTATTAATATTGTTGGGACCCCTTTGTGCTAGGTGCTGTACCAACAGTTCCTGCTCCAAATGCATTAGAAATTCAGGTTATGCCTTCTCTTTTTGCCAGGAAGACACTCTGGATGATGGGAGAACTAGTGTAATTACTGGAACACCGCACATACCATGCAAATGTACCCTCCCCTACCCTTGGAGTTTGCTCCTGTATTCTGGACTGAGCCTCTAGGGCAGGGGTCGGCAACGTTCAGCACGCAGCTCGCCAGGGTAAGCACCCTGGCGGGCCGGGCCAGTTTATTTACCTGCTGACGCGGCAGGTTCGGCCGATCGTGGCCCCCACTGGCCGCGGTTCGCCGTCCCGGGACAATGGGGGCGGCGGGAAGCAGCGCGGGTCGAGGGATGTGCTGGCCGCGGCTTCCCGCCGCCCCCATTGGCCCGGGATGGCAAACCGCGGCCAGTGGGGGCCACGATCGGCCGAACCTGCCGCGTCAGAAGGTAAATAAACTGGCCCAGCCCGCTAGGGTGCTTACCCTGGCGAGCCGCGTGCTGAACGTTGCTGACCCCTGCTCTAGGGCATCTACCCTATGGACAACAGCAATGGTGGCTACAAGAGCCCTCTGACACCATTTCTCAGCATGCTCAGAGTCAGGTGTGGTGACAGAATGGACTAGAGACTCCAGCTGAGGCCAATAGGGAGGCTTCTCAATAGGATGATGTGGTCAGGCAGTTTATTGGGCCAGTGATGAGCCAGGGCTGCTCAGCCCCTCAATGGAGGGGAGAGCTTGTCTCAGAGACAAAGAGACTAGTTTTACTTTCAGGTTTGAGTAGCTTTGAGTGTGGGAATGGAGGGAGAAGCAGAACAGCTCAGGGAACCTGATTAACTTCCCCTCCCCACAAAAGGAGGCTTTGGACTGCTGCGGGATCTAGTGCAAGGGTCAGATGGTTCCTTCCAGCCCTGCGGATCCAACCTGGCACCAACCATCCAACGTAGCACCAGCTATCAAGAGCCAGCTGAGACCCCTACAGGACTCCAGAGCATCTTGTGGTGAAGACATGAAGAGGATCCCTTTGTTTGTTTAGCTGGCCAGCATTCACAGCTCTGCATCACTTGCTTCCGGCCTCATGCTCTGTGTACCATCTAGCTGGGAAGGTGCCAGGGAGGGCGCTGGGGGTTGGGAAGAGTTGTGAGTGGTGGGAGATAGTAATTACCTTTAACCTGTTCCCCAGAGCCTATTTTTCTGCTCCCAGTAAAGTCCCTATTTGCTCTATTCTTATTTTTGCGTGTGTCATTTCTGTGCTGGGGTTTATGTTGCTGGACTATATTGTTTCCTGTATACTGGATTTTACAGTCCTTGCCAGCAGTGGTAGCATTATTCATTTTCCCTAGGGGGACAGCACCCCTTCTGGGCTAGGCCCAGTGAGGAGTCACATTGTGGGAAGGCACCAGGCATCACAAACAACTCAGGACCCAATCCATGTGAGGAGAGGGGAGAAGCCACTAAGTAGAAAGAACCAGGGAGGAGGCTTAAGCCACACTGTGGGGAAGAGCTGTACAAAAACCCTCCAATTAATTGGGGATAGAGAGGTGATTTTTATTCATTACTTAACATTCAGTGTTTGTTTTTGTTAACTCAAAATGCCCTATAAATTATTAGAAGACAATATGTCACTATTAAAGACTCACCGTCCATCTCTCTTCATTCAAGTGCTGAGGCAGCTTCCAATCTAAATCTCGGAGTCCTCCAAGAACACCTGCAGCAAAACCAGGGAGAACAGACTGGATATTTCTAAGGTTAAAAAAATAAACAACCCCCTTTTAAAACACACTCTCCTCCCCACCCCCCCCCAGCCTTCTTTATACATCACTAAAAACAGAAAATGGTCACAAACCCAAACACCCCACCACATACACTGCTTCATGTTAAGGGCTCTAGCATCAGAGAGTTACAGGGAGTTCAGAATAGATGACAATACCTTGATTATAAAACCGGAGACCTGGAAGATAGGTCTCCATGTTCAAACTTGAGAATAACAAGTATCCGAAGGGCAAAGACATGCTTCTGGTATGCAGAAGATATCCTGATCTGGGGCATGAGGCCTGATCTGTCCCTCACATACAATGTTCATAATGACAGATTTCAAAGTAGCAGCTGTGTTAGTCTGTATCCGCAAAAAGATCAGGAGTACTTGTGGCACAAGGGTGCTGTTTGCGGGGATAAAAAGGAAGCCCCCAAATCCTGTTAATCCCCATGTGCAAACTGGCCCCGTAGCAGTGAGAACATTGCTCCTGCAGAAAGGAGTGGTGAAACATGAGCTGAGCCAGCATGATGTCTCGTCCTGTGACAGCAGGATTCCTCGTTTACTGGTTATCCAAGTACGTACCACCACCCCTGCTACCATGGCTTGTGGTCACATTGCCACAGTTTTGTGGTACTGCACCCCATATTCTTTATAGTAATGTTATGATATGATTAGAGCATAATTATGAAGCATTTTATGCAAGATGGGTCATGTAAGGTGTCATCAGAAAAGTTATGATTTGCAGAATATGATTATTCTATTTGTATCCATGTATCATTTTTGTATCTCAAGTTATGAATATTGACTATGTATCTGTATTTCAAATGTAGTGACATCTGGGTGACGCTCACTAGGCAAGATGTTTTCAGGCTAGATAGTGGGTGGGGAAGGGCCTATTCAGGGTAATGAGCCATTAGGGAAAACAATAGGTCTTTGGAGAAGCTTATCCATCACCTGGTGAGCCTTCTTGTAAAGGTTCCAGACAGCCTGTAAGTAATGGCTGCTATGACTCAGCAAGGTATGCCAGGGTCTGTGACCAGGCCACAGGACGCTGGACTCCATCTTGGGATGTCAGTGTTTTTCCACAAACTGAGTTTGGGACCAAAGGATTCCCGCCATATGCTAAAGCTGTATAAGGTAGGGAATGACATCATCTGCTGTTCTTCACTCCCCACACATGAACACTCCTGGAAACACCTGAGGAACAAAGACTGAACTGGGGGAAGTGCTGGACCCAGGCTAAAGGGATTTCTAGCCTGTGTATGAAAGACCTGGGGATTCCAAGCTGTAAAGCAAGTGCAGCTTGTCCCTTAAGAATCTGCAGCCTGCTTGTACCATCTCTCAGGGTGAGAAACTGCTAATTCAAATCCAGTCTCTCTAGTATGTTAAGCTCAGTTTGCATTTTTGTTTATTTACTAGGTAATCTGCTTTGATCTGTTTGCTATTACTTATAATCACTTAAAATCTATCTTTTTGTAATTAATAAATTTATTTTATGTTTTAATCTAAACCAGTAAGTTTGGAGTGAAGTTCTTGGGAACTTCCGCTCGGGGGGCTGTTGCAGTTCCTCTCCACATTGAAGAAGAGGCAAACTAGATGAGCTTATGCTGTACAGTTCCCTGTGCAGTGCAAGATGGTATAATTTGGGGTTTATACTCCAGGGGGAGGGTCCGAGGCTGGGAAGCTGGTGGTTATTTTGACTGTAGCCTCTCTATTGTTGGTTCATGCAGCAGCTGATCAGAGATCCTCCATGTAACTGCAGCTGGGTATGTCCCTGCCTGTGTGTATGCTGGTGGAAGTGTAAGACTGGGAATGGGTCTGCAGCTTGTCACACCAGTACAGTGTGAGAGGGATCTCAGGCTGGTGGGTCAGAGGGCTCAGTGGTACCCCAGTTCCAGGTGGGACCCCTGGGGAAACCTGTCACATGTTTGTCTTTGTTTTCCCAATCACAAGTGAAGTATTTTGTTTTAAATTTTTCAGAGTTAAAGCAGAGTAGCTCTCTGCTCTGGCCTAACCATTGTTTATTGTTCTTTAAATGTTTAGTTAGATTCTATGTTGTAAATACCTTCATAAATGCAATTTGAGTGGTGCAGAGGAGGGGAAGTTAATAATGTGAATAAGTGCAGCTTATTGCAACCGCTGGCTACATTGGGATTTGATTATGCAACAAACCTCACTGCTGAGCGTTTGGTTCATGATGTGTTAATTAGAGATGTTGCTCTTGTAATATCTCAAAGGAGTGAGTGAGATAGCAAGAGAAGAAGCCTCTGATAAGGCTGGAGGGAGTTTGATTAACTGATATAGCTCAAGTCATAGCTGGCTTCCTTAGAGCAGTGCAGTAAGAAAACATGCAGTAGTTCCACTTCTCAGTATGAATGTTAATTGGTAAAGGAAAGGAGAGAGATTAAGGAAAAAGAAGTTTCAGGTACAACCAGAAAGTTATGCAGATTTTACATATACCATAAATGACATTAGGAGCAAAAGGACTGTTAGTCAAACCACATATGGGCTGGCCCATATTTGAGAATACTTAAAAAAAAAAAAAAAAAAAGGTTCCAGTTCATATTTTGTGTTATCTTTTGATAAGAACTGACTTCACCAATTGTCTATCTTAAACCACATAATAAAAGAGCTCTTAGTAAAAGAGGGGCTTCTCTGTCTCTGGACTGGAACTCTGGCAGGAGACACAAGGATCCCAGACACAAGGCAGGAGAGGTCTTCAGGACTTGCTCTTGGAACAGGTAATGTTCTCTCTTCCTTTTTGTAACTAAGCTGACAATGCCTTATCTTAAATCTAGTCATGAAAAGCAAACTTTCTTTTATTTTAAATCAGGTTTTTATGTTTTTAATAAACCTCATTTGAAGGAATTCTTTGGTTGGGTCGGTGTGTCTAATTGCTCTTTCCAAAGGAGAAAAGACCCCCGCAACCTCAAAGGAGAGATGCTGAAGGATAAAGCCTTCATGGGACTTAAACCACTCGGTCAGTCTTGGTCAAAGGGCAGAAGTGGAGATGTCCTCTCCCAGTGAGGTGTTTTGCCATCAGGCTAGGCCAGGTGAACAGGAACAAAGAAGAGACGTAAATTGAAGAGCGGGTCACAGTCATGTGTCCCCATCTGGGGAAATGGCAGTTCCCCCCCCCCCCCATCAGCATTAATATGAAAACAAAGTGGGGGGAAAAATCAGTCGGTTACCTTCTGACAAAATGTTTCCTGGCCTGACTTTCTTGATGCTTTCATCATACAAAAATTGGAATCACCAAAACTTCAACTATAACCAATATGTTTAGATTAGGAGATTTGTGCTACAACAATTGACTAGTTATTACAGTATTGAGGGGAGCTTTCAGATTAGAAAGATAGTGGGTAGAAAATACTGCTCACAGACAAACCTGGACAGTCCAGTGAAGTGCAGGAAACTTCTTGAACATATGGAAAGAAGAATTAATTGAAAACCAGGCAATACATTGGCTGTTGATGCCTTGAAGAAAATTCAATATAAAATATTGACACACTTCCCTATTATCCTTGTTACACTAGTGGGGTTTAGTAGCTGATCCTCAAAACTGTGTTGGAAAAGATGCCCTAAGAAAGGATCCAGTGAATGATTAGAGATGAGCAATAATTCACAACACACCATTAGTTAGACAAATTAGACCTATTCTGTTTGCAAATTTTCAGTAAATTGCAAAATTTATTTGTTCAAAATTATTCAAAGAGTGAAATTCACCTCTGTGTAGAGAGCCAGCATGATGCCTGTACATCATGTAAGTCTCATTTAAACCTCTGCACCGGGGGTGAATTTCACCCATAGTGATCAATACTTCATCTGCAGATTATTCACAAAAAGCTCATTGTGTTCATTCATGTGACTTTAAAGTGCCGGGATCCAAATGAATTTAAACTGACAAGTTTCACATGGTCCTAGGAATTCATTTGTTTTACTGTGTGTCAAATCCCAGGGACAACATTTGTTAAGTACTTTACTTGGTAGGAAGGTTAGCCACTGATTACAGGTATTCAGAAGTAGTGTGTGGTATTCTGAGTCCAACTCAGCTGTACCAATAGGAATTGTACTTTGATTCCACCAGACTCTAGCAATCTTGAACGCTACACATGTTCATACATATCACAACTAACAAGTAGGGAATCAAAAAAGCACCAGTCAGGGTATAAATTGTAATGATAAGCAGTGACATGCAGGAAACAAACTGAAGAAAAATGTTATAATTTAAAATCTACATCATAAATATTAAGGCAAAACCCTTTACATAATAATAACCAACAGAGATTAATCAACCATGCAAAACAGATATTTATTATTTGTAAATTGTATATGCTGACATTGCTAGCTGGAGACAGATTTCCACTCTTTAAAAGGAGTACGTTTTATTTTGATCTGTTATAGGACTTAAGCCTCATCATCTTTTGTAGGGTAGACTGTAATAAGTTTTCTCCCTTAGAGTACTTTGCACATAGAAATGATCTTACTAGCAATCATCAGTGGTTGCTGCAGCTACAGAGTTTTGGTCTTCAGGGGTCAAGGGAAGAGGAGAAAACCAGAAGGCAGTGAAGACGACATTGACAGACATGATAACCAGAATTAACTCAGTCAATGTTATTCAGCAGGTGAACTCTACAAGAAGAAATCAAAATAGAATATTGATCAAAGATTTCTGACTAAAATGAATATTTGTGATACAGCTGTGGATGCATTTGGGTTCTGTACTCAGCGCATTGAACTTCTACCAGTTTCTGTGGAAGCTCAGTATATTATGCCTTCACATATTGCAAAAGACTATGTGTAAGGCTATGAGTCTGTCACGGAGGTCACGGATTCCGTGATTCTCCACGACCTCTGTAACTTCTGTAGCCTGCCAGGGCACCTGACCCCAGGGCTCCCTGAGCAGCTCGGGTGGCCCCGGGGCCAGCTGCACCGGTCCCCCAGCAGCAGTGGTGGTCCCTGGCTGCACTCCACCAGCAGCAACGCCGGCAGCGGACTCATGCGGTTCCGGATGCACCGAGCACCAGCAGGCACCCTGGAGCGCCCCCCCGAGCATGAGCGGGTGCCCCAGAGCGGTGCCCCCCTCCTGAGCACCAGCGGGCGCCCCGTTGCCCCCCAGAACACCCAAGATTTAGGCAGGGGTACATAGTACAAATCATGAACAGGTCACAGGGCCGTGAATTTTTGTTTTTTGCCCGTGACCTGTCCATGAATTTTACTAAAAATACCCATGACTAAATCTTAGCCTTAACTACGTGGCACATTTCTGCTTAACTATCTGCATTGCATAGTAGTAACAAGGCCCCTTTTAACTGGGCTTTAGGCCTTGGACTAGCCAGATGTGGCTGTTGCAAATGGGGTGAGGCATCACAAAGGAGCAGCAACAGCACCATTCCTTGTACTTCAAAGGATGGGCACAGTTGGGGCCATCAATAGCTCACAGGGCCAGGGTGTTGCATGGCCTTTTCTCTTTCAGCACTGGGTCGTGGACTGTTAAAGAAAAGTGCTACATCGCCAGCAAGAAGGTGGAATCACTGGAGAGCACTTCATCCTGCCCGACCTGAGGCAGTCTGCTAGGCTGTGCCTCTAGGAACTGCCCTCTAACTTCCCCTTCCACCCCAACCTGTGCTCTGGACAAAGCATGATAGGACTTGTCACAGGGTGGTCCTGAGAGTCCTTTCAGGCCTTAATCACAGACCACAACCACTCCAGGTGTTCTCAACTACCACTAGGTTTTATTATATATGAGAGTCAATAGCCAGCTACTCCCCTTACTGCTGGGGAAGGGTACAATCACAATAGCTAGTCCAGCTTACTTTTGCCTTGTTTCAGGCTCCCAACTCTCCTCCCAGCACTTCCTTCCTGGCAGTAGTGCAGGAACTCAGAGTACTGGGGGTGCTACTGCCCCCCTTGGCTTGAAGTAATAATAACAAACCTCAAATACATGGTTTCCATCATCAACACCCCGACTATAACATTGTTCCAGCACCACTGCTTCCTGTTTGCTTATATAGCCCTAGCTGCTGGCAACACTTCCACCCGATTAACCCCTCAGCTGTATCTCCACTCAGTTAATTGGCCTCCTCTGCCAACTGCCTGTCTTTCAGTCAGTGCCCAATTGATATAAATTGGTGGGGATTTGAGTGACAGGGTGCTGAGTTAGCTCCTGAGTGCGTACACCCTCTTACAGGGCCCTAGAATATTTTCTTGCTGAATTTCACACTGTGCTATTGATGTTAACTCTGTGGTAGAGATTTTCAAATCAACTAGGGGATTTAGCCACACAACTCCCATTCATTTCAGAGTGACTAAATCCCATAGTTGGCTTTGAAATCTCAGCTTTGCCATGCACAACCCTCCCTATCTTAACTACAGTGGTTTTTGTTTGCTTGTTTAAGTCTAAGGCTTGGTCTACACTTACCCCCCAAGTCGAAGTAAGGTACGCAAATTCAGCTACGTGAATAACGTAGCTGAATTCGACATACCTTACTTCGAACTTACCGCGGTTCAGACGCGGTCCACACGCAGCAGGCAGGCTCCCCGTCGACTCCGCGGTACTCCTCTCGTCTAGCTGGAGTACCGCAGTCGACGGCGAGCACTTCCTGGTTCGATTTATCGCGTCCACACCAGACGCGATAAATCGAACCCGGAACTTCGATCCCCAGCCGCCGAACTAGCGCGGCAGTGTAGACATACCCTAATAAAGGGAGAGCAGCAGTGGGGAGAAAAAGGGACGTGTTGGAGTCATCTGTGTTTTTGCATATGCGCAGAGAACAGAGCTGGGAACACAACTCTAAGTACTCAGAGCTACCCAGAAGAGAGAATGGTGGTAAAGCATGTTGTTAATAATAATAATAATAATTAATAATCATCACAATTTTTAACTTGTTTTCATTTTGCAGGATGCAGTGGGATTTTCTTGGTGGTCATGGGGAGGTAAATGTCTCACCATTCTTTTCCAAATTGAACCTATTAGACTTTTTTTTGTTTATCACAATGTGGGTTTTTTAGCAAACAAAAAATGGTGATAAAACTTTTCAATTAAAAATTAGTATAATTTTGATTTAAAAAACATTGCAAGAAACAATGAGAAATGATTGAAAAAAGGCAAGTTTTCTGTGAAATGTGTTCATTTTAGAAAAAAGGCAATTTCTCAAGAAGAAAAATTGTCTGGAAAATTTCAACCAGCTGTAGGTGTTGCTAGTTACCAAGCAGGCTCAGCAACTGCCTGGAACCAGTGTGGCCTTAGCTGCCCCACTGGTGTTCGTGGGGGAAGAACAATATCCCACTGAGTGGGAATCCAACAGCAGTTCACTTTTGGGCAAATTCTGGCGCTGCTAGGGGTAGTTTAAAACATCCTGGGCAACAATCAGAAGACAGCAATCCAAGGAAGGCAGTGCATGTAATGGTGCAGTATAAAAGACCCAAAGTAGTACCCTGTGGTTTACTTCAGCTAGTTTTCCTCTTGTGAGGATGTGAAATTGTACCCTACCATTGTGACTCTAGTACTTTGCGGTATCCTTGGAGGGTCTGATCCACCTCTTAATTTTAATGAGAACAGAATCCAGTCCACAGAGTATTACCAAAGTGGATGGATTTCCCCCCACACTGCCAAATATCTCTACCTTAAAAAAAAAAATAAGTCATTCTTATTTCTTTGTTTCTCCAAAGCTTTTTTTTGTTTTTGGCTGCACTTGGATTGACCTTCATATTCAGCAACAAGGAATTCAAGCTTTTTGGCAGCTTTTATTCTTGACCTTTTCTTACGCAACAGCTGATGATTTTCCAAACTGTTGTCTCATGGCTGAAGTTAAGATGAGACCAAAATGTTCACCTAACTGCACTTAGCTGGTGGTTTCCGTGAGTAAAAGAAGAGCTGCACTTTTGATACTGATCCAGTTACAAACACATGGAACAAGTGCTGGGATTATAATTTCATACGATATTAAGTTGTACTGTGAACAAAGTTTTTCCTCAGTGCTCCACAAAGACAGAAAATTGCCTTTGGTATTAATATTTCATCAATCACATATCATGAATTTATGTAAATGCATAATTAGAAATTATAGCCTGGGAAAAATTCACTCATTTATAAAATTAGACTTGTTAAATTAAAACTGCAGCTAATGACTTGTATTTTACTCTTTAAACATGTGAGATCTCTGTGTTTTTACAAATACGGCAATGTAATTGATGGGTTTTAGTATATTACTGATAATATGCAAAAGCACATTACATGAGTGAATGTTTTTGGATGTAATGAGTCCAACTGTTAATTATAGAAAGGCCTTCTTACAAATCTAGGATACCATCTGTCCTAAAGCTATCTTTTAGATAGCATTATGCTTGCATTCTGTGCATCTCTACTTTGCCATTATGCTAAAAAATAAGTAAAGAGAATGTTACAGTATAAGTTAATGAATAAATGACGAATTACTAAAACCGTCTAACCAGATTATTCACAGTTGCTTCACTGTGAGTTAGAAATTCAACTTATTTTTCTTCATCATCTGTCTTTGTGCATGCTCACTCAAACCAGGCATTTTTTGTTATTGTTATTACACATTTTAATGATTAGTTAGATTCATCAGACTTCTGTAAATTCAGTTAAATACCAGACAGTGAAAATAAACCAAAAGCAGAGCTGGTTGCAGTCATGAATTATCATCATTTCAATATCTGACGTGTGCCAGTGCTGAGAAATGGGGAAAGAATGTGTTTGCCCTGCGACTGCAGTACATTACCATAGGGAACACCTGACAGTTGAAGGGAGGTATGTATGGCTTTTTTCCTGAAATGAGAGAGCCATTTTGAAGGGGCTTATGTTTTTCAAAACAATAGTATGTGATTTGTCTCACTCTCTTACTAGGTGACAATATTGTTATTACTATTAACCAACTGATTACTACAATATTTATTGATACAACACTTTTGGTATAAAAAGATGGAGCTGTTTAGATAAATTCCCAGTTAAATCAAAACCACAATTTCTAGCTGGTAACTGAATTGCACAATATTTTCATAAATTCAGACCAACATTTTATCATCCCAACTATAGAAAGTATAATCCAAACAGCCCCTGGTGACTCCATGTGTATCTATAATTATGGGTTTTTTATAATTCCATTATTGCATAACATTCCCCCCCCCCCCTTTCCTATTACTGTTAAAATTTGATGGGGATTGAAATTGGTAGTGTAATGATGCCTGATTGTTTCTATGTACATTATTAATTTTACACAGATTTTTGTTCTAAAGCTGTATTAGATGGTATAATACAATAGGACAGTGGTTCTCAAACTTTAGCAACCTGAGGAACCCCATTTTGATTTAAAAAATTTCAGGGACCACAAGGCCCCCTGCTGAGCTCTTGCTCCGTCCATCCAACACATTACTGGCGTGAAATCCCCAATGGTGACAAAGTGGAGAGGCCGTGGCTTATGTACTCAAAAACCCAGAATGCTGCATACTGTTTTTGTTGCAGACTCGTCCAGTCTAATGTTCCAGCCACATTGGGTTCTACAGGAACAAAGGACTGGAAAAATCTGGCTAGAAATCTGGCATGCCATGAGACGGCAGCAAATCACCAGAGAGCATTCCACAGGTGGAAAGAGCTTGAGATGAGACTAACGTTAAAGGCCACCATAGATGATCAGCATCTAGAGAAGTTTGCATCAGAGTCTCTTTACTGGAAAAATGTTCTGAAAAGGCTCATTGCCATTGTGAGAATGCTTGCTACCCAAAATCTAGCACTGCGTGGCACTTCAGATCAGCTGTATGTGCCAAACAATGGAAACGTCCTTAAAATTGTGGAGCTGATGGCCGAGTTTGATGCTGTATTCCAGGAGCATCTAAGAAGAGTCACCACCCAAGAAATGCACACATACCACTACCTTGGAAAAACAATTCAAAATGAGATCATACAGTTCCTGGCAACAAAAGTCAAACAGAAGATTGTGCAGATCTGAAGTCAGCAAGATATTACTCTGTTATTCTGGACTGCACACCTGACATCAGCAATACGGAACAAATGACTTTAATGGTGCGTTTTGTAACAACAACAGAACCTAGTGAAAATGTCCCTGCAATGGTGACTGTCAGAGAGCATTTTCTAGAATTTATTGACATTGATGATACTACAGGAGCTGGTATGACAAATGTGCTTCTTAAAAAGCTGGAAGATAGGGGAATTGCGATAGCTGACATGAGATGTCAGGGCTATGATATTGGTGCCACATGAGAGGAAAGAACAGAGGAGTGCAGACACGGATCCGGGAGTTCAACCCTTGAGCATGAAGAGCAACGAGTCTGTTTACCCAGCTGGTCATCACTGTGAATCATCCCTTATGCACTAGTTGGTTATGGTTTGGCTCATCTTAAAGGGATGCTAGCACGCCAGCTTAAAATGATTGTGTCTTGCTTTTTATTCTTTGGTAACACTCTCTAGAACGTAGAGAACCATTTTCCCCACAGTCTATTTCCTACTTATCCATGTAGCTAACACTGATTTTTTTAACTAATTTTTAAAGATTAGGTCAATGATTAAGGCCCCAGTCCTGCGAAGGAAACTGCACTTCATTCCCTTTGCAGGAAGAGGCCTGTAGAGCCCAAGCCTGCTCCTGTTCAAGTCCAAAGGAATTTTGTTATTGATTTGCAGTGGGATCAAGTGGGGGCCTTGAATCACAGAGCTATTTAGGAATTCTGAAACCATGGGCTGCAGCAAGGCTGTGAGGCGAACCAATGTGGCATGTCTGACTGGAACTCCTGATGTCTGGATGCTGGGGCAGAGGGGGTTGGGGTTGCTCAGGTCACGTAGCTGAAAAGGTTGGGTGATTATTTCTAAATTTCCCTAGAGAAGAACAATGGATTATTTATTTATTTTCAATATACATTTAGACTCTATCAGATGATCTACAACACTAACATTACAGGCAGGTCAAGTTTTGGACCCAAACTACTCAGCAGCGTCTTTAACAAATTGACATCTATTTATCTATCTTAGGTACTTACGTAGTCCTCATTGCTGTAGTTTCTGAGCATGTCACAATTTTAATGTGTTTATTCTCACAGCCCATAGGACAGTGCTATTATCTCCATCGACGAGATGGGGAACCAAGGCCCCAAGAGACTAGTTGACTTGCCCAAGGTCACACATGAAGTCTGTGGCAGAACAGGGAACTGAACCCAGATCTTCAGCGTCCCAAGCTCAACTGTCTCAATCCCTTCACCTCATATCCAACCCATGTTCCACCTGAAGAACTCATGTCACTGCTTATGTGGATCAAGGGCTCTATGTGCCCCTTGACTGTAGCTCACCTGTCACTAAGTCTGCACTCAGGATCATCATATTCTATATTCGTAGATCAATAAGGCAGCCACAATTTGCTGGAGGACGACTGAGATGCACTGGAATGTTAAAGTGATATTGTTACAAACATTCATTGTACTATCATCATATGCTTGTTTTTGATTTCTATGGCCATCAGCGGAGTGCATTTTTATTCCTGATTGAAATGCATAAAAATATACTAATTTCACAGAACTTCTAAGTAATTATAAAGGACTTTTTTCAATTTCCCACGTAATATCCTTTCAAAGTTATCCTGTTTTCTTTCCCTCTGAATGCATATTCAGAGCATGCAGATTTGTAGGCACACAATAAGGAGCTGATTTTGAAAAGAGGTAAATAAATTGCACTGGCTGGAAAAGGGCGTCTTGCTGCCCTTTTATTATGATGTGCACATAACTTGCTACAAATTTGTGACTTTGCATTTCTATCACAAAGACAAATAATATTGTCAATCCTGTTCACATTTCCTTTTGGCGGTTATATAAAAGGAATAGTCAGGGTGCCCCAAAAGCAGCTTTAATTAATTCTATTTATTAAGGTGAAAGGAGGCCGCTTTTTTTTTTTTTTTTTTTTTGCACAAACAAAAAGGGATAAACAGACTGAGTAAAATGTGTGCTCTTGTCCATAAGAATGTATCTGATGCTGCTTTCTGACTTTAGGGTGCCTACCACCAGCTCCTCAGAGAGATGAAAAAAATGGATTTCAGAGATGTGTAAATGTACAGGATCTTATTAGACCTCTCAAAAACTGAAGAGGACAAGTGAGGCCAGTGTGCAGTAATGCTGGAGCACAAACCATGGAGTCTGTACTACTCAAAAAGTGAGAGAGTAAAAACATATGATGTATGATGGACTCATTGGTGACGTGTGGGGCATAAACCTGTCAACTTTGCTTATGTGTATCTGATTAGACAAGGGAGTCATTTCCCTGGCACTGCAAAGCTGACTGGGGCAGAGACGCCCCTTCTGCAAATAGTCCATATCTGGGAGTAGTTTGGAGCTGGACAGGCCCTGGGCATAGTCAAGTGCCGAACACAGGATCTGTTGAGGCCTGTTCTTCCTCAGCTCTCCATGGCACCAAAATGAAATGAATGATGGCTGAGAGAAGGACATCGCACATCTCATGCTGCTAGTGAGACTGGTAAGGAGAATGGTAGGTGGGTGTCTGCCATCGTAACTACTGCTATGCAGAAAAGGTGAAGAGATTATTGGGGACAGAGAAACATTCCTGCCCTAGAGCACAGTAATGGGTAGAGGAGTACCAAGGAATCTCACGATTCTCTGAATTTGTGTACTTTGTCAGGGCTGAGGACTGTGGTGCACTGCCTTACTTGGCAATACTCCTGCTTTAGACTTTTCATAGGGGAGGTAGCTACCAGCAGTAGCTTCAACTCAGCTCTCCTCAGGAGGAAGGCGAGTGAACCCCATACCGAGGAGGAAGAGGATGAGAACACCCCTGTGGGGCAAAGGGAAAGAGGCAAAGGACGGGGAAACCCTACAATGAGGGTGGGAGCAAGGAAGACCCATCAAAAGTGGTAGAAGGGGAAGTGGGTGAAGACATCACAGGGAGGAAGTGGAAGGGGAGAAGCTTAGAACTAGAGTAGAGAAGAGGGGCAATGTAATGGATGGAGTAGCAAGCCACTAGGCTTATCCCCCAAGATGGTACCAGGTATGAGGAGAGTCAGGGCCCTCAAGGGAGAAGTAGTTTTAAGCAAGAGGAGTCAGAATGTGGCTTTATGTGGGAGAGTTCTGGAGCCTTTGCAGGTTTGAATAAGGATTGATATTTTTGGATGTTTATCCAGACGTCATATCTTTTGGGTTTTCCCCCTCACCAGTTTGTACATGTCGTTTTACTGCATTGATGGAAAGCTTTGTTGCCCTTGTATAGCTTTACAACGTTGTATCATTGTGAGGAAACATCAGGTAGGGATACAAAGGTGAAGACCATACATGAGGCAGAGGATAACGATTTAGTGGATTTGGGGCCTGACAGGAAAGCAGACCTGTGCAGAGTGTCAGTTTGGGGACTCTGATAATTGAGATTAAAAATATTTTTAAATCCCCTAAAATTCACCAGAATGGCAAGTGGCTGTGGTGGTCCCCAGGCTCCTGGCTCATTTGGAAAATTGTCCCTGCTAGCAATTCTCAAGTGTTGGTAACTATGTGCGTGGGTGGGGAAAAAGCCTAACCTTTTGAAAGAGAGGTAGGTGTACCACAGATCATTGTGGGCATGATCCTCTACCCAGAGAAACGAGTGGGCAATTGGCCACTGAACTCCGTGAGTGCAGGATTGAGATTAAGGTACCAGACCAAGATCCTCCTAATTTGTTATCCTCCAGGGATACAGGAACTCTGAGAACAGTTAGTTCTGTGCCTATCATGGCCTCACTGTGGAGTTTAAAACCCTTAGACTTTCATCCAATCTACGTAGTTGTGCGCTCATTGTTCAGGTGACAATTAAAAATGAGAGGCAATGCTCTGTGTTTGGCAGAATAGTAATACAGTACTTTATTTTATTTTCCTAGCTAGCTTGGGCCAACCCTGCTCTGATTTTCCTTTTTTCTTGCATTTGTACCTAAAAATACCTCCACCTTTTTCATATCTTCAGAGTCATTTTTACAGCGGCTCTTATTAGCATGGAATAAATAAGACATTCTCAAAAGGTTGAGCTTTCAGAGTGCAAATTTTCTTTGTCAGTTTAGATTTGGGTCACACTCATTTAAACATGTTCACAAGGCATTTGTATTTAGCCCCACGTTGGTCCACAAGTCAGATTGCTGAATCTACCACTGGTGCAGTGGTGTGGTGTATTATTCACAGCCAAAGTCCCAAGATATTTTTCTACTTTACTTTAAGGGAATAATTATTTTTATCAGTGAAGAATGCTACCCACTTGTCTGCAACAACTGCTGGAAAAATCCCCCATCAGCTGCAATACAAACATCAGGGATGGGAAACAAATAATGCAGTGTCTGCTGCTGCAATTAATTAATAGCCCATTTTAAAATCTCTGGATGGGAGCATAATTTGGTAGAAAAATAAAAGCTCAGATCTACAAATCCATGAAAAATACCAATCCACCACTGGCAAAAAATGTGTACCCTTCTCAACCAGCAAAGGATTTAGCAATTATGAGAGAGATGTATTTAAAACTTTTTTTTTGTCTATCTATACATTATTTCTGCGTCTATATGTAATCTAGAACCAATTCCAGACAAAGACTTTGGGGAAAGCATGCCAGGAAGGAAAGCTTGAGTTTTTGTTTGAAAAGGAAAGACATTTAAAGTGTCAATTTCCTTAATAATGCCACACTTCAAATATCAACTTTATCTGGAGCAGATAAATGCAAGTGTATATATATATATTTTATATATATATATATAAAAAACTCCCCCCTCCCAACCCCCCCCCCCAAAAAAAAAACAAAACTGCTGGGCATTGTGTGTCAGGGCAGCTGTCTGTAAAGTAAAAGTTACTCTCTATGGTACTTTTGCACTATTGGTTTGATGTGGTAATGTAGACACTAGGCCAAATTAGCGCTCTGTGGAAACCGAGATTCCCGGAGTCCCCACTAGTGACAATCAACAGAGTTATCAGATGTGAAAAAATACATTGGCCAGCAGAGGGTTAAACTCTCTGAGCAGAGGCCAACGTCTAGGTGATTGTTTAGCTCTTAAAGCAATAAGAACCTCACCCTGACAGGGGTCTTTAGGGGTTACCACAATACAAATAAAGAATAGATAAATAGAAAAGGACAGGTTCTTCTGCCCTGCAAGACCAGCCACCATACTCTGGAGGGCTCACTGCTGCTGAGCCAGCCACTTCTGACATATCAGTTCCCCCAATCCAACAGGAGTGGTGGGCCTGTGGATGCCTCTGCCATGCCTACAATAGGAGCCCACCACCAGAAGACCACTACATGATGCCTTCCTGTGTCTGCATTTTGGCAAAAGGTTCCCCTGGTGAAAATGCCTGCAAGTGAGAAATCAGCCTTTGGAGCATGCAAAATTAGCTTTCCCCCCTTGCCCTCACCCTTTTTGGCAATTTAAGATGCTTCCCCTTGTCCCCAAGTTGTTTAAAAAAAGGGGCTGCACATAAAAAAAAAAAAAAAAAGATTCAGACAGCTAGACCAGATTCTCCCCCACCCTTTTGTAATATTATGAAACAACTGAGATGTCTGCATTTAAAAATGGTTACAGATGATGCTCACCAGCTACTTTTTGAATGCTCTTTGCTGTGCAAAGTCCGTGTAATATTTTTAGTAGTTCCTTATAATGTCAGCTTTCAGGCTGTGATAAGGTATCTCAGCTATTTCATATTGCATCGAGTGGAAATCCAGCATACAAATTACTGGCTCAGATAGGAATATTTTACACAGAATTATTTAAATTGGTTAAGCTCTTTCCAATGTTACAGGGGAAGGTGGAGTGGGTTCTTTTGGTTGCACAGGCATTTGGGAGGAAGATTTTATTTTTCTGGTAAAAGGAGGCCATCACATTCTGGGGTGTAATCCAGACTGGTGAGGGGTTGAATCATCTCTTTAAACAAGGAAATTTTACATTTAAGAGCTATTTTACCTTTGTTGGAAGCTACATTCCTCCCCCAAGAGGAGATTAGATTACATACCTGCCAATATACACTAGATACGTTCAGTACTATGGCCCTATCCAGATCATATAATTGTCAACATACCACAGATACTGTCCTTTGTCCATGGAGTGGTCCCAGATCAGATATGCAATTGTTACATTAATTAATTGACATTAAGGAACTGATATATCTCTCTATCTATATAGTAGTTTCATGAATATAAATACGAGTATATTTTCAAATCGTGTGTGTGCATAAAAAGTCAGTTAAAAGCATAACTGGCAATTTGCAGATCTAAATACCTAATTTGCATATACGAATTAGGCATACAGTTGTGCGCGTGCATTTACACAAGTCAGGGCCTAGAGGTCCAACAAACACACAAAAGAAAGGAAATTCAGAGTTACTGATGACTGGAACTGTATTAAAAGGGATTAGAACAGTGAGTGGATGATCATATGTAGAATATCACATGAGCTGCAATACGTTGGCACAAAGGAAAAATTAAGGATGGAGTAAGATTTGCCACAAACATTTTGTGACCATTCCCCACAAAAGTAATGCTAATCTTGTCAGACCTCCCAGACTTCACTAGGAATTTTGCCTAAATCTGCAGGATCAAGTTCATTTGTGTGTTCCTTGCATTTGTGGGCTTTGATTATACACTATTCAAGGGACATGCTCAAGGTGCCAACTTTAGCTATTGCTAGAGGATAAACTAAGGTGCTCTAACATAGTAAAGCAACGTACGCATTGTTAAAATCAGCCTTGTTCATATCACGCCCTTTCAAAAAGGCAGGGGCTGTGCTGATCCATGGCACAATAAGACCCCCCCATCCAGAATACGGCACCTTCGGGTGCTATCATAATATAAATGATTAGTAACAATACAATAAACAAAACATTGTTTACCAGGTGAAAAAAGAAAACTGTTTGCCGAAGGTGGGGAAGGCACCCACTACCATTCCTGCTGTCCATACTCAAGCAAACATTCAGGCTTTATCTAATCTGGGGAACTGCCCTGTTTACAGCAGGGGTAAGCAGCACTGGTGCCCAGGGTTGCTTATAGCAGCTTGGTCTGTCTGCTGAAATCCCCAGTGTAGACAAGGCCTATGCATAAGAGGAGCAGGATTTGACTCACAGGACATCAACTCCAACCCTGTACATTTCACTCATCAATAGCATTTTCATGGGTTTTTTTTTAATATTTAATAATATTTATTTTCACATTCAAACACTTGGCTGATGCATTTTTGCCTAAGAGGACAGGAATACAGCTAATTGCTTCTTAGTCAGCTAGTAGTTTTCTTTGTAACTAATAACTGTGTGTAAGATCTTCTAGCAGATACACGGGGATATTATTGACGAAAGGTCACTGTCTCCAGTTGTTCCAGC
Organism: Emys orbicularis; assembly: GCF_028017835.1. Lineage (NCBI taxonomy): Eukaryota > Metazoa > Chordata > Testudines > Emydidae > Emys > Emys orbicularis. The sequence goes on from NC_088696.1 coordinate 23,576,393, forward strand.
TCCCATTGGGTCAATTTCTGCACTTGGTGAGCTCAGCAGGGATGCACTTGGGTGGATCAGTCGAGAACTTGGCCTGTGGACAAGAATTCTGCATGCAGATCCAGGGTGAGAGCATCAGCTAAAGAGATTGGCCCCTAAAACTCAGGTTTGATTTATCTCCTTTTGCAGGTCTGATAGTCTGAGAGAAAGGAATTTTTAAATTGTTCATATAAATTTTCTTTATTTTTATGGTTTGATTAAAACATCTACTTTTGTCTGCTTTTAGGCCAATTAATACTAATGGCCATGGAGGCTTATTAAACAGCATTAATAACAGTATATATGGTCTAAAATTAAAATTGGTCATTTCTGTACTCTTGCCTATTAATTGGAATTTTAAATCCAACACCATTCATCTCATTAAATAGAATAGTGGGAAGGGAAAGCTCTGTTATTTTTTAAACTATTCTTTTTCTTAATGTGTTCCTTTTAAGAAGCTAAGCTAATTATTATACAGACAAGAGGATTATTTGACTTAATTTAATATGCTGGATTAAGTTCTTAGGGAAAAAAGGCACCAGAATGTACACAACTGGAAAGAAGAGTTCTACTTTCTTGGTATGACATCAGAGCAAGCTCCACCTGCCTTTGGCACAGAGCCCTTCTCTGGGGTGATTTAAAGTGGAGCTGGTTTGGGGCATTATCCTCAAAGTATGTGGGCAGGAGGCTCTTCCTCCATCTTGTTATTGGAAGAATATGCCAGGGACTTCTGGTAGCTGCTGGGTGACACCCAATGTTTGATCAATTGATCACCCTGGGACTGGCTGGCCATATCCCACACAACCATCAGAAGAAGAATGGGGGTGGGGAGAGATTGTACATGGGAGGGGTGCAATGGCATAAACTGCAAACAGCAGATGTCTCTTTGGTTGGTATTAAGAGAGAAGAGGCAGGTCAACCCAAGAATTGTTCTTCCCAGCTTGCTGCAGGCTCATGATGTTGGGGAAGCAGACTTTGGTAATAACTTTCGTCCTGTGACATCTAGAGGATTAAGAGGCAGCTGAATTATGAAAGGTGTTTGAATGCCTTAGCAGAATACATAGCAATGCCATGGAAGAAAGTGGTGAAATAACTTAGCTGCAGATTACTGGGTGCATCAAGTCTGTTTTAATGTTGGACTTTTGGCTCGTCAAGCCCTTGCGGCCACACAGGAATGGACCAAATGACAAACGATTGCTATGGCCGACCGTTCAGCTAAGCGCTGAAGAAGAAGAGAAGATGACTGTTTGGGAGGCCTCTCATTGCTTGTCTGGGCATGAAGACACTGCTAGACGTGGCACAAAAAAACTATGGCCTGGTTTAACACATTTTAGACAACCCTTTCCTTCTGCGTGTAGGGAAGCAAATGGATTTCAGGGATAGAATAAATTGGGGATCCCAAGACTGGTAGTATCACCTTTCATAGGCACTTTGCTTACATCAGGAGTGGGGCCAATACATTTATGTGTCCTGGCCCTCACTTGCAGCCAGGAAGTGCACAGCCTTAAAGTGGATTCCTTGATTTGTTGCTTATCCTACCAGTGAACAAGTATCCCTGATGCTTCTCTATTTCCCTTCACCTGAAAATCACAACACACTTTAAAAATGTTGAGTCTCAAAGCACCTTTATGAGGTACATCAACATTAATGCACATTTTACAGACAGGTAAATTTAGGCACAAACTGCTCCAAAGTAGCTAGTAAAGAGTAGCAAAAACCAGAGTCCCGACTCCCAGTCCCATGTTGGAACCACTGGCCCACAACCCCTACAAAACAAATTAGGGTATTTCTTTCATTCTAGTAAAAGGATGGACCTCTGACTTTTGGGTGAGGTTTTGCCCATAATCAGTGATGGACCTGTTTATTAATATATTCCAAATGGGATGTATAGTCCAAACTTGACCCATTTACAGGGATTTCATCAACAAAGAAAAACAACAAAGCTTACCCTGACTTTCTTCCCAGGCTGGTTGCTCCTAGAATTCTTTCCTCCAGACTGCTCAGCCCACATCTTGTGCCCTCAGAAACACATTCCACTTCCCTTATATCTAGCTTGGACAATGAGTCACAGCACCTTCCTTAGCGAATCATCGGAATCCTCTGATCCCTTTCCAGGCAGCACCAAGAACTGCTAAGGTGGTTGTGTGTTTCAGTGATGCATGATGTGTAACAGACAGAAAGCACACACTGTTTCATAAACTGTCAGGAGCAGGGCTAAGTCCATTGATATCCCAAGTGTACAAAAATACACACTGCATATATATGTAATTGAGCTCAAAGACTGAAAAATTTCAGCATTGGAATTAAAAAAAAAATCCTACGTCACTTCGGTCAATATTACACTGAGCAATAAACTAAATAAACTAAACAGTTTTCCATTTTAGAACAGTAATTTTACTTCTTTAAAAATTAAACTGGAATTCAATAGAGCGATATGGGCCATGCTACATTGTTGGCCTTAGGAATCCATCCCTAAATCTTTTGGTCCTTCTGACCATATACATGGGAGTAGCTGTCATGCATTGCTATTGTAAATATTTGTCATTTTCTGATTCTTGAGAACAGCAGCGTGTTGTTATACCTTCAAAATTCCCAGAGAGATCACTGGTTTATCTGGAGAAAGAAGTCTACCCTATTTTGGGTTCATGTTGATGAGAGAAGGATACTTATTGGATTCATACCTCATGTAAAAATGCCTTTGCAAATGATAAATCCAAATATTCCTTTGGTGATTATTCTGCACTAAAATTAATACCAAATAATGTGCAAGCAAGCAGGCAGGGCTTTTTGACTATGATTACAACATTTACTTCTCTTCAGGAACTGCTGGAGCTGTCTACATAAATAATACCATCCTATTATCATTAAAGCAGTAGATTCATTTTATAATGAACTCTTGCAGAGAGAAATTCCATTTAGATACTACTAAAGTTTTCTATGTGCCTTAATCATCTATCACATACTTTAAGGAAAGATCTGATAGAATTTAGCTTTTATTTTTTCTTCCACCCCCTTTTCATGAAGTTATAATGGTTATCAGGCGCATTGGAATTCCTTGCATCTACCTAGAAAAGAACGAGCACTTCTCTTTAGTCATTCAACCTGACCCCCTATTTAGTAGTACAAAGCAAAGCAAAGCTCCAAACTTTTAACTTGCTCTGCGTTTGAAATACACACAAGTACAGATGCTGCAGGCCATTGTGAACTGTCTGAGATTCAGAAAGATGTTCCTAATTCCGTTTTTTTTAAAAAAATCTTTCACTGCTCTATTCCTACGCAGCAGCCTTCTCTTAATTAAGTGCAACCTTTCTATGAGGGTATTGGCACTTCTGGAGCGATGCGCTGAATGCAGAGGGCAGCACTAGTAGTGCAGTTTGCTCCCAGTACTCGGTATGATTTTGAATAGGCGATATGGAAGCGGTTAAATCCAGGAAGTTCTGCCTTGGGTCCATGAATTTGACAAATAAAAATATAGTATTATTATTTTCAATTAATTTTAAGTCAGTGACTTGTTGTTTTCTGCTACAGCTAACTAGATAAACCCTAAGACCTGAGAGGAACAGCAACACCATGGGAGGAAGGGGCCTAAGCAGTGAAGCAACCATAGCCTTAGAATTACTGAGCTGTTCATACCACAGCAGTGATTCTCAAACTTTTGTACTGGTGACCCCTTTCACACAGCAAGTCTTGGAGTGCGACCCCCCCTTATACATTAAAAACACTTTTTAATATATTTAACACCATTATAAATGCTGGAGGAAACGTAGGGTTTGGGGTAGAGGCTAACAGCTCACCACCCCCAACATCATAACCTCACAACCCCCCCAAGGGGTCTGGACCCCCAGTTTGAGAACCCCTGTACCACAGCTTGGCAGTTGAAAGCCAAAAATAAAGATGTAGGCGGGAGGGAGGAAGGCAGTTTTGTTGAAGACCGAAATGGAGTAGTAATTATACTGTTAACAAGAACCCTTAAAAAGAAATAAAGGTAACAATACACAGGCCTTTTACTGTCAACTGAAATTACACTAGACCTTTTCTTATTCACTTAACTGCGATGCTGCTAAAGTGAGCTCTTGTGGAGTGGAATCACAAGTGCTGCCTTCCATTACAGTTTTTAACTACAGCACTTCCAACCATACCTGGATGTACAGTTCACACCAAGCAAAAGGCCAGGTGATAAATTACACTGCTCTACATCCAAAATGCTTCTGAAATAAATGCAGTCAAACTTTACTAATTCTGGGTCACTGAGAACGAAAATGATGCTTAAAATTGTTGATTGGCTCTAGTTTTCAAGATATGCTATTGGGTCAGTATATACGACCCTTGACTTGGGAATGGCGGAGGATAAGTGAGTTATAAAGGGAAGGGATCTCAATTTAAACCAGAAATGACTAAAATACATCTTTGACTGGATCTATGAATAAATCTATGACTGGGTTTGGACAGTACTTGCTTTTTAGGCAAAACAATGAATGATGCAATCTGAAGCTGGTATTGCATCATACATGATATGAATTGCATCATGTTATTCCTAGAAGTCATGGATGATGCAATCATAACGAAGCTTACATCACTCTGCTGAACAAATTGCCCTATATCAGCTCTAGAAATCATACAGTGTCGTGCTCTCTTATTTGTCAGTGTTTGATTTTGCAAAGGGACACATTTCTGTTTAGCCAAAGTGAGCAGAGATGCCTCGTACTTGTGTGAACAGTGCAGATAACTTCTGCTATGTTTGTGGTGAAGTGACTTTTGCATCACAAAAGCGCAGTATAACCACTATGGTTAAGAAAGCCTATCACCTTTATTTTGGCTGCAAAATTGCAGATCAGGACAAGAGGTGGGCCCCACACATATGCTGCAACACTTGTGCAACAAATCTTCGCCAGTGGTTGAACAGGAAAAGGAAATCTATGCCTTTTGCAGTGCCAATGATTTGGAGAGAGTCAACAGATCATACCAGCCAGGGCCGGCTCTAGGTTTTTTGCTGCCCCAAGCAAAAAATTTTTTGGCTGCCCCCCACCCCAGCCCTGGGCTCACCCCCCCCCCAACTGCACCCTCCTGCTGCCCCAGCCCTGGGTCACTGGTAACTTGCTCCCAGGGCGGGTCATTCAGCAGGAATTTTGGATGTGCACAGAACACAGACAGGATTGGTTCCCATATGGTTACAGAACTGCAGTAAAGTGGAACAATTTTCAGCTTGTGTGACTGGAGGATATCTGGATGCATATTATAAGACTGTCCTACATAAATGAGAAAAAGCTGAGGTGCCTTTATTATTCTTTTGTTCCATTCTTTGTTTCTATGGGGAATGCACTATCACGGTCTTCCTTTTAAACAAATAAAACTAAAATTGAGCTTGAGCACTCCTGAATTTTGAGGGTGTTCAAATCTGGAAGGCAGGTGCTAGATTCCCTTTCTGAATATTAGCTATATCTGGAGAGGAAAAGTCAATTTCTGCTTCCATGGCTCAGAAGTGGAAATCCTCCCAAGTGCCTGGTACTGTATCTAAAGCTGCCCAGGTCCAGAGCCTCCCCTCCCTTACTTTTCATTTTAAATTCTAGTGGGATCCACATACCTCCCTTGCTAGGCTTCAGATAGAGAGGTGCACCGTCCATTTAGTCCCCCCAATTCCTTCTTTGGGGGAGAGCCCAGGGCTGGGGTGGCAGGAGGTGCGGGTGGTGGGGGGGAAGAGCCCAGGGCTGGGGCGGCAAGGGGTGCGGGTGGGGGCCAGAGCTGGGGCGGCAGGGGGTAGGGGGAGGGGAAGAGCCCAGGACTGGGGCAGCAGAAGTTGCGGGTGGGGGGAGAGCCCAGGGCTGGGGCAGCAGGGGAGTGCGGGTGGGGGCCAGGGCTGGGGCAGCAGGGGAGTGTGGGTGGGGAAGAGCCCAGGGCTGGGGCAGCAGGAGGGTGCAGGTGGGGGCCAGAGCTGGGGTGGCAGGAGGTGCGGGGGGGGGGGAAGAGCCCAGGGCTGCGGCAGCAGGGGAGTGCAGGTGGGGGCCAGAGCTGGGGCGGGGGGGGGGGGGGGAAGAGCCCAGGGCTGGGGCAACAGGGAAGTGCAGGTGGGGGCCAGAGCTGGGGCAGCAGGGGGTGTGGGCGGGGGGGAGCCCAGGGCGGGGGGGGGGGCGGCAAAAAACCTAGAGCTGGCTCTGTTCCTACCATTCACAGCAAGCTGCAGATTTCAGTTCCATACTCCTTTCCCACACCCCTTCCTGTTGCTAGTGGCCAAGGGAATGCTGGGAAATGTAGTTCTTTCCCTGCTCCAGGGCTGGCTCTATAGGCAGGGAGCTAACCAATGAACTACAGCTCCCAGGGCCCCCTGTTGGTTCTCAGCTCCCATGCTGGATTCTTGCGCCCCTTGCAAATCTGCCGCCCCAAGCAACTGCTTGCTTTGCTGGTGCCTAGAGCCGGCCCTGATACCAGCAATTGTTACTTCTGCATGGTGCCTCCAGTTGGGAAAGATGTGTCAAAGAAGAAAAAGTGGACTGTGCATTATCCAAACATTCCATCAGCTATACGCCCAGTACCCCACGGAGAAGGGCTGCCGGTTCCTGATGCACCAGAATCATTCTCACTTGAGTCAGACGAGGAAGAGGAAGAGGATGAAACTTCTGGTCCTGAACCATCAATGTCACAGGACCCACATTTTCTCCCATCCTCCTCCTCTGAACCACACCTCATAACACAAGGTGAACTGAATGACCTCGTCAGGGATTTGGAACTAACCAAGAGTAAGGCAGAGCTGTTGGGCTCCAGACTACAGCAGTGGAATCTCCTGGCAGGTGATGTTAGGGTTTCCATGTTCCGTGACCGTCAAAAGGATCTTGTCCCATTCTTCTTCATGGAAGGTGATCTTGTAGCCTGCAACAACATCGATGGTGTGATGGCAGCCCTCAACATCGTTCACGATCCAGATGAGTGGAGACTGTTCATTGATTCATCGAAGACGAGTCTTAAAGCTGTTTTACTGCATAATGGCAATGTTTTGCCATCAATTCCAGTTGGTCATGCAGTCCATATGAAGGAAACCTATGACAACATGAAACAACTTTTGAGGTGCATAAACTATGACCAACATCAGTGGCAGCTTTGTGGCGATTTGAAGGTTGTTGCTCTCTTGCTTGGTCTGCAGACTGGATACACAAAGTACTGCTGTTTTCTCTGCGAATGGGATAGTCGTGCAAGAGATTCCCACTACATCAAGAAAGATTGGCCACTCCGACAGTCATTGGAGCCTGGGAGGAAAAGTGTTCAGCATCAACCACTTATTGAATCAAGGAAGATTTTGTTACCACCCTTACACATCAAGCTGGGTCCGATGAAGAACTTTGTCAAGGCCATTGACAAAACACAAGCAGCTTTCAAGTACCTCCGTGGAAAATTTCCAAGGTTAAGTGAAGCTAAGATAAAGGAAGGTGTCTTTGTTGGTCCTCAGATTCGTGAACTTCTTCGAGATGATGCATTTGACCATGCACTGCGTGGCAAGGAAAAGACGGCATGGAAAGCCTTCCAGTTAGTGGCAATAAATTTTCTCGGAAACAACAAGGCAGACAACTACAGGTTGTTGGTGGAAAACCTCCTCAAGGCATACAAAAGCCTTGGTTGCAACATGTCACTAAGATACATTTTTTGCACTCTCATCTAGATTTTTTTCCACCGAACTGCGGAGCAGTGAGCGACGAGCACGGCGAGCGATTTCACCAGGACATTGCAACAATGGAGAAACGCTATCAGGGCAAATGGAGCCCATCAATGCTTGCAGACTATTGCTGGACAGTGACAAGAGATGCTCCATTTAATGAATACAAGAGACAAGCCAAGAAGCGCCGAGTAGACACTGAATAGGACTAAACTATGTACAGAATAGTTTTTTGCCTTTTGTTTCATAATAAACTTTATTTATATAACCCTTTTGCTGCTTTTTAAAGTGTTACATAAACAGGACAGGTGAAATATGATCATGTAAAGCAACCATAAACACATGAAAAGACCTAGGTTTACAATTTCTGATTAAAACTCTACTATCTACACAATATACATAGACATAAAATGTAAAAACTTAAATATCTTAGAAACAGTAGCCAATCAGTTGTTTTAATTGTCATATTTGAATTCAGCACATCAAAATACATAATAAATAGCACATTTTATCTCTGAAGCAGACGACTTCTCAAAAATTGTAGACCAGTGTTATGAAACAAGGACTCCAGGAATAAGATTACATACTGAATGGAAGTACATCTCTTGGCCCTTTCTCCCAGGCACAGTTAAGTCAACATTTTCAGACAGTCTTACTTACAATTATTCTGTTTTCACTACTACACCCTTTGTTAGAAAAGAGGCTCCTCATCAGCTGATGTATTGCTATCTTCATCTCGTATATTACTGTGCATATTTCTTTGAAACACTGAGCCAATTTCTTTCTGGCAAAGGAAAACTAAGATTCAGAAAGTAGGAAATCTGCAAAAGAAGATTTTAGAAAATCAAACCAACCATTGACATGAAGACATTAATTACATTGTTCAGGCAGAGTAATTTGGTTAGGACTAAACAAACGTATAGAATAGTTTCCAGTTTCTCCCATCTGAGCTCAAGCTCCATGCATGTAACAGTCACTGGAAGTGACTTGGCATGTCATTGCTTCCAGTGGATTGCTTTGACTCTGCGGATATTTAGCTTCTAGCATTATCTATCTATATTTTAGAGGGCACTCTATTCATAGCACTACGGGCTGGAGTGGTGACTCATAATAGCCCTTGCAGTGTTGTCAGCTGTGTGGGACTATTTTTGTTTTCACAGCTTTGCCGTGAAGTTTCTCTCAACCACCACAGCAGGCCCATAACAGAGACACCCCTCTAACTTAACTTGCATGATTGAGAGAGTTTTTTTAAACTAATCTTAAAACAAAACAAAACAAAACCAACCCTAGTCAACCTTTTCATTTGACTTGACCCAACCTCCTTGATCTAGTCCCCAACCTTTGTGGCTGCTCCTTGGCACTCTTGGAGGCTAAATGAACCCAGCACACGTGAACATCCCTGAACTATAAGGAAGTTCAGATTTGGATCAGAACTTTGTGGCCTGGGTGCAGGGTGTCCCCTGAATGATCAGTATCCACTTGGTCTATAACCTCATTAATTCCAAATCTTCCAGATATATAGTCAGTTAAGGTACAAGGGTATCACCAAACACTGTCACCATGATCAATGGGGAAAATTCTGTTCCCATTTACACCAATGCACACCCAGTGTGACTGCATGGGCACAGATGAGAACAGCATTTGCCCTCTGCATATTTCTGTAATAACGTAGTTAATTCTCTCTACCCTACTTCTCCCATCCACAATTTGAACAATTTTTGATTGATTTTTGCCTGGAAACTGAAGACTTGAGTTCTCCTTTTCTTACCCCAAATGTAAAAATTAGGGCCGGTTGAAAATTCTCCATCAAAACTGTTTTTCTATGACAAATTGGGCTTTTGACTAAATAAATGTTTTGCAAAAAGTGTTTGGTTTCTCCAGAAAATGTTGACTTTTTGTTGAAAAACCAACGCCCTGAAAATTGAAATGGATGATGTAGTGCAGATAGGCTGCCCAGCTCCTGGAAGAGAACGGAGGCACAAGGCACCCGAACTGCAATTCCCAGGAGACTGCGGTGGCATTTCTGAATTGAAATGTTCAATTTCTGACATTTTTCAGATTTTGTTTTTTCAACAAAAATCAAAAATTTCCAGGGGGAAACACCTCCTCCCCCCATTTTCTGATCAGCCCTAGTAAAAATATAATGATCAAACAATCTAATATGTAATATACCTTTAAGTGTTCTATTGACCAGCTAAAGAGCCTTTAGTGCCTTGGAAGGTTGCAAAGCATATGGAGTATGAGTTTATCTAAATAGGGGTGCAGATTCTGTCCCTTCTTTATTTATCTTTATTTATCTTCTTTATTTATCTCGAATAACTTTGCTTTTTTTTTTTTTTAAAGACAAGTCACCAATTCCAGTTCAGGTTATGTTGGAGATAATCACTGCTGGGGGTTCCTGTTGGAAAGAAACTAGCTCTTGCCTTCAAGGAAGGAAGAGCAAAGTAGAAGTGGCAATATGAGCATTCCCAAGAGGCATGGGAACTGCTGAGCCCATCTGCCAGGCTGCTGGCTGTGGTCAGATTGAACCTGCAAGATGCCTAAAGACCTGGATCAGGGTAGAGCATGCTTATTGCCAAAGCAATGGGACAAGGCCTTGGAAGAGAACTACAAACAAACAAACAAAAAACCCAAACCCCACTCAAAGCAGACAGTGCTCCTAGGAAACTTCTCTGATGAAAATGCTGCCCATGAGACATAAGGACAGTCTCTGGGCAGTGAGGAAGAAACAAACAGGAACTCACTAAAAAGAAACAGCATTTTGTTACCAAAACTACAGACTCCAAATCCAGGCTACTTTGCGGAGCCTGAAGGAAATGGACAATGACTGCAAAGACTCAATCCAATTAGGAAAAAAGATTTAATTTAATTACTTTTCACAGATCTCAGCCTGCGAGAACCAGTCAAATGCAGAGATAAAGAAGATAAAGGGGTGCTTTAGGCATGAACATGTTCAGCAAAAGACAGCTAAAGAAACAATACGATTGAACAATTTAGGAAAATCTATGCAGAGGCAGATATATTTCTTGTCCAAGTTTACTTACTCTTAAGTAGAGTGTTCTGCCAACTTTGTTCAATTAGTTTTCTCAGCTGAAAGAACCCTGAATGTGCAAAGCCTTACAAAGGCACATGAATAAACTGACCGAGACAGGTGAGGTTTAGAGCTAGGCAAAAAGGCAGACAATTTAAACTGACAGGGATCACAAAAGACATCCTGACTAGTCTAATATCCCCCCCCTTTTCCACGAGAAGAGCCATGGACCTGCAGGGGACTGATCATCATGGAGGTTGTTAAGGAAATCCATTTAACAAAGAAAAATAAACATTTCTGGCTGTTCTGTGCACAGGACAACAGAGCCCATGTCCAGCTGTCACCTGGAGCTGTTTATGTGCTGGAGCACTGGGCACTCTTTTCTGCCCTGCTGTTCTTTAACCTACTTTAGTCTATACAGTAAATACCCTCCTCCCCCATTTTTGTTCTCCTCTGAAACTGACTACTTTCAAACGGATGATCATCATGCCAATGGAGATGCAGAAAGAGGAACCGTGTGGAAATAAAATTCAAGAGGGCTCTTGAAACATTTTAAAGAAATTTGGACTCAATTCTTCCAACTTCACATTGACTAATAGCACCTTACGCCTCAGAACCTTAAATAGTGCCACTGATTAGATAATATTCCCCTCAGTGTGTAAAACTGGGCCCTTTGAATTTTCATAAAGAGATTGCAAATTTGACACTCCAAACTTGATATAAAATGGATGGAGAGGCTCCCTCCTCTGCCCTCTATCAGGAAGGGTGGAGAAGAGGAAGTAATGGGTGGGTTTCAAATTTGGCTGAATGACTTCTGGTGTCTTTAGGGGGGAAAAACACAAAGATACCTCTGGCAGCAAATGGAACCAAGGAGAGAGAAGGGGAACTCTACTAGCATTGGATATTCTACAGTGAGAGCTCTGGCACTGGGTTCCATGGGGATCAGGGTGAACTGGTGACTCTCAACAAGATGAGCTTGACTTCTCTGCAGATCCGCATTCCAGTGGCAAGAAATCAGGCCACCAACCCTAGATCAGATGTCTGGCCCAATCATATATGGCTGAGGCCATCATAAGCCATTCCAGTTCCAGATCTGGTTCCAGAACTGACACAGAAAACTGGGGGAAAAGTGTTTGGTGAGGCATGATGCTCTCACTTTCACCCTACTCAGACTAGAGAAGAAATTATCTGTCCTTGATGAAGGAGTGGGCTAGATGACTTAATAGTTCTTTCCATCTCTAACATCCTGATTTTAGGCTGCAGAGTCCCAGAATATACAAGATGACACATGGGCTGGAACCATCTTTACCTAGTTAGACTGCAGTTTTCATGAGACACTTTTATTTCTATCTAAATAATATATTTTCCCACTCTGAACCCTGAAGTGGCAACCTAAATGTGCTTTCAAAGGATGAGTCAGTCTAAACTCCTTGGAGCACTAAATTGCAGAGGGATTTTTCACTACACACTTTGGGTCTAGCAGTACGAAAGGTCAGCACACATATCTTTAGGTGCGAGTCTGAGATGAAGCAATGCTTAAGCTTTTAGCTTGTTTCAGAATGCTTTCAGGTTAAGCCTTATAGCAGCTGAGAACTTGACTAGCTTTCATCTGCTGAACGATACTGTTAAATCACGACCTGACCATACTGATAATCCTGCACGCCATCTTTCACCCTGACCTAGTGCAAAAAGAAAATTAGGGGGTAATAGGATTGAAAGAGGGCTTCTCTGCAAGGCTGAATACACATGCTCAGAAGTTTTTTCTTAAAGCTTTTATGGCATTTTGAGTTTCTCTAGAAAAGAGGCCGACAGACCGGCAGGAGTCATCATATGAGCACAGAGGAAGGGAGAGAAAAAATGTCAGAAAATGAAAGATGCCATTAAATGCTGAAAAAGAGGCAAACAAAAAGGCCACCAGGAGAAGTGCTGAAGGTGAGTGATGTGATAATGCACATGACAGAGTTAGAATTTTTAAGATTCTTTGGCCATAACAGACTAGGAGAAATGTATGTTAAAGATTCCTCGATTTTGCGCGTGCTAGTTTGTTGTTGCTATGCAGTCCAGTTTGGGTCAGTATATTTGTTCGCTATTAACATGAATGATTAGGGCATGTCAATGTCTCTGTTGCAGAGGTAACAGAGGGCTCACTCTCTCTGCGTAGCAGAGCATAACAAAATCAGGCAGCACTAAATCAGCCAGCTGCCCCTTGATATCATAAAATCAGTGACTGAGCTTCTTGATGTCCAGGGGCAGAATGAAGCCGTTATATTTATAGTTTATTTCAGCACTGCTGCTTCAGGTCTCAGTCAAAATCAGAGACAGAGGTTTAAAGCAATAGGGGAAAAGAGTGAGGTGAACTTTTCTGAACTTCTGGAAAGGCTCAGTATGAATGAAAAATCAGGGGAGTTCTTATTGTCTCTCATTTTGTGTTGGCTGCCTCTAACTAAGATGGGGGCTTCCAAACTTCTGATATTTCTCTATTGGCAGTGCTCATTTTCATAGGTTATTCTTGCTTTTGTGCTATTGGTGCTGCTGGCTTTCTTCCTGTATCTTTAAATTTTGGTTCCAGATAATGCTATTGGAACCATCAAAAATTCTCATCCACTTTGTCTGTGAAACAAACAAATCCCCAAACACTTCTTTATGTGCATAGATGGACTATAAATATTTTAAGTTTCACCTTGAAAATTGATATTTAGAGCCTGATTTTGATGTTACTCACACCAGTTTTGTACAGTATTGGAGTCAATCCTGACTAACCCCACTCAGAGATAAAGCTAGAGACATTTGTTTTTTAAAATGTGTGTAGCTTTCACTATCTCATTAAAAGCTGGTGAAATATTACTACTATTTATATTATGGGAGCCTAAGGAATTATATTTTCAAGACACAAAGAAATAGGTGCTTAGAAATCCCTTTCTAAATTAAATAGAATTGATACATGCAGAATTTACAGATTCAATTTAGTCCTTTATCAGTTGTGGTTTAAGAAGGGACAAAGGGGGGAGATATTTTTGTTATGCCATAATTTGATTCCATGCTGTTTTTAATCACTGGAGGAATTGGACAACCATCACAGTTTACAGGTTGGTATGTACAGCCATTAAAAATAAAATCAAACTCACAGTAGCCCATCTAGCAACATTATCCCTTACTTTGACCAGAATAATACAAGTTCAAAATAGTTTAAGGTCAGATCAAACAGAATTCTCGATATAGAAGTAGGTGTGAGACTGGAGGATGTACTTTACCACATACAGTCAATACACAGCTGCTCACACACTACAGGGGTGAACCTTGTATAAATGCGTACAGAGAGATAGTAACAGATACAAAAAGGGCAGTTTGAAGCAAACTTTTTTTTTTTAAATCACAGACTTTAAAAGCTTTACTAACATATTTCAATCACTTATTAGCCAATATCTATAGCTTTTCATGCCAAGGACAGGTTTTTTTTGTTTTGTTTTTGTTTTTTTCTCCCCCAGGTACTAATTAGATTTGAGAACACCTGTCACGTTTTTGGGTGTAGATGAATTACTAGATTACCCACAAGTATTTTAGTGGAACCCACTACACAAACAAATATATCTTTGGCAAACAAGTACATTTTAAATCCGGACCAATACATTTCAAATGATATTTCATTGGATTTACGTCTACTCTACTTGGAACAACACACACATACAAATGTATTTCATATGTAGACCAACAGAGTTGCCATGCAAACCATTGTATTCCACACAAAAAGATAACAGACTTCATGTTTCATCAGCAAATCAGAAGAGATACAAACCATTCTTTTTTGCAGGTAGATAAATACACCCCCAAATCACAAACTCTGTAAAGGAAACAAAGGCTCAAGAGATATTTTTGTTTAGTGCTAATGCCTCAAACATGTGTATAATCTGTACAAATTTTATGAGGCCTTTGCTGTACAATGGTTTCCTCAGTCATTCCAGTTTCATGTGTTCGTATTCACTAACACTTTACATTTATTTACAAACACCTAGGAACAATCAATTAAAATGAACTTCAGGATATCCCTGAAAAATGCCATAAAGACATTTCTGATTTAGCAAATTCAGCTTAGAATGCACTTTGGTCTCAGTAACACCAGTGGAAATCCAGAGTAATTCCATTGATTTCAATCATCTTGGATTTACACTGGTGTAATTGAGAGCAGAATCTGGCCTATCATCCAGGAATGGAACTGGACAAGGACAGAAGGTGAATTGCAATAGCAAATGTGAATAGCAAGTGTCAAGGCTGCTTCCCCACTTTGAACTTTAGGGTACAAATGTGGGGGCCTGCATGAAAACTTCTAAGCTTAACTACCAGCTTAGATCTGGTCCGCTGCCACCATTCCCAAAGCTAATTCCCTTCCCTGGGAAGCCTTGAGAAACCTTTCACCAATTCCCTGGTGAATACAGATCCAAACCCCTTGGATCTTAGAACAAGGAGAAATTAACCATCCCCCTCCTTTCTCCCACCAACTCCTGGTGAATACAGATCCAACCCCCTTGGATCTAAAAACAAGGAGAAATTAACCATCCCCCCTCCTTTCTCCCACCAACTCCTGGTGAATACAGATCCAACCCCCTTGGATCTAAAAACAAGGAAAAATCAATCAGGTTCTTAAAAAGAAGGCTTTTAATGAAAGAAAAAGGTAAAAATCATCTCTGTAAAATCAGTATGAAAAATAACTTTACAGGGTAATCAAACTTAAAGAGCTCAGAGGACTCCCCTCTAGCCTCAGGTTCAAAGTACAGCAAACAGAGATAAACACTCTAGTAAAAGGTACATTTACAAGTTGAGAAAACAAAGTAAAACTAACATGCCTTGCCTGGCTATTTACTTACAAGTTTGAAATAGGAGAGACTTGTTTAGAAAGATGTGGAGAACCTGGATTGATGTCTGGTCCCTCTCAGTCCCAAGAGCGAACAACTCCCAAAACAAAGAGCACAAACAAAAGCCTCCCCCCCCCCCCCCCAAGATTTGAAAGTATCTTGTCCCCTTATTGGTCCTTTGGGTCAGATGTCAGCCAGGTTACCCGAGCTTCTTAACCCTTTACAGGTAAAAGGATTTTGGAGTCTCTGGCCAGGAGGGATTTTATAGTACTGTACACAGGAGAGCTGTTACCCTTCCCTTTATAGTTATGACAGCAAGCGAAGAAGGAAGATAACAAGCAGAGCACAGGTATTGGGCTGGTACATATCACTTTAAACAGAAATGATGTCGGTAACATCACTGACATGTGCAAATTTGTGGAAAACACACAGCATTTAATTGTCAGCTGCCCAGGTGAGGGACGCAAGGAAGCGGGTGCAAGGAATCTTCTTGTCCTCTTGTGCATGAGCTGGGCACAAACATGGGCCGTAGGTGCAAAGACTATGCAAGTCTAGGGATTGGGGAGGAGTGGAACCCTGGCCCTGGCACACCCACTCCCTACTCTCCTGCACTAGCAAGCAAAGCTGTGTCACACAAGGAGTGGGGGAGAGTGCACACTGCACTCTCAGAAGGTGGTGCAGCGGCCAGGAACACCCTGCACTCCTGGAGGCATCACCGCTGTCTGGGAATCAATAATTTCAGGAGCTCCTGCTGAGGCTGTGGGCTTTGAAGCTGCCCACACCACTAGATGGACCGTAAGGGCATAATTTAGCTCCAAACTGGATGAATGATTACAGGAATAGTGTAGGATCCAGAGAACCACAGGCTATAAGGGATGAGAAGGACAAAGAGTTCATCAAGCTCTCCACTGCTAGGAGATAGACTGCCCCATGCAGGTCCATAGTTGGAACGGTTTCTAGCAAAAACGGAGGGATATACAGTCTTCCCCAAGCATGTAAATATGTAAAATGTAAAATACTGTAAAAGAAGGAAGATTGTTTGGATTATTTCAGGGTCTCCTTTTCTCCCGACCTGTTTCTATGTTCCAGAATGACATGTGAAATATTCTACAGGCCTTTTCCTGTGATAATGGGTGTGCAGCACATTCCAGCCATGTTCCCTTTCCTTTGGCCACACTCCTACACTCGGGTGGGTGGCACAGAGATGCTACATCAGCGATATCACACCTGGAGATTCTCCATATGCTGGGGGGGTGGGGGGGAATTCCCAGGGAGCTCGTTAAATTGGAACAAACCACTCAGAATATAGGAGAGAACTGGGCCCACCATCTGATATGAGTTAATATAGTGATCTGTGGTTAATTAATTAGAAAGAATGAACTATAAAAATGCAGACCCCATCATTCACTCACTTGGGAAGAA
Source organism: Emys orbicularis (assembly GCF_028017835.1). Taxonomy (NCBI): domain Eukaryota; kingdom Metazoa; phylum Chordata; order Testudines; family Emydidae; genus Emys; species Emys orbicularis. The sequence continues at coordinate 23,593,350 of NC_088696.1, forward strand.
AGATGGTAAAACTCAAATAATTTGAAACTATTTCCTACAACTGATTTACCCAACAAAGAGGAATTAGGGGTGGAGGATGTGAATGCAACATGAGTCTGAGTGACTGTGTACTTCATACTTCATCTAGATTCCAAAGCCTGGCTTAGACATCCCAGTTGATATATTACAAGTCATGTTCTTCGTTTAAAGGAGACTAGGCTGAATTTAAAATGTACTCCAATGATCTGGTCAAAAGTTTTGTCTGTGGAAACACCATTCCTTCACAGTTCAGCCCTTAAACCAGTTTAGCATAATTAAGGCATTTACACATGGTCTGAACTCACTTCTCTGTTTACACAAGAGACTGAATAAATATCCCTGTGAGAAGCAGAAAATTCATTACAGCAACAGCCCTTGTATTTCTAGGCTGTCTTTGATACAGGGAAATTACTTTGGTGTCCTAACACAAATCTATCCATTTAGTAAGCTCAATGTAAAAGCACTGTAAAAATAATGTCAGCAATCTCATGATGAATAATAAATAGACTAATGTTCATGCAACTGCCTATAATAAGCCTTTAGAGGTCCTAGTGCCCTCATAAACTACAAGAACAAGTATCACTGATAGCCTGAGATTAGAACTGAAGTTTTATACATACACACATTTTATTAAAAAAATATTAAAACTATCTGCTGTAGTCTGCCGCTCTATTTATCTGCTCCCCTCAGTGTTTCTAATATCAGTACGATCACCCAGTGTGGCTTTCAGTGCCCCCTTTCTGCTACTGGGCTGCCTTTCAGTATTCACCTCTTCGTTACAACAAAAGCTGGAGCTTATATTTTGCCAAATGTAGCTTTTTCTTTACATTTTAAAGTGAATTTTTAATACTTAATGTTTGTGAAAAGTCCAGGATTGACAGTGCGAGCAACACGAGGGTCTCTGCTTATCCACAAAACAAGGCTGAGAGAGGAAGGATGCTCCAGTGGTTAGGGCACTAGCTTAGGACTCAGGACACCTGGGTTCAAGTCCCTACTCTACTACAGACTTTCTGTCCAACCTTGGGCAAGTAGTTTCTTTGTACCTCAGTTCCTCATGTGTAAACTGGGGCTAATAGCACTGCCCTGGGACCTTAAGGGGAGTTGTGAGGATAAATACACTTGGTGCTCAATCTTAGATAGAACACAAGCACGGCAGTCCCTAACCTACTCTACCAATGCTTCAGGCATTATTTAGGAGTCACTCCGTCTCTGTGTCCAGTCAATCTTTCACACGCTGCAACCACTAACAGGTTTGATGACTGAAATTGTTGTTAATTATTATTTTGGTTGGTTGGTTATATGGGCAACTTCTACTAAAAACTACAGTGACAGCACAAACTCTTCACTGAGCAACTGTCAAATGCCAACAGTGTTTCAACACTTTCTACTTGATTCAAGCCAGTTATCTCAGGCTCTGTCAACATGACAAATACAACCGTGTCAAAGAAGCTAGTTACAACTCAGTAGCCCTCCAACCTTGTTTCAAACCTGGTTCTCATATGTAGTACTCCCTGAAACGTAATCACATTCTGTAACCAGACAGAAATTTCAGGCCTGTCTAGTGTGATTACAAAATACAGCTGAAGTCCAGTGCATGCTACAGATTGTGTGCAACTGGGTTAGGGGACAACTGAGTGACCAGATACCCTGAGATGGCTGTGTTTGTAAGGCTGACAGGTCCTAAAGGGGAAAGACAGTCTTCCAATATCAATCCTCTGAGTCATCCAGTCCCCACCAATTTAACAAGTGGAAGTTTAAATTCAACACTGCTGCAGATTAGGGAATTATAAGATGCAACTAACTGTCAGTTTCAATTTTTTAAATGACTGGTATTTTTTCCTGTAAGTATCTGCTTGTAAATTGATTACACTACAGTCCAGATGTTTGGATGGGGGAATGGTCTCAAGTTCTTTTTCCTTTCCAAGTTTCTTTTAGATATTAATAAATCTGTGTGAATTCCAATCTCCCTGGCAAAATGAAGGTTGTGCTCACCTATTTTAGTAATGATTTCCCCCTTCCTGCTCCCCTTTACTATTAAAAAACCCCCCAAACTCTAATAAATAAAAGCCGTATCAGTTGCTGAACAGCAATGAACTCTCAACTATTGTATCATTATTTTCCTGAGTGTCTACCTTACAAATTATAGGACTACAGCAGCCATGTTAAAGTGGAATAGTCATCCTGCAAAAGCCTGTGCGCGAAGGCACATAGAATTCCAAAATGTAACAATGACTTTGAAGTGAACTGGTTCACCGCTGATTTATTCCAGTTTCACACTGAAGTAACTCCCCTGAAAGCAGTGAAGTCACAGCATTGTTAAATTGGACTAACACCTGGTGAAAGAAGCCTCACAAGTTCTATTCACCTGGCTGACATCTAAATTATTTCTCATGTTGAGATGATGGTGCTCATCTAAGGAAGTTGCTCATAGCCCGTTAAAAGATCTAATCCCAGACCCCATAATTTCTCCATTTGGGAAGGTAGACAGTAACACTTATTTGGAACAGTTTTCTCCAACTGATTTATGTCCAGGTATGAGGAAGGATGGTTCAGTGGTTAGGACACTAGTCTGGGACTGTGGAGACTTGAATTCATTTCCCTGTTCTGCCACAGAATTCCTGTGTTTTCTTAAGAAAGATTCTCTATGCCTCAGTTCCCCATCTGTAAAATGGGGATAATAGCACTGCCCTACCTCACAGAAGTGTTGTGAGGATAAATACATTAAAGATTGTGACTTGTGAGGCACTCAGATACTTTGGTAATGCAGGCCATATAAGTAAGATAGATACAGATCAATTGATCTAGAGAGAAAAAGAAAAAAAAATCATGTAGAAGAGAAAACAGGTAGATTACAAGGCATGCTTTGACTCTGCTTATCGCCAGCCAGATATATTTGAAATATACATCGTTTGGGTGCCATGGCTGGCCACTAGGGAAATTAGGGAACAGTCACAGTGTCATGAGCTTGACAGAAAATAGCATACCAAACACTGCTAAATCATACTAAATGAGCAAAGGTCCAATCCTGAACCCATTATCTTCATAACTCCCACTGATGTAAATGGGAATGGGATCTGACCCTGAATCAGCATCAGCCTATGAGAATTTGATGGCATGATGCAATTTAAATTTAAATTAAATTAATGGAGATATCCTATCTCCTAGAACTGGAAGGGACCTTGAAAGATCATTGAGTCCAGCCCCCTGCCTTCGCTAGCAGGACCAAGTACTGATTTTGCCCCAGATCCCTAAGTGGCCCCCTCAAGGATTGAGCTTACAACCCAGGGTTTAGCAGGCCAATGCTCAAACCACTAAGCTATCCCTCCCTCACTTGTCCCAAACTGTTCTGACATCTCTAGATGCTTCAGGAGTCCCTGTGGCCATAGATATTGTTGCTTGTGGTGCTACAACATGACCGAGCTATAGCAAAGCTTCCTGTCAGATAGCTACACCAGCCTCCCTTTCTGCCACCTGTAGTGGATCCACTGTGCCTCACTGAGCCCAGAAAGGCTTCTTTCCAACAACTCCTCTATGCTCTCTTTAATCCTCTCTCTGTCTTGCTTCTCATGCCCTTCTATTCCTGTTGATTCGGGAGAGTATTGTAAGGTCCCAGGTGATAAATGCTGCTACTTTCAGGTTTATTTTTGCGTGTTGTGATACACTAATCCATAACCTGTTAGAGCTGTTAGAGTCATAAATTAGAAAGTGACTACAGCGAACTCCTAGCTATTAGATCCCATTTTTTTTGTAATCTGCTGGAAGGTACATCTGATGGATGGTAGACCACCCAGGGCAGCTCCAAAATTCACTTCGTTCTTTGGTTTGTACAGATCAAATCACAAATGGCAGAGATAAGTAATGGAGAAAAGAAAACATCCCTCAGTCCTTGCAGTCTAAAATGTCCCCCATGCAGCTCTTTATTTATCTGTTTAAATCCATATGTCAATTCACCACAGGAATTTTAAGCTGCTCTTGCTAATATATTAGAAGAGATACCCTGATTACCTTGTTCTCATTAGTACTGTATGAGCTACCCAAAAATAATTGGAGTGCTCAGTGAAGTAGTTGCCTTTCCCAGGTTGCAAATATTGAAACCTCTCATTAGTTTACCTTGCTATTGACCCCTGTCTGCCTAATCAGAGTTCTGCCATCTCAAAGTACAGTGGATGAACTGCTAAGAATACAAGCCAGCATATTGCTTTTGATTTCTGATGCTTTGCTCCAATGTGCCAGGCTAAGCAAGTTTTCCTGCATTGTATGTGGAAGACAAGGCACTGTGAGCCTGGAAACTGATGTTAAAAAATGATGTGACCTGATAACATGTCAGCAATGTAAAGATTAGAAATGGTCTCTGCAAACCATAGGAAAAAAATCATCCATCACAACTGCTCTGCTTCATATTTTCACATTTCATTATTTCAGCTGGAAAAGCCGTAAGATGAGGTTGTTATGCAATGGCTTTGAAGCAGGAGTCTGCCATACAGTGCACTGATGCACTACGTCAGGCTTATGACTACAAGATATAGTAATACAATACTTGAGTATTCTACAGTAACAGCGCCAAACAATGAACTAACTAACAATATGCCAGTTGTAGTACAGGGTGTACAGACCAATACTGTAGTGTATTTCTTTAAGGATGACAAAATTGCCACTTTTGTACCAGAAAGAAAGCAACACATAACATTTCTAGCCAAAAAAAAAAAAAAAGTAATAGATATTCTAACAGGGTCACCTACACAAATGAAGTGAAATGGCAGAGCCGACATAGGGCCCATGACAAAGTATCCCATGAAGAATGGGGATGTGTTTCGGGACATTTTATCAACACCATTTAGTCAGCTGTCTGGTGTACCTTTGAAATAAATACCAGAGAGAGATCACCAGCATGTGTAAATCACATAGCACCACAGATTTTCATGGAGATATTCCATTTTACACCATCTACACATCTGACTCTAGATATTGAGGGCTAAACATCTAATGTGGATATAGCAAGTAACTTCTTCTGGCACATAGCTCCTGATGGCGGAAACAATGAATTAGATGTTGGGTAAGCGATGTAACCACTATCATGGCTGCATCATCCAGAGATGTCAAGTGCGTCCATCCAACCACCATCAAGATGATAAAGAGGGGCAGTCCATAACTAGAGGGCACTCTGTTTGTTCTTGAGCTCCACAGGGGTGGGACGGGGAGCTCACAAGCCCCAACAATGAAGACTTAAGTTAAACTGCCTGGGACCACAACTTATCCTGTTTTACCAAAGAAGAATCTTTTGGTTCATTGACACTCTAGCAAGTAACTGGTTCTAAATTAAATTAGATGTCTGAATTAAAAAAAAAAAGATCTTTACTAGCTAGGATTATCACAAACTTTTCTGGCACAGAGAAAGGAGTGTCACTGTTTAATTTAAAATTTTTCAAACTGGTTTGTGGCAATTGCTGTATAATACTTTGAAAAAAAAAATCCCACCACTACTTTAAAATACCATGTAGTTTCATGGCACTATTTAGTTCTAAACGATTATATAATTACATTTGTGAATGTAATCCTGTGGGGTATTATTCTAATTATAGACCACAATCCTTCTTAGCAGCTTTCAGAGAAATAATTTGCGTAATGAAATGAAGGTTTCCAGTTGCATGAAAGAAACTTGTCTGTAAATGACAGGAGCTCCTTAATGGTATGTTCAGACTTTGGATCCACTGACAGAAATCCTCTTGTGTGTGAATTTTGGGGGTTCCCTGGTACAGACCAAGAGACATATTTGTTGTGTTGGGTCAAAGGGAAATCTCCCCAAAAGAAGCACCTTGACCATAAATACTAAGTTGTGACTTGAAACAATGAAAAGGGATTTTAAAAGCAAACACTATACCACTAGATAAAGCACCACTGTGGCCTTCAGGATAGGCACTCAACTAAACTGTGATCTTCACAGCCACAGAACCACTACAGGAGCGGCGGCTCATGAAATCAGTCTGCTACCCTGTGCCTTTGGCTGAGCACTATTCACTCTACTGCCACCATCATCTTGCCATCGCACCAAGTATCTAGGACTCAGCAGTATTATCTTATGTACCTTTTGAGAACACAAGCCATCCTTTTGTGTGATCTGCATGCCCCCTACAAAATAAGCAATCTTGTTGGCAGCTAGAAGTGTCCACAAATTCTGTAATGTCTTTGAGACACAAATGGTGCCATGTAATGTTCCTCACTCAGGATCTGGTTGGGGAACGTGGCCTAGTGGTCACGGCCGCAACTCCTGACTATCAAGGGGGCTGTGGGGAGGGAAGCTCCCGCGGGCCCTCCCACTCCACCGGGCTCTGACCCAGGGCCCTTTGGGCTACCAGTAGTCTGGCAACCCAGGCTGCTTAAGGCTGTCCTCCCTGGGGCTTTTCCTCTCCCCACGCCCCCTTCCAGGGTCAGCTTAGTCCAAAGCCATCCTCTGGTGGGGAAATCCAAACCAAAAGAAGTAATAGGGAATTACCAATATCCAAGGTCCACAGGATACTTCCCTCACTGGTTTTCACTGGGGTGTGTCCTTCTTTCCCTCAGGGAGGGCCCCTTTGGGCAGCTGTGTCAGAGCCTTTAGGCTTCCCTCTGCTCTGTGCTGCTGGAGCTGCAGATTGCAGGTCTGCTCACCTCCAGCTCTGCCACCCAATTCCCTGCAGATTCCTCCAGCAGATGGAGCATTTGGTGCAGGTGTGGTGGGGCGGGGCTGGCTGAGCCCAAATAATCCCTTAACCCCTTGTTGCCCAGTGTGGGGTTTGTACACCCCATCACATGCCAACAGTCACCACCATGGAATGCTTAAATGCCAGCACTGCTGATTAGATGGACTTACAGTAGCTAGAGATGGAAAGACCTGTGAGACCATCAAGTCCATCCTCCCTCACGTGTATGATATAGTCCCCTGGTTAAGGACACATCAGATATTAGATGGTCTACTTGCTCTATAGCCAAAAGACAAAGAAGAAATTAATTTTTTTTAAAAAAGCCTCCTTCACTTATTATGTTGGCTGCTCAATGAAACCCTGATTCCAAGAAACACAATCTTGCCAGCTTGAGCAAAGCTACAGTGCTATTCTAACATGCAACATGTGCATCAAAGCAGGCAGCCAAAAGAGCAAACATTTGCTGAGGGCAAGTTTCCATCCAAATGGCTGCTCCTCCTGTTCTTAACTGCCAGTAGTTAAGGTAATGAGCTTCTGAGTTGGATTAACTTCCAAAATGAACTCTCCACACACAAGCAGGTACATAAAAAGGAGTTTGTTTTTTCTCTCTCTATAGGTCATATCATCCGTTTTCCTGTGCAAAGGTGGTATTTGAAATAATTGATGTAATGAAAGCCAACCATTATTATTTCTGGCAATAAAATGTCCATTTTGGAACTACAAGCTTTATGGAGGCGATGCTTCCTGCAATAAGGCTTTTGTGCACTGCAGACATAGCATCGTCTCCCACATGTAACACTGGAAAATATCTTTGTTACTAACAAGTTGGCAGGCAACCCATGACTGGAGGCATGGCACGAGGCCCAGCTTCATAGGAACTGCATCATTATTTTAATACATCACATATTAAAATAAAAACAAACCAAAAACTTGAAGCTATATAAAGAGGTTTTTGGCCACCTAGTATGCATAAATTATATTATGCACATATACAAATTACATATGCATGCGCATACACACACACACACACACACACACACACAGTTTAGAACTGCACCTGCTATTTCCTTTATTAAGATTAAGAAAGGACACATCCTGTACAGATTAGAGTAAAAATTCACCCTAGTGTAAGTGGGCATAATCTTCCTGAAGCCAATGGAGTTAAACCAGGGCTGAATTTGGTCCTTAGGCTTCAAAGCAGCTGGGACCCAGTGCACACCACTCCTGATCTATCTCAGCACGTACGGCCAGTTAGTCAGTGTTTGCCAAGTTTCTCTGCATCTGTGAGGGTAGCTCAAAAAAGCAACCACACTGAGACAGATAAATCCTGGATTTTTAAACTTTTAAATGCAAAAATCACTCCTCTCTCTTTTTGAAATCCAGAACTGTTTTGACGTGTACATTTAGGAATTTAAATACATATTCCCCTTAGCCTCACCACTCCTAAACGTCAGTATGCGTAAGTTCTGGGAAATATTGTTTTCAAATTAGATTTAATGCCATTTATATGTTCATGTACTGTATTGCCAGATTGTACTTGGAAACAGATTGCAACTCATCATGGAAACAGCAATTTGTAAGTGGGATGTTATTGCAAGCAAACAACCACAGATGGCTAATACAAATAATAGCAGTCCCACTGTTTGCATTCCAGTGTGCTACATATGAATATGCTCTTTGTACACACCTTGGTGATTCTCATTATCTTCCATAAGAACATCACTGTTTAAGTATCAGTATTGCTGCCTTTACTTCCTATAGAGATAACAGCTTGCAGTTACTGGGAAAAAAGTGACATAGTGAGCTAAATTATGTGCTACATTGTGCTGCCTGAGAAGATTATGCATGTCCCACTGTACATACATCCTGTGTGTAGGCAAATGTATGTGTTGTCATTTAATTTGCTGCTGATTACTCATGTTTGGAGATGCTCATTCTAAACTGGTGTTGGGGAATCTTTTTTCCAAGGACCTTTTTTTTTTTTTTTAAATCACTTTCTTGGAGACTATTGTAGCCAAAGAAACGTTCACGAAGAGAGTCAAAATGACCTCGCAGAACAGAGGAGGGGAAAATGGACATTTCTGACATGGAGACCAACAGGTAGTGACAAACACTGCAGTTTGAAAAAGAATCGATATCAGTAGAATGTACCAGATTCAGAAGTCGTGAGTAGGGAATGTTGGAAAGCGGCAGTAAGTGTAAAAGGAATCTAGGGAGGAGGTCTGTCTATGCTGCGACTGCAGCACCCATACAAACCCGCCCAGGACTGGAGTATGTATTTGAGAGATTACCTGCTTGCCACGCTGCTGCGGCTTCACTGCTGTTGTTATTCAAGATAGCTAGATCAAAGCTATAGGTCTGTCTATAGGGGCTGCAGTTTCACATCTGATTGCAATGTAGGCAGACCCTTACATGCTGAGGGCCCAGAAGTTATACATTAAGTTAGTAGCTGGCTACCTTAACTTAATGATTATTTTCTTTTCTTAGTGTATCCATCCCTATTGTTGCCTCTATGTACAAGTTAGACTTACTTATTCCCACTTACATCACCATAGAGGACACATCTGATTTTGGTCCAATATCATTTAAATGACAGTCTACATATATTTACTATCTGCATAACACATACTGTTATTTGCATATTCATTGCGTATGACTGCATGTGGTTTACAGCAGAGCTGTAGATACAGAAATTCATACTGAAGCTTATATGTAAAATGATCACGTAGGAGCAGACCTAGATATAAGCACATACTACACAAGAGCAGCTGAAACAGTGTCTGGTGTTTGTTTTAGAATCTATAGTCAAGCAAGACAAGAGGAAGGGAACAGACCTGTCTATTTTATGTTGCGCCTCTTTTACAATAATAATGCTCTTAGAACTCATAGTCAATTTGAATTGTGTTCTGTACATCGCATTAGATATGCAAATTAATTCCTATTAATCTTTATAATGTTAAGCTACTGCTCAAAATATTCATTTAAGAACTTCCTTTGTTCTTCTGTCTCCTTAATTTAAATTCCCTTCAGTCTCCTCTTTCTGTATATTAATGTACTTTATTAATTTTGTCACATTAATCTGATCAACACTAAACACACACTAACATTTCTAAAGACCTAAAATGTGAAGCTCAGTTATGGTGACATGGCAAACAAAAGGCCAATATGCAACAGGCTGAGCAGTCCTCATTGCTCCTGGCCCACAATCAGGTGTAGGGCCTTGCCCTAGTTTTAGCATGAGGCTTGACAACATGTACGCCACTCCATGAAAAACTCAAGTGAAATGATACACTAAGACGTATGCTCACGGAAAATGAAACACGTCCATATAAAAACTCATTAAAATAATGAAGGCATTCAGTATGACAGCTGAGAGAGAGAGAGAGAGAGAGAGAGAGAGAGAGAGAGGGAAAAAACCAACCCCAAACCAACCCCCCATCTCTGCACCATTCAGAGTATTACTGCATATCAGGCCTAAAGCAAAGAGGATTATCTATGACTGTTGATTACCCAGACATTGTATGTTAGCAGATAGTACTTAGGTTTATGTGGGAACCAGGATTAATTTTGAAATAGATAGGATTAAAACAGAGAAATAACTAACAAATGGAATTGTCATTTCGTTTACTAGATGGACACATTTTGAGTAGATTGAGGCTGTATTTTGAGGTCAGATGACATGTTAAAGGAGCTGCTGGGAAAACAATATGCAAATTTATATGGCTCTATTTATATATAGCAAGACCTGTTTTCTTCTGACAGACTTGGTGTTCTAATAACTGTTTATTTAGATACTTTAATCCTTAATTAAAGAGATTACTTTGTTTTCCTCTTGCAATTATATTTGCTAACTCATGGTAAAATTTTAACATATCCAAGGTTTGAAGTTACTAACCTGCCAAGAAACTCAGAGAGAATTCAAATAATGCTGAGAAGCCATTACATTATAAAACTTTGCCATGCACTAAAGATGGAATGAATCACAGACCCTAGTAGATTTCTCTGATTGAACATCTTTTCTTCTTATCATCATAGCTGGATAAGTCTTCACTGTGTGTGGCAAGTAGAATCTAGTTGAATACTAAGAAAAGTATGTTTTTATGAACATTAGGGCATGCCATTATATCATAGCCCTTTTATAGTCACAAATGTTTAAACTGGACAACCTGATTCACTTGAGTAAATGTACCAAATATTGAATGTGTCTATTTGATCCATTAGGAACGTGGGTGACCAATTTCAAAGTTTGAGTTCTAAATGTCAACACTGGATACTTCACAAATAATCCATAGCTTGTAAGCTGTTTGTTTATATTAATTGAATATTTTGGACTACTGAATAGATTTGGAAATAATGGGACTGGTTCATAAGTGCTTCATTAATCCAAAAAAGGACAAAATTTGTGAAATTTTATATTTGGCAAATGCAATTTGACCAGCTTTAAAAATATGAGAACTAGATATAGAATATAAAAGATGATTAATATACTGTACAAATTAGCAATTTTAGGGCAAAATTCTCCTATCTGATCCTCAGTGGTAATCTCTTAATCACAGTGACGGGACCAAATACTACTGTAAAATACATGCAGCTTTCTCAGGAGATAGTTAAAACTTTCCTTGCTGCAGTCCAGGTTCCTGATGTAAGGCTTTATGAACCAGGAAGCAATGGGTAGGCCAGGTTCTCCAGAATCACTCTTGGCACCCACCAATGTGAATATGCTGGTCAGAGAAAACATCCTTGCTTGTAGCTTGTCAAGTCCAGTATTCCCGGCAAGCAGTATTTCTGAAGCAAGCGTCATGGACCTTCCCTTACCAGCCAATATTAATGTCAGTGAAACATCCTCGATGATCCATCAACACTTGCAAAAGCATGGAAAATTACCCCTTTCTGTTTAGATACTCCGAAGCAAGGTGGTGGTGGTGAGGCAGAAGTAAGATATGCATCCCATTTATCATCCCACCACAGCTACGTAAACATTCTGGCTATCATCCCACAACAGTTAGGGAAGTCCATTTAACTGAATCCATCTTATATCCTGCACATTGCCCAGGGTCAAAATCCTGTGCAGCAGGACATATACACTTAATGGCCTTGCCCAACTGGATGATGAGCACCCCCACCGTAGGTTTTCCAGTACAAGCTGATTGCCCACCGACCAATACCAATCCAGGGATGCAGGCTTCTAGAGAGCAATTGCCATCTATCTGTTTCTCCACTATCAGAGAAGCTCTCATTTTGTGTCTGTCCACTGCAGTTCTGGGGTGAGCTCTGTACACAACTCCAGGAATACAGCCTTCCACATCTGAAAGTTCTACAGCCACGTTGGCACAGGGGGCACTGGGATGCCTACCCACAGTGAACACACGTGTTTTGCCAATACAATTTGAGGCTGTTGCCAATACAACACTGCTCCACCAAAGGCAGCCAGATATGAATGCTCTCTGCCAAAATACCAATGTTGGCAGCAGCATGCAGGCAGAATTTTGTTGGTAAAACTTTCTAGTGTAGACAAGCCTTTATTGAATATGAGTTGGCTAAGTTCTGTTTCTATAAGAAGAAAGCCTGTCTAATTCAGCATGTAGTGAAATAGAAGATTGGATGAGACTACATATGCATGTAAAGCTGTGTGCAGTTTTTAAATTCTTTTTTCCTTTGATTTTTTCCAAATTCTTTTAGCCCTAGTCCCATCTAGACAAGGTCAGTTCTTAAGTCCTGCCACTCCATTACAGTCTGTCTTGAAGCAGTTCCTCGGAAATGCTGCAGCTAACTAAATCCTTTCGTATGACATCCATTTATCTGGTTCTGGCTCTTCCAACCCTTCTCTTACCTCCCACGTCCAAATTTTACACCCTGTTTCTTATATATTCTTTCTATCTTCTTTTTACATACCCAAATCGTCTAAGCTGGGATTCCCTCCAATTTTCTATAATTGGTACCACCTTCACACTTCCCCTAGTTTGTTCATTCCAAACATGGCCCATCCTTGAAACGCCGAGCATCCATCTTAATATTTTCCATTTCCCCTGTATTCAAGATCTGCTCCTGTCTCTTCCTCAATACTCAGCATTCAAAGTGTAGGCCTAATTACCATCTTCAATTTGGTGGGCATTCTCCTAACACAGATCACTCTGCTTGCTTCTCTCCATTTAGCCCATGCCTTTTCTGTTCTGCGTTTAAGTTGGTTATTGAGTTCACCATTATTCTGTGCTATCAAACCTAGGTACTTGAACGTCTGTACCTTTGGCTCCCCAGACATAGTTTCATTGTCTTCCTGCAAGGTATTTTTGATTCTATAGACCATACACTTTTGTTTTATTTGATTATTTTCATGGCATTTCTTTCAAATATGCACCCCCGTCTCTCTAAGTCTTCTCCCACTTCCTCTTTGCTCTCACCTATAAGCACATCTGCAAAAAGCACTCAGCAAGGTGCCACTTTGGATATTTTCTGTAAGTGCATCAAGCATCAACATAGACAAAGAGGGGCTTAGTACCGAGCCTTGATGTACTCTGACTGTTATTAGAAACTGTTAAGTTTCTCCACATGGCCCTCTAACTATGCTAACAGTATCCTTGAGTCTGATACAATCTTCAGGTATCTGTTTCCTTGTCATACTCCACCAGATGACTTCTCTTGGAATATGGTCATAAGCTTTCTTCAGATTGATGAATATAAAGGATCTTCCTCTTTTATCTATATTTTTCCATAAGAAATCTTAATGCAAAAATAACATTCATTGTTGACTTGCCTGGCATGAATCCAAACTGATTGTCACAGACTAACTTCTGTTTGTAGTCTCTTATCAATATCTTTCTCTCAGATCTTCTTCATGTGGCTCATGCGCTTAATGCTGCAGAAGTTACCACCAGTCTTGTATGTCTCCTTTTCTCCTAAATATTGGTACTAATGTGCTCTTTCTCCAAGCATCAGGCATCTTCTCAGTGCTCAGGTTGAAATTTAACAGTTAGGTCAATATCTTCATGGCTACTTGTCCCAAGCACTTCCATACTTCTGCTGGTATGCCATCAAGGCCGAGAGCTTTCTTATTTTTCCCATTGCTCAATGTTTGTGCAACAACTTCTTCTAATACTGGTGCCACCAGACACTGGTTTGGTTTTATCATATGATATGATTCTCTTGGATTCTCTTCATTCATAGGATTTTCAAAGAAATTCTCCACCGTTCCTTAATCTGGTTTACACTGATTAATGTATTTCCACTTTCATCTTCAATGACTTTGATCTCACCAATGTATTTAGTTCTCTTTTTGCAGTCTTTGTCTATATATTTCTTGTTTTCATCCTCCCGCATTTCAGCGTTTTCCAACTGCTAAATGAAAATACTGTGTTTTAAGAGGCTGTTGGTCAATACCACTGGTCTCAAGTTCCCAAAGGGAGGAAACTCAGGTGACTTATTTAAAGCCTGACTTGAACTGGTTCTTTTCACTTGGTTCTGGATACATATGAACCATATAAGACAATACATGTTCAGTGAAATGGAGTGCAAATTATGTCATCAGTGATCATGCCATTATAACAAAAGGAAGGGATTTTTTTTCTAATCCTGTGGCTATTGTTTAAAAAAATATATCCTAGGAAACAAAAATGAAAAACACTATGACTCCAAACTGCTAAAATAAGACCCATCATTGCTATTCCAACCTTAGCTTCCTCATTGTACTTATGCATAATGTAGGATTTCTAAGACCATTGACAATTCTGAGACCTCTTTCAGTACCTGGACACAGAGAGCAGGATCAGGGGTGGAGTGGCAGCCTAAAATTCACTAGATTATTTTTCAGAGGTGCTGAACATCAACAACTCCAATGGATTTCAGGAATGCTCAGTCCCTCTGAAAATTAAGCAATAGATTTCCTGGCTTATGTCAATATAAGTCAGATCAGTGACATCATTTTACTGCAGCTTGGGCTGTTTAGTTCAGACAAACATGTTTCATACGTTTTTTTAAACTGTTGAGCAGTTTAAAATAATTGCCATTGGGAGCCTTTACTGTAGAGCCATAAATGTACAAACATATTGAGGGCTCTGTACTAATTAGTGATACAGTAATGCTAATAATGATGATTAATTATCTTCAGTTATTCCACAGGGAAACTCGAATATTGGCCACCAAGGTTCAACAGCTTTTGGATACAACAACAACAACAACATATTTACAATCAATACTAATTATCTGATTAATTGATGTGGATCTGTCTGAGAGAAGTAGCATCCTTATTCTACAGCAGAGTTGATTGAGAGTCTGCCCAACTCCTCTCATATTTGATTGTTTTTGTTTATTTCCTGTAAGCCCTTCATTTTAGATGGTTTTCTAGCTTATCTTTCTTGTGCACACTAACTTGTTTACTGATTTACTAAGCAACTTTATATTAGCTCCCACCCAAAGGGCCACTGAAACTCTTCTAAGTATATACTTTCAATCAGAAAGCATTTTTGTTTCATTTGTTTTCTTGACATTATCTGTATGTACATGAGAAAACAGCAGTTACCAGCAGTGCACTCCTATCACAGCAACTACACATTTTAATCAGAAGGGAGGCCAGAAATGAGGACTTCAGAAAATTTGATGCAAGTGGGCTGCTTGGATTGTGTAACTTTGAACAACTCTCTCAGAGCCTTATGTCAAGGAAACTGCAGTTAGTGAAATTTTCATAAATAATGCAAAATTGGAGAAACGGGCTTCTATGGCTGTTCTTTCAGAGGCAGTGATTTCTGGATTCATTTACAGAATGCACATCTCCTAAGCTCCAAGAACATCCCATCTACAGCAGGGGTGTCCAGCTCACCTTTTGAGAGGGCTGAATTCCATTTACAATTGTAATCTGCAGTCCAGGTTACAAATTGAGAACTATGTACTTCCCCCAGTCCATAACAGACCTGCCACTGCTGTCAATGGGAGGCCTGCACACAGATCTGGGGAGAACATGGCTTCTCTAGTAAAAAATGGTTACTTACCTTTTTGTAACTTGTTCTTCAAGATGTGTTGTTCATGTCCATTCCAAGCAGGTGTGTGCGCGCTGCGTGCAAGCCAGCCGGAAGATTTTCCCTTAGCAGCGTCCATAGGGTCGGCCTTGGCGCTCCCTGGAGTGGCGCCTCCATGGCACCCTATATAGGGGCCGCCGACCCTCCACCCCCTCAGTTCCTTCTTGCCGGCACTCTGACAGAGGGGTAGGAGGGTGGGTATTGGAATGGACATGAACAACACATCTCGAAGAACAACAGTTACAAAAAGGTAAGTAACCGTTTTTCTTCTTCGAGTGATTGTTCATGTCCATTCCAAGCAGGTGACTCACAAGCCTGAGCTTAAGCGGTGGGGTCGGAGTTCACTGTGGATTGGAGCACTGCGCGGCCGAAGACTGCATCATCTCTGGCCTGGTGCATGATGGCATAGTGCGACGTAAATGTGTGGATTGAGGACCACGTGGCAGCTCTGCATATTTCCTGTGTCGGGACCTGAGCCAGAAATGCCATGGAGGAGGCCTGTGTCCTTGTGGAGTGGGCCGTGATCGGTGGGGCAGGCACCTTAGACCGACCGTAGCATTCTCGGATGCAGGCCGTGATCCATGAAGAGATACGCTGTGATGAGACAGGGAGTCCCTTCATCCTGTCGGCCACAGCAACAAAGAGTTGGGTTGATTTCCTGAACGGTTTGGTTCTTTCAATATAGAATGCCAGGGCCCTGCGAACATCCAGGGAATGCAGCCTACGCTCTATGCTGGAGGAGTGTGGCTTAGGATAGAACACAGGGAGAAAAATGTCTTGACCCATGTGGAATTGGGAGACCACCTTTGGAAGGAACACTGGGTGTGGCCTGAGTTGGACTTTGTCTTTGTGGAAGACAGTGTATGGAGGCTCGGACGTCAGTGCTCTGAGTTCCGACACCCTCCTGGCCGAGGTGATAGCCACTAGGAATGCGACCTTATATGAGAGAGATAACAGAGAGCACGTAGCCAGGGGCTCGAAGGGGGGCCCTGTGGGGGCAGAAAGGACCAAATTGAGGCCCCAAGCCGGGGCTGGTTGTCGAGTATGCTGGAACAGTCTGTCCAGGCCCTTGAGGAAGCGACAAACCAATGAGTTCGCGAAAACTGAACCACCTTCCGCTCCTGCGTGGAACGCTGAGATGACCGCCAAGTGGACCCGAACCGAAGAGAGGGAAAGTCCTAGCTGTCTCAAATGAAGCAAGTAATCCAGGATGAGAGGGATCGGGGTGAGCAATGGAGCCTGACCCTGCTGTTCGGCCCAGATGGAGAAGCGTTTCCACTTGGAAATGTATGTGGCCCTGGTGGAGGGTTTTCTGCTGCCGAGGAGGACTTGCCTGACCTGCTGAGAGCATTGCATCTCCACGGGGTTTAGCCATGGAGCATCCAGGCTGTGAGGTGGAGCGACTCCAGGTTCGGGTGGCGGAGATGGCCCCGATCCCATGTGATCAAGTCTGGAACAGGGGCAATGAGAGGGGCGCCCGTGTGGACATGTGCAGCAGCGACGTGTACCAGTGTTGGCGCGGCCACGGCGGCGCTATCAGGATGACACAAGCGTGATCCCTGGATCTTGAGGAGTACCCTGTGACCCATGGGAATCGGGGGGAAGGCGTAAAGCAGGCCACTTTCCCACGAGAGGAGGAAGGCATCCGTCAGAGACCCTGGACTGCGCCCCATGAGGGAGCAGAAACATCGACACTTCCTGTTGTCCCTCGAGGCAAACGGGTCTATCTGGGGATCACCTGAGAGATGGAAGATTGAGCGTGCTACCTCTCGGCGAAGGGACTACTCATGACCATGGAACGAGCGGCTGAGGGCGTCCGCCAGTCCGTTCTGCACCCCCGGGAGGTAGGATGCCATCAGGTGAATTGCGTTCTGTATGCAGAAATCCCATAATGCGAGGGCTTCCCGGCACAGGGGAGAGGAGCATGCACCCCCCGTCTGTTGATATAGAACATCGCCAAGGTATTGTCCGTGAGGACTGTAACACACCTGCCCGCCAGGCAAGATTTGAAGGTCAGGCAGGCTAGACGCACCGCCCGTAGCTCCCTGACATTGATGTGCAGGGAGAGGTCTGCTGGGGACCAAAGGCCTTGAGTCCTGAGGTTCCCCAGCTGCGTCCCCCACCCCAGATCCAACATGTCTGTTACCAAGGATAGGGATGGCTGGGTGCTGACAAAGGGTACTCCCGCGCAGACCTCCCGCGGGTTGAGCCACCACTGGAGGGAATCTAGCACCGTTCTGGGAAGCGTCACCACAGAGTCCAGCGCGCCCCTAGCTGGTCGGTACACAGTCGCTAACCAGGACTGGAGGGGGTGCAGCCTGAGCCTGGCGTGGTTCACCACATAGGTGCACACAGCCATATGACCCATCAACTTGAGGCAATTTCTCGCTGTGGTGGTCGGGCAACGTTGGAGACCGAGAATGATGTCGGACATGGCCCGGAACCTGGCCTCTGGTAGGTACGCTCTGTCTTGGGTCGAGTCCAGAACTGCCCCTATAAATTCTATCCTCTGGATGGGAGACAGGGTGGACTTGGCCTCGTTCAGCAGGAGGCTGAGCTCGAGGAAGGTCCAGCTGATGAAGACCACCTGAGCCTCCACCTGTGCCTTGGCGCGGCCCTTGATGAGCCAATTGTCCAGGTAGGGAAACACCTGAATCCCGTGCTTGCGCAGGAAGGCTGCCACGACTGCCATGCATTTTGTGAAGACCCTTGGGGCTGTTGACAGGCCGAAAGGCAGGACTGTGAACTGGAGATGGGCATTGCCCATGACGAATCTGAGGTAACACCTGTGCTGGGGAACTATTGCAATATGAAAATACGCGTCCTTCAAGTCGAGGGCGGCGTACCAGTCCCCTGGATCCATGGAGGGAATGATGGAGGACAAGGAGACCATACGGAACTTGAGATTCTTTACAAACTTGTTCAGACGCCGCAAGTCCAGAATGGGTCTGAAGCCCCCTTTCGCCTTGGGTATTAGGAAATACCGGGAGTAGAAACCCCTGTCCCTGAGTTCCTGAGGAACTTCTTCCACTGCCCCTACTACGAGGAGGGACTGCACTTCCTGAATTAGAAGGTGCTCATGAGAGGGGTCCCTGAAGAGGGACGGGGAGGGGAGCTGGTGGGGCAGAAGGGAGGAGAACTGGATAGAATATCCCCTCTCTACCGTGCGGAGCACCCAACTGTCCGATGTGATTCGGGACCAGGTGCGACAGAAGGGGGACAGATGTGACGAAAAGATAGGGTTGGTAGGATCCAGAGTCCTGACCGGTAGGTCGTCCCCGACCGCACCATCAAATTTGGGGTCTAGGCCCTGACGGGGGCCGCGGCTGGCTGGACGACTGGCCGGAGGGCTGTTGTTGCCTCCATCTGTCGTTTCTGCTCCACCTACGCGAGGTGTCTGTGCAGTTCTGGGGCTGGTAAGGTCACGGGGCCGGCTGCGGCCTGAATTGCCTGCGTTGGGTGGCTGGGGAGTGTAAGCCCAGCGAGCGTAGGGTAGCTCTTGAGTCCTTTAGGCTATGGAGCCTCTTGTCCGTCTTTTTGGAGAAGAGCATGGGTCCCTCGAAAGGGAGATCCTGGATGGTCTGCTGGACCTCATGTGGAAGGCTTGAGACCTGAAGCCAGACTCCCTGTCGCATAACCAGCCCGGTTGCCAGTGTGCGGGAGGCTGCATCCGCCGCATCCAGGGCTGCTTGGAGGGATGCCCGGGAAATTAACTTCCTCTTTTCTACTATAGCCAAAAACTCTGTTCGCGATTCCTGGGGAAGGAGTTCAGTGAACTTGGACAATGCTGAGCATGTGTTGTGTCCATACTGGCTCACTATAGCCTGTTGGTTGGCTATACGTAATTGCAGACCCCCTGTTGAGTACACCTTTCTGCCAATTAGGTCCAACTTTCTGGCCTCCCTGTTCTTCGGTGTAGACCCTTGGAACCCCTGACGCTCCCTTTGGTTGGCCGCATCCACAATCAGAGAGTCCTGGGGAGGGTGGGCATACAGGTGCTCATGGCCCTTGGAGGGCACAAAGTAGCGCCTCTCTGTCTTTTTGGCCGTGGGGGCCAACGAAGCTGGCGTCTGCCACAAGGTGCGGGACATATCAGCTATCGTTTTTATCAACGGTAGAGCAACCCTAGATGGGCCCGAGGGGGCCAGGATGTCCACTACCGGATCCACAGCCACCTCAATCTCCTCCACTTGGATCACCAGGCTCTGAGCTGCACGCTTAAGTAGCTACTGAAGCACCCGGTTGTCCTCTAGGGCCGGTGCCGCTGAAGTTCCCACAACCGCCTCATCCAGAGAGGAAGAGGAGATCACCTGCAAAGGGCCTTCCTCTGTACCCTCAGTCTCTGCAGGGGCCTGCGGCACATGGTACTGCAGTTGTGTGGCCGGTGCGGATGCGAGATGCGGCACCGTGGCCGGTACCGGGGTCGACACCAAATGACAAGGCATGCTGTGCAGTGCCTGCGGTGTCGGGACCATGGTTCCCGCCAATGCCGATGTCTGGCTATGGGGTGCCAGGCTTTGATGTGGCACACTCCTGTCTGACGGCGGTGCCGGTGGTGGAGGCATTTGCGCCAGGGCCACCGACGTCGAGGAGACCGACGCAGACCTGGAGCGCAGGCCGTGCACCTGTCCCATGGTCTGATGGTAAGCCCAGGGAGTCCAGAATGGCCACTGGGAGGGCTGCTGCCACTGTGCCGGGTAAGGTTGTTGGCTCGCCTGCGAAGCTGACCTCCTGCTCCTTGATCTACTGGATCGGTAGGATTCCGCCTCCGAGTCCGAGGTCTCCGAATAGGAGGATCAAGGGGGAGCAGTACCCACTGTCGCCGGAGGGCAGTGCCGCAGGGCCGGGGATGGCGCAGGGACTGGGGCAACATCATGGCTGGCTTGCCCCTTGATTGGATCGGGGATCAGGCCATGTTCAGCAGCTTCTTCCACCGGTGCGGGGAGGCCGACACCGGGAGGCTTAATAAGTCAGAGGCCGCCTCGAACGCCTCTGGCGTTGATAGGAGATGCACATCCTCGCTGAGGTCCGGGGATCTCTACCAGTCCGGACTCGACCGCACCCCCACCGGGGCGGCAGTCGACAGAACCATGGGAGGATGCGGTTGTGGCACGGCTTGTCCCACCGCACTCGTGGACGCCGCCGGCCTTTTAAGGTCCTGGTGGGGTAATCGGTCCCTCACCGGCCTCTTCTTCTTTGCGGGCACCGGAGATGGTGATCGGTGCCTTATGGAGGCTGATTTTCTATGTCCCGATTCTCCCTGGTGCCGGGACTTAGAGGTCTTAGACTGGGCCTCCTGTCTTGTTAGCGGTGCCGGGGCACTGTGCACCGAGGATGAGGTGCTGGGCACCGGATCGGGCAGCTCAGGGTCCAAGTGTGGCCGTAAGGCCGCCTCCATCAGGAGCACTTTGAGTCTCTGCTCTCTGTCCTTAAGAGTCCTGAGACGGAATCCCCTGCAGATACGGCACCGGTCTCTTTGGTGGCTCTCTCCGAGACACTTTAAGCAGGAAGAGTGCGGGTCACTGTTCGGCATAACTTCCCACAGTCCTTGCAGAGTTTAAACCCGGGGGACCTGGGCATGCCCCAGCGGGGCGACGAGTACGTTGGGGGGAAAACCCCCAACAACTATTAACTATCTACGACTAACACTAACTCTAAACTATGAGAGAGGAAACAACTATATACACTTAAACGGGACACTGCTATGCTTGCTGCAAGAGCGAGCAAAGTTCTAGCTAGCCATCAACGGCGGTAAGAAGGAACAGAGGGGGTGGAGGGTCGGCGGGCCCCTACATAGGGCGCCATGGAGGCGCCACTCCAGGGGGCGCCAAGGCCGACCCTATGGACACTGCTAAGTGAAAATCTTCTGGCTGGCGTGCACGCGGCGCGCACACACCTGCTTGGAATGGACATGAACAATCACTCAAAGAAGAACTCAGCTTTTACTTATTATAATTATTATATCTTAATCCACTTCAGTTCCATTTGGCGGAAAAATAAAGCCCAGCTTTATGACCACTACTGTTTCCGCCCTTCGTTCTTTGCCTTCCCTGTCCTCCTATCTTCCCTGTCTTTGTGTCTCTCCTATCTCCCCACTGCATTTCCTTCCCTTCAGCATCAACTAAATCCCTTGTGAGTTTTATTCATTCCCTACCCACTCTGGTAAAACGATGAGCCCTGAAATAATAATATGTAAGGTGTCATCATTAGGATTTAACACCCAAATGAGATGAATGGGGTAGGAGAGTTGGCACCTCCCAGAGCATTGTTTCAGACTCAAGACAACAGCATTGTATCAGTGACATTTGCTTTGCATCTGGAAGGTTTTCTTCACAATCCTGAGAAACTTTTTTTAAATAAATGAAAATGCAGATTCTGCAGAATCCATATATGCCACGTGGGCCATATAAATACAGCAAATGGCCAGGAACCGGCCCCTGCTGGACACTTCTGAGGTGAAAGCATAGACAAGACTTACAATACAGCAGTGATAACTCTTACTCAATGCCCCAAAACTACTATCAGGACTAACATTTGATACCCCTCACTTAACTCACCTGCACCTTTTTAATTGACCTCTTTCTCAGAAGACTGGGAGAATGTATAAGCCTTACAAAGGAATCTTGAGGTCAAGTCGAAATGACTTAATCAATAACAGCTGTTTTTTAGTGTTGCAAAAATTATTTGCTTTTTTGTTTTGTTTTTAAACCTGCCAAAATATGCGCTCGCTCTCTCTCGAAATGGATTTTTTTTGTCATAGCTTTACAACCAGAACTTAAAAACTGCCCCTACCCCAATAGTTGGATCAGGTTTTAAACAAAGAAAAAGAAAAAGTGTCCCATGTTGCAGAATCCTGCAAGATACGGCAGGATCCTTTTCTGGGGAGTAGTTGTCAGTAGACCTACACCATTGCTCTCCCCATTGCAATTTTGAGAGTGGGTTTGAAAAATTCTACCTGATGGAACCACTAAATAATAAAAGGCAAACTTGAAGCCTAAAGTCAGTACACCAAAGAATCAGCCATAGACTTAGCAGCAGCAGCAGTAGACTAACCACCTATTAGATGGCATGCATAAATAGACTAGATAGTCAGACTGAAATCCTGGCCCCACTTAAGTTAATGGTAAAAAAACTCTCCAATTCATACCACCAGAAAACAGAGGCAAACCTCAGGAGCAGTTAAACTTTGACTCCTTCTATCATAAAAATCAAAACACTTCCCATATTCTAGAATTTTTGTAGCTAACCTGCTGTGACATTTTTCATCGTGACAGCACATTCAGGAAACATGATACAACTGGGCAACAAACTTGCACTGAAAAATGTTCCTGTGAACTTTCCCAGTCAGGCTGCAAAGAATTTGCTAAGCAAAAAAACAAAAGGTTTTTCCTCAGCTCAGCTTCCAGTTACTTTGATACATGATGTTTCAACTAGTCTTAAAAAATGGACCCTGCATGAGTTTTGTATTAGTTTTTAAGGTTCAGGCCATCTTTCAAGCAACCTTGCAATTGCTCACCACTAGACCTGAAAATGGAATGTGAGTTTTTGTAATACTAAGCCACCATTATTACTCTTCTTCTGTAGAGCCGAGTTTCCCAAAGCCGCTTCTCAATTTGTGCCAGCAATTTAGCTTGCCCCTGCAAGAGACAGAACTTGTGTGTGCATACAATGGCATCACGTATGCCTGCAAACATTGAATGACATCCTGGTCCCATTGAAGTCAATGGGATTTTTGCCATTGGGGCCAGGACGTCACCTATTCAGTTTTCATATGGCACAAATGACTAGTCTCACTGGTCTAGTTCATCAAGCTGCTGTGCTACCTTAACCTGTCTCTCTACAGGCCTTGTAATCACCATTCTGTCACGAGGATGTCTATCGTATGTCTCTAATCATGGTGCCTATTGAGTCCTGTCACTGAACATGAAAGTGGAGGCTTTGGCAAACTGTGAAAGAATTGGAGTGAATGATGCCCTAGAAACATTCAAAACACACTATATAGCTAGACTGGATATAGGAGATGGAGAGAATAAATATTGGTATTTTGTAGGGTATAGACCATTAAACAGGAGATGATAAAGGCTCTTCTGTGTTTGTATGTTGTAGGGAGATGAAGAGGAATGCTATGCCTCACTTTCCCCTTTGTAACAAGAATTTCAGGAGGTGATTAGCCAACTTTGCTTCTAGTCCTCGTGCCCCAATAAGCCTTGTAAGCCTCTCTGACTTTTTGATTAATTAGTGCCTTCATCAACCCCCCCCAGGCTTGCTGTTTTATTTTAAGTACTTCAGCCTCTTAGCTGTTACTGCAGATATCTGAGATCAACAGCAAGACTCCAGCCTCAGCGTTCTTTCAAGACATACACTGCAAGATACAGTCTCATATCCCTGATTCTAAACCCCCTCCTTCCCACATGCAGAGGTCTGGAGGTTAACAACATCACTGGATCAGGATAGCTTCTGGAATGGAAGTGGCGAGGGCAGAAATATGCAAGAACAGCCTTTTCTCATGGGGGAGGGGGGGTTGCTTTCCCAGCAGGAACCAGCAAGTGTAAAGATAAGGGAAATTAAAAGAGCAACCGTACATATGTACAAAAAGGAGGTTTGGATTCTCTAGCCATCACATTCAGGGTACCCAAACTGCACTGCAATGGAACAACATGTGCAATACGTCACCACCACATCAGAATATCCGCCCTGAAGATCCCACCTTCCAGAACATATCCCTGGACTGCAGGAGGTACAAGGGTCACATAACCACACCAGGGAGCAGCTCTCCCAGCTTCCTTCCAGGACACAGGTGCTAAGCAAAGCACTTAAGCACATATTTAACTTTAAGCACACACTTAAGTGCTTTGCTGAACTGGGGCCTGTTACCTCAAGACACACACAGCACACTGCAATGCCAAGGCTGCTGAGCCAATTCTTGCAAAACCTTTTGTTCCCTTGGCAGACTGAGACAGGACTGGGTTAGTGTCTGAGTCACTTTTCCATTGTCAGCAATTAAACCACCAACATTATGGGTGGCAAGTACCAGGCCTACTGGTACAGTTCATTTGTATGTGTGTGCAGGGGGGAGACCAGGCATGTACTGTATATGACATGCCAGAGGGAGGACATGTAAGCACAGAAGTTTTACAGAGACTTTAAAATTACAATATTTGTTTGACGAGAGGATTCTATTAAAAAGATAAAAGATTAAACCTCTGTTCTCAGCCTGGAGATTTCGAGGGAGATTGGCACTTGTGCACCTAAATCCCTGAGGTGCTTTGGACAAGCTCCACGGTAGGTCTCGAGTGAAATACTGAGTTAGCCTAAATGGGAGCAGAGGGAGCTCAGTGCCACCTAGCACTGGGCCTTTGAGATTGCATATGCAATAGCTAAACCTTTGAGCAGGGACTATAAAGAGCGAATAGGCTCAGAAATACCTTCCCTGAAGGCGGCAGGCACCTCATGATTAGAGTGACCTGAATTTGGAGAATATTCATAGAAGCAGAACATTTAGAGACGGAAGAGACCTGAGCTCACAAAAGATTCTGGGCTCACAAGTCCTCCCTTCTCTACCTTGCTCATTCCCTAGCCAGTGCAATATTGTTCCTTATATTCTTGATTACTTGGTCCAGTTTCAACTTTAAATGATGTGAGCGATGGAGCTTGCATCCCTTCTCTTTCCACAATAGAACAGGCCTTGTTTGTTCATAGCCTAAATTTTCCTTTGCTGAATTCCAACCCAATTTAATCTTAGTCACACACTGGCTGGACTGGGTATGTAGTTAAGAGTATGTTCAGCTTTAACAACAATTTGTGAATAACCCACAGGGCATTTAGGGCCTTTGTTTTGGGGCACTGCCCTCTTTATGCTCTTTCTTCAGTATTTTAAAAAAAATTGGGAGCGTTCCTCCAGCACCTCTTGTACATCCCCTCTCCCCAAATCCTCCAGAGTCTAAGAAATAATAAATTTTAATAGAAATTGCCTACGGACTCCCCACAAGACTACACAGATGGCCAAAAAAAATCATGATTGGAAGCATTCATACATATTTCAGAGAGATAAACTGGAAAACTTGGTATATTGCAAGATGAGAAAATAGCAAAGGAAACACACCTTCAGTAAACAGCCAGACTGAATCCAGGTCAGTGTCTCACTTTAAATCCATGGTGCTCTCTGTCACAGTTACTGGGCCAACTGCACTTCATCTACTCTCGGGTTTCTCCGAGCACACCCCCTCTAGGTCTCAGGCCATCACCTCTTTCTTGGCATGGAAACGTGTATGTCTCCCACTCTCAGACTGGGCGCTGGGTGGCAGTCCGCTGTGTCTCACCTTAGCAGATCTGATTTGGGCTCAAACCCTGCAGTTCATTCTCTGACAGTAGTAATTAGTGACCACACCACTTCCTTAAAGCAAAGGATCATTCGTTTAGAACAAAAACATTTAAAAAGAAAGCATATCTCGTTCTTCCCTAAGGCTTACCATTCCCTGGATCTGATAGTCCCAATTCTTTCAGACTAATCCACAGAATTCCCCCGAACCACCCCGTGTTAGCCTGTCTCCCTAGAGAGCAGCTGACAGGTGATCTTTAGATCTTTTTTGATCTTTAATTCCCAGCCTGGCTGAATTAGGTTTTCAGTGTGTTGGAGACAAGGTACATGATCTTTGATGCTAACAGTGAGCCCCCATTGTCTTTCAAGTGGTATGCTTATCTGTGAAGCCATTGTGTTGCCTTCCTGTATGATTCCCACTGAATTCAAGCATTGTAAACATTCTACTAACCCCAACAGAAGGCTTTCTTGTGTAAAGGCATCAATCTAACCCAATATAGAACAACTTCCCATCATTGACTTGTCACTGCGTAGTGTTCACACCATTATTACATATCAGTAGTCAGATTAATGTACAACAATTCCTACAGTATTCATAATCTTCATACATACCCGCTCTATTTCTGTCACACTACCTTACTGGAATTGTCTCACTGAAGTGAGCAACAGAGAGACAGAGGCACTGCTCAGCAGGATTCATCGGAAGAATCCTTTTGTCTGACTGCTACTGATGCATTATACAAGTTGCTTAGACCCAGATGATTAAATATACAAACTATGGACCCAATCCTCTTAAACAATTATTACCAAGCACAAGGTTCACTGACATGATCAAGCATAATATTCACTTGACATGAGCAGGGCCAACGAAGTCAAGCAGCTACTCTGGAGATTGGGCCCAAAGATTCTGGTTGAGATTATACGTACACAAAATGAAGTAATCCAAAATTACGGATCCCGCACCAAACATGTATGTAGTGTTGTGTATTACTGCGTTAGAGTTAATATTAATGTTTATATGTAATGTGATGTGGCAACGTTTTATAGATATGAAAAGAGAAAGGGTGAGAAAGACAGACAATCCATGATGGTGTGGGATCATGAACGCTAAATATAATTATTGTCACAAAGATTTTTTGGCACTCTTTTGGGATGATCTGCTTAACTCACTCAGCTTTGTCACATGAGTACTGTATCCATCCAAAAGTCACATCAATAAAACTTTTACATTACACCAGCATGTGGTCTCTCTGAATTCATATATGTATGTATGTATGTATGTATGTGTTAAACACATGGTCCATCCCCCACCCCACCCCCTCTCTTGCGATGTAGATAAGGAAATCAAAACTTTGATTTCTCTGATTTACATGCAAGTAAACTTTCCATCATTATGCTCAACTAATGTTGAAGGAGCATGGCCTGCGAGTCAAGAATTCTGGGTTCTATTCCCAATTCTCTCACAAATTCACTATATGCCTGGGTAAGTCATTTGCCCTGTACGTAAAATGGGGTTAATAGAGAAGTACAGGTGTGTTCACCAGTTTCTCTCTCTGCCAGACCACCCATACTACCATCTAGTCTGCAGGGTTCAAAACACTCTGAGGCATCACATTTTGGATACAGCAACATTGGCACTGAATGTACAGTCCAATCATTGCAAATCTGAATAAAACAAGCAGGAGGGGATTCAGGGGATGGGTTGCCTGGCGAGTGTATGGGAAGGTCTGGAATGCTCAAGATTTCATTGAATTCCATATGCATATAAAGTAGTGTCTGCTGAGATCTGGAGCATCACTCTTCGGTGCACTGCTAAGCAGCATGGAGTAACCACATACTGCACATGCACAGGGTGTGCTTTTTTAAACACTGAACACGTGTTATAGTAAACCCATTTTCTTCAAATCACGTCAAAGAAATACGTGCATGGAAACCCTGATTTTTATAAGAGGCAGGTTTGCATTATCTAAGCATCAAAAAAACAATCAGCAAACAAAAATTCTAAACATTTCCTAACACTTTTCCCAGACTTGTCAAAGAGATTCAGCATTGGGCTAAAAATAAACATGAGAAATTGCATCCCAAAGGATAATTTGGGGGAGGAAAAGTTATAAACAAATCAGCTAATACATGCCTTCTCATCCATAGCTCTAGTGTCATGCCACTGATTTCAATGGGAATGTCACTGTTTTTCCACAACAGTTCATCATTTCAGATGTAGGACCCAGACTTCAAAGCTTCTTAGGAGTCTCCAGTCCTGCAATGAGCTTGACGCAGGCTGTCCATGAACTTGCACAGAGACTCAGTGGGTCTCCATGTGGGCGCAATGCTCACAGGGGGATTGGGTTTATACCCTGAAGAGACATTTGGGGCCTGATTCTTACACCTATTTTACCTGTATGGACATCATTGGAATAGCCCCTGGTTCACATCAGTGTAAGAGGAAATGGGAATGAGGTCCTTCATATTAATACAAGAAGTTTCATGTGGTTTCTTTGTATGCACGGAATCATGATAACGCTATTATATACAGAAGAGAGTTCTGCTAACTTTATTAAAAATCTTCAATCTGATGTTTAACAAAAGCATATTCACTTTTATTAACTATTCATGAATAGCCCACTGGGTATTTGGGGCCTTTGTTTCTTGCGTGTACTGAACTCAGGTCCTTTCCTCTTTCACAGTGCGTTTAGAACCCTGAGAGCATTTCTAGTGCACTGAGCTGAAGAGGATTCTCAGAATCATTTCCCTGATCTGCTGTACACTTCATGTTCTCCACGTCCCTGAAGCTGCTTACTCTAACACTTTAAGCGGTGTCTACTGCTGAGAACTGAATGCACAACATATTTTTAAAAAATTTTTATACCTGCTGCTGATAAAATGTAACTGTTCCACAGCTAGAAGGCAATCTAGAAAGCAGAAAAAATATAATTAAGAAAAATTAAAATTGATTGATACAACAAAATGTAGCAAATTACTCCATACACATTAATTTAGTACTTTCTGAGTAACTTAAACATCTAATTTATTTAAATTACCTGTAACTGTCTGATGATTAAACCAACATAAGGACATAAATTCTCTTTAATTTGCCTTTGTTTCTATTCTAGGCAAGTCAGACTGTATTGTAATGTACAAAATGCACAAAAATCAATTATACTGTTGACCTGTACAAATAAGATGTCAGCTGGTGATCAAGTTCACTGACATCAGATAAAGATAACTGTCAAATGAAGTACTTAGATAGGTCCCACATTTTCAGGGTACTCAGCCCTCTGATCTCCCTTTGACTTGAGGTGTGTGTGTTTGAATGCGTAGCATCTCACAGCATAGGGACCATGATTACAACCTGTGGAGGTTCAATCTCTTAGATGGAGATCAGTAGTCGCCCAAGGTGAATTCACAGAAAAGAAACAAAATGCTACAGGAGAACTTTCACTCTAGTGTCCTACTGTCCCTTTCACCCACAATTTCTCCCCTTTCCAATACTGGGCCTGATTCACAAATGTGTTAAGCCATTTGAGTTCCTTCTGAAATCACGGGACTCAATGGCGCTATACTAGGGCAAAACTGAGAGAATGCAGAGGAAATCAGGCTCATTTTTCTGTCTGTTGAAATAAAAGTGTGCAAAAGGATGATCCAGCACACCCCATGTCTTCATGTATGTTTGTACAGGGCCTGGCACGACCAGGCCTAGGCCTCAGTTGTGCCTCAGGGGCTATGGTAATATCAAAAGTAAATATTGATGTTAATACTCTTTATTTAAAGGCTCAGTTCTGTCACCTGTACTCATACAGAGTAGCAGGTAGCCCCATTAGCAGCTGGGAGGCCAGTGAGGTACCAGATCTGACCTGCTGTTGCCAACGTAGGTCTAGGAAGCAGGACAAAGTTATCTAGTGTGAGGCTAGGAGGCAGGACTAGATTGTGCTACCTAGAGTAGTAAATCCTCCTGTCCATTATACTGCTCCTGTCTACTCAGAGCTCCAGCTGACATGTACTGTTATCCAGGTTCTTAAAAGGGAGCAGTTTGACCCAGGAGCACTGGGCTGGAACTCAGGAAATTTGGGTTCTATTCTAGGGTTGCCAATTTTGTAATATTTAAAAATCGGACACTCCAGCAGGAATGCTGGAGTGTACCCCACCCTGCCCCACCTCTTTCTCTGAGGCCCATCCATGCCCTACCACTGCCCCACTTCTTCCTCAGATCCCCTTCCCCCCTTCCACTCCTTTACCCCTCCCTCCATAGCTTGCTGCTCTCCCCACCCTCCCTCTGCACAGGTCAGGAGGGACTCACTTGTGGAGCCAGGGCTGGGAGCTTCAGTTGCCCGATACAGGTAAGAAGGTGGCCCCGGGTGAGTAGGGACTGGCGCGGGTTAATGACCTGGAGTCTCCCTGCCTCCCCCACCCTCAGGAACCTGACTTTTGGTGTTCAATCAGTAGAGCTAACCACTGTCTGGTCCCCTTTTCGACCGGACTTTCCAGTTGAAGACTAGACACCTGGCCACTCTATTCTATTCCCAGCTCTGCCATTGGCCTGCTGGGTGACCTTGGGCAAGTCACTTCACATCTCCGTGCCTCAATTTCCTATTGGTAAAAGGGGGATAGTGATACTGACTTCCTTTGTGAAATCCTTTAAGATCTACTGATGAAAAGCACTACACAGGAGGTAGGTATTATTAATTATTATTATTATTACACATCAACAGTACATTTCCTGTGGAGTTCTACAAGCAGAGGTCAGCAACATGTGATTTGGAGGCCTACAGTGGTGGCCTCACATCTGTTCCCCCAGAAATTCCCATCCACCAGGAAGAGGTATAGAAGCAGCATAATCCAGGTAAGCTACACAATAACTGACCTCTCTGGATTTTCTAGTGCGTATCATCCTTCTGCCCAGTGGAAGGCATCGCGGCATTTACAGTACACTCAGCAGCTTCCACTGAGGGAGTTGGATGCTGAACATTTTTGAAAATCTGGCCATTATTTAATATGGGAAAACAGCCTGATGTATTTATAAACACACATAAAATAGATGTTATGGATTTTAATTAGAAATGAAATAATTGCAAATTGGAACTGCACCACTTCATGTAGGTCCTGCGCCCTCTTTTCCTAAATCCCATCCCCCACTAGGCCTGGGCTTCTTGAACTCACCTGGTGCCATCTTCTGGGGAGGGGCTGAGCGACCCTGTCCCTAGTTAGCTATCCAGGGTCTCTGAGTACAGTGCATCAAAGCATCAGGAGTATCCAATGTCTCTCTCCAAAGGGCAGGATGGAGGAGTGAGCCAGTCCGGTATCAGACAGATACACAACTGAGGCAGGAGCATACATCAGCAGCAGGCAATGTGCAGAACTGGGCCCTGCTGGAGGAAGGGTAGTTCTGGAAGGAAGAGAAGTGGTGAAACTCAGCAGTGTTATTACAAAACGGGCACATTTTTCAGGGTGCACTTGGCGTTCAGGCTACCCAGTGAGAATCCAGGCAAAACACACCCATAGGATTCAAAACAGGTAGGTTCTCCACAGTTCAGTTCTTAATACATTCATCTTTGTGAGAAAGGGTTCTAACTCAGAAAGTCTGGGCCAAATTCACCCCTGGGGTCACTTTAGTAAAGTCAGAGTTACACCAGGCAATGATTTTGGCCCGTGTGTGTAGTCAAATATATGATATTACAATTGCTAAAATAAGTATTCACTGAATTGCAAAAAGATTGCAGTAGGTCAGTGAAAGTCATCTCTTTTTGTTGTTGTACAGAACTAGCTCTAAAGCCATAAGTTATTATCTCTTTCTTATTTGTCCCAAAGTTCATTTTCTAAATGAAACACACCAAGTATGATTCTCTGTGTACTGAACCAGGCCATGTCTCTTCTGCTGATTACTCTGCTTCCATTTGGAGCTACACTGTCCTACCTTGAGTTTATAATGGGGAAGATATTAATTACATTCAGGGAAAATTGAGTTTAATGATTCCCAGAGGGACACACTATAGTCTCCCTGAAACAAGTTCTTTCCACCTTTTTATGTAAAGTACAAAAGCCTCTGCATAAATGGTGCAAGACATTTTTATGGGTTACATCATGAGTGGGAAAAGAACAGGAATTGTATCAAACTGCCAGGATGCATTAACCTTGTTTCTTATTAGCTGAATTGGTTTTTGGAAGTAAAGTTAAGTAGACTCCTGAACAAAGGAGATGCTGCTGCTTCCAGCTGCTGCTTCTTCTATACATTTTTTTTTAACACTATAAAAAGTGTATTATATAGAGATGGCCAGGAAGAAATCCTCTGTTCTACACACACAGAGGCCCTGGTACTCTGCTACAGCTTTTGTGCTTCATCACCAGCAGATTTTGCCCCTAGAGCCAGTGTAATCAACAGAGGTAGGATCACCCCAGTTTAGGGGAATCCTTCAGCATACTATCCCCTTAGGGACTCCCCATCCCCTTCTACTTGAAAGTTACAGAGCGTTGTAACTGTTGGGTAATGTTTGCAAACCCCGCTGTGGACTATTCACTTCAACTCTGATATTGAGGGACTTACAAAATAGAACCATAGAGAAAACCACAGATGGTCTGCACTGACCATGCTGAAGACTAGCTTCAGCAATCAGGTCATGTGACGAGATGTCTTTGTTTCAGCAGTAAAGGCTAAACTTTGAAACCTATTTTACCCCTTCAGCTTCTGCAATAGAAGCACTTTTGCTTCTCTCACCCTTGTACTGGCATAGCTCATCATAAGTGTCCTGGGGAGGGTTGTATCATCTCCCAGAAATAGGTAGATTATTGTACAATCATTGTTACAATAGAAGTAGCTATTCTTTGCTTCCCCTTGAATCACGGTACGTATTGACTAGTCATTCACATGCATTCTCCTAAATTATTTCCCCCCCACACTTGTTCAGATATGGTTTAGTAACGTATCCATTTCAAACAGGCTATTTGAGATGTGTTTATTTATACCAGCAGCGTGATATGGAGGAACTAGTGTAAGATTGTGAGGAAACAGGCACTGAGTTTTAATCCTGGCTCTGCCACAGACATACTGTGTGACAAGTCACTTCACATCTCTGTCGCCATTTCTCCACCTTTAAAAAGGGGATAATGCTGCTTACTCAGCTACCTCACAACAATGGAGTGGGGATTAACTAGCTTATGTATATACACTGCTTCAAACATGGTGAAATACTAGAAACATGCTAAGTCTGATTTACACATTACCTGGGCTCTCCAGAAGTGAAGAAATTCTTGAACTTCAGATAGCCAGTCAAGTCTGATCTTCCCTCCAACCATTTTCCTCGTCTGCTGGAATGCACAGGAATCTGCATTTTTTAAAACTAGTGCTCTTTTTAAGGCTGACGAGCCCATGCACCGTAGCACAAAAGCCACAAAAAACTGTGTGAACATTGTTCAAATCTTAATGAATTTGCTTCAAAGATATTTCCCCCTTTTTATTTGTTTCCTGTGACCGTTCATATAAGCAATTTTTGGGGGGAAAGAACAGTAGGAGAAAGTGAAAGTCTTATCAAAATGGGGCCTTGATCCCTAATTGATGTCCTTAGGTGCTACTCTACTACTACTAAATGATAGACAACCATCGTTTGTGTGAAGGTTCCCCCAGGAAGTGTTCGCATGGCCATCTTCAAATCTCTCATCTCTTTTCTCCATGCAATAAAAGCCAATCAGGGAACAGAATCTATTCAGGCCCCACTAAGCCCACACTGCCCCATAAAGAACAGTGAGGAAGAATGGCTCCCAGAGCTCCTGGATGCGCAGAGGCTGCTTAGTTGCTCTCAACCCTTCCCTTAATGGGGGCAGCTGATTTCCCCCTCCCAGCAGTCAGCATACTGTATTGAATGGCGTGTGTAGCTAAGCCAAGACTGCTTGGCTTTGGGATAACATGTACCCTGGGGACAGTAGTGGACTACATAAGGGAGCCAGGGAGGAAGTGCCTTCCATTGTCCTCCCATGCTGTGCATCCATAAAAGGGCCAGCCAGAATCTCTCCCTGAATACATTTGCTCTGAGTATTTTGCCCATCTCTAGCAGTGGCACCTTTGAGGCAGAAAGGATAGTGTTGTGGTGAAGAAAAAGGGCTAGTCAAGCTTCCCATATTTTTAAAGTTGTAAATAAATAAAAGTACATAATAATAAAATAATTTTTAGTCAACAAAAAGCAAAGCCACAACCTCCCAAACAGAAGAGGGAGGCTAGATTTGTAAAATCATGCTATTTTCCCAAACTATTTATAACAACTTCTACAGAAATAATTAAACCATTTATTATTATTAGCTGCAGGCTAGCCTGAGAAGCAAAATCTTTTGGTTCCAATTTAAAAACAGGGACAGCTTAATAGGTTCCTGAAAATGCTGGATCCCAGCTTTAGTTAAATCTTATTCTTGATTAAATGCTACATAATTGAAAAGTGGTGTGTGATTTCTCATCATCATTACTAGTCTGCTAAAATACCTATATGGGCTGTCAAATCACTGTCAAGTTGAAAGATTGTTTCCTCTTTTTTGTGTATTTGATCCTGCGTTCCACAGTAGATTTCTTTGCTTTCTGTGAGAAGACTTCTGAGCTCAAGATCACTCAGACTGTTTAACGATAAAAACATTCAAGCTGCAGTATGGACAGATGGGAAGTTATCACATCAGGATTTGTTTTAAAATACAAGTCCCTCCTGATAAACTAATATTGTCATCTGGTCTAGTGGCAAACGGAACATGCTGCAAACAGCAATCTGCCCCCAGAGGAAAAGTGTCAGATTGTGATTTATGAACACGGAGCCACTAAAGAGTATGATTTCACCCTAAATTAGTAATTTATCAAGTAAAGGACCTCAAGCAAATAGTTGAATATTGGTGCCTCAAAGGGTCAATAGACTTCTAACTAACTTACATTTCAAGCACAAATAACCAAACAAAGACACTACCCCAGGGGAAAGCTGTTTTTGAGGATGCCTTGCAAAATGAAAGTGTTTAGGTCTGAATGTTCAGGAATCCATTCCCAAAGGGGCACTTTAATGTCCATGCGGAGAGCACAAGAGAATTTGTGGGCATTCAAACATTTTCAAAATTTGGGTGCTCAGGACTGCTAACCCTAATGAACCCATCGAACTGAGATGGCACAAATCAATGAGCAGGTTGTAGGGCAAGGGTCGGGGTGATGGTCAGGGCCAACTGGTAAAGCATGCGAGAGCATTTTAAGCCTAATTAATTACCTAAAGTGAGTCAATTGATTTCCACATTTAATGAATTACGAATGATTGGAAATCGCTATGACTGAGATTGTCCATGGCTTAGAAAAACCCTACACAAAAGCCAGAAAACTCAGTTTCAGCTTACAGCTTTTCTACAGATCATCCCTTTGAGGGAGTGGAGCATGCCCTGATTGCCCTGCAAAATGCAGCTGGAGACATACCCCTTGATAACCATGGATGGCCTCAGATTTGCAGGGAAATCCCATGGCTCCGGAGCCATCCAGTGAGAGCTGGGACATTTGCAAGGAGGCTCAAATTCACTACTCCCTCAGCTCTCACCTAAAAGCCACAATGCTATGGGCTCCCCATTGCTGGCTGCCCTCAACCCCGGCAAGGGTTTCAATGGGTCTTCAACTTTGCTGAGCATCAACTCAAAGCAAGGTCACTCTAAATCACCGTTCAGCTTTTCTGATCTTGCCCTGACCATCGCCAAAACGGCCCCAGTGTAACTTATAGCAACTCAGTGTTTACTCTTAAGTTACACCAACTGGACCAACTGCACTGACCAGGGATCAGCCGGAACATCATGTGCTCTGCCCCTTCTTTCTCCATGCCACCCTTTGCTGACGTGCCTTCTGTTTGATGGGAAGGGAAGAGCAGGTAAAAACCTCTCTTGCAGGGCAAATCCTTGGCTGCCCTGCAGTTACTTGGTGCTACTGCAACAGCTGGAGCCAGGGCTGAAGATCTGGCCCACTGTTTTCACCAAATCCCACTTAATTCCACAGAGAGGTAGAATTCTTATCTGACATCCCCCATGCACTGGGGGAGAATGTCTGCTACCAGCTTGCTCCTCCTGCATGCCAGACTCACAGGTCAAGCTAGAGTGGAAGGGAACCAGGACCAGAATTCACAAATGTGGAAAGTCTCCTTCCCCCATTTCCCTTTATGTTGCTCCCATGTAAGAGAGACAGACAGAATCTGGCACTTAGCATTTGCACTGAGGTGAGAACAGTACACACCAGTTCACACTGTTTTCAAGATTATATGATAAAGTGAAAGTCTTGGTCCCAAGCGACCCACTTCAGACTTAGATGCCAAGGTCTGGGGTCATTGTTTCCATAAAATTAAACAATCTAAGTTTTAATTGATTTGGTTTTTTATTTGCACTTGTAAAAGTGCTAAGTAACATCAATGGTATAATTTACACTTGTGTGCTCTTAAGGCTAGGTTGTTCAGAACTCTTCATGGAGCATCAGTCCAGGATTACTGTGGAAAATGGGTTTTATTTTACTGCCACAATCCACTCTTAATACAGAGTAGCTGGAGGACCAGGGCCGGCTCCAGGCATCAGCCGACCAAGCACGTGCTTGGGGCGGCCCCTTATAAGGGGCGGCCAATGTTGGGGTGGTGGGGGGCGCTTGCGGTGTTTTTGTTTTTGTTTGCGGGGCGGCGCTCCAGGGTTTTTTTTTTTGTTTGTTTTGGTGGTGCGGCACTGGGGGGGGTGGGGGCTTCGGCGGCGCGGCGCTCGGGGGGGCAGGGGTTTGGGCGGCACGGCGCTCGGGAGTTTGGGCGGCCCGGTGCAGTGCTGGGGGGGGGGGGGCTTGGCCGGCGCGGCGCTCCAGGGGTTTGGCCGGCCCGGCCCGACGCAGCACTCGGGGGGGGGGGGGGTTGGCCGGCCCAGCCCGGCGCACCGGGGGTTTGGTCAGCGCGGTGCTGGGGGGGGGGGGGTTCGGCGGGGCGGCGCTCTTCTTTTTTGCCTGGGGCGGCAAAAAAGTTAGAGTCAGCCCTGTGGAGGACTATAATGTAATAATGGAGGACTTCCACTTCCTCAACTCGTGCAGGACAGATCTATTTCTTGTCTGTTCAAGATCTGATTCCTCTCACACTGATGTAACTGACTTCTCTTGAATTACACTGGTCTGAACAAGGATCAGGTCCTGTATTTTCTAGAGATAGGAATATAGTTACACAGATGGCGGTTAAGTTATCACCATAGAGTTCTTAGTCCAGTTCCTAGAAAAGCCAAGGACATATTGTATTAGAGACTTAATAAATGAAGGTATTTCCAAGCAGGAGGTCATTCTGTAGCTCTTTGCTAAATCACGTGATGTTTGTTCTCTCTCTGCTTTCAAGACAATGGCCCAAACCAATAAACTGGATAGCTACAAGTAACCATGAATGTTATGTTCACAATTTGGATCCAAATATGACAGATTGGTCGTGACTCTACTATTTTCATTATCTACCAAAAGGACACTAGTTTTACCATTGATGGACAAATTATCTTCTCAGGCACTTGAAATGACAGTACAACTGCCTCGGGATGAGGCTGTGGGTTCTGCTCTTTCAGACTAGAGAAAGCTTAATGTCATAGTGACTGGGTACTGAGAAGGAAGAGTCAGAGGAGGCAAAAAGTAGAAAAATGGTGGTTCCTGGTGAATTTAGTGAGAAACAACCAGTCCTCTACTACCCAAACCATACTGCAATTTTGTTTCTGAAGGATATTTGCATGAAAACATAATATTCATTCTAACTTGCCTGAACTTTCAAAACTTGTTCTGTTTGGAATTGTCGTCTTCCAACTACGAATAGGAAATAAGCCGAATGGCTTATTATCAGTAATAGAGTCTGTTATATGCATTGCTGGGTGTTTCGGGAAGGCTTTTAGGATGACGGTAAATATGTTTTGAAATAGGAAAAAAGTCATTTAAAAGTCAGTAAAACTATGCAGGCTTTAGATATTGCCTTTTCTTGAGTTTTTGGAAGCTCTCTCTGGAGTTAAAAAATACAACTAAGTGACTATGTTTACTGCTGCACTTTGAGGTGCTGTATGTCAGATAAACAATTCTAGATACTAGTTTATCAAGCCAAAAGTTCAAGTTTCCCTCTCCGTTACAGCCCACTGAATTGCACATGCTCTAGTTTGTAATGGAGCTTCATCACAAGAATAAAATTTAGAGCAACCTCAAATCCATTTCATGCATACTCAGTGGGAGGTGGCCAGAGGCAACATATGTGAGAAAGTGAGACCACGATTCAGCCTCAGCATAAGAGGACAACTCTAATTATTTCAACTGGAGGCACACCAGTGTATGCCAGGACCAACCAGAAAAGCCTGACGTACCATTACTGGTACATGTACCCATGGCTTGAACCCACTATAGTAGTGCAGCTTCACAGGTAACACCATCCATTAAATGCAAAGCTAGGAAATCCAACTAGTTAAGTGTATATAGCAAATCAAAGGAGGAAAGAAACTTAGTTGTTTAAGTTTGCTGTCTTTGTGGTTGCAGAATACAGTT
This sequence comes from Emys orbicularis, assembly GCF_028017835.1. Taxonomy (NCBI): domain Eukaryota; kingdom Metazoa; phylum Chordata; order Testudines; family Emydidae; genus Emys; species Emys orbicularis. Next base: position 23,631,861 of record NC_088696.1, read on the forward strand.
AAAGGGTTTAGAATGGATAACTTCTTGAAGATGTCCAAAGAATTTCACAGCAGTTGGGGGCCAGTGGCATACTCCCTTTAGGTAATTCAAAAAAGCAGAAAGGGTCAGCCTTCAAGGCCAGAAAACTGATTAACGTGATATGTTCTCTCTCGATTGAGAACTTGGGTAGCACACAACTCAGTGACACCATATTTCAATCAAAGTATTACTGCAGCTAAACTTAATAACTGGCTAGCCTGCAAAGTAGTGGATGTGGAGCAATTCCCAATCATCCAGAGAATTTAAAAAACAGCAAGACTGATTTCAGTGTTGTAGAGAATGACTTGTCTGTCAGATGCAGTTGTTGTACTTGCTGTTGACACATGCACTGAGATTTTTCCTTCCCCTTTACACATGGCCACTGCGGTGATGTTGTAAAATGGAAAGGGACATCTGTGATCACTGCCCTATACAAGCCAGCCAGAATCTGTCCCAAATGATCTCTTCTGCATTTTCCCAGACATGACATTTCATCACTTTTGAATGAAATAAGTTCCTTCGCGTGAAATTGCATCTTTTTTATGCCAAGCTTTTTATGTCAGGTCAAGTTGTGTGCTAAGGAAAGCATTCCCCTCTGTTTCATTCTAGTGTCTTTTGTAAACAGAACACAGACTGATTGTTGTCTTAGTTTTATTATGTGAATTTATATACTTGCCTATAACACCTTATTTCTTTCTCATGAGTATCTCTTGGATTCATATGGAAATCACTGAGCTATCCTCAACAGGATGACTTTTTAGAATCCCCAGGTTTTGAATCAGTACGTATTGACACTGATTTGTACCGCCATACCATGTAGTTATTTTTGACACACTCTGCACATCCCGAGAAAGGAACAACAATGATGGCTTATTTCCTGGAGAGTTCTGAAGTGCACATCCCTTGGTCTCACCTGAAATCAAGCAATTTAACATAGATTCAAGCTGTCAGCGCATGGAAAGCTAAATAAATATTAAAGTTCAAATTTAACGCAGCATTGTCTGAGTGGCGTCACAGGAATTGATTTGCTACCCCAAGAGTACTAGGAACTCTAACTTTTTGATCCTTGTCATTCTGTCCTTAGAGAGCCCTGATGAATACTGAGGGCTGCAATGTGACCAATGCAGCTTTCCCACTCCCCATGCCTGAATATAGACTGTAGGCATTAGTTGGAAGCGATGCCAAAACAGTCTACAGGTAAACATCTATTTCCTTTTCGCTGCATCCCATAAAATAAGAAGTCATTGAGGGATAAAGAAACTCTTAGAAACTTAAGTCAAAATTTCTTTATGATTTGGGGATAAGTGGCAAGAAGTTTCTATATTGATGGCCTCAAAAGAGATTTCTAAGCTTGTTTTCTGGAACTCACATGTCAGTTAAGATTTGTAAGATTAATAGAAATCTCTCTGTGGTGACTGCTCTGGAAGGAGTTTTTTGCTTAGTCACAAAGGCACTCAGCACAAATGCATTTGCTAGTGGAAAATGAAATAAATACAAATGTGGCCTAGCTGGCCTCATCCTCCCCCAAACCCACTATGAAATGGTCACTAAGTGAGCTGGAGCCACGTAGACTGCAGCCATAGAAGGAAATCGGGGGAAGCAATTCCTAAGCAGAATGGCCTCACAGGCTGTCTCTGCAAAAACTTGTGTTTTTACATTGAGACAGCTATGTCCATGTATAATCTCAGAGAAGACAAGACAAGACAAGACATGTGTAGTTTTTACTGAGGTAATCCCCAGATGTAGGGTATAGGGTCAGGGCCGGCTCCAGGGTTTTGGCCTCCCCAAGCAGCCAAAACAAAAAACAAAACAAACAAAAAGCCGCGATCGCGATCTGTGGCGGCAATTCGGCGGGAGGTCCTTCGCTCCCAGGCGGAGTGAGGGACCATCCGCCGAATTGCCGCCGAATACCTGGACGTGCCGCCCCTCTCCGGAGCGGCCGCCCCAAGCACCTGCTTGAGAAGCTGGTGCCTGGAGCCGGCCCTGTATAGGGTTGACCTCAACTAACTACCTCAATGTAAAAACTACCTGTGCCTTGTCTCCACTAGGATTGTACATCGAGAGAACTACTTTGCTGTCAACACACAACAACAACTTGTTGAAGTCCTACCCCTAGTAGCCTGCGAACTCCTGAAGTCACTTTTGCATTACTGGAAAGCTCATTTCTTTTGTGACTACAGGCTTGGAAAAAAAGATGCACTTTTCACAACAAGAGAGTCATCTCATAAAACCATAGTGTAGACCTCCATCAGCTCCACCAAGGTAAAGCTACCACGTCTTATCTGCACTAAGAGTTTATAACAGGAGAGCTCTCATTAAAAAAACCCTTACTTTCTAGGGTAGACATAGCTTATGCCTGTGTCTGCATTCCTCAGTGACAAGATTTTTTCCCCCTTAAATTTCTAAGTAATTATTTTAGAGAGGTAATGCACAGATGTCAAATAAGGATATTACAGGAAAGAAAATCACGATGGAGAAACAATAAATGTTGGGCAGAAAAAAAGAAATGGTAAGAATAACTGCATTACTTATAAGAGAATATTTTATAATCGCCAGTGATGATCAAAGGATGATGACATATTTTGGTTTAGAGGCACATACATTAGATCTACAAATTGAGCATAAAATATAATTGCAAATTCAATATTTGGCATATACAAAATCTGTTTGGTTTACACCCGCGCAGTGTTTTTTACTGGGTATTCTTTTGTCCACACATTAAAGGAAATGCTTTCACATTCAAATTAAAAAACCCAATAGTATTGATTTTCTAGTGGTCATGAAATGTTAATGCTAATATTTTTGTAGAATTACTTGGTCTCTGAGGAGGGCCTAAGTCCAGTGTTGTTATTCACTCTACAAAAGTTACGTGCACTGGGGTTTTCAAAGGAGCCTAGGTGAGTATGGTGCCTAATTCATCATCATCGTTACATCATCATTGCCTTAAATGTTAATGGAATTTGGAAACAGAATTCCCCATGGAAGGTTTTTTCAAAAATTTACATGGGGGCAGGGGGAAGATCCCTAACTGAGTGACAAGACTAGCTGATCTGGTCTATTGACAATCAGAACTGAAGCAAAACCTAGACTTCCATGAGAAGGAGTGCTGCCACTGATATTTCATTGGCAGATGTTAGGGGGAGCTAATGGCAGTAACACTGCCTATATAGTCTCATCCCTCGAAAAAAATAAATAATTTAGATAATCAGTGTAAAATGGTATAATTATTATTCTTATTCATAATTCTAACCATAAATGCACATATCATAATACTTGCTTGTAGATGGCACTGTACCATCAGATTTAAAACATACTGAACATTACATGTATTTAGCTGTTTTCATAACATATGGTGAGGTATATCTAGGTTCAGCAAAAAAACAAAAACAAAAACAAAAAACAAAAACAAACGCCAAATGAACAGTTTATAACAATGCAGCAAAATAAGTAAAGTAAGAGAAGTGACAATTAAAAAAGCAGCAAAGAAAAGAAAGACTACTTTAACTGAGACCCTTTTGGCAAGGCTTGTCTGAGAAGATAGCCTTCCTTTATACTAGCATATACCATCTAGCAAACTAGGCTATGTCTACACTACTGCGGTAAGTCGACCTACGCTACGCAACTCCAGCTACGTGAATAAAGTAGTTGGAGTCGACGTACCTTAGGTCGAGTTACCGCGGGCTCTACACCATGGGGGTCGACGGGAGAAACTCTCTTGTCGACTTACCTTACTCTTCTGGCCAAGGCAGAGTACAGCAGGAGTTGACTAGAGAGTGATCTGCTGTCGATTTGGTGGGTCTTCACTAGACCCACTAAATCGACTGCCTGTGGATCGATCTCAGAACCTCCAGTAGTGTAGACATAGACTTAGACTCTACTAGAGCGGGAGAGGGAGTTGATTCACTGAGTATGCCCTACCTCCACAACTTGGAGTATTCATCTAGAGACCATAAACAAAAAGTTTCAGCCAACATGATGGTGAACACAAAGGAGGTGGTTTCTAAAGCAGCCATTTCCCAAATTATATTTGTATGTACAGATTACAACTGAATACCTTGAACTGTAACTGAAGCATATGGAGAACTAGTGCAATTCAGAGCACACAGGACTAATGGGCTCTCACTGACTCACTCCAAGAAGGAAGACTAGCACAACGTGTACCAGCTGAAGCTCCTGAGTGGTCTTCAAGGGTAACCCTATGTAGAGAGTCCTGCAATTGTTCAGCATGGAGGTGCCAAAGGCAGGAATGAGAAAGGCACAGAATGGGGTTAAGGAGTAAATACAGAGTAAATCACATAATATTCCTTTGGCTGGAGTTCCAGTGATACGGCTCATACACTTAGGGTATGTCTACACCCAGCTGCTAGTTCGGCGGCTGGGAATCGAAGTTCCGGGTTCGATTTATCGCGTCTGGTCTGGACGCGATATATCGAACCAGGAAGTGATCGCCGTCGACTGCGGTACTCCAGCTAGACGAGAGGAGTACCGCGGCGTCGACGGGGGAACCGCGGCGTCGACGGGGGAGCCTGCCTGCCGCGTGTGGACCGAGGTAAGTTCGAACTAAGGTACTTCGAACTTCAGCTACGTTATTCACGTAGCTGAAGTTGCGTACCTTAGTTCGAATTGGGGGGTAAGTGTAGACCAAGCCTAAGTTAAACATAATAAACTAGTGCAAAACTAAACTACACAGGAGTGGTACTATCAGTGAAGGGATCTAATGTTTAAAGTACTTTTTCAGATTGGGCTTGCAATTGAATTGTGAGATTCAGTTACTCCTCAGTGCTAGGGGAATAATTTCCATTTTCTTAGCATGCTGTAACACAGAAGTGATATTGAGCCCAACCTCTCTTTGTTTTTACAATGATCTTCTGATCTAGATACTGGACAATGTCTGAATTTTATTATATATAAATATATATAAAAATAATTTTTCCTCTTTTCAGTAAGAATGTATTAGGTGAAATAAACTGGCAGTATTAGAACAGAATTAACTTCACCTTTAGTATGAAAACATCCTTGCAAGTCAAGTACTTTCAGCTAGTCCGAGTGTAACTGTATTTAGTTTTAAACCAACATAAACTTGTATCAAATTCCCAGATGTGAACAACCATAAAATTTGTTGAGGGGACATGACTTTCAAAATCCATTTCCAGTGCAGATGTTGTGCATTGCGCTTACCCCTAATCTTAATGTATGGTCCAATCCTGTAGTCATTAGGAAAATCTCCCAGTGGATGTTTTAAGCAGCGTTATAACAAGGAGAACATTAATGTAACCTTCAGGATGAAGTGTGCTTCTCAGATCATTATTTTTATTGGCTTTTTTCAAGTCAAAATAAAATGCTCTCTGCAGGAGCAGGAATAAAAAGGAGAAGTGGTTTTACATTATTCAATACAAAAATATCTTCCTGTCCAATACAGCATCTCTAAAGATTCCAGCCTTGCCAGCAAACTCTACCACACAGGATGGATCAGATTTCTACCATCAGTAAATTCCCAGAGGTGGTAAATTATCTCCTCCCACAACCATTTATCAATAGGAAAATAATCTGTGGTGGAAAAGGCATAATAATATCAGAAACGTAAGTGCTTAATGGTCTTTACCAATTTTCTCACTAGATGCTCACCACAATGGCTAATTGGGACAATAACTTTTCCTGCCTTAACTTTTCAAGGATGAGCTTGCAGATGTAGTTATTCTGTTGCCTGTGATCTCAACATGTTTACCTTGTTTGGTTTATCTTATCTAGATTCTTATTAGGAACAAAATAGAAGTGATCATGTTAATGCTTTACTCATGGCTAAAATGGTGAATTGCATACTGCAGTCTCATTCTGAGCTCTTGAAAGTCATGGTGCGGAAAGCTCACCTTACACGAAGAAGGGGATACTGATGCAGAGGAAAAGGTTGCATTGCCTTAAAGGGTGCTATACTATTATTTAGTATTCTAATAGGTTATCTCATGTAATGATTGCCAGGGCCACTAGTTCTCGTGCATACATTTGCTACATTTGCAACAAAACCTCACGTGCACAAATTCATCCAGTTCCCTAAGGAAAACAATTTCTTTTTAAATAGCTTATTACTAAAGGTGATCAGAAAAATGGAAATCTGTTCCATAGGAAATTGACATTTTGAAATTAGTTTTCATTCCAAATAAGAACTATAAGTTAAGTGCCAACATTTACCATCAAACAAACTTTCTGAAATGTTTTGTTTTGATGAAGTTGTTTCAACTTTTATACATGAAATAAAACAACAGAAATTGAAATTAAATGTTACCTTTTGATCCTATTGAAATTTCCCATACTAAATGTCAGCAAATTAATATGTTCCCGCAAAACATTTTGATTTCTTGGAATCAGCTTTTTCTGATGGAAAGTTGTTCCACTGGTAAAATTTTGACCATCTCTACATGTTACATCTCTGAGTTTAATGTTATTTGTTCCATCATTGCACACACTATTTTCTTCTGGTTTTTTGTATCAACTGGATTTTGCCTATAGGATTTCCAAAGTATTTTTCCTATAGCGTGTTTAATGAGTGAAAGCCAAATCCTCTACTGGTATAGACTGACAAAGCTCCAAAGAAGTCAATGGACCTTAGCTGAGAATCTAGCCCTTTGTGAGCTTTCAAAGAGGATTTTTTATATACTGCAGGCATGCCAGATTACACAGAAAAGTCAGGAAACCATGGTGTGCCTCCAGTGTACAAAGATTATAGTTATTTTTGCAGTCATCAGAATACTTCATTTAAGGCTAATGGTCCTGTGGACAGCTTGGGGGTAAAGAGAAAGACCCAGTAGGCAATAGGTAGCACTGATTGCTCTATTTGACCACGCATTTTCTTTACTGCATTTTTAGCATGTGTTGCTCAATGAGTTTTAGGATGAAGGAGACAATGTTCACTCAGGCACATAAGTGCACACCTGGAAACTCCTGAAAATACCACATGCTGTTTCTTGAATTCTCCCCCCCCCCCCCCGATGAGGTGCCCACCACATCTGGTGGGCCTGGAGGGGTTAAAGGGCTAGGCAGGCCAATTAACTGCCCAGGCTGCACCTGAAAGAGGCAAGGAGCAGGCCTGAACTGGGTAGGCACAGGAGGGGCCTGTATAAAGCCCAGGAGCTGTGAGCAGCCAGGGGGCTGCAAGAAAGTAGTTTACAGTCACTCCCTGGGAAGAGGGGGCGTGGGCTGGCAAACCCAGAAAGAGGGAAGCCAGATAAGTGAGAAGCAGCCCAGGAAAACAGCAGCAAGGCATAGGATTATATAGACCTTGGCTGCTTGTTATAGGGTCCCTGGGCTGGAACCCAGCGCAGAGGGTGGGCCTGGGTTCCCCTACCAGCCACTGGGAAGTGGTGCAGGGTGTGGAGATGCCAGCCAGACAGCTGGTCTGGAAGGACTGTGATTTCCGTGGAAGGGGAGGACTTTAGGGACATGGTCGGAGGACCAAGCCACGAACAGGAAGCTTCAGCTCCAGGACTGAGAGGGACTGTAGGGTGAAAGAGATGATGGGTGGAGACACCGCCAGAGGAGGGTGGTGCCTGACAAGAACTAATCCCCAGAGCTGCCAGGAGGCGGCGCCATGTGCGGTGAGTCGAGCCTGTGACACTTGTCCCCTCTCCAGGTTCAGAGTAGTGTGAAGAAAAGTGTCTACCCCAAGGCCCAAGTTACAATGTCCAGTGGAGAAAACTTACAGGAGGGGACAGTGGTGGTTGCTCTTCAGTTGCACCAGTGCCTCACTCCAGTTCCACAGTGCCCCAATTTTACATTCGTCCTGTGGGCTATGGAAGATGACGCTTATCATGAGAGTTACTACTGCACTTTTGTATGCCGCCTGCAAGAGGAAAGTAGCCTTCTACTCTCCTCCACCATTATAAATAGGATGGAATATCCAGAACAATATCTTTAATGCTCCAGGTTGAAGTGATACAGGTTTCAAGTTTGACTGCGTTCACAGTTACTCTGCACTGATTCTGGTGCATTCGTTTGTCTTGTAAATTTGTACCAGGTCCTTTGAGGCCCTGTGGTTCTACCACAGCCTGCCCCAGAAAGGAGCAGCGGAAGTGGGTCCTCCAAGCCTGCCTAACAAGGCGGCACAGAAGTAACCAGTCAGAGCCCAGCAGGCTAAGATAAAAGGAGATACAGGGCTTGAGTAGGGCCAGACGGGCAAAGACAAGTGCTCTGCTCTGGCCAAACTCATTACCTACACCTGGAGCGAGAGGACCTGCAAGCTCTAGCCCTAACGTAATGGAGAGAGGTAAAGAGGCCAGGTGGGAAGAGCTCCAGGGAATGTAGTAGCAACCAAGTAAAGGAGGCAGCACATGGCTGCTATCTGTAGGGTCCCTGAGTTGGGATTTGGAGTAGTGGGCAGGCCTGGGTCCCCCCCAAGTAGCCTAAGTCTTGAAGAGGGTACAAGACTCTTTACTAAAAGCCCAAGAAAGGGGCTGGAATTTAAACAGGCTTAGAGACAGGATTGAAGACCCTGGTGAGGGCTAAGCATTTGCTGAACTTTTGGGGCAGTGAGAATCTGTGAAGATAAAGTCTGCAGGGAGAAAGCCCTGGGGGCTGTGTCCTACAATAGCGCAGGGAAGGATTTAAAGTTAGCCCAGAAAGCACTGAGAACTGAGCCCAGAAACCTGGCTGGAGAATGAGCCAAGAGGAAGAGAAGAATCATTTGTTTGGATGTCTGTTTAGACTTTCAGCTGGACCCCAGAAGGGGTCGTCCATTTTAGACTGTGTGACTTGGCTGGAGGGCTGAGCCACTGAAGACCCACCTAGTGAGGCTGACAATCTACAGGAGGCACCACAAGCAGAAAAGAAGATTGAAGTATCACTCCCAGCTGACAGGAGGCACTCACAAGAGGTGAGTGTCCCCTGTCACACTGACACCTTCACTTTACTGCTCATCTACTAAAATCACTTGTACTGTCAATAAATCTTTTCATCTTTAATTAAAAAGATTGGTACTTAAAAATTAGTTGAAGAAAGAAAATAAAATTGTCAACACTGGCACATCCGAATATTCACTGAAGCCATCAAGGACATCATAGAAGAGGGAACAGATGTGTGGATGCTATATTTAGTCTTAATCTACATCAGGGCTCCTTGTTGCATATTGTTGCTAGAAATGGAGAGAAGGGGAAGTGGAAGAGTCACTGTGAGACAGAAGAATTGCTAGTGACAAGTCTACGCTCATGAGAGACATGTTAACTGAAGGGTAATCCTGGACTGCAGACTGTGAATGGACTGTATAGCCAATAAAAGATTAAATGTTCTTTCCAGAGAAAGCAATCAATGATTTCATGTTTAATTTTCATTTCATTTCTTGTTTTCATCTCAGTCACATAACCACTCCTTTTGTAATATACTACTACTGACCACCCAAGGTCAAACTTAAAAGACAGTGGCCATAGACAACTCCCTCTTATATCTGGATGTTGTTTCCAAAGATATCCAAGCTAATACTGTACCAGTGAATCTAGAACAGGCTAACTGTGCAGAAGAAAGTCTGTTGCGTGCTGTAAGCGGTTATTCAAAAATTTTGCAGTATAATTTTTGCAATCTCAAACTGTAAGGGCTTAAATATATTTCCGTGTTGTTTCTATCTAAAAAACCATATCGTTTATCATACTGCTAAACTTCCATCCTGGGAATTGCTGCTAGCATGAAACCAAACCCCACTAATGCTATATTGCTGTCATGAAGCCGGACAGAAACTCCGTTTTTGTTCCCAGTAAGAAAAAGAAGGCAAAAAGGTACAAATAAATGCATTCAGTCTCAGCTGCTTCTACACTCTCAGCTTGTGGCTGCCCTGTGATTCCATTCAGCGCGTTCAGAAGAGCAGTGGCATTCACTTTTGTAAGTCGTTTAATGAAGACACTGTCATTTCTATGTAATGCAAGCCTGAGGCAATAGTTCCAGCCAAAACTTCTCACATTATATTTGGATTGTGAAAATAGAAACTTTCCAATATTAAGAGAGTGGGAAAATATTTCATTGTGGAAACATTACTGTATTTTAATAATAGCATGTACTGTAATTACTATAGTGATACCCAGGCCTGCGGACAGCAATTCCAGGCCCCAGGGCAGAACAGTCAATGGGCCTCCATGCACGCACAAGCTGTGCCCACACAGATGCAGTCCGCCTGACATTTGGGTGGTTTTGTGCCTGTGCTGGCTAGTGCCCAGCGAGCTACTGGCTGCATTGCTGGGTGCGCTCTTCCGGCACGGCCAGAGCTTCCACATGCCCATCCGGTATGGTTGCCAACTGTCTAATCGTGCAAACCCAAAGACTCTTGCCCCACCTCCTGCCCCATGCCTTCCCTGAGACCATGCCCTGTCCCACGCCTTCTCTAAGGCCCCTCCCCCTGCTCACTCCATCCCCCCCGCCCTCCATTGCTCACTCTCCCCCACCCTCACTCACTTTCACCAGGCTGGGGCAGGGGTGCGGGCTCTGAGAGGGAGTTTGAGTGCAGGATGTGGGCTCTAGCCTGGGGTAGGGGGTTGGGGTGCAGGAGGGGATCAGGGGGTCAGCGCTTACCTCGGGTGGCTCCCGAAAGCGACTGGCACATCTTTCTACCAGCTGCTGCTAGGTGGGGGCCCAGGGGTTCTCCGCACACCGCTGCTCACAGGCATCACCCCCGCAGTTCCCATTGGCTGCAGTTTCCTGCCAATGGGAGCTGCGGAGTTGGCGCTCGGGACGGGGTCAGCGCGCAGAGACCCACTCCCCAGGAGCCTCAGGGACGTGCTGGCCGCTTCCGGGAGTGGTGCAGAACGAGAGAGGGCAGGAAGCCTGCCTTAGCCCAGCTGCATTGCTGGCAGGGGCGGCCGGGGGCCCCCGGGCCCTTTTAAATCACCTGGGCCTCTGGGCAATTGCCCCCTTTGCCTCACCCTGTCGGCAGGCCTGGTGATACAGTACTATTTGACATGAAGAAGGGTATTCTGATTAGTCCCACTGAAATCAATGAGGCAACTTGAAGAGTAAAGTACTACTCAGTGGGAGAAAGAGAAGCAGATTCTGGCTCTTAGGTACTAGTTAAAATATATAGAGAAAATTGCTTCATTGCAGAAGGACCAGATATATAGCTTATTAGTTTGGAAATACGAAAAGGCAAAGTAAGAAAACGCAACGGAAGGGCGAAAAATATCAAAAGAAAGTCAAAAAGTCTGCACTAGCATTGGAAACTAGTCCTTAAATACAAAGTCATGCCTCAGTACACAAAAGTCTAGGGGCATTAAAAGAAAATTAAAGCCAAATTCACATTGTAGATTAAAAAAATAATCCTGCATGTCAGAGATTGCAGGAGATCAAGTTTTAAATTTGCCAGAAACAGATACAAACACATATGAGAAGCTGGTGTCAATGTGAAAAAAGAAGATAAAAGAAAAATAGTCCCAATAAAACTGAGAATAACTATTTTTAATAAAAAAATGAGTGTCAAGACCGCAAATCCCATTCTTGAATGTTGTTAGCTTTAGTTAAGCATTAATTGGGAAACAGAACTCCAAGAGGTAATAAATAGGGACTTGATTTAAAGCCCATTGAAGTCAATGGGATTCTTTCCATTACTCCAACAAGCTTAGATCAGGCCCTCTATGCACAAAAGTTAGGAAATTTCTGACACTACCATTTCTATTCAGTTCACGATTATATGTGGTTATGTATTTGACGATGGATTCTAAAACAAGGACCACACAAAGTGCAGGCAATTAAAAAAAATAAAGCAAAAATTGCAGCTCTGATGGTATACTATAAATTTGTGCCTTTGGTAAACTCACCATAAGTGTATCTTGTGAATTGTTTTGTTCGGTTACCAATTGGTCTGCCTACAATAGACAACTACTGCCACTTCCACAAAGAGGTGCAAGTCATATGGCTACATAAATCTCTTTTTACTACACCTTGTTGTCTTGAATCCTTTATAAATATTTCAGATGTTAGCAGTTAGAGGGTTGCAGTCAGAAATGTGTGGGGAGAACATTAGAGGACACTCAGTAATGGAAATATAAGAAAATATATTAGTAATTTTAAAATACACTGGAAAAGGACATGAAAGGAGGGAAGGAGATAGAGAAACAAAGGAAGGTATTGTGGAAGTGATTTGACTTTAAGTGGGGCCACAGTACTGATATCTGGCTGCTGTTATACCTGGCACCTACACACTCCAGTTACCTATTTTATTTACAGAGCCCCAGTAAGAAAGATGCTAATTTAGATGAGACAGAAAAAGAGGAGGTAGTTGTTATGGCTTAAGCACAGAAGATCTGGGCTCTATTCCCAACCCTGCTACAACCAATCTTGTGTAAGGCACTATGGGCCAAACCTGGAAGGTGCTGAGCAGCTCTCTAAAGTGTTGATGTAAGTGGAGGGCACTGAGCATTTCAGAAGAGGTACTCCGCACCTCACAGGATGTGTCCGTAACTTTCCCGCTTCCCTTTCCTCATCTGTAATAGGGAAGACTACTACTCATCTACCTCCTAGGTGTGCTGCGATGGTCCATTCATTACTATTTGTAAGGAACCTAACACCCTGAGATGGATGGAATGATAGAAGAGCAAAATAGCACTAGGCAACACTTGGAGAAAATGGGTCAAATTTTCAAAAGCACCCCAGGCCCACTTTCAAAAGCGACAGACACATGGGATCCTAAAAGTCTCCAAAGCATGGGACTCAGATGCTTTTGAAACTTTTACTCTTTGTTAGAATATTATATATCCAAAGTTACAGAGTGTCTGCATTAAACTGGCTTCTGCTTATTTTTAAATATTCTTTTCATTGTTATAATCTGGCACTTCAGAGCCTGACTATAGCTCAGCCTTCCCGTTATCCAGAGTAGAGGTAGGTGTTGCCTTCGTACTTAATTCCCAAACGCATCAGATTGAAACTAATGCACATACATCACTAAAAAGCCCACATGTGAGTAGTAACATGTTGTGTTCCTGAGGTGGCACCTCTCCAAGGAGGTTTGAGTTCTTTTAAATATCGGATCGCTGCTGTGAATTTTTCTACATTCAGCTGCTACCTGGATCTTCAGCCCGAGTGTAGATGGAACACTGCCAAATTATATGTTCACAGGGGATGTCTGAATTAGTTAGCCTTACCAATCTGTGGTTAGCAGTTAATAATTAGTCATTTGGGCCAAGCTTACTGCCTCTCCAGGTACTAGGCTCCTTTCTACCTATTATGTCTGTGTCAAATAGTGCATTGATGTCAATGGAGATACACCGGGGATAGATTTGACTCGCTGTATCTGTCACTCTGTCTGGTAAGGCTGTACATTGCCAGACATCTATTTACAACATGTTCTAATTCTAGAACACAGGGAATTGAATAAAAACTTCTTAACAGTCAGATGGCAGACTACAGAAGAAACAATTGGCTTGATTTTCTGAAGTTTTCAAGAGATTTTGACAGCCTTTTGCTACAGAGCATTATATGGCACATTACTGTGATGGGAGTGCTGGGGTTCGTGTGTCTCATTCTTGGAACAAATGGCAGAGTAAGTTGCTCTTACCATGCCGCTTACCCCCACTGGAGCCGCGCCGGGGCCGGAGCCGCGTTGCCCGGCCAGAGTCAGGGCTAGGCCAGAGCCGCGCTGCGGGGCCAGAGTCGGGGCTGGGCTGCAGCTGCGGGGCTGGGGCCGGAGGGAGCCACTCGGCCGGGGCCGGACTGGGCCGCGCCGCGCCTCCTTGGAGCCCTCCTCGCACCCCCCCCCCCCCGACCCAGCTTACCTGCCGCTGCTTGTTTCCAGGCTTCCCGCACAAACATCTGATTCGCGGGAAGCAGAGGGGGGGAGGAGAAAGGGGGCGGAGCATTCAGGGGAGGAGGGGGAGGTGAGCTGGGGTCGGGGGCGGGGTGGACAGCTGCCGGAGCTTCACCAGTTTTTAAATTTAGAAGCCCTTTTAGAACCAGTTGTCCCACTTCTAAGGGCTTCTAAATTTAACAATCAGCTCCAGCTCACCACTGCTAGCATGTATTTAAAATGGAAGGTAAATTCACCAAGCTTCAGTGTTATTTCGTACCTGTAATAAATGTATAATGCCCAGGACTGCAGATAAGAGACTGAACTTGATTTTCTGACACAGGTCAGGGTGAAGTAGGGTCAATCTCCCTGCACATGACAGGGCTCCCATCCATCCATATGCATTTTCTGTGCTTGCTGGATTAAGGCATCAAATAATTTGAAGTCTAATTCTGCCTCCAGGAAATTGTCATCTCCAATAGGAGGAACCGAAGCATCACATTAGAGGGCAAAACACCCAATCCAACTCCCACTGACTTTAATAAGAGTTAGGGCTTGCATACACCACCACTCATGTCGGTATAATTTATGTCACTCAGTGGTGTGAATAAATCAGCCCCCTAGTGACGTAAATTACACCGATTTACAGGGCCGGATTAACTGTCCTATGGGCCTGGGGCTATTAGATTTTGTGGAGCCCCTGTATACAAGTCTTTTCCCTAATTTAAAACAAAATGATCACAATTGTGGCATCAAGACTATTAATGCTATAGTAAACTTGCCTTTTAATTAACCTAAAACCGCTCTGTGGTTACATTTCAGTCTTAATGTAGAATATAGTTAATTAAAAATAACCTACTCCTTACCTTAGAACAGCTGTTATATTAGTTTCTTTCTGGGAGGGGGCTCTAGGCTGGGGCAGGAGGGGGCTCCAGGCTGGGGCAGAGTGTTGGGGTGCACGAGAGGGTGAGGGCTCTGGGTGGGATTTTGGGTGCAGGAGGGGGCTCCAGGCTGGGGCAGAGTGTTGGGGTGCACGAGAAGGTGAGGGCTCTGGGAGGGATTTTGGGTGCAGGAGGGGATTCTGACCTGGAGTAGGGGGTTGGGGTGCAGGAGGGGGTGCGAGGTGCAGGCTCCGGCTGGGAGGTGCTTACCACAGGCAGCTCCCGTCCGGTGGCGCAGCAGGACTCAGGCAGGCTGCCTGCATGCCGTGCCCTCACACCGCTCTCGGAAGCGGCTGGCACGTCTCTGCGCGCCCCTGGGGAGAGGGGGACAGCGTGTCTCTGTGCGCTGCCCACGCTCACAAGCGCTGCCCCCGGAGCTCCCATTAGCCAATTTCTGGCCAATGGGAGCTGCTGGGACAGCGCTGGGGGTGGGGGCAATGTGCGGAACCGCCTCCCCCCCAGGGCCGCAGATATGCAGCCTGCCTGAGCCCTGCTGGATCGCTGGACTTTTAGACCTGGAGATTGCGAGCGACTGGCAGAAGCTCCAGGATCGACCTGTTGATCGACGGGTTGATGACCACTGAATTATATATAATTATGGATTTATTTTTGCAGGGCCCTCCTTAGCCTGAGGCCCTGGGCTGCAGCCCCAAAAGCCCCTGCATTAATCCGGCCCTGCTGTCTTAAGCGCCGGTGTGCACAGCGCTGTGCTGGTGGGAGAGCTTCTCCCACCGACATAGCTACCGCCGCTCGTGGATGTGGTTTCAATATGTTGATAGGAAAGAGCTCTCTCCTGTCGGCACAGAGCGTTTTCACTAGCTGCGCTACAGCGGCACAGTTGCATGAGTGCTTCTTGTCTAGACTAGCCCTAAAGATTGAGCCCTAGCTTCTGCTACTACAACTACGATGTGGGGAGGGGCACAGCAACGTATGTAATTCAGAGCTGCATATTTCCTTGCGCAGTGAGCAGCTGGAACAATTTGTATAGTGGGGGTGTGGAGAGCCATTGAACCAAACTGTAAACCCTGTATGATGGAAACCACTTCATGCCAGGGGGTGCAGCAGCATCCTCCAGCACCGCTAGTTCCAGTACCTATGGTAGTGTGCGACGCTCCAAAAACTTCAGACCCTTGTGCACTTTATAATGCAACCCCTGCTTGCTGCTGAAAACCACCCTTGAAATGATACCGTCTGTGGAAAATACCTTCTCTCATAGCAGGCTAGTTGCTTCCCCACTTTTAAGCAGAAGAGGCTATTTATAGTATGGTAACAGACTAAACTATTTTTTTCTGTCTGATGACAGCAGATACCAAAAGCAGAAAACACTTTAAAAAGACACAGGATGATTGTACTAGACAAGAAAGTGGGGTTAAGGGATTTTTAACAACTGGTTTCAGTGACAGCCTAAAACACCAAAAGCCTCTGGTCAGAGTGTTTGATGAATTCTAAGTACCAAATCACTGACACTGGCAACTGTCTTTCCTTCTGCTTTCGATCTGAGCCCAGCCACAGACAGGGTAATGGCTATTAGCCAGGATGGGTAAGGAATGGTGTCCCTAGCCTCTGTCTGTCAGAGGGTGGAGATGGACGGCAAGAGAGAGATCACTTAATCATTACCTGTTAGGTTCACTCCCTCTGGGGCACCTGGCTTTGGCCCCTGTTGGTAGACAGGATACTGGGCTGGATGGTTCGCCTAGGGTGCCAGTTGCTGGCAGCTAGTCTATTTCAGCAAACAGTAAAGAGAAGAAAAAGTCTACCTGTGAGGCTCATCTCATCTCTTGTGAAAGTCGTTTATTTATGGCAAAACTGGCCAACTTTATTCCTTCTTGCTTTTGGGCATTTCCATAGAACCTAGGTTGTTTGAGCATGTCTCACTCCAGACTTGAAATCTCTTTGTCGGTTACTGTCCTCCTGTCTTGTGCTAAAGGAGGAACTGGGATTCTGCATTCCAGCTGCTGGACCCAGATAAGACATTGTGGCTCTCACTAGCACTCTAACTCCCAGAACAGCAGCCTGATTATGCACAATTAAAGTTGATGGGACTTTTGCCATTAAGTTTAATAGGACAATGATCAAGCACTTCCTAAACACAGGCTATCCTATATAATGTCATGACACAGGTTCTCCTTCTCCCTAGGTCATGGCCTGGAAGGGATCGGTGACGGCTAGAGCTGGGCGAATTTTTTCGTAGCAAAACTTTTTTTGAGGGGGGAGGGGAGGGGCAAAAAATGCAGATTTGGGACAACCAACATTTTGTGAATTTATGTTGAATTCACCAAAATGTTTCAGTCAAGTTACAAAAACTTTTAAAAGATCAAAACGTTTTATTTTGACGTTTTCAAAATGAGATATTTTGATTCAATATAGCTTTTCATTTTGAAATTTCCTTCAGCTCACTACATAAAAACATTAAAAAACCTCAGAATCAAAATGAAACATTTTGTATTGAGTCAAAGCAAATGTTTAATTCAACCCAAAATGGTTTTTTCCCCTCCCTCAATTTTTTGGAATTGCAGTGAACTGAACCATCAGATATTGCAGTTCTTGTGGCTGCACTACAGTTACCAGTGAAATTATGAAAGGCTTTCAAAGTACTTTTACTCAAGTAACATGTTCTTCATAATGGCCCTGACTCAGAGTGATTCGCGGAACTGGGGCCCCATCTCAGGATATCCCGCCTCTATAATTTACTTTTTGGTTATATTCTTGGTCATTCACTACAACTGAAATCTCTTTATTAACTGGGCTTACAATTTATGCTTCATGCTTATAGAATCAGCATCCTGTCTATACTGCAAGTGCTAAATCTTTTTGTATTTCAATTTAAAAATGAAGATATACATACATGATGCTACTGTTAATCTTGAGATTAAAGTAACAGAAATATTTCAGCCTGCAATCTTCTGTTTTTTAATTTTTGCAGATGTACCTTTCATATCCTGGTTCTAGCCAGAAGCAAAAGGTGGTAAAAATATCAGAACCCAATAAAAGCCATTCCCACCTAATTTTTAACATTGCTCAAATCAAGAGGACTACAAGTACAGTGCAATAAACATTAAACAGCAATAAATATACTGTAACATAAATCAATGATCCCAGCTCAGAGTTCCCACGCATGAATCAAACAAACACGAAATGCTCCTTTTCTAATTTTTCTCCTTCATTAATTTCCCTTGAGGTATCAGTATATATTAGATTATAAATTCCATGTAGCAGAAACCAAATCTTCTTTTATACCTATCAAATGTCATGCATACCTATAGCACTAGCTAAACAATAATAAAAGTAATAATCTTGGGGAAAGCTTGCTCTTGTAAGATCAACAGTCCAATTTTCTGCAACGTAAAATGGTTAGAATGAGTTAAAATAAACTGCTACGTTTGTGGATTCTCATCTAAACAACCCTGAGGTTGGATTGTCAATATCAGAGTACAAGGCACGGTGCTAGAGAGAAAGTGAGCCAATTCTCTGGTGCTCTGTCAATGCTATTCCCAGCCCCTGCAGCACCGGGGACGTTTTGCAGGGTGGCTGGAATTCACTATGTTCTGGCGATCCCTGGATCATAACAATCCTCTTCAGGACTCTTCCTGCTTATGTAACTTACAGCAGAACCTAGCGCCTAAATTATGCCCTGATGGCTTAGATCCACCTTTCCCCGGACACAGGTCCTCTGCTGATTATAGCTTGGCTCACCCCAGATCTTACTAAAGTGCAACTAGATTTGCTTTGTAGAAATACCCATCACTCCTGAACAGGGCCGGCTCCAGGCACCAGCCGACCAAGCACGTGCTTGGGGCGGCACCTTGTAAGGGGCGGCCAATCTTCGGGTGGCGGGGCAGCAGTCGGGATTTTTTGGTTTGGCGGGGCGGCGCTCGAGGTTTTTTGTTTGTTTGTTTCGGCGGGACAGGGCAGCGCTCCAGGGGGGAGGGGGGTGTTGTTTCGGTGGAGCAGGGCGGCGCAGTGCTCAGGGGGGTTGTTATGGTGGAGCGGTGCTGCTTTTTTTTTTTTGCTTGGGGCAGCAAAAAAGTTAGAGCCAGCCCTGCTCCTGAACTGGCCGGTGCCCTTACACTTCAAGGACTAAGTGGATGGAGCAAACACCTACAACTTACGTGAGAGATCTGCACTTATTTGAAGCAGTCACGCAGTGGGCTGGGTGTCTGGCACAAGAGCCATTCTGCTACCAGGGTTCCATGTGCAGAGGTGGGCTGTTTACTGACCTCTACGTAGAAACAGTTGTCTATCTTTTTTGTGGATGGGCTGTACCGGCTGGCCTATCCATGCCCCTTGCTGCAATGGGGGTGATATGCCAGCTGGTGTGTTAGCCAGGTCCAACACCTAACAGTCTGTTGAGCATCATCACCCACTTATTACATTTTCAAACAAGCACCTTTGTATTTTAACCCATGCTGCCCCTCACACTGGGGAGGAGCTCACCGTAAATATCTGCGAGACGAACTCATTATCCTCATTGAAAACCCTCCTTCCCCACAATACCTTAAAACTTCCTTCTCCCCCCCTGCCCCCGCCCCCCCAGGCCCTTAGGCTGCTGGTCTGCCAAACCATTGACCAATATTGTTTTATTTTCCCTTGTGCTCCTTCTTTTGTCTGTATCCATCTGTTGTCTCTTGTCTTATACTTAGATTGTAAGCTTTTTTGGGGGGTGGGGGGGGGCGCACCATCCTTTTGTTCTGTGTTTGTACAGTGCCTAGTACAGTTGGGCCCTGGTCCTTGACTAGCATTATTATGATAATACAAATAATTATAATAATGCATGAATTCTGTCTTGGTATTTGTGGATCTCCTACTATCCTTTATCCCTTGTGCCACAGCCTAGCTGAGGAAGCTTTTTACCCTGTTTGCTTATACATGTGCAGTTGAGGAGTATAATTGTCTCTGCAATGGTATTGCTATTAACAGTTGGATTCAGTTCTCACTAGTTAAGTAACACCCTGTTTGATAGCTACACTATTAGGATTTCAGTACACTTTCTACTGTAATAACTTCAATCAACAATTAAGGTTCTCTTTTCAATTTTTGTTTCCTGCGTTATGTGGCAGCTTAATTCATTGTATACTAATTTCAGTTGTGCATTAATTATATCGTTCTGCACAGTAATTAACTAATCACTATGTCACTCCCTCCCCATTATGAATAACCTCATTAATTCAAGACTGAAAGGCTGGTGCCTGTTGCCATTTCTATCTTTCTGCTGCTTCTTGACTTATAATCAAATATGAAACTCATGTATTTTTAAATACTTTCTCTTCTGTTTTTTCCCACTGAAAAATTCATTGTGCCATGCAGCTTTTTAAAATAATGTTTATTCATTATGCATTTCTTTGCTAGGCAATCAAAAGCTGTTACAATAAAGTGCGTGACTCACTCTCTTTATGGCTATGTCAGCATCTACATTTTAATCCCTGGTTTGCAGGGAATTAGAATTTGGATGTAAAACTTTATTCCAAGGTGACAGTCACCATCCAACATTATCGCACAAGGGCAAGTTTCTTGATTAATTTATTTTTAAATGGTTGGACATTTTTAGGTTATACCTGTGGGTAAAAAACTTAGGGCCAAATTCAGTGATGTCAGTGAAAGCTGCGCATGTGTGTATCCAAGATCAGAAACTGGCCCGTGAACTCAAGTGTTTCAAGCTGCTTGTATAACAGAAACAGTTTTGTTCAACAAGACCCTCAAGCTGTTTAAGGCTCTAATCCAGCACAGCACTTAAACATGAACTTCACTTTTGTAGTTAATGGGACTATTTCTGTACTTAAATTAAGCATGTGTTTAAGTACTTTACTGAATCAGGGCCTGATTCCACAAAGTAGCCCACTTTAAAGCAATTTAAATCTCACACAGCATTTCTGAAGAGTGCTCTCTTATCTGTAGAACATTGAAAGAGAGGAAGAACTGTTTGGTAAAAGCAATGAACCGGGATTCCAGAACCCACAATTGTGAAAAGAAATCGATCTGCATGTCACCTGTCAGGGTTGCAGGGGAAATTACTATATTTATGCTTCCACATGCTGGTTTTGTAGGTGCCATATGTATATATTTTTGATTGTGCACCTGTTTATACTCTGAAAACTTGGCAGTAATCGTTGTTTTTTATTTTTTTACACACAAAACACCGCTTAAGTTATTTTAAAATACTCCTATATTAATGAGAACTCAAGGGGTGAGATTCCCACTGGTGTAAACTGTAGCTCTATTGAAGACAAAGGAATTAATATGCTCATATATGCCAGCTGATAATTTATCCCAACATTTTTAAAAGCATAGTAATTTTATTTACTGATAATTTAAATACAGGCTGTAAAAGTCATCCTCCAGTCCTGGGATGTTACATAGGATTTAAATCTTCCTTTAACGAAGGTACATTTGGGGTCCCAAAAGGAAGTATTTCCTTTTAAAGCAAGTAATTGACAAGTATATACAGAAGCGTATAAGATGGTCTGATTGCACTCACATACACCCACCCTACGTAAATAGGAAAGAGTTGAGCTATTGAACTGTAGACGCTGAGGCTAGTATGCATGCCCAGCAAAGTCTGTTTTACTGCAGCAATACAAATTTCAATATTTATCCAAATACAGATTTGCACAATAGCTCATAATGGTCTATTTGGTTCATAGCAGTCTATTTGGCCGCCCCTACAGGAGAGTTGCGAGTGCATAGCAAGAGGAGACACTATTGTTACTGCCATTTGGGCATCTGCTCCTTTCTTATCTATTGCCATTTCTCATGCTTCTGCCTCAGCTGCTGTTGCTATCCAGCTCATTTTTGCATGTGGCCTGGTCTCTGCTTATTGACCTTTTCATGAACTTGTACCTCCTTATATTTACTCCTTTAGAAAATCCAGTTTGGCCCTTTTCTTTTGTCCCTATTTTTGCCATTAATCTGAATTTGTTTTTTTTTTATTTCTTTCCAAAGAGCCCTCTCCCCATTAAGTCAAAATCCTTCATCCCCAAACTGCTTTATTTGTGTTAGGGATGGGCATATGGGTTTGAACAAAAAGAAGAATTGATCTGTACTCTCACCAGTTTTTAGAATTCCAACTTGAACTGAACCTTTGCTGAGGTTCAGAAATGTTCATTTTCAGGCCGCTTTCCTTTTTTCCCCATTGAGACACACTTTGGGTTCTAGACAAGCAGGAGTGAAATGGAGAGGGTGGGGAAAGAGGTGGTGAGACTCTGCCAAGGTCTGCCCAAAAAATAAGCTCTGCCCATGTGAGTCAACAAAATAAGACACTACTCTCTGTAGTTTGCACAGGCATTCCAAATAAGATTGTGTGCGTGCTTTGAGCTCTGTCGGGCTTCTTGAGTTTGGCTTCCCCTCGGTGGGATTTGACTATGTCCCTGGGTACTGCTAGGGTCCTTAGGCTTGGCTTCTTGTTTGGTGGTGTTGAGAGAAAGAATGATAGAACTCTCCCAAATGCCAACCACTTGAGGCCCCAAAATGAGAAGTCACTCATACTAAATTGTGCATCTCTGATCCTCTCATTCCTTTCTTAGGGCATGTCTACACTTGCCATTTAAAGTGGAAAAAGTCCCTTTTTTGCGCAAAAACTTGCCAATAACTTTTGCGGTGAAACACAGAAGTTTCACTGCAAAAAGAAAACCACCTCCATGAGAAGCGTACAGCTCTTACTGGTGATGCTTTTGTGGTGATGTGCAAGTGAAGAATCGTTCTTTCTGTTTACAGAGCTTTTAGGCTCCACAGGATATCCCACAGTGCCTAGGTGACCACACTGGCCAGCACCTCTGCTGCCAGGTAAACAGACATCCACCCCTCCTCCTGTAAAGCCCCGGGAACTTTGAAACTCCCCTTCCTCTTTTCTTGGTAAGTGCTCACTTATCTGGCCAGGTGACAATGCCTGCTCCACGGCGCAAACGATCCCCTGCTTGGAGCATTGCTGAGCTACTGGAGCTGATCAGTGTTTGGGGAGAGGGGGCTGTGCAGGGACCCAGGATGCCCCGCCATCACTCCCACCCCCTTCCCACAAGACCTATCGTCAACATGGAGAGAGCTGCACTGTGGCATAGCTGCCCTCAGTGCGCTGCTCTCATTGGCGATGGAAGTGCTGCAAATGTGAACACTCTGATGCCTGTGGGAGTGAGTACACGAACCAGCGCTTTTCTTTCACCGGTTCCATATCACCGGTGAAACTGACAGCGCAAAAACTCTGCCAGTGTAGACAGTCTTACATGAGGAATATTGACATTTAAACCACCACCACTGGACATCTGAGTTATCTTATTGAGATGAATGGGGCACTTCACACCTCTGTGAGCTGTTGTTCCAGGCTCAGTAGACATTAGTTACAAGAGATCCAAATTTTTGAGGTTTTCTTTGGCTATGTCTACACTACATCATTTACATCAGTGCAGCGGTGCCGCTGTAGCACTTCTGGTGAAGACACTCTAAGCCAACGGGAGAGAGGTCTCCTGCTGGCTTAATAACGGCTGCCTCCGTGAGAGGCGGTAGCTAGGTCAGTGGATCTAGGGCTAGCTCTAGCGCTTAGGTCGATATAATTTACGTTGCGCAGGAGTGTAGATTATTCACACCCCTGAGCGGCGTAAATTATACCAAAAGTAATTTTTATTGTAGACATAACCTTTGTAACCATCAGACTTACTACTTAATATGAAAGCTGAGATTCTAAAGAAAAAGACAGCAGCTTCAGAGAGGTGTTTGAATCTCGTGCCATCACGTACAGCCTAAATCAAGCGCTGCAGGCAGGACAGGAAACCAAAACCCTAGGAAGTTCAGACTTTCAAGATTTACAGCCTAACTCGTAACAGATTCTGGAGTTCCGGATAAGCATCCGACTTTTCAGTCCTTGTATGAACCCAGCCTGCCCATTGAGCCTTTCGCCTTTGCTCATTGCTTAAAGTGAAACAACAACAGAAGTGTCTATACTCTTCATTTACGCGTAGGTCAGTCAGATGCGGGCCCTGTGAGATGCTGAGTGCCCTCAACGCACCCTGAAGTCAAAGGGAGAGGAGGGCACTCTTAGCATTGCAGGATCAGACTATGAAAATGCATCTATATTTGGTAAATGTCCACAGCACCAGGAACTGCACACATGTGTGTGCACCTGCCTGTTCTTCAAGCACTGCTTTTACAATTAGATGTGTAGTAGGAGGCAACACAGATATTCCCAGCTAGGCATCATGGTGTGCTTTCAGGCATGGAACTACATCTATATTCCAATGAAATACTTCAGAACAAATAGATGGATAGCAGCATCTGCACAGCTAGTAGGCCAAGCCCTGTTAGATGAAAGAATACTGGTGCAATTTGCAGCGAAACTTTAAACTCAATTTATTTTAAAACAAGTTATTTAAAACGAACATTATTTTACTGAGGTTTGTTTTTACATCATTGGGCAAGTTTTAGTTCTACTACTATCAAACAGCAACTAATGTGATTTTTATGAAGATTGTAACCGACTGAAGATGAAGACTGAATCCTACATCAGAATCCCTACTGGAAAGTTACATCTACTGATGGGAAAACCTGAGTGGGGGAAAGATTTTGTAAAAATCTAACTGGTCTAGGTTTAGTTTTACGAAACAACCAGTTTTACTCATTTTGGATCTAGGTCCCATTTCATCTCATGGAAACTTGGGGGTGGGGGTAAGATTCAGATAAATAATTTTGAGCTGAATTTTTTTGAATCTAGACTCACATCAGGAATTCACTCCCTTCCCACCTGGTTTGAAGACATTTGTATTCAGGGGTTTAGTATGGGCTTCTCCCGATCACAGAGAAAGCATAATTTACATCAGCCTTACTGAAATACTCACTTACTTGTGTGCAAGTTTGTTTGTTTTTTTGATAGGCAAGTAAAAATAATTGATTCTTTTTCATCAAAATCTGTTGTCCTAATTAAGAATAGGGGAGTAGATTTTGTACCTAGGCTGGAATAAACATTCCTGACAATATTTTAAGGGTGGTTTAGACATCTGTAAATAAGCTGTTAAGAATGTTTCAGCCATGAGCTGAAGTATTTAATGATATATGTTGAGGCAGAGTTGTCTATAATGTCTGTTCATAGATATCAACTGATAAATGTGTTCAGAGTAGGGCTGTCGATTAATCGCAGTTAACTCACGCAGTTACCTCATAAAAATTAATCGTGGTTAAAAACATGAATCACACTGTTAAACAATCGAATACCAACTGAAATTTATTTTTGGATGTTTTTCTACATTTTCAAATATATCGATTTCAATTGTACACTTTGTGTTCTGTGTTGTAGTGCTCACTTTATATTATTTTTTATTACAAATATTTGCACTGTAAAAAAGATAAAGAAAAGAAATAGTATTTTTCAATTCACCTCATACAAGTACTGTAGTGCAATTTCTTTATCATGAAAGCGCAACTTATAAATGTAGATTTTTTTTGTTACATAACTGCACTCAAAAACAAAACAATGTAAAACTTTAGAGCCCATGACTCCACTCAGTCCTACTTCTTGTTCAACCAATCGCTAAGAGAAACACGATAATGCTGCCTACTTCTTAATTACAATGTGACCTGAAAGTGAAAACAGGCATTCACATGGCACTATTGTAGCTGGAGTCGCAAGATATTTATGTGCCAGATGAGCTAAAGTTTCATATGCCTTACATGCTTCGGACATCGTTCCAGAGGATATGCTTCCACGCTGAAGATGCTCGTTAAAAAAAATGCATTCAATTTGTAACTGAACTCCTTGGGGGAGAATTGTACATGTCCTGCTCTGTTTTACCTGCATTCTGCCATATATTTCATGTTATAGCAGTTTCGGATGATGACCCAGCACATGTTGTTCATTTTAAGAACACATTCACTGCAAATTTGACAAAATGCAAAGAAGATACCAATGTGAAATTTCTGAAGATAGCTACAGCACTCGACCCAAGATTTAAGAATCTGAAGTGCCTTCCAAAATCTGAGAGGGACGAGGTGTGGAGCATGCTTTCAGAAGTCTTAAAAGAGCAACACTCTGATGCAGAAACTACAGAACCCAAATCACCAAAAGAGAAAATCAGCCTTCTGCTGGTGGCATCTGACTCAGATGATGAAAATGAACATGCATCACTCCGCACCGCTTTGAATTATTATTGAGCAGAACCCATCGTCAGCATGGACGCATGTCCTCTGGAATGGTGGTTGAAGCATGAAGGGACATATGAATCTTTAGCGCATTTGGCATGTAAATATCTTGTGACACCAGCTACAATAGTGTCATGCGAACACCTGTTCTCACTTTCAGGTGACATTGTAAATAAGAAGCAGGCAGCAGTATCTTCTGCAAATGTAAACAAACTTGTTTGTCTGAGCGATTGGCTGAACAAGAAGTAGGACTGATTGGACCTGTAGGCTCTAAAGTTTTACATTGTTTTATTGAATTCAGGGTTTTTTGTACATAATTCTACATTTGTAAATTCAACTTTCATGATAAAGAGATTGCACTACAGTACTTGTATGAGGAGAACTGAAAAATACAATTTATTTTGTTTTTTAAAGTGCAAATATTTGTAATAAAAATATAAAGTGAGCACTGTACACTTTGTATTCTGTGTTGTAATTGAAATCAATATATTTGAAAATGTAGAAAACATCCAAAAATATTTAAATAAATGGTATTACCATTAACAGCGCGATTAATCACGCAATTAATTTTTTTTAATCGCTTGACAGCCCTAGTTCAGAGTCTTACTCGGAATGAGCAGCATGAACAGCTGCCAGCTAAACATTTGTGGGGAACAAACAAGTGTAATTGGTGTTTGTAGCATTCTAGTGAATCTTCCCCTCTTCCCACAAAACCCCACAGGGCTCCTACAACGACAAACACTTGAAATGCAACAAGAAGTTAATCGATTGCACTGTACTGACAAATCAGCTGTATTCACTTTCACTTCCTCTAGGTAAAAACACAGCGTTGGTGAAGGAAAGTAGAAACTCGGCATCAGGCTGAGGCTGACATATCACCACCACACCACAGACCGTGGCCTGTTGCTTCCCAGCCAGTGGTCTCCACCACTTCCCCACTCTCTCCTTCCTCCTCTCATTTGGTTTTATTCTATCACACGTTGGAGAAGAGCTTCCCAGCAAACTCTGGCTGCCATCCAAGCGGCATTTTTGTAAGGCGAGTGCTATGCTGCTGCACTCACATCATGGTGCAACTGAGACAGACTGAGCATGTGGTCAGACACAATTGGGTTTTAATTCTTTTCCACACATACCCTTGTTTATTCATTTCTCCACAATAACCCCTTGGAAAATCAGACAGTAGCTAACTATTGACTTCCTCATGGATTAGCTGTGCTTGCTCCTGACCCAAGCATTGCTATATATTTGCTTTTGGGACTCTCCTGCAGTTTTTTCCCCGTGTATTTATTTTTCATCAGAAAACAAATTTCCTCTTTGCCGTAATTGGATGAGCAACCTGAGACGTGCTGGGTTGTGTGTACATGCACCACTGCCCTCTGTTGAGATGTGTCAGACCTGTTCATGTACTAATAGAATGCTTAGATTCCTCAATCACTGGTGTATTATCAATGCCAAAGCTTAGCTATAACAATGCCTTTTATTAGATGGTGTATTAATAGAGCTATCATTTTAGCATATTCGATAGAATCAAAGCTCCTGTGTTGAAATCCTCATTTCCTCATCCCGAGATTAATACACACACTAGGACACACACACAATTACACAGTGCTGAAGGGGTCACTCCCTGAAGGGCTGTTATGGCCAGGCCAGAGCTGGGGATGAACTCCCAACCTCTATAAAATGCCAGGAAGCACGACTTTGCTGGATTGGACACATGCAATAATGAATGAAGGGGACCCGGTGAAGATAGCCTGGCAGGACTGGGTGGTAGGAAAGAGACCCTGAGGAAAGTTGTGGAAGTGATGGATGGATTGCATCAAAGAAGATGACAAGCTGCAGACCTTAATGCAACTCAGACAGATGAAGATGGAGAATGCTTGCATGGTGTCCTGACCCCAACTGACGGGAGAAGGGGAAGAAGCAGCACTTAAAGGGTTCACTTATCCATAAATAAATCTTACTAAGCTACAACACTACTCTAGTTCTTTAGCTCTAGTACACTGTCATTCCAGGGCCTACTGCACACTGTGGTGGTACTTCCAGAAATGGTAAGGAAATTCCACCCCATGAAGCAGAGACAGAAAACACCAGTCAGCTAGAGTCTTTTGTTAGGAGGTACTCCTAGGCACCTCCAATAGATACGGCTAACATCTTTTTACTTGGACCAAACAGGGCTGGCCTTACCATAAGGTGAACTGAGGTGGCCCGCCTCAGGTGCCAGACTGTGGGGGTGGGTGGGAGGGGGGCTCCACTAGGACCCAGAGTGTAGAAAATTGTGTCTGCTGCTGGTGCATATATATTCTCTCTGCTCTAGATGCACAGAGATGGTGGAGTGCTGTGCTGGAGGAAGGAGGGCACAAGAGACATAACAGGCAGGCAGGAGAAAAGGTGAGAGGGAATAACAGAAAGCAGCAGGAGCTGCAGGGAGAGAGAGGAGGAGGAGCCTCTTATGTACCTCTCTAGCACCTCCAGGAGCCTGGACTGATTAACACCAACTTCTCAGGGAGCTTCCTGTTTCCTGCTGCTTCCCTGAACCCACTTGAGGAGAACAGGCAGTCAACTGAAATAGTAGGAGCCAGTTAGGCCCTTAAAACACTGATATCTTCCCTCACTCAGGCCCTGCTACCAGTCTGCTTATTTGTCCCCTTCAACTGAATGTTGAGAGCCACTATAGCTGGCACAGAACAGCAGTCATGAGTGAAAGAAGAAAATGCCCCACTGGGGCAGCATTCAGAAAAAGAAAGAAAGCAAAGGAAGCTTTTCTATCTAAGCAGGAAGGAGCTCTCCTGAGATACATAGACACAAATATTCATGGTGAGCCTTCCGGCCCCAGTGAGGATGTGAGTGATGAGGAGATGCCTGATTTTCCAGTTAGTCAGAGTGCAGTTGACCTGGCAGCTACTGCAGCATCCCTATCTCCATCTCAAATGGATGTTACCATGCACATTCCTGAAGAAAAGTGTAGGTCAGAGAAGAGTGTGGTGGAGGCGCAAGAAACAGCTGCTGCTGAGTTTAGTTCCTTAAGTTTAGATGATCAAGGACTGTGGATCCACTTGAGCAGTAGCCTGAGGGACTTCCTTGTACTGCATGGGCCACAGCAAGTGAAAAACTTCATGTTCCCCAAAGACAATGAAAATAGAAGTTTCCATCCAACACATTACTGGCGTGAAATCCCCAATGGTGACAAAGTGGAGAGGCCATGGCTTATGTACTCAAAAACCCAGAATGCTGCATACTATTTTTGTGGCAAACTCTTCTAGACTAATGTTCCAGTCACATTGGGTTCTACAAGAACAAATGACTGGAAAAATCTGGCATGCCACGAGAAGGCAGCAAATCACCAGAGAGCATTCCATAGGTGGAAAGAGCTTGAGATGAGACTAAGGTTAAAGGCCACCATAGATGATCAGCATCAAGAGAAGATTGCATCAGAGTCTCTTTACTGGAAAAATGTTCTGAAAAGGCTCATTGCCATTGTGAGAATGCTTGCTACCCAAAACCTTGCACTGCGTGGCACTTCAGATCAGCTGTATGTGCCAAACAAATGGAAACGTCCTTAAAATTGTGGAGCCAATGGCCGATTTTGACGCTGTACTCCGGGAGCATCTAAGAACAGTCACCACCCAAGAAATGTACACACACCACTACCTTGGAAAAACAATTCAAAATGAGATCATACAGTTCCTGGCAACAAAAGTCAAACAGAAGATTGTGCAGATCTGAAGTCAGCAAGATATTACTCTGTTATTCTGGACTGCACACCTGACATCAGCAATACGGAACAAATGACTTTAATGGTGCGTTTTGTAACAACAACAGAACCTAGTGAAAATGTCCCTGCAATGGTGACTGTCAGAGAGCATTAACTAGAATTTATTGACATTGATGATACTACAGGAGCTGGTATGACAAATGTGCTTCTTAAAAAGCTGGAAGCATTAGCTTCTAGTGAGGCTGCTGAACTTTTTAATGGAATCCAAAGCATCTATGTATTTTTCTCTGCATCAACTCATCGATGGCAAATTTTGAAGCAACATTTGGGAACATCCTCTGTGACACTGAAACCACTGAGTGCCACACATGGGAAAGTCGAGTGGAGGCGATAAAGCCTATCAAACACCAAATTGGGAAGATAGATGATGCCATAGTTGCCATTATGGAGGATAATGCTATGACAGAAGAAATCTTGTGCTAGCCTATCTGTGATAGCTCTGATATCACCTCCTGCACAGAAAGCCTTTCCTCCAGTTCCCTTAATGGAGGAAAGGCTTTCTGTGCAGGAGGTGATATCAGAGCTATCACAGATGCAGGAAAAGTTGGAGATAGGCTAGCACAAGATTTCTTCAGAGAATAATACATCCTGAACAATGCTGTTGGTACCTGCCAGAAGCCGTACGTGGCACTTATTGATGGGATTACAATGGGAGGTGGTGTTGGTCTGTCGGTCCACGGGCACTTTTGAGTGGCTACTGAGAAGACACTTTTTGCAATGCCAGAGACAGCAATAGGCCTTTTTCCTGATGTAGGTGGAGGCTACTTCTTGCCAAGACTTTCAGGAAAAATTGGCTATTATCTTGCTCTTACAGGATTTAGACTGAAAGGGAGAGAATGCTATGACAGGAACTGTTCATGGGAGAACAGTGGCAGAGGGAAATGGAATCACCAGAAACATACATAACTTCAAATTTCTGTGTGGCTTAGTGTTGTGGCATGACATACTGTTTGAAATAAATGTTTTAAGCAAGAGACTCCAAGGTGTTGACCTTGATATATCCGGAGCAATGGAACAACTGGACAAAGCAAAGTCATACCTACAGTCTTACCGGTCAGATGAGGGATTTCAAAACGTTCTGCAGAGTGCACAGAAGTTGGCAGAGGAACTTCACACTGAAGCTATTTTCCCACCCATTCAAGAATACAAGAGTCACCGAAGACGACGACATTTTGATTACGAGGCAAGGGATAATCCCGTAAGAGACCCCAAACAACAATTCAAAGGGGCATCATTTGAGCTCCCTTCCTCAGGTGCCAAAATGTTGTGGGCCGGCCCTGGGTCCAAAGCATGAAAGGGAGCAGGTAACAGTGGAATTGAGACTATGGCCTCAGCCTTGTGAAGTTGGACTCCTGAGCTCCCATTAAACTTAATGGAAACTTGAGTTACCAAGGTAATGGGAGTAGAAATATTCAGGACTTTGCAGATTTCAGTCCCTAGTTACTGCATGGTTATTTTGCCTTCAGCAATTTCTCTCAGCCCAGGATATGGCAAATAAAGTTTTAGGCTAGATTCCATAGGACTATCCCTATTCAAATCGAGCAAGAAGGATGAAAGCTTCAATAAGGAGAACATAGTAAACCTTTCAGTGGAATGAATAATTGAAATACGGGCCTGCTCTCTAATCCAAGGCATGCTTGATATTACTGCATTACTACATATTACTGCATTACTACTATGCCTATTTCACCAATGATGCCAATCTTTGGGGATGTCTACAGTAGCGAATTTGTCAAACGCATGATTAACATTTTAAGCAAAAGCAGGAATACTAGTATTTGCAACTCAAAGTACATTGGAACAAGCGCTTCTGTTGGTGTAGGCTGAATCTACACTAGGGGACTATGCTAGTATAGGCTCCATAATGTAGGCATAGCCTAAAAAGGGATCAGTGAAGAAACAGCATGTCTAGGTATAGCAATTATTGGGTAAAATCCTAAGGTGCTTACTTAGAGGCTTGTCTTCACTGCAGTATTAGGGTACATCTATACTTACCTCCGGGTTCGGCGGTAAGCAATCGATCTTCTGGGATCGATTTATCGCGTCTTGTCTAGATCCCGGAAGTGCTCGCCGTCGACACCGGTACTCCTGCTCCGCGAGAGGAGTACGCGGAGTCGACGGGGGAGCCTGCCTGCCGCGTGTGGACCCGCGGTAAGTACCTTGTAGTTCGAACTAAGATACTTCGACTTCAGCTATGTTATTCACGTAGCTGAAGTTGCGTATCTTAGTTCGAACTGGGGGGTTAGTGTGGACCAGCCCTTAGTTCTAGTTAACTCCACTTGAACTAGTCTAGATTAGCAGCTAATGAGCTCTAGCTAGTTGCTGCCTCCCCATTGCATTGCTAGTGTGAGTATCAGCAGCACTTGAGCTTCAACCACATCCCCGATGGACACTAGCTAGTTCAAGTTTAAAGCACTATATAACTCAAGCTACAGATTTGTGTGTGGACAGGAACAGGGTTAGAGGCCCTCAAATTTTATCTTGAGTTAACACTGAAAAGAAGACAAACCCATATTTTCCCCTCAATCCTTATTTGGGTAAACTCTCATTGTAGTCTATTAATTATTATGAGACAATTACATAGCACCATAAATGTAAACAAATAGTATTTTAAGCAAGGACACTAACATTACAGAATTCCTGGATGCTAACATTGCATACAGTTTTTATTGCTCAAATTTTATTTTAATGGTAAGTTGTGGAGCTTTGAGGTGTGAGTGGGGAAAATGGATGGATTCTTTTTGTTAGTAACCTTAAATCGTGAAATATTTAATTTGCACCCATTTTGACAAACTGTCAGAAGTACATACAAGGTAATTTACCAGTGTTATGCAGAATTGAAAGTGATTATCATTCAGATATCTCCTGTTTACAGAGGTCAGTTTTGTAAAACTTGTCATCTTGATTGATGTTGTGATGTCAAGCTGTTATAAATTGTTTTGTTGACACGTGGCCATTTGTTGGCAGAATATGGTTTTCTTTGTATTGTGACATACATCAAAAAGATTAAAGTCTGCATTAGTGCTTACCTGTCACCACCTCTTTTGGTGAGGGGAATCTACCACCCACCCTAAAACAAGTAACAGTCTGACTAGTTCTCTTTCCTCCAAGCTAAGGATCTTGTACATTACCACCCAGTGTTTAGCCTCCCTTTTCTAAGCCAACTAATTGAGAAGCTTGCAAACAATGATCTCCAAACTACCTGGCAGCTGACGGTACCCTGGATTCCTATCAACCAGGATTCTGGCTAGAGCATGGTCCGGAAATAGCCCTTGTTGCCATGTGGTATGAGCTGCCACTGTTCTTAGACAAGAGAAATAAAGCCCTATTCACCCTGCTGGACCTCTGTGCAACATTTGATGCTGCGGCTCACTAAATTCTCGTATCCCACCTCTGAGAAGTTGCAGGGGAGAACCAGAATGTCCTAGTGTATTGTGCATGTTTCTACAGAATAAAAGAAAAGACCAAGCCTGCCCTGCTCATTCTCCTCTAAGATATACACCCTCAAATTTTGTTTCCCAGCTCTGTGTATGAAAATAGGCTGAGGACAAAAAACATAAAATTCAGAGCCTGGTCAAGCTAGCTTTGAAAATAAATGTCAGGAGACAAAGATATGAAAATCAATACATTTCAAATGTAAAGCTACATTTTCTCTTGCTATGACATTAATTCAAAAGTTGGCTGCCGTTCAAATGAAAAGGAAGGCTGTTTCTCTCCCTTCCCCCTATCCCCACAATTGTAGTAAGGTTTATTACATTAATATATCGGAACCTTCCTTTACACAGTTTTAGTAGCAAGGCTTTTACCTTGTTTTGTTTGAATGCCCTCCTGTAATTCTTCATGTCTCTACACAGTTTTTTGGGAGACTTGATAAATGGCTATAAAGATGCCAGCAAATTACACTGGACACATGTGCTATTTCTCTCTCTACCTACCCAGCCCCCAAACATTCTTCAATAAGAGCCTGAGCGAACAAAAGAAACAAGTGAAGTGACACACTCCCCACGCACTATATAAATGCAATCGCCGCTTTCAGACAATCCCAGCACATCAGAAGTTTATAATAGGTGGAGAGTGCAGCAATGCATATATAGTTTCAGTTGCTCAGATACTGCTATCCTAAGGGGTCATTTTCAGAATATGAGTTTTAGTCTTACAGTTGTTTTCAAGAATCAAGACAGTGGAAAAAATCCATTATATATTATAATTGCAATATTTAAAAAAAAAATCCTCTCTCCCCTCCTTCTCCTCCCCTCTCTCCCCCTCCCCCCAGCAAGTTAGTGGTAGAAAATTGAAGTTTGGCAGAGAAATAGGAGCTGATTCTCCTTCCACTGAGGTGAATGCCCAAACTCCCATTGAATGCAATGGTGCAGGACCAGGACCCAAGTTGCAGATGTGCCTTTTGGTGGTCTGTTGGAAATCAGTTATAATTTATCAACATTTTAAGGATTTAAACAGGTGCATGCACAGTGGGGTTTCCAGTGCAATCTCCTGACAGTCTGGCATTGTTCTATTGGTTCTGAGCAAGGGGCATACTTAGGAAAGTTTGTAGGTAGTGCTATTTTAGCAATTGCACATTACCTGCTGATTTCAATGGGTTTGAGGATCAAGGTATCACTCAGTGCAAGAAAGAATGGTAGATATGAAGCATGTAGTATGAGGTGTGGAGGAGCTGCACTTAACATAATTCTATTCCCTGATATTTATACTTTACCGTACTTAGAGATGTACATGTCAAGATAAAACACTGAAACAACACACTCAGTGTCAATGTCCTGGGGGAACTGCAGGGTTACATACATATTCTACTTACAAGTGACAAAGCTGTGCAATTAGAAATGTCTCTAGTAAATTTGATTTAGACGAGACAGATTTACTGTAGCATATTTAAATACAAAATTTGTATCTCCTTTAAAATGTATAAAATCCATACTGTATAATAGAGGCTTAATTTTCACAAGTATCCACGCAGTTTTGAGCCCAATTTGCATGCAAAATTATTGGTGGAAACGTTTCCCTCCTGCCTAATTCACCTCTATGGAATGTGAACGTCAGAAACCAACTGGAACCATTTAAAGGCCGATATAGCCAACTACTTCCTCATTCTTTCTTTATTTTTAAAAACAAGTAAATGAGAAGTCAAAGAATGATGTTAATGCCATCTTAGACTGCACATTGAAAACCACAAAAATCAAGAAATCTAAAAGTTCACGTGGACATGCTGCAAACATAGCATGTTCTGCACTTTTTTTTGCTTAAAAGGTACAGGATAATGTATCATTGCTTATGTCATGCAATAGGTACCATAAAATATATAGGAAGTCCACCACAGTCAAGTTAACAGTGCTGCTGGAAAAATCTTTGCATTTTTTCCTTTTTGTGACTTAACTGTGTAAAGTTTATACAGCTCTACCCCGATATAACGCGACCCGATATAACACGAATTCGGATATAATGCAGTAAAGCAGCACTCCGGGGGGGCAGGGCTGCACGCTCCGGTGGATCAAAGCAAGTTCGATATAACGCGGTTTCACCTATAATGCAGTAAGATTTTTGGGCTCCCGAGGACAGCGTTATATCGGGCTAGAGGTGTAATAGATTTGGCATGTAAAAATATTTGTTTCAATTACAATTATTTTCCATTAAATTGCAAATTAGCTATGTTGGAGACAGTTGAAAGAAGATGGTTTTAGATTGGGGTAGCATCTATGGATTATTAGTTCTAATTTAGAGGGCTCTAATTTCCCTTGGGGATGGTGGACTGACTTCATTCCTTTAAGTTTCCATGTAACATGTCTAAGTGTGTCCCTAGGTATTTTCATTGTGTCATGTTGCATTCACTATGAGGCCTAGCCATTGTCCCTCTTCCATGGTTTGAGCACCACAGAAAGGGTTTTCTAACCTGGCCAGGCCTGGCTGACATTCAGGATTTATGGGTTCATAGCCTAGGGAAGGGAAGGCCAAGTTCTCTAAATTTTACCTTTGTGCTTTATTACAGACTACATTTTCTCCTATCATTCACTTTCTTTTCTCCCCATGAGTACAGCTCCATGAGGTGACCTGAATAATATCTGTGGGATAACCTATGGGGTTAAGTTGCCTCCTTCAATAGGTGGTGCACGGAGACAGACTGCCCTACCAAGACTCCCTGGAGTAGGCTGACCAGACAGCACGTATGAAAAATCAGGACAGAGGGTGGGGGGTAATAGGCTCCTATCTAAGGTACAGCCCCAAATATCGTGACTGTCCCTATAAAATCGGGACATCTGGTCACCCTACCCTGGAGCCACAATGCCTGGGTCGTAAAGGACTCTGGAAGCTCAATTGCTGTTGCAGGAGCATAGCCCCACTCTTGGTCCTTCCTGTATCCTTTGGAGTGGACACTACTGCCGAACAGGCTAGCCTGGAACAGGTTGGGCAGGGCAGCCAAGGAATATGGCAATCAGACGACTCCAGTAACTGCCAATGGAGCCCCTGGTAGATGCTAAAACTGTCTTTCAGCAGTTGTTCTGAGAAAGGGAGGTGGTAGAAACACGGACCACTTCCTCCCTGGACATAATGGGGAAATCTAGATCAATTACCACTAAGAAAAAGTTTCCAGAAAATAAGCTCTATTCAATTATTTAGCAACATCCCAGAAGTAATCCCCAGACATATTTTTCAAATGATTTCTTCTGGAGTGGGATAGAGGG
This sequence comes from Emys orbicularis, assembly GCF_028017835.1. Lineage (NCBI taxonomy): Eukaryota > Metazoa > Chordata > Testudines > Emydidae > Emys > Emys orbicularis. The sequence continues at coordinate 23,668,140 of NC_088696.1, forward strand.
GCAGGAGGCAGCAAGAGGGGTAATCTTGTGAATACTGCAATGGATAAAACTCTGATTTCACTGCAAGAAATATTGCATGCTGCAAATCCAAGTACAGTAGTTTAAACATCTGAGATTCCCACTTTATTTTCTGCCTCACTATATATTTGTTCACCCCAAATAAGGAATTTTCCATACTAAGTTGCAAAATCAATATGAGACTTACTGTAGCATGTAGAGTTAACCCCCTCCCCCAGACATTTTAACCTAATATCTGGGTGTGCCTTTTGGGGATAATCTGCTGGATTCTGAAGCTTTCTTAAAACTCATTGATTGAAGGAAGAGCGGAATAGCATTATAATAATAATAATAATAAATGGAGATATCCCATCTCCTAGAACTGGAAGGGACCTTTAAAGGTCATCAAGTCCAGCCCCCTGCCTTCACTAGCAGGACCAAGTACTGATTTTGCCCCAGATCCCCAAGTGGCCCCCTCAAGGATTGAACTCACAACCCTGGATTTAGCAGGCCAATGCTCAAACCACTGAGCTATCCCTCCCCCCCTTTACATTGTACTTTTGTTACTAGATTGAATGTCAAAAGTGACTCTAGCCTGGCATTCATCCACTCAGACTTTCAAAGCGTATTTCAGAGACTGACAAGTGTTGAACCCGGAATGCCCAGTGGACTAGGGAAATTGGTTTGCTGAATGGTGGGAGACTGGATTCTTCTATATAAACTGTGGGGTGGGGACGTTTATTAAAGCTTCCAGGTCTGAACTTTTCGAACTCAACCAGCAAGTTACAGAGGACACCCCTTCAAACCTGCTAATTGCCTTAGATAACAAAACAGCATTCCCTGGGCATTTGAACTATTCCCAAAGTATTCCCTGAGACAAGGTGGATGAGACAATGTCTTTTATTGGACCAACTTCTATTGGTGAGAGATACAAGCTTTTGATACACACAGGTGTGTGTGGTCAGAGGGGGGTTTATTTCTGTATTGTCTCAGCGTATTTGGGTGGCCTGTTCCATGATGAGATCTACTGGTGGATTGTCCCTGTTTGGTGAAGGCAGTTTTTTGGACTTTCTCCTCAGAGCATATTCTGTGGTATCTGCATGCCTGGCTGTAGATAACAGATTTCTTGCTGTGTTTGGGGTGGTTATTGGATCTATGAAGGTAGGTGTGGTGATCTGTGGGTTTCTTGTATATGGTATATGTATATATTTGTAGGGTTTCATTGATGAAGCTGATTGTGGTGTCCAAGAACTTGATGCTAGTGTGGGAGTTCTCCGGAGAATTTTTAATGGATGGGTGGTGGTTGCTGAAGTTGTGGTGAAAATCCATGAGGGAATTTAAACTGTCTGTCCAGCAGATGAAAGTGTCATCCTTGTGTCATCCTGGTTTCATGGTGCATTTGTCCAGAAATTCTTTAAGATAGCCCAAGAAGAGGCTAGCATATTGGGGAGCCATCTTAGTACCTATGGCTGTTCCCATGGGTTGGATAAAGTGTTTGTTGTTGAATGTAAAATTGTCACCCCACAATGGACCCCTTATGGGGTATCATCAAACAACTACAACCCATACTCTATAGGGACCCCATCTTGAACCCCCACTTCTGGCCTTCAAACAACCTCCCAACCTCTTCAAGCTCATCATCCAAAGCAAACTCCCCATAGACCAAGACACATCAACTCAAAGCGGCCCCAGACCCTGCCAGAACAACAGATGCAAATCCTACAGATATATCTCCACCGCTACAATGATCAACAGTACCCACAACACACCTTGGCTTGGGAAACACTGAACCACCCAAGTGAAAAACTGCCTCTTGCAAATCCTGGAAAAACTTATTTGGGAAGTTTTCCCTGAGGCCCCTCGGCTTTTCCACCCCTCCCTCGGGAAAGCCGAGAAAGAAAACAAACAAAAGGGAAACCCAGCTGTTACCACCAGCTAATTGAAAAACATATGCACAGACCTTTTCAGACACAAAACAAATCAGGTTCTTAAAAATAGTAAATATTAAAAACAAAAAGAAAATACATCTGGAACCTAGGCTTTTGCTAGATTTTAAAAGAGCAATTCCAAAAATTAAGCACCCAAAATAGCTTTCTTGAGGTTTCAGCTTAAAGGTTAGAAGCAAACAAAAGCATCTGGGGTTAGCACAGAGAAGTCCACAAGCCTTACAAAAAATAAAAGAAATAAACCTAATTGCGTAACATTCCCTGTCCCAATGAATCCTCCTAGGTATGCACGATGAATTTTCATACCTGGTCCAAATTTTACACAGCATTCCAGCTGCCCCGTCTCTTCAGCCCAGAGAGAACAACAGAGACACAAAGGGAAAGCTTTTTTCCCATTTAAAAAGTTCTAGCCTTCTGACTGGTTCTTTTGGTCAGGTGCCCACTTCCTTTTCTTTACCTGGGGGCCTTTTTAACCCTTTACAGGTAAAGCAAGTTATAGCTAACTGGCTGGCTGGGTGTCCATAAAATGGAGCTCTCCCCCCTTCATTTATCACAGGTGTTAACAGGCCACTCTACCTTGAATGGTCCCTTATAAGAGTGCTAACTACTTATGCTAAATGATCTGTTCCACCTTGCATTTTGCTGTGATGCTGGGTGTACCTTTCCCAGACCTGAAGAAGAGCTCTGTGTGGCTCAAAAACCTCTCTCTCTCTCACTAACAGAAGTTCTTCCAATAAATAAAAGATATTGCCTCGCCCACCTTGTCTCTAATATCCTGGGACCAACAAAGCTACAACTACACTACATAAAGTATTCCCTGTAATTCTAGATGCTACTAGAAATGCTGAGGTAATCATATCTCTTTAGCTCAGATAAAACTCAAAAGTTCGTACCCTGACCAGTGCCTTTGTGTTTTTCAGGGAACAGTTTACTGGCTCCAATTCCCAATCTGCAAGGATACTCACAAGTTTCACAAAAAACACAGCTGATTAATCATCCCAAAGGTGCTGACCAGATGTTCCATATTAGCTAGCAAATGATCACTTGTTATCACCACTACATTGTAGTCAATCAGCAGCCAACACCCTTTCTTTGGCATGGAGAAGAGCCCAACATGTATGGTCAGGAAAAGGGGAGCTAAGTAGGGGAAGAAGGGAGCAGGGTTAACTGTGTTGTGAACTTCTGCTAATTAAACCCTCTATTAGCTTGCTCTTAATCAAAGCAAATGGCACACAGCATGATATGCAGACAGGTATAGCTGTGCGTATCAGCCATGCAGGTGTTTAATTTGATATTTGGCAAGCATGCTAAGCAGCAGTCCATTTTTGTTGGTAGGGGGATCAAAGACACGTATGTCACAGAGAGTGAAATTAGTTTGCCATTATTAAGTGACTCAATCAACCTCACTACCTCCACATTCATTCTCAGCCTCTAGTGTCTGAATTAGAGAGGCAGATGTATACACTGGGAGGCTTTCCAAAAGTAATTTTAATTTTTCACAAAAGGGGACGGCTGAATGCTAGCTCTAGTAAGCAGCACGTTTCTGTCTACTGTGATGCCACCAGCAGCACTGAGTGCAGGACACATGATCAGAACATGATGGGTACTGGGCAAGTCAGAGGGAGATGAAAATTAGAGACACTGTAGGTATCACTCATCAAACTATAAAGCCACAATCTCCATAGTGTAAAAGACCCATTAAAAACAGCATGAAGGAGATGGCCTACAAGAGGATGTGTGAACAGAGAAAATAAATCCAAATCCAGGCATAGAGTGAAACCTACGAAGAGACAACTGGGATGATCAAAAACTGGCTAAACTATCTGCAAGGCTAATAGTAAAAGAGTCCAAGCAGAATCTAAATATTTCACAGATGGATGGCTTAATCTGGCACTCCTCATGCACCAAAAAGTCCCACTAAACTCAAAGGGTGTTTTAGGTGTACAGAAAAGCAGAATTAAGGCCCAATTAATGAAAAATGGGAAAGTAGAAAAATATTACAGCTGTTAAAGAAAATTGCCAAGCTGCTTTCTTTTGGGGTAAGTGAGAGATTAGGTAAAGGACAGCAGGCAGTAAAATCAGGAACACAATGTGAAAAAATTACTTCCAGAGAAAAAATGGAAACATCCTTTCTGACAGGCAAGTAATATGTCCAGAATTAAACCAGGTAGAACTGATCAGTATCCTCTTATGTGTCAAAGAAATAAATACATAGAGCATATCCAGGGTCAGATCTGTGGTGGTTTCTGTACAGCTAGATGATTTTTCTTGTTAAATCAGATTCATAGTTAGCACTGGCACGCTGCTGTTCTTTGGATGGATGGATGGATGGATGGAACTCTAGTAGCACTGAATAAGGCACCACCAGTAGTGTTATCAGCAAACCCCTCTAATGCAGTTTCTGTTGATAAAGTGGATGAATCTATAAAGTGCTTGACAAAGGATCCAATGCTATAGAAGTGGCTACAATTAATTTCTCCCATTATGGCTTAACCTTCTTTCATTCCAGGAAGGAAACATAAGTCTTTTGCCACTGCAGATAGCCACATTTATAACAAACAAGAATACAAAATGTCTAGCCAATGATTTGTATTAGTGAAATTATGTTCTTCATCTACATTGCTCACATTTACCAAAAGTTAGCACAGCATGGGATTTGATACACCACAATATTTCTCTTTATCTACAATAGGAAATACCTGTGATGTCTTAAATACCATGGTGTGGTAATCATTGATAAGAGTTGATTTTTAAGGGTGACCACTGTACAATGTTTCCTAGTTTACTTGGTCTTCATTGTAAAATTTCATATAAAAAACTACTGATCTGCATTTCTTTCGCATGATAAAATGAATTCATCATGAAACTTTCTCTCCAACTGCATAGTGTCAACTATCTTTTATGCTGTTTAATGTTATACCTGTCATTCCTAGTAGCTGAAGTTGACAAGAATATAGAGAATTGTTTATTCCAAGAGATCACTCCTTAATTTCATCAATCCATCAGATAGTAAGGGGTGATTTTAACCACTCACAAAATGATTATAGAATAAAAAATTATTCTACTGGCAAGTGATGAACTGGATAACGTAGTACTAGGTCTTTTTTATTTTTGGCTTATAAGATTTGATAACATTTACAATTTAGATACTTTGGAAACTATTATTTCCAGTTATAATTGCCTCATTGTTTATGATAAAGACAGCATTTCATAGGAACCTTAATAGACATGTTGTAGAATTTCCAAGTATTGTATAAGTAGTAGCATTATTTGTATGAGTTTTCCCCAAACAGCAAGTGGGGGACTCATGGAATTGCTCTACTTTACCCTATTCTGAGATCTCCAAGAATTTGCCAATGACTTTCTGTTGCTGTGGAACTGACATATCTGAGGTTGGATAAAGACGAAAGAATGGTCCTGATCCTGCAAACACTTATGCATGGGACAAAACTTTAGGCACCTGAGTAGTTCCTCAATGGGACTACTCAAGTGCACAAAGTTACTCCCTTTCATAAATGTTTGCAGGATTGGAATCTAGGTCCTCTGTACATGGCTACCGTTCAAGTCTCTGTTTCCTATCACAATGCATTTTATGACTCAATTTTGATGCAAGAAGTTCCAGAGTTTGCAAAAATTGGAGATAACACAAAGGGTAACCCTGACTGATAGTCAGGGAGAATAAGTGCTGACCTTCTCTTTTATCCACTAGACACTCTCTATTAAGATATGGTCCACACTATGAAAAAGAGTGAGAAGCTCTGTTGTAGAGCTTAATGCAGGAGCATGCTCTAGCACAATAGGCCAGTTCAACAAATACACTGGAGATGTCAAATTGACTTTTTCCACCAAGATTGAGGATTCAGGAGTAATATTAGTGTTACATGATAAACTACATGAGAGTATTTCCACAAATAAGTCTACTGATGGGTGAAAGTAACACAGATGACTTACCAGTACGTGGGCCTGGCTCCAGGCTCCCGGAAGGGGCGGGGCTTTGGGCGGAAGGGGCGGGGCTGGGGGTCAGCCTCCCTCCAGCCAGCCCATCTGAGCAGCCTGGCCCATGCTGCCCGGGGCTCCGGCAGTGATGTAAAAGAGCCCAGACCTCCAGTTGCTGCCGCAGGAGTGGCGGTGGCCAGGAGCCCAGGGTCCTTTTAAATCGCCGGGCCCCGGGGCAGCTGCCTGTTTTACCCCCACCATCAGCGGCCCTGCTGGTAAGGTCCCTACCGGCAGGGCTGCCGACGGGGTGTGGGCAAAAGGGTCTGTGATGTTAAAGCGCTGCCTCGACTGCGTACAGGCCAGTACCGGTGGCCACTTCTTACCGGTACGCTGTACCGGCCCACTTTCACCCCTGTCTACTGAAGCTTTTCCTTATGAAATTAATCTGAGATTTTATGTCTTTATTAAGTAATCAGAAAGATGAGGGATAAGCATGGTCCCATGATGCACCAGAGCCGTTCAGCCGGAGTGGGGAGAGCCTGGTGCATCATGGGAGTAGTCATCTGGCCCAGGAAGCCTAGACCACAGAGAATGAGAACTTGAGGCAACCAAAACATCTTCCTGCAAGATACGGTGGTAGCTCAGAATGATGCAGGTTAACATCGAATTGACCCAAAATAAAATGTTTTGATCTGGTTCAACAAAACTGAAATGTTTAATTTTGAGTTGACCCAACCCAAATGAAATATTACATTTTGATTTTCCGGATAGAAAATTGAAAAATTGACTAAGGTTCTGTGGAAACTACATTTTCCATCAAAAAGCTTCTTCAATGGAAAGTTTCTGAGAGGCTCTAGTGTTAACAATTTTGGGGTTCATGTGCAACAGTTGGCAAGGATGGGAAAAATCTAAATAATGGCAGAGCTCTCTTGCCAGCCTAATTCCAAGATGACATTCAACACCACATGGGACAGATGCTTTTTGTATATTATAAATAGAAGGAATTTTTTTTCCTAAGACCATATTTGTTGATTGTATCTAGGCTGACTTTTCTTTACTCAAAGGCTGCAGTATAAAACATTAAAGTGCAAGAGATTGTTTTACTCAAAAAGCATACATAACATGGAAGACAAAGGACATTGTTGCCAGCAGTTTATATTACATTCATCACACATTTATTAAAAACCCACAGACGTTGTTTAGTCAGCACTTCTATTTCAAAACGCTTTCCTCTTCTATTTCTGGAGACATAAGATTTCTTTAAATATTTAAAGGCTCCCTTTTTAGAAATAACTGAATTGGCTTCTTGTATAGCAGATGCAAAGAAAATGGATGAAACACTAGTTGTACCACAGAGAATTAGAAATACTAGCAGAATAGATATTCAGGTCAAAATAAACATAAAACTGAAGTCTACAAAATGATTGTAGGAAATGTCAAAATTTATATTTATTAAATTAATTCAAAGACTTTTTTCAGCAGTAGAAATGATTTGTTCAGGCTGTTGTGTAGCTGCACTTTACTTTTAATATAAATTATACCTATAAACAACATTGGGCTAAACTATATAAGCCCAGTCTGGAATTCAGAAGTGATTTTTTTTTTGGTATTAAGTATAATGATTTCCTTGAAATGAATAATTCACTATGGTTATTTCTGATTTTCCTCTTGGGTATATGTTCAAGAAAATAGTACCCTGAGGCTTGAATGTTTACCAAATAAACACTAGTTACCTTAATCTTTGTTCAAGATACATAAGAAAGAGACTCTGCATTACCAGGGCATTCTATCATTCTTTTCTCTGAAAGACTATATAAGGCAAGTCAAGGAACCAAAATTACCAGCTGACTCAAAAAGGCTCCTTGTTTCTACAGCAACAGTTGGACACAATAATACATACAGTATGCAGGGACATTCCTTTTGTGTTGATTAGGAGCTTGAATTGTCACAGATTTGAGGTGTAGCAGATGGAAAGTAGAGGAAATACTATGGGAATTCTGCAGAGTGAAAGAGAACATGAGAAGGAACTTTATGGGCAGAGATGCAAAACCATGCTCTTATATTGACATAAGGAAGAACGATAGTGATTTCAAATTTCTTGCACACTCACACGTTGTGACTGCATTGGCTTTGACTGCAAAAAATTCTTGTCAGGTCTTTAAAGGTACGATTGGGCAAACAGATATGGGGCCGAAACCGAGAAGATGAGCTCAGTAGGAGCTGAGGACTCTAACACTGAATAGGATAGCGCCAAGATCGTGCACAAAAAAGTATGTGTTTCTTTAAATGGAGGGGAAGGGAAATAAAAGCAGGTCATATAACAGCAGCACTTCATATAAAGAGTCATATTTTAAATGTGAACAGCTCAGCCTTTTTGGCACATTTTTAGCTTGCAACATTAAAAATTACATGTCTGATCAGATGTATACTGAGTAGTGGCATGTTCTCTTTCAGGGGTCAAATGCTAAACAGTGAGCTGGGTAAGCTCAGAAAAGAATAGATCCTACAACCACACAGGTCGTTTTTGTTCACTGTTCTCTTGTGGCTATACAGACTCAGAATTGGTGTTGTATGGCAGGAAAGGGGCACTGATTGGAGAAAGGCATAATAATGCCACCTTCCTTTGGCTTCCCCCAAAGAACTGAAAATATCTACTTTGACAGGGTGGCCCATATGTCCACAGGAAATGTAAATGTAGTAATGTTATTGTTAATTCAGTTGGGATTAAATTTCTAAAGTGGACTTCACTTTATCTGTGCTCTGAGTTAGTCTCCTAGTTCATATGTGAAATTTAAAGATTTTTTTTTATTTAAAAATCATGTGGAATTCTTCCTTTCATCACTAAGGGTATGTCTACACTATGAAATTGGGTTGTTTTTATAGAAGTCGATTTTTAGAAATCAATTTTATACAGTCGATTGCGTATGTCCACACTAAGCGCATTAAGTTGGCGGAGTGCGTCCTCACTACTGTGGCTAGCATCGACTTACAGAGCGGTGCACTGTGGGTAGCTATCCCACAGTTCCTGCAGTCTCCGCCGCCCATTGGAATTCTGGGTTAAGCTCCCAATGCCTGATGGGGCAAAAACATTGTTGCAGGTGGTCTTGGGAACATGCTGTCAGTCACCCCTCCCTCCGTGAAAGCAACGTCAGACAATCGTTTCGCACCTTTTTCCCGTGCAGATGCCATACCATGGCAAGCACGGAGCCCGCTCAGCTCAGCGTCTCCGCTGCTATTGTGTCCTGGGTGCTGCTGTCAGCAGACGGTGCAGTAGGACTGCTAACTGTCGACATCCACAGCTTCCGCTGCAACTCTGCTCTCCTGCTCTTGTAAATGAGCTCAGTCTCAACAGCAAATTTCTCCAAGTTGTCAGAAATCTGCACAGTGCTAACTGTCGTCATCGACCGCTTCTGCTGCAACTCTGCTCTCCTGCAGACGCCATACCACGGCAAGCATAGAGCCCGCTCAAGTCACCGTCACTGCTGCTGTTGTGAGCATTGTAAACACCTCGCGCATAATCCTTGAATATATGTAGAACCGGGCTAAGAGACGCCAACACGAGGTTGTTTTTGGTGAGGACATGGACACAGATGTTCCTGAAAGCACTGGCTGTGGCAATTGGGACATCATGGCGGCACTGGGGCTGGTTGATACAGTGGAACGCCGATTCTGGGCCAGGCAAACAATCACAGACCGGTGGGACTGCATAGTGTTGCGGGTATGGGATGATTCACAGTGGCTGCGAAACTTCTGCATGCATAAGGCCAATTTCCTGGAACTCTGAGTTGCTTTCCCCCACCCTGAAGTGCAGGAATACCAAGATGAGAGCTGCCCCGACAGTTGAGAAGCAAGTGGCAATAGCCCTGTGGAAGCTTGCAACGCCTGACTGCTCCCGGTCAGTCAAGAATCAATTTGGAGTGGGCAAGTCTACTGTGGGGGCTGCTGTGATCCAAGTAGCCAATGCAATCGTTGACGTTCTGCAAGGATAGTGACTCTGGGAAATGTGCAGGTCATAGTGGATGGCTTTTCTGCAATGGGGTTCCCTAACTGTGGTGGGGCGATCGATGGAACGCATATCCCCAACTTGGCACCGGACCACCTTGCCAACCAGTACATAAACCACAAGGGGTACTTCTCAATGGTGCTGCAAGCACTGGTGGATCACAAGGGACGTTTCACTGACATCAACATGGGATGGCCGGGAAAGATGCATGACGCTCGCATCTTCAGAAACTCCGGGCTTTTCGAGCAGCTGCAAGAAGGGACTTACTTCCCAGACCAGAAAATTACCATTGGGGATGTTGAAATGCCAATAGTTATCCTTGGGGACCCAGCCTACCCCTTGCTCCCATGGCTCATGAAGCCATACACAGGCAGCCTGGACAGTAAAAAGGAGCAGTTCAACTATAGGCTGAGCAAGTGCAGAATGGTGGTAGAATGTGCTTTTGGACATTTGAAAGCTCGCTGGTGCTGTTTGCTGACTAGGTCAGACCTCAGCACAACCAACATTTCCCCTTCCCCCCATGTTCTTGGGCGTCTGTGTGAGGAGGCTATGGAACATGGGGAGGAGAGTAAGTGGTTATACAGTGGATGCAGGGGGGGTCTGTGCTCTTGTTGGCTTTCCTGCAGCTCCAACACACGCTTCATCATGTCTGTTTGCTCCCCCAAAAGATGCTTCAGCATGTCCATTTGCTCCCCCATTAGCCTCAGCATCATGTCCTGCCTCCGCTCTTCATGCTCACTCTATTCTTTCCTGGCCTCTGCCACTGAATGCCTCCATGGATTGAGCTGTGCCTTATCAGTGCGGGAGGACTCAGCTCGGAAAACATGTCGTTGCAAGTGCATTTTTTCGCCTTCTAATCTGCGATAATCGCAGAGACGGAGATGATAGGGGGAGCATAGAAACATTTGCACCTGGGGGGAGATAAAGGAGAGTAAAATTGGGTTGGCTTCTTATGCCTTCATAACATGTGGGAATGTTTTCAAACTGCAGCGCCCCCCTTTCCCAGAGCAAGCAATGGGTTGGGTTTCACATTTAAAAGGAGGGGCTGTAGTATTTGGATAGATGTGCAGCACACACCTACCCCCACCCCACCGCGTGGCTATTCTCAGGGATGATCCTTTTTAGGCGAGCGCAAACAGCCCAGCATGAACGGGGTCCTTTTACTGTTCCCTTACAAAAAAATCTCCTATTTCAACCAGGTGACCATGAACACTATTGCTTTTAAACCCTGTACTGTTACAAATGTGCACTCACCAGAGGTGCCTGCTCTGACTTCAGGGTCGGGGATCCCACCTTGGGAGGGTATTGGCTCCAGGGTGATGAAAAGTTCCTGGCTGCCGGGGAGAACGGATTCACCGCTTGCCTGCTGCGCATTCTCCTCCTCCTCCACAAAATCCTCCTCCGTGTTCCGTGAGACTCCCCCCCTTGCAGGTGTCCACGGACCGTGGTGGGGTAGTGGTAGGGTCCCCCCATAGAATGGGATGCAGCTGTTCATAGAAGCGGCATGTGTGGGGCTCTGACCCGGAGCGACCGTTTGCCTCCTTTGTCTTTTGGTAGGCTTGCCTGAGCTCCTTAACTTTCACACGGCACTGCTGTGTGTCCCTGGTGTAGCCTCTGTCCAACATGCCCAGGGAGATTTTGGCAAATAGATTTGCATTTCTTCTTTTGGATCGGAGTTCTGCCTGCCCAGATTCTTCTCCCCATACAGCAGTCAGATCCAGTGTCTCCCTTTCGGTCCATGCTGGAGCTCCTTTGCGATTCTGGGACTGCATGGTCACCTGTGCTGCTGAGTGCTGCTGAGCTCGCCACGCTGACCAAACAGGAAATGAAATTCAAAAGTTCCCAGGGCTTTTCCGGTGTACCTGGCTAGTGCACCAGAGTTCAAAGTGCTGTCCAGAGCGGTCACAATGGAGCACTCTGGGATAGCTCCCGGAGGCCAATACTGTCGATTTGCATCCGTACTACACCAAATTCAATCCAGCAAGGTCGATTTTAGCACTACTCCCCTCGCCGGGAAGGAGTACAGAAGTCGATTTTAAGAGCCTGTTAGGTCGACGGAACGGGGTTGGTTGAGTGGACGCGGTCATTTTTAAATCGACCTAACGCGGCTAAATTCGACCTAATCCCGTAGTGTAGACGAGGCCTAATTTTTCCTGGATGGAAATATATCCGGAAGCGGATGCAGGGGATTTTCTTCAGAATTCTTGAGCAGGCATGCAAAGTTTGGCAAATTGTACATCCCACCTGATGGGCAGGGACTCCATTGGTAGCCCAATACCTGCCCTAATAGCAGGTCTCCAAATAGCCCATACTTACATAAGTTTCTTAGCCAGAATAGCCCACCTCTACTCTAAATTCCAAGTGATAGTTCAGAAATCAGTATGTTCAGCTATACATTTAGCAATGCAGGATGGGATCTACCATACTGTGATAAGAGGTAGTGTTTTGCTGGCATGAAACAATTTTAGTTTATAGCTTTCTCTAAGGGGTCCAACAGGAAGCTCCTAGAGATTATAGTAAGTCCAGTAAACAAGACAGAAAGAGTTATAGTCAGTTTGTTCTTTGTGCAAAGTGGCTCCATGCTGACAATGTTCCTTGCATTTTAGGTCCAATGTAGGGGAAGAAAGAAGAATAAAAGAATAGCAAAGTATAATACAAAAAGTTGTCTCATGGAAAGAGATATTATGATTATGGCACAATAGAAGTATCTAAGATTTATAATTATTTTACACTCAAACTTAATTACTTGGGTGCTCCTTTCATTAATAGGTTTAAGCTAAATTTTCCAGGAGTGCTTATACATTTTGTCAACTGGATTTAGGCACTTCTGGAAAGTTTAGCCTTATGGCTTTCCATCATTTGGTTATTGTTACGAACAGAACGCCTGAATTTAACACCACTTAATACTCAGTTGATGTGAATCAAACAATGACATGATCAGTGAAGAATCAGGGCAAAGATTCTGAGAAGACGTTCACTATGTAGCCAGTGCAAAGTTAAAACGTTCGGGCTAAATCTGTTTCAGAGCAAATGCTTTTAAAACTACTTATTCTTAGTTAACTGTTAGACTCAAAAGAAAGCAATCTTTTTGAGATTCTATGAGAAGATGACATCTGCCTACTAGACAGCTCCAGCTAAATTGTAAATGTTTGGAGAGTTTAGAATTCAATGTATTTGGTTAGAGCTCTGTGTCTTGTTTTATGTGCAATGGTTGTGATGTATTCCAGCTTCAATGTGGATGATGTACAAACTGTGGATCTATTTCCAAGAGTCAGTTCTCCATAGGACCACACAATGTGTGTCTCCTCTATAGCAGGCTGTATCTGAAAACAAAATTGCAGCTGACTACGCAAAAGGTCTTTTCTTTCCGCTTATAAGTGCACTGCAGGTACACACAAAAAATATCTCCAACTCATAATCGATACAAATTACATATACTACAATAATATTTTGCTCTTTGTTATGCAAAACCTAAAGATGATTTTTAAAGAACCATTTACGTCCGATGAATTATTGGTAATGCTAATTTCATAGATCCTGATCCTACCACACTTGTGTGCACGGGCATATGTGTACTAAATAAAGACTTTCAGACACTTTTCAAGAATCAAAGCATTAGTAACTTCATCAAAAGGAGAGGATGGAATTTATTGCTATCATTGGGCATAGTATAAGAAAGATCATTTGCAGAATACACAGTATAGCCATAAGACTAATCAATTAAGACTTTCCCCGGTGGTTTAATAATTTAATTGGATCTGTCAAATGAGATTCAGAATTTGTTATTCTCTTGTGATTCAATGAGTATAAAAATCTTTTGAAATCTATGGGATACAGGAGTAGGCTGGTAGTGCTCATAAAATTATTTGTAAGGTTGCCGACAAGCAATATTCTAACTAAGTCAAATAAATTACTATCAGAATTAAAATTTAACCATGTCATTAGCGAAAACAGAATTTTACTTATTTCCATAGAAAAGATTCAGTTTCTACAATGCAAGGACTCCGTGGACTTATTAAAATAAATATAACACATTATAATTAAAATGGATGCTAAATTGTAATAATTACCTAGAAACACTGAACAGATGAGCACAGGGAAATGGCACACACATCAAAGCATTCGAGAAGGAAATGAGAATAAATACTCCCTCTAGTAAATGTTGCATCTCTACATAAGCAGTGCGATGTCAGTGCAGTCTAATAGTGTAGCTGATGTAATTAAACAACACAATACAGGTTTATTATATAACCAAATGGAAGGCTGTAGGCAGGCTGGAACAGCACTAAAAGAAGATTCAATTAAGTTTGCAGAAGATCTAATTATGCTATGCTAGAACCAAAAGCATAGAAATTGGATCAGCTCAGTTTTAAAACTTCTTTCCAATTGTTGAAAAGTTTAATTCTACACCCACATTTCACAGATTATTTTTTGTGTCTTTTTAAAAAAGGATAAAAAGATGTGAAAAATGTAGCATTACCTTTGGTTTTACTGGTCTGAAAAATACTGTATTTTTGATATTGCAAATGACCACAGAGAGACATGTTGCAACAGAATAAACTCCAGCTAACCTAGAGACAGGCTTTCATATTTCATCTCTCAAGAGACAGAATATTCATTGGACCTGAACAAATTAAGGTGCAACTAAACCAATGAATATTTTATTGTTAAAATGCAGACTATTGAGCACATTGCAGATTGAAAAGCATGTCCCCAAAGTCACTAATATCTGATTAATTGCACTGATATTCAGGCCTACTGTTGACACTCTGAGTGTTCCAGCCTTTTTATAGTTTTTCTAATTGTTAAACCAAAATTAATCACTTAATTGCCATCTCCAATCTCTCTACACGCCCTTCTTATTGCCTGTCAGTTTCTGAATAAACTCTGGGTGACCTCTCCACTCCAAATGGGCCGATTATTCCCTGCTCCCTACTTGCTAGCCCTCCCCTATTGTTTTACCTCTCATCAATCTATGGGCTCTTTGTCATCCCTAGCCAATAATGCACTTTATAGCCAGCTACTCACTCCTGCCTCCTATCCTGAGACCAAGGACAGAAGTGGTAGCCTGAGAGGGCAGGGGGACAGGATGTATGAGTATTCATGTCCGAGAAGGACTGGCTTTGTTTAGATGAGCTATTTATCTTCTATTGGGCAGCCTCTTCCAGGAGTTCCTAAATCCTTGGAAGTAGGCCAGTCTTGAAAGTTTAAAAGCCCCTCAGGATTAACCCGTATTCGAAGGGTCAAAACACATAGCTAGAATCTAGCACATCTTATTTGGGGTTTCCTTTGAAAGCCACTTATAAACTGCAGCTATAGCAGAACATTGCAGCACCACAACTCAAGGCTTTCACTCACAAGAGTTCATGTTACCATTCAATGAGCATGCTGCATGGTCTTACTTTTGATATATAAGCCCTTAATAACGTAGGGCCAGTCTAGCTGTAGAACTGCTTGTTACCCTGTATCCTGCTCTACGTGCAACCAACAGGATCAAAATGGCTCATGAATGTCCCATTTTTAAAATAGGGAAAAGAGATAAAAGGGGAAAAGGCATTACACACTAACAATGGGATATTTCTTGGAACACATTTTCCCAAGAAAATAGAAGGAAGGGATCAGTGGGTTTTCCTTTGTAAAGGTTCATTCTATGCTATACCTTATGTAGCACAAGCACTTCATATCCTATTAGTGTAACTACTACAGAAAACTGTAGCCACATAAATGTAGCCAGAGACAGAACCTGGGAATTGTGTAAGACGTGCCAGCTGTGGGGCTAGCTCACCTACATGGCCACTCAGGGCCTACTGTTTTGAGGTCTGCTGAGTTGCATACCTCCACTGTAACCATAAATACCCAGCAAAGTACACTGTTGACAGAGGGCTCTCTTTCCATCACCCTGACTTCATCTGCTTCTTTTCACATAGCACCAGAGATGGAATTCAACATCAGCTCCCAGGTTGGCAGGTGCCATTTGCTGTAGGCCAGCCTGCCAATATGTCCCAGCAGTCTTTGGATTGAATACGACTGCAAAGGTGTCTGGTAAATTCAAGGAGAGTAACATTCCAGGGTTCAAACAATCCTGCCTGCCTGTGTTTGCCCACACTATTTAAAACTGATTTCTTCTTCATAAGTCTTTTCTATTACAATTTGCCAAGTGCCTCTGTTTGATCTGTGGTTTATTTATACCCTCGTCCCCTTTCTTTATGCAATGATATGATTAGACACATCTGAAAAATTCAGTTGTCTTATTCTTTCTCCTTTCATGTCTATCCCAATTCAATCCTCTTTCAGTTTTCCTCTCCTCTCCAGCAATTCCTTAGTAGTATAAATCATCTGTCTCTGATCTTGATAGATTTTATTGGGTCACAACATCATCTTTGATTCTCCAAAAGGTTCTTTACATCAGTTTTCTAAGGTGCCAAGTAGCAATGCCCACCTACATGGTTTCCAAATCTTGTTTAATGTCACACAGTGCAGTTGCAGCACTGGTAAAAGGCAGATTAAGGGAAAGTCATTTCTGTTTGACTGGTGCTTAAACTGTTACTTTTAGGCAGGGTTCAGCTGTCTGCTAGAGAAGTACATTCTTACACTATATTCAATTATGAGTAAAAATAATTCTGAAACATAACAAAAGATTGCTTCATACCATTGCTAGTCTTTTCAGAATAAAATAGCAACAAAACTAAACAAAGAAAATATTAAAGATTGAGTCATAAAAATCAGAAATAGGGAAAGTCAATTAGATAGACTTACCCACTTCCCATGATTCATCCTTAAAGAATATTTTCTGTCTGAAGTGGATAAGACCAAACTACTCTCTAAATGGTAACACTTATTCTATTATTACATATTATTCTTAATACATTAAGTAATAACTGTTGAAAATCATGATATAGTATTTTCAATTTAAACTGGAAGTCAGGAACTTCAGAATTCAGTCTGGATCCAATGCCCTTGCAGCCAATAGGAGACTTTTCACTGACTCCACTGAGAATTGGATCAGGCCTGTAAAACTTAGGCCCCAATCCTGCAAAGACTTACTTGTGAATGGGACTGCTCAGGTGTGTGAATAAATGTGTGCCAACTGGGGCCTTGAACAGCATCTTTTTTTTTTTTTTGTTGCCAATTTGTCGCAGGTCTCCAAGGCAGTAGGTGATTTTCCATAACATGTGACCACTCTCCTTAGCCATCAAAGCTCATTAATTAAAAGATAGAGTCTTCAGTCCAATACATCATGTAAAACTCTGACTTGTTTCACTTTCACCAGCATACAGTCACTATAAGGTATCTCTTAAAGAGTTGTTAGCACTTAGGTGTGCAATGTTAGACAGGCCTCTGGTCTTTCCTCTCTGCTGCTCTGATTAACGAACAAGTTCAGATAAGCTAGAAATTCTGTGCATAAGACCGAAAGTCACTGAATACTGTTGACATGACCCAAAGCTCGGTGAAGTCAATAGGAGATTTTCAATGGGCTTTGGATCAGGCCCTATTTGTCTTCAGAGCAAAGTAAAAATTTGGGGATAGATACAAGTTTAAAAAAAAAAAAAATTCAGAATATAAATTGCTCATTAATTTGTTAACAAGCTGATCCCAGTAAACAGATCAGTGTTCAGCAGATAACTATTGGAGACATGAATGCCATTAAGCTCTGTAATAAAGACTTTTTCAAAATATTGGTAGAGAAGGCTCAAGTTCAAAGATTTTGCTTATTCTAGAAAGACCATAATAAATAAAGGATCTTTAAAGCATTGTTTGGTCAGACATAATTCATTAGGCCTTCAGGGATTTGGGTAGAATTCTCTCAGCTGAATTGAATTAGATCTTAGATGATCACACATTCCGTGGTTGTTGCTTCAATTGTACTTTTTAAAATGCTCCTTCAATATAAAGTGATAAAAGCTTCTTTGGCAATACCTTTACAACCACAGTAATGTTCGGTGAATATCATTTAAAACGGTTCACATTTCAGGTATCCATTTCCACCCTCTTCTTTATACAGTGACAAATACACTGCCCATGAGAGAGTTCATTTTAGGGGGAGAGCGAGAGCGAGAGAGAAAATGCTTTGATAATCACCTCAAAAATTATGATGTACTGCTGTATATACAAGCGATCTTGCTAGTTGTGGAAGAGGCTTGTTATTTGGGAGAGGGGAAAGTAATTATATTTGTAATGTCTAAATTCTTTGGCTATTATTCTGCTCAAAAACTCCAAGCTATTAAGAGAAAGCAATGCCCTCGTAGTGCTACATGCTGCACCTTCACCACATGGAAATTATCTTCCATGCAATAACATTATGAACTCAAAGCTCATTAAAAGCATCCCTGTAAGATCATAGGAAATCCTAAGCTTTTAAGAAGAGCTAGAGTGGGAAGGATGTCATGTAATTTTATTTGACATCTTAAGGACAGTTACTTTCCTATTAAAACAAACAGCAGCATGATGCTTAATCAGATGCTTTATGTATTAACCTCCTACATTTTCAAGCGTGGAACTGGCATTTAGCTGGGTAACTTGTCTAGACTTTAATGGGACCAGTCTAGACTTTGATGGGAACAATGCCTACATACTCTTTGTAAACTTAGGAGTTAAGTGTTAGTGATTGTGAAATAGAATGTGGTAAAAGATGTAATTAAGTTTAAATTATTTACCATTAATTTTACATCGGTATGGCACCCACCGTGGACCAAATATCCATTCAGTGAATGTGCATAAAAGACTGAAGTTTGCTGTGGGTGGTCTTGAAAGTGGCTTTATAGATAAACGGAGAAGAAAGGCCATGCTTCTGTATAGGAGCTTACAGCCGTACAGACAGACTAGCACAAACATTAGCAAAGGCTGTTCAGCAACTTGAACTCCTCATTTCAAATCCTTACTATATTAAGAGTTCCATTTATAGGGGCCAGGTTTGCCCACTGACCACAGGAGTGGGTTTTGATCACAGGAGTCAAACCTGTGCCTCTGTGAAATAGGATTGCTTTCGCAGTCAAGCTTCTGGTTTTGGCTCAATTCCGATATTAAGGTCCCCTCGCCTCCTCTTTTTTTTGGTATGGCAAATTAAAGGGTGTTGGATTTTTCAGCAGAAGACTGGCAAGGTGTTTATTGTGTGAATTTTACATAACGTGACTACTAGCATGTGTGCATGGGTCTTTGTGTGTATTTTACCACAGATGACCAACAAGCGTAGCAAAATGGAAACAGTAGGACCAGGGTCAGTCCATTTGACAAGTATTAGAACTACTATTGGGCTTTAGTGCTGGGATAGGAGCCTAAGGGGACATGCACAGAAAGTATAAGAAAGATTCAGAATTTGCATTGTATATTTAAAAAAATAAATAAAGCTGCCCCAGAGGAGAATACTGGGCACTAACACCACTAGGACAAATCCTTGAACTCAGGCAACGCTCCCAGAGCAGCAAATTGAGTTTTTTGTCTGAAAATAAAATCAGAGTACAAACTGTTTAAGGACTTTAGGACTCGACACATTGTTAGATGGTGGGTGGTGGTGGTGGTGTGTGTGCACAGTGACCGCAGTAACACACTACTCATTATGCCCAGGAACATGGTACAGAAGCCAACCAGTTTCAGATCAGGAAAGGAAGAGGCCAATATAAACTTAATTTCTCATTTAAATAATGTATGTGTCCTTGTATTATAAGGTGATCAAGAATGGCATTTGAAAACCATGGCACTTAACAAGATAGCTCTAAGTGAGAGCACTCTTAACTAGGCATAGCCAAGCTTATTAACTGAATTACACGTCTACAGTGGACAACGGGTTGGAAAGTTCACCACAGACAATACCGAGTTCACATTCTGCTAAAGGTAAGATTGCAGGAGTAAGAGCAGAGGGGGAACAGAATTCACTGAAACAACAGGGTAAAAAAGGAGCAGAGACAGGGATAAGAAAGAGAAAAACATCCTAATGAAAAAATCCAGTGCATAGGGAACTGGTTTCTGCCAGTTTAGCTTTTGGGGTTTCTTTTAACCTCAGCACAGGGCACTGTTTCCCCTTTAGTTAGAGAATATTTCAGGCCTGAT
Source organism: Emys orbicularis (assembly GCF_028017835.1). Classification (NCBI taxonomy): domain Eukaryota; kingdom Metazoa; phylum Chordata; order Testudines; family Emydidae; genus Emys; species Emys orbicularis. The sequence continues at coordinate 23,688,066 of NC_088696.1, forward strand.
CCTGTTCTCACTAATATCACAGTGGTGAGTGAAATATTGCTTTGCCAACCCGAGCATCACAAAATTGGCTTAAAATCCTGAGTTATTAAAAAAAATAGATGGTTGGATTCTTTTTATTTGCCTTTTCATGTTTGAACCTTTAGAGTTCAAGTTTTCCAGCTTCTCTTTGCAACCTCGAGGGCCAGAAACTTACTTTTGTTTACAAATGAAAGTTGAGATTCCCACATGATCACAGGACTCCTGGAGATGGCGCTTTAAGGGAAAAGATAAAGCCTGATAAAATCCAAAGATTTGACAAAAGTGGCAGGGAGCCCTGATCCCAAAAGTTCTTAAGCATGTGACTAAGTTTACTCACATTTCCATTTAGGTCAATAACACAACTCATCTGAGTAAAGTGCCCACATCCTTAAGTGTTTGCACCATTTGGGCCTAAATACCTAGCAGATGTATAAGGCTATGTCTACACTAGACCTGATGCTGGAATAACTTATGTTGCTCAGTGGGATGAATAAATCGGGAGTGGCATAAGTTACACAAACATAAGCGCCGGTGTGGACAGTGCTATGTCGGCGGGAGAGCTTCTCCCACTGACCTAGCTACTGCTGCTCGCGGGGGCTGGAGTAGTTAAGCCGACGGGAGAACTCTCCTCCGTCGGCTTCGAGTGGCTACATTAAAGAGCTTACAGTGGCGCAGCTGTAAACTCTCTAGTGTAGCCGTGCCTGAAGATAAAGGACAGAGAGACACCTCCTGTTGAGTTCAACAGGAGCAGTATCAAGCCCTCTAAAAATAATTTGTCCTTGAAACACATTATGGGTTTAAACAACTGGACAAGAAACTTCACAGGATCAATAGTTTTGCAAGCTCTGCAAATCAACAAACAGTTGTGCATTTAGCCTGTGGTTTTGCAAAGTTCCCTTTCATCCTATCCTTGCTTAAGTGATTTTTTAAAAAAAATCAATAACCTATATTTAACTATTACGTTAAATGATATCCAACATTCTGTCTATTTTAAATGCCAGTAAAAAACTTTCAAGCGGATTGCAAATCAAAGAAATCTAATATATTAATAGAATGTCTGCATCTGTTTTTATACAATAGCACTTATATACTGTAGCACTTTTATGCCTTATTTTATTAACTGTTCTTTATACTATTTTAAATTTAGAATTAAGCTTTCTATTTGAATACATTTTATTATAAATAGTGAAAATGGAAAGCTTCAGAAACTTAAAGACTATGAAAGCCCTTTGTAACATGTAGACATCAGACATACCGGGTTGTGGAAAAAAGGCCTTTCTAAAAATTCTCTGACAGTTATGCAGGATTACACAGTGGAAGTACTTGAATGATTGTGTATAATTCTTCCACAGTTCCCATAATTGCACTGACTGTTATGCTAGCTGGAGTGCTAGCTGAATTTAAAGTAACTCTTTGCTCTTCTAGGGTTCAATCTGCAAGAAGCTGAGCACTCTACATGTATGCACATGCTTAAAACTAAGCATGTGCATAAGAGATTTGCTAGATTGGCAGGATTATGCCAATACGTGACTTTCACATATGCATATCTACCAAAGCACTTTAGAAGAGGAAGGTAAGTATTATCTCAATTTTACAGATGGAAAAATGGAGGTCTAAATGATTTGCTGAAGATCACACAACAGGTCAATTGCAGAGCCAGAAACAGAACTGAAATCTCTGGAGTTCCAGTCCAGTGCCCTATCCACAGGACCATGCTTTAATTTATCATTTGAATGAAAAAAACCTTTCAGTAATGTAATCTTGACTGTCCCCTGCTCCCTACATGTCAGGAATCCGACCAAATCTTGCAGCTTCTCTACACCATATTGAAGATTGTCTTTGTTTTTGCCTTATCCGTGCCCAGATGTTCTCTCTCCATAACTACATTAACTCCCTCCTCTCTAGTACTCCTGATTGCTTCCCTTTGGTCCCTCCAAAATGCAGCTAAAATTATCTCTTCTCTATCATTCATCCACATCACTCCCCCCCTTTGAATCCTGGGCTCCTCCTGGCTTCCCATATCGCATTTGCACTTCTCATCCTTGCCTTCAAAGCCTGGCAGAACTGCTCCAGCCTCCATCCAGATCTTGTTTCTGACAACATCCCTGCTCATGCCCTTCTCATCCCATTCATCTCCCACATCCTCCTTTCCATACTACTCCTAGGCATGGAATGATCTTCTGATCTCAGTACACCCAGGCCCCAGCCGCTCCTCATTTGAGTCTTTGCTAAAAAGACTTGTTGGTTTGATGCCTCCCGGAAGAAACAAACACTTTCGCAACGCTAGATTCATATCAGAGTAAAAGACAGTGACAATCAGAATAACCAAGGTATCTTGTCTTCTCTTTGTCTTTCCAACCGTAAACTTCTTGGGGTAGAGAATGTCATCATGGGTCTCCAACACTGTGCCAGCACATTTTTGTTGCTTATTATACATAATAGCTTATGGGAGCTCAGATTTTAATATTATATAGAGCAATATGATTTTGGTTATTAATGTTACAAAATAATTAACTATTTCTGCTACAAACCTTTGAATCCTATCATGCTCCTTTCATTACTTGATATTGCATATTTGGAGAGATTGTCAAGCTTGCATTTTACTTAAGAGGATGAAGCTTTATCATTTGAGATTTCTGCCCTCCCTGTGAGAATGTGGGCTGTGTGCAGCTGGAGTGGTGAAATACAAATGTGAGCTGAAATCCACTGCTCCACTTGGGATCCACATAAATTCAGATCCCATGGCCCCTTATCCATAGCAGCCTCTGTTGTGATAACCCAGTTGAACAGTACTAGGGTGACCAAATGTCCCAATTTTATAGGGACAGTCACGATTTTTGGGTCTCTCTCTTATATAGGCTCCTATTACCCCCCACCCCGTCCCGATTTTTCACATTTGCTGTCTGGTCACCCTAAACCGTACACATACTGAATTGCTCTACCAAAACACTCAGCACCTGGCAGGACCTAGCCCTTGCATAGAGAAGGCAAAAAGGTTACGGTTATTACTGCCTTAAGATAGCAGTAAAAATTCCTCATTTGAAACAGAAAATACATATTTAGCCCTGGGCTTTGTGTGGATAAATAAACTTGAGACCCACTATGGTATTAACTGGTCTTTTTAGTAATACCTTGAGCGTAATTTTATGGCTGGCACTCAGACTTCCTGTCGAAAGAGATGTTATAGATACTGTCTTTTTTTTTTTTTTTTACTTTAAAAACAATATTGATTAAATTGCAGAAGCAGTGAACTGTGAAACAGATCTATTTTCCTGTAGGCTTTTGTTACCGACTAACTATAGAGCCATTAGCGTGAATGTGCTTTTCCTAATGGTTTAGCAGAACTGATATCTGAATGACAATCTTCTTCCACCACGTTTATACTGCCCTATAAGTGCAATGAATGAAGCAATTTTACTGGACTTCACAGAACAGAAGTCTCATTAATTTGGAGCCTCAAAAAGTTTCCTTTACAGTACCAATTCCTTCCCAAAATAAATCATTTTTGTATTCAGAAAATTCTATTTTAAACAATTTTTCAATTCCTTTTCTTTTTTAAGCTGTGAAAGTAAGTTAATAAGAAATTGTGTGGCTTGACTGTACACATTCTTTCCTATGGGTTTTAATCAGTGACAGAGCAATAAAATAGGACCAATATAAACTTACAGTAGGCGTCTGTATTTTTTCATGTTCTGTAGGTGTCATTTATGAGCACATTTTGTTTTGTATTTAGTCAACAATAGCGTAACAGCAGCTCTAGAATGGAAGCATGCCTGGGCTTAAATAGAGGCTTTTTAAATGTGGAGAGCAGATTAAAACTTCAGTAAACACTATAAAGAACCGAAGAAAGCTTGGAGACAGGGACTGTAAATGTCCAGGCAAAACAAACTATATAACACTGAAAGAGAATAAAAAGATCCTTTTCAACATGGAAATTTGTTAGTGCACAAAAAATCCCTCCCATTCGGCTTGCAGAAGAACTCCCACTCCCACATGGCAGGAGAACAAAAAACAATAACTGAACTATAAACTGAGATAATAGAAATCTGTGGAGGTGGGGAATCCACACATTGAGCAATTACATACCTAGCAGAGTTTACTGTAACCTCCAGAATGATCTAGGGCCCAATCCTGCAAATGCTTATGCACGCATGTAAATTTATATATGTGAGTAATCCAGAATGCAGGACTTCACCACTACAGCTTCTCTGCACTCCACCCACATAGAGCCCAAATATTCAGAGAGAGAGAGTGTAAGTATATCTCCATTTAACAGCCTATTATTATAATAATGAGAGACCTATTATTATACAATAACAATAGAGACCTATTATTATAATAATGAATTTATGCTCTATTTACATCCATAGATCTCAATATGCTTTACAAAAGTAGAGAAGTACCAATGTCCCCCATTTTACAGATAAGGAAACAGGCACAGAGAGATGACACGAATTCCCCAACATCACTCAATGAGTCAGTGCCAAAGTCAAGAGAAGTGAGGTCCCCTGAGCTGACCCCGCCAGTGCACCACACTGGCCCCAGGTTCAGCTAACATGCTTATTTACCACAGTCTGATGTTCTAGTCACTTGAAAGAGCACAGCATTAGGATACAGCTGCAAGTATTAATGTATTTACATAACCCCCCTAGACAGTAATAAGTCACTGTCAATAAGAACTACAGGAAAGCCTAACAGACAGAAGAAAAGAGAGTCTGCCACTACACAGTGTGGGTTAGCTTGTGGAATGTTATAGGTTTTTCTTAGTCCAGTAGGAGTAGTTCAATTTAATAAGCTAATAAATATTGCTGAGTGACCCTACTTATGTCTTGTCTTATGATCTCTGACATTAAATTTTAAGAGTAGGGGGAAATAAAATTAAAATTCAAACTGTCCAGAGAAACTCTGCAAATTTGGGGGGAGCGGGGAAATCTAACTTAACAGAATTCACATCACCTTATTGTTTCAGCCAATAAAGCATTGTTTCTGGGGGGGACAGCATGGCTTTTAATATCAGACTCTTATTCACAATTTGTCTGTCTATGTTCTTCGGCTTATTTTTTAATCCAGAGTATTTGATAGCTCACACAGAAAAAAATCCATTCCCCTACTAGAACTCACAAAATGCCCTTCTTTATTTGTATAAGCTTGTTTGTTAGAGATTTTATTGCAGGACAAAACATTTTTGTAAAAAAAAACCAAACAAACAAAACAAAAATACCCTCTTACAGATTAAGTTGTTCTGTAACTGCCATAAAACCATTGTTAGGTGCTGGACGGCGATATCAGAGGGAACACTCAGGATACAGTCAAGTCTAGTTTGTTAGGACACAATTTTTTTGATTAAAATGTAAAGAAGGGGAAAAAATGGATATTCCCTTCAGTTTTAAAATGTGCTTCATGCTGAGAACAGTGCAGTCATGACACACAATATTCTGCTTTATATATGGATAATGCCTTTCTTGCCAGAGTGCTTCATAAGTGATTCCCACACATCAGAGAACTGCAGACACCTCTATGGTAGAGGCCACCAGCTAAGTGGACAAGTGAAATACAACATGCTACTCATCAGTCACAGGGTACTGGAGCAAACTCTTAGGAAAACTGGCAAGGGACCATTAATAGCAATTCAGAATAAAGGGCCTTACGTTTTAAAGTTCTTATCCAAAATATTTTATGACAACATGGTAGCTGTGAAATGCAAGCTTCTTTCAGTAGCTTTGAATTTAATTTCCCCCACCCCCTTTCAGACCATCTTGGAAAGGAAAGAATTTTGCATGTCCAAACATCTGCATATGGCAGGCTGTATGGTATATGTAAAGAATGTCATGAACACAAATGCAATAGGGCTTTCCTCAACCAAAGTCCAAAGCAAAGGTGTACAGTATGAATCTCATTTCAGCTAAGTACCTGACTGGAAGGAGAACCCTCTCTCCTACCTAACCATCTTCCTAGAGATCCTACTCTAGGATTTAGCTTTCTCATAACAATCCACCTAATTACAGCGGTATCCCTATACCTACAAAAAATAAACCCCAATAATCACTAAGCTTGTTCCGAGTGGCAAGGCTGAAAGAGACAGATACTTATGTGTTTATTTCATGTTAAAAGAGCTGAGGTACCACAATAATGGGTGCTCTATCAATCGAGACCTCCTCCTTGACTCTCTCTGTCATTTCTTAGTAGGCTAGGGAGCATTGTTTGCTTACCAACATCTTTCACCTCAAAAGGTTCCCAACGTTCTTTGCATACTTTGGACAGATCCTTCACAGTACTGAGCACTTGCTGGGAGCTGAGAGCTCTCTGGACCTTGGAGAACCAGACCTATTCACTAATACTCAGACTACACATGGGGTTCACTTTATTCACCACTGAAATGAAATCCCCCCCGAGGAGAAGAAATATAAAAATGGCACCTGTAGTTTTTCCCTTTTTATTCTCCAACCTCAAATGGAGAAACAGACAGTTAGAAAAAATAGTATTTGCTAGTGATTAACATATGTTCCCCAATAATTTCCATTGCCCACCCCACTCACCCAAGGTATGAAACCAACTAGGAAAACTTTCAAAACTCCAGGTTCAATATTCAAGTTGCTACATAATTTGAAATGTTTTTCTTATATGGCTGACACTCAAATAGGAAAACTTATGACTGTACAAAGGAAAAAATACAATTCTGAAAGCCCACACGTGACAAGGCGGCTAAGAAGCCCAATGAGTGCAAAAAGAAAAATGTTCAACAACCCTCAAACCAATGAAATTAGGCTCAGTTGGCTTTTTATATAGGATTTTTGAAAGCACAGCTAGAAAGACAAATCAAATATATTACAGGAATATATGATTGCATAATATGAGATACAGAAAATTACAAGGGACTTACATTTTATAATTCCCTTAATGCTTTGTCTCTCATGAGTTATGGGTCAGTCCCTGACTCTAGACCTTGGTATATGTTCTCTCTTTGCTATAGTTGTGCATTTGCTCGGCTGGAGTTGGAAGTGCTGACACAAACTATTATACAGTTCTTATCGGGGTTCATAATTTGGGCATAAAAAATTTGCTCCAGGCTGAAACTTGGCATGTAAGGGCTCAATCTTGAAAAAAAAGATTTATTTTATTTTATTGTTTAGATTTTTTTTAAAAAAGGTTTCTTTGAAGTTTAGGAATGCAAGAACAAAAATCGTTACTGGAATGGGATGATCTAAACAGATATTACACACAAAACACTATGTTAGAAGAACATTAAGGTTGAAATGTCAATCACTCAAAAGTTAGGAAATGCCCATACAATTCAGCTCCCTGGTGTGTGTATGCTTTGGGATACACTGTTTAACTACAGGATAACACACTAATGTATCCAGAGGGTTCCGTACCTCATTCAGTGCAAGCTTCTACAAAGCATGTATGAACTGTGATCCCCGCCCCCAGGGGCTTATAACTTGGCCAGATTTGGGTGGATTTTCTTGGAAATGACAAAAGGTACATCCCTGACACTAGGGCAGCCCCTGTGCAAAGTTTCAAGTCCCTGCACAAGTGCCTAGAGGTGAAGAAAATTCTCAGTGAAATGGATGTAAGCAGTAACATTGGCAAAACAAAGTATTTTTCCTTAACTTCCTTCTCTACAATGGCTGAACCATTTTAGCTAAAACTTTCCAAACCAAGGCAGACACCCAGCATAGAAAATTTGAGCCTGAACTCTTCAAGTAGGGGACAGTCACAATGAATGGAAAACAGCATCTTATAACGGACAGTGTTAAGCAACCTTAATATAAGCATTGCTGCCAGGACTACCTATAATACATGGATATATATGTACAGGCACACACGCTATTACAAAGCCATTTTAAATTTAAAGTATAAAATTTAACACACGCCCATAACATATTAAAATGCTGAAGAGAGTCTGAAAACACAGGAAATCAGAATGAGTTACATTTACAAATTGTTTCATCCCACAGGTTCTTGTGATACCTAAAGCAACGTAGACCCCAATCCTGCAATTGGGTCCTCACAGGATAGATGTGAGTGCAGGAACCAGTCTGCCTGCAGAGACCCATTTGTAGGATTGCAGGAAACTCTGGAATCTCATCATTCACACCTAAAATGCAGCCCGTCATTCACGAGTTCACAGCAAGTGACAATACCCAAAATACATTGGAAACCAGGAAGAATTTAGGGGAATAATTACCCATGCTGGAATTTGGCCAGGATACTGGGATCATTCCCTCTATTTTTAAGTACTGATTCTGTCTCGGAACTACAAGCATGGGCCCATTCAGTTCACTACAGGGCAGAGATTGCCTTTGTTTCTTTTATACCACTGAGCATATTGTTGATGCTTAAAATGTAACAAAACATTAAATAATGATAACGTTATTAATAAAAATGACAGTTTTGTACATCTTCAGTACTTGACGATAGAATAAATTCAAAGCATCTCTACTGTTTATATGGAATTTGTAAGGGATGGTTTTAAAACTGTAATCTCTGTTTATACATACTCGATTTTGCATATACAGTTGTTTGTACCTCAATTTTCAGCATACCATCACTTGTGCCAAACCCATCTTCACGGACATTTGGAGGGTAAACAGAATGCAGGGGGGGGGGGGGGGAAACTGCACATGCTGAAACTGAAGCTATGCTGAGGCCCCTTTGACAATCTGGCAGTTTATGTCTTTCTCGGGTGGACTTAGTTTGTACAGGCCTTGTTCTCAGGAAGCCACAAACTCATTACAAACGTTAAAATGTTATACAATAAATTGTGTTGGTGTGCTGAGCTAGTCTGAGCTCTACCATCCAGACCCGCAGCAAATGCATTGGAAAAACAGATGTGATCTGTATTTATTTCATACAGGCTTTGTGACTTTGAATAGTTGATTACACATCTGATTGTTTACAATTTAACAAAGCTTTATTCAGTTGCTTTGTTAAAAAGGCATAGTTCTTACAAAGAAGAACAAAAAGCCTCCTTCCTATGGAGAAAGCTCTAATTACTCTCTCTCTCTCTGACATAGGGCTAGTGTCCAAAGATAAAAGAGCTCAGTTTAAATACTTCATGCTGCTAAAGAGAAGAAACGAAACACTGATAAGCTCTGGAAAGGCATTCCATTACATTCAGGTAAAACAACAACAAAGAATACATTCCATAATTGGTATCAAAATAAAAATGGATTATCCAGGTTTCAGTCTTTCATCATATAGATGATGAAAGCTCTTCAGTGGGCTGGTAACCTGGTACACACTCTCTCTCTCTCTCTCTTTTTTTAATAGCCAGTCTACTTCAGTATCAGGGATACACAGAGGGATTTGTAAAACTCGTATATATGATGCATGGTCCATAAAATCCTTATAAAGGAGGCAGCATCAAGATCTTTTAGAAATTAGGGCCAGACTCTGCTGCCACTGAAGTCAATGGAAAAATTCTCAATTGCTTCAGTCGGGGAAAGCATCAGGATCTTAGCTGTTTTCTTTTCTTACTGTAGTTGCCATCTTCGCATAATGAGGCCTCAATGTAGGGCTTCTTGAGGGACATACCACCTATCATTTCTGAGTGAGATTGTATGGTTTTATTTTTTACCCGTTGCTGTGTTGAGCCCAGATTTATATGCAAGTTTTGCTTCCCAGCTTTAAGATGTCACCAGCCTCCTCGGAGGGAGACCAACTAAAAATACACGTACAAAGTATTAGCGAGAAGACTGCAGGGATCAGTTATGCATTGGCGGGGGGATGAATGGGATGACTTAACAGGTCTTTTCCCCTCTTTAGTTTTCATGATCTCTATTAAAGTGGAACATATTGATATAATATGTTGGGAATGCAAGTGCTAAAGTATTTTACCTTTTTATTATTCTCATTTTAAACCATATGTGCCAGCATTTGAAACCACTTATTTTTAGAGTTCGTGAATGAACAGGGATAGGAACAGATGTAGGTGGTCTTTAGCAAAAGGATTGGAGGATTTCAGATAGATTTTAATGACAGTGCTGTCTCACATCAGTCCTATTCTTTCCCACCCTGTGTTTGGGTAGAACAGAGAATCTTAAAAGATTTTCTGGATTACAAACTCAAATCCTAAATGCAACTTTATCATGTTACATCTACTTTTCAGTTTAATAGTTATAAGAAATTAAATGTTTCTCACTGTCTGTTTGCTTAAAATAAGATGATGAACTCCTGTTAAAATAATAAAATAATAAAAAACTTTCCAAATTGGGTTGAGTTCTCTGTACAGTATGTGCAAGATAATTTGACATGTACAGACAGTTAATTTTACTTTTGATGTAGACTTGTGGCAGACATCTCCAGGAAAGACACGCTGAGAGCTTTAAATGGCATCCATATAAAGACTTGATCCCTGCATAGCATAGTCATATCTGAAAAAGGAATGGATATTCATATTGTTGGCATAATGTTTTGATAAAGGGTTTTATGAATATGAAAAGAAAATTGTTCAAAGTGTGGTGCATAGGGTTGGTGCAAGTGGCCGTGCACAATCAAATGGTATTTGGGGCTTGATTTTCAAAATGTGTACTCTGTAATTGTCTGTGGACTTGCACAGGGGATGGATCACTTGATGGATCACATTCAGTGAAAGAAAATAGGCACCCAAGTGACCAGACAGAGCATGGGTGTCATGTTTAATTATGAGGCATGTGATATAAATTTTGGACTCTGTACTGTTCTCAATCCATAGCAGATCTCCCACTGATGTCAACGGGAGGATTGAACTGAGATGAAGGAGAGAATACAGCATTTATGTTGTAACTACATTTTAATTTTTTTCAGTCCCTTATTGTTGCTTTCAACATCACTTGGTGAGGCCACTTCTGCTTTTGCCCTCTCTGTTTAACACCCCAGATCTACATGGTCATTTGCTCACCCAAAATATCTGATTTGCATAAGATGTGATAATTGCTCACACATTTTTGCATGTGCATTTGAGCAGCTAGGGTTTTGAACATTCAGACTTGAACTGCAAGAAAATTTTCCAAAGCATAATTTGATCTGGGGTAATAAGTATTTTTTTTTAAATAAAAAAAACAAATTAATGCTTGTAAAAATATTGCTTGTTTGTGATTAAGAACAAATGTTGGAAATGTGGGTGAGAGAATTTGGACTCTAGCAGTTCTCTAAACTATGTAACAATTGGTTTGCATTTAGTGATAGGAGTGTGCTCCCATCTCTATTGAAGGAATCTTCATCAATTTGACTGGTATAGTGTTTTGATGGATTTCTAAAGGAACTGAAGCCATTACATGGATGTGACTCAGGGATAGATTTTATATACAATTAACAAGATGTGCAACTTTTACAGTGTTCAGGTCTGTTGTGTTTACCATATTTATCATTTAAATAATGTTGGACTAAAACTGGCTTGTTACATTGCATTCAAATGTGCTTTTAAAAGTGCATTTCACTCAACAGAGCCTTTGCACAACATTTGCAGGTAATGACACATCACAAATGCACTGTGGTGATCAAAACACCTGTAAATGGGACTGTGTATCCAGATGCCCAACCATAATAAATACCATGTTATGGTATATGCTGTGATTTTTTAATATTCTTTAGGAGAAGTGGCATCTTTTAAAATATGTGCTGCAATACAACCTCAGATATCAGTTTAGATTAAACTACATAGGATTAGATTATGTCACAACGTAAAGTCTCTTGATCTGACCAAATTCTCAAACTCTGATTTGGTTTTTTTGCAGTGGGAGATTACCATGCTGCCCAATTAGAATATCTTTTTCATTTTATGGTGAATAATAAATGCACAATTCCTTTCTAATGGGTGCTGCTGTCTAGTAGCTAGAATGTAGGCCTGGCTTGACATGAGTAACTGGACATGGGTGAGGTCTTATTTCTTGGGAGACAGGATTAGGGAGGTAAATAGATCAGAAGGTCTCTACTAGCTAAAATATGAGGGAATAGCCAGGGAACCATTTACAATGGACAGGATAACGATGGATAAGATAAGCCAAGTCTGGAACATAAATTGAGGTAAAGAGTAAGTTGTTCATACACAGTGCATGCTGTACAGGAATCGATTCCTACGAAGTGACCAAGCCAATCCCAAAGCTTGTGATACAATGTATAGTAAATACAACATAATGTGTAAATGTATATAAAGGATGTTTACTGTGTGACAAATGTTTGCTGTGTAACTTTGAATGTGCAGTATGCCCTAAACCCACCCCCTACATATGAGCCTAATCAACTCAAGTATAGTTTGATTTGATGCCAATAAAGAAACCTCAGTGACAAGTTTGAAGTGGAGCGGGGTTCTTGGGAACCAAGTAAATAAGGTCTTGGAGGTTACTGAGTGGAGAAGGTCTCAAAAGCTACCTCAACATACAGCAGGGATCCAGGCAAACCAGGTTTGGTTCTTCAAAGAGATTCATTAAGATCTCTTGTTCATTTATATCTTTTTTTCTTAAAAAGATTTGTGAATTATACACGTAGTTATCTGTGTAACAATGTGGATCTTATTACTTACTGTTGTCCTCATTTTCCTTCACCCAATGGCAGCTGTTTATTACACACACTTTGTGTCCTGTCTGGAATTAGACTGTAAGCCCTTCACGATGAGAACTCATTGTATGTTTGTACAGTGCCTCATACAATAAGACCACAGTCCTAGTGGGCAGCCTCTTGGTACTAAAAGAAATAAAACTTTCCCAACTCTACTGCTGCTTTGCTACATGAACTGAAGCATGACACGCAACACCTAGGTTCTCATTTTAAAGGAGTCTGACAAGATGGTGCAATAGAAAAACAGGGGGTGCTCATAACCTTTCCCCTCCCTCGCAGGCAGCCATAATTAGTTTCCATGAAGTTGGGGAGTATTAGTGGAGCCTGATTGTACCGTGGGCCTCACTAGCAACCAAAGTTGGCAGAGAGATAGTACTTGCTACATTTGTTGAAGAGCTGTATCGTTCCTGTGCTCTCCCACACCAAGGCCTGTATGTCTATGAAAGGCACAACCTCTCCAGGCACCGGAACTCCAGCCCTGTTCCTCCACCCCTTTCCTATTGTGGCTCTAGCTTGGGAGAGGCTGAATGGAGCCCTTAATGTAGTTCTGTTTGCAAAGTCTGCATAATTTTGTTTTGGCAAGACCAACGTCCTAGGAAACCAACAGTCTTAAGCAACCCCGTAACAAATCAAAACACATACATGATAGGAGGGAAAATTTAGGGAGAAATATTTTGCAGTTCAACCTTCCAGGAGCTTACTGATTAGTAAGTAAAAATTACAGGAATTCTGAAAAATACCCCAGATGAACCCTTTTCAACTTTTTATTACAAAATGCCTGTTCTGAAGTGGTTAAAAATGAGGCTGCATTTAGAGAGCGTACAGCATAGTTTTATGGCACAGACAGATAAAAAGGCATACATCACATACATATCTTGAAGCAGCATCATATGAAGGAAGTGCTAAACTAAAAAATCAAAACGAAGAAGTGCAGCTGGTTTACCACATTGTATCAAGCACAAACATACATATTATGGTGATTCAATTAGTGCTAAGAGGCTAGAGCAAATGCAAGACTCAACATTTAATTACCTTTCGGCTATGCCAGTTGTTAAACTGTTAGCAGCATGTGTAGAGGAGTATAGAGCAGATGCCCATCTAAAAGAGTGGCACACACCCCAACAAGACTGCATGCCACAAACACAGCAAAAGGTTCAGGATCTGGTGTTTCCTCTAAGTACCTCACACATAAAACTGTTGCTACAAGGTATGCACCTGCCTTGGAACAAGCCAGTACTGGGAATATGTGGGGTAGGTAGGAGGACAAACTGCATTGGCTGGATGTTCTGCAGGAAGAGTGGAGTGAAAGCTACCTTCAGGGAGGGAGACAAAGGATTAAAAAGAGCCAGTCTTAAAACCTTCAGTACTGAACAAACCAGAAATCTAACTGAAACACACTCTTCTAGTGAGACTAGGTTAAAATGTGTATCTCACATCAAACAACTATGTTAAAAGAACAAAAGGTTGCAAAGACAAGCACTCAGACATTAAGAAATGCCAGAATGAAGGCCGTCCCTGCAATCTTAATTCAGCTCCCTTGTGCATATGAATCATGATACAGTTTTAATTTACTATCACATATGGTTTTTCCACAGGAACTCTGCCTCACTCTGTGTAAAGTCCAGATCTTCTCCCCACTGCATTTCAGTCCAGAATATTTGCTCCACCTGTGTGCCAGCGGGGGGGCGGGGGGGGGGGGGAGCGGGGGGGCGGGGGGGAGAGAGAGAGAACACAGGAAAGATACAGTATTCCTGCTCTCAATTCTGGTGCTCAGTGCCACAGAGGCCAGTAGCAGCATGCCCAGTACAAGTAGAATTTTCTGAGAATTTAGCTGCCAAATAAATATCTACTGAGCATGTGTGAACTGAGATTTTCCCCAAGGTTTATAACTTGGCTGAATTTGGGTAGATAATCACAGGAACAGCAAAAGGCACATCCCTGACACCCAGGCAATTCCCCTGCCAAATTTCAAGTCCCAGGTTCAAAGTATGGACGCTGGAGCTACTCAACAAAATTAAGAGTTTGTTGTTTTTTCAATATGGCCAAAAACATTTTCCCTTAATAATCTGAGAAACAGTGGAACCCATTTTTTGATGAAATTTCCCCCCAAAAATTCTCCATCCAAGAATATTAATGGAACTGGCGCATGAAATTTCAAGTCCAATAGCAAGGATTTTTAATGAATCTGTAAACGTAGAGGTCATACCTTATGGCTAGAGAATTGCTAAAATGATCTAGGAAACTATAGGCCTGTTAGTTTGACCTCAATTGTATGCAAGGTCTTGGAACAAATTTTGAAAGATAAAATAGTTAACGACAGAGGTAAATGGTAATTGGGATAAAATACAACATGGTTTTACAAAAGGTAGGCCATGCCAGACCAACCTGATCTCCTTCTTTGAGAAGATAACTGACCTTTTAGACAAAGGAAATGCAGAATCCATCTGGATTTCACTAAGGCGTCTGACACAGTTTCACATGGGAAATTATTAGTTAAATTGGAGAAGATGGGGATTAATATAAGAATTGAAAAGTGGCTATGGAACTGGTTAAAGGGGAAATTACAATGGGTCATATTGAAAGGCACACTGACAGGCTGGAGGGAGGTTTACTGGTAGAGTCCCTCAGGGATTGGTCTTGGGACAATCTTATTTAAAATTTTTTATTAATGACATTGGCACAAAAAGGGCTAATAAAATTTGCAGGTGATGCAAGGTTGGGAGGTATTGCCAATATAGAGAAGGACCAGAATATCATACAAGATGATATGAATGACCTTGAAAACTGGAGTAATAGAAATGGGATGAAATGTAATAGTGCAAAGTCGTGCACTTAGGGACTAACAACAAGAATTTTTGCTGTAAGCATGTGACTTATCACTTGGGAGTGACAGAGGAGGAGAAAGACCTGGGTTTATTGGTTGATCACAGGAGGACTGTTAGCTGCCAGTGTTATGTGATCATTAAAAAAAGCTAATGCAGTCATAGGATGCCACATTAGTACTGAACTTAAATAATTCCTCTCCCTCCCTGGTATTATTATTATTATTATTTATCCCTCTGATATATTTATAGAGAGCAATCATATCTCCCCTCAGCCTTCTTTTGGTTAGGCCAAACAAGCCAAGCTCTTTGAGTCTCCTTTCATAAGACAGGTTTCCATTCCTCGGATCATCCTAGTAGCCCTTCTCTGTACCTGTTCCAGTTTGAATTCATCCTTCTTAAACATGGGAGACCAGAACTGCACACAGTATTCTAGATGAGGTCTCACCAATGCCTTGTATAACAGTACTAACACCTCCTTATCTCTACTGGAAATACCTCACCTAATGCATCCCAAGACTGCATTAGCTTTTTTCACGGCCATATCACATTGGTGGCTCATAGTCATCCTGTGAACAACCAATACTCTGAGGTCCTTCTCCTCCTCTGTTACTTCCAACTGATGCGTCCCCAGTTTATAACAAAAATTCTTGTTATTAATCCCTAAATGCATGACCTTGCACTTTTCACTATTAAATTTCATCCTATTACTATTACTCCAGTTTACAAGGTCATCCAGATCTTCCTGTGTGATATCCTGGTCCCTTCTCTGTATTAGTAATACCTCCCAGCTTTGTCTCAACCACAAACTTTATTAGCACATTCCCACTTTTTGTGCCAAGGTCAGTAATAAAAAGATTAAATACGGTTGGTCCCAAAACCGATCACTGAGGAACTCCACTAGTAACCTCCCTCCAGCCTGACAGTTCACCTTTTAGTACAACCCGTTGTAGTCTCCCCTTTAACCAGTTCCTTATCCATCTTTCAATTTTCATATTGATCCCCATCTTTTCCAATTTAGCTAATAATTCCCCATGTGGAACCGTATCAAATGTCTTACTGAAATCAAGGTAAATTAGGTCCACTGCGATTGCTTTGTCTAAGAAATCTGTTACCTGGTCTCTCAGCTGGTACTGCTATCGCATCACCTAATGATAAGACTAGAAAACAAAAATCGATGCCTTGTATTTTATTTGTAGATGGCTTACTTATTGGATTGATCAGTGATCTTTTTGCCATTGCAAATCAAAAATTGATTAAAATGTTCTGGCTGCTAAGTGCACTGTGGAGATTTATGGCAATTGATAATAAAAGGGTGACGTTGTAATTTTGTAGGAAGAAGCCGAAACTTTTTGTTCCTTCTTGTCAAGTCTTCTGACCCATTGGACTTTGTCCTGTAAATGAACCCTAAAGATTAGTTTAAAATAAAACTGAATTTGCCTGAGTGCCTTTTTAAAAAACAACACACCATTTCTTTGTATGTCTGTACTACAGGTCACGCAACCATTTCCAACATACTGTCTATTTCTGCATAATATTTTTGGCCCATAGTTCCCAATGTAGAATCAAGATGGAAACATTAAAATGCAAGTTATTTTCACAATGCTATCAATGCAAAGAATTTGTCTGGCTGCCTGTTTTCCACATTCCAATATTTCCTGTCTTTGACAGCCCCACTGCTGTGCAAAGCACGGTGTATTTCAGCATTATCTTTTAACAACTTGACAGGTCCACCTATTTTACTGTGATTATTTTATACCAAATTGGAAGCATAATAGCTCCTTTTTGACATTTCAAATCACAGGATATGTAGCACTGCATAAGGCCTATGATTTATTATCAATATTTTGATGACACATTACAGCACAATACTTGTGCTGCTAGAAATGTTGCTTCCTTTTCTCTGCACTGCTCAGAAGTACAGCCAGGCAGTATAGCATCCTGAAGTTACTATCAACATGATCAACAAAAATAGAATTCTAAAGACCTGAATGTGACATCAGAAAACCAGCTGGGAATCACTGTTATGGGGACACAGCAACTTATAGGAGTATAGGCTTTTATAGGACAACTTTTTTCTTAGAGGAAGAGGTGGGCTGAATGTTGGAGGGGCTTTGCAGGTGTTTATTTAGAAACAGGAAGTCCTTTATAGTCCTCTCGTTCCCCCATTAACCATCCCTGTCCACCTGTTTATAGTTATGCTTTGATGTTTTATGTCAAAATTTGATTGTAAGCTCCTTGGATCTGGGATCTATCACTATATTTGTCTGTAAAGCACCATACACCCCCCTGTAGCTGTATAAATAACAAACCAGCTTCATAACATTATGCAAGACTGTTCAGTAAACGCTGTGAAATTCTGTGCCACACCAGAGCACATAGGGCCAGATTCTCAGATAATGTAACTCAGATTAGCTCTATTGCCTTCAACTGAGCTACATTGATTTATGTCAGCTAAGGATCTGGCCCAGAAAGCAGAGATAATCAGATATGCTATTGCTGGATACGCTAGTCAGGAGTGAGAGGCCAACATTTTCAAACTTGGGTACCTTACATCCATATTTAGGCACTTAAATAAATGGCACTGAAGTTAATGGAAACTGTGGAGGCTCAGCATCTCTGAAAAAATCAGGTCACTTATATCTGTATAGAGGCACCTAACAAGTACTTCTGGGCTGGAATGAGGCATAGGCACCATAGATCGATACCTAAGGTCCCAAATCCTAGAGTCATGTACTGAGGGTCACAATCTTAACTTATTTTTCTAAGTGTCTAGGCAAATACCTAGCAGAGGGATTGTAATTACTGCAGGATTCTGTTGCCACTCCTGCCTCTCCATGGGGAGCGGGGATCAGGGATCTCCATGCTGCTTCACACTGACATGCTAGTGGGCACAATGCAAAGGTGGGACTAGGAGGCTCAAAATCACGATTTGCCTTAATCTGATCCTGATAAGTATTTAGCTGCCCTTAGTTTTGATGACAATGACTAGACTGCAGCAGTGAAAGTTTAGGGCTCATAAAAGCAGAAAGTCATCCAGGGTGGGACCATCATACTACTAAATTCTCCAACCTTCACTGCCCCAACACCACCACCACCACCACACAAAAAACAGAAACAGATACGACTTGTGACGACACATGTAAGTTTCCTATCAATATCTGGAGTAATTCCTCTGCGTCACTGTGGAACAATAGCTAAACCAAACAGCCTTACAATGGGGGAGTTGGAGCTTAGCACTTTAGCCTACAACAGAACCAGGCCCATAAGCTTGTTGGCAAAACTCAAAGGATGATGGCAAAGTGACAATATATTATGCAGTGAGTTGTTTTGGGGGCACATTTGTATAATCCACAGGTTTTGCTATAAAAAAAGTTCAAATCCCCAAATAGATTTAACTGGAGTAAATGTTTCACTTTTTGGGTACCCCATTGTGTCTATGTACCATATTGTAGCAGACTTATATAAAAGAGTATGTGCTTTTTTGGGACCTCTGCCAGTTTTAAAAAGGCATACAGGGTGGATACAATTTGCAAAGGAAAACTTTTTTGGTGGGAGTCTTTTCGCAGGGGAAAAGTTCAGAGTCACAAAAGGGAATTAGATACCCAGCTCCCACTGAAAATCTCCCCCTCTATCTTCTGGCTTTTCATAAATTTACATTTCTATACACAGAGCACAGATATGGCAAATGGTTACAGGTATGTCAGGTATCGTTCGGGAGTTGTTTCCCAAGGATATTTGAAGTGGAGTGGGCAATAGCGTTTCTGAAATGTGGGTGGTTACCGAGCTAGGACCCTCATTCTTAAAAGGTGGCTAATAAATGCAAAGGACTGTGAAAATAAAGGCTATGTCTACAGTTGGAGCTAGGGGTGTGATTTCCTGCTCATGTAGACATACTTGTGGCTAGCTCAGAGCTGTAGCAAGGGCGGTGGCAAGAGGCGGCATGGACTAGCTGCCCAGAGTACATACTTACAGGGTTCAGGCAGGTTTGTACATGTGGTGGGCTGCCAGTCTCCATGCTACCATGGCTACACTTCTATTTTTTGCCCACTAGCTTAATGAGAGCTAGCATGAGTATGTCTCTGTGAGCTGGGAATCACACCCCTATTTCACAGTGTGGCTGTAGCCATCAGCATGAGTGATGATTCTTTAATAATAAACACCCCCGAGACTGCAATGACAAGGAAAACATTAATTGGCCAACACAAGTATCTTGAGGTATCACCTACATTTCAATCAGAAGAATTCACAATAAAACCTAGCCACAAATACTGTAACAAGAAATGAGCTATTAAATCATTTGAGCATCAGGCTCTGAAAGCTAAAAGCAGAAGATAAATGATGCATAAGGATTTTATGATCCATAAGATCAAAGGGTGCTGGTAAATCAGGGAAAACTAATTATAGATCATGGGATTTAGCAGAAGTAGGGTAGATAAACCCTTAACAGTTGTTTCTGTTGATCTGAATCAAACATATTTTATGATCACAAAGAAACAAAGGTAAAATTTTGGGGAGGACCACAACATAATTGAGCTACAGAAGGAGGTAACGGAACAGGGGGAGTGTTACCAAGAAGCTGTGAGTCTACGGATATAGCTTGCTCATCAGTTCTCACTACAGCCTGCCTAATAAAAAATATATTGGCAACATCAGAAATAAAAGAAAGAAGCTCTTGTAAAAAAGCCAGAAGGGATTGGATTGGACATAGATGCACTGTTGTAAGATTAATTAATTGACTTCAGAGATAATGCAATAGTATCAGAAAATAGAATAATGGAACACAGAGGCAAAAATGCAGAATCATAGATAAGAGAAATGCCACCCTCTACTAGTGTGAAAGATAATATCTCATGTAAACTAATCATCTTTAAAAGAAGATGGAAAAGCTATCAGGAGAAAAAGAATTCATCAACACCAGCTATGCCACCTGCTACTCTGAGTCGGGCGGATCTCAAACTAGGCATAACTCTAGAGGGAGTAACTTTGGTGGGAGAACCCCCTGGGACATCTGTGCTAGGTGCCACAGGAAGTGGAGCTGGCAGTTCATGAGGTGGTACTCTCTCCTTCTGAGTCGCAGCTAAGCCAAATTACCTTGGTGTAGGAGGTGCTATGCTTCAGATGAGACTCAAACCAGAGCTCCTGTAGAAAACGGGAGTGTTAACTGTATTGTCCTAGACACATTCTCATCTGGGTATTACACCCAATAGCTAGGGTGCTAGCCTGGGTTCAGTGCCCTGCTCCAGACTTGCTCTCTGACCTTGGGCAGGTTATTTACTCTCTGTGCCTCAGCTCTCCATCTGCAATATGCAGATAATGACACTTCCTTACCACAGAGTTTTATAACCACAAACACATTAAACCTGTGAGACAATCAGATACCATGGGAATTGGGCACATGTAAGAACCTCAGAGATAGATAAAGTACCCTCCTCCCCCAACATAATCTTAGTTCCAATTGGATAAAATATTCTTCCCTAAGTACTCTACAAAGTTATTCCATTTCATCTCAAAGGTGGGTCTAGCTATAGTTGTATACCAGACAAACATAGGCACAGAGGACAGAGGACTGAAAGGGCACTTCTAGGTCACTGAGTCCAATCCCTTTACATTGCAAGCAACTCAGTCAGATAATCCCAGTTGTAAACGTATAAAGTTCCATCTTAAAACTAGTTGTGTTGCTTGCCCCTCTCTGCTTGGGAGGCTGTTCTAGAACCTCACACCGTGGTGGTTAAAAATGTCCTTCTAGTTTCCAGCCCAAAATTTATTCAAACTATTCCAAGTTCTTTGGAATCCTTCAGGACAAAAGGTGATTTAGGAAAGATCTATTCTTACCAGTTCAGTCAAGTGAATATTAAAATGCCGCATTGTTGAAATTATACCACTTTGACCAAGCAAACTGTTTAATATTCAAAATTATGTCAAGAAAATATGAAGTGTATGAATTCGATATATTCAGGGTTTGTCGTCTAAAGCCATCATTGTGATCTCTTATTTGCGATGTATCATGGATGTTCTAAATAATTTGCGATATACCATGGATGTTGCAAAATAGTTTGTGCACTTTAAGGAACTGCATTTTAGAACGACAATAAATTATAGATAAATATAGCTTGTGTTCTAAAGCTTATTCTTTTCTGGAATGATAGCTGTCATCAGCAGACACTGAAGTACATTTTAAAGACATAAAAGAACATCTTCCAATTTTTCTTAGGGCATCTTCAGGAGCATAGATGGATGATATTGCTTCTGAGATCTATAACTCATTGCTTCTGCCATCCTACCATCCATCTTCTACGTACTTGTGCAGGGCATGTGGTCCAGGCTGCTAGATTACTGTTTGTCCTTTCAAATTTGTTGGGAAGTTTTCCTGGAGAATGTTAAAAGTTATGTACACAGTTACTGTGCAAAACCTCTACATTGTAATTGCAGTAACAACATATTCCACTACAATTATGCTTCGAATGATGCTTTAAAATTAATCTTTTCATTGTGCCTCCATCCATCTTGCTTACTTCTAAATACCTATAAGAAAAGTAGATTTGAAGGATTAGAATTTATTCATTTAGATACACAGAAACTCTTTAAAGGTGCCCTTGCAACATTTTGGGTGCCAAACCCTAAATTTAGATAAACAATATTAAGGACTGTTCTTACATAATTAAATATCCAGAGCCCTCCACCAGTCCTCAGCGCACTCCCATCTTCAAAAGCCTGGGGAAAGAGATGGACTGTATAGCATAACTGGAAAGTTAGCACATCTAGGTTCTAGTGGTCCAGGGGAGAGAGAGTTCCAAAGTTTACAGTGCCTCACAGAGAATGCCCTACCTCAAGTCCTCTTTGTTAAGAGCGAGAGCACATACTGTCTTGAGTGGACCAGGGAATTGAAAGGTAAGAAAAGAAAAAGGTCGCTGAAAGACGACAATCTGAAAAGTTTAATGTAAACTTTGTAGGCTAGGTCGGCTAGGCAAAGTACAGCATTCGGAGCTACAGTTAGCTAGTGATTCTACCAGTGAAAGCTTTACAGGAAACACTGTTCAACCTCTATGTCTGTTGCCACTGAACTCTCCTATGAAAGAAGATCATCCATTTACTCTATGGGGATGTCTACCCAGCAAAGAAAAACCCGCGGCTCACCCCCGCCATCCGATTCAGGCTCGCAAGGCTCAGGCTGTTTCATTGCTGTGTAGACTTCCGGGCTCGGGGTACAGTCTCAGCTCTGGGACCCTCCCACCTCACATTGCTGGGTAGACTTCCAGTCTCTAGGAACAATGCAACAGCCCCGCAGCTTGAGCCCTATGAGCCCGAGTTGGCTGGCATGGGCCATCTATGGGATTTTCTTTGCTGTGTAGACATACCCTGTGATATTTCAAACTGTTCTGTGAATCAACACACTATTCTATAACACCATTTATCCAAAACAAGAGGGTAAACAGGATCTGAGGAGCAAGTGAACACCACTCTAAGGGAGGAAACCATGACTTGGTTGAAAGGGAGTGCAGCTGACTCTACTTCACTAAGCCAACAGAATTACTGCTGCCATTTCTGGTTACTCCTACAGGCTGTCCCTTACATGTAGGATATGCCTATGCTGCAATCACAGGGTGTGACTGCAGCTCGAGCAGACATACGTGAGGTAGCTTTAATCTAGCTAGCCTGGGTCCCTGAAGAGCAGCTGTGGCAGCACACATTTCAGCCCCAAGAGTAATTATGGAGGGTTGTGGGTTCAATCTTTATTGTTCAGTGCCAGAGGATGTTCTGGGTGCGTGTGCATATATAGTAGTGTGGCCGCACACTAGAAATATGCCCATGGTCGAAACCCACAGAATATTTCTTTTGTCATGTCTTTTGTTTTTCTAGATATTTTTATTGGTTTGAACCAAAACTGAAAAAAAAAGGAGTTTGGACATGTTGAATCACATTTCATTTCAACGTGTCAATTCAATTTGACATTTCCAAAACGGTTTGTTTTGATTTTTGCTAAACAAACCATTTCGACATTTCAAAAAATTTTTATCAGGTTTTTTCAATCGAAATTATTCACCCAATTTGATCCAAATTCACAAATAGTTTTGGAGCCCAACAAAATGCATTTTGCAGCAAATTTACTCCTTGCAAAAAAATATTTTGCCCAGCTCTACCCTTGTGGAGAACACATTTCAGAGAACCATAGTTACTGTCCTCACTACTTTGATTCCACTCTTGGTGACTACCAAACACTTGCTTGTTTGCTTGGAAGTGGATATTAGGAATCCTGCTTGAACAATTACTTTGGTAGGACAGTCCTACCAAAATGGGCACCAAATCTAGAACCCTCTGTCAGGAAGTAGGTCGTAGGGTGTGGATCAAGATCCACAGGCCTGCTTTACAGTTACAAGAGATAGGGATGTTTTTCAAATAGGCAGCAGAGGCTGCCTGGGCTCTAGTGGAATGATCTCTAATGCACGTAGAGGGATATAACTTGGCTAGCTCATAACACATTCTTACATAGGCAGAGACCCGCTTTAATAGCCTCTGTGAGGAGCTTGCTTGACCCTTAGGCCTACCAGTAAAGGCCACAAATAGTCTGAGCACGTTCCGGAATGATTTTGTCCTGTTGATGTAGTAAGAGCACAGTCTTTTTACCTCAACTATAATGGACACTGCTGGCCAAGAAACATCCACTCTAACGTGTGTGGGGTGTAAGTGTACCAAGAGATAATCCATGTGGACAATCAATCACTCAAAGGAGGCGGTACAGCTGCCATCTTGGAACAATTCCTTCTCAGGAGGGTCCTAGGGCTTTTATAATATGCCCTCTTTGGTTTTTTTGTTTTGTTTTTTAAATCAGCCTCTTGTTTATACACAAATGTTGATGTTTTTTAAATTGGCTGGAAGCAGCCACTCTCACAAGTGTAGCTGCTAAAGCTTGACAGCTGGCTGATCTGTCTGGAAGGGTTTAAAAACTTTAAAAAAATAATAAAGTACATTTGAATATGTCCCCTTCTAATGCACAGTATTAGAAACCAAACACTGGTTTGAAAACGAACGTCTTAAAAAGTGTTTAAACATAGCTATCTGTAGACCAGTAACTGCTCCTAAGTATTTTGGATCACTCTAACTTTCAGGAACTGCAGCTGCTGCATTGTGTGGAGTCACTGTTTGATAGATTTCATTGCTCCCACCTGACCCTTCATAATCTGGTTCAGTCCCAAAGGGAATGCTTCTTTTTTTAATTTAGTATTTATACTCTGGCAATGCCCAGAGATCCCAATCAGAATAAAGGCTCAATTGTTCTGGGCACTGTTCACACACATCCTAAAACACAGTTCCTACCTTGAAGAGCTGCAATCTAAACTTAGATATTTAAGGTCTGATGGAATTCTAGTTGTCCCATAAAAACTTTTCAAAACAAAAATTCAGTCAAATGCACAGTACAGAGCTCCACTCTCTCTCTCAACTCCAGCATTCTACATGCTCAAAATCCCTTTGATGCCAATAATATGGTAGGAAGAACAGAATATTAGAGTCAAATGGGGAGCGGAAATGATTGTTTGTCCTCAAATCCTTATGATCTGGAAGGAGAAGGAGAGATGTGGGACTGTGCTCTTACTTGGAGCTGGGCTCGTCTCAGGACTATAGCTCTCCTTTTTACGTGGGACTTCTACTCCAAAAAGGGAGAAAGAGTTACAGGACCAAGATACCTTATGAGAGGGCCTTTCCTTCTTACACTGGATTGTTTTGTTCTACCATTGATTCTCATTCTGCTCCACTAAGTAACTTCTGACTCACAGAGCTGCCTGCCAATCAGCAACAGGATGCAGTATGTTAGAGGAGCAGAGAGCCATTTGGCACAATACCACAACTGAACTTAGCGTCTCACACACCAGCAGGACTACATCCATACCACGCAGGAAATTATGTTAAACTTAAGTATAATTCACGATGAGTAACGCATCAGATGAATGTAACCATTTTCTGCTATGCAATATTTGCAAGCAGATCAGTTTCCTCAGATTTATTCATACGTATTCATCTCATTTTTCTGGCTGGCCAACAAGAATTCTCATTGATTATTCAGTGTTAGAGCTATGGTGGGTGAGTTATGACGGGCCAGAAAAAGTCTGTTATTGTCCTTCATTGAATGAGCATGCAAATGAATTTTCATGCATGTGAATTTGAAATAAACTTTTTCCATGCCAGTAAAATCTGATTGCTTGGAAAATTCACAGAAAAGGGGCATGAACACAGGTGAAAAAAATATAAAAAAAAAAATCAATAAGTATTTGCAGGAATTTGCGGGCATCATTTCCCCAAATTATATTACATATATATATCACACACACAGAGCTATATATCATATACACATAGATAGTGTATACAGTATAAGTACCCTCTAGAGCATGTACTCATTTACTTAAGTGGTTTCAAAGGAGGAAGTAAATAGGATCTTCAGTTACAGAACAATGTGGTACACTTTGTGCCACAGAGATACCTACACCTACAGTGCTCTCTGTCAATAGTAATGAGAAATGGAAATGGAATACATTTAACTCCATTATCATTAAAGATTTAAGATTATTGCAATAATCTTCCACTTCTCCTTGGCTTTATGGAACCCAGCCAAGCTGATGATATATTGCTATGTATTTCATTCATTCTTGCTGATGAATGGCATACCGTATGTAGACAATGCTGATGTCCAGCCCCATAGAGAATTACATAAAAAGAGAAGATAAGCAGCTGCAGATGATGAAGAGCCAATTAACAGAAACCCCCTAGCTTAACCACATATTTTATATGGCAGGTGCTTTGCAATTGAATGAACCAGTATTTCTAAAATCCAGAAAAATGTTGAGGAACTGACTTTCTAAAAATGAATCTTAAACAGTTGCCTTTAAGATTTAATCCCCTCCTTGAGCTCCAGACAAAAAAACAGTAGCTCCTTGACCTGAGTTCCATTATTTCTGGGTCACACTGAGTCCATAAAGTATTTTTGGCCTCTGCAATTGCTGCTCTTGCCTCAGTTCTCACAGAAGAGCTTTGAACAGATCAGGCAGCACCACAGGTTTCACTAATATTTGTTAGTAGTAGGCTCAGGTGAGTGGTGATGTAACAGAGCTCACATCTTCCCCTTCACGAACTAAGCATTAAGAGGCGATCCTCAGCCAGTGTAAATGGTGCCCAAGGTCTTACAGTCACACAGTGAAAGAGAACACATGTCTCCTGAGTCCCAATCCAGTGCTTTTTCCACACTGCCTCATCTGAAGATATTTTCTGGTGATTCCTTGACTGGAAGTCTCATTGAAAATTTAAGTGAAGGAATTGGAGCCAATACTTGGATAATATCTGAACTTTAGTGCAGTAAAAACAGCTACATCAGGTACTACAAACAGATAACCACTGTATCAAGGTATAAAGGCACAGCTAATCTCAAACGCCTCAGCTGTTTGCCATTCAAAATTGAAAGGGGTTTTAACACAGCCCCACCACCAAGACTTACTCCAATAGCCAGGCTGCAAGAAGACATTGCAGCAAATTGATAGACAGTTACCTATTTTCTTGGAGCAACTATTGCAAATACTGTTTTGTTTTTTTAATTTCCATCTGTTCTTGAGACAAGTGAATTTATGCATGTTCAAGCACCATCTGTGACAAACTCCATTTCAACATTCTTCACTCCCCCCAATGCAATATGCAGGAAGACGTGATGCTACATGGAAAGCAGCAAATTGTTGTATTGTCTAGGACCCTATCCTTTGTTTTGTTCTGTTAACTACATATTCAGGCATACTAAAATATTTGTAGATCTGGATAAATTTTGAAGGCTGCTGCTATTTGACTAGATTTCCATACAATGGCTCTATTTTAGGCTTTATATTTGCTTTCTGATGTGATAGGTGGTGATGCCAGATGAAATTAACTGCATTTTCATTTATGTTTTAATTATTGCAGTGTCATAACACCTTATCATATTACATTACTTTGTCATACAATAGGCTGCCAATATGCCCTGGCAAATAATTGTCCATCAGTGAGGCAGTGAAGCAATTCAATGCATTACATATGGGTTCTTAGACCCATGCGGCATCCAAAACATCTGCATTTTGTTTTAGAGGACACAAGCTTAAAGTTGAAACCAAAAAACAACTGTTCTCCTTGCAAGGGCTCAGTGAATTGGTTCCGATCCATACCACAATGAAGTCAATGGAATTCTTTCACACAGAAAGGCAGCAGGATATAGTGGATTGATCAAGTAGCTCCTGTGTTCTAAGCCTCCTTGTGTCATTATGACTCTCTGGGTGACCTTCAACAAGACAACCTCCCCGGGTCCCAGTTTGCTCCTTCTGTAAGATAGGTATTACCATCCTCCATAATCTACTGTTAGAATTAATTCTTTAGTGGTTTGTGGAGTGCTCTGCAGATGTATATTGTATGAAAGTGCTCAATTAACATTTCTGATTTTCATTTACAAGCATTTGGGGGATTGGCTGAGACCATGCACAGAAGTACTGAAATTCCATGAGAAATTCTATTCCTTGTTCCTCTATTCTATTCAGTATCTTCAGCCCATCTGGACTGGAAAATTATTAGAAATATCTTGAGAAAGTCTGTTAAAGTTTCCAACCTGATTTTGAGACCAAAGAGATTTAGGTAAGTGCATCTAAACTTCTGGATACATACAACATTTGAATGTAAGGATGCATAGCTCAAATGAACTTGAGGTTCATCCATCAATGTAAGAAACTAGCTTATACATCTCTACTTGTGCCAAGCAAGATGCATTCCTCTACTAAAGAAGCAACAAGGGATATTTTGAATTAAACCAATTACCTGTATTTTATTTGTTTTTAAAAACAAAAACAAACAAAAAGCTAAAGTCAACCTACCCAGGGAATCAGAGTAGCAGCCGTGTTAGTCTGTATCCGCAAAAAGAACAGGAGTACTTGTGGCACCTTAGAGACTAACAAATTTATTAGAGCATAAGCTTTCGTGGGCTACAACCCACTTGAAGTGGGTTGTAGCCCACGAAAGCTTATGCTCTAATAAATTTGTTAGTCTCTAAGGTGCCACAAGTACTCCTGTTCTTTTTACCCAGGGAATGGTCGTGAAGTTCTGACTAACTCTTCCTTTGGGTTACTTCAGAGGAAGACATGGATAAGGAAACAGCAGGCACACTGATTTTCTATAAGGCCAGGTCCACACAAGAAAAGTTATACCAGTATAATGGTGTCAAAGTGTTTGCAGTGTGGGTCTCAGGATATGAGGGAGACAAGGACCAAAATATGTTTGTGAAAGAGAGAAGTTTTCCTCAAAGGAAACCTGTACAACACCACCTTCAAAAGACAAGCCTGGAAGCTTAATTCATAACTCTGTTAGACAGCAAAAATCATGGACTCAAGAGAGACTCTGGCTTTATGTCTCATTACAATAATCTGTAAACCACTAACTCTCCTTTGTCCTATTACTGCAGAGGTGTTAATTGCCCACTTCGTTTTTAGTAGTTTCTTGCAACATGTGTTAACTCCTTATGCTTAACAATCTTTTCCACCTTGTATTTAGCTGTTAAACTCTGAGTAGCTACCTTTCTTAGACCAAAGAAGAGCTCTGCGGAGCTGAAAAGCTAGTCTCTTTCACAAACAGAAACTTGGTCTAATAAAAGATATTATCTTGCCCACCTTGTCTCTGTTAATTAGAGTGTGATTTTTTTTTATCCGTATGTATTTATACTGGTATAAGCCCTAGTGTGAATGGATTTATACTGGTATAAGGGTATGTCTACACTACGAAATTAGGTTGAATTTATAGAAGCCGGTTTTATAGAAATCGGTTGTATACAGCCAATTGTGTGTGTCCCCACATAAAATGCTCTAAGTGCTCTAGTCGGCGGACCGCGTCCACAGTACCGAGGCTAGCGTCGACTTCCGGAGCATTGCACTATGGGTAGCTATCCCACAGTTCCCGCAGTCTCCGCCACCCATTGGAATTCTGGGTTGAGATCCCAATGCCTGAATGATGCAAAACAGTGTCGCGGGGGGTTCTGGGTACATGTCGTCAGGCCCCTCCCACTCCGTCAGAGCAACGGCAGACAATAGATTCGCGCCTTTTTACCTGGGTTACCTGTGCAGACAACATACCACGGCAAGCATGGAGCCCGCTCAGCTCAGCTCACCGTCACCATATGTCATCTGGGTGCCGGCAGACGTGGGACTGCATTGCTACACAGCAGCAGCAGCAAACTGCCTTTTGGCGGTAGACGGTGCAGCATGATTGGTAGCCATGGGGCTGGCAGCCGTAGGGCTGCATTTCACCAGCCCCTTGCCTTTTGGTAGAAGATGGTATATTATGACTGGTATCCGTCGTCATCGTACTGCAGTGGCTGTCAATCATGGGCACCTGGGCAGACATGCTCAGTCCTATCGAACTGTCTTGATGATGATGGCTATCAGTCGTAGTATGCTATTTTCTGCCAATCGCCCAGTATTTTCTGCTAAGCACCCAGAAGAGGGCGATCTGGGTGCTGGCAGACGTGGGGCTGGCAGATGTGGGGCTGCATTGCTACACAGCAGCAGCCCCTTGCCTTTTGCTAGAAGATGGTATATTACGACTGGTATCCATCGTCATCATACTGCAGTGGCTATCAGTCATACTGCACCATCGGCTGCCAGCTGAAGATGTAAAAAATAGATTTGTTCTGTATTCATTAGCTTCCCCCTCCCTCCGTGAAATCAACGGCCTGCTAAACCCAGGGTTTTGAGTTCAGTCTTTGGGGAGGGGGCATTCTGTGTGACAGTTGTTTGTGTTTCTCCCTGATGCACAGCCACCTTTGTTGATTTTAATTCCCTGTACCTGTACGCCATGTCGTCACTCGCCCCTCCCTCCCTCCCTTCCTCCTTCCCCTGGTCCAGTCAGATACTAGTTTCGCGCCTTTTTTCAGACCAGGCGCCATAGCTAGCACTGGGATCATGGAGCCCGCTCAGATCACTGCGGCAATTATGAGCACTATGAACACCACGCGCATTGTCCTGGAGTATATGCAGAGCCAGGACATGCCAAAGCAAAACCAGGACCAGCCGAGGAGGCGATTGCAGCGCGGGGACGAGAGTGATGAGGAAATTGACATGGACATAGACCTCTCACAAGGCACAGGCCCCAGCAATGTGGAAATCATGGTGTTCCTGGGGCAGGTTCATGCCGTGGAACGCCGATTCTGGGCCCGGGAAACAAGCACAGACTGGTGGGACCGCATCGTGCTGCAGGTGTGGGACGATTCCCAGTGGCTGCGAAACTTTCGCATGCATAAGGGCACTTTCATGGAACTTTGTGACTTGCTTTCCCCTGCCCTGAAGCGCCAGAATACCAGGATGAGAGCAGCCCTCACAGTTGAGAAGCGAGTGGCGATAGCCCTGTGGAAGCTTGCAACGCCAGACAGCTACCGGTCAGTGAGGAATCAATTTGGAGTGGGCAAATCTACTGTGGGGACTGCTGTGATCCAAGTTGCCAGGGCAATGAAAGACCTGGTGATATCAAGGGTAGTGACTCTAGGAAACGTGCAGGCCATAGTGGATGGCTTTGCTGCAATGGGATTCCCAAACTGTGGTGGGGCCATAGACGGAACCCATATCCCTATCTTGGCACTGGAGCACCAAGCCACCGAGTACATAAACCGCAACGGGTAATTTTCAATGCTGCTGCAAGCCCTGGTGGATCACAAGGGACGTTTCACCAACATCAATGTGGGATGGCCGGGAAAGGTACATGATGCTCGCGTCTTCAGGCACTCTGCTCTGTTTCGAAAGCTGGAGGAAGGGACTTTCTTCCCGGACCAGAAAATAACCGTTGGGGATGTTGAAATGCCTATCATGATCCTTGGGGACCCAGCCTACCCCTTAATGCCATGGCTCATGAAGCCATACACAGGCAGCCTGGACAGGAGTCAGGACCTGTTCAACTACAGGCTGAGCAAGTGCCGAATGGTGGTGGAATGTGCATTTGGACGTTTAAAAGCGCGCTGGCGCAGCTTACTGACTCGCTCAGACCTTAGCGAAAAGAATATCCCCATTGTTATTGCTGCTTGCTGTGCGCTCCACAATATCTGTGAGAGTAAGGGGGAGACATTTATGGCGGGGTGGGAGGTTGAGGCAAATCGCCTGGCCGCTGATTACGCGCAGCCAGACACCAGGGCGGTTAGAGGAGCACAGCAGGGCACGGTGCGCATCAGAGAAGCTTTGAAAACGAGTTTTGTGACTGGCCAGGCTACAGTGTGAAACTTCTGTTTGTTTCTCCTTGATGAACCCTCCGCCCCCCCCCCCCCCGGTTCACTCTACTTCCCTGTAAGCCAACCACCCTCCCCTCCCCCCTTCGAGCACCGCTTGCAGAGGCAATAAAGTCATTGTTACTTCACATTCATGCATTCTTTATTAATTCATCACACAACTAGGGGGATAATTGCAAAGGTAGCCCGGGATGGGTGGGGGAGGAGGGAAGGAAAAGGACACACTGCAGTTTAAAACTTTAATTCTTATTGAAGGCCAGCCTTCTGATGCTAGGGCAATCATCTGGGGTGGAGTGACTGGGTGGCCGGAGGCCCCCCCACCGTGTTCTTGGGCGTCTGGGTGAGGAGGCTATGGAACTTGGGGAGGAGGGCTGTTGGTTACACAGGGGCTGTAGCGGCGGTCTCTGCTCCTGCTGCCTTTCCTGCAGCTCAACCATACGCTGGAGCATATCAGTCTGATGCTCCAGCAGCCGGAGCATCGACTCTTGCCTTCTGTCTGCAAGCTGACGCCACCTATCATCTTCAGCCCGCAACTTGCTCTGTTCATCCCGCGATTCAGCACGCCACCTCTCCTCTCATTCATATTGTGCTTTTCTGTAATCAGTCATTGACTGCCTCCACGCATTCTGCTGTGCTCTGTCAGCGTGGGAGGACATCTGGAGCTCTGTGAACATGTCATCCCACGTCCTCCGTTTTCTCTTTCTAATCTTCACTAGCCTCTGTGAAGGAGAAACATTTGCAGCTGGTGGAGGAGAAGGGAGAGGTGGTTAAAAAAAGACACATTTTAGAGAAAAATGGGTACACTCTTTCACGTTAAATTTTGCTGTTCACATTACACAGCACATGTGCTTTCATTACAAGGTCGCATTTTTCCTCTTATATTGAGGGCCTGCCGGTTTGGTGGGAGAGATCACTCACACAGTGCCAGGCCACAGATTTCGGCTTGCAGGCAGCCATGGTAAGCCACAGTCTTTTGGCTTTTTTATCCTTCTTAACATGTGGGAATGGTTTCAAACAGTAGCGCTCTCATTTCCCATACCAAGCACCCGTTGGGTTGGCCATTTAAAATGGGTTTGCAATGTAAAAGGAGGGGCTGCGGTTTCAGGGTTAACATGCAGCACAAACCCAACTAACTCCCCTCCCCCCCCCCCAATTCTCTGGGATGATCACTTCACCCCTCCCCCCCACCGCGTGGCTAACAGCGGGGAATATTTCTGTTCAGCAGAGCAGGAACGGGCACCTCTGAATGTCCCCTTAATAAAATTGCCCCATTTCAACCAGGTGACCGTGAATGATATCACTCTCCTGAGGATAACAAAGAGCGATAAGGAATGGATGTTGTCTGCATGCCAGCAAACACTGGGACCATACGCTGCCATGCTTTGTTATGCAATGATTCCAGACTACGTGCTACTGGCCTGGCGTGGTAAAGTGTCCTACCATGGCGGACGGGATAAAGCAGCCCTCCCCAGAAACCTTTTGCAAAGGCTTTGGGAGTACATCCAGGAGAGTTTTCTGGAGATGTCCCTGGAGGATTTCCGCTCCATCCCCATACACGTTAACAGACTTTTCCAGTAGCTGTACTAGCCGCGATTGCCAGGGCAAATTAATCATTAATCATTAAACACGCTTGCTTTTAAACCATGTGTAATATTTACAAAGGTACACTCACCAGAGGTCCCCTGTGTGCCCTCAGGGGATGGGAGCACGCCTTGGGTGAGTTCGGGGGTTACTGGTTCCAGGTCCAGGGTGATAAACATATCCTGGCTGTTGGGGAAACCGGTTTCTCCGCTTCCTTGCTGCTGTGAGCCATCTACATTATCTCCATCCTCATCTTCCTCGTACCCCGAACCCGCTTCCCTGTGTGTTTCTCCAGTGAGGGAGTCATAGCACAGGGTTGGGGTAGTGGTGGCTGCACCCCCTAGAATGGCATGCAGCTCCGCGTAGAAGCGGCATGTTTGCGGCTCTGCCCCGGACCTTCCGTTTGCTTCTCTGGCTTTGTGGTAGGCTTGCCTTAGCTCCTTAATTTTTACGCGGCACTGCTGTGCGTCCCTGTTATGGCCTCTGTCCTTCATGGCCTTGGAGACCTTTTCTAATATTTTGCCATTTCGTTTACTGCTTCGGAGTTCAGCTAGCACTGATTCATCTCCCCATATGGCGAGCAGATCCCGTACCTCCCGTTCTGTCCATGCTGGAGCTCTTTTGCGATCCTGGGACTCCATCACGGTTACCTGTGCTGATGAGCTCTGCGTGGTCACCTGTGCTCTCCACGCTGAGCAAACAGGAAATGAAATTCAAACGTTCGCGGGGCTTTTCCTGTCTACCTGGCCAGTGCATCTGAGTTGAGAATGCTGTCCAGAGCGGTCACAATGAAGCACTGTGGGATAGCTCCCGGAGGCCAATAACGTCGAATTCCGTCCACACTACCCCAATTCCGACCCCCTAAGGCCGATTTTATCGCTAATCCCCTTGTCGGAGGTGGAGTAAAGAAACCGGTTTAAAGGGCCCTTTAAGTCGAAAGAAAGGGCTTTGTCGTGTGAACGTGTCCAGGCTTAATTCGACTTAACGCTGCTAAAGTTGACCTAAACACGTAGTGTAGACCAGGCCTAATAGGTCCCTTATACTGGTTTAGCTTATTTCTATTCCTAAACTGGAGTAAACTATACTTGTGTAAATACTTTCATATAGGTATAACTGTGTTCACAGTGTGTGTGTGCGCGCGTGTGCGTGCGTGTGTGCAGCAAAACTTTCTCATACAGACAAGCCCTTCGTTTTACTGAAAGCTGCTGTAGATAACCTCACCATTCTTAGCTCCCAGGAGGTTGGAGGCACCATAGTCCAATGTTTCATATGCGCATATGGGAATCCCAAACTTTTGGATATTTTATTCATGTTCCTTGGGCACTCTCACTGTTAAAATTTGAGGTTATGTTTCTGGATCTGTCCTTCAATAGTTATTATTACTCTACTTCAAGCAGTGTTTTCAGAACAGCCAATAGTTTCAGAACTATTTGGCTAAGGCCATGTCTACACTACCACTTAAGTCAGCAAAACGTATCTCACTCAGAGGTGTGAAACCCCCACCCCCAAGTGATGGAAGCGGTAGTGTGCCCAGCGCTATAGCAGCGGGACAGCTTCTCCTGCTGACATACCTACTGCCATTGGTTGAAGGTGGTTTAGTTACCTTGATGGGAGACCTCTCTTCTGTCGGCACAGAGCAGCTACACGAGAGATCTTACAGCAGCGCAGCTGCATTGGTACAGCTGTACTGCTGTAAGGGCGCTAGTGTGGGCATAGCTGAAATAAACTCCTGCTCTTCTCTCTCTAATTGTTATTATTAGAAGATTGGACTGACATTGTGATCATAAATGGTGTTCACGTAATCATGTTTCCTCAACACCTGGAAACAAACAGTTTGCAAGCATGAGTGGGTACATATTAAGGTTCTCAATTAGCCAGCACTCCAACATATTCAAGAGCAAACTAATTTTCCCCATAGACAGAAACGGTGAGTGCATTTACTTGTGCCAATAGACTAAGCACATTCACTGTAGCACTGCTAAAGTAATACTGCCAAGTTTCCAACTCATCTTTAAACATCATGCAGGGAGATGAAACTACTTGTTTTTCTTAGAATACAATCTGCATATCAAACACACAGACACAAGCCATAGATTGCAACAAAACAAACCACTACTGAAGAAAATGCTGATTTAATAAGAACATAAAACTATTATAGGGTCCAATTCCAAAGTCTTTAGTCAGGGTTAACAGACCTTTTGCCAGACTAGAGGTAGCAGAATGAGGCCCATAATACAGACCACCCCCAATGCCAGATATAAGGGGGCAGAATTTCTTTGATGGGGGAAATGTCCTCTCTGTACTGTAATTAGAGCTGTATGGATTTTTTGGTTTGCTGGCAATTTAAAAAAAAAATGGAGGTCAAACCAAAAACAATTTTTTTTGTTTTTTTAGATTTTCAAGACATCAAAAAGTCAAAAGAAATTTCGTTTTGGGTCAAATAAAACATTTAGTTCAATCTGAAACAAAGTTTTGTTTCAATTTTGAGCATTTAAACTTAATTTAAAAAAAAAAAAAAAGCAAATTTCAAAATGAGACATTGTTTCAAACCAAAAGATGGAAATGTTTATTTTGGAAATGTCAAAATGAAACATTTGAACATTTTCAGAATTTTTTTGAGGGGGTTTCTTCCAACGTGTGCAATTGGGCCAACAAGACATGAATTTGTGAAATATTTTGGTGTTGTGAATCTGCGTTTTTCATCAAAAAAAGTTTCAGATAGAAAAATTCAGCTAGCTCTAGTTGTAATACATTGCATCTAACTCTACTCCCATTGCAGTGAGAGACTTACCATTATCTTCAATGGGACCAGATTTAGGTCAACAAGGAATGCTTTAGAAAA
This sequence comes from Emys orbicularis, assembly GCF_028017835.1. Classification (NCBI taxonomy): domain Eukaryota; kingdom Metazoa; phylum Chordata; order Testudines; family Emydidae; genus Emys; species Emys orbicularis. The sequence goes on from NC_088696.1 coordinate 23,724,121, forward strand.
TACCACTAACAACATGACGAGACTAACCCATTCCTGTTTTCTTGCAATTCAGCCTAGTGCACAGAGTCAATACAAAGTCTATGAGAAACATAAATCTCAGATAAGATCTATTTTGAGGACTGAAGAGGTGCATAACACAGCGCAAGAAAGACAGTAGGTAATGGATGTAGTTTCATTAGGCTGCACCTAATGAAACTACATATCTGGGAGCACCCAGCAACAAATTGTACAGTGCTGGTCATCATCATATCTTTATAATCCCCAACCAGGTGTCAGTCATCCTGTTGCTGAGACCTTGCTGCTCTCCCCTTGTATGAAGTCAACAAAGGCTATAGAAAGAGGAGGATCAGTGTCTTGCTGTTGCAGATGTAGATACCCAAACCCCTTCCTTAGGTCCCCTAAGGGAGGCTTTCCTTTTATATCCTTTCCCAATTCATTTTATCCAATACTTGTATCCCTTCCATAGCAAGTGCTAAATGAACATCATCCTTAGATAATATGTTGCACAAGAGAATAAACTGGAGTTCTATTCTACAGAGCTGCAACTAGTTGCCAGTTAGAATTTCCAACAGCCTAGTAAATAAACATGTCTGAAAATTCTCAAAATCTCGGTCATTAATCTCTTCAACTTTGAATTGGTGAATATTTTAAACTGTTTATGATGAATCTTATAGAAAAGGCAGGCAATAGATATCTATGAAATCCTTATATATGTTATTTTAGAAGTAGATGATTTATTCAAGAGACCAGAATAGCTCTTTTATAGAGTGGGTCTGGTTAAATCAGCTGCATATTTAGGATTGCGCTTTATATAATGACATTTTTATTGAAGTTAGTGAGAAATATACACTGCATGGACAAGAGCTGTTTTTCACAAAACATCCTCAGTCATTTTAAACTTGCCATTTTTGTCAAATTACCAAAAAAGAGATTAGACCATATTTTGGGCTAATAGCTTGTAAAATATATATTTTTAATTGAAGCTGATCTTGAAATAGATGTGTGGAAATATTAAGCCAAGATTTAGCCCAGAGCAAATTTTTACAGCAGTTTATAATGAAAATGCTGATGGCCCCCTTTGATAAAATGTTGCCAAGAGATGCTGTTAAACATACAGCCTGTATTAGAAATCCAGAAGAGGCAAAGTAATTAGTCCTCATTAAAGTCTAATTGCTTGCAAAATGTTTTATATATTAAACTGGTTTCTGAATTATAGCACTGAAGAGATGCAATCTTAAAACCCAGGACTATTTATAAAATCTCTTGCAAAGAGAGACTTTTGATTTAAACCCCCCCCCCCCCACACACACACACCTTCCCTGACATCTTCCACTCACTTGGGCTGAGACTATGGGCCATATTCCACATGGAGTAGACAAATGTAACTGAAATAGAGCAGGTCTCTGAATCAAATTTTGTGCTTACAAACAGTGGTGTAAGTTACACATCAGATGTCAGGTAGTCTGAAAACAGATGCATGGGCTTGTCCCAACTCACACTAAAGTCAATGGAACTCGGATCAGACCCTTGGGTAAGCAGTTAAGCATAATTTGCACCAATTTGGCATTAGGGGGCCTGATTCTGTTGCCCTGCAGGAGCTCAAACTGGATGATTTAATGGTCTTTTCTGACCTTAAAAATCTATGAAACATTCCTTGGCCAAACTCCCACCCAGGTGAAAATGGGTACAACTCCCATTAATCTGAGCAGAAGTTATATTTCTTATGACGGGGCTGAATTAAAACACCAAAGAATATCCAACAGGTGTAAGACAAATAGGTGCAAGTTGCACTGCTGTCCCACTTTCATAGAAGATGTTTAGAAAATGAATGCAACATATAAAATGTATGCCATTAGTATCACCACTGAATTTGACTGTTTCTGTGACAAATTTCTGCCCCAAATGATTTATTTTCAGGATTTATAAACTGAAAACAAGAGGCTATGATAATGCTGACAAATCTTACTAGTGTAACGGCACAATGAGACATTCCATGCTATAAGCTTATGCCAATTAAATGTTTAAGTGGAGAACTTAGGCAGAGGTGCAATGGAGTTTAAACCATCAACTTTAATTCTAGCCCTTTGTATGCAATAAAATATCTGCTTTCTTTATATGAATGCATATTTGCCTATGTAATCAATACACGTTATTATGCCATTTTATACACACATATGGACCACTATGTACAACACTTCAATACCAACATTACATTCACACTGAAAAATGAGAATTTTGTTTTTCTAAACAGAGAGAAAAAGAATGAACACTAATGAAAAATCTTGCAGTTTCTGTACATACATGTACTGTGTTACAGCTGTACTGAAAAAGGGAATGGGAATTAACTACGGACGCAAATATTGATAGAGATGTACAGAGCATTGCAGAGTTAATACCAAGTTTACATCTAATGAAGTTTCTGTGTAGGGCTAGGCAGGAAACAATGTTTCCAATTTGTGAACATATTTGCGGGAGGGGGGGGTTGGAATTTTTTATTCCAATGCAAAACAAAGCAAAGACATTGCAAAATATTTTTCATGAAAAAACAGGGGGAGGGAGGGAAACACCCATCCCAGCATAGCCAGTAGCCCAGTGGGTAGGGCACTCACCAGGCCTGCGGAGATTGAGATTCAAGTCCCAGCTCTGCCTGATTTGGAGCAGGGACTGTTGAATCCTGGACTGTCACATTGCAGGTGAGTGCACAATCCACTAGGCTACAAAGTCAGTCTCTTTCTCTCTGGCGCTGAATAGCTATTTATACAAAGTGGAGCAGCTTCTACAGGAGAGATTGAGAGACCATGTGTTAGGTTTCCAAGAAGAACAAACAAACAAACACAAAAAAACCCCAAAACAGTACCACCAAGTTTTTGGTTCACAGGAAATTTCAATTTTTGGCCAGCCTCCATTACCTGTCACGCTCTTCATGAGGTAACTAAGTACCATTATGCCTTCGGGGAACTGAAGCACAGAGACACTATGTGGCTTGACCAGAGTAACACAAGCTACCTGTGGCACAGGAAGAACTGACCCTGGGTACCCCATGGATCAGGCTAGCGCTGTAACCAGTGGACTCTCCTTCCTCTCACCATCTACCCTCCTGAACGTTTGTTTTTATAGGACTATCTTAGGAAAAAACCTATAGGAAAGCTTTGCTTTTTCCCCCAACATTTGAATTCAGGTGAAAGTGTCATGATTTTGACATCATCAGTATTTTGAATTGCTAGATATAAGCAGAAACACAACACAAACTCTAAAGTGGTTTCATTCAGAGGAATAAGGGTGCTAATTAGCAAATCTAACACTTGTTTTTTTAATGTCAGTTTGTAACTCAGAGTCCCTTATTACAATTTCAAATATGGTAATGACATTGAGAATAGTTTACTGAGAATTTCTGAGATAAGTGGGAAGTGATTAAGCAGATGAAGTAAAAATTGACCTTTTCTGTACAAATATAGCAATGTAGCTCAGATCAAATATTGTGGATTCATATGTACAATCTTGACGAGAGCGCTGCATTAAAATTAATTGATTGATTCAGAACAGAACATGTACATTTTTGCCCCAAAATTCTATCATCAGGTACAGAGGGTCGCAAGCAGAGAAACCATGCCGGGGTCTTTCTGTATATTAGCACAGAGGGCAATGTCAAGGGTGGGCTGGGGAAGCATCCTTTGATTACATGTGTTTAGTAACTGGAAGCCCTAATATCGAGGCCACAGATGGGCAGCAGCTGCTACTCCAGCCCACAGGCTAGAGTCAACAGAAGTGGGGCCTTGCTCTGCCCCCAATCCAGTGCAGGAACAATCACATAAAAGCGAATTACTCAGGATTTATATAGCAGTCCAGATTTTCTCCAGCCACAAATTTGAGATTATGTTCAAGAGTAAACATGCTACAACAAAATGCCAGAAATCCATAGGAACTCTCTTTCCTATCAGGTTTAACATTTCTTCATACATTACCTTGCAGGTGCCAACTTGCAGGCTTCTCTACAAATCAGTTGCCTGAATCTTCTCCAAGCATCTCTTAAATGAAGTCTATTAATCTTTATGCCAACGTGTCTTGAACTGAATTTTCTAGTAGCGAAAGTAAAATAAATGGTGTGTGTAACGGCAAATACTCACAGGGCTTTGGGTAATCTCACTACAGATTTATTAGAGAAGACATTTTAAATATAAGGAACAGAAGGAAAATTAAAATCTGACTAATTACTATTTTAGGTTAATAAAACTTCTCTTTACACTGCATCTTTGCACATTAAAATACTAAACATTGTTGCAAAGTGCTGTAATTATTGGATTTGAGTGTATAATTACACCAGCTTTCCTGAGAGAGACTGGAAATAAAAATTAAGACCTGACAATCCACTGAAGTTTTTGGTTCCCCTCTGTAATTCATGTTTACAGGGCCTTGATTCCACTTGACTCTCTTGCACAGAGAGAGAGAGAGAGAGAGCGCGCAAATATTGTGGATGTGTACCTGGGGGAAGACAGAGATTAAATATAAACTATTGCTTGAAAACGTCTTGTGGCACAGAGTTGTGCTGGGCATGAAAACAGTGGTTCTCTCTCAGACATTGATCCTCATTCATCATTGCATTCCTCTGGTTTTACACTGGTGTGTAACTCAGTTTCAGGCAAGCACGATTTAATAGTCCCACGGCTTTAGAGAGATGAAAGTTTCTCAGTTGACATTTTGTTCCTTTTTCCTTAAATGTGAAATTCTGGATCAGAGTTTAAGCTTCATGGGAAAAGCCACATTCATTCACTTTGCTAATTAGACTATGTGAAAGTTTATGAACTAGAATAGGGCTGTAATGTAAACATTTTGAACAGGAGCCTTTGACTACTCCGGAGATTTCACTTACTGGTGAAACTCATTTAAATATTTATGATTTATGTGTAATTAACAGGTATAAAAGATTATCTACAATTTTAATATTAAGACTCTTTACATCACATTGTGTATTTTTTTCTACCTTAGAAGTTTTAAGACATAAAATAAAAGTTATGTTTTGGGACAAAATCTCCTGTCAGGTCACTGCTCTCCATAGAAGACATAATGGGCTTAATCCACAGCAAGGAAGATGTATGTTAGATATCAGGAAAAACTTTCTAACTACAAGGGTTGTTAAGCTCTGGAATAGGCCTCCAAGGGAGGTTATGGAATCCCCATCACTGGAGGATTTTAAGAACAGGTTGGACTAACACCTGTCAGGGATGGTCTAGGTTTACTAGGTCCTGCCTCAGCACAGGGGGCTGGACTTAATGACCTCTTGAGCACCCTTCCAGACCTAGGTTTCGGTCATTCTATTGACTTGAGTAGAGTTACTCAGGATTGACATTGGTACAATTGAGAACAGTGCCCATTGCCTTCACCAGTACAGGGAACTCATCCTTTCGAGAAAAAACTTTTTGGATTACAAAAACTGAGTCTCCATTTAGGTATTCCGCTTATATAAACTATGGTAATACCACAGATGGTTTAATGAACTGCAGCAAATCCCCGTGGTTGATTCATAGCCTTTATTTACTGAACATGGATTTTTTTGCATTTATTATATGATATTATAGATAATATATGGGTAAAAATAATTAGAATTCTCTAGTACACAGAAATGTAGCGAAAGAAACATCCATAAGGTCCGGAAAGCAGCTTTACAACAAGGGAGAAAAAACATGTTTCTGTGTTTTGGGTTTTTTAAATTTCTTGATTGTATTTCAAACATTCCCTTCCAGTGTGTGCTCCCAGACACTGCAAGATTGTGCTACTGCACAAGGCCCAGAAAATGAAAGTGCCAAGGAGTAAAACTGAAAGTTGACTAATCAGTATCCCAAATGCAGTGAAATGCAGAAAGGAAACAAACACAGAATTGGTGATACTAAATTAAATAATAAACATGGTTTCAGTTGTAATAGCCTAATATACTGGTAACAGACTGGGAAATATATCTTCCAAAAGAAGCTTTATTTGTGCAGTTACCATGAGTGTGAATAAAAATGCATCCAGCTGGCCATGTGCGTTTACAGGCAACTAATATAAGAACACAGGAACGGCCATACTGGGTCAGGCCAATGGTCTATCTAGCCCATTATCTTGTCTTCTGACAGTGACTGGTGCTAGATACTTCAGAGGAAATGAACACAAGGCAAATTTCAAATGATCCATCATCATCCAGACCCTATGACAGCCAGAGGTTTAGGGACACCCAGACCATAGGGTTTTGTCCCTAACCACCCTGGCTAGTAGCCATTGATGGGCCTGCATCGGAGTAGTCTGCAGTTGTACCTTTCATTTTTTGAAGCCCATTTTCCTTATTCTGCTGCTCTCACTCCTTCCTTTCCTTAGAATCATGAAATCTATCATTCACGAGCACTGTCACTCAAATTGCCTTTCACCTTCAGACAAGGTGAAAGTAAGGCGGTACGGGCCGGTACAGCGTACTGGTAAAAAGTGGCGGCCAGTACAGGCCTGTTCACAGCTGACTTAAAGCGGAAGCGCTTTAAGTAGGGTCCTTTAAATGTCGCTGCCCCTTTTGCGACCCCCCCCGGGCGGCGGCCCCACCAGGTCCCTACCAGCAGGGCTACCGACGGGGGAGGGAGGACGCAAAAGGGGCAGTGACGTTAAAGCGCTGCCGCAGCAAAGGACCATGCTTAAAGCGCTTTAATGTCATTGCCCCTTTTGCCCCCCCCCCACCCCCCACAGTCGCCGACCGGGGGCGGGGGAGGGAAGAGAGACACAAAAGGAGCAGCTGCCCTGGGGCGGGCAATTTAAAAAGGCCCGGAGCTCCGGCCACCGCTGCTAAGCCCCGGGCCCTTTAAATCGCTGTTGGAGCCCCAGGCGGTGCAGGCCAGGCAGCGTGGAAGGGCTGGCTGGGGAATGCTTACCCCCCCAACCCCGCCCCTTCCAGGGGCTGGAGCTGGCCCCTGTAAGTCTTCAGCTTTATTTTCACCCCTGCCTTCAGATTAGCTACCAATTACTCCTGTTGGTCAGAATCAAGTCTAAAATGGCTGTCCCTGGTTACTTCCTCCACTTTCTGGAGCACAAAGTTGTCCCTGATACACTCCAAGAACTTATTGGAGATTTTGTGTTTTGCTATATTACTTTCCTAATAGACATCTGCAAAGTTAAAGTCCCTCATTACTACCAGGTCCTGTGTTTCGGATATTTCTGGTGTTTGTTTTAGAAATGCCTCATTCACCTTCTCTTCCTGATTTGGTGGTCTACAGTAGACCCTCACCATGATGTCGCCCCTATTTTTTAACCCTTTAATCTTTACCCCCAGACTCTCAACCGGTCTGCCTCCTATCTCCTTCTGGACCTCAGAACAGGTGTATATATCCTTTATGTATAATGCAACCCCTTCTCCCATTTTTTCCTGACTGTCCTTTCTGAAGGAGCTGTAGCCCCATTTACCAATATTCCCACCAAGTTTCTGTGATGCCAATTAAATCATAATTTAGCTTATGTACTAATACTTCCAGTTCTTTCTGTTTATTCTCCCTACTCCTTGCATTTGTGTACAGACATGTAAAATGTTGATCAGTTTCCCCCACTGATTTACTTCGTGTTGCTCCTTTGACCCTATTGTAATTTACCATGCCCCCCTCCAACATCTAAACCCTCTGTTAAGGTCACTTTTTTTAATACTGACCTGTGGGGTTTTGTTACCTGCCCCCACTGAATCTAGTTTAAATCCCTCCTCACCCAGGTTGGCAAGTCGGTGTGCGAAAATGCTCTCTACTTTCTTGGAACAGCATCCCATGGTCAAAGAAGCCGAAGCCCTCCCATCGACACTATCTGTGCAGCCATGCATTCATCTGCAGGATGCGTGTTTCCCTGCCTGGGCTCTCACCCTCAACCGAGAAGATGAATGAGGACACAATCTGTGCCCAACTCCTTCCCCCTAGCTCCCAGAGCCCGGTAGGCACTGTTGACTTGCTCAGGGTCAGACCTGGCAGCATCATGAGTGTCCACATAGATGAGCTGTATAGGGTAGCAATCAGAGGGACAGATGAGCATTGCAATCTTTCTGTAATGTCTCGGATGCGGCCACTAGGCAGGTAGCACACCTCCTGGGATGTCCTGTCAGGTCAGCAGAAGGATACCTACGTTCCCCTCAGAAGTGAGTCCCCGAAAACCAGCACCTTGCATCAAGCACTTGGGGCCAGATTTTTAATTCACCATTGGGAGCAAGGTGCTTTTGAAAAATTCCCCTATCTGCATCTTTAGGCACCTAAATACCTTTTAAATATCTGTTCTCAGACACAATAGTATCGGTGTAGTTCTGGCTATAGTAATAGGTTCAATGACAACCTTGATAGATGAGTTAATGAATTTACATGTATGCTCCTGGTAATTGCACATGCCAATTAGTCCTACAGTGCTGCCTCACCTGAAGACAGGTCCCATAATTTTAAAGATGTGATGCTAAGTGTATTCATTTCCATTTTTACAGAGAAATGATCAATATAATTGACACTTTTCAATATCTTTCCCTAAATAAACTGATTATATGAGCCTGTACTATAGTCTCCATTTCTCTGAAACTACTTTAAAAGAAACTCCTCATATTTAAACACATTCACATTCCTCAACACTTTGATTTTCTGAAAAATAGGCCCATGCTGAATACTTTGAATGACAGCAATACAACGTATGGGCTGTGTTTACATTCAGCAGGAACTTATTTAAAAAAAAAATCAACACGGCTAAGCCATGAGGTAAAACAAATAAAAACTAACCTGAAGCGTAGTATCAGATGCCCAGTGTGGTCTACACTGCAGCGGGGGTCCGACCTAAGATACGCAACTTCAGCTACGTGAATACCGTAGCTGAAGTTGCGTATTTTAGGTCGGCTTACCTAGCGGTGAGGACGCGGGAAAGTCGACCGCTGCCGCGCTGCCGCCGCCTCCGCTGCCGCCTCCTGCCGAGGTGGATTTCCGGAGTCGACGGCAGAGCGATCAGGGATCGATTTTACCGCGTCTTCACTAGACGCGGTAAGTCGATCCCCGAAAAACCGATTGCTACCCGCCGGATCAGCGGGTAGTGAAGACAAAGCCTCAGGGAACTGTATGTCTATGAGAGACCAATCCTCTTCTATCTTAGACTTTTTCATCTCTCACCTACCCTCACAAAAACACCAAAAGAGCCTGAATCTGGAGCATACTTTTGAGACAGTCTAACAAAAAAAGTCTCGTTATATACAATACACTAACTTTCTCCTACGCGGCCCTTTGTTCCTGGAGAAAACTCCCTTATAAAATTCAAACAGCCACTACCTTATCTTTCTTTCACTTCTTCCACGGGGTCCACAAAACCCAGCCTGCTGATCATGGCTAGGCAGGTGACTATTCCCCTTCTTTCCTTTTCCAACTCCATTTCTCCCCAGTCGTACCCCCATTTAAAAGACATACAATCCATGTAACTAAAAGCTGTGCCAATACTTCACTAGAGTCATTTACTTGTATATCAAATCCTCTACTCTTCATCCATGTCTTTAGACTGTAAGGAATTGGCAGGGCCGGGATTTTCTCTCTATGTTTGCATAGCCCCCAGCACAATGGGGCTGCATTCCCAACTGAACCATATATATATATTAGGGTAACGCATGCAATACTGAATGAAAGAGGAATGCAGAATGAGGCAGGGGAAAGGAAGGGAAGAGAATATGTTTATACAGGTAGAAAGGCAGTAAACAAAGACAAAGCAAAGTAAAAGAAAGAAGCAGAACTTAAGACATTAAATAAAAGGGACAGATACCACAGTGACTTACACTCCATTGGCCCACAGAGTCTTGTGTTCTGGTTGCAGCACAAGGAGAGGAACGTGGAAGGGTGTAGTAATGGAGAGGGAAGAAAAAGAGGTTATTGTCAATGACAGGTGAATAGGACATTTGAGGAGAGGAAGTGTGTAAGTGAAGTGGATTATTTCCAGCCAACAAGGCAGCACTGATGAAAAAAGAAAGACCTTGCTGTAAAGAATTGCAATAAGGGCACAGAGAGGAGGATAAATGTTTGGGACAGGAAGAAATAGGTGAATGTCTATAACACAAAGCAAGTCCATAAGCTTCCTCCCCAAGCCAGGGAAGACACATAGAATTGGATTAACTACCAAAATATCTATATCTATAGATCTATATCTATATCTATAGATCTATATCTATATCTATATATATCTTTTCCAGAACCCTTTAAACACCCAGCCAAAGTGTGCTGTGTATGTGAGAAGGTAAGAGAGAGCATGATCCCAGCTTAGAAGTACCACACCCATAAAGCCAACTCATCTTGCTGACAGAGCTAACGCAGTGACCGCACATGTACTTAAGTAATAGGATCAGTATATTTGGCCCACCTACTTCATTCTGGGCATGCTGGTAATTGCATAAAGCAGGAGGAAGACCAATATTAGGCTTTACCTTTATAGTCGATTGAAAAATAAAAGCTAGACCCTTTAAGTGATTTTGTTTTCCTATTAAAAAGTCAAACACTGAAAATGTTAATGAAATAGTTAACACAATTTTTAGTTGACCAAAACTCCTATTTTTGGTAAGTGAAAATCATAATAATATTTTTGATTTAAAAGTGAATGAATAAATTGAAAAAAAAAAAAAGCACAAAATCTCTATCAAAAACTGTTTTGGGGGAAAGTTTTTTTTTTTTTTTTTTTTTTAATTAAAAAAGTTTAGAACTGGTTGAAAATTTCTCAGTGACAGAGATTAAAAATTATTCTTAATAAAGTCAGGAATAAGACCATGAAAAGCATGAAATAACAGGAGCAGGTATGAACTACCACTGGGCAACAGATGTTCAGATCCAAAAGGTGTATAGATTCTAGTTGTTGTTTGACTCATCTAGCACAAGAATGGCAAAGGATTCCTTAATTCTCATCAAAATCAGCAAGTATGATATAAAGCCAGGAGAACTCACCTGCCCATACCAGTACTTTAAGTCTATTAACATCAATTCAGTGTTAACGATGGCAAGACCAGACATATGACCAAAAAGACTGTCAGTCAAACAAGTACATAAAGAAACATACGGCAGGACCTAATGTAATACACATAGAAGTCTGTGTCATTCATTTATAAATGGAAGTCATTATCTAATGATGGCTTTAACCTGTAGCATAAGAAACATATGGCCTGGTTTGCTGTTGTACCAGATGTCCACAGTTGTATTTCTGATTGGCACAGCCAGAGTTCACACTGTATTCTCACATCTTTGAAATTTACTATTACTTTTATTACATAAAGGCTTTTTAACTGCACAGGTTTAATCAATTACTAAGTGACTGTTTTCAAACAGACAAAAATCAAGCCCTAATTTTACAAAAAAAGACACACACACTTGGGGTATAATTTGCTTTAGACCCACTCGCATGCACACATACCTGATCTGTGGATATACTTGTGACAGATGCACTTATAAAAGCAGGTGCTTAAGTGTGTGCAGTCCTCTTCTTTTTAAATTTGGGCTCTGTTAACATTGCTGAGCTGTGTTTTTATAAGCTGGGAAGATACTGTAAGAATAAATAGCATAATTCCCAGTGGAACAAACGAATAAAACATTTCACTTGTCACAGTGCTGGCATTTCATCACCTAGCAAGTTACATTGCATAAAGCAACATAATAATGTAACAGCTTGACATGTCAAAATTACACTACATGCCTGCTGGCAATTTACAGTGATATAACTGATGATTTTTTTCTTTTAGTTAGGAAAGCAACTATCTGTTCATGAAGCAGCTCAGATGAAATATTTGGTGGAATGACATGTGGCAAATGCACTAAGTGTTTTCCAACTTTTTAGATTGCTGATTCAGGCTTGTTCACTGTGTCAGGTTGCAAACGGAATGGTTTACTCAGAGTGCTACACTTACTGTGATATTTGATTCAATCCATCTTGCAGCACATAAGTAGATAAATTAAGGGAAAGCTATTAAGGAATACAGTGAGCTGACATCCAGAACAAGCTATGTGCTTTCAGGTCTGAAAGTAAGGCATGCTTCTTGCATTTTTAAATTTCAAACATCCAATGAAATCTTGCATTAGGCAAAACAACTAATCACTACATACATCTACCTACCCAATTAATAACAGGCACACAACATCTATTGAAAGCAAATTTTCCCATTACAATAACAAAACCCACTTCCGTATCACCCTATTGTCATGTACACACACACACACACACACACACACAGGGGCAGCTGACCAGCTGTTTTGGGTGGCACCTCTCTTCTCTGTGCTAGTCAACATCTCACCCTTCCCTTTTCTCTCCAGGATTCTTACTTTCCAGGAACTCCTGATAGATCCTCATCTAAACAGGGAGATAAATACGTCTGCTTCTGTAGCTACTCACTCAGCCTCTGCCACCTTTCTGTTTATGTGCATTGCAGGGTCTCCCTGTCAACCAGAGTACACCACCCGTGGGGTGTCTCTGCTATGGGGCAACTTCCTGCAGGTGCGGTGTGAAGCAGCTGCTAGGTCACTGGCCCATAGGTAGTCTGACAAGGATATCTCCTTTTTTTGTAGGCTGTGACCAACGGAAATTGGTAGGTGAGATGGTGCCAAGGGGTGCAGGGAGAGGAGAAAAAGAGTGAGAAGTAGGAGAGAGTGTTTATTCCTATGGAAGCGACGACTCCCTCCAAGCACACAAACATATCCAGGGTGACCTTTCAGGTTCTCTCAGCCTGACCGCAGCATAACGGCCCCAAACCTGCACCACCCGCAACACCACCTTCCACATTGGCCTAGGTAAGACTGATAGGGATCCTCCATGGTGTTCCATTGGCAGCCTCAGTTTCACAGTGAGAGGCTTGGAGGACCTTGTGCTGGCCCAGTACATCACACAAAGCATGAAATTCAAGTCACACAAACTTCTGCTACAGATAAATCAATGTTGCTTGACTTGGGCCATTTAACTCTTACCCAGGAGGTTATATGAACTCAGTACATTCGGTCACTTGCTGCATGTTGGAATTGAGAGCCGATAAAAGAGCAAGTTTTCTAAAGCGAGGTGCTTGCAACTGCATGCAGGCATTTGCATGTGCCGGACCTGTGTGTACCAATGTCTAGTGTATGTGCAGATTAGGAATTTCCATACATCTGGGCCTAAACAGATATGTGCTCAGTAGGGTATGTGCAAGAAGGTTTACAAGTGGAAACATCTGGTCCCTAAGATTATTTAAATACGAAGAACTCCAATGCTTTGCTATATAATTTTTTGAACATACATATAAATCAATCATGGAAACAATGACCAATATTTTCTAGAGGAAAATATTAAAATCAAGCCTCTTGTTCTCTTGTGCATTTCATCTTGTGTCCCCATGCAGTGAAGAACCAGAACTCAGGGACCTAACAAATCAGTATCCTTCCGCAGTTGAAAAAGAACATCAGTAATAATCCAACACTGACCCATATGTTAAGAAAACCTGATAACCAGCCAAGCGCCTTTAAAAATAATCAATTTCATTAAAAGCCTTAAATGAGATTACTGAGCTTAATTACTATGCTACATTGTATTAAAGTATACAGGGTGAATCCTTGATAGGCACATTAAAGGTTTCTTGCAATATTGAATAACATATTGAAATAAGAACAGAAAGTTAATGAATGAAATCCTATTGGAATGATCTCCATCACATTAAGACTTTTGAGTTAGATTTCCAAAGGTATTTAGGTGCCTAGGGGGATTTTCAAAAATGCAGAAGCACTTTAGGTGCCTAAATCAATGGGAGTTAGGTGCCTAACCTGTGTTATTTTTGAAAATCCCACCAAGCACCTCCTGGCATCTTTATGTGCCTAATGCTTTTGAAAATCTGGCTCTTTGCGTCTTTAAAAAAAACAAAAAACAAACAAACATTGATCATGTTATTTTTGGAAAATGTCATGCAAACTGTCTTGGTTTTATAAAGAATATCCTACAGATTTAAACATCCTACAAACAAAATATCAATACATGAACAGATGTAGTTTTTAAACAAACAGCAATTGCAGATTCATTTTTAACTAGATTGAGCAGCTGTTAACATTACTCTTCTGCATAAGAAATTATACGAAGCAACAGACAAGGGATAACTGATCCTATTTGAAGCAGACTGCATACGCACAATTTTGTTTCTTAGTAGTTAAAAAAAAGCCTAGCTGAGTAAGGCAATATGCAGTTTTATTTCAGCCAGACAAGCAGAACAGTAACGTCAGGGGAATTAGAACGAAGTCTTTTTAAGGTAAGAACTGATTTAAAAAAGTAATTCTACTGGCAGTTTCCCTCAGCCTAAGAACAACAAATGAGTGAAAACCTTTCACATATATTGGTTGGGGGATCTGAACATAGTAGATGTATATATACGTTCAAAGTCTATATCGGGGTTGGCAACGTTCGGCACGCGGCTCGCCAGGGTAAGCACCCTAGCGGGCCGGGCCAGTTTATTTACCTGCTGACACGGCAGGTTCGGCCGATCGCGGCCCCCACTCGCCGCGGTTCGCTGTCCCGGGCCAATGGGGGCGGCGAGAAGCGGTGCGGGCGAGGGATGTGCATGCCATTATATGCTAGTTATTTTTATAGAGGGCTGAATTCCCAAAGCCTTTCTGGACTTAAGGCAAAAGCCTCATCCCAGGACATAGGCCAAAAACATGTACTGTGAAATGTGTGTTTCAATAGAACTGCTCCACAATTGTTATTGCAGCCTTAGGCCTTATGGAAAAGTGTAATAGGAATTAATCCAGTAGGAGTCTATAGATGTGAAATATGGTACTTTAGACATTACATGAATAAACCTATAGAATTTGAATAGAGAATGAGAGCTTTCCTGTAGGTTTGTGAATATTGTGAGAGAAATTCTATAACAAGATCATAATTCTCTACAATAGTTAGGAGTCTATAGAGAGAATCCCTTTTCTTATTAAATGCTGTAAGACTTTTCCCATAAGGGCAGGGTCACTGTACCCTCAGCTGCCGTTGTGTCCCACACCCCTATCTGCAGGTGGCGGCATGGCTAGTGTCCAGAGTCAGATCCCCTGTGGTTACTGTACCTTACCCACAAAGTCCCTTTTCTGTTGGGGAGCTCTGAAACCATGCAGGGTTATGTTTGAATCCTTACATATGTGGTCCAAATCCTGCCCCTCTGCTGTATTCAAGGCTGTGGCACTAGATGCAAAATTTGCCCCTTAAAGCACAGGGCTTGACAACGTAGCAATTGCCATATTCGCTTGCAAATATCACATCTCCCACAACACAGGTCAGACAGCATCAGTGATGCATCTGCCTTGCAAGAATGAAAATTCAAGATCAACAGAGTATTAAGGACCAGTGGTTTAAACAAGGCCTGCTGGCTGTCATCCCACAAAAGGTCTTTCCAAGCAATAAACATAAAATGGGTCCATCAGTGATTGCTATTCTAAAACAAAAGCAACTGAATGCCTTTTGTCAGATATCTCCCCAGCTCCCAGTTGATCAGGGAACGGGACTTGCAGCATGATTTTCTTCAAAGTCAGCCATCATTGTACACACACAATGACATAAATTAGGCTGCAATACCAACAGGAATTGAAATACAATGCACAGATTTTTACCATGCCTAAATAAATCACTTAGGAATATTTATTTGCAGTATAATTCTGATATGTTAGACCTGAATAAATAAATATATTTTGTTTCATAAAGCCACTCATAAGAATCGAAGACTGGAGTTTTGTTCAGACCCAAAGTAACCACTTGATAAGTTGGGGAGGGCAGAATATCTTCCCACCCTATATATACCAAGATGTCAACATCACAGCTAATAATTCCAGAGTTTTAATGATTCCCTCCCTTAATCTCCCCAGAAACAATGACTACACTGTGAATTATAGTATAGAAATTATACTTTTCACATAATGCAACACTGCCCCAGTTTGAGGTCAGCTGCAGGGAATTTGTTATTTAAGTAGTACAATATGGCAGTAGAAATATTGCACAATTTAGTATAATTAAACGTAACTATGTAATTAAGTATACTTAAACTGTATGGTCTCCAGGGCAGGGACCTCTATATTTGGACTGCTCCTAGCATGTGCTGAGTACTACTGTAATTTAAAAACCCCTGAACAAACAAATGTGTACTATATTTAAACTTATTACTAGTTTGATGCCAAGGTTTAATAATGGCCCATATCAGTTTAAAAGTTACCTCTATAACTAAACTAGAAGTGATTTGTAATTAGATATATATAGATATAGATATATACACATACACACATTTAGAAAATATAAATACAAAATATTTGTGCTATTTTACAACATTTCTTCTTAAGTTTCTTGGGCTGGACACCCCTTTGGTTATCTTGCCACACGGTCTTTACAAAGCATGCTTCATCTTCAAAGCTGCACAAGCGTTCTCACACCTCAGCTATAGAACAGTTAGCCTTATTCTACAGAAGAATCTCTTCAACAGGAGAGACAGTGAACCCCACCGCAGAACACCACAAAGCCAGTGGTTAGGGCACTCTCCTGAATGGTGGGAGACCCACGTTCAAATCGCTGCTCTATATCAACCAAAGGGGGGGGGGGATTTGAATCCAGGTCTCCCACATCCCAGGTGAGTGATAGAAGGGGTGGCACCACCACCACCACTTTGCTTGAAAGAGAACGGATGTGGCTTAGGTGCTCAGCTCTAAAAAAGGATTCACATCTCTGAATCCTGAGTAGAGATAGGCATCTCCCTCCAACCTGGACTTAAACAGGTTGTCTAAGTCCCTTTGAGGGGTGGGCCTTAGGCCACGCCCTCTGTGGCATTTCCTACTGGCTATCTCAGGCTGCTCCCTGCCAAGCATGCTGGCTTTGCATATCCCATTCTTAGGCACCTAACTCTCCCCATGCATTGTATAGGGGAGTGTAGGCCCCTAACTCAGGATTGTGAATTCCACTAGGTGCCACGGTGCCTGAAAGCTAGGTGCCACAACGCTGAACATTACTGCGTAATTCCCGCTTGTGAAGCCCACCCTAAGTGTCTCAAGTTGGGCATCCAAAATGTAAGACACCCATCATTAGAAAACAATAGGAAGCTTGTCACTAATGACATGCTAAGGTCACAGAGGGAGCCATTGCAAGAGCCAAGAATAGAACATGGAGTCCCTGGCTCCCAGTCTTGTGCACATACTGTACCATTCACCCAGGCCTCAATCTGTGTTACATTTGGTCTCATGACATCCAAGAATGCAATAATCCAGAATCAGTCTTACAGAATGATAAATCCTGCTGCAAGGCATCAAGGGACATCTGTCCAGCTGAAATCCTCTTAGAGCTGGACGTTCATTATTTCAAAGGAAGAAGTGAGTTTATGGAAAGCAAATCAAACTATGCTGATCTTACAGAAATCTAAAGGCACAGATCAAATTCATGGAGAAGGGAAATACACATGACATGGGTTACAAGTAGAAAAAAAAGAGTGCCTACGTGGTTTCCATACGACAGTATTCTTCTAACACAAACTGAGAAAAATGGAAATCCATTATGTATCTTAGAGAAATTCTTGAATATATACTGCTGAAATAGAGATAAAGAAATAATGACTACAAACAGTAATATATTAAACTCTCTGCAGTAGAGAGTTGTCTAAAGTTATTTTAGTTTGAAGCTAAGACCAATTTTGGGATTATAAAAAGTGATTTCAGAGTGAAGCTGGAATGCAGCTTATCACTTATCCACACATTACAATCTCTACATACAAAATTTTAGTCTTCCCCCATCTCTCAGCAAAAGTTTAGCAGCTAAGTACTGAGGTCTCATACAAGCTTACATGATTTTTAACAAACTAGTCTGCAGTCCATGTTTACCACCATATTGTGAAATATAAATAATCAAAGCTAAACAACAGCTGTCAACATAAATGAGCACCACAGTGGGCTCAACTAAGGAAAGTTTATTTATAAACCATCTTCCTCTCCCCTGATCCTGGGCCAGCATACGAGAGAAAAGCCTAAGGGCTGCCCCTACGTTATGCCCGATGCAGTAGCATCATAGGGACAGTTTTACTGGCTGAAGCGGAGGCAGAGCACTATAGAGGCGAACACACACCCTCCCTTCTGTACCCTGAGGAAATGAGTAGCATAGAATTGAGGCGGCACAAAGCATCCAGATCTGGGGCAGAGGACTGAGCCCCTTATCCTTGCTTCCCCCTCGATCCCTGCAGAGTTGTTCTATGCAGCCGACTTCAGTTCAAAGTAGCCCTGTGTGCCCGTAATCAGGGCTCGGGCTCAGCAGCACGGCGTACCAGCACTTCTTTCACGCTGCCCTCCAGAATCTAAGCTTCATTTAAAAAAAAAACCTGAAGTCTCTAACCATTATGGTTGCTGAGACACACCTGGGGGTTCACATTTTGGGGGCTAAGTGATGAAGTGAGGTCTGGCTGTGTCAATATAATGGCCAACATAACGGCTTGGAGGTGCAAGCTTCCCCATTCATCTCAGCTCAGATCCCGATGACTATACTTTAAGATGTCAGCATTGCTAACTCACAGCTCAAAGCACGTGAGTAAGGAACGAGGATCATCTTATGAAGATCTGGTTAGTTGTCAACAGCAGCTCATTTTGGTACCACCAGTGCATGGGTGTGGGAGATGCTGCCATTTTTTAATTACCACTCACTCAAGAAGGAGCGAGACCCCAGGAACCTAGAAGAGCTCAGCTAAGCATCCTCAAGGGGGAGCCTCACTAGGGGAAATAAAGCCCCATGAGCCCAGCACAGCCCATGGTGTATTCAAATCTCACTGCGGGGAGCTAAGTCTACTGTGTGCAACCTCTCATGCAGGTACAGCTGATTCTGCGGGTGGAGCTTGGAAGAGTATGACTACCTTGTCTCTCCCCACCTTGACCCTTGCCCATACAACTTTGCTGTGAGATAAGGCTAAGGGAATCACTGCTGAATGGGATTGTTTGGCCCCACCTGTGGCCTTCCCATTCACTGCCTCCTCCAAGCCTCTCTGCACCATCATACAGGGCGATCCTCATAGAGCTGAGTGTGTGCAAAGGGGAGGAGTGGGGGCTGCATACTCTCTGAGCAGCTCAGCACCATCCAGAGGGAACTTTGTAGCTACGGATGGGGAGAGCTGGATTTCACCCCCTTGCTCACCAACTCACAGATTTCAGAAGGGGCCTCTCAGCCATTCATGTGGACGAGTGTGGTTCTGCTGCGTGCAGCTTCACAGCTCAGCACAAAATGAAAGACAACTCACTTCAAAAGTGTGGGGACAAAGCTAACCAAGACAAAAGAAAACAAGCATAAGAAATTAAAACAAGTCACTCTTACCCCTCCCTTCATTACACTGCATCCTTACCACTTCCAGAACAGGCCTTCCTTGTGTATTCAAATATGGGTAGATTTACTTTCACTAAAACTCTTCTACTCCATTTGGCAACAGCCTGGGTCAGCATAGAGCTATAATATCCTCAGTGCTGCTGAATATTCTTGCTGATGAAATGCTCACTGGAGCAGAGCCAGCACATCTAATTGCAAATTGAGCAAGTACTGGCCAAATGATCCCTTTATTTTGCCAATAGACAGACAAGGGTCAGCTCAGGAAGTTTATTTAGGTTCTAAAACATTAGCTTTCTGCATGGTTTCAAGTATCTTATATTTCAGTTGACTGCCTGTAATAGTCAAACATTGGGATCATGGAAAGCAATGTTGGATCTCTCTCACCAAGTGCTACCATCAGTGTTTCATGTCCCATGCAGCTAAGAGCAGAGAAAACATCTGTAGCTGCAGCATTGTAGGATGTGCAAGGAGGCTAAAACACCACCAGGTTTGCCAAACCAGCTCCCTTCTCAGTTTCCTCTTGTCTCTGCCTATACTGAAGCTGGTCAAAGTTTTCCAGTGGAACAGTTTTCTGTCTGAAAATGCTGATTTGACCAAATTGACGTGTTCCTGTGGAACGTGTCAACTCCATCAAAATTTTGGGTCAAGCCTGCCTGCCTGGTTTCCTGCCAATTCATCTTGGGCTCCCCTGCTCCCAGGCAGCAAGGTGGCCAGGATAGCTCCCAGGTCCCCCTGCCTGCCCACATCCCCAACAATCCCACTGGCAGACAGCCCAAATTGGCCAAGGAGCAAACCCAAAAAATCTGGATTGACTTCACTCCTATGCAATTTCACTCCTGTGAAAACTTTAAAATGTTTGGCTTTTCATTGCAAAACATCAAAAATTTTCACAAGAGGGAAATTCTGTTTTTCAGGCAGCTCTAACCTCTACCTCCAATTAGTGTGTTGTCAAGATCTATCAGAATGAAAAGACTTAGAACCACGTGCATTGAGAAAATGCTCTTCAATGTTAATGCAGTTTTTAGACCATGTTTCTGACATACAAGATGAGTAAACTTGAGTAAACTAATTTCATAGATCTTGAGGCAAATCACTAAAAACTGATTATAATAGACTCTGAATTTTACAGAGAACTAACAAGGACTGCTTTCCCCAAGTCCATCGATCAGATTTCCATTTCTGTTTTCTCTAATTGCTTCGGCTTCTCAGGCACTTTTCTACTATAGCAGGTGGAAAAGAAGCTCTCAAAAACCTTTAAAACTAGAGACTATGAATTGTGCATGTAACTGGTCTATGTGACCCCATGTTCCTATCACTGTTACCCTAATCCTCCATGCCCCATTTCCTCTCATTCTTAAACCTGTATGCTGCATCTGGTCTTAGATTGGGAACTTTTTAGGGCAAGGTTTGTTTCTCACTTATATTTGTACTGTGACTAGCATAATGAGGCCTAAATTCTCACAGGAACATATAACCTTTACAGTTATTCAAATACAGTAACTCCTCACTTAACGTTGTAGTTATGTTCCTGAAAAATGCAACTTTAAGTGAAACAATGTTAAACGAATCCAATTTTCCCATAAGATTTAATGTAAATGTGGGGGGTTAGGTTCCAAGGAAATTTTTTGGGGGCAGACAAAAGGCATTATATACTGTACAGTACTGTACTATGGTTGGGAAGTGCCCCAGCTTACCCCACACAGGCACAGCCCGCTGCAGGCAAGGACGCTAGGAAGCGCCTTTGCAGCAGCAGCTTCCCCGGAGAAGAACAGGCTCGGACTTTGCCGGGAATGCTCCAGGCCCGCCTCTTCCTGTCCCCGCTCCACTCCAGGCCCACCTCTTCCCACCCCCACTCCACCTCCTCTCCGGAGCAGGCCACATCCCTCCCCCAACCCCCAAAGTCCTAAGCGCCGCCAAACAGCTCTTTGGCAGCACTTAGGACTTTCTGGGAGGGAGGGGGCGGAACGGAGATGCAGCGCTTCCCCGTTCCTGCCCCTCCCTCCCAGAAAGTCCTAAGCGCAAAGTGCTGGGAGGGAGGGGGAGGAGAGGAGAAGCCCCGCATCTCCACTCCCACCCCTCCCTCCCAGAAAATCCTAAGCGCCACTAAACAGCTGTTTGGTGGTGGGGGAAGCGCTGGGAGAGAGGGGGAGGAGGCGGAGAAGCGGAACTTGTGCAATGCTCCCTTGTAAAGTCGCTGCTCTGCCACAGAATCTTACAAGCAGGTAGCCAAACGATGTTATAAGGGAGCATTGCACAACTTTAAATGAGCATGTTCCCTAATTGAGCAGGGACGTAACATTGAAACAACGTTAAGCAGGACGTTAAATGAGGAGTTACTGTATGCAATAACCATTACCAACAAGATATACCTGTGAAAATGGGTTAGAACCCTCCTCCTCATCAATTTCTATACAGTCAGCTCTAAAATTGGCCAGCAGCAAAGTTAAGTTTGTAGCCATAAGTTTAACTATTCAGACCACCTCAATTTGTATGTGACATGATCCAGTAACATGAGTGAGGGCATTCAGATCGGGAGAGAGACAGAAAACTTGTAGCTCGTGAGTGATCTGTTGACCATTCAACATAAAACAGTGTTTAGAAAGAAGCTTAAACATTCACTTTATTGCATCAGAGCCTCAGCCAGTGTTATTGACTTCAATAGAGCTATGTTGATTTACACCAGCTGAGGATCTGGCTCTAAAAGTCTGTATAACTGCTGCTGTTTCTGAACAAGCATACTCCACCAGCTTGTCTTCCTGCATAATCTAATTGCCTTCCAAGTCACACAACAGCTCCCAGCATTCTTTGAGGCAGAGTATTTGCTTAGTCCCAGAGGAAAATATGCTTTCTTCTGGATTTTCAGCAGCGCTGCCTTGACAGGTAACAAAGTAACAAAATTGCAAAACTATGCCAGGCTGGCAGACATGGCACCTTTTACGCAGGAAAACTGCATCAAATCCAAATTTAGACTGGAGTGAAGGCTAGAGGTATGTCCTCCATAATGCCTAAAGTACATACGGCAAACCAGTGACTAATGAAATGGGACATCAGGTATTATTTTTGCCAAAATATATTTTCAGCTACATCTGTGTGAAGCATCCTGATTGTTTGATTTTGGAAAAGGCAGTACAGATGTTAAGCACAATGTCTAAATATCCCCAAAGTGCTAATACTGAAGTCCATCTGCAATTTTATCTCTGATCAAAGTCCTTTTATTTCTAATCCACATTTTTTAACAGCTCCACCACAGTAGTGTACCAGTGCCTGTTTTACTGCTTGGGATGAGACACACAGACTTCTGGAGGTCTGCTTCCTTTATCTGTATATTATTCTATGTTTTCTATGTGCATATTTAACTTCCCCCCAAAATTTTCAGAGTTCAATTGTGCACTTACCCTTGTTTATAAAATACTGTCCCGGCATGCACACATCACGGTACTGTAATTTGGTGTGCAAATAAAAGGCAAAATTTGGACTCTGGTGTTTGGAAGTTTCGCTTTTATAATACTGATTCTTTTCCTGGTAGAAAGAAAATGCTTCATTAAAGAACAAAACAACAAGAGATTATTGGGTGAATTTAATGAAAGCTGTTGATTGGAAGATCTGTACTGAAGTCTTCCATCTACCGTAAGAAAGAGGTGGGAGCAATATTATCTGTGCTGAAGTGTTCCCCCATCCAGCCCCTAAACCTCGGAGTGGGAACAGTTCAGACTCCATGCCCATTCAGATCCTGGACTTTTCTGCTTGGAACTTAAAGATGATATACTACTAATTTTTTTTTATTACAAATTCAGAACCACCACATCCTGTGCAAATAAGTATAATTATCATAGGCACCATGGTTCCATCATCTTCTCCCAGGAGTAGCAATCTACTTTCCTAGTACTATACCAATTATACTACCAGCTGGGTGTCCACTTCTTAAGAATCTATTTTCTGGACATCACATTTAACATTTCCAAACAAGGCCCTCTAAAATAAATATTGGCTCTACAATGGACAACTGCAGAAACTTTTTTAAAAATGTATTGTAACGAACTATGAAAGCCATGTTAAAGTAGTTAGCAGTATGGTGGCAACAGTACAGGGGCTAAGGCATGAAAACTGGTCTAGTGAAACACTATGACTGCAAAATGTGTTATTTTTCATAGCAATTACTCTTCCAATTTTAGATCCTAAGAGTTGACAGAAAAAAGAAGCTTACTTGTCGTAAGTGCCTGCTGAGCTGCCCTGTAGAGGTAAATTTCAACTGTAGAAAATAATTCTGGACCTCTAACTTAAAACATTTCCTGCAGTTTGCCTCTCCACTTCTACATTTTACAGCCATTAACAAGCGTCAGGCAGTACTGGAAAGTGGATGAGCAAATGGGCTACTGCTGAAATCTGAAATCCAAGGTCTCCAAGTTGGTTAAGTCCCCCAAAGAAAAGGAGGAGGAAATTGTTTATACGTCTACCGAGATCCTGATACCCTTCCTCATGTTAATAGTTCCTTACTCCATGACTCTTCGATGGGACACTGATGGTGGAAGGAACTATTCAACATGAGCAAAGGTGTCAGCATACCCTGCTCTGAGAAGTTTTGGTGCACCTGTGTAACAATCACTATATTAATTTTACAAATTTGCTATTATCGAACATCTAGAAGTGAAATAGAAAGTCATGAATACTACCCTGAAAAATTCTAATCCATTAAAATAATACACAATGCATAGGAAATACTTTAAGTCTTCAAAGAGCTTTATAAATAAAGCTCTACAGAGCATGGAATGGAATTACAGTTTTTGTATGTTTCTGGCTATCCAATATTGGGCATCACTGAGCAATTCCAGGTTTCAAGTAGAAATGCTTTAATAAATTAATTTTATCTTTTTAAATCTACAGAATATATGTCAGAGGCATTCTTAAATATTTTTCACTTTCTAGATAGCTATGTGAAACGTTCCCCCACCGCCCCTTCAACAACATTTTTGTAGCAAAAGAGTTTTAAAGTGTCAAATTTTAACCAGTTTGGTTGTACTTTGTGGATACATCCTCTAGCATATTTTGTGGTTATTTTCATATTTCAGGGAAAAGTGGTTTTTTGCTTATGGAAAAACTCAAAGCTACATGGATACAAAGTACAATTTTTATACCTTATTTTTGAAAAATCTAAGGCCCATATTTGAAATTTCATTTATGCCCCACATGCTTTTGTGTTTAACAATAATGCAAGGTTCATAATGGCTTATTTGTGACATTTTGGGATTTTGATCTTTTTTGTATTTATTAATTCTGACTTCTGTTGCAATAAACCAGTTTAACTTCATTTTATCAATGGCTTTCTTGTAGAATATGAGCTGAACGATTTATATAAAGAATAAAATTTAGCTTCTGAAAGCTGAAAACAAAATGCATCTTGCAAAATTTACATTTGAATTGTTCCTCTATTTTCCCCTCCCCCCTCCCACAATTGATCACAGATAAGATGCTGCTAAAATAACTTCTTTTAGAAGTGTGGTAAAGTAACCTAAACAAAACAAAAAAAAAGGGGGGGGGGAGAGGTAGAGAAGGGTGACAGGGAATGTCACATTTCCTTCAACTGATGTAGCACCACAAAAAACACTGGCACAGGGTACATGCAAGATGACCTTAGCATTTGCATTGTTTGCAATGACAACAGTATGTCTTTGTGCACCATCTGTGCATTTCACTTCAAAGCTCTCTGCATCACACCACAGCTTCAGTCGAACCTGAAATAAGTGATGCAAAAGTACAGCTCAAGGGAAGGTAGAAAGAAAAAAAATTACTTGCTCAGCATGAGAGCTAGTGGTTTTTATTTTGGTAAGCATTTAGTGATCAAAGTAGTCTTGGACCTCTCTCAAACAGCTCTCTTATGCTGACCATTTGCTTCTTATGTTTTGATGTCTTGCTCATCACGAAAGGGAAGGGGAAAAAAATCGGACTGTAAAGGATACCTTAATTTACAATCTTTAAAGCCTTTATAATACATGAGGACTTGCATTTCCTTTCCGCGGAGTTGGCAGTATAAGACCTAGATGTGGTGAACCATGGATCTATCAAGGCATTATAGTTTCCTAGAGTCCATGGTTTACTAGTCTGTAACCAGTGTGACTGTATTTACAGTAAGCAGTTCGGGTTATATACTGTACTAGTTTCCACTGCGTTAAATGGGTCACTTTCAAACTGGAAAAAAAAATACAGTGGACTATGCGAAATTCCATAAAATGTACCACTATTCTGTCAATTCAAATTTCTACATTAATATTTGAAATTCTATAAAACTTGGAAGCACATTATTTCTGAAATCATTATGTAACCAACTCAAAAGGAGAGGGAGTCATTGGTAGGATTTGAGCACAGGAACATTAAAAAGTACATTAGGTCTCAAAAGCATTTCATATCCTCAAGTCCTGAATGTGGCCATTGGAAGAGAGATGGAGGTGGAGCAGGAGATTATCATAATTCACCCCTGTGAAAGTAGCTGCAACATAAAGAAGAGAGATCTTTATTATGCAGCTCACAAGAGGTTTGCCCATAAGCCTGCTTCTAGTGAAGGGAGAGAGTAGCACATTGGAAAATTAAGTTCATTCTTATTAATTCTTCATTCTTCTTAAGAATGAACAGCAGAGCTCATCCATGGTGCTGAACACAAATCTTTCTAGGGATCTTAGAGAAAAAGATGCGTAAAAAGAAACCTGAGCGTGTTGGAAATGTGTTTACCCTGTCCTTGTGCCTGAAGCATGAATAATTGATCTTGTTTTACTGTTGTCAGCTGCACTGTTTGTTATGAGATGTTTATGCATTGTACTTGTTATGCTTCCTTATCTAAAAGGCCTGGTCTTGCAATGCTCACATACATAAGTAATCCTTACTCATGTGAGCAATCCCATTCCTTTCCATGGGAGTGTTCACATGTGGAAAGATTGCAAGATCCAGCTCAGATTTTCAGTGGATTAATCATTGTTCACTCACATTGCAGTGAACGGCAATACACTTTTCCATTTGGGAATTGAATAGTCTTCCAGGGTTATCTACAAAATGTCCAATATGTATTATCAAGGACATGACAGACACTGCATTGGGGGGGCTCTGGCCTTAGAAAATCTTCAGACTACAATGCCTAATTTCATTTATTTGCAGGCAGAGGCTTTTCATGCTGTCTGTACTTAAAATGGAAAATGTGTTCCCCATGCAACTGTCATTTTCACTAGGAAGTCTGTTATCTTGCATTAACCGAGTTTGACACCTCTCTGGATAAACACCTGTATTCTATTTAGAACATTCCACTTTATTTTCACAAAGCATTAGCAGAGTCATGGACCTCTGAACACTTGTTTCAAGGTTCTCATTGATGCAGGTTGTTTATTAAAAGGGGAAGCTGGCTTTGTGGGAGTCAGATACTGTGCATAGCTCCCAATCAGTCTTGACTTTCTTTGGCCATGCTTTAATTCCAAGGTTTGCAGGTGAGTCTTACTAAAGACTTCACAGGTGACTATAAACAGATCCAGACATTATTTCCAAAACATTTGTATTTTACATGGTGATTTAATAGCTACCTGATGTTTATACAATAGGATCATTAATGGAATAATTAAGAAGCTGCAGACTAGTTGTGGACCTGAGCTGGAATTCTTGACCCAAACACACCTTAGAACTGAAAGGAAGTCAAAATCCAGGACACCAAACCCCTTGTCTGCCTTCAGGGCAGTGAGATAGAAGAAGGGATGAGCTTCAAATTGACTCCTATCAAAATACAGCAGCAAAACTTGTGCATCTGAATACAAGAAATGATGGCAGCAGATTTGAATTCCTTTTGCCAATGGCTGATACAGGAGAGGATCATGTCCACACAGAATAGTGCTTGGACCCCTATACAGGAGTACATAACACCAGGAAGCAATGTGCAGGGAACTGAACTGGCTTAGTTTAGAGTACTGCCACTCAGTCACGAGAGATGATGAATCAACAGGATGCCCCCGTGCCTGCCCCCCCCCCCCACACACACAAAGTGGACTTTATGGTGAAAGCTTACACAATGCACAAAGCTACACAGGCAGATGATACTCAGGGGTACTCCAAGAGAGTCAGTAATTATGCAAATAGCATGTTTATTCCAATGCCAACATAAGGGTTGCTTTCTCGCTAGCATGCCCACTGACAGTAAGTCATCTCCAACATTATCCCTCCCATCTTGTCTTTCCTTGTCCCCACACCAGTGAGCAGATGAACTGGTAAGCCTGCATCTCTCCCTCATTTACAAGAAACCTGCTCAGATTATCAGAACTCCCTCATTTACAAGAGAGCACTATACCGGGAAGCCAAGCACTGATCAAGGAATCCTCCCTGAATAACCCAATAGCATCGGATGGCTGGTAGGCTCACAAAGCAGCAGCAGACCCACTGGTCTCACCCCAGCCAATGCCCTATACCATTCCCCAAAATCTCTACTTCGTAGACCCCCTGAATCTTCCCCATCACACTGACTGCAATGTGGAGCCATAGCAGTTCCGCTGCAGGGTGAGGGGAAGGATTTGCCCCTCCTTGAATAGTGAGAAAAAACTCACACGTGAAGGGATTGTAGAGTCCACTATGCATACGTCTGTAGGTAACCCTTGTTCTCTATTAACAACTGTTGAGGCCCATTAGGGTAAAGATCAGGTATTTTACTTAACTGGCCATTATAAAAAAAAAAAATCCCATGATACTAAAGTAGTGTTCCAACTTCACTAGCAGTCTTTCAAGTCAAGGCACCCACCCACTTCCCTATTCAAATCCCTTGTAAAAACTCACTTAAATTGTGATGCCCATAAGAAATGAGTTAATGAAATTAAAAGCCTCCAAATTATTCCCTTATCTCAGTTTCCAGATACATCCTGTTTTCTCTGTATCTGATTCTTAGAGTATTTCTGAATCTTGTACAGCACCAAGCACAATTGCAGATCTTATTTGATAACTGTAACCGTGATTTGAGAAATTACTATAGATGGTAAATACTAATGATCTTAGTAGTATCATTTTACACAGGTTCAAGCACTGTGAAATCTGAAACAATTAAAGTTCAGAGGATGTTTGATGTGTAAGTTTCACAAAACAGGTGGGTTTTTAGAAGTGATTTGCAGGATGAGAAGCAGAGTCATGCTTCACACATGTTATTCAGGGGACTCTCCCAAGATAAGGGACAACACAAGTTGCATGAAGTCAAGAGTGGGGAAGGTAGAAATGGAAGCTTGGAGGTCAAGGTGTAACTAAGGGAAGGGATGTATAAAGGAGCAGCCTTGGGAATGCTTTGAAAGTAAAGAGACTGCTGTAGGTGTTTTTAAATAATGGAACCCACCTTTAAGTCACTGGAATCATTGGCCAGGGTTGTCATTGCTCTCGAAGAGGCAATCCTGTATGTGGTATTCCCAGGACCATAACCACGTTACACAATGCTTGTCCCTCCTCTTGGGTATTTGGACACTTCCCACAGGCAATTCCATGCTTAAAAGTGTTACCTTTTCATCCTCTCTCTTCTCTTGGAGGTTTTTGAACACATGTTTTCTATATCTGAAAAGATATTGAAAACAGAAAGGATTTAAGTGCATGCTTTCTTAATAAATAAGAGCTGATGAAACAGTGACAGTCACATGTTTTGGAAAGTCCACATACCAGTTAGTTAAACCACTTGGTAAGCATCAGAGGTGAGTGAATAATTCATAAACACCTTTCTGTTCACAAATAGTCCATGAGCAGATTTCCATTTTCTTGAATTTATGTATTGGAAATCATTCAACAAAACACCTCTGTGATTAATTTGAGGTCTCTAGACTGTTCATGAGCAATTTATCCAAAATAGTTAGTATTCAAGCAGTATTGTGTAAATTAGATTGGACACCTAGGTCACATGACATTATGTGTTCTTTATTACTATTTAGATTGTGAACCAAAGTGTGTGTGATAGTTAACTGGGATTAGACTGAGGCCCAAAGTTTACTATCATTTTATGATGCACCATGTTTCCTGCATGCCAAAGAAGGATAATTCCTTAACGCAGCTCAAACCATAACATTGAACTGGTACAGGATACAGAGAGAATCTCTCTAAAGAGGATACACAACCAACACCATGACCTGCAAGTTAGGAAGGGCTTTGAATATGTAACATGTTCAGTATTGAACATGGACAAGGCTGGGATGGATTTTACTGGAATTGTTATGCTAAGTGTGGAAGATGGAAATCTCACTGTGACAACCAGTAACCACTGATATAATAAGACTGTACTTGCAAATGTATTGGCAGGAAATAACTTCAGATGACACAGGCATACTATCTTTAGCTCACTTTGGTAGATGGGTGATTCTTATATATTGTCAATTACTAAATGTGCTTGTCCATTAGGTTCCTAATACTGGGGACACATTTTAGTTGCCTTATTCCTTGAGCAGTCCCACATGAGTATGCTGAGCAGAATCTGGGTTCATAGCCTCATGCTTGTGTTTGTAGATGGTCACTAGCAAGCATCTCCACAATCTAACTCTAGCAATGCAACTACTTTCAGAGAATGCAAGAACTTCTAATACACACGGCTGGTTGAAGACTAGACCCTTGGCAGAAGGCTTTCAATGGGATTTTCAAAGGGTACATACAGAGAGCTTTGGATTTGAGTGCAAATCAAACCAGAGATAAGCAAACTTGTAGTCAACACATGATGGTTGTATTTCACCTTTTTTATATTAAATGTCCAAACATTTATTGGGATTTAAATTCATAACAGAGAACAACATAAGTCAGGCACAGAGTTAGATCAGCCTTGCAAAATGTTATTAAATATAGCAGCCCCAGCACAAAACCTACTCACTGACCCTTCCTTTAAATCATAGAATAGAAAAAACAAACAAATGAAAACAAAACTAATCATATTTTATTGGCTTATATAGTACATGTCCCAGGCAAGTCCAGTCTTGCAAGACTCCATTACAGGCTACTTCACCCCTCAATAAAATCCTTCCTTTATCAGTCTGGTGGAACTGATCTGGAGAAGATAAGGAGAGATAGAAGAGACAAGGGAAAACAATAAGGATAAGGATAAATCCCATTTTCAAGAGTGACATACCCTAACTGCCTATGTTTACACTGCAAAAAACAAAAAACAAACAAACACAACAAAAAACAAAATACCCCCTGGCAATGAGTCTCAATGGCCAGGCCAACTGACTCGGGTTCACACTACAGGCCTAAAAAATAACCATGTAGATGTTCCTGCACTGGCTGGAGTCCAGGCTCTTAGACCCATCCTCCTTGCTGGGTCTTAGAGCCTGGGCTCCAGTCCAAGTTGAAATGTCTACACAGCTTTTTTTTAAGCCCCACAGCACAAGCCGAACTCACCTGAACCAGGCTTTGAGCCAAGCTGCCATGGGTTTTTCCCCCCCTTGAGTGTAGATATTACCTAGAGCTCCTAAGTCCCACTGTCTTGTAATTGAACATAGAGCTTGTCTACACGAACAATTTGTTTTTGGCTAGCTGGGGTGTGAATCTACCTTGCCATGGACTAACCAATCGTGGGGACCTGCTGATGTGCATTAACAGTTCATGATGCTGATCTACTCTCACATTAATAAACTGTTTGCGCGCTTCAGCGAGGGCCGCATGGACAGTTAGCCCACAGCAGGCTAGGGTGGTGTAGATTGTTCTCAGCAAGCTGGGGCTGAAAGTGCTACGCCTTTTTTGAACATGGGACATACATGACTAAGGCTTTGCAATGCTGAGCAGAGCAGCACCAAAATACTATTAAAAATCTGAGCCACAATCCCGTTCAAGGTCACATAGGAAGTTGGTGGAAGACCCAGGAATGGACCAATTTCGAGTCATGTGGTTTAAACCACAAAGCCATAACCATGCCAGAGTGAGGCTGACGTTGAAAAGTTTGCTTTATTTCTTAATTTAAATCACTGTATTATGAAATTAAGTCATAATATAACCAACAGAGTAGAACTCTGCATATATCATAAGCATCAGTTGACAATTCCAATATTGTCCATTGTCACTAACCAAATCAGTATTTTATTACTGGTACTCCTTGGTGACTGCATTTGAATCAAAGGCCTGTAGGAGTTGAAGTTTCTTCATTCAATACTGCTCCCTAAGGGTCCACATGTTAGGACAATCCAGAAATCTAATTCCAATCATACACCTGAGAGTGTGGGACCCTGCAAATGTAATCAACTATGAACAGCATTCTGTACCCACTGTACACTATATACTGAGTACAGCTATAGTAGGCAGTATGAGGTAGTAGTTAAAGCAAGGGGGCCAGGAGTCAGGAGATCTGGGTGATCTTGAAAAAGGCACCTAACCTCCCCGTCAGGCTACAGTATGTAAAGTGGAAATGCCACCTCTGTAAAGCACTTGGGCATCTGTTGTATAATAAGAGTTAAATATTCATATTCCTTTTTATAGATTAAATATAACCTTTGCAGCAAAAGCATGATTGGTCAAACTAAGAATCTAGCAAGGTGTCGGTCAAGCATTTCAACATTACATTCAGAGGCTTATTGCAGAAAATACTAAAAACAAGCAAGATCCAATCCTGCCAGACCTAGGAGCAGAAGCCTGTATATAACAAATACACACTGCTTTCCATATCATACAGACAACTTCTCATCACCAATCTTTAAGTAAGGAGACATTAATATTATCCTGACAATCTGGGGTGGAGCTGCTTATGCTTTCTATAGATACAGATAACCCAAGGCTAAAAACCGGTTCTAATCCCCCAATCCTGTAGCAGATTCCTTGCTTCACCCACTACAAAGCAGCAAAGCCATACAGATATTTTATATTTTAATATATCTTCTGTAACTGTTTTTGTTCTTGACAAAGAGAAGGACCCCCTGAGAGCAGAACCCTGTGGTGCAGCTCACCGAACACTCCCATTAATCTGTCTATGGCTATTTTAAAGGTTTAGAGAGTCTTTTGGACTCAGGAAACCTATTATGGCAGAAGATGACATTCATTCATCATTGCCTTTTACCTTCTAGACATAGATTAGTGACATTAACTTTGACAGCCCTAAACACTAATGTTATTACTGCAAAGCCCAGCAGTGCCACTATAGTTTAAAGTCTGTTGATGTCACCATTATAAACACCGTTTTTCAAGGGGTTTATAACTCCACCATTCGAAATGGCATGAGGATGAAACTCAAGACAGAAATGGTCAGTCTGGCCATGAATTTTCATTATTTTATTTTTTTTAAAGGGGGAGAATGACTCATTTGCCCCAGTTTGTCAGTACTCTTGTGGTCACAAATATTTTCAATGTGATTTCCCTCCCCCCCCCCCCCCCCAGCTTGTGCGCTGGTTAAGAATGAAGTGTGTTTTTTAATCGTCCACATGTCTCCACTACTTGTGAACTGTATCATCCCAAATGTCTGAAAATAATTCTCACAACACCCCCTTCCTATCACGTATTGAGCTAACTGAGTAGAGTGCGGTCATCTTTCTCACAAACATTCTCTAGTAGATTGATTTTGGAGCAATACTACACTTATGAAAAAAATTAGCATATATTATATTTATACCAGGCTCAAACTAGACCAGCTTGGGGACTATTTGACAGATACGTTGAGGACATCATGTTGGGTTCAAAATCTCAGGTCAGACTTCAGTTGGTTGTGAAGATAGCCTTACAAATGTGAACAGAGTGTAAATCATGGAGTGATGTCTGCCTGAGTTTGTAGAGAGCATAAAACAATAGCTCTGAATGGGGTAAACTTCCCCGTTCATGTCGATCGGTTATTGAAACATCACTGGGCATCTGCATTAAGTGTCAGCATTGATCACTACTTCTCTGTGATCAAAGCATGTAAAAAGGGGAAAGGTCATATTATGAAGATTTGCACATCTCATTTTGGCAACACGTGTCGAAGTCACTTGGGAGAGTATCACCACTTATTTTTCTCTCCCACTCTGGAAAGCCAACAAACCAGAAAGAAGGAGTGGTGCACAAGGGAACATCAGAATCCCAATAAGGGGGAGCCAATCTCATAGAGAAGATGCAAGCAGGACCGGTGCAACCATTTAGGCGACCTAGGCGGTTGCCTAGGGCACTAGGATTTGGGGGGGGCGCCATTTTCTTCGGCAGCGACCGCGGCGGCCGGATCTTCGGCCACCCCGGTTGCCGCCGGCATTTAGGCGGAGGGAGCTGGGGCAGTGGAGCGCGGGGAGGGCTGCCTGCAGCAAGGGGGGGGGGGGAGGCGGCATGCAGGGGAACTCCCCGCCCCAGCTCACCCCTGCCCTGCCTCCTCCCCGAGCACGCCGTGGCTGTTTCACTTCTCCCGCCTCCCAGGCTTACGGCACCAATCAGCTTAGACGCCGCGAGCCTGGGAGGCGGGAGAAGTGAAGCAGCCACGGCGTGCTCGGGGAGGAGGTGGGGCAGGGGTGAGCTGGGGCGGGGGGGTGCCTCAGGGTGGGGAGCTGCCGCGGGGGGGTGTGCCTCAGGGCGGAGGGAGGGAGCTGCCACGGGGGGTGGGGGCGCCTCAGGGCGGGGGCTCGGGGATGGGGGGCGCAAGGTGGAAGTTTCGCCTAGGGCGCAAAACATCCTTCCACCGGCCCTGGATGCAAGCATCCATCTTCAAGCATGGCCCTTACCTACATTAGCTCATCCAGAGTTAAACAGAAAAAACACTTTCCAGGTTCTGACTTGTAAATGTACAGTATGTGCCTGAGCTAGGATATCAGTGTCATTGTTCAGGGCAACTGCACCCGTATTTCACTCTCAGACATCCAGCTCCCCAGCCATTGCCTTCCTTGGGTGGAGACATCCCTCTCCCTTCTGACCAGGGTATGTCCAGGCTGCACAGCTCCCTGCCTTCCCAGCAGAGGGAAAGCACACCGGCTTGCTTTCTCTTCAGAGTCTGATAACAGGTGTAATTGCTACAGTTATAAGGTACCACACAGCACTTCCTAAGCAAGCCTGCTTAATTCTTAAGGTAAAAGCACTATAGAGAAAACATTAAAAGCAATAAAAGAACCTACATGCATGCTAAGCAGCTTACCAGAGATCACCCCAAGGCTCTGGCAGGAGCAGTCCTACAGCCTCTCCCCCACCCCCCGCCCCAGGGGGATTCCTTGTGGTTGCAATATCATCACAGCTTCAGCTTGGAACAAGCACCAAGTCTTATGGCTCCTCAGTAGGCCCAGTCCTTCCAAGCATTCCCGAAGGATTGGGGCTTGTCTGTTGGCTGGATCAGGAAAAAGGCCCCGAGTCAGTCTAAAACCAGATTATTTATCCAAAAATCCTGTGTTTGTTGGTCCCTGGAGTATCCAGTTTGAACCCGGGGGAGCGTGGTTTTAAAGGGCTCATAATGGAAGTAGTACATTAGCATCCCCCATCCTAGTAGAGAAAGTACGTACAACATCACAATATAGCACACACACACAATTCAATTTTATTACAATGTGTCCCAAAGTTATTATCCTAATTCAATAAGGTTTAATTTAATTCAGTGAAGTCTATCTTAATGCCATAAGGTTTGTTCCACTGGGGGCATTCAATCCCTCCTGAGGGGAAAAGAAACCCCACGCACCCAGCAAAGCTCAGCGTATCTAAATCCCAAATGAGGGGGAGTCAAACCTGAGGAGTCCAGCAAGACACACAAGCATGTTGCAAAGATTTGCTCAATCTACTGCAAGTGGTATCTCATCGGGACATAGTTAGTGGACAGAGCTTGGAAGAGTAAACGATTCCCCCCCCCCAGTTCAATCCTACATTACACAACACTATAAAGTTATATTGGTACAGAAAACCCGTCAACTACTGTGCAGAATATCTAAAAGGCTTAATGTAGCAATGTTTTTTTCTGTTTAGCAATGGGTGAGCTAATGTACACAAGGCTCATGTTTCAAGTTGGAGTAACCGTTTAAGAGTTAAACAAAAAAATGCAGTACAAAAATATTCTTGCATCCTTTCATTTATAACTGTAGTCTCATTCTAGTGAAACTTTTAAAATCTCCTTCTCTATGACATCATGGTCTCTGGAGAAAGTTAGAAATATAATCAAACAATTACTTTGTTTGCTTGTTTATGTGGTGATCTTTATAAACTGATTTGCCCTCTCCGCTACCTTTAATCTGAAAAGGCAAAGAGAAATCAATGCAATTACAGAAGAGCAACATCTCCACTGTGTTAAAGACAGTTATTTGGGCTAGTGTATCTGTAAGTGCCCAGAAATGTTAACCTCGGGGTGTGTGCATCCCATTCAGCAAATTGACCAAAATGCTCCTGACATCACTCCACACAGTCATGCTTTAATTGTTTTAAGGTG
Source organism: Emys orbicularis (assembly GCF_028017835.1). Classification (NCBI taxonomy): domain Eukaryota; kingdom Metazoa; phylum Chordata; order Testudines; family Emydidae; genus Emys; species Emys orbicularis. The sequence continues at coordinate 23,759,723 of NC_088696.1, forward strand.
AACCCACATTTCATTCATTAACATGGCACTGTAGGGGTCATTCTGATTTTTTTTCCACTGGAGGGCCTGAAAGCTAGTTATAGAAATGCCCCTGTGCAGTGAGCTATTGCCTCCCAAACACTAGTGGAGGATTCAACAACACCCAATGCCACAAATCTAGGAAACAAAAAAGCAGACAAATACTCTCATCTGAGGGAGCCAATATAATCTTCACCATTTTTTCCAGTGGCTTCCCGCAACCCCATATAATAATTTCAGCCTTATTTGGATTAAGGCTGAACCACTTCACCCTCATCTAGTCCCCAAACCCAGAAGGTACTGGGGGGGAGGAAGTGAACAATTGTATCAGTACAAAGTCAGAACTGGGTGTCACTGGCATTCTGGAAGCACTATCATACATATTGTATTGATTTCCCCAGATCATATCCTCACATGCATATGAAACAGGAGAGAGAGACTAACCATGAGGTAACCCACGAGACAGCCCTTGGAACCAAATGTGCTGTCACCAGATATACCCGTTGAACTTCCCCAAGAAGAAAACACAACCTCCACTCAACATATACCTGCATCTAGAGTCCATGACCAGTCAGATTTACATCATCTAGTTCATGCAAGACTCCTGGAATAAGGTCATTCCAGACAATTCTACAACCAGCCATCCTAACCATACAAACTACTTCACTGAACTGATTATATAATAGTATTGAATGGGGAATAATTAAGGCAGTAACTGAAACTGCCTGGGAAACGTCACCTCTTCCACTACAACCCTCATGTATGGAATCCCACAAGGATCAATTATCTTTAGTCCTATTTTACACTTACATGAAACAACTAGGAGAACTGGTAATATGACATGGACTCAAGGGCCAGCAATATGCAGATGACACACAGCTCTACTGATTCTTCACCACATATGACTATGCAAACTAGCACCAAGATGGCGGCAGTTCTTGGATGAAATCATCTCCTGGATGAAGAACAGCTGACAACTTAACTTGAGCAAAATAGAGGTTATGCTGGTGGGCAGAGGAAAGCACTGAGCACTGTCACTGTAAATTTCTCCATCTCCTTTGGTTAAAAGTACACACCCACAAATGGTCCATTCAGTCCCCTGTTTAGGAGTACCCTTGGATTCCTCGCTGATGCTAAAATCTTACATAGCAGCATCTGCAAATAATGCTTGTTGCCATCTCTGGTTAGCAAGTGAACTGTCCCTGTGGCAGGTAGTGACCTGGCATCATGTATATTTGCCTGTGTCACATTTCGGTTAGACTACAGCAATGCAATATACCTGGGCACGTCACAAGCCCTTAGGAAACACCAACCAGTACAGAGCATGGCAGCACCTCTTCTCAGCACAAGAGAGGCTACCATGTGCACATCAACCTGTCCTCCACTCTCTAAACAGGCTTTCCATAGAATACAGAGAGTCACCTTCAGAGTCTCTCTCTTTATCTTCAAGGCGTTGAATGGCCTGGGCCTAGGATATCTAAAAGATTGCTTAAGGCTCTGGGATGAGGACCACAATTGTCAGCTCCACTCTTGAGGCACAATGGAGCAGTTGACGTCAATGGTACAGTTCCTATGTGCAGGAGACAGAGCTGCCTCAGGGGTGGTTTCATTAACTATAATACGAATCAGTGTCTTTGGAAGAGAGATGCAGCAGAAGCTGGAGACATTCACCATTATTACTCACAAGTAATCTGAACAATCAAAGATAGCTTACTGTACACCAATAAGCAAGAGGTGGATAAGTCACTAGGCTTTGATCTTGAAAACAGAATACCCAGTGGACTTTTGTTTATAGTCCAGATCACATTTTCTGTTCTCATATACAGTCTTAACATGATGCTGCATACAGTGCAAGGCAACTTTAAAAACAAAAACCATCTTTCAACTGGATTCTTTGTTTAAAAAGCATGTCAAGATTATTTCTTGTCTTAAGTTTTTCTAAAAAGCTTGGTTTTACAAAACGAATTTTGGACAACTTCACTTGATAGTGCCCTTATCAAATGTGGCTAGACATGTTTTAATATTGTCAATTTGTTTATTATAACATTAGTTCAGAATGCTACTTTACAGAATGGCACTGTTCTGACTGCAAAGAGAAAACTGCACTGTGCCGCAAGTGCATGTGTAACCCCTACGCTTTATATTGTGGCATTGAATTTATTTCTCCAGGGGAGGGAGACAGAAGCAGCGGGGAGGAAACCAGGCTCTTAGTTAGAAGGACTCAGAAACATTCAGAACAGGGTGTGGCAGTTCCTAGACACGTTCAGCAGCTGTTTCTGAAGCAATTTAGGAAGTTTTCCACTGTTGGCAACCCACCAGGCAGGTGACACCCTCACCACATTCTGACAGCTGAGGCAATCAAACCACTGCTGGAAAGGGTATAAATACAGGAGTTAGAGACAGACCTGTGGATTCAGCAGCTGATGGACGCAGGACCAAGAGAGGGGGCTGCTGTGAGGGCTGGGTCCCAATTCTTGTACCACTTTGTGAGAGACTGACTATATCCTGCAACGTCCTGAACAAACCTTATGGAATTAAGATTAACTTAATTTAATGAAGTTAAACCTTACCGAATTAGGGTTAATACCTTTGGTGTTCATTGCATTAAAGACACAATTGTGTATACCTTCTTGAGTAGGAGTAGAGAATACTTCCTCCCTTATCAGCCCTTTGATGTCACTCCCTGAGAGGTAAGTATATACTAGTTCAAACTGGATTCTCCAGGGACCAACAGACAAAGGATTTTTGGACAAATAGCCTGGTTTTAAACGGACTCAGGGCCTTCTTCCTGATCCAGCGAACAGACAGGACCCCTGGTCAATGGAGGTCCCCAGTCCTTAGGGTAGGGTTGGAAGGATGGGGCTTACCGAGGCCCAGTTGGACTGAGTTGCTTGTTCTGAGCTGAAGATGTGACCACAAAGGAAACCCTCTGGATGGAGTGTTGAGATCCCGCTCCTGCCAGAGACTATGTGAGGATTGCGGGGCTCTCTGGTAAGCTGATTAGCATGCATGTAGGTTGTTTTATTGTTTTTAAATGTGCTTTCTCTGTAGTGCTTTTACTTTAAGAATAAAGCAGGTTTGCATAAGATGTTCTGTGTGGTAACTGTAGCAATTACACCTGTTAGCGGTCTCGGAAGAGAAAGAAAGCAGGTGTGCTTGGGCAGCCTGTCTGTGCTGGGAACACCACAGTGAAGGCAGGGAACTGTACATCCTGGAAATACTTGGGTCAGAAGGGAGGGACCCATGGTCTTCACCCAAAGAAGGCAATGGCTGGGGAGCTGGATGTCTGAGGGTGGGTGCCCTTGCAGGACCACTGAGGTGAAATACAGGTGCAGTACAACACAGGCCAGTGCTATTCCAGCTTTATTTACTGGGTGTCCCTCCTCTATGATAATGGTTGGTCCAACACAGTGTTTTATGGACCTAGAGAGAGCTTGGGGGACGGGGGGGAGAGAAGAATTCATTATGCTAGAAGCTACAGAGTCTGAGGAACTTACATGTAGTTATCAGCTAACTGCTCTAAACTGGGATTTTTCTCTCAGTTAAAGAGCAAATGGGGACGCACTAAGGCCTGGTCTACACTTACCCCTCAAGTCGAAGTAAGGTACGCAAATTCAGCTACGTGAATAACGTAGCTGAATTCGACATACCTTACTTCGAACTTACCGCGGTCCACACGCGGCAGGCAGGCTCCCCCGTCGACTTCGCGGTACTCCTCTCGCCGAGCTGGAGTACCGCAGTCGACGGGGATCACTTCCTGGTTCGATTTATCGCGTCCACACCAGACGAGATAAATCGAACTTGGAACTTCGATCCGCAGCCGTCGAACTACCGGGTAAGTGTAGACTAGCCCTTAGTGAGGTGAGGGGTTGTGAATTCCTGCCTGACATAGCTGGGCTTACGGAGAGAAAGTTGTGTCCTATAGAGATCAAGACAATTAATATTTTATACGCTGATCCCAATCCCTGTATCACTTTGGATACTGGCTACAGGTTTCTGTCTCAGCCACAACCGAGAGGACCAGTCAGCCGGTAACCTGAGGGACGGAATGCTGCTAGCGGTGGAGATCCCCCAACTGTTTGTTGGCTGACAGGGGTCTGAAGTGTTTGAATACCGGAGCCCACTGCCATTTCCCAAGCTCCGAAGACTCCAGTTGACTGAGTGGCACGCTCACTCTACAGTCACCCTCTAACGACTGAGAAGTCATCTCTGAGATCAGAGGGGAAGTTTTAATATGTACATAAGTATAGAAAATGTTATGTTGAAACCTTTATGTGAATGTCTACAACAGAAAAGGGGAGAAGTCTGTATAAAGGAACACCTGTAGATTTACTGTCTAATAGCTTTTGTTAAAAAATTATTCCTGTTATTCCAGACACTATATATACTATATTGTGTACTATTTGCAATGTGTTCTGTATGCATTCAGTGTTTGTTTTGCTAAAAGGGTATGTGCTCGCTCTGTGAAATTGACTAGGGATTCTTACTGTCCATTTATCAGGGTTTTATATAAAACAGCCCTGAGTTTTAATGCTGTGTAATGCTTTCTGAAAATTCCTGAAGAGACTCAACTCTGGCCTGTGCTTCACTACAGAGTTAAGCTGAAGAAAGGAGTGTAATAATTATACAGAATATTGCCTGACCACACTCCCCCCCCGTTACACACAAAGTTATTATTCGGGCTGTATCAGCTCAATCCCACACCGAAAAAGATTTTTTGCAAGAGCAATTTTTAAAATGTTCCTTCAAACAATTCCACTTTTCTCAAGATCTTCCATTTTTCCAACAATGAAGGAGTACATGTACAAGTGTAATGACCCCTGTGTGGGCAATCCAGAGGGTTTGAATCCAGCACCACAAGCACTGCAGCACAGAGCTCTACTACTTGAGATAATAAAGTAGCTCCATTAGGTTGTAGCAGCAGAAGTCTGTTGACCTTTTATACACCCAGCACTATAGGGGAATGCAACACACTCTAAGGGCAGGTCTACACTTACTTCCTGGTCCGGCCGTAAGCAATCGATCTTCTGGGATCAATTTATCGCGTCTTGTCTAGACGCGATAAATCGATCCCGGATCAATCCCGGAAGTGCTCGCCGTCGACGCTGGTACTCCAGCTCGGCGAGAGGAGTACGCAGCATCGACGGGGGAGCCTGCCTGCCGCGTCTGGACCCACGGTAAGTTCGAACTAAGGTACTTCGAATTCAGCTACGTTATTAACGTAGCTGAATTTGCGTACCTTAGTTTGAAGTGGGGGGTTAGTGTGGACCAGGCCTCAGTGTGTTACACAAGCTATATAAAAAAACTGACACTCTGAACCTTTAGAAAACATTAGTACTAATTTTCTAAATGATGATAGCCTAGTCTAAGAAACAATTTAGAGGAAGGTTTCGGAGTGGTAGCCGTTGTAGTCTGTATCAGCAAAAAGAACGAGGAGTACTTGTGGCACCTTAGAGACTAACAAAATTTATTTGGGCATAAGCTTTCGTGGGTGGGTTTTAGCCAGGGGTGGCTCTAGGCACCAGCAAAGCAAGCACGTGCTTGGGGCAGCCCATTTGCAGGGGCAGCAGGGATCCAGCCTGGGAGCTGAGAACCAACAGGGGGCCCTGGGAGCTGTAGTTCCTTGGTTAGCTCCCTGCCTATAGAGCCAGCCCTGGAGCAGGGAAAGAACTACATTTCCCAGCATTCCCTTGGCCACTACCAACAGGAAAGAGGGGGAGGGAGGGAGGAAGCTGAGACCTCATGCTGCAGCCTGCTGTGAATGGAGAGCTGCACTGGGAAGGGTAGGGATACCATATTTTAACATTCAAAAAAATAGGACACTCCACGGGGAGGGAGGGTAGCCCCACCCTGCCCCCATCCACTCCCTCCGACTGCCCCCCACAGAAACCCCAACCCATCCAACCCCCCTGCTCCCTGATCACCCCCTCCCAGGACCCCTGCCCCAACTGCCCCCCAGGACCCCACCCCCATCTAAGCCCCACTGGTCCTTGTCCCCTGATTGCCCCCTCCTGGGACCCCACCTCCTATCTAAGCCTCCCTTCTCCTTGTCCCCAACTGCCCCCTCCTGAGACCCCCCCAAACTTCCGCCCTAGGATCCCACCCCCTACCTGTCCCCTGACAAACCCCTGGGACTCCCATGCCTATCCAACTGCTGCCTGTCCCCTGACTGCCCCCCCCCCCCGAACCTCCGCCCCATCCAACCCCCCCGCTCCCTGTCCCTTGACTGCCCCCCCGGAACTCCCTACCCCTTCTCCAACCCCCCAGCCTCCTTACCGTGCCACTCAGACCAGCATGTCTGGCTTCGCGCAGCACCAGACACGCTGCTGCATACATGCTGCTGTGCTCCCCTGCGGCGCCACAGCCCCCCCCCCCCAGCACCTGCCTTCCAGATTTGAACACCTCAAAATTCAGGAGTGCTCAAGCTCAGTTTGGGCAGCTGTTACTTCATTTCTCCCAAATCAAATATACTGATCCACTGTAACTTGCTGTAGAAAAAGTAGGATAAAATTGAGCAAGAAATGCTTCCCAGTGGTTATTAGGACTGGAATTGCTATTTTCAACAGCCATTGCCTTTTTTGTTTGTTTGTTTAAAAGGAAGACAGTGATATTGCATTGGCAAATTCCCCATAGAAAGAAAGAGTGGAACAAAAGAATAATAAAGCCCCCTCAACTTTTCCTCATTTATGTAGGACAGTCTTATAATATGTATCCAAATATCCTCCAATCACACAAGCTGAAAATTGTTCCACTTTACTGCAGTTCTGTAACCATATCGGAACCAATCCTGTCTGTGTTCTGTGCACACCTAAAATTCCTGCTGAATGACCTGACCTGGGAGCGAGTTACCAGTGAACCAGTGACCCAGGGCTGCGGCGGAAGGAGGGTGTGGGGGGGGGGAGGGGAAGAGAGCCCAGGGCTGGGGCAGCAGGGAGTGTGGGTGGTGGGGGAGAGCCCAGGGCTGGGGTGGCGAGGAGCCCAGGGCTGGGACGGGGGGCAGCCAAAATTTTTTTTGCTCGGGGCAGCAAAAAACCTAGAGCCGGCCCTGGTTTTAGCCCACGAAAGCTTATGCCCAAATACATTTGCTAATCTCGAAGGTGCCACAAGTACTCCTCGTTCTTTTAATTTAGAGGAAGTGTGCGTTACTGTTCTGACCGGTATATATAGTTGGGTAACATGTAATAGACTACATAGGCTCTACCACTGCATCACACCAACAGAGCCAATAAAAAACAGTATCTCATGTCAACATTTGAAATGTTTGTGTTATTTGCCGCAAAAATATTTCTCAACGTCATATTACAAGATTGTGCAAAGTAAAGCAGCAAAATAAATAAATAGTGAAAATATGGAATATTTCAATGCTAACATAGTTCGCATGGTTTGAATTCACTATTGTACACATTAGTCAAACACTGCATGTACATTACATATTGTGATGGTAGGTGTTTTAAATCTACATGCAGTTCAGACTATCACACAAATGTGTTAGATGTTTAGGGATTCCATCTCATGCAGCATTAGAGTATTGTCCATGAATCATCTCTCAACATTCCCACTCTCTCAAAGGATTAGTCGGCAAGCCCTTGATGTTAACAGAATCTTTAAACATGGGCATATATAATGCACAAAATGGAATACAGACAGAAGATACTCAGGTCTAAGTGGCAGATGATCAAAAATCTTAACATGGAACAAAAAAAATATTGAAACATTTTCAGAAGCTGGTGTGTGCAAATTGAGCTTGGGCAAGAGAACACTGAAATTTTTATATATCAAATCAGGCAAATGCATTTTTTCAAGAGATTAACTAGCCTTTTGGATGCAGTTACCTAAGGAGCTTATGTGATCACTGCAATAGCATGCACCTTATTTGTGTGGGGGACCAGGAAACTTTAGTTCTTGGAGAACTACATAAACTCAAAGGTGGAAAAACTGAAGACAATAAAATAACCCAGAAAAGATGTAATAAAGTGTGAAATGAAAGCACCCCCATAGAAAACAGTTACGAGACATAAAGATGGTATGAAAATAATAGTAAAGTACATTTAGTGATAAGCAAACAGTGAGAAACAGCCATACACCTAGGGTAAAATACAGCAAACATGGGAACTTAAATATGAATGACTGAAGCAATGTTTGGCAGGCAGCTGTAAAAAAACCTACACTTAATATTTAGTTACATAATGCTTCATATAAAGATCTATTCAGAAGGATTGATTTTTTTTTTTTGTAAAAATCACTACAATCTCCTGCATCCATTTGTGTCCATGCAAAATTGAATTTGTGCAAACTTGCACTTTTACCTGTGTTCTTTAAATAGTTTAAGGATGGAAGTTTGCTCCTGAAAAATACATACACAGCACAGGCACAAGTTGCTGCACACACAATTTTAGTAAGGCAAAGGGTGAAAAAAGTCTACTCCAAAATGCTCATAATGCTGTTGCAAAATAAGTTTGCTCAGGATTTGGTATGCTGGGTAAACTGGGTTTGTAATATAGTGGTCACTTGCCAAATACTCTGAGGCCCAGATCTGCAAATACTTAAGATATTTCTAACTGTGGTCATGGGAGTAGTTCCATAGACTTCAACGGGACAACTCTTGTAAACAAATTTATACACTTGCTTAAGTATTTGCAGGATCAGGGTCTAAGAGAAGCCGGGGTGGTGTCCATAGTTTGTAATAGGATCAAAGATGATTTGCTCAGATTTTTTCCTACTTTTGGGAGAAATCTCTTCCCTCAATGCCATTCACTTCCTTGTCTCAGGCATTGAGCTAAGAAGAACTAAAGATATTTTAATATTGGGTAAACTTTTTGCTACCAATATTCTGTTGTCATTATATTATATTATATGGTTCCCCATCAAATAAGTATCTAAATACCGGAGGTTGACATGTCATTTATCTGACATGGCAACTCAAATTAGAGGGGTAGGTGATAATATTCTACCTTTAGCAGAATTCCCCATTACCAAACATTCAATGCATTTCAAGGTGAGGCTAATGAATACACTAGAAAATGCATACTTGTGAACTCTGAATTGCTAAACTCATCTGGACCTTGTTGTGTAATTAGATTGCAATCTAATAACAGTTTTATACATGAAGTGCCACAAACATAGCAGTGACTGAGGTACAGAAAATAACTAAAGCTATAAGAGCTAAAAGAGCCCTTTTAAAAGCCTGTAATATTAACTACCTCAGTAACTTAAATCAAATTAAGATTTAGTGACTGAATCTTTGCATTATGCAATTTAACGTGGAGTATTTTCTTCTCCTGATCTCATACACCATATATGTAAAGAATATTGTGGGACAGAAATAGCCGTGTTAACCTGCTATGTACTGTATGTTAGATGCTTTCCTGTTACTGTGTACATTAAAAAAAAATCATAATTGGCTTCAACCAAATATAAAGGAAACTAAAGTGTTTTATATCTACCTAGATAATGAGTGTATTGGCTACACTCAAGTCCTGTGGTAGTCCTTGAGAACATGAACACACAAACCAAAACCAGAAAAGCACCAGCATATTTGGAAAGAAGAGACCATGCCTTTTTCATATTTCTCTACCTCCATTCTAATTAATAAGAACATTAGCATGAGAACAGGTTCTGTTTTGTTTTTAAGTCCATGTGCTCCATCTGAAGCTATAATCTTATGTGATGTGTTAATTTCCACAGCAACCAGTTGCAATGTCACAGACAGGATAAGAATGGTTGTGGATAATGATTAACTAATGTCTCCAGAAACTAAGACGCTGTTTTCGTGGAAATTTGATTAGTAATAGTGAGATAAAGTGGAAGCTGGATTCACATTTTGTAATAGCAATAATTCTACATTTCACTTCTATAGCAATCTGCATCCAATGATTTCAAGTATTTGACAAACCTAACAAGTTTTGTAACATTCCTCTGAGGTAGATGGAAGAAACAGTATAAGTGGCTTGTCTAAGCCCAGAGTCAGGAAGAGAATCCAGAACTTCAACATCCAATTCTGTGGTCCTTTAACCACTGGACCACACTTCCTTTGGTCAGATTTCCTTTAGTTTTTCTGACCTGCAATCAGTCATGACAGGTACTGAGGCTCTTCAAACAACTACTGCTCTTGCCCAGAAACCATCTGCTCTTTATTTTTATTTGAAGTCATGAGTTATTTAGGGAATTACAAAGTATTTTTTAAATTATATGCTACCACAGATGCAGCATTTACCAGGACTCATGCAAACTTGAAGACAAAAAGTGAAAGCCTTCCTGTAATATTATCAGAGGAATTGGCACTGCAGCTGTTTACCATGAAATGTTCAAAAACACTGAAATCTACTATGGATGCGATCATGATCATACCGATCTATTTTACCTGAATGGCAACTTGATACTAAAATGCTGAGTTATAAAAACAAAACCATTACTAGATTAGATTGATGGAGGGATGTTTGACAGAGGAGAACCTTAGTAATATGAACTCATCCATGCTCTATGGAGAAGTAGAAAACACAGTTACTAAGGTCAGTGAAAGGAAGCACCATGACTGCCAACTCAAAATTAAAATCAAAATCACCAGCAAAATATAATTTTTTTTATTGACACTAATATTTCCCTACTGACAGTTTTACATCAACCAAAAATACTCAATAAATACACATTACGTTTAAAACTACTGCTAGCACGTTGTAAGACTGTAAATCAGTTTATGAATCACACATCACCTATTTGCGGTCATAGGAACATTTTCACTTCAAAACAATTTCCCATCACACTTTTGCCCTTTAACTGACCATTTCCAGATGCAGAGAGGTTTTTCTGTAGCTAAGGGGCCACCCAGAGTGTGGGTGAGGGAGGAGAAAAATTGAGTGGTAGGCACATAGATTCAACTTACTGATGTTATAAAAACAGAAGAGAGACAAGTCACCACAGAGAAAGCCAACATCTTGCTGCTGGTCCTGTCTTTGTAATCCACACCCACTCGATATGGCGCTTTGTCCCCTTCTAGTGGTGGCTGAACCACACATGGAGGTTGATGAGCCTGCTATAGTGTGGCTAATAGACCCAGGTCTTTAACTTCAGGCAGTAGTTACTTGTATTTTCAACATCCAGAGATCTGAGGTTCAATACCCACTGCTGACCACCAACCCAGAGGTGTAGCCTTCCACCTAGGCTGGGAAAATAGGCAGAGGGATTACATTGGCAAATGGTTCAAAGAACACTGGGATCTAATCAGACAAAAACTTAAGTGGGGGAGACAATGGGGACAAATGAAGGAATCAAAAGTTATTCAGGCAGGAAACCTAAATTGCTGCATTCCCCTTTCCTTTAGTATAGGTAACGCTTTACCTCTCGTTGAGATTTTGGCTTCACTTTTCCCTGCACCTTTTCATTTATTCACTCCCTATCCGTGGCCCCACAAAGTTGCAAGACCTCCTTGTCAACCTCCTCCTGGCATTGGCCAAACTGGCCATATATCAATCAAGGAGGAGCATGTTGTAGGGAGGGTGTGTGTGTGTGTGTGTGTGTGTGTGTGTGTGTGTGTGTGTGTGTGTGTAGCAGGGGGGCAGGGTTCCTTGTGACTGTGGGACCTGTTTTTGCACACCTGTCCATTCGCATATCTAGGCAGAGTTCTTCTGGACAGAGTCCACAAGCTCCCTGGACTCTTGAGGAGCAGAGAGCTCTCTCCAGGCTCTCTCTGCTAAGTATCCCCCTTCTGGAACCCTGATTTTAAATCTAAGACCCTCATACCGGTTCCTGTTTTTTCATTTGTTATCCCCCAGAATTAGTTGCTCCCTGTGATTTTTCTCTGATCTTCCACTTCTGAAGAGAGGGAGGCCCTTTTGGTTTACCAGATGGATCCCCTTCAGTTATTTCTGTAGGAGTGGCTGGTTACTGATTTGACATCCTCAACTCCCTTGCCTGTTTTCCCACTGTTCCTTCCCTTCCTTTTAATTTACCCCCATCTTTCAGTGCAATAAAATATTCATCCTTATGATCTATTGGGCCTTTATTCCCTCTAACTAGGATTTGTAATATTCTATAGGTCGCAGGGATTGTCTGTTAGGTTATGCACCCAGCCACTAGGTAGAAGCACTGACCACAAAAACCAGAAAGCGCATGGGTTTTAAGGAGGGTGTCAGCACCTCAAGGAGGGATGAATAAGGGGCACTACTACACTTGGGAAGCAGGGATTCTCCACTTAAAATACATGAGCAGTCTCTGGGAACTACATGTCAGAAAATCAGGCCCCTGGTTTTTCAGACAGGGCATCCAAAATTAGTGAGCACTGCTGAGAATGTTAGCCTAACAGATTATCTGCAGATATTATAGACAAAGTATAACATTATTCAAAGCATGTTTGCACAGGGTTTAGGTGAATAATCTGACCTGTTTATGACGCTCATGTTTTAAAAGACTTTCCTATAATAGGATAGCCTGGAACTTTGCATTTAAAGTATTTCATCATAAACCAAAGTGACTAAAATTACAAAGCAAGTAGAAAATAGTTAATGTTGTGCTTGGAGTTATTCAGAATGGAGACTGGTATAGTTACCAATTAACATTTAGATTGCCTGTACAAAGGGATCCCATAAATTCCCCACACCTAAAGTACAACAGTTCCCTTGGATATGGGTCTTGTAAAGCTGCCAAAAGATCAGTTCTTAGCTTTGTGCCATTTCAAAGAACATTTGCACACCCTTTAGTCTCCAAAACAGTATTTGTGCACATGGTTTGTGTGCATGAAAGTCAGTGCTCAAGATATTTCTCTCTCTTTTCCAACTATATTTGAGTTAATTTCCCTATACACTATTTATCTCAAGCAATAAACAGAGGCAACCACAGCTCTTCTCCACATTATTCAAAATAAAGATATCAATTAATTAAATTAAATAAATGCAGTGCTGTTAAGGTCAGGACATAATTTGCTATTCCTCTATCATTGTCTTACTTCTCCAGTAATGAGACCATAAATTTAATCCTCTCAGTCTACAACAGGCATTGGCTCCTCAAACACTGTGCTGTGTGAGGCAGTGAAAGTTTGACATTTATCACAATTTCATTTTGTGCCTAAGATTTTTATGTGTGAAATTTCACAAAAATCGGGTTTTGCATTAAAAACAAGTTTTAAATTGCAACTCTGCTGAAAATGTAATCTAATTATATTTTTAGCAAAGATTTAGCCTTTTTACTCAAAATAGATGAATTTATAGTTAAGATGTAAATTTTCATTTGAAAAATTATCTTTTTTTTTGTGTGGCAAATAGGGCACTTTTTGATATGCAATGAAATACAAAAAGTGAATTGTCTTCAGTTTCACTGTGCAATTTGATCCAGCTCTAGTATATGCAATTTCAAATGTTATTTTTAATTAAAGCACTAATCTAAAATTCTAGGAACTTATATGTTCATTGTTAAAAAACAAAACTCTCCAGTTAATTATCAACTCCAAATGAGTAACAACATTCATTGGATAAGTTGCTCCCTGAATCTGATGCACCATTGTCCTGTGGTCCCTTTACACCAGCTTCAGTGGTACGACAGCAACCGAACGGTTGCCTCCAGACACCAGGGAATTCCTCCAGCACAGGACAAATTCGTAGGCGGCACAGAGTCGCCAGTACCCCTCCCCCCACTCTAGCATACAGGATGTGGCTAGGGAATGAGGTCACGGCCAAAACAGTGCCATGATCCTTCTATCTCCAGCTGCAGGAATGACCTCTTGAGTAGCTGTAAGTTGCCTCAGTATCCAGCTCCATCCCCAGGATTGGGGCAATCAAAGAGTTTTATGGCTACCATTGCTTCCATACCACTTGGGTCCCAGGCTGAGCACAGTTCTACTGGACTGGAGGATTGGACAATTCCATATAGGGACCTGCAGAGCAAGTTGAAGAGAATACTGTTCTAGGATTAAGGATAGAGGCCACTGCCACTGTTTTAAAAACAAGGATGTCTGAGGAGGATATATTGTACAGCCCTTAACATGTTATTCCAATCTATGACCATCTATCACTACTTGCCTAAGCATACCAAAATCATGTTCATCAACAGAATGACTGGGAGGATTAGAGAAGCCACAGTACATAGGAGGTGAATGGTGAGGGGGGCGGGGGGAGAAGAAATAAAATCAAACCAGATAAAAAGGGAATCTTAAGCATAAATCCTGTATAGCTTATTTTGATTTGACTCTGTGGAGTAACCCAGTAGAACAAAATAGCCCACTGCCTACATCTGTAAGTAGTAATTCAGAGAAAGTGTAGTAGAGAAGTTACAAACAAAAAAGTCAGACTGAAACAGTGCAAAGAACTGCACTCCTACCTGTTCACATCATGCAGAAATGGGCCATAGCCAAGTCCTTTACAATATTAGTGTCCCTATCTCCCCTCTGACACTTTGCAAACCAGACAGAAATCCCATGCCTTTCAACTACACACAGCTTCAACCTTCACACATTAAACATTTACACTTATCAAGACTGAGAAAGATGGTGTATTGCAACTGAAGCCCGGAACCATAACCACACAGTTTAACAAGCATCCTTTCCAGTAAGTATCCCCCCCGCCCTCTTATCTTGAGCAAAGGAAATTGGTCAGAAATTTCCCTGGCTACTTTTACTAACCATCACTAGACCTTTGGGGCCTAAAAATCTTCCCCCTGACTTTTATGATCTTTGATCAGGGTTTTGGAATGCCATGTAAAAAAGGTGTTTATTCCTATAGCCATTGCAGCAAATGCATACATAGTCAGGGGAGAAATTCTGACCTCATCCCAGCTCTGTGTGCCTAGGCATGGCAGGAACCTAAAAACAAGGGGCTCGTTATATGAACTGAAATTGTTTTATATTATTCTTTACCTTGCACAATAAGAGGTACTCCTGACCCATATTTTGCTCTTAATCCATGCAGAAAGCTTCACGCACATCGTTAACAAGGAAAGGTTGTGCATGGATGGATCTACCATTTGAATCTACGCTCTTATCTTTTACTATTTGCAATGAAGGAGACTGAGGTTCAGAACCCACACACAGCTTCACTTTGGGCACACAAACACAGGCATATGCAACGGAAAGGTCCTGCCCCCTTTGTCTGTAGGTATGTCTAAAAGAGGTTTTAGAGAAGGTGGTATGGATGATGTAAATGAAAGTCAGGCTCGAAAGATACTAGATATAAAGTTGAAGGAAATAGGAAAACTATTTGCAAATGCTAAAAGCACAGCCCCCAAGCCCCGGGAAAGGAAGGGACATCGTTACAGGATTCACTGTGTGTTCTGGGTTTTTTTTTGATAAACAGCGATTTGTTTATAAAATATTCCCAGTGAAGCCTCCCCTCACTCATTTCAAACAGTGTATTTTTTGCACCCCACATAAACAAGTTACACCAAGAGTGTGAAAAGACATATTTAGGACTTGGTTAAATCCCTTATGAGCATCAGCACTTACAGAGCATTTTGTGAACGTAACTGCTTCTCTGTTGCACAGCAGGAATAAATTCTGTTCTTTAGTTCTCTTAAAATGCACAATAATGGTACACTGAAATAGGTGGTGGAAAGTTAACTTTGACTGCTCCCCAGCAGTTTTCCTTTTTGTTGTTGTTTTGACATAAAATAAGAATGTTACCTATAATGGGGAGTTGTGTTTGTTTAGAGAAGTCATATAGGTAGGTTAAAAAGAAATTCTCCCAAAATGATTTGGTAGTACGCATCTTATGGGAAAACATTCAGATGTTAGGAGACAAGAGCTGAAAAGCAAACAAAAAAACCCGCCATCTAACAATTAAAATAGTCTGTTCCTACAATTTTCTGTGAAGTCACTATAAAGAATGGTAAACTCAGAGTAATTTATTATCTTTGCACTTGAAATCTGTACTACACAGGCCATAACTGTGTATTAAATGCATCCCTTACAGTAATGTAACACTTTAGTTCCTGTTTATGAAGTGCATAAAAAGATCAAGAGATACCTGTAATATAGTATAATCAGGTGACGACATTCTAGCCCCATTGAAGTCAATGGGAGTTTTGCCATTAATTTCAGTGGAGCTAAGATTTCCACTAGGTTGCCTAAATTCCAGGAATTGCAGTTGTTCTGTCATCACAAGGAAGTGCCATGCACTACACAGCTGGCTTCCCACTTCCCAACTAGCAGGAGAAAACCACCTGCTTGGGAAGCCACAAGTCTCGCACGTTAAGTGAGAGTGACCCCACAGATGGATTAAACAGCGACACTGCCATGGTTCCAGATGGAGCCTGACTATGGGAGAATGTCATGGCAATGTGCATTCTGTCCACTGGGAGGTGGAATGAGGTCAGGGGAGAGAATTTATCTTCCATGAAAGGGATTTGAAATGCCTCAGAGCCCCCATTCCAACTGCCTTGCTGTTCTTCACTGACTAGACCCTACATTTTGTGCATCTGAACAAGAAGACCACCCAAGAAAGTACTGCTGGGGGAGGAGGAAGTGGATGAGCCAAAGGAATGGATTGTATATTATGCAGTTTATAGTCTTCATTGCGGATGGAAAAAAAAAATCTATTCCTATATCTGCAACATAACATTCTCCACTTCTGTTGGAGGAAGACTGCATTACATCAGGATTAAAAACTCAGCAAGCAACTGGCTGTATCTTAGGGATTGATTCTGATCCTATTCCCTGATCCCTGCTGTAAACTCCCTTGATTTTCTTGGAATCACTCATGCTTCACTGGTGTAAGCGAGATCAGTATCTGATCCTCAGATTTATGCTACGTTTGGCTCCAGTTCAGAGTCTTATTTTCTGAAACATTGGTTTGTCCATTTTTGGCAATGAATATATTAGATTTTACAACAAATAGTTATTGTAACTAATTTGTACTTACATGAATAATTATGAACCAGGAGAATGCTGGCTAACAGTACTCTCTCACATGTGGAGAAAACCCGAAGCACAGCAGCAGCTGTCTGGCTGTCATAATGAATTCACTGCTATTTATTCACTGGCTGCACACTCCTTTCTTTTCTGATGATAAATGGGCTAATAGAACCTCATGCATTTCCCATTAGCTTGCATCATTACTTTAGTAAGTTATTGAACAGGAAAATCACATTCACATGACAACAAGAGGAGTAAACAAAGTAACTGTTCAATACATATTAATGTCTTCATATTAATCAATACATGTAAGCTAGCTACCACACCGAGTTTGCTGTTTTTCTCGGTAATGGCACCTATAATCAGTGATCACATTTTATCAGCTTGGAGGAATGCTGGGGCACAAAACTTACATTACGTCTATGTTAATATCAGGGGGTCTCAAAAAATGTGATAATCTCTGCTCACAATTTTGACTTTGACTATTGTAATCCATAGTAAACACAGCTTTGGCATTTCTGCAATGCACTCATGCATATTTTAATGGAACTACCACAATATGTTTAGTATAGGACAGAAATTATGCAGAATTGGACAAATATTTTGCCTGTAGATTGACTAGTTGTGCGCACGCATGTGCGCGCACACAGGCGTGTAATTGAAAACGCAAGACAGTTTTACGAACACTGAACTAGGCTTGCTTTCCTTTTGGGTAATCAACTAATCAAATATGCAATGCATATTCTGGTCTTTCTCCAGACACTAGGTAGACAATAGCTTCAAGTTATACAAGTCAAAAACAGTAAAGTTGCATGAACAATATACACTGCTGCTCTAAAGCACGTTAGGAAATAACTCCATTACTAAGACTCTAGTGTTTAATGCTAAATTCTGAGCACTAAAATTCTAGCCACACAGTTCAGGTCAAAAGTAACAAATCAAGCTGACAGAAAGCAAGATGATTGTGTTGTAAAATGATGTACAAACTCCGACACAGAAAGTAGTATATACCCATCTATTTTCAATATACTACATCTGTGGTACCATTGTTTATGCAAATATCAGAGTTTATTGCTGTCATCCTTCCTCTCAATGTACTGCATTTTCACAGATTTTAACTAATCAGCAGTATTCCATCCATATTTTCATGCATTTCAGTGAACAAGACACTATCAACAATTTACTGTTCACAGTAAATAAGTATGCACAAAGCAAAACAGAACATTCTTAAAGGAACAGGCACCCTAAACTATCCTATCAAGTGAATTGCATTGTGCAAAGTCAGGAAGAGCAGACATAGCTTTAAAAACAGCCACTAGTTAATGACACATGGGAGAAACTTTTATATTTTATCACTTGTGCGTTTAGAACTCAGTCAACATAAAAATTTGCATTTTGATTTTGGACTTTCACATTTTGCCATAAATTTAAAGCAGCAGCTCAAGAATTGAGGAATCAAGTGTCATTCCTGTCAAAACCATAATAGTGTTACTGCAGCCATTCAAAAGTCAGGCTGAAGAGCAATGTTGAATTGGAAACTTAGACAATTTTTAAAATTCTTGTATCGCCTCCTGATTTTTCATTAGTGGCACAAAGCTCCAGTCATCAGATCAAGTGTCTTTCCTGTGCTCATTGATTTTTAGTCCTCTGCTGTAATTTATGGTAGGTCTTTCACTACAGTTTTCCCTCATTGTTGCATTACCTGGCTTACCATCCTCCCCTGTGTCCGTCAGGATTGGGGACTGGCAATTTTCTTCTACGGTATTGCCAGCTTCGTTTTGGGAAGTGGCCAGTTAACTTCCTCATGCACATGAGAACTGTCATGTACCCAGGAAAACACACTTTAAAAACAGGAGTCCTCAAGCATTTTTAGAGCTTTTCATCTTAACAGAGATTGTCGCATGAGCATCTCCATCATCTGCAGTCATATATGGTATAGTTCCTGTGGCAAACATACTAACTGCTTACATGGAAGAGTATGGTGTGAAATCCTGACCCCCATGAAGTCAACCAGGGGTTTTACCATTGACCCCAGTGAGGTAGGATTTCATGCTGGATGTGTTTGAGCTCTAATTTTTATGGGCCTGAGTCCCTATTTCTGGAAACCGATAAACCCAAAGTTAATGCTATTGAAGTCAGCGGAATTAAAACAGTATAGAATTGGTATGAGCAGAAAAATCAGTCTCAAGACGATAAACTGTGTGCTTTACATTCCTATATTTACATCAAGCATTTTCACCTCTCACTCATATGGTAGCTGATTAATTACTATAATTTATAAATAGAGATGGAAGAGATTTATTAGGTCATTCAAGTTCATCTCCTTGCCCAAAGCACTTGGATACTACAGCAATCAGTTCTGTAGAACCCCAGCAAGATCGATAGCACAGTATTGTTCGCCACAGTACTAGTTTCAGCATTAGAAAAATATACCTCATTTAAAAAAAACTCCACCCTACATTGTCCTGCCTGTCCAGCAGAATCATGTAAGAGACATAGTGGTAGAGTACATAGAAACTCAGTGGTACTGAATCCATGCTCTCTTTGATACTGATTAATACTTTATATATGTAGTGCAATTTACTTATACCATCCTTTGCTTCATTATAGAGCTCCCGCATTTTCAGAAACAAAAGCCTTGCCACACTGCATGATGACAGGAGAATCTGAGAGAGAGAATATTTTGAGCTAGGATAAACAAAAGCACTGAAGCGGATTGAATACCCAGGAGAGGGCAGCCATCAATGTTACCGTTTCCTGATGCTAAGAAAACCATTCCACAGAATGGCAGTGCTGCCTTCCAGCCAGCCACAACTGCACAGATCTGATCAATCATTGTTTTTAATCTCATTACAGCCTGGTTAATCTCTCAGCGTTTCCATTTTCCTGAAACAAGGCTCCTGACCCTTTGGTAGCTGTGTAACCAAAAAAGTTTCAAAGCAAATTACCAGTGTTAAATGGCATAATTTGTCTTCTCTACATTCATTATGGACATGCCTTGAGACAGTAGCTCAAATGAAAGATGATGTTTAATCTGTCGCTAAATTACATACATGTCGGCTTCTAGCACTTATTAAGTCTTAAGCAAATCAATACCTGATTGCATTTTAATCAAGAATAGATAAACCAGAATATGTTAAGGTCTTAAAACAGCACTTGCAAAGCATTGCCGGAGTTTAGGCTAATGATATAAATGCACTGCTAAAGAAAATATTTTAGAATGTACACATCCAGTTCATGATCCTGTATAGTTCACTGGAAGTAAGAATTTTCAGTCTCTTGCTTTGGAAAACCCAAGTTCTCAGTATAATAAAGCTTGCTGATAGAATAAAATGTTTTAAAAAAAACAAAAGAAACCTCAATTCTCTAGTTCAAGTCACTTTATACACCTTTTAAATTGTCGTAAGCATTAAAAACACATGTTAAATGAATAAGATTGATTTAACAACAAAAATGACAAGTTGCTTAGGAGTTGTTGTGTTTAATTCCCCACAACAAAATATTTTATGGCACTTCCATAGCACTTTTCATTCAGGAATTTCAAAGCTTCTAACAGATGTTAATCAATTAAAGTCAAAACATCCCTATCAGGTAGGTTTTACTTCCATTTTACAGATGTGGCAGGTATCTGCGCCTCTGTTTCCCCATCTTCCCCACTGAGTCAGAAGCAGACCTGGAAAGAATTCAGGAGCCTTGACTTCTAGTTTACAGCTCTAGTTACAAATTACACCTCTACCCCGATATAATGCGGTTGTGGGGAGCCAAAAATCCCTACCGCGTTATAGGTGAAACGCTGTTATATCCGGGTAGTGGTGGCAGGGCTCCGGCGGTGATTTAAAAAGCTCCGGGGTCCGGCCGCTGCGGGGAGCCCCAGGCCCTTAAAATCACCAGCCGAGCCCCACTGCCACAGACCCAGGGTAGCAGCGGCAGGGCTCCGGCGGTGATTTAAAGGGCCCGGGGCTCCCCGCAGCAGCCGGAGCCCCAGACCCTTTAAAGTGCCGCCGGAGCCCCGTTGCTACCGCACTATATGAGAACTCGTGTTATATCGGGTCGCGTTATAGCGGGGTAGAGGTGTACCTGGCTCCCACTCCCCATCCTAAGCACAAATTTGATAGTTATGTAATGAGAACAAAGGGAGAACCATAATTTTGCCATGCAATGGGATAACATTGCCCATTAGCCAGCACAGAGGAATCTAAGCATCAGTCACTACAGGTATTTTTTTTAAATTGGTAAAGAATAAAACCATCACAATAAAATATCTTGGCCAATGTTTTTTTTCCTCTTATATCATTTGCCACTTTTTCTGCAGCACGAAGCCTGCAGAAGTGGCAATGCCCAACTCAGTTCTGCAGCTGTGTGGCCACAATGGATCCTAACAAGGAAAGCATCCCTTTAGGTGACCACCTAATGCTTAAACAGCTACCCAACTCCTCCCCCTTTCCAGGGCAGAATCCATTCTGGGAAGACCTTCATGCACCAATGGAGAGCTGGGAAGCAGTGGGCAGGTATAGAGACTTCCTTGACCTTTCAATGGGGGCAGGTTCGTCGCCAGCAGGCTGATATTCAAGTGATGGCAGACCAAGAGAGACAACTCTCCCCTTGAATGATAGCTGCAAAGCAGAGCTCAGTCAGGGTGAGAAAACAGGGCTCCACACAATAAGGCCAAATGAGAACAAGACAACAAAACTATCTACAGTTCTAACCCACCCTAATAATTATTCATATAGGGACAGAGGCCCATTCCTTACCTTATTTCCTTTATCTCCATCTCCCCACCCACTTCCTTCTTGATCAGTGCTGGGATTTTATAACAGACCTAGGCTGGATTCTCATCTCTTTTTAGGGAGGAGAGGCTCCTTTACATGATTAGCTACACTTCTTCCACTCCCATGGCTCTGCAGCTCCCATCTATCGAGTAGGGTCAGATCCCTACCTCCTCCCTGCAAACTGTGCTGACTTTCTTCAGGATAGGTCAAGCCTGATGCACAGCTTTTAAGAGGTGCATGCTGGGGCTTCCAAGCCTCAGTACTGCTGTAGATATTGGGTCTAAAGCCTTGTCTTCACAGGGGTATTTTAACCATCAGTGTAGCAACAATGATGGGTTGTGCTATTTAATGCAAGGTCTTCTATGCGTTCTGCTAATAATCACAGTATAATTGATGGTAACAAATGCTTTATACAAAAAATAACCTATGATTTTTTTTAAAACAGCGTTTGGTGTTTTTTAGTCTTTTAGTTACGGATGCTGCAAAGCAGTCTTTTGAAGAGGGAAGTCTAATGTTTTATTAACCCAGAATACAATCCGAATCAATGAATTGTGAGTGTTACCAGTTGCTATTGGTATATCTGCTCTCTCAGTTCCCAAGGTGTCTACCTACCAGAGGCAGTACTGTAAGCAGCGACATCCCGAAGTATGGATAGTTGCATGGAGTGCAAAATGATGGCTCAAACTACAAATCTTCAAGCACTTCTTATTATGGGGTACCTCATCTCTCCAGGTTGCCACATTAAATTACTAAATAAATCTTAGAATAAATCCTGTTAGCTGATTTTGAAAAGTACTTCCCTCCTTACAAATCCTTCTGAAGTGGAAAGCTCATGCAGTTAAATACAGCCGTGTGGCATTCAGAGTGCTATAACACGTAGGCACAGATGACATTTTTATTTACTACTGTAAGACATTAATTCCGTGACACCTTGGGTTTTTCTGTGCCATTCTTTCCTTGCCCAATCCTGATATCACAATTGTCTGCAGTAGTCATGCAATGTAGTGAAAGTTTAACAAAGTTCTCAGTAGAGATGGGCTTGAATTAAAACCCCAGATCTTACCAGCCCATCTTTGAAGGTCAGGATCAGACTTTGGATCCAGATATGAATTTTGAGTCAAATAGAAGCCCTGGATCAGAACACGTGAAGCTTTGAAGTGGTTGAAAATTTGGAATAGGAACCAAATTTTGCAGTTTTAGCTCAATCCAGTTTTCAGCATGATTAAGACAAGACTGGCTGATTTGTGCGGCCTAGATAGTACTAGTACAGTGTGACTAAAATATTGCTGCTACACTAGTTCTGTTCCATTTAAAGAAGCTTAAAGTCAGGGTTAGATGCATTTCCGAGCATGTAACAGAAAATGATCTAAAAGCTCTAAAAGCATTGTAAGAAATGAACGATTGCTACCATTTCCTGAAAAATATTGAATATAGATTGCTTCAAAACATGCTTCCCCACACACATTTTGTATTTTAATATAAATCCTCAATCTTCTGTTACTGTCAACTGTCTTGCAGCTTGTTAGGTTACAATATATTCTGTTTATTCCCAGTATTTTAAAAGCCACTGGGGAATAGTTAATTGTTCAGTCATGTAGTTGTGTGTACAACTGGAGAGCTGACAAGATCTGTTCCAGTCTTCCAAGCTTGTTTTAAGTATGTCTTTGCTTTTTTGGGGGTGATATTTTCCAATTTATCCAGCCATTTTCCTTCCCTTCAACCATATGTATCCCATATTTTGCTATCACTTCATCAGGATTGCACAGACGTTAGTCCGTGCAGAATTTAGCCCTCACGTTCTAGATGACTGAAAACTAGGGCCCAGAGGCATGTATGGATCATATTGCAGCAAATATCTGTATTTGTGAAGAGCCCCACGGAATTCATGAGGGGTCTGCTCAGGGGCTTGAGTCCACCCACATGATATCATTGCAAAAATCAGTGACCATGTTTTCAGTGTATGAATGTTTTTAATATTTATGGTGTACAATTGCCTCTTTAAGCACCAGGATAACCTGTGAGATCAAAGTGTTTTGTCTTATTGCGAGTATTCCATGTACACACTGGAAATGCTTCAGCATGCTTATGGGATTGGGTGGAGTAACTCTTCTAATGAATTACATTTGCCAGCCTCAAGACTATTACATTCTGTATTGGTTTTATAATAAGGTGTGTGTGTGTGTGTGTGTGTGTGTGTGTGTGTATATATATATATGACTGCCCGTATTTTTTATTTATTTATTTATAAATAAATAAATAAACAAACAAACAAACAAAAAGAGAGTGAATGAGCAAGCGTGAATGAACCTGGACAGTCAGAGGGCACCAAGAATAAAAACCATAAATTATATATTCTATGCAACCTTAAAGTGCAAAGCTTATAAGTAAGCCAACATATTAAATAAAATGATCAATACATAGAGGTTTATTCCTACTACACTAAACTACCATAATGGTCATGGCCCTAACTGGAGGTGAAATTCCCACCCTGTAAAGGCCCAAGGCAAACCCTATACTCCACTGAGTGCTGAAGTCACACTCAAATAGTGCCTAACCCTTGTGCTGGCCCTCTGCAAAAGGGTGAATTTCAGCCTCTAGTCATAGTCTGCTGACTGCAGAGACAGTGTGTAGTCTACTGTTTAGATTCAACTTTGGGTTTACTGGGTAAATGCAGACACGCAGAGAATGAAGATAAAATAGGTGGTTTTCAACAGAGCACTAAAAAAAAAAAAAAGACTGGTTACCTCCTTTTCAAAGGTGCTAAGCACCCACACCTCCCTGCATTTTTAAACAAATTCCCATTGTTTCTGTTTATACCCTTTTTTCATTCACTTTCTGCAAACATTCCTGCAAAATAAGTGTTACTAGTGCAAATGCCTGCACAACACAGATGTCAGCCTTGCACACTAGAATTCTTGTGCGAAGCAAATTCTTCATGAGCATTTAGAACAGAAATGTAGTCAAAGCGTACCATGTATCTTATATGACAAATCACATTTAAGCAACACAATCTGAAATAATAAGTACATTTGAAAGTATTGCAATGTTCATAGACATTGTGTGAGCAGAGGGGTGAAATTCACTAAATACATTTCTTATTCATTGGTTCTTTAATTAAACACACAGATACTACTACTACCTTGCAGGAGTGTGTGGAGTAGTTCGAGTGAAAGGGAGATCAGTTAATCTTTATAAAGCACTGAACCTTCCAGCTCCTATCAGCTTTCCATGGGAACTGGTTGTGTAACTCCTTTATGCGCTTTTGAAAATGCAACCCTTTGAAGATATCAATCTTTATGTAAATATTATTCCTTTTAGGAGTAAGGCCTGCAAATTAAGATGGTTGAGAATTCATGATGATGCAATATCCATGTCATTCAGAATTCCAAACTTACCAAAAAACAACAACACGACGACATTTTTTTCCAACTTAAGCCCGGGCTCGAGATGTGACGCCAGTGCTTACAGGTTAAAATTCATTGACAAGACTCAACTTGTTCTTTGCTACAACTGAAATGAGCAAGTTTTTACAGCAATCAGACGTATGACAGATGGGATAGCGCAAGTTAGTCATGAGAATTGTGTTACTGGCATTTTATGTTCCTCTTCTAATAACCTAACATTCAATAAAATTCAAGCTAATAGGAAAATCTATTAATAGTTTTGAGGCATCCGTTCATGGAGAGGGAGCCACAGTCTTTGATTTAAGAGTGGTACTGTACATTTGGTAAAAATTAGTTCTGAGCTATATATTCCAAAACAAGAGTCATCAAATGCCTTTGTCATGAGTGCTTCTTCAGAAAAATATGCATACAGGAGAATGTTCTGAGTTGATAACCTTTTTATACCCCCCTGTAGTTCTTAAGGCTCTCCTTGTACATAAATTCAGCTCTAATAGAGTGTGAATAA
Organism: Emys orbicularis; assembly: GCF_028017835.1. NCBI lineage: Eukaryota > Metazoa > Chordata > Testudines > Emydidae > Emys > Emys orbicularis. The sequence goes on from NC_088696.1 coordinate 23,785,250, forward strand.
CTCCATACTTACAGTTATCCTCATCTTCGCTCACCATTCATAGGGTTTCCTATGCTACACCTCATCCCAATAAGCGGTCAGTTAATGGGTTTTGTTGGATAATTCTAAACACCTAACAAACAAAGCAAGGACTCTAGCAGCATCACTCTAAGAAACGGGCTATTTGTGTGGTGGCTTAGCTCTTGAAAGCCCAAGTCTCTTTCCCACATTCTTACCATAGAGCGGCCCTGTATCCCTTTGTCACAGCTGAACTATTTCCATCAACTCCCAGCCCAAGTAAGCTTCGCAGCGCATCTTCTCAGACACAAATAAAATTTGTTTTGTTCCATCACATCCCTCTCAGTCAAAGGGTCCAGAACTCTTAAGAAGGGTATAAACAGAGCTGATTTCAACCTCCTAGGTTACAAATGGATTATCTGTACATGACTCACTTTTGTAATATTAGAAGGGTGAATTTGTCACTTGTGAATTAAGAACTTCCATGGATTTCCTCAGACCTGAAGGTGGGGCAATCTGGGCCCTGGTCAAAACTGTTCTTAATTAACACTCCAGTGGATTTATAAGTGCTGGGACTACTGTTCCCTCTAAGCTGTGTGCGTGTGCACACAGAGATCCTAAACCCCGCGCACATGGCGAAACACCGCATGCACAAAAATTTGCACAGAAGAAAATTTTTGCGCACACGGCCTATCAAAAATTAGAGGGAACATTGGCTGGGACATGTGTTTGCCTAGAGCTAGCTTCGCAACCTCGAGTCAAGAGGCCGGTGTCACACAAAATGGATAATGTTTCTCATCTTAAAACGCTTAACATATGCACAGTTATTGAAATAAAGAAATCATAATCCTCAAGTATGGCAGCATTGGGTGAAGTCAGTACCACCTGGAGCACAGTAACAGATACCACAAAGGAAACTACAGCCCAAACATAGCTGGCCCTGAAGGGGGGGGGGGGGAGAGAGGAAAAAAAGATACAATTGCTCTCAGAATATTATGCAAGGGAAACCTCACACCAGGTAGATTAACATCTTGATTTAAATATCCTTCCTGAAAATAAATATTGGCCCCCTGCAGTACTGGAGATATGCATTCACTAGTAAAGAGCACAAGAGGTAAGTTAACTGAGGGAATCTGTCTTCGAGTGAACATTTCCAAGGCTAATATTGGAGAGAGAGAAAAATCTCCACTTTGAGAACAGTATTACTTGAGGTTCGTGTGGTGGGCCAGTTTGGTCATGCATTCATACCAGATAATCCACATAGAAGATTACAGAATGTAAAAATTTTATTCTCCTTTCTGTAACTAGATGTACAGAATAGTTTCTCAAATGATGCAGTTAGGGTGGTATGTTTTCAATAGACCGTCTTTTTGATAGCTAATTATTAGAAGCCTAATTTAAGAAAACCTCCAAAGTAACTGCAACATTTATTGTGGGGAACGAACAATAGTCTTGGTACAGGTTATAAGCAGGGATGATGGGGGTGCCTATTTTCAAGAGGACCCATTAGGAGGAACCCTGAGGATGAGAGAAGCCACAGAGCAGCAAATCAACCTAAAGGTAACAGAAGCTGGTCATACCCATTCTATATTTCCACTAAGGATTCTAAACTTACATTTTTGGATGAAGGAAAACAGCAACAAAACAAGAGAAAAAGTAAACTCTCCATGAGAGAGCCTAGTGTGCATCTTTGTCCATTACAGGCCCTAGCAACTCTGAGAACATGACTGGTGCTGTGTCTGCAAACTGACAGGGCTCTTAGATATTCAAAGGCACAGTGCATAGAAAACAAAAGGCATCAATTTCATAGCTTCAGACACCACTTTTTTTTTTTTTTTTTGACAGTGTTTCAATGGGTTCTCAAGGCAGCATGAAAGTTGTCAGAATCAAAGAATTACAGGGCAAACCTTTTAAGAAAGACATTGGTTAAAGCATGGAAAGGGAGGTGGAGGTGGGGAAAGGTAAGACACCTCAAACAATAACATAGAATTTTCCACAACTCTCTATTCCCAGCATTATTTTAACCATAAAATAAATTATTCATAGTTAGAGGAAATCCAGCTCTCTGACTTGTTTGCCAGTCAGCTCACTCTTTAGATATTTGAGTGGATAAACACACTAAAAGTGTCATTCAATTTAGTCTTAACTTCATTCTCAAGAAATTGTGCGTCTGTTACTATTTTGTAACAAATTACACAGGAACAGTCCTAAAACATGGCATGAGCTGCATCAGGTTCCAGATAATCCATACTCTGAACAACAAGCAATGCATGACTGTATCAAAGAAGCTGAACACTGATTGAAGTATTCTCACAGAGGGCAGTATAGGACGGACGGTATAGGAATAGAGTTTAGAAGAATGTCAAAGACCAGGGCTGCAGATTTAAACCTGTCTCATAATTAGATCCAATTTGTACCATTATTAATTATTTATATTGCTCTAGCACCTACAGGCTGCAACCAGGTTGGATCTGATTGTGTTAGGTGCTGTATAAATACATAATAAATGACAGTCCTTGCATTTACATGAATGCACAGTAGTAATAATTATAATGAACTTACATTCCGATAATGCCTTTCATCCAACCAAATCCCAAAATTCTTTACAGAGGAGATTTTCAAAGTTGCGCACACACTTATGTACAAACTCTGTCATATACTCATGTATCTATAATAGATGCACTTTGAAGTTTGCATGCACATTAATTGAACACAAGTGTTTTCCCCCCCTTTAATATCTGACCCTACAATCTTAGACTGCACAATTCTCTGCTATATTTGCAAGTAACTTGGTGAAAGAAAACCAATGATAGTTCCTCTAGGGTGAAATGAGAAAAAGTTTCATTACAATTAGCAATACCGCATAGTGGTTTAGAACAGGAAGAGAAGATATCCTACCCTATAGAAATCACAAGCAATTTTAGGTGAGTGGATATGTTTTCTGTCTACCTATCTTGCATTCAAAGGGTATGTCTACACTACGAGAGTAGTTCGATTTTACTTAAATCGAATATGTGGAATCGACATTACAAAGTCGAATGTGTGTATCACACTAAGGACAGTAATTCGACTATGTGAGTCCACACTAACGGGGCAAGCATCGACATTGGAAGTGGTGCACTGTGGGCAGCTATCCCACAGTTCCCGTAGTCCCCGCTGCCCATTGGAATTCTGGGTCGAGCCCCCAATGCCTGCTGGGGAAAAAAATGTGTCGAGGGTGGTTTTGGCTAACTGTCGTCATCCAACCGTCACTCCCGCCCTCCCTCCCTGAAAGTACCGGCGGGCAATCAGTTCGCGCACTTTTCTGGTGAGTGACAGCGCGGACGCCACAGCACTGCGAGCATGGAGCCCGCTGCAACCATCGCTGCAGTTATGGCCGTTGTCAACACCTCGCACCTTATCATCCACCTTTTCCAGAGGCAGATGCTGAGAAATCGGGCGAGGAGGCTACGGCAGCGCGGTGAGGACATTAAGTCTGAGAGTGGCACAGACCTCTCACAAAGCACGGGACCCCGCGCCGTGAACATCATGGTGGCAATGGGTCATGTTGATGCTGTGGAACGGCGATTCTGGGCCCGGGAAACAAGCACGGACTGGTGGGACCGCATAGTGCTGCAGGTCTGGGATGAATCACAGTGGCTGCGAAACTTTCGGATGCGGAAGGGAACTTTCCTGGAACTTTGTGAGTTGCTGTCCCCTGCCCTGAAGCGCAAGGACACCCGGATGCGAGCAGCCCTGACTGTCCAGAAGCGAGTGGCCATAGCCCTCTGGAAGCTTGCAACGCCAGACAGCTACCGGTCAGTCGCGAACCACTTTGGCGTGGGCAAATCTACCGTGGGGGTTGCTGTGATGCAAGTAGCCAACGCAATCGTTGAGCTATTGCTGTCAAAGGTAGTGACCCTTGGAAATGTGCAGGTCATCATAGATGGCTTCGCCGCGATGGGATTCCCAAACTGCGGTGGGGCTATAGCTGGAACTCACATCCCTATCCTGGGACCGGACCACCAGGCCAGCCAGTACATTAACCGAAAGGGCTACTTTTCAATGGTGCTGCAAGCACTGGTGGACCATAGGGGACGTTTTACAAACATCAACGTCGGATGGCCGGGCAAGGTTCATGACGCTCGTGTTTTCTGGAACTCTGGTCTGTTTAGACGGCTGCAGGAAGGTATTTACTTCCCGGACCACAAAATAACTGTTGGGGATGTGGAGATGCCTATAGTGATCCTCGGTGACCCAGCCTACCCGCTAATGCCCTGGCTCATGAAGCCCTATACAGGCGCCCTGGACACCGAAAAAGAACTCTTCAACTACCGTCTGAGCAAGTGCAGAATGGTGGTGGAGTGTGCTTTTGGACGTCTCAAGGGGAGATGGAGAAGCTTACTGACTCGCTCTGATCTCAGCGAAACCAATATCCCCATTGTTATTGCAGCTTGCTGTGTGCTCCACAATCTGTGTGAGAGCAAGGGGGAGACCTTTATGGCGGGGTGGGAGGTTGAGGCAAATAGCCTGGCTGCTGATTACGCCCAGCCAGACAGCCATGCGATTAGAAGAGCCCAGCGGGACGCGCTGTGCATCCGGGAGGCTTTGAAAGCTAGGTTCCTTAGTGAGCAGGGTAACCTGTGACTATTAACTTTGTTTAAAGAGAAGCTGAACCTGCCCCCGTTTCTTTACCCAGTTTATGTTGACTCTCCTCTCCAGCTACATACCCCGTTCACCCCGTCCCCCCCTTCCAACACACGTTTAAAAATAAAATAAATGGAACTTTGTTAATGAACACCGTTTTTATTACGGGTTTCGCGGTAAAGTGTTGAAACTGGGACGCAGACTGTGGTGGGGAGCGGGCATAGTGATGGAAAGAACGCTTCTAAACTCGAGGAATGACAGGCTCCTGCTCCTAGAGCGGTCCGCAGTGGTGGACTGGTTGTTTCAACGGAGCCTGCCACCCCTCCTTTTCGGGACTCTGTGTGTGGGGGCTATGTGCCCGTATGTGACTTTGTGGCGGGGGAGGACGGTTACAGATCCCCTGCTGCGTGGCTCTGTGATCCAGGATAAGGACCGCTGCATAAGATCTCTAACCGCCCCCCCCCGCCACAAAGTCACATAGCCTGCCCCCCCCCCTCAGAACATGAAAACCACCTCCCAGACTGACCAGGGTGCCTAGTGACTGCAATGTGTGTGTGACCTGCTGCTGAACCTGCCCCAGTGTCTGTACCCTGGTAAAGGTGACTGTCCTGTCCAATTACCAACCCCCTTCAAACACACTCTCCTCTAAAAGAACATGATGGAAACAGTAATTAACAGAAACGTATTTTTTATTAGCAACTACACAGTTAGGGGATGAAACTGGGACGGGGGCTGGGTGAGGCGGGAAGGAAAGGACTTATCAAATTTTTGGGAATGAGAGCCTTCTGGTACTTGAGCAGTCTGCAGGGGTGGAGTGACAGTTTTCACGGCCCCTGCCGCCCCTCCTTCTTGGGACTTTGGGTGAGGGGGGTATGGGACTTTGTGGCGGGGGAGGGCGGTTAGAGCTAGACTGCAGCGGGGCTCTGTCCTCCTGCCTCTGGTCCTGCAGAACATCCACAAGGCGCCAGAGTGTGTCCGTTTGCTCCCTCATTAGTCCAAGCAGCGTTTGAGTCGCCTGCTGGTCTTCCTGCCGCCACCTCTCCTCCCGTTCACTGTGTGATCGATGGTATTGCGACATGTTCTCCCTCCACTGGGTCTGCTGGGCCGCCTCGGCTCGGGAGCCGCCCATAAGTTCTGAGAACATGTCGTCCCGTGTCCTTTTCTTTCTCCGCCTAATCTGCACCAGCCTCTGGGAGGGGGATGCCAGGGTAGGTCGGGAGACAGTCGCAGCTGTGGGATGGGGAAAAGGGAGTGAATTCCTCACAAAGATAATTTTTTGTGAACAATTAACATAGTCTTTCTCTGTGAACAAGACCATGCACAGCACCTATCACATGCGCACTCAGGACAAGGTCGAATTTTCGGCCTTCGCATTCAGTGCCTGGGGTCTTGCAGTGGAGATCAGACAAGCGGGGCAGGACAGCGGAATTCGGGTAGCAGGCTGACATGGTAAGCCGTAGACTTTTGGCTGCTTAAAACTTAAATTATAGCAGTGCCCTCCTTTCACGTTCAATGCAATGCTCCTAGCGTTGGCCAGTTCCTGCTGCCGGCAATCCGGCAAGCATGAACTCTGCCCCTGTCCCACCCCCTCGCGGCTGTCCCCGGGAAAGATCCCTATATGCTGCCCCTCTCCCGCCTCCACCGCGTGGCTGTAAACCGCCGGTTACAGTTCTGTAAAGGAACAGGCAAGCAGTCCCAATAGTAACATTCCCCTAATTCTAAGCAGGTCACCATGAGCGACATCACTCTGCTGAGGATTTCTGAGACAGAGAAAGAACGCATGCTGCGTCAAAGCCAGCAAAAACCAGGGCCGTATGCCGCCATGCTCTGCAAGGCAATGATCCCAGAGTACTTGATGATAGCCTGGCACGGAAAAGTTTCCTACCACGGAGGACACAATAAGGCCACTCTCCCCAGGAACCTCATGCAAAGGCTTTCCAATTACCTCCAGGAGAGCTTCGTGGAGATGTCCCATGAGGATTTCAGCTCTATCCCCGGACATATAGACCTTATTTTCCAATAGCTGCACTGGCAAGGACTAAAAGGTTAAGCGCCTAGGGCAAACTAATCATGATAAACCCATTGTTAATATTCCTATTCTGTTCAAAATAAATGTTTACATGTTTAAAACACTTACCGACTGATCCTTCCCCTGATTCTGGGTCCGGGTTAACGCCTGGGGACGGTTGGTAGGGGATCTCTGTGAGGGTGATGAAGAGATCCTGGCTGTCGGGGAAATCAGCGTTGTAAGCGGTCAACTGCCTCGTCCTCCTCATCTCCTTCCTCATCTTCCTCGTCCGCTAACATCTCCGAGGAACTGGCCGTCGACAATATCCCATCGTCAGAGTCCACGGTCAGTGGTGGGGTAGTGGTGGCGGCCGCACCAAGAATGGAATGCAGTGCCTCGTAGAAACAGCATGTCTGGGGCTGGGATCCGGAGCGTCCGTTTGCCTCTTTGGTCTTCTGGTACCCTTGTCTCAGCTCCTTGATTTTCACGCGGCACTGCGTTGCATCCCGGCTGTATCCTCTCTCTGTCATGGCTTTTGAGATCTTCTCGTAGGTCTTTGCATTCCGTCTTTTCGATCGCAGCTCCGAAAGCACGGACTCATCGCCCCACACAGCGATCAGATCCAAGACTTCCCAATCAGTCCATGCTGGGGCCCTCTTTCTATTCTGAGATTGCATGGTCACCTCTGCTGGAGAGCTCTGCATCGTTGCCAGTGCTGCTGAGCTCGCCACGATGTCCAAACAGGAAATGAGATTCAAACTGCCCAGACAGGAAAAGGAATTCAAATTTTCCCGGGGCTTTTCCTGTGTGGCTGGTCAGAGCATCGGAGCTCGGACTGCTGTCCAGAGCGTCAACAGAGTGGTGCACTGTGGGATAGCTCCCGGAACTATTAGCATCGATTTCCATCCACACCTACCCTAATTCGACATGTCCATGTCGAATTTAGCGCTACTCCCCTCGTTGGGGAGGGAGTACAGAAATCGAATTTAAGAGACCTCTATGTCGAACTAAATAGCTTCGTGGTGTGGACGGGTGCAGGGTTAATTCGATTTAACACTGCTAAATTCGACATAACCTCCTAGTGTAGACCAGGCCAAAGAAAAGGGAAGCCTACAGCATGTCTATACGTATAGCCTAAAATGCACCTCCTGTGATCTCAAAGACTTTTGTCTTGACTGGAAGGAGAAAAATGGTAGTAGCTCCTTTAAGGGTGTTCCCTCACTCAGAGGTTGGGAGAGGGGGTGGTAGGGAAGGCATCATCTGAGCTGGTGTTGCTCAAGTAAGCCTTCCTGGCTCTCGAGGAGGGTATCTAAGTCCTGTACCTTCAGGATGCGCCCTCTCTCACATTCCGGTTATCAGTATATACTAGACCAGCAGCTGGAGGCAATGCATTGTGCCAGGCTATTGTTGGGGGAGAAAGATCCAACACACTGAATTTCAGAGTGTCAAAAAGCCAGTGAAGATCTGCCAAGGCGAGTCATTGTACTACAAGAGCACAGGGAGGTTGGGATTTGCTGTCAAAGCAATAGAGGTTGGCCGAGTGCCAGGTCACTCTTTCTTCACAGGGAAGGGAGGTTTCCTCAGAAAAGAACACTTCAGCCCATGGCAACATCAAAGAGTGCACATTGTTGAGGTTTCCCTGGTGAACCAGGATCCCAGTAGTTTGGCAGTGAATTTGTTATCCACAGCACAGCTTGGAATAGGAACCCAGAGGGGTATGCTCTTCAATCCAAATGCATACAAGAGTACGGAGGCCCCTGCTGGAGGGAATAATTCATGAATTTATGTGCAAAACTCTTCTTGTTTATCCCTTCCTTCATGATTACATGACTCTCTCACTGGTGAAGAATGTTCAATCATATTGTGTATTTGGCCCACAGGCAGGTGGCCCGTTCTTTCTGGAAGTTCACTGCTGGGCCTCAGAGGTGAGGCAACTATGAGTTGACATGGATGGTGGGGCACATTATAGGGAGTAAGAGAAAGATCAGGAGACACAGTGGTATTCTGTTTTGGGCTTACAGGCAGTGGCGCTGGAACATTTTTAATAGTGGGGGTGCTGAAAGCCAGCCCCCTTATTCCTGTCCACCCCCAGAGCTCAGGCTGGGAGCCCAGGCGTGCAGGGCTGGGAGGTGCTGCAGCACCCCCCGCAGCCCTAGTTCCCGTGCTTGTGCTTACAGGCAGGCAGCCAGTTTCCCTGGAGTCTCACAGCTGGGCCTTTGTAGCAAGGCAATTCTGAGTTGGTATGACACATGGGGTGTGTTTTGGGACTAGCGGATGCCCCTGCTTACACTCGTTAGCAGCCATGAAGCATGCACCTGAAATGATTATTGTAAACCTGGGTGAACCCTGTTTGGTTTCCAAAGGGGGTTGGAGAATGATTTAGGGCAGATCTAGGACTTTTTAGTGGGGGTGACAGTAAACTGATCTGAAATACTGCCATAGAGGGTATGGTGGGGAGCTGCCAGACCTCCATGAGTTGACAAAGCCAGAAGATGTGAACTGGGAATTAGAAAGATCAGTCATTACCCACCAAAATCTATTTAGAACCCGACTTATTTAGGGAGTAGGGGGTACACCTTGCCAACCTGGGAGCAGATATATTTTTGGTCAATGCTGGAACTGTTAATCTTGTAGCTTGCTGGCAGTGGATGAGAGTCAGCTAAATTAACTGTGGCAGGTGTCCAGGGCCAGTACTCATTCCATAAGGGGTCTGGTTCCCTGGTGAAAGGAATTGGAAATGGACTTTGGGGGCAGGCATCCCCTAAAGATGCTGGGAACAGGTTTGGGGCTCCTACTGTCTGGTACCATGAAGAGCCAACCCCCTTTCCCAGCTCCTTAGCCCTCATGTAAAGGGACAGCAGTAGGGTTCCAGCAATAGGCTGGCAGTCAGATACGGAGGTCTGATGGCCATCTTCCATCAGGTGCAATCGATTAAGGAAGGAATAATGACCTGCACTGTATGAGTTATGTTAGATTAGTTCCCAGATGAGTTAAGTTAATAAAGTTGTGGCCTAATTAAACCACATCCCTTGCAGCTTGTCTTTCTTCCTGCTGGTCAGGAACAATCAACAGATACCAAGGCAATCCAAGCGGGAATCATTAAACGCAGCCATGAGAAACTCAGGATCCACAAACAATTAGAGAGACAATATGCAAGTCAGTAAAACAAATCAACCTTATGGTTATGATCCTATCAGCTTAGCTTTTCACAAACATATTTCAGATTAATGATATACATGTATGGTGTAATACTGACCTGGCTACCTATTTTAAACACTTTAGTGTCACTAAACTAATTTCTACAAGTAAACAGCATTGTCTGGTTCTTGCCTAGAAAGTCTTGCACTGTTGAAAATTCATTCCCTTCAGTGGTTACAACTGTGGAGTACTGGGAAATATTTGTATTTTTTGTCAGTGTCATATGCCTCTTAGTGACTCTGTGGGATATTGACTTGCATGGATGGAATGTTCGATCAAAAGAGATTGTTAAAAGAAACCAGGCAGGAAAAGTAAAACAATGGCCTAGTTAAGAAGAATTCCCTCAAACAATAGCCAGATGTATAGCCATGAAGAGGAGACTCCTCAGCCCCGACTCTGGGATTGGGCTGTTTGCCAAGGCTGATAATTTGAACACTGATCTGTTAAAGGGCCCCAACAGAATGGTAGAGGGGAAAGTGGTCAGCATATTGTGGGGCTGACACACAGACAAAGTCAGAGACAACAGCAAAAGGCTATAACTTGGTCCCCAAGAAAATGGGCTATGTCAGGTCTACCTAGGGGCTTGAGGGGAATGGCAAGCATAGGTGACAATATGCTTATAGGTCTCTTGTTTAAAATCTACTGTGTACTTTTTTGGGCAAAGTCAGTCATACTTTGTTCTGGAGAAGCTACTTCTGTATCGTTGCAGACTGTCCCTGTCCATAGGCTGCCAGAGGGAGACTTTGGCAGGTGCTATGCCCGTAGGGCCTGCAGAATAACATGGGTTCTCAACCAGGGGGTATAACCAGGAGACCCAGCTGGAGAGTGGTGGGACTGCAGGATCCCATCCAACACAAAAGTGAAGGCCCAGACCTACCACATGAAAAGGAGCCCACTCAGGGCACTGGGAAAGGTTCTCAGAAGGAGCAGCCTACCACAAAGCCATAACTATATAGATAAAATCATTTTTATATATGATTTCACAGCAAAATGAATTCACAGCATGAATATATTTTATTCAGAATAATAATATTTGAGTCAGTCATGTACCCTTTTTTATGAAAAAGGTCTAAAATGATGATTCTGGGATGCATACTTATAATAAAAATCCATGTGCTCCAGAGCTTTTCATTCAAGAATTTCAAAGTTAGTTTAAAAAAAACAAAAAACAAAAAAAACACACAACAAAACAAAACACAAAAGATTGATTTGCTCTCCAAACTCCCCTGGGAGGCATTATTTTATCCATTTTACAGGTGAGGTTAATGGGGCACAGACAGTGAATAGTTTGCTCATGGTCACATAGGGGTTTCTTGGCAAATGTAGGAATTTTAATGTAGGAAACTGGACTCCCACGCGCCTTCTCTGACAGCTAGCATACACACAATTAGGCCCAAATTCATGTTGCAATTTTGGCTCACAATCAGGATCACTCCCTGTCACAAACAATGGATTCTCGAGAAGGGAAGAGTGTATCCTATTGGGCATTTCCAGAAGCCATCAGAAGAAACTCACTGAAATGTGCTTTAATAAAGAAAATTGTCCTCATCCCCACTTCCCCCAGCTTTCTGACAGACAGACACATACACATATACATATATGTGACAAAGTTCCTCCTCTATCTTGGTGGGTCCTGCGCTTATTGGCGGATTTTCTTGCCTCAGAGATTCACCATGTGGGTTGGGGAACAGCCCAGAGACCTTCCCCTCTGGAAGAACCCACAGTCCAGGTCAATTGGGAGGTTTGGGGGGGAACCCGGGCCCACCCTCTACTCCGGGTTCCAGCCCAGGGCCCTGTGGACTGCAGCTGTCTATAGTGCCTTCTGTAACAGCTGCATGACAGCTACAACTCCCTGGGCTACTTCCCCATGGCCTCCTCCAAACACCTTCCTTATTCTCACCACAGGACCTTCCTCCTGGTGTCTGATAACGCTTGTGCTCCTCAGTCCTCCAGCAGCATGCCCTCTCACTCTCAGCTCCTTGCGCCTCTTGCTCCCAGCTCCTCACACTCACACCACAAACTGAAGTGAGCTCCTTTTTAAAACCCAGGTGCCCTGATTAGCCTGCCTTAATTGATTCTAGCAGCTTCTTCTTAATTGGCTCCAGGTGTTCTAATTAGCCTGCCTGCCTTAACTGGTTCTAGCAGTTCCTGATTACTCTAGTGCAGCCCCTGCTCTGGTCACTCAGGGAACAGAAAACTACTCATCCAGTGACCAGTATATTTGCCCTCTACCAGACTCCTGTACCCAGGGCCGGCTCTAGGCACCAGCAAAACAAGCTGGTGCTTGGGGCGGCACATTTTTAGGGGCGGCATGGCCGGCGCCAGAATGCTGCCCCTAAAAATGTGCCCCGGCCGCCCTAGCTCACCTCCGCTGCCACTCGCGCGCTGCTACTCGCCCTCCCTCCCAGGCTTGAGAGCCTGGGAGGGAAGGGGAGAAGCGGCGCCCGCGCCGCGGCCACTCGGAGTCTCCCCCTCTCTCCCAGGCTCTCAAACCTGGGAGGGAGGGGGAGATCCCGAGCGGCCGCGGCGCGCGAAACAGTTGTTTCGCGCGCCGCTGCTCTCCCTCCCAGGCTTGAGAGCCTGGGGGGAGGAGGCAGGGCTTGGGATTTGGGGAAGGGGCGGAGTTGCGGCGGGGCCGGGGCCGGGGGTAATTAAAAAACGGGGGCGGCCAAAATTGTTTTTGCTTTGGGCGGCAAAAATCCTAGAGCCGGCCCTGCCTGTACCCCACTGGTCTGTGTCTGTCTCACACACACACACACACACACACACACACACACACACACACACACACACACACTAATGTGTGGAAAAAGAATTTCTTAGAAAACCCTGAAAATGAAAAAGCTTCAACACTGAAGAAATATAGCAATTAAGAACTAGAAGTCCTCAGTGATTTGGCCAAGATGAATGGATGACTTATGCTGGGCCCCTAGATTAGTAATTAAGCATCTAAATAAGGGACTTGATTTTTCAAAAGTGCTGAACACCTAGCAGCTTCAATTGAAATTATAGGTCTAATTTGTTCATATTTGTCTATAAGTAGACATGTTCAAATAGTACCCACTATATCTTAATTTGTGTGTGTGTGTGTGTGTGTGTGGACATGCATGTCATTTAGGGTGACCGGGTGTCCAGTTTTCGATGGGAATGCCCGGTCGAAAAGAGACCCTGGCAGTTCCAGTCAGCACTGCTGATTGGGCCATTAAAAGTCCGGTCACCGGTGCTGCAGTTATAAGGCAGGCTAGTCCCTACCTGTCCTGGGGCACCATGCTGCGCCCTGGAAGCGGCCAGCAGGTTTGGCTCCTAGGCAGGGCAGGCCACAGGGCTCTGAGCGCTGCCCGAGCACCCGCTCTGCACTCCCATTGGCCAGTTCCAGGGCACAGCACAGAGCTAGGACAGGCAGGCAGCCTACTTTAGCCCTGCTGTGCTGCTGACCAGGAGCCGCCTGAAATAAGCCAGTGCCCCAACCCCGAGCCCCATTCTGTATCCCAAACCCCTCATCACCAGCCCCACGCCAGAGCCAGCACCCCCATCCCAGAGCCCTCACTAGTCCCACATCCCAACCCCCTGCCTCAACCCACAGCCCCCTCTCACATCCCGAATCCCTCGGCCCCACCCCCCAGCCTGGAGCCCCCTCCTGCATCCCAACTCCCTGCCCCAGCCTGGACCCCCTCCCGCACCCTGAACCCCTCATTTCTGGCCCCACCCTGAAGCTCACACCCCCATTTAGTGCCCTCACCTCCTCCCGCACCCCAAACCCCTGCCCCAGCTCAGTGAAAGTGAGTGAGGGAGGGGGAAAAATGTAATGAGCAGGGGGTGAGGCCTTGGGGAAGGGTCGTGGCTAGGGTGTTCCATTTTGTGCGATTGGAAAGTTGGCAACCCTATGCGTGTGGAGTGCGTGCATATATATGCGCATATATATATTCGTTTGTGCGCTTGTGTATATATAGATATAGATACACTAAAAATACTCAGATTATATGAGAGATTTCACAGAAATAGACAGTGGCAGTTAAGGATATGTCTACACTGCAATTAGACACCTGTAGCTGCCCCATGTTGGCTGACTCGGGCTTGCAGGGTTCAGGCCACTGGGCTGTAAAACTGCAGTGTATACATACCAGCTCGGACTAGAACCCAAAATCTGGGACCCTGCGAGGAGGGGAGGGTCCCAGAGCCTGGCCTCCAGCCCAAGCCCGAACCCAAATGTCTACACTGCAAACGTACAGCCCCACAGCCTGATCCCCATGAGCCCAAGTCAGCTGACAAGGGGCAGCCCCAGGTGTTTAAATGCAGTTGTAGAGACATACCCTAGGGGGTTAGATCAGAAAACTGGGAGTCAGGAGCCCAAGATTCTGTTCCAGGCTCTGCTATTTCTTTTTGTGACCTTTGGTATGTCTCAAACTCTGTGCCCCAGTTTCCCCATCTGTAAAATGGGGGTACTATTCACTTGTCTTTGTGAAGATCTGACATCTTCAGGTAAAAATGCAGTCTAATCTAACATGGATTATATCTTCATCAGGGTGCGTACACCTACATTTTTCAGTTTGCTATCCCAAAGGTTAGACACCTGTATTTACTTACACACTCTCTACTTTGTTCAAGGCAGCATGGAAAACAAACCTAACAAATCATGCTTCTCTCCTGCTGGCATAGATCATTTATCAAAATACATTTGAAGCCTAGAAGAGTAATGGTCAATTCAGGTTCAATCCAAGCAGTTTCAATGGTTGACTGTGGCTATTTGGTTTGCATATGAAAAAGCCCCTTAGCTTTTTGGGAAAAAAAAAAATCCAGACTGACTTAAAAGGCTTTGAATATGTGGCAAATTTAAATGAGTCATAATTATTGCATTCCAACCGAGACTCCCATATTGCAATAGGAAACAAACTCTGATAAGGCTATACATTAATTTAGTATATTAATCTCCAATTTCTAATATCTAATATTTGTGCAATAATTGGGGAATCAGTCTAGGCATAATTTATTAATTTTGTGTGTGATTATGAATTCTTTGTATGTTTAACACCTTATGATGTTTTTGCCTCACGTTCCTTGAGCTAAGGAGCCCGGCGCCTGCATGTCAACTAGATTGAAGAGCCAAGGTCCTTAAATTCTAAATCTCTTCCACATTGAAGTTAAAGGAGCAAGAATGGTCTGGAATTTGCATTCCAAGCAAGGGCAGAAAATTTGTAGGAAAGGGCTCCAGACCTAAGTTGATGAATATCCACCTCTAAAAGGATATAAGAAGCAAGCAGAGATCCTCGAGGGAATGGAAGAAAGGCCTAACCAGCAAACAACACTATGTCTTGGAGGTCAAAAAGTGAAGGGATAAAGTGAGAACTGCCAAAAGTCAAGCTGAGTTAGATCTTGCAACGAAAATTAAAATACTAAAAGGTTCTTTAGCTGTATAAAATGAAGAGCGAGCAAGTGGGGCCACTACACAACAAGGATGCGGTAGAGAGGAAGTATAATTTAGGTATAGCTCAAGAACTAAGACAAATATTGTGTTATCACTAAGGATAATGTAGACATGGGGGTAAAGGCTAGAGGGGATGGAAATTACCACATCTGAGGCGGAAGAAAAACTCAAAGAGCGTAATGTCCTCAAATGGGGAGGGATGGAAGAACCTGAATAATCTCCAGCCCAGAATAATGAAAACTGGCACATGAAATTAAAAATCCCCACTACCAGATTTGCAATCAAATTATCAAATAAGGGATAGTACTGTAGGACTGGAGAACTGCAAATATACTACCTATATTTAAGATAGGGAAAAATCTGATCCAGGCAGCTACAGATTCATTAGTCTGAACTCAGTAGTACACAAAGTTTAAGAACAAATTTTGAAGAAAAGAGTAATTAACAACACATAGGTAAATGGAAAGTGGGATAAAATGCAACATGGGTTTACCAAAGGTAGATCATGCCAGACTTAAAAAAAAAAAAAAGGGGGGGGGGGAAGGGAATATATATATTGATTAATCAAAGAGTTAATACAAGGGACATGCAGTGGATCCAACATGCAGTTATCTCAACAGCAGTAAAGCACTTGATACGCTTTTCACCCATTTTACACTAGTGCAAGCTATTGAGACTAGTGATAAACAAATTAATAATTTAAGAGAAAAAATCCCTCCCTCCCCCCCAAAAAATCTGAAATACACTGGTTTGGCGGGGGGGGGGGGGGAGGGGAACCCATCCTATTAAGAGGGCTATTAGAATGGAAACAGGAACCTTAGGTGTGATATTTTTTTGAAAAGCCGTGAGGATGTTTCAGTTCCCTGAACTGCATCACTGCTCTGACATGTTATAACAGGTGTATAGAGAAAATCAAATTTTAAGAGTGGGATTTTCCTTGTAAAAGCTATATCAAAATAAGTTTGCTCTGGAGGAAAAGCAAAAGTATATGGGAAAGGAAGACGTGCCTGCCTGATATTAATGGAAAACTTGCTTGAACCTGTCAAGAAATGGTTCAACACCACTCCAGGCCTGTGAAAAGCATGATCTGTAATGAAGCTCACATCAGTGAGACCTAGGGCTAACCTGCTAAGTGACAGTTTGCAAGTTAAGGAAACCTAAGATTCTCTCTAAACTTGTGTGCACTCAAGTTTCACGAAGATTAAGAATACATTTAAACTTGCTCTTTTCAGTTGGTTGATGTCCCCTTTTTTCCCCAGCTACCTCCACCAGCTCTTGGACTGCTGCTCACCATTTTGAACCTGGCAAGTATCTTGAGATACATGGGAAAATTCAAGTAGGATAAAAACCGAGCGCCATTTGACTAAGAGGGCCATGTAATGGCCCTTTATTCATTTAAATTGTACCACCATATGAGAGAGAACAAGTGCAAACCAGAGCTCTTACATTTTAGAGTCTAGAATCATAGAATTTAAAGCCAGAAAAGAGCACTAGTCTGACTCTGGTGTATCACAGGACACCAATACCACACAAAATAGGTAACAAAGTTGCATGCATTTGGTATCGACCAACTTCAATTGGGCATTGATTGTTTTATTCGTTCCAGTTGAGGATGAGCCTATCAAGGATTTCTGTTAAGCCAACCAACTGCAGCCTGAATGAACGGTTCTTTCCAGTGGCATTGGCTGAAATCAGAAATTTAAAATGTGTTTTCCAGGTGAATTGGTTAAATAACTGTAGCCCCAATTCAGCAAAGTACCTAAGTACATGAGTAATACTATTGAGTAAAACAGCATTACTCATGTGTTTAAAAAGATAGGCACGTGCTTTAGTATGTTGCTGAATCAGGGCTTTTTAATAACGTGCAAAGACAAAAATAGCCGCTGTTCAGTATGTCAAACATATCATCTCTCTCTCGCGCACACACACACACACACTAACTATCTTATACCAAACTCATTATGGGCTAAAAGTCACAGGTTAAGTACCCATTAGTACTTTTATGATTTTATTGCACACAGCGGGCTTGTTCACCAGTGGTGCCTCAGATATTGCAAACTTGTTTTCAGCTACTGAGTCAAATTTCGAAAGTGACTTATAAATTGTGCCTGCAAAGTTTCAGGCACTATCCACTGTTAACACAAATATCGGAAATTCATTCACCTGCCCGATCTGTGGGTTCACAAAGGCCTGAGTCTACAAAGGAGGTAGCTGGAGGACTACATTATAAACACCTGTGCCTATTACTGATTATGGTTCCATGTCTTTGAAGCAAAGTAAGAGGCCAGGTTGAGGCCCTTGGACCCAAGAATGTCTAGTTGATAATAAGTGCTCTCCTACTACAGACTGGGGACTGGGTAACACCATTATTAAAATGAAACTTTCTACCTGAGAAAGAAGTACTTTCTACCAGGAAATAGCTGCTGCTTGCCATTTAGTCATGAAGACGGATACATTGAGTAGAATTCAGACTTATTCAGGAGAGAAATGGAAATCAAACACTTATAATGAAGGGCCTCCAGCCATTTACATTAGAAATATAGTAGAGTAGTCTGGTTTCTGAAGCTTTTCCACATGATTCAGATTTATATGCTTTTCAACAACATCTGGTTCTGTGGGGTGTCCCCTTGGAATTTAATTTTTGTATAATGAAAGCAGCAAGAGACCTGAAAGATCTGTCGCTTTGCAGATTTGCAAAAACTACACAGCCCATTACAGCATGGGCAGAATCTGAGTTAAAATGACTTCTTACAAACCAACCACCAGCTTAATTTATGCATGTTTCATTTGGCCTAGCTGCACCAAGTCTGATAATGAATATATGGATATATGCTATGACATGTTATGAAAAGTTATTTATTTAGCAGCTTTACTCTAATTCTATTAATTGTAAAACAACTTCTCCACTAAAAGGAGACCAGAGAGGAAAGAACCAGAGAGTTAATTACCACATGGATAGAATTTTCATCTTCATTTTATAGAGGCAGAGAGTTAAAAGCAAGCATAGGGTCTCACCAGCTCTTCATGATCCCAACACACAATATCAAGCAGCCTCTTCTTCTTGAGCCAGGGACTGAAAAATAAGAGCCAGTCTAACAGGGGTTTTCACACACTAAGTTCTCTTTTCCACATCTACTCTAATGAACGGGTCTGTTCAAATGCATCTCTAACCCTTCAGTGGGTACTGCAGGCAACTTCCTGCAAGTCTGCAAGACCCCTTCACCCATGCTCTACAAGTCTACATAATACTCTAGCAATCTACTGGGATGGGTTGATGTTACATCAGTGACACTGAATCCCTATTGGCCAGAGGAAAAAGTTCACAGGATGTTCTTAAACACAGATTCTCCTCCAGGCTAACAGGGTTGTGTTACCAGACTCCATTTCGCTGCTCTAATATTTTGGCATAATACAATATGAAAAATTACTATTTTCCTGGTACATGAGTGCGAGATATTTGATTGTGCACCTTAATTGAGAGAACTGATAAAGTGAAAGACTACAAAAACCCAGTGTATTTGCAAAAATAGGGTACTCTGTTTACCCATGTGGCGTGCACAATGGGAAGAACAACTGTAGTTTCTCTTGCAACTATATTCAGAAGGAAATTATTTGTAAATCAATGTAAAATTAAAATCTGGGTATAGTTTTTTCAGTGGCTTTTTGAGATAAGCCACAGTTGTCAAGTTATTGTATTTGAGGTAAAACAGACTTGTGACAATCACAGGATTGGGGAGTGGGGAAAGATGTAACTTCTATTCCCACATCTGAAGTAAATGTGTCGCAAGTGATTTAACGTCTCCAGTAAAATCCTGGCCCTATTGAAATCAGTGGCAGAATTCCCATTGACATCAGTGGGGCCAGGAATTCATCTCTATGTCTTGTCTACCTCTTGTAAAATGGAGCCTTATTCCCTACCTCACAGTGGAGTTGTGAGGCTTAGATGTAAAAGTCTTTCCAGATCCTCTGATAAAAGACACTGTAGTAAGTTCAAAACCTTATAGTTTATTGCTCCAATTTAAAAGTGTCACATGTAAGGTAGCCTCTTCAGAGCAAGGGCTGTGGCTTCCTCCCTGTTTAGAAAGAACCACATACATTTTGTGGCTATACAAATAAAGTAAAAATTATAAATGGACCAAGTTTAATGTTACAGTATAATGTTTGCACTCCTAGGAGCGTAGCTGCATGGAGTTACAGTGATGTTCAAAATGGCTGAATTAGTGGGAGACTGAAGGAAAAAAACAAACAAACAAACAAACAAACAAACAAACTCACGAAGTTTGGTCAAATGGTTAGAGTAGGAGACTGGCAATTGGTTGTAATTCCTGTCTCTGCCACATGACATTGGCTGAGTCACTTCACTGCTTTGTGCCTCAAGTTTCTCCACCTCTACAGCAGGTATTAAAGTCACCCACCATGTACAGTTATAAGCCTGTTAATTCCGGATTGTTTCAAGCATGGGAAAACCTGCCGTTGGTAAAGGAGCTGGATGAGTGTATGGGTGTGCCGTGGACCAGGAGTGGGGAGCTGGTGGAGTGAGGAGAGGAGAGCCATTCTGCCTAAAGCACCCACAACATTCGCTCTCCTTTACAAAATTGAGTAGGTATTAAAGTTCACTTGTCCATGGCAAATACTGAATTTATCAATGGTCTGAAAGAATGCTTGGGGCATTCTGCCCAGCAGTGTCTTCCACAGCCCGAGAGGCTGAAAATATTACATCTACTCTAAAATTATAGTAATGTTTTTGTCCTAAACTCAGTGCCGAAGCAAAGAGGACTCAATCCTGTGAAGTGCTTGCATTTGAAATGGACTTTAACAAAGCAGAGCTCAAAGGACATGGATTAAATTTCTGTACCACGCTGTGAAGCACTCAGTTGTACAGTGTAGGTGTCTGTACCTTTCTAAGACACCCTTGTCATCAAAATCAACCAAAGTCTGGTTAATAATTCAAAGGTAGAAAAAATAATGGAGTGCACAATAAACTCTTCCAATTTATAATATTTTCTCCAATATCTCTAAGCCTCTGCTTTGCAAGGAAATTCCGTGTGATGACCTGTTGCAGGTTCTCTTATCCTGTTTTGATTAAAACAAAAATAGCTAGGAATATGAAGAATAAATTAAGGGAAAAAAATAAAAGCAACATAATTAACCAGGGAAGATGGCATAGATTAGTCTAAATGCCTGTAGCGTTATATATGGATAATCATGCTCGCAGCAAGGTAGTGTTTTCAGACAGTGACATAATAAAGCTACTAGACTACTGTGCATAATTTCCCCAGGCAGGTTTCATGCATGAATTAGGTGGGCAGTCAAATAGAAGAGTAATCAAAATATGAAATATTCCTTTAAGAATAGGATTGTCGGATCAAATATTAGCCCCCCCCCTTCCCAGAATATGGAGAAAGGCACAGCATGATAACAGTGTAATAAATATTGCTTCATTAATCTGTCTGCACTCATTCAAAAGAGATGAATTTTAAATGTTACCAAGGTTCCAGACTGCTTGTTCAGATTAGGTGTTCAAAACTCTAGCTGCCAGATTCAGAGAGAATGTACATGATCAATCAGCACCTTTCACCAATGTGACATCTGGCCAAACTAATGATGTGTTTACTTTAAATTCAGTCCTTGCTTGGTGGATAGAGAAATCTATAATACCAGTGGAATTGAGTATATACTACAATGGTGTACAACTTTCAGGAAGCCAAATACCGGTTTACATTCTAATACCATAAAAAAGAGAAGATTCTAAAGAACTGCTGTCTGATCCTGACCCCACCCCTTGATGTAAGTTGAATGTGATTGAATATGGCAGTCTCCTTAAAGAGAATGACAATTCCAGACCAGAGGGAAGAGGCCATCTGGCTGTCTTTCACATCTTCCTTCAGTGAACTTCATCTCTCTCCCCCATCCCCTTTTTGGCAATTTGATTGAAAGCTTGTCCACATATTAAGATTTAAAGAAAAAAATCCTCATGGATACAAAGTGCATGTAACTAGCAGCTATGCTCATCAAGAAAAAATAATAGTTTTCTTACGGAGAATTACAAAATGTGTTTATGAACTCTAAGAGTGCATCAGATTGGAAAGCAATAAACTTGCTTTTTAAACTAGAACTAGACTTAGAATTCCTGCTAATATTTGGCAACCTCTGGAAAACAAAAATCAGTCCAAAAGTGTCTAAACTAGAAACTTTAAGTGATTAAGACATTTGGATTGAATTTGAGTGTTCAGCAAGAAAAAGATATCACAAGTTCATCAATACCCTGTAGATTATCATAATTTTATTTTCATGTGTGTCATCCAGAGATCAAAACATTACTACACTTGTTCTGAAGTTTTGCTACAATATTTTATCACCTTTAATGGTAAGACATAAGAATAATGCAAAAGCCTGAATCTGCAAGGCCTTGACTAATTATCTGCAGAAATAGAACTACAGAGACACACATTCTACTGGTCTATGATGGGCACGCATTGTTTTAGGTATGAATAGTCACTGCCAAATCCTTTTGGATCAACTCCTCTAACTAATTAGAGAGTGCTATAGTGTTATATGAGCACTGATCTCATGCCATTTTAATTTAGTGCCACATAAAGGTCAGAATTAGTTTCACCATAAAACTGGCATGAGCCATAACGTATATTTCTCAGATTTTGATCATGGACTAAACTTTATTTTTCTTCTATAGAAAATGTTCCTGATTTTCCTTTTATATAACCACTGTGTGTGTACCACTCCATTAACTTCAGTAGAATCCTGCTTGACTTACTCCAGCACGAAAGCAGAATCACATCTACTCGCTTTAGTTGTGTTTCCTTCAATAGATTTCATGGGAAAGCATGTCAAAATCTCATATTTAGAGACATGTCTTTAAGGAATTACTCTACCAACTGACCAGTGAGATAACTTGCCAAGTTCCATAACTAATTAACTACATTGTCCCCTACAATTCAAAATTAGCAAACATTATTAAAAATCAAGGGGGAAGTTTCACCAACTTTATGAAAAGAAAAAAAATCTCTGCTTAAGAAAGGATGTTTTTTGAAAGCTTGGTATAATGGGCTCCAAAAAAGAAGAATTCTGACAAATTACATTGCTTAGTTGGAAGTTCTGATGACATATCTACTCTGTGTTCCAAAGACTTGCTGTTTCTATAATGTATAAAACGCCCCCATCCCTAATGATGTTGGCATATTCTTTTTGTACAGAATTTCATGTATTACAAATAAGAATGATGAATTTCAAATTTGAAGAGCCGTACATGAAGCTGCATAGACACCATGAAAGCCAGGAGGCTACAGCTTCCTTTCCAGTGGAAAAGGTGAAGGTTGAGATACAAGAACCATCTTGTACTTTGTTGCTAATATTCTCCTTGTATACAATGAGAAAACACACTAGGATCCTTCTCCAACTCCGCAAGTCCTTGTTACTCTAGGTAGACAGAGGAAGCATTTCCAGGCTAGTGTTCCTCCTCACTACTATTTATATAGCACAATGTTTACAGACAAGTCAGAATTTCCCTGCCCTGAAGAGTTTATAAACCTACATAAATTGTTAAGCTGAAAACACAAATGTTGATGACAGATAGTGGTTTAATGGCTGTAGCTGAAAACCTTTGGAATCAAGTTGCGTTTTATTCTTGGCTAAACCAATGGCAGCTAAGAACCAGAACCTTCATGGCATGGGGTGTGCTCCCAATTGGATGGTTATGCAGTCAATGCCTATGTAGCTGTTTAACATTTGGTTTCTGCAGAAATTTTACATACATATTTGAAATTCTCTTCCTATGAACATTCATGCCAGTAGCATTCAGCTGTGTGAATGTTCTTGGAAAACAAATGCAGAAGTCCATAAGTATGGCTATTGTACATAATTGGCCCAGCTCTGCTTAAAAAGCAGGAATAATCTTCAGAGGAACACCGATGAGCTTCTGGAAACTAAATAAAGCTCCATCTCCTATAAGGCAGGTAGATTTCAGCAGCCAGAACAACATGGTCCAATTCTGTTCTTCTTACTATGGCATAAACTAGAACGCCACTGAAATTAATAGAGTTAATTAGTGTACACCTGATTTATACCAGCAAGTCAGGGCTCATATGGGCGTGTGGCAGAGAACACCTAATTCTAAAGTATCTGTACACACACACACACACACACACACACACGGCCATATATATGCACAAACACAGAAATTGTGCAGCTGACAACAGACGAATACTGTTTTTAAAGCAGCCATAGATCTGTATTGCTATACATTCCAATCAATACTTTAAAAAAACGTTTAAAGTCTCCAATTAGCCTTCACTGGCATTTGGATATCCTAACATGCAAATCAAAATGAAATCTTTAACTACTCATCCAAAGCACAAAGTATGTATAAATACACTTGATCATTGCTACAGGGGTGGCAGAAGAGGCTTTCAAATCTCTTTTCACCAAAACATTTGTTCTGTGATCTGTCACACAATATAGATGGTTTCTTTTATTAAATACTGTACCTATTACATCGGGCCTGTAAATTCAATAAGAGGTCACAGCTTACAGAACTTCTGCTGAAGTAACAAAGTACCATTTGAGTAGATGGCAAACAAGTAGCAGCTTTTAAACAATATCAATGATTTTTATACTTGGGGAAAATTTAAAGAAATCACTTTGAAATACAGTAATTCATCACAGAACGTTGTGATCATGACATGAGGGGGTACCAAACGAACATTCTCCAGGAAGGATTCAATCAAGTGTTTGAAAGGGTTGAGAATACTCTCATCAGGAGGTTTAAGCTTCAGATTGTGTTCAAGACTGACTTGTATTTTCCATTTCAGCAAGTTTATTTGTTTCAGATCACAAGACAAATCACAACACGTGCATAGTAATGGACCTGTTTTAGGTGGATATTTGGTCTTGTGAGTTTCAGTCTGTCAAATATTCAGGTGTTGAGTCTATGGAAATAGAGAGCTCTTGTAAGGATGGAAGTCCTAAAGTCATCTTCTAGGCATCTAGCCTCCTTATCATTACACAGCACTTCCTTCCCCAAGTCTTTAGCCAGCAGCTAGACTGATACCTCTACCCAACTGCCTTCATGGGAGGCAGAAACTCATTCTCCCTCCTACCCAGATTCAAATAACTTTCAGAAGAGCAGGCTGCTTCCCCATCACTGCTTTTCTTCTGTAGTGGGGCAAGGAAAAACTTGGAGTCTCCTAAAAGATGTAGAGTGCCCTAAAATTTCACCCCAATGCACCCTGGGAAACGTGTCCAACCCTAGAATGTGAAAGGGCCAAAAGCAGTGGGAATGAGAGGTGTCCATTTCCCAGTCCCGCTGAGGAAAGGAGTGGCAAGAGGGCTGATCAATTGTCTTCCTGAAGATTTTCATCTAAGCCACTAGCTTTGTCCTGAGGGCAGTGCATCCCAAATCAGGTTTGTGTGGCCAAATATCCTTGCATGATCTGGCTAGCCAAGTACTACTAATATTCATGTTACTGCACAGGACTATCATTCAGTTCTCCCTCCCTGTGCATACAGTAGTGTTGTGCTAGTAAAAAGTTCAATTTTCTTAAAATGTATTTTTACTGTATCAGCTTCTGAAACTCTCTATTCATCAGCACTGCTATGGCTGGGACCTTCACCTACTGTCATGGAGCAGCAGTGCTTAATTTGGAATGAAAGAGCTGCTGGGGCTCAAGCAATTTTTTTTACTTTCATAACTGATGCGGCAAGCCCGGAGGTGCACTGTGGAGCAGCCTTACATTGCTTGAGGTTTAGAATCACAACTGAAGTTTGCCAACTCTCAAAATTTTATTATGAATCTTGCAATATTTGGTGTTTCTTAGAGTCCCAGGAAACAAGCAGTAAGATGAGAATCTCAGGTTTTATTTTTATTTAAAAAAAAAAAAAAAAAAAGTAAGTTTCTAGCCCTCATACTTGTGAAAAAAGCTCCCAAAAGGTGATCCAATTGGACCCTAAACGCTCCAAAACCAAAAGGCAAATAAATGTGTCAATTTGAAGCCAGTCTCATCACAGGAGAAACTGCTATAGCAGCAGTCAGAGGTTGGGGGCAGAAATCAGTGGACTATCAAAGGAGAAAATGCAACCAGAGAATAAAGATATGCCTGCTAGCCTGAACTGATAAAACTGGGGGAAGTGAGTTAAGTTTGCAAAACAGGAAAATAACTGGTTCTGATAAGTGTGGACTGATCACATAAAATGATAGTTATTTTTTGATTAATTAGGCTGCACCTGATGATCTTCATGTAGGTGTTGAGGGCAAAGACCCTCCACCTTACACACAAAAGAATTTTGATCTGTCAGAACGCTAAGCTGTTTTACCACAAAAGAACCAAGACTCTTACAAGCACGTCTTTTAAAATTGATTCCCATCCCTTCTCCCAAATACTTGTCTTAAATATATTATTGTTGTGTGTGTTATGAGCCCACAATACTATAGCCATGGGTAGTCCATAAATGCTCAGTTAGAAAGGTCCACTGCCCTAACTTCTGGCTGTGTTACAACCTAAAAACTATACAAGAATTAAATACAAAAACTGAAGCCAAATGCATCCCAATAGAACATTGTCACTGACTCTCATTAGCCATAAAACTACAAAGTACCTGTAGATTTGAACACCTGAGACTGACATATTTGTCAGCTAAAAACCAGACAAAATAGTTGCAATACAGCACAATTTACTAGAGAACACACGGCAAGCACCTAATATTTATTCATCATACCTGGAGACATTTCACGGTGATATTGTTTAAAACTTTACTCTTATAAGACAGTTACCCAAATGGTTTCATGGTCTTGGAAGTGCTGATTGGGTGATGGAGGGGACTATTGAAAAGGATAACTATTAAAGCATTTTGGTTAATTTCTGCTATCTAGGTCTTTGGAAGTAAAAATATTAGATGGTGTTGGATTTCTTTTACTTAGATCCAAATAGAGTTCCATGTTCAGACATGCCAGAATTAATGCCATAGAATTAATCCAGTCACTTAAATCATCTGATTTACGTAAAACACATACCAAGAATTGAAAGGGCATTTTTTCACATCAGAGTTCATAAATTGTATATTCATATCAGTTATTACAACTGTGCAAATGTAACCCACTCTACAAAGTGTTGGTCTTTATCCCTTCTGGTAGCTGGTCCATACAGGAGGAGAAGAGTCTATTATATCTGCCCGATAAGGGACATTACCACTTGGGCTCAAGCAATAGAGGCTCATGTTTTTAGTTCTGAAGGTCTTAAGGTCCAGACTTCACTGATAACCCGAGCAGGGGGTGACTAAGTGGGAATAACACCGTGTCATTCTGATGTGGTAGCATTTCACCTCCACTTAACATAATTCAATTTTCTGAGTGTTCTCACCTAGCCATGCTCTCCAATAGCTCCTGCCGGGCTGCTTCCATAGCTCCTCTCTGCCTTGTCTCTTTTCTCCTCCCCTTTCCCTCCCTCTCACGGTATCTTCTTATCACCCACCCCTCCCTATGTCACTTGATTGTTTCCCTCTACTACTCATCAGCTCCAGCTTTGCCAAGATGCCTACAAAAGGGTGGACGAGTTGTGATTATTCCTCCTTTCCTTTTCCTGCTCCTTTTCTCCCCACCTCTATTCTCCAACTTGAAAAAAAATCCTTGTAACTAACATAGCTGGGCAAATTCTTCACCAGATTCATTTACTAGGATGTTGTATCCCCGTCACCTAACCTTCGTCTGTTTGTGTTTACACGTTACAAACTCTTCAGCCCTACAGCACCTAATACAATGGGGCCCCAGGACTTTGGATATTACCATAAATACTTACTACTACTTTGCACATGTGTAAATGACAGCACAGAGTGCAAAGAAGTGAAGAAAATCAGGCCTAGTGTTAAAACTGTGGTTTGCACAATGTTCAAATCCTGCAACTATAGAATTAATTCCCAGTCTATTACACATGAATTTATTAGAACACTAGGTGCCTGGAATTTCCCTATTGACTAGAAGAGCCTGGAAACAGACAAAAGCTGATATATTATTGCAATTGTTACAGGATGCATCTATATTAAATAAAAGGGGCCAAGCCAACTCCCATTTCCATCTATGGAAACACTTCCACTGACTTCAGTGAAAGTTGAATAGAGCCCTATGGGCCCCACTGAATCACAGAAAAGTAGAACATCTAGTTCATCTTCCCTTCATCCACCCCTCCACCCCATGGTGAGGCATGATCAATTATACTTAGACCATCCCTGACAGGTGTTTGTCTAACCAGTTCTTAATACCCTCTAATGATTGGGATTCCACAACCTCCCTTGATAACCAATTCCAGGAGTTAACTATTCTTCTAGTTAGAAATATCTAACCTAAACTGCAGATTAAGCTTCTTGTCCTGCCTTCAGTGGGCATGGAGAACATCTAATTACCTTTTTCTTTATAACAGCCTTTAATATATTTTAAGACTTATCAGGTCCCTGCTCAGTCTTCTTTTCTCAACACTAAACTTGCTCAGTTTTTAAAAAACTTTTCCTTGTAGGTCATGGGAGATGTGTCATTATCTTAAACAGGAGTAGGACCAGGGCCTAAAACTGATGATTAACTGTTTTGAGAATTAACTAAGAAGAGCTCTTGTACAGAGCGCTCTGGAAGTTAAGGATAGAATATATCTTTCTGGAAACTCTTCTTTTTGTTTAATAAGAGATCAGCCATGTGTTTCAGATGTCAAAATCCATGCCTTAGGATTCTTCATTCAAGTATGTTATTCAGACTGGATTATTGGAACAAACCTCTCTGGAGGAATCTCCTCCATTTAAAGGTGCTTAAGGCTAATTGTAGAATCATCCACATTAACACACAACACCATGAATATGGCCATGTTATCCATTCCCCTGACAATGCAGTACTCCGGGGAATTTGTACGTTTCCTAGTGTTAGTCTCCTTTTTGTATACCTCCATCCTATACAAGTTTGTGATAATTATGTATGTATATACAGTAGATGGGAGAAGAGCCCTAGTAGGAATACACATTATAGTGTACACACACACACACACTTTCTTATTTAAGGTCTGTGACCATGAGTTTGTAAGTGTGAAAGAAAATGTAGTTTGCTAACTGCCTAGGTCAAACTGTACATTTATTTACATAATGTTATAAACAGGAAAGTGATTTTCCAAACTACATTACATTTACATATTAATATTTGCATATATACTTCAAATTGCTATATGCAGTAAGTGCTGTGGGCAATTACTTAATGATACAAGATTTCTATATCCCATGAATTACTGTGAAGTGTTCTACATGAAAGAACAACATGTCTAATTTTACTCTGAGGATGAATGATTTGTCATGCAGAAATGTCCATTAGATCTAAACCATTACTAGAAACATTCAGGGTAATAAATCATCATTTTGTATTAAATGAAAAAGCACCTTTCTCAGTTTGGTTGTTCAGTCATAATCATGATAAATGGAAAATCCAGGACAGGTGAATTTTAAATAGGCATCCAAATGCACTTAGATTAATTAGATTATGTTTTCTGAAGATTTTCTCATTTACTCCATGAAACAGAAAGTAAAGATGAAAATACACAGTAACATTAAAGAGACAAAACATTTATTATTACATGACCCACAATCTTGCCTGCATGCAGCTATGGAAGTCAGTGGGGCTTTGTACAAGCACAGATTGCTGGATGGGGGCATGATTGTAAGCTCCCTGGGGGAAGTATTGCATCTTAATGCATGCGTAGACAGTGCCTAAACATTCTGGATGCTATTGGAACATGAATTATCAAATAGTATTCATGCACAGAATCAGGTTTTTTTATGGTTTAATCTAATATTGCCAAATATGGAGCTGATAAGTTAAAAAAAACTGAAGTATTTTCAAGAGACTACTTTGAATTAGTATATAGCTGCCCCTCTTCTGATGTAAGTGTTGCCCCTCTGCTGAACGATAGAGGTATGTGGCCTTGCCAGAAATCACTGACCTGTAGTCTGGATAGAACTTGCCTGTTTTTACACATGTGCACCAGTCCTGGGACAGATGCAGTCAAAAAGTTCACAAAGGCAATCCTCTCTTCCAACATTTTCAATACAGGCACATACCAGTTCCCAGAAAGCGACTCTATCCCAGGAACTGCTTCCAAACAGAGAAATAGCTAGATCACCACCACCACCACCGCATGTCTTCCAAAGACGGACCATTTGCTTGCACACTAAGAAAGAGTCTGCATGCGCACATGCATGCACAGCAAAAAGGTCAAAAGGACATTACGGTTGCAAAGTCAAGCACTCAAAGTTAGGAAATTCCAGAATTAAGGTTGACAGTGCAGAAGCAAGCATCTTGTACCTAGCACCACAGTGGCGCCCGGTAGCTGGGAGCAGCAATTATAAGGAAAGTCCTGCTCAGCTTTTTTTGGCCCTGGACTGGAACATGATTTGTACAAATGGAATCTTTCAGAACGGAGCTGCCAAATGCTAGCAAGTCTCTACTGGGCACATACAAAACAGATTTTTCAAAGATTTATAATTTGCCCAGATTTGGTTGTTTTTCCAGCAAATAGCACCAATTCAAGCCTCTTTGCCAAACTTCAATGCCCTCTTCAAAAGCTGCTACAGTTTCTCAACAAAGAAAGAATTGTAAGAATTTTTTAATCATTGGCAAAACAACATTTGCCACTAGTCTCACTCTCAGAAATAGCTAAACTGATTTTCCTGAAACTTTCTGAAAAAGTTGGCTTGAAGCAGACATCCAGCATGGAAAATTTCAGTGAAAACCGCTGTAAGCAACTGAAAATGGGTCTTATTATGGGAATTGTTGAGCAAACTTAATAATAGGCAGCACTACCAGCTCTGTGTATAAGCAGCACAAGAGTTCTACAATTTTTACTCTTGCTTCAGCACATACTTGGGCATGGCACAAACTCTGGATCTTATAAGACAGTTATAATATTTCACTTTTTTTAAAAAAAAGCTCTGATGGCCCATTAATCCGAGTGAGCTTTATTACAAGGGCAGTGAAAGATTGTGTGCATAAGGAGCAGAATCAGGGGTGGAAGAGATGGCAGAGGGGAAGCTAAAGAGATCTACAATGAATGCATTTAAGGACACCCATATGGGCTAAGTGAGTGAACACTAAAAAATTCAAAGCAGTGGAGACATAAGGCCCCAATTTTGCATGTAGACAATTTACACAGGTGGGAAATCTCACCAACTTTCATTGACTCGATGCAGGCTCAGAGGCCTGCCCTGCATGAATCCATCCAGCTGTGGGACTGGGGCCGAAGAAACAGGCTGAGAGAGGGAGGAAATCAGAGTGCCCCATCACCTTTGTGAATGCAGACTAGAGAGAGCTTAGTGTTCAATGTGGAGAGAGGAAGAGGATAGAAAAAAGCAGCTAGAGAAGATTATGGTGGGGATGCTTTTGCACAAGGCTAGCATGGGAAATAGTAAAAAGCTCACAGCAGTCAAGGGTTCATTTTGCCAGAACTCTGGCAGATCAAACAAAATTACTTCAAACTGTTGCTCTGGGGCACTGTAATTTCAGGGAGACTGTCTCCTTCTCCACACTTCTCCCCAAAAGCCATAGTTATGTGCAAAATACTGTCCTGCTAAAGCATGTGAGAGACTGTGTGCACTGGCCACATTACATGGGTTGTTTCCTTCCAGGACTGTTGGAATAAGATGACAAGCTATCCTCATATAGGGGAAAAATGCGAAACCAGTTTACTGTTCTATAAAGTTAACATCTACAAAATTATGAAAGTGCCAAGGTAACCGTCATATTAGGTTATATCAGGCACAAAATGTTCATACATTGGGCACCTTGAATGTAAGCATCAGACTGCAGCAAAGGCTTAAGTTTGGTATTCAGGACTCCACATGACTTGCTTATTGGTGCTTGGTTTCAACCCCAATCATTCCCTTTCTCCGTTTTCCTGCTGTGGACGTGCATACTACTTTTCCATGGTCTACTGCACACATGAATCTCTTGTAGATATCAATATATGTTATATTCATTTGAAAAGATCTAGAAAGCCTCCAATTCATCACATTTTAAAAGTTTCGTTTTCCTATAGCAGGTCATCCTCCTCAAGCAGTTGGTATGGTCAATTAATGCCTCGCAGTTCTCTCCATGTTTTGCCCATTGCAAATGGCTGCTTGTTGCAGATATTCAAGACAGCTGAATGATCTCTTATACAAGATCTGAAAAATTCAAAGACCACAGTGACCATGACCAGAAAAGCTCCCTGATGCTTCAGACTCAGGATGGAAAAGTCACTAGGTCTGACAGTTACTTTGTAAGCTACTGAAAAAAAAGTCACATTATATTTCCATAACACGTAGTCTCGGTCTTTCTACATTTGTTTTTCCAGTCAATATCAACCTAAGTGAAATCTGTGACCAATGTTCTAGTCTAATTTTAGACCTCCCTTTTCTGAATAAAGATTTACTAATCAGCCTGGATGTCTTACACCCTTGAGTGTATAATAAATTCCTTTTTCCCCTCTCTCTCTTCAATCCTATGTTAAAGTAAAAATAAATATATGTCACTTAGAAGATGCATATATATGAATCTTCCCTAGTCGTCTTCCATGTGCTTTTTTTTGTTCTGAGAGACTATGCGTCACATAAATTTTACATAGTAGAATTTCATTTAGCATTTCTTTCTGCGCTATTGTCCCTTGAAGTTTAAGGATTTCCTCGCAGTTCATTTTTTTCAGTGAGTTAGACAATAGTTTTCTACTATAAGCCTCAACTCCATTATATAGGTACATTTAAATACGGATCTGTCACTCAGAGTTTCCATTATAAAGCCCCATTTCTGAGATTGATGACCTGACCGTTTTATAATCTGTATGCTGAAAATTTGACATTTAAGCTTTCTGCTCAGAAGCAATTTTGCACCCCACAAATTAAATTGGTGTAGCCACTTCTTTGTATATAAAGGTAAACATATGGTCCAAATTCCCTGTAACTAATCAATGGCTTAGCTTATCCAGACTCTAAGCGCTACTTTTTGTGATAGCATACAAATGGACAATTTAGTTCTCATTCTCCGTTGATTCTAAGAGGAAGAAGAAGGGTTGTGAATGCACAAAAACTATGCCAACTTGAGGCAAGTCTTGTTTTTTCTATATTAGTCTGAAAATTAAAAATGTTCAAACTGCTCATAGGTTTTCATTGCTAGCCTATATTGAGACAAGTGCATTAATGTAAACATAACAAAAACAACATTACTTTTAACCAAACAATTTTGCTAGCTAGGATGATCACTAGGTTCAGAACTCAGAGCTAGTTATTGAGAATGAACAAGTTCTCAGTGCAGTGAAGGACAAATGTATTTTTAAGAAAACAAGTATCTGTAGGAAGCAAATATCCATTTGTGAGAGAAGATGGGAGAAATGGCCACTGGGGTCCGAAAAAGGCAGATGACATGATGGTGCCAGTATGAGATAGGGTGACCAGACAGCAAGTGTGAAAAATCAGGACAGTGGGGGCCATAGACACCTATACAAGACAAAGCCCCAAATAGCAGGACTGTCCCTATAAAATCGGGGCATCTGGTCACCCTAATAGGAGCTGACTGAGACACACAAGGCAACACAATAGTACTGAAGAGCCATTAAAGCAACAAGAGCAGAAGAGAGCAGAGATTGATCTTCGGCAGGGATACTTAGACCTCAGTGGTTCAGGAGCCAAATTAGTGACCAACATTACCCCAAAAAGCCACAGTAGTGTGAATTCATTGTTTCATTTACTATTTATATTATTCTCTCAGCAAATAAGTGAGTAACTTAGTGCAAGTTGATAACTTAATTGGTTAATGGTAAAAGCATCCTGATCGGTTACTAATTAAAATCACACAGTGTTTTAATATCAGAGGCTGCAAGGAAACCTGGGAGAGACATTGAAGTGCCACTTTTAGCTCGCAAGCATCAGTGAACTCAGACTGAGCTTTGGTATTATGGTGCCAATCACTGTACTATCTAATCACATCAGGGAGTTAAGTAACTAGAGCCACACTGAAGTGGGTGAAAGGAAGAGAACTTACAAGGCTGAGTAGTAACATCCAAGGAATTGGGTCAGCTTTGTTATACTAAGGAATATTCAGAAAAGAAACTTAAAGGGAGAAAAGCATCTGAGAAAATGCCCCGGAGAAGCCAGGAGAACGGAGAAATGATAAGAGTGACATGGAGGGAGAAGACATGAAAAGTAGACGAAAGAGGACCAGATCAGCATGGAATGGCTTAGCCATTGGGCACCCTGCATAAGAACCCTAACACTTGTGGTAAAGTACACAAATAAATGATATCACATTTTAATTCAATACCTACAGATAGTGCTCACTTGAAACAAAGCACAAGACTGTCAAAATGGCATGGGCTGCTGAGTGGACAGCCCAAAGCAGCCAGGTAGATCTGAGAGAGGGTCAGGTTACATCAGAAATTGTGCAGGAAGCACCTAAAACAATTCAGAACATTGTAATGACTGGAGATGTAGGAAGAGGCTACGAACCAATTCATGGAGCACTGCCAGTTCTACAGACAAAGCTTGATCAGTGGTGTACAGAACAGATTAATATATTTATATATTGGAAAAAATACATGTGGGGTTCTACACAGGTATTAATAGAGTTAGATAGCTAATCATGGCCAAGCCTGTACATCTGTAATTCCAAAGTTACCATATAAGTCAGATTCTTGACATTAGATGTCAGACCTTACTCAAACTCACACTGAACTCAGTGAGAGTTTGTTTTAGGATCTCAGAACCAGTCAGTTACCTGCCCAAATTATGCAGACAGCTGCCATGAATAAGCAGGCACCCATGGAAATTTTGACAGAGTTAGGCATGCAAATGTGTTTACGTTTTCATGCGTGCATCTGCATAAGCATGGGCTAACAGGTAAAACTAGAGGGTCACAAACTTTGTTGCTTCTGTAGGCCAACCACTCCACATCCACTCCTGGAATCCTTCTATCCACCTCTGCCCCCCAAACTCTGTGTGCCACCCTTCCATTCCAGGGATTCCCCGAAATCTCCCAACCCATTCCCCCATTCTACGGGCTCTGTGTGTGCCTCCCATTCCCTCCTCCGCCACATGCTGGGGCTCTGTGTGCACCCACA
Source organism: Emys orbicularis (assembly GCF_028017835.1). NCBI lineage: Eukaryota > Metazoa > Chordata > Testudines > Emydidae > Emys > Emys orbicularis. The sequence continues at coordinate 23,819,616 of NC_088696.1, forward strand.
TCTGCCCACCGCTCTCATTTATTCTGTCGGTCTAGGGGAGAAGTCTTTCAGGGTAGCAATACTTAACTGTGAGCAGAACTAAAATGGGGGATGTTATGCTGGAAGATGTTAATGGCTGCTATCATCCAGTTCTTTGATCTATAGACAACTACAGAAATGGCTGAAGCTGGTGGCTCTGCAAACCAGTTGCCAGGTGCTCCGTGTGTTCCCTATTCCCCCCCTTTTTGTCTTTTCCGGTTTTCATTTTCTACAGGGTTCCGGCCATTGATGCCTAGAACAGAATTTTGGAATTGACTGGAGGCATATTTATGTTACACTCAAGTAAATGAAGTTTGTCTGTCTGTAAGACCTCACTTTGCTCACCCAACAGAATACTCTACAATATTTAATGTAATGAAAGACCCAGAGTCTCCAAATAAGCATTTGTTCTGCCATTCAGTTTATGCTGTTTTGTAATTGGAACTTGCAAATCTCTCTCTCTCTCTCTCTTTGATAAGTGCTAAGGGTGAAGTGTCTTAAAATTAAATCCAGTTTGTGACCATGAAGGGGCTTGCCGGTCAACAGCAAAATTCTACTATTAATTTGAGAGTCAGCAATGTAGTGACATTAGAATTTGTGAAATAGTGTGTGCAGATACTTGACCACCATGAGTTTTTCCAGCTGTTGTGGCCTGGCAGTTAGTCTGTTTGACAAGCTAACAAGCATGGGAAGATATGAAAGCATGAATGAGCTTGAGGCACAGAAAGAATCCACCGTCAGTTTGTGGATTCTATTTTAGATGTGATAAGTGCCCATAAAACAGAGATGTTCAAATGAAATAGTTCATTGGGAAGAAAGAGAAACATTTTTTTTTTAAAAAGTACTATACAAAACAGTTACATCCATCTAAAACTAGATCAAAACGTTGAAGTGACCTTGCTCTGATGGGAAGATCTAATCATACAACCTCTGTTTTGTTGAGGTTTATTGAGGAAAATGGAATCTAACATGCCTTTTTCAATACCATAATAGCACAGTCAAACTGCTGGTTTTGCTGACTAACAGATCTGTGTGATAGTGGCAAAGAAATGAAAATCAATATCATACCATTGAGTGGTCAAGCTTGAAGTCACCGGGCTCAAAAAGAGACTATTTTGGAATAGCAACTAATTATTCTAGCAGGAGAACAAAGGCCATCCCATTAAATATATTGCTGCATGTTGAATAAACATAATCCAAGCCAATTTAGGACTATGCCAAACAGGCAGGCATTTAAAACTCTTCAGGCATTAGAGAGGAATAACATGGTCATCAGAATCAAATGATAGCTTGAAAGTAAATAAAAATGAGAATGGAAGAAGATAAATGGGTAATTTAAAGAAATTAATGAGGAGTCCTTTGTGCTGTCAACTAAGCAAAACTTGTGTTAAATTTTACACATAATGAGAATTTGTTGAATTACTTCTGTGGTTGTGCAGTCACAACACATTCCAGAACATTGGCTAAGAAAGGCAGGTTCAGGTAAGTCCTTTCCCCCACCACAAGAGTTTCCGTGTCTAAGCAGCATTTTATTACATAAACAGAGGAGATACTAATATCAAATTAAGCAGGGAGAGTGTATAGGTCACAGACACCATTTATGGAACTCCATTTGTAAGTAATCTGCTTTGTATATGGCAAAGAGTGGAGTACGACTAGGTTATGTGAAAGTGGTCCCGGTTTCAAACTTAGGCTTGGTCTACACTAGGAATGTGCATTGATATAGCTATGCCTCTCAGGGGTGTGAAAAATCCCCCTATACCAACCTAACCACCAGTGTAGACAGTGCTAAGGTCAACAGAAGAATTCTTCCTTCAACCTAGCTAACAGGGCCAGCTCTAACTTTTTGGCCGCCCCAAGAAAAGAGTGCCGCCCTCCATAGCGCCGCCATAAACACACACCCTCAGCACCGCGTCGCCGAACCCCCCCGCTGAACCCCCCAGCTCCCTGCGGAGCGCCATGCAGCCGAACACCCCCCCCCGCGGAGCGCCGCCGAACCCCCCAGCCCCCCGCAGAGCGCCGTGCAGCCGAACACCCCCCCCCCGCGGAGCGCAGCGCTGCTGAACCCCCCCCACCACACACACCTCCCGCCGAGTGCCGCGCCGCCAAACACCGCCGAGCCGCGCTGCCGAACACCCCCCCGCAACGCCACACTCCCCCCCGCAGAGCGCCGCTGCCGAATCCCACCCCCCGACGCCCCCCGCGCGCCCGGCCGCCGAAACAAAAACAACCCACCCCACCCCCAGCGCCGCCCGACCGAACCCCCCCAAAAAACCCTGAGCGCCCCCCCACCCCCCCAAGATTGGCCGCCCCTTACCAGGTGCCGCCCCAAGCACGTGCTTGGTCGGCTGGTGCCAGGAGCCGGCCCTGCTAGCTAACACCTGTAGGGGAGGTGAATTACCTACACTGACAGGAGAATCATTCTGGTTGGCACAGGTAGTGTCTACACTGAAGCACTGCAGTGGCACAGCTGTGCCTTGGTAGTGTTAACTGTAGACATACCCTAAAATGTACACAAACATTAAATCAAGGTTCATTGAACTTCAGGGAAGACTTGGGTTGCCCCCAGAACATCCCCTTCAAAGCAAGCCTCAGGAAACCCCAGCTTTAAGTTGCCTTCAACATTGTTGGTACTCTCTCTTCACAGGCGCTGTACAGTGCATGGGAGTGCATCAGGATCCAGAGTAACATTAACAATATTGCAGTCATTTTAAAGGAAGTTCGAGAAACATTTTCTGTTCTCATAGCTTAACCAGTCAGGGCAATAACCAAAAACTTCGAACAAGAGAGATCACTTGAGATTTATAGTCTTACTGCAACTGCTGTTGACCCTTTTCAACTCGAGCAGCCAGTCATATTTTGGGGCTCTGGGGATGTTCCAGTTCAAGCAGAAATTGATGGAGACTGGTATTTTTTAAATGCAATATTGTTTATTTACAAGGAATGGACAAAGTTCTGCTCTTCAGAATGCAGGAGGAACCAAAACCAAAAGGAGCAGTTTCTTAGCTTACAGACCTAAGCCTCTTTAACCAACAGACCCAAAAGCTCTCTCTATCTAGCTTTTGTCAGGCTACTGCTTGGCTTTCTTGCTTTGTGCCTCTGCCTGTCTCTCTCTCCTCAGTTTCCGTATGTTCTGCTTCCCCACCCCCAGCCAACCTGGTCACACTAGCCACATGGTGCTAGTTTCTGTGCAGACTTTTAGGCTTCATTTTAGGTGTGATCCCTTAACGGTCTCTTACAACTAGGTTAAATGAAGGACTCGTTCACAGATCAGTTTGTATGAGACTTTAATCCATATCAAGTTTTCATCAAGCTCATAACACTGCTAATAAAACTGCCAGCCACATACCACGTAGGATCGTTTGTTTAAACAGCAAGTGACTAAGGAAAACTTTTAATGGGAAGAAGGAAAATCATATCAAAAGTTACACAAGAGGGAAGAAAAAAAAATACTTTTAACTCTTTATGAAGAGCTAATACTCAAAGGGTCACCAAGAGGTCCTCTGAACCTCCAGCAAGGTGCCCTGGACCTCCATTGACTCCATATAGGACAGTGGTTCTCAATCTTTTCAGGCTCAAGACCCATTTGTAAATGTCAATAGGCTACCCACTTTCAGAATTAAGCTAAAGACCCCTTTAATTCTGAATGAGAGTGTTCACACAAGGGTTTAATACTGTTTAACCAATCCACTTCAAACTCGCACCTTTCGTTAATTTGGATTAATCTTCCTGGATGTCCCCTTGGAAACAAGCCCAAAGATAGAGCTATTTCATTTTAGGGATATCCTGGGGGAGGCAGTCATACAAGTCTTGCATCAGAATATCTCCATACTATTAAAAACGAGACCACACACACGATTTAATCTGAAATAAGGCAATTGTGTAGTCAACTCTTTTTCCACAGAGACGGCTTGAAATAAGGATTTAAAGTTTCCTTGCAACAGTGCATAATGTATCTGAGCAGTTTGGTGTTGTAACCAAGAAACCACAAAACAAACTACATATCTCCTTATATTGAAGTGTTCATAATCAAAACTGTTTATGAACTAAGGGTATATTATCAATTTACTTTGATACAGTTTAGTGAACTAATATTGCTCTTTTCACTCTCAGATTTGGACAGGTAAGTGAACTATAGTGGTCACAACGATCGGACCTCAGTTCATACAAAATTCTAACCAAAGAATTTGTTACTGTATGTAATCATAGAAATGTAGGACTGGCACAGACCTCAAGAGGTAAATGTTTTCAACATCCACAGTACAACTGCTGGTGTATTAAATTCAGTTTTTCTATAATCTAGGATGAGCCACTGTACTTGTGGCCCACCTACTGTATTGCAAACTTCTTTCACACACTTTGATTTCCCAACCTCAGACTCTCCATTGAGAATAAAGTCCACATGTTGATTAGTACTATAGGATCCAGCTGCATACAAGACACTTAAATTAATCTTGCTGATGTAATAATTAGTGAACAAAAGAACAAAACAAAACCCACACCATGGTTAGGGTTTTCATTAACTTTAAAATCAAGACACTGGTGAGAAAAAGAGCCCTTCTTATTAGAAGACAGTTTAGGGTGTTATCAGTTTAGGTTAAGAATGATGAACGGTCATACCATGACTATGCCATCATAATGCATGCACACACCAGAGAACATTTGGGTTACACTAAGCATTATGACTAAGACCATTTGTATTGGGGATATTAGTCAGCTGAGCTACCTTCTGACAAAGGCCAGGGTGCTCCCTTGTCCCATTTACTTCTGACCTGCACACTTTGCTAAACTAGGTTACATTCTGGATGAAAATAATTGGAGTAACTGCTATATTTGTAAATATGTCTACATTGCAAATTTCCTCAAGGTGATATTATGTTGTCCTGATCTCTCACCTGAAGAGACCAGTTTCTGAATGTGGGAGCATTTCACCATACAGGCAAATTAAGATTACTTATGCCACAGTCCACATAGTTACGTTCTATGAAAACAATAAGTACTTTTAGAAATTAATGTCAGTACCTTAACCATATTAGACCTTAGGGCGCAAACGAGCTACAGACTTTTCTTTAAGGTAAGGCAAACAAGTACAGGAAAACGCATACAAAATATCATCTGGGGCTAAATATTTCCTAAACTTTCTAAAACAGTACTATTTTGAGTACATAGTTGCATTATCAATTGTATTTAGATGCTTTCTGCCAGTTTTGGTCAAAATTAGATTAGGTTTCTATGAGTTATGATCCTTTTTGTGATTTTTTTTTTTTTTTTTTTAGATTGGATGCCCAACAATGTAGAAACATTACATGAGATAGAAAAAGTGCACCACTTTCAGCAACTATATCCACCCTGGTGATGACCACCAGGTGAGTGCCAAAATGTGGTAGCAATGAAACGTTTCTAGCTGATGGGTTACCCTAACTCTTTAAGGCCCCTTTTTAAATCTGCCTGGTATACTATTGTGGTGGCGGACATCTGCTCTTTCCCCAATGCAGGGCAGTGACTACAGTCTAGATCAGTGGTTCTCAACACACAGGTCTTCCAGGGAGTACATCTAGATATTTGCCCAGTTTTACAACAGGCTACATGAAAAGCACTAGCGAAGTCAGTCCAAACTAAAAGTTTATACTGAACAGTATAAACTAGTCATTGTGTATGCACTATACACTGAAATGTAAGTATGTTTATATTCCAATTGATTTATTTTATAATTATATGGTAAAAAATGAGAAAATAAGTAATTTTTCAGTAATATTGTGCTGTGACACTTTTGTATTTATAGGTCTGATTTTGTAAGCCAGTAGTTTTTAAGTGAAGTGAGACTTCAGAAATCTGATTTGTCTTGCATACCCCCAAAGGGCTACAGTAGCCTGGAAAGGTTGAGAGCTACTGATCTAGACCCTTAGGAGTATATAAATATTTAACAATTGTGCTCCTCCTTGCATATCATGAAGAAGGCCTAAAGTGTTTACAATATATATGCTTGTTTTTCCATATTAGAAACCCAGATTTTGCCTAGTTGGGAAGACTGGAGAACTAGTAATATAATATTACAAGAGTCAGAGGGAAAAGCTGAATAACGGAACAAAGAGGTTTTTCCCATTTTTGCTTTGCTTTTGTTAACTCCAATGGCTGCCAGGTGTTTGGAATACAGGAAGCCTTTGTTAAAGTGAGAGCTCACACCACAATAAAATCCAGGAAAACCAGACTTGACATTTCCTGATATTTCTAAGGTGTGGGGGGGAAAAATCCATATCTTAAATAATTAATAGTTAATAAATAAAATAATTATAATAGACCATCTTAAAGAAGCAAAGGAGGCACACGTCCTTTTGTAGGTGACCTTATCCAAGTTACAGTTCTGTATATTATGTGGACAAATCTATTTTAACAAAGCTTTATGGTTGAGAGCTGTATGCACAAGTGTACTTAAAGCCTGTGTAATGACAGGGTTAAGACTAGTAACCCTTCAAAACAGGAATAAATTCAGAGAAGTCTTATGTCTTGTGTTATACATTTCAGACTGAGGATCACAATGGTCCCTTCTGGCCTTAGAATGTATCAATCTATGAAAGGAAGATTGTGGTTTTAGTTCACCTTTGAAAATTGACAAATTTGGGTTAAAAGGATTAAGGTTTATTAAGGGAAGTCTGAGAGACATGATACATCATATCATCAAGGCATTTAGGATGGATGCCAGACAGTCATAACCAAGGACATTTGAACTTGTTTTGAATCAGTTTAAACATCAGCTTGAAAAAGTTTCTCACACAAACACTATTGGGTGCATCTTCCACTTAGGAAAAATTGTTTGGGGGAAAAAAAAAAAAAAAAAGGATCGGGGGGGGGAGGGGGAGATACAAATCTTATTTGAGAGATGGCAGGCATATCAGCATTTACTGAAATCTAGAGGGTGTCCAAATCATACAGAAAATGAGTAATATTTCAATTATGAAAATTACATTAATAAGAAAATGAGGCAGATTTACTGGTTTATATGCATTCTGGATACTTTCTATGTACTTAATACTATTTGCCCTGTTTTAATACAATTAGCATGCATCTTTCATGCCAACAAGCTTATGCCAACATTTGATGAACCATTTAATGACATAATACACACACACACACACCCTACTGCCCTTCCCTTCCTCCCCCCCCCCAAAAAAACACCTTCCCCCGCTTCCCCAGTAGATTATATCCTTGGCCTATTAAAGTCACTGGGACTTTTGCCAATGATTTCACCCATATGTAGGCTATTCTGCACTACACATCTGCATGAGCTGCAAATCACCCACCCTGATTACAGTAGAGACATGCCCCGTAACTGGGACATGCATTTGCAGTGTGGCTGCTCACACCTTGGGTTGGCTAACCCAGGGGCTGAGCACTCAAATTAATTCTGTAGTGAAGACATACCCTTCAGCTGGGATTTTCAAAGGCACCTAAGAGAGTTAGAAACCCAAATCTCACTGAAAGTCAAGGGGAGTTGGGTGCTAAATCTCTAAGGTGCCTTGGAAAACCCAGCTTTATCGTTATAAATATGGTATCATCTTTGAGATGAAACCTAGTTCTACTGGTTTGAACATTACTAATTTATTCTCCTATAAAACCTGTGAAATGTGAGACGGCGACTGAAATGATAGCTCAGACTGTTCTGCACAATATTGAATGCGTAGCCCCACATTGGTGTGATCATTGCAAGTTACTATTTCAGTTTAAAACAGAAGCAGCATTATTTCTGGTTCTGCTCTTATAAAACTTCATCAAACTTAAGTACAATATTGCAAATATCTTGAATCCCCACTTGATTGCTGAATCACCCTCCACCCCCTAAAACCTAATACACTCTTAACATTGCATATCTCCATTTAACAATAGAGAGCCCTAAAATGAGCAATTGAAAGTTTAGCCTAAACTAAGATTCATCAAAATGTTTCACCTTAAAACAAAACAAAAAAAAAAGGCCTTCACTAAGATGTGATGTTGGCATGAAACTAATAAAAAGGGAGCAATAGATTTAGAAATGCCATCTACCTGTCCTTCAATGTAGTGTTAAGATTTACTTACACACACACACACGTAAGTAAATCAAACAGGTAGAGAAAGGCTATTTGCTAGCCCAGTATAAGCCTGCCAATGGAGTTACATCTGCTTTACACTAACACTAGTAGTGCCACTCAGTGATTAAGCAATCCACTTTAAGGCTGCTCAGATTCAACAATTATATGCACATACGTCTATGAGGCTTCCACTACCACACTATCTCGGCACATTTTGCACATAGTTGGATTACGATTATCTCAGCAAATGAGTTGGGATTAAGTGCCTCTCTTCTAGCTTTTCCAAGTAAATACATCATACCCCCACTTCCATGCAAAAAGGCAGACTGAGAAAACGCAGGCAGTTTCCAGAGCCTACAGTCAGTGACAAGCCTGGGCTGCAGGTTGTCTTGCGTGCTCAATTTAAAGTGTTTATAAACTAAGTACATGTAAGAAAGAATGCCTACATGTTCATTTGTAAGGTCAATAAAGCAGTGTCTTGTTTTACGCCAGGATAAGACCTGGCAGCTTTAATAATGGTGCATGCTCATGATTTTATTTCTCAGACAGTAGTCAACTTATATGGGTAATTCTGAGCCTGCAGTGTACCCAACAGGTCAAGAAAATAAATTTGATTACTTTGATCTTAATGGGAGCTTTGGCCACATCTGCATGAATGAATTTCCTATTGTAGGAATGCCTATTAAGTCAGGATCCATGAAGCAGGACAAAGTAATGGATTAGTCACCAGAGCTTCAATTAATGTTAAGTTCCCAGTGGCATACTGATGTCCATCAATTCTGACTTCCTTGTCAAAAGCAGGCAGGCAGGAACAGCATCTATTGCACTTAATTTACAGAGTTTGTAAAATCTGGGAAGCAAGAATTGACAGAAACATCTGATTTTATACTTCAGGACAACATATAAATTATATTCTACTCTTCCTCTCCATCTTGAAAGGCTTTGGCTGGAAGGGCAGAATACTTCAGTAGTGCTGAGTGAAGAAATAAACTCTGGATAATCATTACCTTAAATCATGTTTACTGAGTCTAAAATAAATGAATCAGATTCCTCTCTGATTGGGCTAATGACTGCAAAATAATTTTATCCCAGTACAATTAGGATTCACATTGCTAAAGGCCTACATAAGAGAAATGGGGGTGGAGAAATGGGTGTTATTACATGTACAACCTGTAGCGAAATCTAGTTTAAAAAAAAATGCAATATACGCTATCAAGGCAAAAAGCACTGGAGAATAAGGAAGGTAGCAATTCACAATCTGCCGACTGTTTCTATCTTAGTAATAGGAGAGCAAAAATATAACAGGGCAGAATAAACTTTATGAAAAGGATGTTAAATAATGCAGTTCAGCAGCTTGTTCTATGGTATTATTAGCCATAGTAAATCACACTAGAACATCTTTATATGTAAAAACTCACTGCATGAATAGCAATGGGATGATCCATGAATCAGGCAATTATCAAGGGCTGTTTCTCTTTGGTAGTTTTTTTAAACCAATTGTCAAAGCAATCAGTGAGTTCACATTACCCTTATGGCTTGATAAAATGTATAGATCAAAACCCAAAAGGATATATTCGGTGGGCTTCGGGAAAAGACAATTAAGAACTTTGAAACACCAAAGGAGTGAATGCAATAAGCACTTGTACAACTTCTAATAGAATCAGAAATTCACTGTCACTCTAGTTCAGATTTACTGTACATGGTCTCTTCTCACACATTCCAATGAAGTATTTGGAATAATGGTTTTGTCCAACACCACAAACAATCATTTAGCAAGCTTTAGTAGGACATGCTTGGTTTACTGAGACCAGTGAGCAATATAGTCACCCGGAGGGGTTTAAAAAAAAAAAAAAAAAAAAAAAAAAAAACCACCACACACCACACCAACCAATCTGGTGTTTGCTAAACAAACTTATTCTGCTGAACTGCGTTACAGAAACAGAACGTGGAACTGCTCCTTAGCTAAAGTAGAAACATGGAGAACTGCATGAGTAAACAAACTCGTGTTCTTTCAGGGAAATGCACAGCTCCTATTAGATTGCAAGAGAGAAGAAGGTTATATAGGAAAGATGTCAACACAAGACTGTAGAATGAAGGCAAACAGTAAATATAGGTCCTCTTCTTGTTCACATTAGAATCAATGGCAAAACTCTCATTCACTTCTGTAGGAACAGACTTGAACCCATAAACTTTAAAATAAGGAGTGGTCAGCCATCACAAGGACCTTCCAGACACCATGACTGTATCCACAATGAAAAATTGGTCATATAGCTCTACATTGGTGGTAGAAGCAATGGGTGCTGTAGCACAGGAGTGTGCAGGTATTTTTACCCTATTTTCTAACCCTGCTGGTAAAGTCATTTGTGCCCTGTCTATACTACAGCTAACATGAGTGGAGTTGCACTGGTAGAGAACATATTTGATGCGTCTCTGGATAGATACATCCCCCTAGACACATGGAATTGTGATGGTTTCTACATGCACAGAGCATGTGGGAACAATCAATTCAGAACGTGGGGTCAAACTTACTTGTGAAGAAACATTTTCTTCTTTCGCTTCTCTACAGGACAGCAAGTTGTCTCAGCTTCTCTCCTCTTCCAAAACAGGACCATTAAAGCCTGTTCATCCCTTCACACAGCAACTAAACATTACTCCTCTTCCCTCATCTACCTCTTGTAACAGCAACACTGAAGAAGTGGTTCTTAGGCAGCGGCAGCCCTCCCTCCCCCTGTTCAGGGCCTTTAACAGCACAGGTGTGCTTAAGGTATTGGTAATGAGCAGCACGTGTAAGCAGTTGCATTCTTAATTGAAAGGCTTCCTGCATCATGGAAACCTGAGTCCATGACCCAACACTGAGCTCTGCAGGGGAGGGCCTTGTGGCAGGAGCAGGCCCTAAAAGTGCATGATAGTCACAGAAAAGTGAGATAGAAGAGGCCCACTTGGTCATTTAAGAGCATAAGCTCACTGGAGTAGGGACTGTGTTTATCTGTATCTGTGTAGCGCCCGGCCCATTGGGGCCCCAACCTGAGTCTTTAGTTTCTACCACAACACCAACAATGTAACCCACCGCCCTGTCTCTAGGCTGCTTCCCTAATGTACAGAGTCCTTGTTTTTAATTACTTCCATGAGGTTTCTTTTGCTGATACTTTATGGCTTTTTTGTATTTAGGTAGCTGATTCTATGTAACATCTACCATAATTGAGCTATTGCATCAGAATTAAGTATGGCTGTGTGACAGCCATCTAATAATGTATGTAATATTATTGTAGCCGTGTTGGTCCCAGGGTAGTAGAGGGACAAAAGGTGGGTGAGGTAATCTCTTTATTGGATCAACTTCTGTTGATGAGAGAGAGAAAAACTTTCAAGCTTACAGAGAGCTCTTCTTCAGGTCCATTCCCAGCTATTTATTAAGAAATATTCAGGCACTTAGTGTTATATATAATTTCTGCTAAATGCAGCATTATGTATTATTTTCATTGCACACAAGCATTGTCTGATACTCATAAATACTTCAGAATTTCCTAATGCTTTAGTAAGAACCACTTAGCGAACTCTCAGAGGAGTATTGGGAAAGGGATTTAAAGTGTACCCCAGTAATTAATGTGGCAGACAGCCTGTGTAATGGCACTTTATCTAGCCTCTCTCTTTATGAAATACCAATATACTTTATCACTAAATAGTACAAACTGCCTCTTTTCCATCCCCCATGTCTGCTAAATAGAGCCTGTAATAAAACAAAATGATTTGCATTGACTGATGCAAAACCAGGACTTGTCTTGGGCTAGAAAGCTATCTTTACTATGCAGTATTGCCCTTAGCACTGGCTGAAAGCATGCATATAAACAGTGTATTTTAAGTTCAGTAGGTGATAAGGCATGGCTGTTCTAAGCCACATTAGCAGTGGGAAGGACCCCTTTGGTCATCTCCCTGCATAAGCTTCAGGATAGCATGAACAGTCATTGCGGAATCCCTATTAATTCGTTCTCTCATCTTGCCTTGCATAACACCATTGATATTGCTACCACCTCTTCTGGAAGATTATAACTGAGGCCAATTACACCATCTGATAAAGTACTTCCTCCTATTTAGCCTACTTTTTTCTTTTCTTCAATTTTAGCCCATTATTATTTGTTGTACATGCACTGACTACTAAAAATAATCTTTTTGTTTGTGTTTGCCAATTCCTCTCAGGTGTGCAGAGACAATTGCTGTGCAATCCATGAATCATTTTTCTTTTGGGCTGTACAAATTCAATTCTCTTGATAGCAATGAATTAAGGGTTACACTGTATTATGTGCATTTGCAGGATGTGTACCTTATAAAAACAGGATTTGATTGAAAACACCCTATCACAAGCCTCCTTAAAAGCTCTCTGTTCCAAATATTACATTCTCTGCTATAAACGACACATAGCTTAAAAATCTTATCTATGCTAAAGGGTACAGTACAGGCAGAATTCCTGCAAAGGAGCTGTCTTATGTATACTCCCTCACTTATTTCCTCTATTACCATGAACCATTTTTAAAACTTTGAAAAGCAAACTGAATTGCTAAAGACCTGACAAAGATGGATGATAAGCCACTTTATAATGAAACAGCTCCATGCTTTAGGCCCTTCTTCTACAATGAATCCCACAAAAGCAGACTCCCGCACCCATGCAGAACTAGGTGCAGGACTAGGGACTAAGCAAGCAATACTCTGTAGTGCTGTATTCTTGATAGCAAGCTGGGTCATGTGCAGGAAGGACCTTTTGACTTACTTAAAGGCCCAGATTCAGCAAAGCACTCAAGTGTGTGCTTAAGGCCCATTGGCTTCAATGTACTAAAGCACTTAATTGCATTGTCCCATTTAAGTGCTTTAGTACATTGAAATGGCCTTACGCACAAGTGCATTGCTAAATCAAGACCATAAGCAATTTTCCCATCCTAGAAATTGAGGTCCTTCAAAAAACAATTTAAAATAATTGTATATTTGCTTATGATATTTGACAAAATGCTTTCCTGTTATGTAGCAATCAGGAGCAACTCTCTCACTAGTTTGCTTGAGGGTTCTCTACAGCAAGCCAACGTTATCAGACTAACCTTAAAGAGCTAAAAATATCACTTATCTGCAGGTAAAACAGATGTTTGATATAAACCACATACAGGAGCTCTGTGTTCACAAAGTCCCCTCAATATTTTCTGAAATGGCAGAAATACATTTTTAGGAAAACATAAGGGGAGACAAATGGATATTTTTAAAAAAGTATGGTTCAGGATGTTCAAAATCTAAGTAAAGCTAAGTAGAGCTAGTAGACTGAACCAATTCACTGCTCTACAGCCAAAATGCTTCTGAAATAAATGTAGTCAAACTTTACTAATTCTGGGTCACTGAGAACGAAAATGATGCTTAAAATTGTTGATTGGCTCTAGTTTTCAAGATATGCTACTGGGTCAGTATATACGACCCTTGACTTGGGAATGGCGGAGGATAAGTGAGTTATAAAGGGAAGGGATCTCAATTTAAACCAGAAATGACTAAAATACATCTTAGATTTATTCATAGATCCAGTCAATGACTGGGTTTGGACAGTACTTGCTTTTTAGGCAAAACAACGAATGATGCAATCTGAAGCTGGTATTGCGTCATACATGATATGAATTGCATCATGTTATTCCTAGAAGTCATGGATGATGCAATCATAACGAAGCTTACATCACTCTGCTGAACAAATTGCCCTATATCAGCTCTAGAAATCATACAGTGTCGTGCTCTCTTATTTGTCAGTGTTTGATTTTGCAAAGGGACACATTTCTGTTTAGCCAAAGTGAGCAGAGATGCCTCGTACTTGTGTGAACAGTGCAGATAACTTCTGCTATGTTTGTGGTGAAGTGACTTTTACATCACAAAAGCGCAGTATAACCACTATGGTTAAGAAAGCCTATCACCTTTATTTTGGCTGCAAAATTGGAGATCAGGACAAGAGGTGGGCCCCACACATATGCTGCAACACTTGTGCAACAAATCTTCGCCAGTGGTTGAACAGGAAAAGGAAATCTATGCCTTTTGCAGTGCCAATGATTTGGAGAGAGCCAACAGATCATACCAGCAATTGTTACTTCTGCATGGTGCCTCCAGTTGGGAAAGGTGTCTCAAAGAAGAAAAAGTGGATGTGCATTATCCAAACATTCCATCAGCTATACGCCCAGTACCCCACGGAGAAGGACTGCCGGTTCCTGATGCACCAGAATCACTCTCACTTGAGTCAGACGAGGAAGAGGATGAAACTTCTGGTCCTGAACCATCAATGTCACAGGACCCACATTTTCTCCCATCCTCCTCCTCTGAACCACACCTCATAACACAAGGTGAACTGAATGACCTTGTCAGGGATTTGGAACTACCCAAGAGTAAGGCAGAGCTGTTGGGCTCCAGACTACAGCAGTGGAATCTCCTGGCAGGTGATGTTAGGGTTTCCATGTTCCGTGACCGTCAAAAGGATCTTGTCCCATTCTTCTTCATGGAAGGTGATCTTGTAGCCTGCAACAACATCCATGGTGTGATGGCAGCCCTCAACATCGTTCACGATCCAGATGAGTGGAGACTGTTCATTGATTCATCGAAGACGAGTCTTAAAGCTGTTTTACTGCAGAATGGCAATGTTTTGCCATCAATTCCAGTTGGTCATGCAGTCCATATGAAGGAAACCTATGACAACATGGAACAACTTTTGAGGTGCATAAACTATGACCAACATCAGTGGCAGCTTTGTGGCGATTTGAAGGTTGTTGCTCTCTTGCTTGGTCTGCAGACTGGATACACAAAGTACTGCTGTTTTCTCTGCGAATGGGATAGTCGTGCAAGAGATTCCCACTACATCAAGAAAGATTGGCCACTCCGACAGTCATTGGAGCCTGGGAGGAAAAGTGTTCAGCATCCACCACTTGTTGAATCAAGGAAGATTTTGTTACCACCCTTACACATCAAGCTGGGTCTGATGAAGAACTTTGTCAAGGCCATTGACAAAACACAAGCAGCTTTCAAGTACCTCCGCGGAAAATTTCCAAGGTTAAGTGAAGCTAAGATAAAGGAAGGTGTCTTTGTTGGTCCTCAGATTCGTGAACTTCTTCGAGATGATGCATTTGACCATGCACTGCGTGGCAAGGAAAAGACGGTATGGAAAGCCTTCCAGTTAGTGGCAATAAATTTTCTCGGAAACAACAAGGCAGACAGCTACAGGTTGTTGGTGGAAAACCTCCTCAAGGCATACAAAAGCCTTGGTTGCAACATGTCACTAAAAATACATTTTTTGCACTCTCATCTAGATTTTTTTCCACTGAACTGCGGAGCAGTGAGCGACGAGCGATTTCACCAGGACATTGCAACAATGGAGAAACGCTATCAGGGCAAATGGAGCCCATCAATGCTTGCAGACTATTGCTGGACAGTGACAAGAGATGCTCCATTTAATGAATACAAGAGACAAGCCAAGAAGCGCCGAGTAGACACTGAATAGGACTAAACTATGTACAGAATAGTTTTTTGCCTTTTGTTTCATAATAAATTTTATTTATATAACCCTTTTGCTGATTTTTAAAGTGTTACATAAACAGGACAGGTGAAATATTATCATGTAAAGCAACCATAAACACATGAAAAGACCTAGGTTTACAATTTCTGATTAAAACTCTACTATCTACACAATATACATAGACATAAAATGTAAAAACTTAAATATCTTAGAAACAGTAGCCAATCAGTTGTTTTAATTGTCATATTTGAATTCAGCACATCAAAATACATAATAAATAGCACATTTTATCTCTGAAGCAGACGACTTCTCAAAAATTGTAGATCAGTGTTATGGGACAAATTTGCTTGCAAGTTCATCCAAATATTTCTTAAGTGAATTTCATCACATATAGATATCACAACAACATTCACCTCTTTAAAAAACAGCCTTCCCTAAACTATACCCCAACATGTTGGGAAACAATCATTATCCCTGGAAAAATCTGCTTAGAAAGCGGGAAAATTATGTCTTCTAGAAAGATCTAATGTATTTTTAAACATACAGAAGGCCCACATAATACACCGATGGGAGCTTTATTATTGTATATGTATGTCTAATGTGTGTTAAAATGGCTTCGAAACAAGTATAAAGTGCTTCTGGTAGTGGATTTTACACACACACACACACACACACACACACACACACACACACACACGTTTCAAATTGATCACATACCTGCTCTTGAAAATGACTGCCAATGTCATCATTACAAAAAGTTTAGCCCCTAATACTAATGGTGCTGTTCGTAAGTGTGGTAGGTCAAGATCAGACTAGTCTAATGGTCCCTGTAGCCTTAAAAAAATCGATGAATTTCTTGTTACACTCTTTTCATGCACCCTAGAGCTTTTTAGTGATGGTAAGCATTTGTAGAAGTATTTCAAAATTATATAATAAGCAAATATAGTAGAGGGTGAAGCTGCAGTCTGCTTGGCATACAGACCTACAGCAAATTAAAAAGATTCTGAAAGGCTGAGGTAAGCTCTAAAAGAATTCTGATTAATATATAAATAGTATCGAAACTTATTTATACTTTCTCCTTTTCCCTTCCATAAAAATGCCTTAACTCTTTCTCTCTTCTGCCTAAAGATCCAAATCCTCGTATTCAATCAAGGCAGCTACTCCAGGAAGAGCTTTCTTTTCAGCAGGGGCTCATGGGGGCAGTGAGCTGGTGTAAATTGTCATAGCTCCATTGAATGGAGCTTCCTGCTTCATCCCTGACTACTAAGCACTTGGGCCTTGATCCACAAAAGGAATGTAGGCACATAAACCCCAGACTTAGACCCCTAAACCTGAGACGTTGTTGCCTAAAGTCTGTTTTAGGCTCCACTGCGATCCCCCAAAACTCTCCAAAACTCAGTCGGCATCTAGGTTTTCAGGGTAAAACTTTCTGCTTCTGCTGCCTCACTCTAGGAGTGCAGATACCCATCTCCCACCTCAGCCCAGAATAATCCACAAACCCAGGGAAGAAGGATATTGGACACCTAAGTCACATGCAGGGCCAAATCCGGTAGGCATGCTCAGAGGCTGCCTATCAGACTGGGTCCCATTCAAAGTCTGTCTGGAGAAGATGACTGGTGGTGGTGCCAATGACTGTTCCACTGGGGATAAATACTTCAAAAATCACCCAGTTGTTAGGACCCCCACCTGGGACAGGGAGACCCTGGGTCCAGTCCCTCTGCTCCATTGAGTCTGTCATTATTCACCAGAGTGGAACAGCTTTAGCTGGAGAGACTGAATTGCTCATAGTTCAGTGGTTAGAGCACACGAAACGGGGAGACCTCTGTTCAAATCTTCTCTCCCCCTTCAGCAGAGGGATGAATTGAACCTGGCTCCCATGTTCCACACAAGGGCTTTAACCACCAGGATAAAGGTTATAAGGTGGGCAGGAGCAGCATCTCCTTCCCCAGACATTTTGCATGAAGCAAGGCATGTGCCTAACTCATTCCCACAAGCAATACCTTAGGCAGCTAAGACACCAAACTCCAGGCAGCTGGTTTGCAGTCATAAATTGCTAATAGAGATCGGTCCCTATCTCCGAGAGAGGGGTGGGGCTCATGGCACACCCCATCATTGGCATCTTCCATTAGCTAGCTTAGTCCGCTCCCTGCCTAGTGCAATAGCTTTTTGTGGATTGCATTCATAGGTGCCTCTCTCCCACAATTCCACTGTAAAGGGCACCTAGGAGTCTAACTCAGGCTTTGTGGATTGCAGTGTTGTTCCTGTGATTTTCTAGGCACCTAAAAGTTAGGTGCTGTGACACTTAGCATCAAAACCCTTAAGTCCATTTGTGCATCTGGCCAGTAAACCACAAACAATCTGGTTGTTCACTCCCAATACTCCACATACAAAGTATATGCAAAATAAATTGACCACCAGGGAAGATGTATTGATTTTGCAAGCTTACTGGCTACTGGAATCTTTCTTTTTCTAGCCATATTTATTGTCACTCGGCAAAACTCATGCTATAAAAACAAGTTTTTCTTTAGTGTATTGACTGCAATGGGAGTTACATATACTAAGGCAAAAATTGGCCTACTGCACATACCTATCCCAAACCTAGGCTTGTTGGCACAATGTGAATTTAAATAAAACCCCATGTCTTCGAGACATATGGCCCAATTCTCCTCTCACACCTACTTTATACCAGTGTGACCCCATTGGCTTCACTATAAAATAGAATGAGGCCCTTTGTAGATGTAGTACATCAATGTTAATTTCAGCTGCTGAAAGCGCCAGTTTGATAGCCCTTCAGGCTGAGTGCTATTCATCTACAAAAGGGATGTTCTGGAAGGAGACATCTGTCCTGGGGAAGAGGGTAGCAGGCTCCCTGCTTCTTCATTCTTATGCCTTTCTACGGAGACTGCCAACAAGGCTGTGAGTTGTTCTCTCCACCTACCTCAGAGTTCCCCCTCATTTCACACAGGTGACCAACCAGACTTCTGATTTCAAATGACATTGACTATTGACCAAGGTCAGACCAGTTCTGATGACAATTTTGGTGAAAAGCTCCATGGTCCCATTACCAATTCCTGAGCCATCCACACCTGAATACAATTTACAGGTAAACGATTATTCTGTACAAGGAAACAATCCATACAGAGGGGGGGAAAGAAATGAATGTGTACAAAACCACCAATTCTGTTGGCATGTCTTTCCTTCAGTTTGATTGATATCTATACTCATTGCCAACTGGCTTTGGAAGATATGTCTGGACACAACTGGGACATTGGTTAAAAAAGTATTGAGCAACAGGACTAATTTTATCTCCGAAAGAGACATCTACCCACTTAGCTATTTTAATAGGCATCTCTTTATTGTACTTCATTTGCTATTCTAATTAGCAGCCACATAGATAAAGGCGAAATGTACTTCGATAACGATGGAGCTGCGAAGATGCTGAATGCTTCTAACCTGGAGTCTGGGCTCACATTTCATTCACAGGCGAAGGGGAATATTAGAGCTTTAGTCTGGTATTAACTTTAAGTAGGACTTAAGGCCAATGGAGATTGTGAATTTTTTCCCCCACTATGTAACTGTGTAGATCATACCATGACGACTAATGGCACTGCATATGGTGCCTCATGATGACACATGTAACTGGGATTGATTTTAAAATTCAGTTTCTTAAAAAGGATATTAAAGAAAGAGAAGTCAATGTAAAGATTCTTTTACTAGATCCGGTTACATAATAGGTCAATTGTTCATCACCATAATCCTCATATGGTAGGTAATTTATTGGTAGAGTTACAAAGAAGGCAGGGTCTTCTGCTATAGTCACATATGGGGAAGTAGAGGGGGGCACTTCGTAAATTCTTCCTGGTTTCAGAGATAATACAGGCTTCAGAAATATTCCCCACTGTACTTAAAATGAGTAGTACCACTAGAATCAGTAACATCTGTAGAACTAGAATGAGCTTTTTAAATGTGTCCACTCTACAGAAATATATATTACAAATACAGGTGAGCATCCCATCAGATAAGCATTTGTTTCTTTGGCAGTTTATAAAGTAACTCAGGCTATTGTAAGGCACTGGTAACAAGTTATTATGGCTTCTAAGATTAATTTAAAAGCAATCCAAGTGTAACATTATTAATGGTTTTGTAGATTTTGGAAGGTTTTTTGGTAAAGTTATCTCATATAGACAAACCGGAGAGGGGGTGGGAGAGAGAGATCTAAATTAAGAAATCATTTTATAACAAAAATGATCAATTTTAAAATTAGCATTTTTCAAACAATTTAAAAAACGAAATCAAATAACCCCCCCCCCCCCAATACTGACTTACAAGCCACTCCATTATTCTGCTGACCTCTGCCACCCCTTACTTGAAATATAATGTCAACCCACTCTTGTTGACTAATGTGGAAATAATAAACATTAAAATGTCCAGATCTGATGCACAAGTTTATCTATTTGAAAAACTGCTACATCAGGAAGCAATATCTAATGATGTTTTATTTACTGAGAGCATGCACTAATCTATTTATGACTGTTTATACATTGTTACACAGCAGGACACAGCCAGATTAGGATTTTGATATACATGTTTTTCTTCTCCATGGAGGAGTGGGTGAAGGTGGAGAGGGGAGAATTATTATTTATTGATATTACACTAGTGCCTAGAGGTCTCAAGCAGACCAGCACTCCTTGGGCCACATGCTGTACAAACACAGAGTAAGGGAACAAGCTCTATTCCTCAATCTCAGTTCAGACAAGACATAACAGATAGCTATACAAACAAAAGGAGAGAACGCGGGAAGGAGCAGAAGGTAATAGTGACAGGAACATGTGGTTACAACTTGCAGGTTGAACACTTGTCTAAAGGCTATAAATAAATAAGATCTATTAATGATCAGTCATTTCTGCTGGCCACTTGCCTAGCTGTTTTTAGTTGCCTAGCAGTTTACAGACATGGTAATAGAAATGGACCCTGAAGAGGACAGCAGAAGGTGTTCTATTCACAAGGCACAGCATAGAAAAATGTGTGACGGGGCTTATGGAGAAGATGACAAAAGACAAATGGGTGATCAAAGCGGTCAACATTAGTGGAGCAGAGAGGCGGTGGGTCGGGGTGACACAATAAGATACAAGAGCAGGTATGTTGGGAGGGCTGAGTTATATAGGGGGCCTTTTAGGAGCTTGTATTTGAAGTAGTCGAGAAAGAAGAGCAAATGGAGGGACTGAGGGAGTCAATGGCTGCAGCTGAACCACAGGAATAGCATGCCTGGGATTCAATGAGCGAGAAAGGGTGGGGATGTTTGACAAGGCAAATGACACAGCTGAGAGGGGAAACTGGGAGGGAACCCCACATGATTGTGGGATTTGGAACAGAGGAATTGAATGTTGGCTGTAAGCCAGGATTGGAGAAAAAGGGGTCAAAGGGAGAGGAGAGTGTGCAGGGAAAAAAATATTATTCCTTGGTTCACTGATAATACAGGACAACTCACTTGGCATAAAAGGACCTGACAGTCTTACACCTGTGTAGAGATCTACTAAGCCAGAATTCTTCAGTAGCTCAGAACTGAGGGCATTCTGCACCTGGGTACCTGACTACAAAAGGTGCAGGGAAGTGGAGAATCAGGGCTATAGGGAAGAATAACCCAACCTTCCTCCTTGTTCTCATTCTTCAGATATCTGCAGTCAGCTTGATATTAAAAAGGTATCTGCACTTTGGGTAAAGAACTCTTGTAATGAAACATTCAGAAACCATCATATTATTTGAGAATACTGCCAATGCTGTCGAAACACACTCTTGACCTGTAATGTTTGCCTAGAAGCACTTCACAGATCAGCACTAGTTCTCTGTAAACAGGCTTTTATTGCAGCGAGAGCCTAGTGCAACTGGAGAAGAGAATATGGCAAAAATTGAGGGCTCTTAAAGGGCATTACAACTGTTTCGTAAAAGGAGAACTGAAAATGGATTTCCTAGCTGAAGAACACTTTTGGGCAGTGGAGATGTGTACAAATGCAGAAAACTATTTGTCTCTGACTTTGCAGGAGTTCCATGTTATTTTCTGCTTGTATGCCAAAATACTGACCCTTTAGATCAGCCTTAAAAAAAATAAAAATAAAAATAAACTGACTTCCACAGAGAGATTAAACTGGTATGAAAAAGTTTGGAGTGTGCTACCAATGCACCATATAATCTGCATCTGCAAGAGGAGGAGGAGAAATTGGTTAACGTTTAGAAAGCCTAAATCCATTCATCCGCCAGTATTTTTTATATGAAGTAAATGCAACTTTCTACTCATCACATTTCAACATCGCTTATTGACTTGCTGTTACGTTTTCCCCTTCATCATGTTTCCTAAGGAGGGGAATTGTTCATTTGCACAGAAGACTATGCCAGACAGTTGGGATACCAAACTGTAGTCATGCATCTCACACTCAGCTCAAGCGCCACTTTCAGAATTTGCTTTCTGCAGCAGAAATTGAATGATTTTGTTAATCAGCAGCATATTACAGAGCTTTAGTCGTCAGCCTTGGGACTGCAGTGTGAGGAGCATGACTATACATGTATAGGCTGTATAACAGAAGAGTCTCCACAGGGTGATCTTGTAAGATATGTTCATGATGTTTTGCCTTAACTCTGACCTTTTTAACCATTGCTTTTGGGGTCAGAATGAGAACCTGAACTTCACAGTAGTTGAATATAACTTAAAATTTAATATAGTGCAAGAACTAAAGTCTAGCTCTGGCCTGAAGACATTTTACTTGTGCTATGAGCAGTTCAGGCCTGACAAGCTATTCAGGATAAAGGTCAGTTCAGTATTTGTATAGAAGACATCCAAAAACCACCCAGACGCTGTTGGGGGTATTAAAGAGTTCAAATTATATGAATATAGGATCTAATTTTGACCCCTAAAAATATTTTTTTAAAGAGCAGAGTTAAGGGTGAACACTATGAAAATGTCCTGATTTATTTTCTGAAGTGCATTCATCATACATGGTCACCATTTACAGACCCTTCTCTTCAGAAGAGTTGTCTCTGAATCAAAGATGTCAGCCTGGTGTGGGAGGATATATTCTGTTCCTGGAAGTGACATCTTTTGTATGTAAACTGAAGTCTGGGCACTTCTCATTCAAGATCCCATAGCATGTTTTGTAGAGTATAACTTCACCCTGACCAAATTCCATCGTGGATAATTACATCCTGCCTACCTGAATTCCTCTCTGCCATTTCAATTGGATATGGTATTCTTCAGTTCCTGTACTAAAGTGTTTTGTAATGCCAATTAGTATGCTGCTAAGCAGCTCTTGTATTTCACGCCAGCATTGGCTACATTTCAGCAGTGGGTGGAATGATTCCTGCATATCCCACCCAGAGGTATTAATGAGGCATAATTAGGTATTACAGAAATGTGAAATATAATGCTGTATGATCACATGTTGTGAAGCAGAGTAGGGGAATATGGCCACCTCTGTGCACAATGATTTCTTTCCTAACATGTGTAGTACAACCGATTGACTGACACTGTGGGCATGTGGTTCAAGCCCAGGATAGTGAGAGGTCTGGGTTCTATTCCTGCTGCTGCTGCCGCCACATGAACTTGAGCAATTCACTTAACCTTGCTCTCCCTAATAGAGAGTACCTCACAGCACAGTTACTTGGCTGTAAAGCCCTATAAATTCCGGATGAGGGTAGTGCAAATTTATATAGATATGCTAGTCCCCTCCCCTCCAAGATATTTTTCCACATTTCCTTGTAACAATATGCACATTAAATTAGCAGTTAGACTGTGACAAGCAAGACAGATCCAAGTAATTCACTTTAGAGAAATAAGCTCCAGCATCTAACATTTACTATATGCTCAATATCAGCAAAGCTTTCCTTACATCATTAATTAGAGGCGATCTCCCCACGTGATGTGCACATGCAACTATCCTCTTCTCCCCGGATAAAGATGCAAGCTATGCATGGGTGTCATGGGTTAACTGAACCACTTAAGGACAACACAACAGGCACTGTATATGAATGTATCTACTCCTACTACAAATTCCCTTTATTTACTTCACGGAAGAGTTAAATATTCCCCTAAACAGAAGTGAGTTTGATGCAGAATGTAATTCAGTTATAGTAAAAGGATTAATTTAGGCAAGCCCCTGCTGATTGTTACATCCAATTCATCACCAGATCCATAAAAGAGTGAGCTTCCCCAATCAAATATGTGCCTGTAAGCAAAATCCCCACCTTGTGAGAACACAGGGTTCTGCTAGGCATTTTAAATTTCCCAGCTCAATTTGATTGCCAAAGTAAGTCAATCAAGTTATAATTGGCTCTAATCAGTACTCCCAGGAGGTACTCAATTCTTTTCCCGCATCCAACTCAACCTCAAAATAAGCGTGACATTTTTTCCCTCCATGTGAAAATACAGAAAGTCATTTTCAAGCTGCTCTCTACAATAAAAAAGCCCCTCCTTCCCCCCCCCCATCAGTACAAGTGAAAGAAGATACCCACACAGCACAAATGGAAACCTGAATTCAAATAATCATTGAGCATAACTAATTATTATTTTTATTATTAATTAGATAATGGCAGCATGCACTAGGTGCTAGGCCAGGGGTTCTCAAACTGGGGGTTGTGACCCCTCAGGGGGTCACAAGGTTATTACATGGGGGGGGTCACGAGCGGTCAGCCTCCACCACCCAAGCCCTGCTTTGCCTCCAGCATTTATAACAGCTGGAAATACAAAAACCGGTTTTTAATTTATAAGGGGGGGGGGAAAATCGCACTCATAGGTTTGTGGTGTGAAAGGGGTCACCAATACAAAAGTTTGAGAAACATTGTGCAAGGCATTTTTAACCCCAAAAGAATTCAGTCTATAAAGTAAAACCAAACTCCAAGCATTTTGGTTAAATGGACGTGATCTTGTCTTTCTTTCCCAGAGGTTCCTGGCTTCAGACTGGAGCTTTCAGCTGCCTGATTCGTCATTACATTACACAACATGAAAACTGAGAATTAGGTTGAGAATTTGAAGGAGGAAGGCAGCTTGGATGAAAGTGATCATGAAATGACAGAGTTCATGATTCTAAGTACTGGTAGGAGGGGAAACAGCAGAATAAGGACAAAGGACTTCAAGAAGGTGGACTTCAGCAACCTCAGAGAACTGGTAGGCACAAATACAAAATGGGAAACGACTGCCTAGAAAGGAGTACTTTAGAAAAGGACCTGGGGGTTATAGGGGATCACAAACTAAGTATGAGTCAGCAATGTAATATTCTTTAAAGAAAAAAGAAAAAAAGAAAAAAAAGCAGCAAACCTCATTCTGGGATGAATTAGCAAGCATGTTGTAAGCAAGACAAAAGTAGTAATGTTTCCACTCTACTCAGCACTGAGAAGGCCTCAACAGAAGTATTGTGCCCAGTTCTGGGCACCACACTTTGAGAAAGATGTGGACAAACTGGAGGTTAGACAAACACCAGTCAGAGACGATCTAGATAGTAATTAGTCCTGCCTCAGGGCAGAAGACTGGGTAGATGGCCTATCAAGATCCCTTCCAGTCCTACATTTCTATGATTCTATTATCCCCATTGTAGTAAGAAGGTATGGAGAAAGCTAAATCCACAAAAAGCAAACTATCAAAATTAGTTGCATACATTAATAAGTAACATGCCCTGCTCTTTGAGAGAATATAGCTTAGAAGAACCGGCAGCAAGCAAGACCAGAAACAACCATGGAAAACTACCATTTTGATGGGCAGCATTTCATACCACTTTGCACAGGGATAAACATCTGCACCAGGTGCAGGGCAGTGGAGAATCAAGCCCCACCTCTGCAGTTGAGGAAAATGAGAATGGTGCATTTACATGTAAATAGTAATAGGTCTGTAGTACAGGCCAGGACATGAGGAAGTTCAAGCTTGCCTGCATCTATCACAGTCTCAGGTGAAGACCACCTCCCTACCTGACCATTTGTATTATGCCCAGGTATATGCAGAAATCAACAAAATTATTTCTATTGGCCAAATTGAGAGGCAGATTTCTGTTGACAGCAAGTTAGTGCTCCTCTATCACTTTTCTGTAAATTTATATATTGCCAACACAGCACATGTTGGACTTGAATTGACGCTGACTCATCCTATAGGCTTAATTCTGTCTTGCATCTGAACTCTGGGTGGCACAGGAGAGGTCAGAGGCCGGTATCAGAAGACTTCTAGCACCTTGATTCTCAGGTCAATCCTGGCTCTGATAAAAATCCGTACTGCTTCTGTGCAGCTCTAATTTGTGCCACGGATTCCAGGTTCTTAATGGGCTCTTCGCCAGTGAAGGATAAGTGTGGCATAGCAAAGCTCCACTATACCCACTTCCTGTCTCCTATGCTAATGGATGGATTGGCTGGGGCAGACACAGGACCTGAAGCTGGTACATTCTGGCCAACAGGAAGGTTCCCCTGTCATGGCACAATTCTTTCTAGGCTCTGTGGCACCTCCTAATTTGTCCAAATCTGGAGTAGAGAATCCAGCCTTACATGTCAGACTATAACTCTCTTTTAAAGTTTGAAGATCCATAAAAGATCTGAAACGGGGGACTATTTTTGTGTGACAAGCTGATAGGGTAGCATATCAGTTAGATGCCTTTGACATGAATGTCAATCATGAGGCCACTTTTGCAACAAGTTACAAAGCTTCTTGGTGCACAAATCACAGGATCATAAGACCCCTTGTGTCTTTGTTTTCAGTACTGCAAACAGGCTTTAGAAGTGACTTCTTGTCCAGTTAAGCCTCACAGAAGGAATCCGTAAATGCTAGTTTCTCAAAGAAACAAATCAATGAGATCTGATAGCTGTAACTGTCAGAATGATAATGGAGCTGGTAGCTTTCATTACAACTACATCCAAAATCCAGGGAGTTTCATGTGCTCAGATATAAGGGAACAGATTCTCAGAATCATAGAAATGTAGAGTTAAAAGGGACCTTGAGAGGTTATCAAATTCCAGCTACACAGGCTGATGCAGCACCAAGTGAACCTAGACCATCCCTGATAGGTGTTAATCCAACCAGTTTTTAAAATCCTCCAGTAATGAGAATTCCACAACCTCCCTTGGAGGCCTATTCCACAGCTTAACTATCCTTATAGCTGGAAAGTTTTTCCTAATATCTAACCTAAGTCTCATTGCTGCAGATTAATCCCATTATTTGTGGTCCTACCTTCAGTGGACATGGAAAACAACTGATCACCTTTATAATAGCCCTTAACATATTTGAAAGCTGTTTTTGGGTTCCCCCCCAAGTCTTCTTTTCTCAAGACTAAAGATGTCCAGTTTTTCTAAAATCTTTCCTCATAGGTCAGGTTTTCTAAATTTATCATTTTTGTTGCTCTCCACTGGACTCTCTCCAGTTTGTCCACATCTTTCCTAAAGTGTGGCGTCAAGAATTGGACACTGTACTTCAGCCTCACCAGTGGTGAGTAGAGTAGGACAATTACCTCCCATGTCTTACCTGTGTCACTCATGTTAATACACTCCAGAATATTAGTTTTGTCACAACTGCATTACATTAACTCATTCCATTTGCGATCCACTATAATCCCCCAGACCTTTTCCAGCAGTACTGTCACCTAGCCAGTTACTCCCCATTTTGTAGCTGTACATTTGATTTTTCCTTCCTAAGTATAGTACTTTGAACTTGTCTTGATTGAATTTCATCTTGTAGATTTCAGACCAATTCTCTGCGTCACGATTGTTTTGAATTCTAATCCTGTCCTGCAAAGTGCTTCCAAACCCCTCCGCCCCACCAGCTTGGGGTCACCCGCAGATTTTGTATGTGCACGCTGCGACGGGTTGGATCACCAAAACCCCTTTGGGACTGCCACCTGATGTGCCTAGACTATCTCTGAGCTGGTTTTCCCTGCCAGCTTGGGCCATCAGTACCTTGCCTTGTTTGAGCCAGACATGCTTGCCTGCTGCAAACACAGATCCAAGTCTGAACCACATCCCCCACAAGCTGCAGGCTTAACTGAAAACAGCTTAAGAAGTGCTCCTGTCTCCAGCACTCAGATACCCAGCTCCCAATGGGGTCCAAACCCGAAATAAATCCATTTTACCCTGTATAAAGCTTATATAGAGTAAACTCAAATTGTTCGCCCTCTACAACACTGATAGAGAGAGAGATGCACAGCTGTTTGCCCCCCCCCCCCCAGGTATTAATACTTACGCTGGGTTAAATAAGTAAAAAGTGATTTTCTTAAATACAAAAAAATCGGATTTAAGTGGTTCCAAGTAATAACAGACAGAACAAAGTAAATTACCAAACAAAATAAACCACACACACAAGTCTAAGGCTAATACAGTAGGAAACTAAATGTAGGTAAATCTCACCCTCAGAGATGTTCCAATAAGCTTCTTTGACAGACTAGCCTCCTTCTAGTCCTGGTTCAGCAATCACTCACACCCCTATAGTTACTGGCCTTTGTTCCAGTTTCTTACAGGCATCCTTTGGGGTGGAGAGGCTCTCTCTTGAGCCAGCTGAAGACAAAATGGAGGGGTTTCCCAGGGGCTTATATAGTCTCTCTCTTCGGGGTGGAAACCCCTCTCTCCCCTGTGTAGAATTGCAGCTACAAGAAGGAGTTTTGGAGTCACATGGGCAAGTTACATGTCCATGCATAACTCAGTTCTTTACAGACTGACGCCATTGTCCACATGCTAGTTTGAATGTTCCCAGGAAAGCTCAGATGTGGATGGACGTCTATCAAGGTCCATTGCTAGCCAAGTACTCCCAATTACTTGAATAACCCCTTCACACTATGTTGACCAGATTTGCCTTAGGTGCTTCCTACAGCAAACACTTTAAATACAAGCATAGAGCCAATGGTCATAACTTCAGATATAAAAATGATACATACATACAAATAGGATGAATACATTTGGTGGAACATAACCTTTGCAAAGATGTGTTACCTGGCATATGTAGCATAAAACATTCCATTTTTCGTATTTACATTCATAAGCGTATTTTTATAAAGCATTATAGGATGCAACATCACACATGCTTCACTCCATTATCCAAGTCATTAATGAAGATATTGACTAGTACCAGATCCAGGACTAACCACTGTGGATTAGTCCTACTGGACCCAGGACTGAGACCCTAAGATATGCCCTCCCAGTTTGACAGCGACTCATTGAGAACTACACTTTGAGTATGGTCTTTCAACCAATTGTGCACTCACCTTATACTAAGGTAATCTAGACCACACTTTCTTAGTTGATCTATAAGAATGTCATGTGGGACTACACCTCTACCCCGATATAACGCTGTCCTCGGGAGCCAAAAAAAAAAAATAAAAATCTTACTGCATTATAGATGAAACCACGTTATATCGAACTTGCTTTGATCCACTGGAGTGCGCAGCCCCGCCCCCCCGGAGCATTGCTTTACTGCGTTATATCTGAATTCATGTTATATCAGGTCGCGTTATAGAGGGGTAGAGGTGTATGTCAAAAGCCTTACTAAAAAAATCAAGATACATCACAGCTACAACTTCTTCTCCCCCCCCCCCCCCCCCCATCCACTAGGCCAGTAATTCTATCAAAGAACAAAGTTAGGTTGGTTTGGCATGGCATGATTTGTTCTTGATACATTCATGCTGGCTCTTCCTTGTAACCCTGTTATCCTCTAGGTGCTTACAAACTGATTGTTTAATGCCTGGAAAAATACTAGAACAAATTATTAATGTTATATATTCCCTGGGTCCTCCTTGTTCCCCATTTTAAAGATTGGTACTATGTTTGCCCTTCTCCAATCTTCTGGGACCTCACTCATCCTCCAAGACTTCTCAGACATAGTTGCTAGCAATCCAAGATTGCTTCAGCTAGTTCCTTACATATTCTAGGATGAATTTTATCTGGTACTATGGATACGAATACCTCCAATTTATCTAAAATATTTTTATATCTTTTCTTTCCCTATTTTGACTTGCATTCCTTTCCCCTTGTTAATATTAGTTGTGGTGAGTATCTGGTCATCATTCACCTTTTTAGTGAAGGCTGAATCAAAATAGCTATTAAACACCTGAGCTTTCTTGATGTCAATTATTAGCTCCCCTTCCCTGCTAAATAGAGGGCCTACACTTTCCTTCACTTTCTCTTGCTCCTAATGTATTTAAAGAATCTTATTGCCTTTCATGTCCCTTGATAGGCTAAGGCACAAAATGAGTCCCACCTTTCTGTTTTTATCCCTACATTCTTGTGCTATTCTTTTGTACTCCTCAACAATTCATCCACGATTCCACTTTTTGTAGGATTTCTTTGATTTTCCAGGTCATTAAAGAGCTCCAGATAGAGCAGTATTGGCCTCTTATTCTTCCTGTCCTCCCTTCACATTTGGTTAGTTTGCAGCTGTGCCTTTAATACGGTGAGAAACAGTGAGAAACTGCCAGTTCTCATGAACTCCTTTATCCCTTAGATTCTCTTTCCATGGGACCTTAGCCATTAGTTCTCTGAGTTTATTAAAGTCTGTTTTTTTTTTTAAAGTCAGTTGTCCTTATTCTGCTTGTCTCACTCCTTCCTTTTCTTAAAATCATTAAATCTGTCACTTCATGATCACTTTCACCCAAATTGCCTTCCGCCTTCAGATCCACAACCAATTCCTTCCCTCTTGGTCAGAATCAAGTCTTAAATGACTGTGCCTGATTACTTCCTCCACTTTCTGAAATAAAAAGTTGTCCCAATGCATTCCAAGAAGTTTACTGGAATTTTTTTGTTTTGCCATATTACTTTTCCAATAGATGTCTGAATAGTTAAAGTCCTCCATTACTACTAGGTCTTGTGTTTTGGATATTTCTGTTATCTGTTCTAGGAACGCCTCATCCACCTCCTCCTCACGAGTTGGTAGTCTACAATAGATCCTTTCCATTTTGTTGCCTCCCCCCCCCTTTTATCTTTACCCAGAAACTTTTGATTAGTTTGCCTCTCATCTCCTTCTGGACCTCAGAACAAGTTATGTTTTCTTGATGTATAGCTCAAGATCTCCTCCCATTTCCCCCTGCCTGTGCTTCCTGAAGAAGCTATACCCCCATTCCAGTCATGAGATGTATCCCATCTAGTCTCGGGCTGCCACTTAAATCATAATTTAGCTTGAATACAAAGACTTCCAGTTTTTCCTGTTTATTCCCCCTACTCCTTGCATATGTGTACAGACATCTAAAATGTTGAACAAATTCCACCACTGGTTTCCCTCATGTTGCTCCTACTGCAGCTCTGAGCACTGTGCAGCTGACTTCTTCTCCCTCCCCTACATCCACCCACCTCTGCTGCTTGGCACATAGGAGAGTGGAATGAGATGTCCATCTACTTGCCACCACTAAGTGAACTGGCAGAGGAAGCAGAGGCTGTGCAGCCCTTGCATTCTGCACAAGGCCCAGATGCAAGATCCAGGGAATCCTAACATGACCATCTGTCTCCCATATCCCCCTCCATGGCTATGGTAGGGATAGGGATTATCCAGTCCCAAATACTTAGTTACTCTAACGGGAAAATATCCTAGCCTTGATCTACATAATGAGCAGGTAATCCCCGATCAATTGAGGGTAGTATTCAGCACTATCGTTGTCACCTATCCTACAGATCTTATTTTAAAAAGTGTAATTCTGCCTTCCTCACAGGATAAATTTGACACCCCGATGTAGTGCAAGCAGCATATAGGTTAGTGAAAGAAAGTGCTTGAGGTTTCGGTGGATAATTCCCTCTCTGTGTGAATTCCAAGGATGTTTCTATGCAGAGGAAAAAAGTAGTGAAATGTAGATTTTAATAGGAAGATGGAAAGGGAACAAACATCTGTCACTTATCTAATTAGTGACTGGATAGGACTGTCATTCCAGCGATGTACAGCTGAAAAGCCCTTGTTATTAGAGGAAGAAATGTGTGCATATGTTGAAGAACGCAGTTGATCATGAAAGATTTTAGAAAAATTTGTCCTTTTCTCCTGAAGACATCTGCAGTGTAAGTAAAAGTAGCATATATTTATTTAACTAGCTGGGGAAGCTGAGAATATACAACACGCCTGAGATCTTCACTGGAAAAGCTAATGTTTCCTGAGGCATAGACAGCATTAAAAGCAAAAGGAGCAAACGCAGGATGCCTCTTCTCTGAATGCGAGTGTGAATATAGGGGAGAGAGAGAGAGAGAGAGAGAGAGAGAGAGAGGGGGGAGAGGAGCAGGGATAAAGTGCTGCATCCTGCGCTCTAAAACCCACATTTTTTAGGGTCAAAATTCACCCCTTTGTGTTGGGACTAGAGTAGGTCCTGAATACTGCACTACAGTATTTGAGAACCCCTTGATGAACATACATCCCGTGCACTGACTCCAAACAGGGTGGGTTACTGGGGGAGAAGGTGCAGTGTTCAGTGCATGATATGCTCTTGCACAATACTCGTGAGAAAGGAAAAGCAGCGGCTATGCCAGCCCACAATTTGATGTGCAGGAAGGAGGGGCTTTGTGCAATTTTGTGATATACCTCCACATTGGGGAGTGCAGCTGCATTTTGTCTCAAAGCCCCAGCAGGACACTGGATCAAGCATTATTACTTGGCATTTCCAGGTTTTCATTCATTTTGCAGGTCACATGCAGTGGGTACAATGGAGGAGACATTACAGATTGGAGCCTGCTGTCCAAACGTATGGGAAGAATGTTTTACCACGTTCATTTCCTGCCTCAGCTTTTGCCATTTAGATTATTCCAGAGGTAGAATTAATCTGTATGGGGAATGAGCAGAATTTTCCTGAGCAGCTGGATTATGGGTTCAGGACAACACTCCATTTGCAGTGCTCACTGTGTGGTTTTTACCAGCATCACGCCTGAATTGGGAGTCAGGCAACACAAACCCATTGCAACTGAACGGGAATTTATATTAGTTGTTTTTTAAAAAATGCATTAAAACAGACACTTTGCAGGTATCTTTTGGTTTCCTTCCACTCCGTGCAGTTTTGAGAGGGTGGCATATTACAGGGCAAAAAATGGAAGTATTAGGCAAATAGTCACAGCATTTGTAATGCCTCCCATGCAAAACAATAAAAGCAAAAGCCACAAGGGTTGGGGTCCCATTGACTTCCATTAGTCAAATATTGCTTTTCAAAAAGTTTAGGAGTACAAGACACATTCACTTCATTACACTCCCGGAGCAGTTTGAGCATTGGCCTGCTAAACCCAGGGTTGTGAGTTCAGTCCTTGAGGGTGCCACTTAGGGATCTGGGGCAAAATCAGTACTTGGTCCTGCTAGTGAAGGCAGGGGGCTGGACTCTATGACCTTTCAGGGTCCCTTCCAACTCTATGAGATAGAGAAATCCCTACCACCCAGGAGCCATTTCCATCTTTCAATGGATGAACATCTAAAAAAAGGAATTGTAGAAGCAAATTCCCCAACCTGGATCAAAACAAAATCCTTCCCCCTCAAATCAGCATCTTCTTCCCGACACCTGGGAAGAAAGCTAGGCCTTGTGGCCTAATCTGAAAGTCATTAAATCCAGGCTCTATTGGACCAAAAGGGAGAGGATTCCAAAGTCATGGCTCCCTCACAGAGCATGTCCAGCCACCTGCTCCTCTGATTTAAACCATGGGGTTGTCACGGCAAAACTAAAGCCCTTGCACTGCACCTGAACACTACTGGGGAGATACAGAGATGCAGATCATGAAGCATAAGCATAATGTACTCCCTGCGAGACCCATCACTGAACAAGCAGGTTATTGTGTCCTGCGCTGGCCGTTTCCCAATGGCCTTTGGCTGCAACCCTCACTAGTCTAGGACACTGCAGTGCTCCAGACTCAAGCCCCATGGCAACATCTGCATTTGAGAGGGGGAAAAAAAAAAAAAAAAAAGTTACAACCGTATAGCCAAGCTTACGTGTGGGGGGGAGGGGGGGGGGGAAGAGAGAAGCACACTCTTGGTCACTGCTGCTACCTGAGTATCTACCTAGTAAGACACTCCAGACTGTGCATCTGAAAAAGGGCAATCAAGCTCCCTTCACTTAAGAGCAGATATCTGCTCTGCCATTTCTTCTAGCCTCCCAGCTTACTAACATACCTCAGCCTTTGCCAGGTACTATTTAAAACCAGATCATCCAAGGCAGTTCACAAGTAATAACTCAGAGTTTTAATTTACTGTTTGTTTACTATGACTGTCCATCATTATGAGAAGGCATAATACTGAAATGTCATACATTGCTAAGGAGATTTTGAAGTGGTTCAGCAAGTAGCAAATGAACATAAAGCAATGTGTTTTACAGCTGCTTATCTAAAGATTACTACATATACCTTGATACATTAAATTATTTCCCCTAATATTTTCTTCAGATACCAGCGCAATCAAGTCTTTCAAGATGAATTGGCATTTAGAATTAATCTTGAATTAGTAATAAGGAGGAAAAGATATTAAGAAAGAATTGCTTTCCAACGCCTCTAATGTGACCAAGCAAATACTTCAGAGCCCTGAAATGCTTTGGATTCTTAGCAGCCCGTCAGAATGATCATTTTGCCAAGATTGTTATTTGCTGAAATCGAGACCTAATTATGGTCAGTGGGACTTCTAATCTTGAAAGACCTTCGCTTTAATTCTTTACGCTATCAATCTCGCTCTGGATTTTCTTCATGTTACATTTGGAGTGATTAACTGTAAGTGGGGAATAGGTCCATAGAATTACATGCCAGCTAAACTGGGACAGGGGAGGATTACTTTGTTACCCCAGTAAGAAACATAGGTCTTCGGTGTTCATGTTAACCTCTTGTGTGCTGCAGTACAGTGCAATGCTAGCACCAAGGCAATTTCAGATGGCATTACAAATTCAGAGAGTACATGAGCACATGGCTGATGCTCTCTGAAATTATTCTCCCATAAGCTGTGTCTACAATTGTGTCACCCGTGTCTGGAATGGGTCACAGCTGAGAGAGCAATCTCAGGTCAGACTGCCAAAACTGGGCAGACACTCCCAAACTGGTGGTATATTCTACAATGAGATTAACCAGGCCAGCTCCTGGACCACTATACTAGCTCACCAGGAAGCCACTGGCAGTCCCCTTGGGCACTCCAGCCTATACCACCACCCAGACTGGATTTCTGTGGTGAAAGGTTATTAAAAACAAAAAAACCACCACACATTAGGTTCTTCCAATCCGAAAGGACTGGTCACTCATCCCAGGACCAGATGCTCAGGATCTCACTAAAGATGACGCTGCCAATTAGCTAATAAACTTTAGTTACTGAAGTAAGAAAAGAAATGAGAGTTATTCAGAGGTTTAAAGCAGGTAAGTTACATTACAGGTGAATTAAAGCTTGTAAATCCAAAATGCTAACAGGGATGTTGCATCTGTTGGGCAAATCAAGAGAGACGTAAAAAAAACCTAAGTAGTATTGGGGACCTCAATCCTTTGTTCAAAGTTTTCTTGTCAAAGTTTATCAGTCCAGAGACGTTGTAGGAAAGAAGAAAGAGGTAAGGAGGTGCCTTTTGGTCTCATGTTTTATATCTTGGCCCCTCGTCTTCTGGAAAAATCCTGGCTGTATTATGGAGTTAAGCAGCCTCTTGAGATAGGTGCTCTGCCACCAGTTTTTCATATGAATTGCAAATTTTGCTTGCACCTTGTGTGTGCTACATGCTGCTTAGGGTGTCTCCAGAAATGATACGCAGAGGCTCACGTTCACAGCTCCTTTTGTTATTCCTGAAGGGTGAACCTGGGGCCATTTCCCAGTCCCGCAAGTTTGAATTACAAAAACACATAGCAAACTTTCATAACTCCATATGCAATGTTAATACATACATTATAACAAGATAATACACAATAGATAACTTTTCCAAGGATACCTTTCAAGGTGTACTTTGTACAAGATTTATCACAATTTTGTGAAAATGGTGACCATATTAGTGTAGACAGTCACCTTCCCTTTTATACAGCATCACAACTGGTATATTTTTATCAGTGTCCCTCTGTTGAATTACCATCGGCCCAACTCCCCCAGAGGGAGAGCAAGAGGGGCGTTGGCATTTTTACCATATCACGTAGACCTGCTTCCAGAAAATGGCAGTGTGATCACCTTTAAACTGTTGGAAATAATTCCATGCACGGTGGTGATGGGCATTACAGGCTTTCTAGAGGGTCCAGACTACGGTCAGCATACCACATTTCGCCAGTGTAGAGAATGCATGTGGTGGGAAGACCAGCTATGGTATTAGGATACTATGATGCCCTGAGGAGAGTTGTTAGCAGCAAGGTCCTGAACCCAGGACCTCTGGATCCAAGACCATGAACCTCTACTGCTTGAGGTAACACACCAGGTCTGTTAGTTCAAACTAAAGCAGACTCAAATTCCTAGGCAGTTCCTTGAGGGGGACAGAGCGCTTCTGTACAAGCATAGATTACAGTATGTCAATATAAAAATCTATTAAAGGTGGAGATGTTCAGGTACTGTGAAAAGTAGGTTACTTAATGTCCAAAATTGAGCTGTAACCCATATGCTACCGGCTATGCATGGGACTGGTGTGATGCTCCTGCTTATTAATGGAAACCACTGCTCCAGGAGACAGCAGCTCCAAGTTACAGCACCAGAAATACTTGATAACATTTTAAGTAGGGATGGGTTTAAACAAAAACAAACAAACAAAAAAGGCACCCACCTGCACCACACCCCTGGAAGTTTAAATCTGAGCCCCTTTGAATTGGGGGGTGGGGGGGGGGGAGGAGGCAGCAAAGAGCTTTGGAACCAGTGTGGATCCAAATCCTCAGTTCTAGACAAATCCCTACAGTTGGTTCGGAGTCAACTCCGGAATGGAAATGGCCCTCGTTTTTGATTTGCATTCCGCTTTTGTCAAACTTTGGCATGTGATGGCAAAAATTATATCATGAGATCACCTGATCTAGCAAGACATCTGCCTGAAATATCCCAGGAACTGTTATTGCAAGATTTCAGTGTTCTAATTAAAATTTGAATGCTTACCCTATGGCTGTATAGCCTAACCCTGATCTGGATACCTCCTTCTCAGACCATCTGTTTTTTTCCTAATTTCTGAAAGTACCATCTTTTATTATTTGTTTCTAGAAGCACGCAAAAATGTACAAGGTATTGTACAAACATTAAGATACAGGGTGCCCACTCTGAACAGTTTACAAACTAAAAGAAAACCAAATCAATAACATCTTTCAGAGGTGTTGCCTTCAGAAAGGACAGCCTTTCTGAAGGCACTTTAGGAATATTCAGTTACATGTAATGTATATTACAGAGTTATCCTTACAGATTTTAATCGAGAGAAAAAGAAGGGCTAGGATAGTGAAGTGGATTAAAGTACTAACCTAAGTTTTGCAGACCTGAGTTAAAACAAGAGCTAGACCATAAGCAAAATTAATGGGCTGGTCTCAATCTAGCTTCAGTAGAAACCTAATATTACAAAAAAAGACCACAAACAGAGAAACATTGTACATAGAAAGCATTCATCAAACAGATTCCAATTGCCCTAACAGAATAGCAAGGGACCTGTATTTATTTTTGGGAAATCTTGCACAATCTCTGACTATATTATCTCTTCTACTAGTGCTATCAATATTTCACTTTAATATATACTAGAAATCACCACATTAATGTAAAAATATTTTTATGCACGCCACGCCCTAATTTAAGTGGTCGCATTAACTAGCAATTCTAAAATTGTATTCCAATTTTTTTTTTTTAAAGGGTCTTTTTTCCTGTATTCGTGTGTTTGCAATGTGCAAAGCACCACATTGATCGGATATTGATCAGTGTTGAATTATGAAACCCACCAGGTATAGAGCTTCAATGTACACATAATTTAATAGCTGCTACAAGTGTGTGACAGTATGAAGATACCCATCTTGGCGATCATGCAGTAGAATAATCAATACTTAATATTACCACCAAAAATATGCCAGTGAGGTTTATTTGGTAGCCATTTTGTACATGCAGAAATTTTCTATTTATTTCTGGGATGAAGGGCAGAGATTTTGCAGATAAATCTGTTTCAATCCAGATACAAAATTAATTTTGCCAAGGGGGTAAGGTATAAGATCAATACCCTGTAGTTTCCAGTATTTTTTTTTTTGGCATAAAATTGTTACATTTTACTTTAAAACATTAGGAGCTTGAGACCCTAGCTACAGTACAGAGTGAAATATCCCACACCTGCAGCAGAGATGGTTCACTTTTAGTAGGCAAGTTGTGATCATTAATCAGTCAAAATATGTAGAAGACTGCATTCTGTATGCCTGCACTGAACTACACTTACCCTGAGAAAAAAGGACTTCATATTCCAGTGCTATGGATCATTATTTGACTACATACATTTTCCTCTCCACCACTGGAACTTCCAGGATTTTTCCACTTGTTTAGTGTGTGATGTTATTTTTGTAAATCTTCGTGATTTTGATAACAAAAAATGTTTTAGACTATTGGTGAACTTCGCTGTTTACAGAAGGAAGAATATTTGTTATCCAGCAGGTGCTTTGGAGGGGATTCCATTGTTTGGTGGGACAAAGTAGCAAATGGAAAGTACAGTGTTCATTAAAATGGATAGCACAACCAAGAATCAAAACTCTGCCTCGCTTGTGCAGAGACAGATTTTTCCATTTCTGCTACATTGCGCTTATTATGAGAGAGTGCGCATACAGCTGCATCTATGATAGTCAGATTCCAAACCCAGAGCAGATTAAATGTCTCAGTAACTCAGAAATTTTCTTTTTTCTTCCAAGTGACAGGAATAAAATGTATTTTCTAGGACACTGCTTCTCACCACTAAAAACTCAGAGCAGAATTAATTTTCCCCCCAGTAAAACTGCATCAGATCTGCTGTTTTCAAACACATCTATTGATTCTTTGGAGTTTAGAAATAAAATAATACAACCTTTTTGTCTTTGACCCTGGGTAAGTGATTCTAATCTGTCTCTTATAAAGGGGTCAATAATTCACTACTTTAGTCTTAACACCATTTCTTTTAGCCCTTGCATACATCTAGCTATCACAAGCTGTCCAAGAGTCCTACTGTGAAAAACAAATATCTATATTATCAGAATGTATCTGGGCACAGGCCCATGTCTAATGCATTTGGGACAGTTCATGGAGGTCTGCACTAAGAGAGATGATGTCCTCCAAGGCATTGATACACTGGGTGAGCTCATTAAGTCAATTAAAAACAGACAAAGGGACATCCTTAGCTAAGAGCAAGACAATTGGAAAGCCATGAGCAAGGAGCCAGTGTAGATATGGAAATAAAGAGAAGCAGCAGAGTGCAATGAAACTGCAGCTGAATAGGAAAAAACAGAAACCTCCTTGATGGCTGTAGAGACTGCATTAAAGAGCACAGTGGGAAATAAGGGATAGGGTTTTCCACAGAAGAGCTGTTTTGGCTGGGAAGGGTCCTGTGATGGACGTGGGGTGCTTGATAGTGAATATGCATCTGTACCACATTCTAGGATCCCATTATTTTGGGGGCCCTGGATGTTGCTATTTAAAAAAACTTCACCCTTCTCGGAGTCCAGGGGCTAATTAGACCCCTGGAAAATTGAGGATTCAGAGTACTTGAACACTAGGTAGCTAGAGGATGAGAAGTAAGTTTCTATCATGGGACTAGAAATTGTCTAAGACAGAAAGAATAGGAATAAATTATCAGTTTTCAACATGGCAAAAGGTTAGTAGTACAAGATTCCATTGCAGGACCACTATTTATCCACTAATCAATTATCTGGGGAGTGGGATGAACAGCAAAATGTCAAAAATTGCAGATGGCACAAAACTCTTCAGCTTAGTGAAGAGGAGAGAAGATTATGAGAAGCTCAAGTAGAATCTAACAGACTAATGAAATACAATATTGACAAATGCAAGGTAATGCACATAGGAAGAAATAGAGAATACATGGCTTGGTTCTAAAGTGAATATAACCACTCAGAAAAA
Source organism: Emys orbicularis (assembly GCF_028017835.1). Lineage (NCBI taxonomy): Eukaryota > Metazoa > Chordata > Testudines > Emydidae > Emys > Emys orbicularis. The sequence goes on from NC_088696.1 coordinate 23,859,124, forward strand.
AAAAATTATGTTAAAACCTCTGCTCAGTGCGCAGTATCAGTAGAAAAGGGGGGGAAAAAGGGGGAGACCTGCAGATAGATACTCGCCACTTCTGAAAATTAGGTAACTGGACTAGAGGATTACATAGGGGATTTTGGCACTCCTACTAGGAACAACTCATTTAGAACCACATGGCTTTAGTCACTCTTTGGGAGAGAGTGACTTCCTTTACATATTCTTTGCCACTGTAAATGGGGAAATCCCAATATGATTTGACGCTTCCCTGCCACTAACATACAACCACCTCCCCCCTGCTGCACATACACACATGGCTGGACCCATCATTTGCAAGTGGCAAGAGTTACAAAAGTGTAGAAAATCCCAAAATTATTAAATCAATTGCAAAGCCCCTTTAGAAGACAGATGAATACATTGAGCAAGGCACAAAAATGGAAGAGGACTGTTTTTATTGCTGTGAAAAAGATGGCTACAGCAGAGTGATACAAATAGCTCACTCACAAAAAGAGGATTATCTTCCATTGAGAGATGTGAAAGGCCTACTGTATAACTTAAACATGCCACACATCTTTTAGCATGAATGTTTGGGTTTGTACCTTTATACAGACATACATACACACACACACACACACACACTTTAAAGTGCTATCCTCAGTTTGTGACACATTGTTATAAACTGGGTATTTATGGCAACACCAGCAAATTGTTTCTTGGGAGGATTGGTATAGTACTAGATATGAAATGTTTAGCAAAAAGGGCCAATTAATTTTTGTCCTTTCTTCACAAACAGCTTTTTAGTCTGGTTTGTATAGATAGCTCAGTGCGCTGGAGGGGTACAGAAAATCTTTTCTTTTTTAAAGGCAGGACAAATATCAAAGGGATATCAAATAATATCAAATATAATAAAGGAATATTAAAATGTCTATCATATGGCTAGAGAAAGAAAACAACATGTCCATCAAAGTGGTTTGCCATATAGCAGGCAGGCAAAAATATGGCAATAGACAACAATAAAACCTCTTTGCTGAGTGGCACAATCTCCTTCTCCAAAAAGATGGTATCAAGTATAAAGCTGCCATCATAAGGGTGTAACTGGAAAAGTAAACAAAAACCCAAACAAAAGGGTTTAATTTATTGCAGAATCCTCAACCCCTACCTATACGGCAGGGCCAACTGTCTGCTATCAACAAATGGTCATTGAGGAGAATAGCAGACAAGGCCAGGCTGTTCCTTCCTACACAGGGTTTTGGGGAGGTCAATCTATGCTGCTTCTGGACACAGTGACCACATTCTTGCTTGTGTGATACACCCATTTGTTCCCTGAATTCCTACTATCTCCACATTCCAAGAGATAGATCTGCCACAGAGATCACATGGTCTTCATGTCAGAACCACAGGTTTCCCCCTGCACAAGCTCCCAGCTGCTCTCCTCCCCATCTCCTGTGCAGAAGAAATGTGTAGTTTCCACTGTGATAATCCCTATGCATGCATATAAGCAGTCTCCTAATTTTCTGGCCAGAGAGAATTATTCAGTTACTTGGTTATTTCATTTCCCACACCTCAAGTCTGTCCTGCTGAAGTTTCCATCTGCCACACCCATTACACCGCACCCAGTACCTGTATCATCTGGGATTTCAGCAGTAACTCTTGTAATTGAAAAATATATTTGTTATTCAGCTGCAGTCTACTTAGAGCATTGGCAGCAGGGAAATGCAGCGAAGAGACAGGCAGAATAAGGGTAGCATTGCAGCAGACTAACGTGCTGCTGGATTGTCAGCAGAGTACTTGAACATTAGATGCATGTGAATCAAAGTGGAAAGTACACACCTGTGACCAGGGCCAGCTCCAGCATTTCTGTCGCCCCAAGCAAAAGAAAAAAAAAAAAAAAAAAAGCAAAAAAAAAAAAGCCGCGATCGGCGGCGGCAGGTCCTTCGCTCCTAGAGGGAGTGAGGGACCTGCCGCCCCCGAATTGCCGCAGGTGCCGCCCCTCTCCCTTGGCTGCCCCAAGCACCTGCTTGTTAAGCTGGTGCCTGGAACCGGCCCTGCCTGTGACAAAATGTGTGAATGCTAGAATGTGGTGCCTGGCAGAACAGTTTGTGAGGATATGGTGCAAGCTGTACTGCAGCAGGGAGAGTAGCAATGACAAAAGCCAAGTGTAGGACACTGGAATATTAGGACAGCGCTTTGCAATCTTTGGTATGAACACCAGCATTGAGTACTTCAGGGTTTAACTGGCACTCAGAGCTTTCCCATTTCAGCATGAAACTTTGCCAGCTTTCCTCATACCTGTAGTTCTACTTAAGCCAATATTGGTAGGTCCTCATGTGCCCCGTCACCCGCTTCCTATCAGTTGTTGGCAATGTAACTATCACTGGAGTTTGGGCTACTCCTAACCACAATTCCACAAGCATGGCAATGGGAGTGTGTAATAACACAAACTCACTCCATTATGGGCTAGTGCTTGCCAGTAAATGAGAGGCAGAAGGCACTAGCTGATAACAGATAAGGGCCAATGAATTGATACAGTTGCCCAAAGGGTTGGGCAGAACTATGTTATGGGTCAGGTAGGCAGGAGCTCTATCAAATCAAATTATCTTTTGTATGAATAAGTGGTTTGAACTTTGATCATTACCTCAATATGGATTTGTTAGCTCAAGGTTTCTCTAAAGATAACGCTCAAAGTTCAAATCATGGTCACACAGTCGGATTTAAGAACATGCACACTAATTTACATTGAGTGTAACTATCTGCTTAGAAGTAGGAATCAGGACACAGCAAACAACCTCCTCTTTCAAAAGGTCTTATACCCTCATCTCCAGTAATCTGCCGTGCAAGCATCGCTAATTGCTCCCAACAGAATATCAATAAATATGAAGAAAACCCATCACTGGCAATTTGAGGATTAACTTATTAACAGAAGAATATATTCCTCCTTTCTTGATGTTGGAAATCTCTCATTAATAGTTAAAGTAGAAACAGTCAACACATTTAATGTATCGTTTTCTCAGAACAATTCATTTTAACTAGTCACAATACCCAAGAATCTGAGACAGTAAATCTGCAATTTAGTACTATAAGGCCACTCTTGACTATAAGATACATTTTATTTTCACTGCACTGCCAGCACTGAGTGGGGCTCAGTTCATAGTGCCCAGTTGCACTACACCTACATAAGGGAATTGTTACACTCCCCAATTTAAGTGCACTAATGCCACACATTGAGGGCACTGCTATCAAGAGATACATCACCACACCATTAAATATCACTGTGAGCTCTCAATCAGCAAGAATGCTATTGAGAGTATTTGGGGGGGGGGGGGGGGAAGTTGGACCTTTGTGGGAACTTGCAAGTCTCTTTCATTCAATTACAATTCAAGGCTCACCAGTTTCTTCATAGGCTTTTCCCATCAGCCTGTGCTTTTCCTCCCTCGCTCTCAATTTTTAAGCGAGTTTAGCATATTTGTGATTCACACCCTTCTTACTACCCACCCCCTGCAGCATATGAACAATGGGAATTGCCAAATCTTGAATCTTCAGGGATTTGTTTCTCCCGTTACAAGTCTACTACATATTCTGGAAAACATGGGCTACAGCAGTGCAAAAGTTCCCCAAACTGTCATCACTGACTTAGAGGAAACACTTCTAAGTAAAGGGGTTAGCTCAGTTTCCAAGGCCCATGTGAACCTAGGCTTCTCTACTGACATGTGTCCATTAGGCACTGCACTGAGAACCCCTCAGAATAGGGTCTCGCATAGGCCACTGAGCTGCCATTATATGCCAACAAGAAGCCTCTGGTCTCTTCTACTGCCAAATGGGCTCTATCATAAAATTTCAGCAGAAAATTTTCGCAGCAGGTACAAAATTCACATGGGTACCTATGTGGCATCTGCTGCTGCTTGGAGGAGCACCCTCTCAGTCTGCTTACCTCTGGAAGGGGACTTCCCCTACCCTGCCCTGATACACTCCTTGATGTTGGAGATATGGCCCCACCCCTCCTGTCCATTGCCACTAGGTGAGTGGGGAAGAACAAGAGAAGCTTGCTCACAGGAGGATTCAAACTCACATCCTCCTCCAACGTTACAGTAGTGGTCAACATTCTAGTCATCAGCACTGACTGTACATACCACTCCTCCATAGCAACTGCAAGGTCACAAGCTCCTCACTAAACATGTGCATATTATCTTGTCTGCAACCATAAGGCTAGCATGAACATAGATACTTAATATAAATAAAAAACTCCACACATTTCCACTGCTCCCCCAGTTATAATTTTATGTCCCCCTCTCCCCCACCCTGTGCCTCTGATACAATCTTCTAGATTAGATGATGCAATATCCACTGGTAAAGAGGGTGCTTTTGGAAGCAGTACAGATGAAAACTTAAAAAATCCCAGGACTGTGCAAAACTATTAAGCCCAATCAGCAGACAGATGAATTCACTCAGAAGGTCAATAGATATTTTTCTCCCAAGGTTGGGGAGTTCAGGCAAAGTACAAGAAACATCTTGTTCATGTTTTATTTCTACCTTTAGCAAAGTTAAGTTTGGTGGACGGTATAAATCGGGTGGGGAGAGAGGAAGGATTGTACAGTAGCAGGGCACTGGCTGATTCCTTAACCGTATTCCAGACATGTTTGCAGTGCAATTGTAGTTGTGTCAGTCCCAGGTTGTTAGAAAACAAGGTGGGGGGAGGTAATATCTTTGGTTGGACCAACTTCTGTTGGTGAAAGAGAGAGAGACCAGCAGAAGTTGGTCCAACCAAAGATATTACCCTCAGTCACCTTGTCCCTCTCTTCCAGACAGGGCACTATTGAGGTACTTTAAGAAATGTAGAGTAAGAAACGAGGAGGGTGCAGGTGGGCAGGGAAGGTATTAGCTGGACTCCAGAAAAATATTCACTTCAACTTAATGCTTCTTAACAAAACACTTGTTAGGGAATCTAAATTACAGCTGACACCTGAAAACTGTCAAGATCAATATTGCACACTTGATTGTTTGGTGGTAAGAGAAATACTGTATCACCAGCATCACAGGCTAGCTATTTTAAACTGTGGAAGCGACGTCTGTCCAATACATCTCTCTCATCTGCTAATGTCATAATGGGAACAGAAGTATACTTATATCATTTTGGAAGCCAGATACGAGACATATAGTAGGGCCCCAGTTTCCAAGCTCTCCTGTGGCCCCTCTAACCTTTGTTCGTACAGGGGCTGCAAAGGCAGTGGGATCGCCTCACCCCACCCAGAGGAATCCCCCCATGTAAGGGGTTTCCTATAGTGGCACTAGGCTGGTGGAATGGCCCTCACTGTCTCCTAATATTCTCTGGGGAACAGTTGTGTAGGGCCAGGGGAGGAAGGCGGTATGACTAGTGTGCACAGCTCTACAGTTATTCTGGACTGGTGGATGCTTCCATAAGCAGCCATTACAGGCAGGTAATTTAGAGCAACCCGTGGTTGTTCTATATGTACATAACAGGGATTGCTCCAATACCCAGCAATTTGCAGAAACCAAGAGGTGCAAAACCACCTTGTCCCACTCTCATCCTAGTCTATGCCTCCTGAATTACATTTCCTGAGATGCAGCTCAGAATAAGGGCCTTCCTATCTATCCACCTTGGTACTTTAGAAAGAGAGCACTGCGTCAGGGAAATTTTGATTGGCATTTTGACAGAAAAAAACACTTAATTAGTAGAAACCAAAAAACTTTTCCTGGGGGGAAAAAAAAAAGTCAGTTTCAACAATTCCCATTTTGGAAAAAAAGTTTATAAATTGCAGTGTCCCATTTTGACTTTAAAAAAAGTAAGGAATGTCATTGTTTCAGTTTGCAATGACGATTTCAAATTTAAGTTAATTTACAGTATTTAAAAAATATATATAAAAAGGGTGACATTGAAACATTTCAATTGACTTGAATTTTTTTGGATCACCACAATGAAAATTTGAAGTTTCAGTTTTTCATCCTAATTCAGAACAGGAAAAAAAAAAAAAATCTTGATAAGTTACCCAGGATGGGAAAACAGTATTCCACCAGGCTCACTCATATAGCCCTCAGCTTTATAGTATCCAAGCACTTTCCTTAACTCTGTTATTGTTATCAGTAACAGAAGCCTCACGGACTGTCTCTGTGTGTTTTAAGATACCTTACACAATCCCTGGATGCTATCTGTACACAGATGGTGGATTCATCTGTACAACATTTTTGTTACCCTTTTACCAGTACCAACATGGCATAAAGTATACTCTGTCTGACAAGAAGGGATGACTTTGCCTTTTCATTACTCTCCAGCTGCCCAGAGTGTAACATAGATCACAGGAATCTAGGATGGTTCATTTATTCAAACAGAAGCATTACAGATATATTGTTCCATCTGTCATCCCCAGTTCATGCATTCATGACTTGTTAGAACTTCTCTCCTACTGCTGAAACATCTTCTGTTTTGCACAGAGATTAAGGCATATTAACAGAGGTGCAGTAGAACTGTTTATGTATGCCCAAAATTTGGCAATTTGCCATGTCCATAATTATTTGCGCACTTGCAATTAAAAAGCCATTCGCAACGATGGAACCACAGATCAGAGGCTTAAATGCATAAAAGCAAATATGTTCTACCAAAATTACATAAGTATAAATAAAGAGGTTAAAGTAACCCCAATATGTTCCTTAAAGAGGAAGATAAGCCCTCTTCATTCCTACAATAAAATGCCTATCCAGTACAATGCAACTATTCTACTGGCAAGTAAGCTACTGGGGGTACTTGTAAAATAAAATTGGGAAGTGGGTGGAACTATATTCTAACAATTACAACAACCCTAGAAGTTGTGTAGGAACAATAGAAATCCATGCAAATTATGATTTCCCTAAAAAATGATAAAAACCATGACCCAATCGCACGGTCATCTTAATTTTAGGTGGTTCCTATATTAGGCTTATGTGCCTAGGATAAAATTAACTATATGGTAAGAAGCACACATGCCACATTGTGCCATAGCGACAGTGTGGTTTAAATAATTCCAAACAAACAAACTACGTTCCTGGGGGGGGAAGAAAGAAAAAAAGTTGTTTACACCAGTGTGTTTTTGAATTGTTCAGAAAAACCTTTTGCTCTGCCAATCTAAGAAGCTTTTTTCTGGGTTGATTCCAAGCACTGGTAAAGTTGTGCATCGCTCAGATTACCTGTGATGTAGAGGGGACTTGTGCTTTTAATTATGAGGATGTACTGATTTGTTATCTAGAGGCAGTGGTTAAGCATTGGCAAGTATTTCTATCTCCTATAGCCTGGTTTAAAAAAAAAAAAATTCAGAGCTAGTACCTGGGTAGAATACACACTTTGAAAGAATTAAAAAAAAAAAAGGGGGGGGGGGGAGGGGGAGACTGTGTGCAGTCTTTCAAATCCTTGTACTAAAAACTAGTTTCCTTTCATGTGAATAATCCCATTGACTTCACTGGAATTATCTAGGAGTAAAGGTTTAAGGATCGAGTCCTGGGGTGAGTGAACCCCATGGATTTTTTCTGGGGGTTGCAGGATTCACCACACTAGTTTGAGATCATTAAACATGCTTTCTGATTATTTGAACTCTTTCCCCACAAATTTATTCAAAAAGTAATTTCACCATTCCTCTTCCCCAGAGAATTACACCTCTACCCTGATATAAAACGAATTCGGCTATAATGCGGTAAAGCAGCACTCCGGGGTGGGGGGGGGCAGGGCTGCGTGCTCCGGCGGATCAAAGCAAGTTCGATATAACGTGGTAAGATTTTTTGGCTCCCGAGGACAGCGTTATATCGGGGGTAGAGGTGTAATTCAATAAACAAACACAAATAAATAAGTTCCATAGCTAGAGGGAAGTCTTAAGAGTAGGACAACATGCCCCAGCCACTCAACTGTGAGGCTAGTAAAATTGGGTGGCTTCAATGAGGTATATACACATTTTTGCCTCTCCCATAAGAACGGCCATACTGGGTCAGACCAAAGGTCCATCTAGCCCAGTATCCTGTCTACCGACAGTGGCCAATGCCAGGTGCCCCAAAGGAGGAGTGAAACCTAAATGTCCCCCATCATCATTCTACTTTTCCACTCTATGCTCCCTTTAGATGGTGTACATGACCTCAGGAACAGTGATTTGACTCAGGGAAAAGTCATCTACTGGCTCCTTTACAGTTGGTGAGGTGTCATCCAGTGAATTACTCACCCTTACCAGGGGGACATTTGGAAAATTCCCCATGCAGTCTCAGTGGATATCACCAATCTCTCTCAAGACTCTGAAAGACACACGGTGGAGAGTGAGGGAGGAGGCTGGAGACCACCAAGGCATTCCATATCTCTGCCAGAGACAGGGGACATTTCTTCTAGTAGCTCATTTCGCTGCTGCAAATAAGGAGCACACACTGCTCTGTGAGCAAGAAAGAAATATTTATTTTGTTTGCATTGATCATTAGTAGAAAGTAGTAAATATACCAACTAATCAACTGTTCATGGCCATCCAGAGAATGCCTCATTGGTCACAGACTTTCAGATCTTAAAGATGAAAAGACTCGGCGCCTCCCCTTGACAGTGTAAGATTGTGCCTTACAGCTACAATTGTGCCTTACAGCTACATTTTCTAATTTGGAAAGTCCCAGGTAAAAGGATTTCCACAACTTGGAGACTAGTCCATAGTCCAAGTCATCTACCTGTGGTTTTCCTGATATCCAGCCCCCCCCCCCCCCCCCCGCTTTTCTTAATTTGGTCCTGATGCTCTTAAGTATACTCCCACATACCACACTACATTCCTCCCCCTAACTGGGATCACACCCCTTCAAATATGTTTAGACAGGTGTACTGACCCCTCACTCAGGTAGCAGTATAATTCACTGTCTCACATAGCTACAATTCAAGAGTTATTTAAAGATTCCATTGTGTCGTTTACCATGACCACAGCTTACCCCCACCCCTCCCTGCTCCGCTCCTTCTCCGCATTGGCCTGTATGGAGGGAAAGGCAGGCCATGACCCTTCGCCCCTTTTCTCCCCTCCCTATTCCCAAACATTTAAGTACCTTAGCACCACAGTGGCAGTGGTTCTCAGACTTTTGTACTGGTGATCCCTTTCACATAGCAAGCCTCTGTGGCGCCCCCCCACCCCCACCCCCTTATAAATTAAAAATATTTTCTACATATTTAACACCCTTATAAATGCTGGAGGCAAAGCGGGGTTTGGGGTGGAAGCTGACAGCTCGCGACCTCCCATGTAATAACCTCATGACCCCCTGAGGGGTCCAGACCCCCAGTTTGAGAACCCCTGCTGTAAGGCAATGCACAATTAATGCAAAGCTATTCAAGGAATGCCTTCTTAAGGTCAGATTTTGCCCGGCTCTCAAAAGTTGTGCCACTCTTATCAAGTGAAAAAAAACCTCTTCATGAAAACGAACAGGAATTTGCAAGCTAAAAGTAACTTAGATTTGTTCTTATGCATATTCTAAAGGTCCTATAGTGTGTAAGCACCACACAATCTTTACAACTGTATGCATACAGTTGTATCTGTGTGGTTAAAAAAGTTATTACACCCATTTTATAGATGGGAAATTGAGGCACAGAAACTAAGGCCTGGTCTACACTAGGCGTTTATGTCGAATTTAGCGCCGTTACATCGAATTAACCCTGCACCCGTCCACACCACGAAGCTATTTAGTTTGACATAGAGGTCTCTTAAATTCGACTTCTGTACTCCTCCCCAATGAGGGGAATAGTGCTAAATTCGACATGGCCATGTCGAATTAGGCTAGGTGTGGATGGAAATCGACGCTAATAGCTCCGGGAGCTATCCCACAGTGCACCACTCTGTTGACGCTCTGGACAGCAGTCCGAGCTCGGATGCTCTGACCAGCCACACAGGAAAAGCCCCGGGAAAATTTGAATTCCTTTTCCTGTCTGGGCAGTTTGAATCTCATTTCCTGTTTGGACATCGTGGCGAGCTCAGCAGCACTGGCAATGATGCAGAGCTCTCCAGCAGAGATGGCCGTGCAATCTAATAGAAAGAGGGCCCCAGCATGGACTGATCGGGAAGTCTTGGATCTGATCGCTGTGTGGGGCGATGAGTCCGTGCTTTCCGAGCTGCGCTCCAAAAGACGGAATGCAAAGATCTACAAGAAGATCTCTAAAGCCATGGCAGAGAGAGGATACAGCCGGGATGCAACGCAGTGCCGCGTGAAAATCAAGGAGCTGAGACAAGGCTACCAGAAGACCAAAGAGGCAAACGGATGCTCCGGATCCCAGCCCCAGATATCCCGTTTCTACGAGGCACTGCATTCCATCCTAAGTGCGGCCGCCACCACTACCCCACCACTGACCGTGGACTCGGAGGATGGGATATTGTCGACGGCCGGTTCCTCGGACATGTTAGCGGACGGGGAAAATGAGGAAGGAGATGAGGACGACGAGGCAGTCGACAGTGCTTACAATGCTGATTTCCCCGACAGCCATGATCTCTTCATCACCCTTACAGAGATCCCCTACCAACCGTCCCCAGCCGTTAACCCGGACACAGAATCAGGGGAAGGATCAGTCGGTAAGTGTTTTAAACATGTAAACATTTATTTTTAACAGAACAGGAACAACAACAACAACAACAACAACAACAACGGGTTTTTCATGATTAGTTTGCCCTAGGCGCTTAACGTTTCAGTCCTGGGCAGTGCAACTATTGAAAAAAAATTCTACCAATGTCCGGTTTCGCATGATTGTTCTGCCCAAGCCGCTCTACTGTTTAGTCCCTGCCAGTGCAGCTACAGTAAAATGCGGTCTATATGTCTGGGGATAGAGCAGAAATCCTCCTGGGACATCTCGACGAAGCTCTCCTGGAGGTAATTGGAAAGCCTTTGCCTCAGGTTCCTGGGGAGAGCGGCCTTATTGGGTCCTCCGTGGTATGAAACGTTTCCGTGCCAGGAGACAATCAAGTACTCCGGGATCATTGCCCTGCAGAGCATGGCGGCATACGGCCCTGGTCTTTGCAGGCTTTCCTGAAGCATTCTTTCCTTATCAGTGTCTGAGATCCTCATCAGGGTGATGTCGCTCATGGTGACCTGCTTTGAATTAGGTAGGGGAATGTTAGTATTGGGGACTGCTTGCCCGTTCCTTTACAGAACTGTAACTGGCGGTTTACAGCCACGCGGTGGAGGCGGGAGAGGGGCAGCATACAGGGATCTTTCCCTGGGACAGCCGCGAGGGGGTGGGACAGGGGCAGAGTTCATGCTTGCTGGATTGCTGGCAGCAGGGACTGGCATTGCTTTCAATGTGAAAGGAGGCCAGTGCTACTATAAAGTTTTAAGCAGCCACAAGTCTACGGCTTACCATGTCTGCCTGCTACACAAAATTCCGGTGTCCTGCCCCGCTTCTCAGATCTGCAGTGCAAGACCCCAGGCACTGAATGTGAGGGCCGAAAATTCGACCTTGTCCTGAGTGCGCATGTGATAGATGCTGTGCATGGTCTTGTTCACAAGAGAAAGACTATGTTCTTTGTTCACAACTACATTTATCTTTGAGGAATTCACTCCCTTTTTCCCCATTCCCACAGCCACAGCTGCGACTGTCTCACAACCTAGCCTGGCATCACAATCCCAGAGGCTAGCGCAGATTAAGCGGAGGAAGAAGAGGACACGGGAGGACATGTTCTCGGAATTTATGGGCTGCTCCCGAGCCCAGGCAGCACAGCAGACCCAGTGGAGGGAGAACTTGTCCCAAATCCACCGCTCACACATGGAACGGGAGGAGACGGTGGCGGCAGGAAGACCAGCAGGCGACTCAAACGTTGCTTGGACTAATGAGGGAGCAAACGGACACGCTCCGGTGCCTTGTGGATATTCTGCAGGAACGGAGGCAGGAGGACAGAGCCCCCGCTGCAGTCTATCTGTAACCGCCCTCTCCCCTGCCACCAAGTCCCCATACCCCCCTCACCCAAAGTCCAAAGAAGGAGGGGCGGCAGAGTCCGTGAAAACTCTCACTCCACCCCTGCAGACTGCTCTAGTACTAGAAGGCTCTCATTCCCCCAAATTTGACAAGTCCTTTCCTTCCCGCCTCACCCAAGCCCCCGTCCAAGTTTCACCCCCCAGTTTCATGTGTAGTTGCTAATAAAAAAATACGTTTCTGTTAATTACTGTTTCCATCATGTTCTTTTGGAGGAGAGTCTGTCTGGGGGGGGGGGGAAGGGGGTTGGTAATTGGACAGGACAGTCACCTTTACCAGGGTACAGAGGCGGGGGCAGGTCCAGCAGCAGGGCACATACACAGTGCAGTCACTAGTTACCCTGGTCAGTCTGGGAGGTGGTTTTCATGTTCTGTGTGTGTGTGGGGGGGGGGGGGAGGGTTGCTCTGTGACTTTGTGGCGGGGGAGGGCAGTTACAGATCTTATGCAGTGGTCCTTATCCTGGATCACAGAGCCACGCAGCAGGGGATCTGTAACCGTCCTCCCCCTGCCACAAAGTCACATAGCCCCCACATACACACAGTCCCGATCAGGAGGGGTGGCAGGCTCCGTTGAAACAACCAGTCCACCACTGCGGAGCCTGTCATTCCTGGAGTCTAGAAGCGTCATTTGCATCACTACACTACACCCGCTCCCCACCACAGTCTGCGTCCCAGGTTTAAAACATTCCCGCGCAAACAGTAATAAATAAAACTGTGTTCATTAACAAAATAGAAGTGATTTTATTTTTAAACCTGTGTTGGAAGGGGGTGAAGGGGGTATGTAACTGGAGAGGATAGTCAACATTAACTGGGTAAAGAAACGGGGGCAGGTTCAGCTTCTCTGTACACAAACTGAAAAGTCACAGGTTACCCTGCTCACTCAGGAACCTAGCTTTCAAAGCCTCCCGGATGCACAGCGCGTCCCGCTGGGCTCTTCTAATCGCCCAGCTGTCTGGCTGGGCGTAATCAGAAGCCAGGCTATTTGCCTCAACCTCCCACCCCGCCATAAAGGTCTCCCCCTTGCTCTCACACAGATTGTGGAGCACACAGCAAGCTGCTATAACAATGGGGATATTGGTTTCGCTGAGATCACAGCGAGTCAGTAAGCTTCTCCATCTCCCCTTGAGACGGCCAAAAGCACACTCCACCACCATTCTGCACTTGCTCAGCCGGTAATTGAAGAGTTCTTTTTCAGTGTCCAGGGCGCCAGTATAGGGCTTCATGAGCCAGGGCATTAGCGGGTAGGTTGGGTCCCCGAGGAGGACTATAGGCAATAACCCAAGAGTTATTTTGTGGTCCGGGAAGTAAATACCTTCCTGCAGCCATCTAAACAGACCAGAGTTCCTGAAAACGCGAGTGTCATGAACCTTGCCCGGCCATCCGACGTTGATGTTGGTTAAAACGTCCCCTATGGTCCACCAGTGCTTGCAGCACCATTGAAAAGTAGCCCTTTCGGTTGATGTACTGGCTGGCCTGGTGGTCCGGTCCCAGGATAGGGATGTGAGTTCCATCTATAGCCCCACCGCAGTTTGGGAATCCCATCACGGCGAAGCCATCTATGATGGCCTGCGCGTTTCCCAGGGTCACTACCTTTGAGAGCAGTACCTCAACGATTGCGTTGGCTACTTGCATCACAACAACCCCCACGGTAGATTTGCCCACACCAAAGTGGTTCGCGACTGACCGGTAGCTGTCTGGCGTTGCAAGCTTCCAGAGGGCTATGGCCACTCGCTTCTGGACAGTCAGGGCTGCTCGCATCCGGGTGTCATTGCGCTTCAGGGCAGGGGACAGCAACTCACAAAGTTCAAAGGAAGTCCCCTTCCGCATGTGAAAGTTTCGCAGCCACTGGGATTCGTCCCAGACCTGCAGCACTATGCGGTCCCACCAGTCCGTGCTTGTTTCCCGGGCCCAGAATCGCCGTTCCACAACATCCACATGACCCATTGCCACCGTGATGTCCTCGGCGCTGGGTCCCGTGCTTTCGGACAGGCCTGTGCTACTCTCAGACTTCAGGCCCTTACCGCGGTGCCGTAGCCTCCTCGCCTGATTTATCTGCCTCTGGAAAAGGTGGATGATAAGCTGCGAGGTGTTGACAACGGCCATAACTGCAGCGATGGTCGCAGCGGGCTCCATGCTTGCAGTGCTGTGGCGTCCGCGCTGTCACTCACCAGAAAAGTGCGCGAACTGATTTCCCGCCGGCGCTTTCAGGGAGGGAGGGCGGGAGTGACGGACGGATGACGACAGTTACCCAAAAGCACCCTCGACACATTTTTTTTACCCAGAAGGCATTGGCGGCTCGACCCAGAATTCCAATGGGCAGCGGGGACTGCGGGAACTGTGGGATAGCTGCCCACAGTGCACCGCTTCCAATGTCGACGCTTTCCCCGTTAGTGTGGACTCACAAAGTCTAATTACTGTCCTTAGTGTGGACACACACGTTCGACTTTGCAATATCGATTCCACATATTCGATTTAAGTAAAATCGAACTACTCTCATAGTGTAGACATACCCTAAGACCCAGATCGGCAAAGATTTTAGGTTCCTGCTAACTTCCATGGATTTCAAGTTAGAAGTTAGGTGCGTGAACGCTTTTGAGGATTGTTGGCAAGTCACTTAAGCCCAGATCACACAGGAAGTTAATGTTGGAGCAAGGAATTGAACCCAAGTCTCTGGCTAGTGCCTTAACCACTGGATAATCCTTCCTCTGAAAACTAAAAAAGTTACATAATTTTTGCAAATCCTACAAGAGATTAGGTGGGACTTTAATTGGTAGCCACTTGCATACAAGGCAAATACTTTTCCATTACACCACCATGCTTCCTATTAAACAGCAAAATCACAAGAATCATCGTTTTAGTGTGTCCAACCGCACTGTATGACACAGATGAAAGTATTAAGAAAGGAGGCGGCTCATGCTCCGCGCTCCGGGGAGCAGGAAGTAACTAACAGAGCATTTTCAAAGACTGCTCTGTTTTAACCTAAGAACACTGACAGGAAAATGACTTCTGCCTGAGGCAGGCATGCTGTTTGCAGGATCTCCTTAATCACTACTTCATCTCTCAAGATTTCACTGTACAAGGGTGTTCCATTCAGAGAACAATGGTACGTGCCTGGAGAGTGGTTTACAAAATCAAGTTGCACTAAGCCGGCCCAGCAAGGCCACACAGATTTGGCAAGTACTGTATCTATTTTAGCACCATGTTAATTTACAATATTGGGTCCTGAGTTATCCCCAGTTTATACCATCTTCTATAGGCACTGAACAAGGTGTAAGGATCCCAGGGCAGAAAATTTCTTTTATCAGCAGCATAGGTATAATGATGTAATACTGTATCATTTACAGCAAATGTTTGCACTGAACCAAAAAACCTCAGAATTATTGAATCTGTAAGTGGGATATTTTGGTATATCAAATTAAAGAAATTAGCAATCTAAACTTACAGAACACATGGAAAAAACAGATCATATGATCAATGTATGTTCAGTTTTCCTTACCTGTCTTTCCCTGGCCTACAAGACTCAATAGGATTTTTAAAAAATATATTTTTCAAACTTTTTTTAGTTTGATGTTAAAAAGTGAGTAGAGAAGCAACACTATAAACAAAATTAAAAATGCTAAATGTCCCAAAATTCCAAAATCTGAGCTGAAACGCACAAATTCATTGCAATCTCTGCCAAGACATGAAATGCTTTGGATTTGTCAACCTTTGAATGATTAACCTCTTAAGCATTTTCCTGGTCCCAGCCTTGTTGGGGTTACGAGGACTCTGCCACACAGGAGAGTGGAAGGGGAGCCCTTGAGGTCAGGCATGCCTCTTGGTAAAGGAAGATCTGAGTCCTTGCTCCCATCTTTCACTAGCCCACTTCACCAGGGTAGTGGATAAGCCAGGAAAGTTCCCCACAATAGCAGGACCATTCTCCACTTACACATGTATCCCACAGCCCCAGTCCTGGCCTGCTCCATTACAGACCTCTGACTGGTATAGCCACCTCCTTCAGTAACATGGTTGCAGAGACCCCCTCAGAATGCCCACTCTGACTCTGGATCCCTTGCACAACCCCAGATCCTCCACACATGAATTTCACCCTGAAGTAGGACTTAACCCAGTTTCCCCCTTGTTTCCACATGGCACTATGAATGCCTCTAAACAACAAGAGCAAACAAGGAATGAACAAACTCCCATAGGACTGGTAGAACTAATTCACCTGCAGCTTACACACACAACTTGCTAAAGTGACAGTGGTTCCTGGATAAACAGAAGCAGAGTGTTGGATTAGATGATCTACTGCAGGGTGCCTTCTAGCTCTAACAAGTCTGGGCCAGATTCTGTCACCCTTATGCACATTAAGTAAAGGTGGCAGAACTTGGCCTTCAGTGACTTTGCAATAATATACGCAACTATTTCCAATTTTTTTTAAATCAAATCTTTCTAGGATACTCACTCAATGAGCTTTAATAGACCCCTTTGAATTGTCAAGCTGCTAGTCAAATAGGAGATTCAACAAGACACTAAAATAAATTAATTACTTCGAAGTACCTTATGAATGAGCAGATTATGTATTTTCTAATAACCTACATTTAGGATTCTGAGATACATCTGCCCCTCCTTGTAAGCTTTTATGTCATTCGCTCGTCTTAGTTCTTCATTAGAGATGACAATTGACATGTATTATTGCAGCAGCAGCAGCAGCAATGGCAGTGCATCTTCTCTCTCTCACACACGAGTTTTCTAAATGTTAGAGAGCTTTGCTTGTCTATAAATCTCAGATCATTAGCAGCATGGATTAGGAATTAGTATGAAAATAGGAAAAAGTGAACCCATTATGCCTTGTTTCAAAGGCACTTAAAACATGAATCCAACAGCTTTTCTTAGGAGGAACTATGAAAGGGGTGTGTGTGTGAAAATAGAAGCGGAGAATCCCCTAAGAAAAATTCTAATGAAATTTAAAAACCCACGATACTGTGTACACACAGGCCCATA
This sequence comes from Emys orbicularis, assembly GCF_028017835.1. Taxonomy (NCBI): domain Eukaryota; kingdom Metazoa; phylum Chordata; order Testudines; family Emydidae; genus Emys; species Emys orbicularis. Next base: position 23,876,035 of record NC_088696.1, read on the forward strand.
ATGGCCAGTGACACAGATAACACCTTACATCTGCATAGGACTACATACACAGTGACAAAGTCTCTGAGCACACAAATTATGCTTGGGAACTTGAGGGCCTGACGGAAAGCAGATATATTTGGTTTGTTAAGGGGAGGGTCGATAATAGCAGCCCGAGTATTGGAAGTAGCTGGAACCAAAAGAGGTGGGTCCAAGGTAGCTCCTGGAATTTCTGTCTTACAGCAGTTCCAAGGCCAATTGCCAGCATAGAGAACAAAAGCTAAATAGGTTTCTCTGTACAGAGAGAAGCCTTTGCAATCTGAATGAGAACTGTCCCCATAAGCCAGGCTGGCAGAGGTCATTGACCTATGGATGGCTGTAACCCTAGGCACACCTACGCTCACACTCCTGAAGTGTTAGCTGTACAAAATATGCTTTGCAAGGCATCCTTTGAAAACTAACCACACCTGTCAATATCATTGTGAAATGTAGGTGACAATGCTGTACATGGAATTATGGATAGTCTCAGACTTTAAAGCATACTATCAATGAGTAAAAGGTGTTTATCAACTCCCCCTAACATGCCTGGTTTAAACAGGTTCTCTCCAGATAAATGAAAGGAGGCCAACACCTCAAACCAGTAGTGGTCAAATTAATGGGCTATTCATTCATATCAGAAGTCGCAGGAAGAGAACAGGTATATTGTAGAATTGCAGCAGGATGCTCCCATGTGATGCTTACTAGGGGCACCTTAATCAAGATGGAGTCAGTCCCCAGGAGAGGACAGGAGGCTGAGCCCCAGGGGATCAAGTTGATGCTGGAAACAAAGGCAGACCTTGAGATACAAGGACACATAGAAAGACTAAGTTATCCTTCACTTGAAGAGAGAAGGAAAACCCACACCTTGGAATCTCTGGGTATGCTCACTAAGAATGAGCCAGCTATTGCTGGAGAGCAAAGATTGGTGAGGAAACGTCCTTGAGCAAAGTCTGTAATTTGTAAAGTTGTGTTTTCTAATGGATAAAACCTATGTTTACTTTTATTTATTTGTAACCATTTCTATCTTTATTCCTTCTACTCGGTATCATTTAACAAAAGAACAGAGGTTAATAGACTTGTTTTATTTTTACTATAAGTGAACTCAGTGCTGTGTTTACCCAATCAAGTTAATAAGCTGTAATGTACTGACTAAAAAAAGAGCAGAAAACTTAATATCTTCTGTGAATACACGGTAAGTACAGTGTGTTAGAGAGCCATATCTTTGAGGAGCTCAGGGGCTGGAGTTCACCAATTGTTACCTGTAGTGTCCGGAGGCGTTTGCTGGTAAGGAAGACAGACTGCTGTGGCAGGGAGCTGTTGCTCAGTCTAATTTCCAGCAAAGCTCACTCTTGCGGAGCTAGGGAGGTAACAGCAGCTCACAACTCTAGGTATGCGCAGCAGTGTGTTGCAACAACGTGCCAAAACCAGAATGTTCATATTCTCCCTCAACAAAACTCTCACCCCTCTGCTTGGTTTGTCAGTCTGATTCTGCACCACTGAAGTCAACAGAAATTGTGTCATGTGAACTGGCTTGAGCTGTGTAATGTTTCTGGCACAGCCCTTTATTCCCTCCACCTCTGCCCCAAAAGTGAACTCAGTGAGATTGAGTTTGCCCATCTCTGTTTATATTACAAGATAAAGGATTTGTAAACTCAAACAAGTCCATTTGCTGCCCCTACAAAAATATAGCTGAGAAGATCTGCCAAACCTCTAATTCCCTAACGTGTGATGCTAGCAGAGAAGTGCTCAAGCTGAAGAGTTCAGCTCCAGAGTTGCCCAACATTCTGGGGAGTTCAGGTCCAGGACAATTTCTAAATCTTAGGATAGATATGAAATAATCCACCCCACTCCAAATCAGAAGAGTATTTCATGGATTCCCATTCAAATTTGTAAAGCAATCTAATTCCTACTATAACTGCATTTATCCATCCTGTATTTCAATACCCATTCCAACCAACCAGTTACTAATGCGACAACTGGAAGCTGAAAGCAGACTGATTTATACTGTCTAATTGGTAGCCCCGTATTTCATTTAAAACAAGTGAAATTTTATTAGCCATGTAGCACTGATAGAGTCAGGGGAGGAGGGCTGAGCTCAATAGCCAAACATTTAATTAATTAGGTGTTAGCAAAAACATGTAATTGATTTACAATGCAATTCAATATATGAACACAGTGCTATCACTAAAGCTATCAGGTTCCCCACCAGACTTCACTGGGCTCTGTCAGGAGCTTCACTGACAAGATTATGAATTAGCATGTGTCTGTCAGTGTCCACTGTTCCGATTTAAGTCATTTGTTTCCCCGTCATGCTGTGTACTGTACACTGGCAGGCCAGTAAAAGAAGCATTAATATGCCTATCAGCATGGCTTCTGGAGGTCAGCTTTAATTATTACAGAAGAAACTTCCTGAACACCAAATAAAAAAAATGATTAAAATGTGCTGAATCAGTAATTCTGATGGAAAAGTTTTAAAAGGTTCAATACATTATTGTCAAGGATCATAATGCTTCATCTCAACTGGAAACAACATCTTAGGGCAGGTTATTCACAACATGTAGAATAGTAGAACAGATTTTTCAGAAAACATGCTATAGCTTTTGAGGTATGTGGAGAACATAATACCTTGACAGCCTTGAGTTCCTTTAAGATTCTTCAAGGATAGCAATTTTTCATTGTGCCCAAAGTACTTATCGCCAATTGTTCCCACTTAAAAGCTGAACATGACAAATGAAATGAGCCAAAGACCACGTGTACAGCTGACTACAGTTGAGCACAAATTAATAAATGCCAAGTCAGTCACATACACATCTTTAAAAGTTTATGAAATTAAAACATTAAAGATTTGAATGATCTATTCATCTAAAACTGAAGAATTTCCAGACCAAAGGAGGAATAGAGAAGATAGCTGCATTGTTGCCTTCCTTAGTACCATGCCCTTTATTTATACTGGAATGAAGACTAGATTGATAATGAAAACCAAAATGCACAGATAGCCAATCTCAGCTTCCAGCGAATAAAGTGCAGCAAATATAGGATTAAACAATAAGAATAAATTGGCCACAAATCAAATACTCTCTGTACTGCTATAGAATATTAAAAGGCAATCTCCTGTTTATTTTACAACTGTGCTATGATTTAAGCATGCATTATCTCTTGTAATAATTTGACAAAAATCATTTAGAAAACACATTTTGAATGGTTTCTTGCAAATGAAGTTGACAAGCATCAAAGTAAGAATGCTCTTGGTGCTCTTTCAACTCATACTTGCAGAGCTGCTTAACCAGCAGAAAGAACCATTGAAAGCTCAATTCTAAACAACCTAGGTGTGTCAGCATTAGTGCCTTCTAGTGCGTAACAGGATGTCAAGCTCAAAATCAACAAAAGCCTTCCTAGGTTCAGTTCAGCATTTGGCTGAGGATTATATGGGTTCATTAGTCCAGTTACTACAAAGAGCAAAACTCCAGGATATCAAAAGCCACATTTTCATCAGTCACAAAAAAATTGAAACTGAGAATGCAGGTTTTTTTTTTTTTTTTTTTTTTTTTTTTTTTTAAAAGATACACCTCATGTATTAGACTTACGGAACCCAATGTGGTAAAATATTCAGGCCAAGAGCTTAGTAGGATTAGAGAAAGATTAAAAACTAATGTAGTTGATCAAAAGTACATTGTAACTTTAAAAAATATATATATATATATATATATATATATAAAAAGAGTGATAAACCCTCATATGTCAGAGCATAAAAGCCATCCAACAACTTACAGTGGTTAGGAAGACACTTCTCATATTGACAAGTTCTCCATTATTATCCACTATTAGGTTTCTTGCGAAGTACTGATACAGTATTGGTCACTCTCAGAGAGGATACTGGATTAGATGGACCATAGCATATGAGAACAATCATCCTATGGTCCTAAAATCCATCCTAGCAATGTACTGAAGATAGTAGCTAAAGAGATAAACCCCCCCCAAAAAAAAGGAGATTAGAGATAATTATTCAGGATTGTCAAATGGTTTAAAGAAGAATTTGAATTCATTTCCATCATACCATGACCCCAAAATCAACAAGTAATTTGTGTAGTCAACACCTCTCTACAGACAACTACAATGTTTGTGCAGAGAGTGAAGGAAATAATACATATTGCAGTATCTCAGGATTATAGGGGCACATTAGTACTGAGATACTATGATGGTAGACATATTGGAAAAGAAAGATAAACAGACCGTGACAAATGGCCATGCCAGAGTTTTATGCAAACCTCCCATTGATGCCAAACAGGTGACTGCATATAGAAAAATAATAGGATATGGGCCCAGGCCAAAATTTTCAGAAGTGGCCATTAAGTTGGGTTAACCCAGCTTGAAGCATCCGAAAAACTAAGTACCCAATATCAGCAGCAACTTCTGAAAGTTTGGTTATAAGCATGTGTAGGCCTATTAAATCCAAATCTAAGCTATCCTAGTACCTTAAATGACAGTCTTCAGCTGGAGCCTTACCTAATGCCCACTGAAGTCAGAGAGCCACCCACTGACTTGAACAAGTTTAGATCAGGCCTCAATTTACTAAGCTAAGCAGGGCCAGACCATGGTTACTATTTAAACTGGAGTCTTCAGTGGGCAACCTAGGTGATTTGGTAATGGTGTTTCAGCAGATAGTATGCTTACCTTCAGTTGTGAACTAGTGTCTCGCTATTGTATTAGTTATTATTGAGCTGTTGGCTTTCAGATAGAACATAAAATTGAAGTCCTGTTCACTTAATCTTTAAAGATCCCTCGGATTTTTTTTAATACAAGTTAAGGGTGCTAAACCTTGGCAGTCTTGTCACAATTCTGATTTGAAGGATTACATCCTACCACCCTAAACTCCTCCTGTATTTTAGGAAGTATATGGCATACTTTGTTATATCTGCACCTAGGACTTTGCATTTGTAGTGTGCTATATATCAGATAACACCCTCAATGGTTCTAAGTTCCAACATTTTTCTAGCTAAAAATATATATTTATTTATTTCCCTGCTCAACCTTTGGTGGAGTCCAATTTTGTAGGTTTTTCCCCCAGGGGCATGAGGGATATCTGCTTGGGGAAGCAAGCTCTCCAGTGTGGCACCTCAACTATTAAGCAAAAGTTTGTGCTAATTCAACCTTTGGCAGAGAGTTCTACAGTCAAGAATGCACTGGCCCTAGTTCTGACAAGCTTTATTTTGGGTATGGCCTGCAATATTCTTGGACCCACCTCTACACCATGTTCTCTTTGAGGGAGATGGACCCTGTCTTTTTCAGAGGTTTATCAGGACCCTGAATTGGATCAGCTATTGATTGTGGAGACAAAGTGTATGAAGCCCTGGTGATATTCTTCTCCTGAGCAGAACAGGTAGATAAGAATGGACCCTTGTAATTTGGTCTAGTTTCAGCTTTTCATCATCAGTTACTACATTTCACCATTGAAGTTAATTACTTTAAGGGCAAAATTGTTCCTCCATATGTAGTGTTAACCATCAGTTAATAGATTTTATAAAGAACAATGGGATTCATTTAGAGGAGAATTAAAAACCACACACCACAGCTTCTAATGCCAGATACACAAGACTAATTTAGAAATTAGAAATGAAGATTGAGCAAGCAGACCAAAATAAATAAATAAATCAAGAGTTGCATTATGGATGTATCTGCTGAAATTCTTAAGCTAAGCAAGTCACTGTTTCCAAAGCTCAGTTGGCAGACAGAAGCCAGCTATAGTTAAGCACATAGCAAATAGCGGAGACTAAAAGATATTCAGATGCATTAGTTAGAATCAGAGGAACGTGAGACTAAAGAGTGGAGATTTTAATGGCGAATATCCAACCATGAAAAATGTACAAAAACCGCAGCTGCATTGAATTTGCCAGCTGAAGACAATGACAACCAAAGGGACAAAATTAAGGAATCCGGTGGAAGCACTATATTACCAGATGAACAAGAATTCATTAAAAAGGAGTAATCTGCAAGCCAGTGAGAGCAGAAGCTGCATGTGATACTATCTGTAACAGGCCACAAATAGCTAAACAAGCATTAGGAGAACCCCATAAACAGACTCCTTAGAGAGAATGTGTGCATTTTGATTATATGGCATTACAGTTACTACAAGCAGAAAGGCATTTAATACAAATACGAAAATACAGCTGTATAGATGTAGTCATTATGACAGTAAAATGTTAAAAGGGCAAAACTAATGTAAACTTTGTATGTCTACTGAAAATCATGAGTGTTCACTTCAGAATTAAATAAAAGTGAGTGATGTAAAAGTTAATTACACTGCTAGCCAGTAGTGAGGATGGTTTTGAATAAATATGGCTGAATAAGTCTCTGTGCTTGTATCATAACTATTGTTTTTTATGGTAGGCATGAGTAGATGATTCCACCCAGAACCTGGGATGTAAAGAATTAAACAACTTAAAGCTGTAAATTCAGTGTTCTTGATCTAACCCTACAAAAATATATATTTCTTCTCTTGCCTGTAGGTCAATTGCTGCTCTGAATATTGCATCACTTCAAGTTATAGTTTATAAATATCTTCATGATAATCTGGTTTGCCATATGACAACCAGTGTAAATTCCTAGCACTGGTTGCTTGTACCAGTGGGTGAGGGATAGCTCAGTAGTTTGAGCATTGGCTTGCTAAACCCAGGGTTGTGAGTTCAGTCCTTGAGGGGCCGCTTAGGGAGCTGGGGCAAAATCAGTACTTGGTCCTGCTAGTGAAGGCAGGGGGCTGGACTTGATGACCTTTCAAGGTCCCTTCCAGCTCTAGGAGATAGGATATCTCCATTAATTTTAATTAATTTTTTTTTTTTTTTTTTTTTTTTTTAAAACTCACTGATCTACAGAACAGGAAAGTTGAAGAGAAAGTCCTTTGTATTGCTCAATAGCAAACCTTGTTGAGCAGCTAAGGGACAAAGGGAATTGTGTCCAGTTTGGCCAAATCAGACAGAGGTCTTTCATCAGATTGGCCAAGAGTAGTCTGCAAAATATTTGCAAGAAGGCCCACTCCACTCAAATTGAGCCTTGGACTCCAGAAAACAAATTCTAAATTAAATTGGTATTGGGCCATTGAAAACTATTCTGTTGGTCCAGAGAAGAAATCTAACATTTTCATTCTTCCTCTGCTGTTTTTACTTATGCGCCATGGCCCCATGTAAACTGCAGGCCTTTCATATTCCTACTTGTTTCCAGAGTGTACCCTTGATTAAAGTACTGACTAAGTGAGTAGTTGCCAGATTTTTAAAGCTTTTTTTTTTATTAAACAAATTAAAAAATGTTTACATCTTTAAGCATCCCACTACTGCAACCTTCACATACAAAAAAATTAGAAGTGGTGAACGAGTTTACTTGTCAAAGATATAGATCCTCAATAAAAATACTGAGTGATGTATCTTACTTATTGCAGCTTATGAAAAGTGCTCTGCTGTGTATCATTAAGAAGCACTCTTCTGAACAACTTTTACTGGCCTGCCACCCATAAGGACCCCAAATGCCTGAAAGAAGAAGTCTTTCTGGCACAGAGTTCAAGAAAAAATGATGTCAATTTTGCAGTTAACAGGGTTTCCCTAGTCCATCTATAAAACATTCATCTTAATGAAGGAATAGTGCTATTTCCATAAGGATTTTCCCCCTGATACTTAACAAAACATAACTACAGTGCATTTCACAGAAGACATGGTAGGGAGAGGATGTCTCAATACCATCAGATGCCTTGGGATACCATTTTTGTTCTACTAATGAGATCTTATGCTTGCGTAAATTTATTCTACTTATCAGATGGATTTTGCATCCTTAAAACAAAGGATAAGCATTTCCTTGAGGAATTCACAGCTCATGAACATTTACACTTCTCAGCATGCACCCTTCCATCTTCCTGGCTGTGGACAAGGTTTAAAAAAAAAAAAAAAAGCCCACACACACCAGCAGCCCCGGTTAAGGATCTGAGGGGTGGCCAGCCCGCTGGCCACCTGGAATGACATAATGGTACAATGAAAAAACCCAAGCAAATGGAAGTTATGCAAACATTTACTGTGATGGTGAAGAACTTGGAGGATGACACTGCCAACAGCATGGATTTGCCACCATTTCTCCCTCTCCCCCCCCCCCCCCCCGATGAATAGCACCATATTTACTTGCATAGCCCCATCAAAATATATGGGACTAGTCACCTGAGGAAGGTGCTGCTCAACGTATCAACTCAAGTACCAATTCTGTGATGCATAACTATGTTACAGAGAGAAAAAAACCCACATTTGACATGCTAAAAAACAACAGGACCTGTGATAGAAAGGCATACTTAGTAGTGCAGTTATTCACAAATTTTTCTACGCCTGACCATTGGTAGAATGGCAGCTATTTTCATTTTCCAACTAAAATATTGACTTGCAAGATCATCATCCACTGCTCAATCGCACTGCAGCCAGAAAATCCACGCAGTAGATGCAGCATGAAACAAATGTCTTGCAGAAAGTATTTTTGAATACCTGGCATCCTTTAAAGATTGACTAGCAGAATAAAATTATCAGTAGAGACATCAGCCAGAACAGCAGTGCTGAATGGTAGGGAACGCTTCACTGAGAGGAGTGTTTCACTGTCTGCTTTTCTCTGCTACTCATCTTTTACAACCTCTGTTGGTAATGGAAAGCTTGCAGCATCACTGCAAACAGCCACATAAGAATATTTATTCATCCTGATTAGTGCTACTGGCCATTACTCATCAAGCAACATGTACCAAAACTTAAAGTTGTTCATTCTGCCGGTCTTTGACATTCAAAATGTTTCTACTTATAAACCATGGGCCTAACCTTGTTAAGGGCTGAGCAGCCACTGAAATTAAGGGGAGCTCCCAGTCTCCCCTAACTGTCTGGGAATGTAGGAAGCTGGCTCTATGCCTGGTTTCCTAGGGTGGGTCAAAGGAGCTCAGCACTTCTCAGGAGCAGGTGCCCTGTAGGTAAGACACTGACATGAGGGTGCGGGAAGGAAAACTGCATGTACTTAGTGAAACAGTCTCAGCTCACAAGTCTTTTTTAAAAAGACTATTTAAATGTGTGATTGTTCAGTAGACCATTCAATTATTCAAAAAAATTGAAAGATCTGTACTTCTATTTCTGAATCTTAACATGAGTGTGTTTACATTAAATACTGTTCATGCAACTAAAGCTGAAGTCTTCTTGGATAATGGCATTCGAGTTCTTCCTCAAAGACATCCAGGTGCAGTTCTGAAGTCAAGTCACAGGACAGAAGAAGTAAGTTTTACTCTCCTCCTCCCAAATGGGCCATGCTTATCCTTCAGGTGTGACAGAATTCTTTTCAAACAAGAAAAGGAATTCCCAAAGCTGCACTTGATGCTCCAAGGAAGAAGACCACTGAACATTCCAAACCTACATGGGAAAGCCTCCTTTAATTCCTTGGCAAGTCCTAGAGCTTCTTCAAATTCTTTGCAATTTCTCTCATCAGTGACTTAAATACAGCCATTTCAACTTTCACCTTCTCAATATCTAATTGAAGAATTTCAGCAGAAATGTACTTCACATTTTTCAGAATTGTTTCCAGAGCATCCTTGTATTTTGGATCTTGTCCGGCAGTAAACTTAAGTAAGCTGATGAAGATTCCTGATGAGTTGTTCAGCGTAAGATCTAAGCCCTTGAAGGTTATGCCATCTTGATCTCCTCTCAGAGGTAATTCATTTATCACAGCCAACTGGATAATTTCTGTCAAGGTTTTGAAGTAGTACCGGTTCTTTCAATTTGTGATGAGGACACCAAAGCAGCAATTTTAGCACATGAAAAAGTAAATTATGACAAAATATAATCAAATTCATAATTCATTAATATTGAGCAAACAAGTTAAATTTTTGTATTCTAGATCTACCACATCAAGTTTTGGCGCTTTCCTCAAGATAAGGGATTTAAAGTTTATAGGTGCTGAAGAGCCTATTTTTAAGTCTCCCACTACTTGGCATGGTGACTCATGGTTATTCAGGGTGGGAAAGTTTCCTCCTCTCTTAGTTTTCCATGACTAGGGTTCTCTTTTCAGTTCCAGGTTGTTTTGATGTTTTTCCATTAACATGGCCCATCATTGTCTTTTCCTGGGTTGTGCAAGGATAGGTACACCTCTAACTCAATATAACGCTGTCCTCAGAAGCCAAAAAAAAAAAATCTTACCGAGTTATAGGTGAAGCCGCGTTATATCGAACTTGCTGTGATCTGCCAGAGTGCGCAGCCCCGACCCCCCCCCGGAACACTGCTTTACCACGTTATATCCAAATTCGTGTTTATGGGGTCGCATTATATCGGAGTAGAGGGGTACTTAGAGCTAGCTTCATTGTCTAGTTGGGGAAGTGACCCCTTCCAGCCTGATCGCTACAAGGAAGCGAAGCAAAGTGGAGCTGAACATTGCAGCACAAATTAGGAGCCTGATTTTATCTACACATGCATAAATTTAAAGCCACTGGGTGTGTATATGTCTCATCATAACCATCAGGTTCAGAACATTACAAGTTTTCATAAGAGACCTTACTTGACATACTTACACAGTATACCATTGTATACAGACTGTTGGTTCGATTGCATATTCTTCGGGGTTCAGACCCCCCTCTTCTCCCCTTGGAGTATGTGGACCCTGATTTACATTTCTATGATAATCTAGTAAAAAGTTACCTCTAGCTTCTCTTTTCTTTGCTGCAGTCCAATTAGCCATTGTATTAAAGTGGACTAAGCAGTTTTCATATTTGATTTAAAAAAAAAAAAAAAAAAAAAAAAAAAACACACCACACCACACACACACACTTTTGCCTTGAGAGTGAATTTTTCCAATTGCAAAAAAACCAGATTTGCTAAAAGGTATATTCCATTCCACCAGTATTGCCAGGGTGTGCAGACATCTGACAAGGAAAACAGCAGCTTTAACAGGGTTGTTTGAGTACCATCTATGTTGCTTGTCAGTCTAGGAGTTTCCCTGACTGTGCAGTGGTGTCACAGTCCCTGAGCCTGGACAGTCCACCTAAGGTTTCTTCTGAGCTCTAGATGATCAGTCCAGTTCTAGTCAGCCCATTCACGTCCTCCTCTTCCTCAGTTCAAAAGAAACTCTTCTCCCCGCCAAACAGGTAGGCAGGGTCTGGCCACAAACTCCAGCATGGAATCCTGTGCCCCCACTTTGCAAGCCTCCCTGCAGAAACCCTGCTTTCTTACCCAGGTTACACATCTTTGCATTATATTTTTACTATAGTAAAATCGCCCAGGGCTGCCCAGAGGATTCTGGGGGCCTGGGCCCCCGCCGCCGAAGACCCGGCACTTCGGCGGCGGGTCTTGGGGCAGAAGGACCCCCCGCCGCCGAATTGCCACCGAGGACCCGGAGCGGAAGAAGCTCCGGGGGCCTGGGCACCGCGAGAGTTTTCCGGGGCCCCCGGAGCGAGTGAAGGACCCTGCTCCAGGGGCCCCAAAAAATTCTCGTGGGGGCCCCTGCGGGGCCTGGGGCAAATTGCCCCACTTGGCCCCCCTGAGCGGCCCTGAAATCGCCACGCTCCACTTAGCTGAAACATTGTCAGTAATGACCACCCCCCCAGGTCCTCACTGGCTATGAGGGTGGCAGAACCAGCAGGAGGGGACAGAGTGTGCTGGAAACAAAGGGAGGAAGGGATTTCAGGCCAGTTTCAAGAGGTGGAGCTGGAAACCCAGCAAAACACTAGAAGCCTCCTATAAAGCGGTCCACACCCCTACAAATTCCAGAGCAACTAAGCAGGGAGCAGTTCCCTCCATGGCACACAGAGGTCCTTCTGCATTCCCCAGCTAGCCTGCCTCTGAAGAGTGTGCTGCAGCAAGCCTCCTCACCCATGACAGCAATGCTCCATACCCTCAACGCCTTCTACTGAGCGTATGGGGTTGCAGCACATGTAGACATATCCAAGCTAGCATACTGACTTGCATCAAATCCTAAAAGGTGATAAGCCACCTGCAACTGCCAAAGATTTTAGTCGGAGTTGGGGGTGCTCAGCAGCTCTCAGGATTGGGCCCGGAGATAGGTTTACTTTCTTTTTGTCAATTTCTCAGCCTCCACCTACTAGCCTCTGGAGAGGCTTTTTGCTCCCCAGACAGAAGCCCTCATGAACAGTGATTTGTTCTGGGCCACATTCTGGCTAGGCCCAGAGCCAGGTGAATAATGGGGTGAGTGGGTGTGGCAGGGCAAGGAGCATGAGACACACATATATAGGCTTGTACGCAGCATTGTCTCCGAGAGCGGTGCAGCAGGCATAACCTTGTGCTCTGCCTTCGAGGAATGCTCAAATATCAAACTGCTTATGTAGAGCTCAATGGTGCCTTGTAGGACCTGCAGCAAGAGGCAGCTCAGAGCCGTACCATGCCAAGGGAAGCACCAGAAGGCATTTTGCCTCCGGGAAAAAGAATGCCCCTGGGTGTTCACAGGATACACTGTTGTATCCCCTTACACGGTTCTGCGCAGAGCAGATGTCTTATGCTCTTTTTATCTTTGCTGATATTTTTATGATTTTTTTCTGAGCTCCCTCCATTTTGTCAGTGTCTTTCTGATAACAAGATGCCCAGAAGCAAGTACATTATTCTGAGTGAGCTTTCACCAGAGCCACATGGAGAAAGTTACCTTCCTTCTGTACGCAGTCTCTTTGCATCCAGTCCAAAGACTGACTTCTTTTGTTTGGATTTTGGGGGGGGGGGAAAGAGACCACCACACACCACCACAGAATTACAGTTATTCTTAGGGCTCTCGTAGCATTACTGCTTTCCAAGCTTCTCCTGCTCCAGTTTCAGATTGTTTCCCCACAGATAAATTAAGTTTGCATTCCTCCCTAAAGAAGAAACTCGCTTTGCTATTTTCTGCCCATACTTCTAACCCCCCTGCAGCTCTTTGGACAATCTCTGTCCTCACTAAGGAAACTTGCCGGTAATATTGATACAGAAGAGTTAATATGAATGTGCTATTTATGCCAATTAATGAATACGTGGAAGACACTGATTCTGCAACCACTTATGTGCATCAAAGTGAGCTGTTCAGTTGACTTGCATTGAACTATTTGCATGCTTTAAGTGGAGCACATGCATAGGTGTTAACCCAGGTTCCACTCACCACAGTGGCCCCTCCCGCTGGCTGTCCTGGGGATTAGCTCTGTCAGTTGGTGCACCCTCTGCAGGTGGTGCCTCTCTCATCCTCCTCTCACCCTGTGGACCTGCCTCACTCCAGGAACCGTAACGTCCTCATCACGACTGTCCCCCTCAGCCACTAAACTTCATAATTTAAAAACCAAAACAATTCCCGTTTGCCCAACCATTTTCCCCCTTAGGCAAACATTTACAAGGGCTAATGCATAAATAAAATATATTTTTAAAAGGTCTCTCTCTCACTTGCATGTGAATTCTCTGCTAAAGTCAGACCTTTTCCCAAAAGCATTATGTGGTAAACATCAGTTGCATCTGTCTCTTTTGCAAGAGGGCATATATGTAAAGAAATAAACATTCAAGTGATTGTTCCTCCAGCTTGCTATTTATTGCTAGAATACTGAGCAGTCTTCATGAATAACAGGAATTGATGTTCTTGTCAGCAGCAATAATATTTACAGAATATACTATTACATTAAGACGCAAATGGAAAGTAATGATGTGATGGCACTAAAAAAAGATGTAGAAAAAGTAGACTGTCTCACTCTACTAAAGCCTGTTCACCTTTTGTGGAGATTTGCAGTGCTTTGTATTCATAAAACCTTTTCTATCAGATATTCACTATTTAAATTGGTTATCTGCCAAAGTCTGCAAAAAAAAAAAAAAAAAAAAAAAAAAAACCACCACTTTTGTGATATCAGAAGGAAATAAATAGAAAGCTATTACAAAATAGAACAAAAACCACAGAACATGTCCATCATTCCAGTGTGCAAATTCGCCTCTGTGGGCAAAAAGCACAGGCAAGGGAGCGGGGGGGGGGGGAAAACTGAAATATATGAAATTTTAAATAGCTGCAAAATGTGGATGTTAGCCTGCTTTTATTGGAATCTGTCAATTTATCTTGGGAATTATTACGGTGCTCATCACCATAGTACTTAAGTGCCAAATACGGTCATTAAGTTCACATATAGTTGACTAGGGTTGCTAACTTTCTGATTTCCCCACCCTTGCCCACCTCTTCTCCGAGGCCCTGCCCCCCCCACCCCATTCACTCCATTCCCCCCCCCCATCCTTCACTCCCCCCCACCCTTGCTCATTTTCACCGGGCTGGGTGTGGGAGTGGGTGAGGGCTCCAACTGGAGGTGCAGGCTCTGGGGTGAGGCCAGAAATGAAGGGTTCAGGGTACAGAAGGGGACTCCGGGCCTAGGAGCCAGACATGCCAGCTGCCTCTGGGAGCCATGCGGAACCGGGGCAGGGAAGGAGCCTGCCTTCGCCCTCCTGTACTGCTGACTGGACTTTTAACAGCCTGGTCAGCGATGCTGACTGGAGCCGCCAGGGTCCCGTTTCAACCGGGCGTTCTGATCCAAAACCAGATGCCTGGCAACCCGAGATACGTCAATGCCGCAAAACTCCCATTGATTTCAGTGAGGTCTGGAGCAGACTTCATTTAAATAAACATCTCCATAGATTTCAAGACACTGGAAATATTGTGCTTTACTGCTTCCCAGATACTATTTAAAATATATTCCCCTTCCTTTATAGTGATTCTGCCCCCTTTCATCAGCACAGAAATGAGGAGTTTGATTTATAGCTCTTGGAACTGATAGAAAATGATACCTTATTTATTTGGATTGAAACAAACACTGCTATCCCAGACACTCCTGCCATCAGTTAGAAATAAGATTAAAAAAAAAAAAAAAAAAGTTACAGAATCCATGCCACCAAAACACATTCCCCCACCTCCATGCATACAAAAACAAGACAACAAAACATATCAAAACAGCACCCCCAACCCCCCCCCCAAGAATCCCCATTCTTTTCTATTGTAATCCTCCTCAAGTCATCTGTTCAGAAAGACGGTGAAGGTCAACACATTTGAGCTATGTTGGATCAAGGGGATGAGACAGTAAATTTCAGAGATGAAAGGCTCTCATGGCAATATATTTTGCCAGCAGTACCCTCTCTTCTAAGCCAAGGGAACTCCAGCTGCCCCATAAGAACAGACCACTCTATTAAAGTTTTTCCACGAGTATCCCAAGATCTTTCCACAGAGGTGAAGTGGTGTAAAAGTGTTAACACTTTGAAACTAATTAGTTAACCAATGATACAGACCAATTAACAGAAGTTACACATTAGCTCAGTTGCCAAAACACATTTTTGCATCACCCCCCAAATAAAGCATTAAACATATGCAAGAGCAGAATAATATAGCTTAAGTAACTATCCGATAAGAGAACAAATCAGCTGACTAATTCCAGAGCACCAAAAGTTAGGAGTTTAGGAAAAAAGGTCTCTTTATAGGAATTATTGTGTGCGTTTACCAAACAGATACATTTCATCAAACAAAGCTCTCTTAAGCAAATGGCTGTGAATGTTGTACAGCTGCTCTGGTACTACGGTACTAAGGACCATGCCTGGATGGATGGAGAGAGAGCATTTAACAAGTTTCCCTTTTACAAGAACATTTAGGGCAGCCAATTATACAAAGGCAAAAACAAACAAACAAAAAAACAAAACAAAAAACATTGTGTAGAGGAAACACTCTTCTCTGATTGGAAGAGAGTATTAATCACATGGCTTTAGGTTGGATTTAGTAACTAGCAATCACTACTAGTGACAAAGAAAGGAAACAATAATGCAAGCATGTTTCAGCGGTCTTATGCAGCAAGTAGTTCTCTATTCTCCCATTTCAACATTCTTGTAGCCAGGTTGCAGTTTGCTGAGCACCCCATCATAGCCAGAGATTGCTTTGCAAGCACCCTGTCCTTGTTGACCCCCTTTTATCAGCCCCTTAAAAACTCCACACCATCTCTCTTGTCGTGAATGCCACCCCGACCTGGGACAGGTTTAACAACAAAAGTGATTCAAACAATCAATACTATCCCTAAAATAAAGTCCATCATAATATAAGAGTTCATACTCACCCTAGGTTCTTCCCCCCACACAGGGAGCTCTTCCTCCAGGCCAGTCAGCTCTACCCAAAGCTACCAGTCCTTTGGAGCAGGAGCTCAGCTCTCTGGCCCTGGTTTCCTTCTACTATCAGCAACACCCTATTCCCAGGCCACTGCTGCCTCTGGTCTTTTCTGCTTTGGCAGGCCACTCCCTACATGGCTGGAGACTAATGTTTCTAACTAAGGTAACCAGACAGCAAATGTGAAAAATCAGGACAGGGGTGAAGGGGTAATAGGAGCCTATATAAGAAAAAGACCCAAAAATCAGGATTATCCTGCAGTTTCCTGTACTTCCCTCTTAAACAGCAGCCATCTGCTGCCCTTTATAGGGAATTACCTGATCCAGCCCAGGTGTGTCTCTTTAGTAATCAGGGTGGCCCTCCAGCCCCTAAGCCATATGCCACCTGTTACAATTCCCCACTTCATTCTTTCTTTCCACAAAACCCTGATCAAAAAAGAAGAAAATGGTACAGAGGGAGGAATGTTAAAGAAGGGGGGGAAACAGGAGAAAAAACCTGCAATGGGAATACAGACCAGAGTCAGCTAGCAAGCTGTACTTCTGGAGATATTCAAACATTATAATGGAAAAGCAAAGGTTTCTATTTTCACTAGGAGGGTAGTGAAGCACTGGAATAGGTTACCTAGGGAGGTGGTGGAATCTCCATCCTTAGAGGTTTTTAAGGCCTGGCTTTACAAAGCTCTGGCTGGGATGATTTCAGGGCCGGCTCCAGGCACCAGCTTAACAAGCAGGTGCTTGGGGCGGCCAAGGGAGAGGGACGGCACCTGCGGCAATTCGGGGGCGGCAGGTCCCTCACTCCCTCTAGGAGTGGAGGACCTGCCGCTGAACTGCTGCTGCCGATCGCGGCTTTTTCCTCCCTCCCCCCCGCCGCCGATGGCAACTTTTTTTTTTTTTTGCTTGGGGCGGCAGAAATGCTGGAGCTGGCCCTGGATGATTTAATGGGTGTTGGTCCTGCTTTGAGCAGGGGATAGGACTAGATGACCTCCTGAGGTCTCTTCTAACTCTAATATTCTATGACATCAGTTTTGTACTATCACACAACTAAAGTACTATGCTTCTAGTATGGACAGGTATTCAGAGAAATATTTCCAAAACCAAGAGGAACCTGCATAGTTACCAACCAGATAGGGGTACTGTGAGAAATGGTTAAAGTTGGTCAAACACTTTGAGATCCTCATATGAAAGATGCTTTGACCACATAGGATTATATTATTAGTAAAAGCATGAATTTATTTTTAAGTATGTAATGTCCAGCCTCAAACCTCTCTACTTTTCAGTGGACTGAACTTCCAGGGATGGTTAACCCACTGACTCAGAACTACTCAGCATCTCTTCAAGAGCTCATGGAAATATTTAGTAAAAAGATGTAATGGTATTCAAGGTGCTCTTCCTTCAATGAAGGAGGAAAAAACAACAACAACACTATATTGCCATCCACTTGAAAGGTAAAATGATAGGAAAGTCAACAGACTGGTAGTCAGTGTAAGAGCAGAGGAAGGTAATGGAAGAGTAGACATTTTAATGGAAATATTTAAAAATAACAATTTTTATGATAAAACTAAAATCAAGAGACAAATTGGACTGAATTACGGATAATTGAAATATTGGCTGGAGGTGAAGGTTCATATTAATTTACCTTTTTTGCACAACTACTGGCAAAAATAATCAATTTAAATGTAATTCTACTCTGAAAGAGGACTCTCAAAATGACAATGTGGGGTTCGGTGTTTACAGTCTCTCTGGATTTCTTTAGTAAATGTCCTCACTTTACAAATAAAAAGATTTTTTCCGCCCTATCTGCCAGCCTTGCAAACCCACCCTGAGATCTGAGAATCAAAATGGACTTTTTCTTTATTGCACATCAGCAACACAAATAGACATTCTGAATGCCAAATTAAGCCCTGGGTTACACCCATGAAATATTATCTGGAAACCATGCCCTCAATGACCCCCATGTAACCTCAGGGCCTTCAGTGGGGTTGCCCAGATGTAAATGACTAAACTTAATAAACAATTCTGATATGATACTTGCAAGAAATAGAATCCAGCTCCCTCTCTCTTAGCCGTGCTGGCACTGCAAGGCTAACAGGAGTAAAAAACAGCACAAACTTACTGTTGCCAATATAGTTTGCAGCTCAGATTCAGGATATAAACAGGGAGCAGCTCCATGGAGTAATCAGGTGCCATTTTGACAGTCATTTTTTAGACTAGAACCATGCTTTTTTCACAGAGGAGGGAGAATTATCTATGCCTCACCTCATTAAAGATGCCTGGTGGCATCCCTTTCACAGACAGCTTTTCAAACCATTTTGTAAGTTGGGTTTTTGTGAACTGGGACAATTTTCTCCTCTTTACTGTGCAGATAGCTCTCTCTCCTTGGCTAGCCACTCTGTGGCCCCTATTGTTTTTGTCTACACTATCTTCCCAACTAGGGTTACCAACTTTCTAATTGCAGAAAACTGAACATCCTTGCCCCCCCATTCACCCCTTCCCCAAGGCCCCATCCCTTCCCTGCCCCTTCTCTGAGTTCCCAACCCCACTTACTCCATCCCCCGTCCCTCTCGCTTGCTCTCCCCCACCCTCGCTCATTTTCACTGGGCTCTGGCTGGGGGTGCGGGCTGCAGGTGCGGGCAGGGCTGAGGGGTTCGGAGTGTGGGAGGGAGCTCCAGACTATGGCAGGGAGTTGGCGGGTGGGAGGGGGTACGGGCTCTGGGCTGACGGTGCAGCCTCTGGGGTGGGGCCACAGATGAGGGGTTTGGGGTGCAGGAGTGGGCTCCGGGCTGTGGGGTGAGGCCGAGGGGTTTGGAGTGTGGGAGGGGTATGGGCTTTGGGATGGGGGTGTGGACTGCAGGATGGGGCCAGAAATGAGGGGTTCAGAATGAGGGAGGGGGCTCCAGATTGGGGCAGGGGGTTGGGGTGCAAGGGATGAGGGCTCTGGCTGGGAGTGCGGGCTCTGGGGTGGGGCCCAAGGGGTTTGGAGTGTGGGCGGGCTCAGGGCTGGGGCAGGGAGTTGAGGTGTGGGAGGGGGTGCAGGCTTTGGGAGGGTATTTGAGTGCTGGAGGGGATTCCGAGCTGGGGGGAGTTCGGGGTGTGGGCGGTGCTGACCTCAGGCAGCTCTCAGGAAGCAGTGACATGTCCCTCCAGCTCCTAGGCCAATGGGAGCTGTGGAACTGGCGCTAGGAGAGGCGCCTGTGGGCGGGGGCAGGACGTGGAGCACCCCAGACTGTCCCTCCACTAGGAGCCGGAGGAACAAGCCAGCCGCTTCCAGGAGCCACACGGTGTCGGCCTCTGCAGCCAGCCGGACTTTTAGCAGCCCAGTCAGCTGAGATGACCGGAGCCACCAGGGTCCCTTTGTGACCAGGCATTCTGGTCGAAAAGCAGACGCCTGACAAGCCTATTCTTAACAGATACAAAAAATTCCCAATGCTCGGCTATCATCCTAGTGTCATGTGCATGGAAGAATTATTTCCAGCACTTTTCATCTGGCAGGAAGAAAAAATTGGACTGCCTCCAAGTATTGTTCTAGCAAAAGAACACTACTGTTAATTTGGGAACGTGTTTCTGTTTTACCAAACCCAATATATGCTTTATAAATCTGATTCCCCTTCCACCAAGCCGCTGACCAGTATATTCTATTCTTTTGTACAGAAACTTAATACGGTGCTGTGGTTTCATGTTGAGATGAAAATTGGAAAATAAGTATACAGGTTTATTCTGTCATCTTGACAATCAGTTTTTTCTTGAGATATTGTAATCCACTTTTCATGCTTTCAACATTAACAAGTTCTGACACTGTTTTTTCCCCCTCCCCATGAAGATAACATCTTTATATAATGACCCTTTTGCTATGTCTAAGCTTTGGAACATGAATTTATTTCCTTTTATCACTTTGTACTGAAGAGGAAGAAAATGAACCATTATTAAAAAGGGCTTTTCCCCTCCCCTTTTTAATTCTCCTCAGGAAGTAGCAGTGTCTTTTCCTTTTATCTTTTCATTCTGAACTGCAGGTGCAATCTCATTGTGTGTTCTGCTGATTCTTTTGATCGCAATATTTTGAGCCCAAAGACATTCCGTTAACCAATGAAAATGAATTAAATTAGTATCTGCAGGAGGAATTAACTAAATAAAATGTACTGTAACACCATTCTCACCCATTTGTGTACCATAATACATTAGTGTTCTGTGCCTAATATCTGAACAATTTATTCCAGTAAAATAAAATAATCATAATTCATTGGGAGTTTAAATTTTTTAATTTAACTTAAAAAAATAAATTCTTTCCCCCCAAAATTACATTATTCAGACAAAAAAAGTAATAGACTATCTTCCTGTTGAGAAGAGAAGAAAGAGGAATGGGTTTTACATTTGAAGGGAATTTAATGCTTATAAAAAATGCCAGTTTTGCAGCACTGGAAACTGGATTAGTCTCTTTAGCCACAGAATGGACACAAGACGGGTAATGGCAGTACCAGCTTCCCCTCACCTCCCAAGAACATGCCTTAGTTATGGAGACACCACTTTTATGAGCAAAAATGCATGTTAGCTCAATCCTTGTCCTTTGCTGAAGGGTGCCAGTTGTAATGGTGGTCTCTGATAAAAAGACCTGTCCACTAGGATCGATATTGAGACCATCACACATTTAAACTGAGCCACTGAATGGTTGGTAACATTGTTTAGTCACTACTGTCCTGGGTGGAATTTGAACTGGTGAAATGTTCCATTTCCTACCACCATGTAACTCTCTTCACCTCTAAAAAACAACAGAGGGTCCTGTGGCACCTTTAAGACTAACAGAAGTATTGGGAGCATAAGCTTTCGTGGGTAAGAACCTCACTTCTTCAGATGCAAGTAATGGAAATCTCCAGAGGAAGGTATAAATCAGTATGGAGATAACGAGGTTACCTCTTCACCTCTAATAGCCTCATTTATGGATTCTGATCTGTATGGTCAATAGACCTTCCCACTTGGCCTAGAATAACTATAAAAAGGGCTTGACACAGAGAAAATGTCAACTTGCCTGTAGAGTGCGTTGCCTGCCCAGATCACCGAAGAACAATAGGGATTCGTGTGTCTGGGGCTCCTATTATCCCCCCCACACACACACACACCTTTCAGACTGCACGGTCCTTTTCTTTCTTGCTTTCCTTGGTTGACTTCTGCAACAAAGCTATCTATCCATCTTAGGCACTTATGTGGCCCCCAATGCCATATTATTGGAGCACCTCACAACACTCCTGTGAAGTAGGAAAGTACTAGTATCCCCATTTTATGAAAAGACAGAAGGTAAGTAACTTTCCCAAGGTCACACAGGAAGTCTGTGGCAGGGCAAGGAATGAAACCTAGGCTAGGGCCCTATCCACTGGACCATCCTTCCTCTCTTGTTTACAGCCAAAAGCCCAGTACATTTTCTCTGTGGTCTTTTTAAGCCCCTTCCTAGCACAGGCCAGTCCTACATGACAGACCACATAGCGACATAGTTATACCGACCTATCCCCCACGTAGACAGTTCTATGTTAATAGGAAGAGGAGGGTTTCTCCCGTCGACTTGGCTACCACCTCTAGGGGAGGTGGATTAACTATGCCAACACGAGAAACTCTCCCATTGGCATAGTAGCATCTCCACATAAGTGCTAGAGCGGCACACTGATGCAGTTTTAAGTGTAGACCTGCCCTTAGTCACCTGTGGAAGAGAAGTCACCATTTGTTAGGACATTGGGAGATTTTGCTCAGCATACTGAATCCCGATATAATTCTCAAGAATCCAGTTGCAATCAAAGCCGTGCCAAGCCATAGATTCCATCCCTGGGCAGCGAGAAGCCTGGGGTACCATTTTCTGCAGCCCAAAACGTTCTGAAATACTAAGGGCTGGTCCACACTACCCGCCTGATTCGGCGGGTAGAGATCGATCTTCTGGGATCGATTTATCGCGTCTCATCTGGACGCGATAGATCGATCCCAGAAGCGCTCCCCCGTCGACTGCGGAACTCCTGCTCGCCGAGAGGAGGAAGCGCTGTCGACGGGGGAGCCTGCCTGCGCCGCGTGGACCCGAAGTAAGTAAATTTAGTTCGATCTAGGAAACGTCGACTTCAGCTACGCTATTCTCGTAGCTGAAGTTGCGTTTCCTAGATCGATCCCCCGCCCCAGTGTGGACCTGCCCTAAGAAACCAGTGGTGACATCCCGGACCCACCGAAGTCAGTGACAAAAATACAATTAACTTAAGTGGAGGGAGGGGTGGGTGTCAGGATTTCACCCAGACATGGAGGGCATGGCAGAAGGGAGTTCTCTTTTTTGCATGTGAAAAAGTGAGAATGTTTGTGGAGAGCTTTTCCTTTTTACCAAACTGCTCTGAGGGCAGCTCTCCTGGTTTACAAGGAGTTACACAGAGAGGAAAAGAGTCCTCGCTCCTTCTGAAACAAACTCACAGAAAAATGACTTCCTCTTATTTCATTTTTTGTTTTAATTAGAATTCCAACACCCCCCCCCCCCCCAGCAGGGAAAGACTCTGCCTGCAGGAGTCTTTTTGTTGGCTAAAAACCTGTTTTATGCAATCAGCATGATAATGAGCTCTTTCCTATTAAAAGGAACTCATTATTGCTACTTTTTGCTGATTGATCTCTGCTCATGAATCAATTTCAAAAAGTAAAGAACATTTGGGGAACCACTTTAAAGAAACCTTCAAAATAAATATTGAGGAAATTTAATTGGCAGCTATCTCTCTCTCTAAAATGGTACAAGCAGGGTTATGTGGTAGTTGAAGATGAAGCAAGTTAGGCCTGGTCTACACTAGGCGTTTATGTCGAATTTAGCGCCGTTACATCGAATTAACCCAGCACCCGTCCACACCACGAGGCTATTTAGTTCGACATAGAGGTCTCTTAAATTCGACTTCTGTACTCCTCCCCAACGAGGGGAGTAGCGCTAAATTCGACATGGCCATATCAAATTAGGCTTGGTGTGGATGGAAATCGACGCTAATAGCTCCGGGAGCTATCCCACAGTGCACCACTCTGTTGACGCTCTGGACAGCAGTCCGAGCTCGGATGCTCTGACCAGCCACACAGGAAAAGCCCCGGGAAAATTTGAATTCCTTTTCCTGTCTGGGCAGTTTGAATCTCATTTCCTGTTTGGACAGCGTGGCGAGCTCAGCAGCACTGGCAACGATGCAGAGCTCTCCAGCAGAGATGGCCGTGCAATCCCAGAATAGAAAGAGGGCCCCAGCATGGACTGATCGGGAAGTCTTGGATCTCATCGCTGTGTGGGGCGATGAGTCCGTGCTTTCCGAGCTGCGCTCCAAAAGACGGAACGCAAAGATCTATGAGAAGATCTCTAAAGCCATGGCAGAGAGAGGATACAGCCGGGATGCAACGCAGTGCCGCGTGAAAATCAAGGAGCTGAGACAAGGCTACCAGAAGACCAAAGAGGCAAACGGACGCTCCGGATCCCAGCCCCACACATCCCGTTTCTACGAGGCACTGCATTCCATCCTTGGTGCGGCCGCCACCACTACCCCACCACTGACCGTGGACTCTGAGGATGGGATATTGTCCACGGCCGGTTCCTCGGACATGTTAGCGGACGGGGAAGATGAGGAAGGAGATGAGGAGGACGAGGCAGTCGACAGCGCTTACCAAGCTGATTTCCCCGACAGCCAGGAGCTCTTCATCACCCTTACAGAGATCCCCTACCAACCCTCCCCAGCATGTAACCCGGACACAGATTCAGGGGAAGGATCAAGCGGTAAGTGTTTTAAACATCTAAACATTTATTTTTTACAAAACTGGAATATTAAGAATAAGAACAATGTGTGCTTCATGATTTCTTTACCCTGGGCGCTTAAGTATTCAGTTCCAACTATTTAAAAAAAAATCAAACAGTGTCCGGTTGTGCATGATTCTGCTGCCCAAGCTGCTCCACTCTATAGTCCCTGCAACTGCAGCTATATGAAAATCCGGTCTATATGTCGGGGATAGAGCAATAATCCTCCACTGACATCTCAACGAAGCTCTCCTGCAGGTAATGGGAAAGCCTGTTCATCAGGTTCCTGGGGAGAGCGGCCTTATTGGGTCCTCCGAAGTAGGAGACATTCCCGCGCCAGGAGACGAGCAAGTACTCCGGTATCATTGCCTTGCACAGCATGGCGGCATTGGGCCCTGGTCTTTGCAGGCTTTCTCGAAGCATCCTTTCCTTCTCGGTGTCCGAGATCCTCAGGATAGTTATGTCGCTCATAATGACCTGCTTTGAATTAGGTAGGGGACTGTTAGTATTGGGACTGCTTGCAAGTTCCTTTACAGAACTGTAACCGCTGGTTTGCAGCCACGCGGTGGATGCGGGAGAGGGGCAGCATACAGGGATCTTTCCCTGGGACATCCGCGAGGGGGTGGGACAGGGCCAGAGTTCATGCTTGGCCGATTGCTGGCAGCAGAGACTGGCATTGCTTTCAATGTGAAAGGAGGCCAGTGGTACTACTAAAGTTTTAAGCAGCCACAAGTCTACGGCTTACCATCTTTGCCTGCTACAGAGATTACGGTGTCCTGCCACGCTTCCCAGATCTGCAGTGCAAAACCCCAGGCACTGAAGGCGAGGTCCGAAAATTCGACCTTGTCCTGAGTGCGCATGTGATAGGTGCGGTGCATGGTCTTGTTCACAGAGAAAGACTATGTTCTTTGTTCACAACTACATTTATCTTTCGGAGGAATTCACTACCTTTTGCTCATTCCCACAGCCACATCTGCGACTGTCTCCCAACCCAGCCTGGCATCACACTCCCAGAGGCTAGCGCACATTAGGCGGAGGAAGAAGAAGACGCGAGAGGACATGTTCTCAGAACTAATGGGCTGCTCCCGAGCCCAGGCAGCACAGCAGAACCATTGGAGGGAGAATTTGTCCCAAATGCACCGGACACACATGGAACGTGAGGAGAGGTGGCGGCAGGAAGACCAGCAGGCGACTCAAACGCTGCTTGGACTTCTGAGGGAGCAAACGGACACGCTCCAGCACCTTGTTGATGTTCTGCAGGAACGGAGGCAGGAGGACAGAGCCCCGTTGCAGTCGATCAGTAACCGCACTCCCCCGCCACCAAGTCCCATACCCCCCTCGCCCAAAGTCCAAAGATGGAGGGGCGGCAGAGTCCGTGAAAACTCTCACTGCAGACTGCTCAAGCACCAGAAGGCTGTCATTCCCCAAAATTTGAAAAGTCCTTTCCTGCCCGCCTCACCCAAGCCCCCGTCCAAGTTTCACCCCCCAGTTTCATGTGTGGTTGTTAATAAAAAATACGTTTCTGTTCATTACTGTTTCAGTCATGTTCTTTTGAGGGAGAGTCTGTCTGAAGGGGGGGGAAGGGGCTTGGTAATTGGACAGGACAGTCACCTTTAGCAGGGTACAGAGGCGGGGGCAGGTCCAGCAGCAGGGCACATACACAGTGCAGTGACTAGTTACCCTGGTCAGTCTGGGAGGTGGTTTTCATGTTCTGTGCGTGGGGGGTGGGGGTTGCACTATGACTTTGTTGCGGGGGAGGGCAGTTACAAATCTTATGCAGCGGTCCTTGTCCTGGATCACAGAGCCACGCAGCAGGGGATCTGTAACCCTCCTTCCCCTGCCATAAACTCACATAGCCCCCACATACACGCAGTTCCGCTCAGGAGGGCTGGCAGGCTCCGTTGAAACAACCAGTCCGCCACTGCGAATCCTGTCATTCCTGGAGTTTAGAAGGATCATTTGCATCAGTACACTACACCCGCTCCCCACCACAGTCTGCGTCCCAGGTTTCAAACATTCCCGCGAAAACAGTACTAAAGACAACGGTGTTCATTAACAAAATAAAACTGATTTTATTTTTTTGGAAGGGGGTGGAGGGGGTCTGTAACTGGAGAGGATAGTCAATATTAACTGGGTAAAGAAACGGTCGCAGGTTCAGCTTCTCTGTACAGAAACTTAAAAGTCACTGGTTACCCTGCTCACTGTGGAACCTAGCTTTCAAAGCCTCCCGGATGCACAGCGCGTCCCGCTGGGCTCTTCTAATCGCCCGGCTGTCTGGCTGGGCGTAATCAGAAGCCAGGCTATTTGCCTCAACCTCCCACCCCGCCATAAAAGTCTCCCCCTTGCTCTCACAGAGATTGTGGAGCACACAGCAAGCTGCTATAACAATGGGGATATTGGTTTCGCTGAGATCACAGCGAGTCAGTAAGCTTCTCCATCTCCCCTTGAGACGGCCAAAAGCACACTCCACCACCATTCTGCACTTGCTCAGCCGGTAGTTGAACAGTTCTTTTTCAGTGTCTATGGCTCCAGTGTAGGGCTTCATGAGCCAGGGCATTAGCGGGTAGGCTGGGTCCCTGTAGGCATCTCCACATCCCCAAGAGTTATTTTGTGGTCCGGGAAGTAAATACCTTCCTGCAGCCGTCTAAACAGACCAGAGTTCCTGAAGACGCGAGCGTCATGAACCTTGCCCGGCCATCCAACGTTGATGTTTGTAAAACGTCCCCGATGGTCCACCAGTGCTTGCAGCACCATTGAAAAGTATCCCTTTCTGTTAATGTACTGGCTGGCCTGGTAGTCCGGTCCCAGGATAGGGATGTGAGTTCCATCTATAGCCCCACCGCAGTTTGGGAATCCCATCGCGGCGAAGCCATCTATGATGACCTCCACGTTTCCCAGGGTCACTACCTTTGAGAGCAGTACCTTAACGATTGCGTTGGCTACTTGCATCACAACAATCCCCACGGTAGATTTGCCCACGCCAAACTGGTTCGCGACAGACTGGTAGCTGTCCGGCGTTGCAAGCTTCCAGAGGGCTATGGCCACTCGCTTCTGGACAGTCAGGGCTGCTCGCATCCGGGTGTCATTGCGCTTCAGGGCAGGGGACAGCAACTCACAAAGTTCCATGAAAGTCCCCTTCCGCATGCGAAAGTTTCGCAGCCACTGGGATTCATCCCAGACCTGCAGCACTATGCGGTCCCACCAGTCCGTGCTTGTTTCCCGGGCCCAGAATCGCCGTTCCACAACATCCACATGACCCATTGTCACCGTGATGTCCTCGGCGCTGGGTCCCGTGCTTTGTGACAGGTCTGTGCCACTCTCAGACTTCAGGCCCTCACCGCGGTGCCGTAGCCTCCTCGCCTGGTTTATCTGCATCTGCCTCTGGGAAAGGTGGATGATAAGCTGCGAGGCGTTGACAACAGCCACAACTGCAGCGATGGTCGCAGCGGGATCCATGCTTGCAGTGCTGTGGCGTCCGCGCTGTCACTGACCGGAAAAGTGCGTGAACTGATTTCCCGCCGGCGCTTTCAGGGAGGGAGGGAGGGCGGTAGTGACGGACGGATGACGACAATTACCCAAAAGCACCCTCTACCCTTTTTTTTTTACCCAGAAGGCATTGGCGGCTCGACCCAGCATTCCAATGGGCAGCGGGGACTGCGGGAACTGTGGGATAGCTGCCCACAGTGCACCGCTTCCAATGTCGACGCTTTCCCCGTTAGTGTGGACTCGCAAAGTCGAATTACTGTCCTTAGTGTGGACACACACGTTCGACTTTGCAATATCGATTCCACAAATTCGATTTAAGAGAAATCGAACTACCCTCGTAGTGTAGACATACCCTTACTAAGTGTCATATATTGCCTTCAGTATTTGTGCCAAATTTTCCTGGATATTATGATGTATGTGATCTGTTAGGTCTCTTAAGAACTTAACTCAGTTTCTGTGCCTCAAAATTAACAATCAGAATAATCAACATTGGCCTTGTCTACATGGTGGAGCCCTATGAGGATGTGATTTATAAAAGTGCAATAATATATTGTTCATTAATTGGCCCATGTAGGCCCTGCTGGTGCACATTAATGTAGTGCTGTTTGAAACAGTACTATTCCCTAGTGCACTTTAGCACTCATCAATAGGGTCTACATGGACCAAATAAGGTACAATATGTTAGTTCGCTTTAGCATGGATCTGAGTCTGGTACGGAGTGCATCACCTCCAGAGGGGAAAACCTACATTTTACTCCACATCCAGATCTTTCTTTTTCTCAGGAAGACATAAGAAGAATCCTCTCATTGACTCAGAGGAGAAAAATCCCATATGGCTTGTTCACAGTGTTGACGTCACCAGGCATCACCATCACCCTAGGTAACTCAGGAGGGTGGAAAATCACAAGTGTCAATGAAGCCTTCCTGCACTAGGCCTGAACCAAACTCTTTCCATGTTTAAACTCTAATCGACCTCAAAAGCCAGGTGCAAGTGGAATGTGTAAGCAACTTGATATCAGTGGTAACCCCCCTTACCGGTAGCAAGCGGTAATAATGAGGCCTGCATGTTTCTGGCTGAAGGGAAAAAGGACAAGATAACGGTTTAAAGAAATTACTAACAAGCTAGGCTTATAGCTGCCAAGAATGACTTAACTGCTTAAATGTAATTGCTATTTGCTTAGTAATTGTTACCAGGGACGGGCGGGGTAGAGAGAGAGGAATGGGGGGAGGAAGGGAGGGGTAGCTGGGGAAGGGGGGGGGGATGAGGCTTGACTGCAAAAGGTATAAAGGAAAAAAAATTGTTTCTGTTAGTGTGCTTGATTTGAGACGTGCCTGTCTCCTAGCACCGCTTTGAGATCTCAAATAAACTTTGTTTGCTTCTCCACCTGGTGTGTTTATTGACGCGAAGCACACCGGGCCACGAACCTCGCTGTTGCTTTGCCTCGGGCACCCTGTGCTGGCAATAACAGGCTCTCTTTTACTTCAGAGAAACTTGGCATGAAATCCTGGGTCCATTGACTTACATTTTTCCAGGATTTCTCCCTTAGACTAATGCACTGGGAGTTAAGGAGGAGAGAGAGACTATTCCTTCTCTCTATCAGGACCAGTAGCCCCTTCATTCGCCAACTGACTGTAGTCCTGAGGCTGAACCCAGCATCTAGAACACAGCAATTGTTGAATGGCCCAGGCCCACTGCCATTAAAGTCAAAGGAAAGACTCCCATTGACTTCAGTAGGAGGTGGGTCAGACCCTAAAGGCACATGGCAATAACACTTAACACAGGAAAGGAATGTTGGTTTCAGCCAAAACCTTAGTAAGAATTAAGGAAGGACACACCATCTCATAAGACACCAGAGAAATACTACTACACTCCTGGCACTCCCAAAACTCCTGTTGAATTCAACAGGGGTTTTTGATGCATGAGGAACACAAGACTCTCCTCTTTATTCCATGCAGAGAATTTTCATTTGTCGGCTTTGTAAACATACACTCTCCTGCCAGCATCAGTAATTCAAACATGCCGATTCAGATAAATCTTTTTAAAAAACCCATTAATTTGAACATTTAGGGTTTTGTTTTATCCCATTTTTAGAACAGTTTTTTCCCTGCTTTAATCTTTATTGGCAGTGATTTAGTTACATGAATGATTTGATAGGGTCCTTTTCCCCCCCCCTTTCTAATGAAGATAAGTATTTTTACATGATTTTTTTCTTCTATATATTTCCTTTCTACTTCAAGCTGTGGATACAACGGTTTCTGAAAATTATCATCTTTGTTGGAAGTGGCCAATTTATTTTTAGTTATCTCTTTAGGTCTTGATTCCTCAGTATGCTTGTGTTTATTGTGTTGATTTAGGGATTTAAAAAGTTTTTTTCTCCCAGAAAGAGAAAGGTCAAGGGAGGTAAATTAAAAATTCTTCTCATTAGCCCAATGCAGAAAAAGTTTAAGGTATTTCTCTGGCTCCCATTACTGTAGTATCTGAGAATCTCACAATCTTTAATATATTTATCCTCACAGCACCCCTTTAAAGGTAGTATTATCCCCGGTTTACAGCTGGGAAACTCAGGCAGAGAGACTAAGTGACTTGGGCAAAGTCACACAGGAGGCAGGGAATTGGACCCAGGTCTCCTGTGTTCTAGGCTAGTGCCCTAATCACTGGACCATCTGCCTCTCAAAAAACTATAATTTATTTTATTCACAAAAGGGTAGGCTCCTGCATCCATTGAAGTAAATGGCAATACCCCCCACTGAATTCAGTAAATGCAAGATGAAGCCTAAAGAAAACAAGTCCTCACTCATCTACAGTATTTGTATTTAATTAATGTGAAAAAACGTGCATCAGCTATGGGAGAACACCTTTTATTGATCGTATCTGAATTATATACAAAAGGAATTTTATAATCAACAGAAAGATTTAATTTTCTCTTCTGCTCAGAAGCAGCGTACTGAAAGAGAGCCAGAATAGAATGACTTTGCAAATGTAATTCAATTATCTTGTACTTGTATATGCTTCATATAGGACATAAAAGTATGTTTTAACTCCAACTAATACTATTACTTTTCTCTTTTTTATTGTGCATTTGGGAAAGCAAATTTGGATGCAATACTACAACTATTGCAATCCTGTAGAACACTCTAATTCAGAATGAACTCAGTAGAAAGATACATAGCCCGTTTCTATAAGCAATAGAAGACTAGTAGAATGAATCACAATTGAGAATTAAGTCCTTCTGTTGTTGTTGTCGTCATCTTGTCCCACAATAATCTTATCAGGCCATGGAATTTGAGAATGAATTTGGCAACACATAAAAGGTCCTTTGTATTGGATGCCTTGGATCAAGCCCTTACAAAAAGCTGCATGTTACTCACAATAAAAGCATGGGCAGATGTTAAAGCCTGCTCCTAACACATCTTGTAAAGTAGATATATCTTGGTCCCATCTCTACTGATTTTCATTTCTACAGTGTGCCCCATTCACAATCTCATCATAGTGGATGTTATTTTCCAAGAAGCTTTGATATCAGAGAATCTTTCAACTTTTGACTATTTATTTCAGCTTATTTATTTCCCTCAATAGGATGTCAACATTCTCAGCTGTTGTCATTCCAACCTGAGTTTCCAGTCTTCCAGTTTTGGCCAGGTCATCATCTACCTCACTCCCATATACACCAACACATGATGGAATCCACTGAAAAGTCAATATATTGCCACACTTTACGAGCCTCATTATGAATTGCGTTGTTGCTAGTGTTCTGGTTTCTTCAAAAGGAACCAAGAATTGCCACCTGAGAGTCAAACAAACATCACAACATCCGCCTCTATTTCTGCTGTTTATTTCTTGAAGTGCACTGAGAATAGCTTTCAGTTTGAGCTGATATATCCTCATCTAGTGCTCTTCCTTATATTCTCTCTATTATGCCACTGGATGAAGATACCACAACCACCATTCTTGAAGGATTTGTCTGAAGAACCATCAGTGTACACGAGTCTGTTTGTCTTGTGACTGATATTGTTGGATGGTCTTTTCTACAGTTGTCCTTAGTGTGGTCAAATTCATGTGTTCTTTTGAGTCTGTTTTTTTTTAATGTTTTTAAAAGTAGGTTTTCCAGAATCTTCTGCTTTTCTCCCCAGATGGAAATCCTACATATGCTATTGGGTCAGAAAGCATCTCAGTCTCCATGGTTTTTCCCACCGGTTGGACATTCTGGCCTTAAATCACTACTACATTACTCTAGCTTTACACTGCTGATTTCAATTGAATTACATCCGTGTAAAACTGGAGTCATGCAGTGGAGAATCAGGCCCTCTACTTTTTGCAAACAAATCTCCAGAAGATGCCTAAGTAAATAAAGCTGCAATGCTGAGTGGACTAGCAAGAAAGACAAAGATGGAGATGATTTTAAAGGAGACAGAATAGGCACAACTGTAAAGTGAAGAAAAAGAGGAGCTGCTAACCTCTTTGGAATTACTGCTGAAGTGCTTAGAAATATAGTGGTAAAAGAACCTCAGTGCAGTATGCTATTCAAACAGACTGCAGTACTTACATGTCTAAGGGGAAAAAACTTGCAGTGATCAATAACTTCATTACATTACAAAAATAAAGAAAGAGGACAGTGAAAATTCTACAAAATTAAGATGTGTCTGGCAAAGTATTTGCTAAAATGTTCCTCACAGAATACAAGCCAGGAAGAAATTTTGTTTCAAATTATTATTTGTTTTAAATGTACGGTTGTTCATAATGTACTAAACAATAGTTGTGTTTTACCTTCTTCCTGATGTTAAAAATGGGCATATATTTATTCTATGAAAAGTTTACATAAGATCTGTGATAAAGGTGCCCTACCTAAATTAATGAGGGCACTGGAGACCTATCACTTTTGGATTAGTGAAGATGATAACTTTAACCATAGACTGCTAACAAGTCTGCCAGTGTTTCAGCTGCTCCCTCTGCCATCTCTTTATAATCTGTCTTTTCAAATGGATATAATACTACCCGTCTTGAAAGATGGCATGGTCTGTTCCATCCACAAGTTAGAGGATTCTTGACTAGTTGGCAACTCTTTTCTTTAGCCTAGGTTAATGAGAAATTGACCCATGTCTCCTTCAGATTCTCTAAACCCTTTTGCATGGCAGGCCCACTTCAAAGTGGTCTTTTTTGAGAAGGTCAATAATATTTTTCTGGATGAGGACAGAATATAGGAGTACTAATTTGCCTCTCTAGAAGATATTTTGGAGGTGAAGTGGCTCAGTGGACTACATATTCCACTACTTTGTGTCTTTTAAGACATAAATTCACAACTACCTTAAGCCACAAGTGAAAATTCCACCTACCTATAGAAGGCAGCTGTGTGACAGACAAACAACACACAATTTGCCACTATTCAGTACAATTGCAGTACCTAATTATGGGAGGCCTAGTACTAGAAAGACTGGGTGTAGTTTGTAGAGAAAGCAGAACTAATGAAGAGTAGAAGAATGCATTCTGCTTCTCTGTGTTACATTAGGTTCTAGTTAGTGCCATTAGTTTAATTTTCACAAGGACTCAGATTTCAGTCTAAATTATCACCATTGGTAGAAATAGTCTAACAGACTCTGATTACACAGCATCAAGCTACTGACATATGTAAGAGTCTGTAGTTGTTGGGGCCCAAGGCTTTTCCCATTTTTAAATAAAGACCTAAGGTAAAATCCTAGTCCTGCTGAAGTCAATGGAAAAACTCCCTTGCCAAAACTTGGGAGTCTTTCCATTGACTTAAATGGGCTTTCAATCAGGATCTATATTCTAAGTCATATAAATATGCTGTGTTAACTTTTACTAAACAAGGTGTTTCTGTGACGTTGTGCAGTCTATATGGTTTTATAAAAACATGATAATAAGTGAATATAATGCAACTGGGATATGCTTCATGCAAAAGGTCTCTTGTAAGGTATCATTACAAAGCTCATAATCTACTGAGTGTGATCATCCTATTTGTAGAAATGTAACACTCTTGTATCTAAAACTAGAAATATAAAACATAACTCTGAGGGCCTATTGTAATTAGGTAAAGTGTGGGCCATTAATGATGGTTTGGAATCTTGATGACTCCCATTAACCAGGACCATTGTCTGCAGATGGCTGTGTTTACCTGTTAGTCTTCCTGTATATGTGTGTGCTGGCAAGTGGGCAATGAAGTCTTGCAGTGACATGTGATCATGTCACCTGAACTGGAATCCATCTTTAACCTGGTGCTTTTCCAGTGAGGGGGGGTGGAAACCCAGAGGGACAAAGGGTTCCCGCCTTATGCAAAAGATATATAAAGGGCTGGAAGAGAACAAAAGGAGAGAGAGGAGCCATCATGAAGAATCCCCTAGCTATCGCCTGAGCTGGAACAAGAGTTGTACCAGGGGAAAGAATTGTGCCCAGGCCTGGAAGGTGTCCAGCCTGAGAAAAAAAAAACTTACTGAAGCATCTCTGAGGGTGAGATTATCTGTATTCAGTTTGATTAGACATAGATTTGCGCATTTTATTTTATTTTGCTTGGTGACTTACTTTGTTCTGACTGTTACCATTTGGAACCACTTAAATCCTACTGCCTGTATTTAATAAAATGACTTTTTATTTAGTAATTTACTCAGAGTATGTATTAATACCTGGGGGAGCAAACAACTGTGCATATCTCTCTATCAGTGTTATAGAAGGCGAACAATTTATGAGTTTACTCTGCATAAGCTTTATGCAGGGTAAAACGGATTTATCTGGGTTTAAACCCCATTGGGAGTTGGGCATCTGAGTGCTAAAGACAAGCACACTTCTGGGAGCTGTTTTCAGGTAAACTTGCAGCTCTGGGACAAGTGATTCAGACCCTGGGTCTGTGTTGGAGCAGACGGGAGTGTCTGGCTCAGCAAGACAGGGTGCTGGAGTCCTGAGCTGGCAGGGAAAACAGGAGCAGAGGTAGTCTTTGCACATCAGGTGGCAGCTCCCAAGGGGGTTTCTGTGATCCAACCTGTCACAGTTTCACTGATTGAAATCAACATTTACACTGATGTGATGGGAAGCAGAATCAGACTCAATGGGAGTACTCCCATGAGAAGGGGCTGAAGGACTGGGCCTGTAACATGTACTGATATAATAAGTCTCAACAAGAGGATTATTGTTTTAGGCCTTGCATAGAAGGTGGTCAGTCAGAACCTCATTTATTTTCCTATAATGTATCCTTTTGTTCTTTTCAATGTAGGAATGGTAAAGACATCAAATTAAAATGTAACAAAATGATAATATCAAATACTCCTTTGTGTAATGAACTGATTTCTACAGGTTATTATTGAAACAAATTGCTTAGTAAGAGGAGGATGAATAGGAGTAAGAATATAATCTGCAATTAGACCAGTTTGAAGAAAATTTTAAGAGCCATCAAGCCCCACTTTCCCAAGCATAAAGTGGATCAATAGTTGGTATCAGGGCTCCTCACAGCATCATATAGGTAAATTAGATTCTTCATCAGATCAGATGCTGCTCTTGCTTATACCAGCATAGATCTGGAGTGACTCCACTGAAATAAACAGAACTTCATTTGGTGTAAAACTGGTGTTAATTTAGACCAGAATCAGCTCCTTAGACTTCAGGCAATCTACTCACCTGAGAAAGGGCTGCAGGAACGGGCCCTATCTGTTTATTTTAAGGAACAAATGAGATTTTGCACATTTTATATTACATTATATCTTAATGGCATGATTCTTGGGAACCAACCACTCTGAGCTTCGGAAAGAGCTCACATTTTACCATTATATGTGTCAAATTGGTTTTAATCTTGTTAGTAGCCAAAGTCCTGTAACCTTTCATCAGAGAAAGGTCTACAGCAGAGCTTAATGACCAACATTTGATTGTACAGTGTACGATTGGGGAAAAAGTTAACCTCATTTTGTCCATCCTACTCCTCCTTCTTAGTGCAAGATATGTTTTGCCTCTGCAGAACCATAACATGTAAAGTTTAAATGGCATTTTGCATCCCTAAGGTACCCTGCTGTCTTTGCTGAGCCTGTTTTCTGTTGCCATAAAGGTGTCTGTGAACAGACATCACTGTCTTTGATTTGTTCCCAACTGCAGTGCTGCAGTCACAGTTCACAGCTTCTGCTATTACTTACACTCAGACAATAGAGCTGTATAGGAAGTATGATTAGGCTAAAACTAACTTTCTAAACCCTCTTGAAAACTCAGTGAATGTTCTAAATACATCTTCCATTGCGCCATCTGCATGTCTGTACATCATATGCCTTTGCAGTCTATGGAATTTGTATATGACATGATGAGTGCCACACAAACCTTGTAGCCTTGGGCACAGAAGGGATGAAGACCAAGAAACCCCATATTGTATTTGAAGTCTGTGAAGGACGTGATAGCGGTAGTAAGTGATGGCTGCAATTTCAGTATTGAAGCTAAAAGCAGAAGTAGAACAACCTACTAATTGGCCAGCAGGAACCACATTAATGCAGGATAGAAGGAAGTTGCAGAAGAGGCGATTTCACCCCAACCTCCTTTTAAAAATGCTTGAGTGGCAAACAATGTTTTTCATTATCCGATTGGCCTCCGACAGTAATCCCCAAAGGGGTTAATTTATTAGCACACAGGAAAGCCAAAAATACTTTGATTTCCTACTGCATGGCTCTTGCATGCTCATCTTAATGTGGTGACATGTTTAAATACAATTATATATTTTGTTTCCATCTGCAGGTCTAATTAAAAGCAGGAGTACAACCACGTGTGAGCCACGGCGGATATACAGATAGATGCGGTATTGTCCCTCAAATGATTTTTAAAAAGCATTAGATTATGGTAGACTCAATCTGAAGTCAGACCTTGCCTTTTTCAGAAGGGGTGGGTGTGTGGGGGGGATTCCCCCCCCCCCCTTATAATGATATTTGTATAGGCTGCCTTTGATGCTACTCCAGACAACTTTATTGAGCCTTTGGTTTTTGCCTGGTTGAGTAGCCTTTGATGCAGCTCTGAGCAATGATCATCTAGTCTCTGGCTTTTGCTTTGTTGGACATAGCTCTTGCTGCTGTTCCTGATCTTAGTGTATTTGACTCCTTTTGTCCACCTCAACATCCATGTACGTGTTTGATCTGTAGGCTGGCTCCGATTTTGTACCTTTTATAATGGTTTTAGTCCTCTCTCACTTAAACTATCATACAAGGTTCATTTATTTCAAACTCCTCTATTACTTTTTCTTTCATATTATTATCCCCTAACCCTCCTTTGAGATGCCTTAGCTGATGTGATGGAAATCTTGAAAAACAGCACACTCCCACCCAGCGGCCATTTCCATTTCCCACACTTTACAGTCCCCAGTCTCAAAACACTGTCACAACGACTATTTGATCTGCTAGAGATTGATGTTGAGTGTCAGTCATTCTTCCCCCAGCAAGGGGTCTTACGCTGGCAGACCATGTGCCAGCTTGTGCCAAGGCTTTAGGCCTCCGTCAAGCACGGAGATTGGCTTTGGTGTGAGATCTAAGGTACCGATTGACCTGGGGTAAGTGACTGGTCCTTCGGGAATAACCTGAATTTTGGTGTAATAGTGTGTGTGTGTGTAAAGAATTATCACTAAGTCCAGCTTGCCTGGGTGGCAAGATAGACCGGAGTGCCACAGGGGACTGTCTGTGCTACCTTGGTGCACCAAGGTAGCGTGTCCAGTGAAGATGCACTATGCCGATGGGAGAGTGCTTTCCTGTCGGCATAATTACTCCACCTTGGTGAGAAATGGAAGCTATGTTGGCAGGAGAGCATCTCCTGCCAGCATAGTGCCAGTGAGGCGTGTGGACAGTGCGAAACTTGCATTGCTTGGAGGGGGAGGTGGGGGGCTTTTTCACACATTGACTTAGGCTGTAGCATAGAGCTGCGGCATAGAGCTGCCCTGTGACTCCCTGGTAAGACTGTTAGCATGTTAAGAGTTCACACTTGTCACTGACTTATGTTCTATCATTAGATTTCATTAAAATGAGTTTGGGGTCTCTGCCCTGCTTCTTGACAGCCTGCCGAGGTTGGCACTCACAGCAATGAACCACTCTCAACAGCACAACAAGGGGTATGCACACTCCCAGTGCAGTATCCCTGGACCCCGTCCGGCAAGGATGAGAGGGAGAGTGAAATCTGGCTCCCCCCAAAGAGTCAAAATCATAATCATGCTGCCACCTGGTTTTCCCCCTTATTTATATTTTTATCTATAGTTTTATTGACGGAGAATTCTGTGATTAGGTTTAATTATCTTTTTTGCAGAGATGTATAAACAAGGGTCTTACTTTTTAGACTCTTTTGGGGTTTTTTGACTGATTTGAGGCTGGCAGAGTACAATCATCTTTTCCTCATCTTGTGTGTCTGTTTTTGGTCCTCACTGTTTCTACACTCTCGTGTCTAATTACATATTGTAACCCAGGGTTCAAGGCATTGGGCCAAATTCTGCTACACCAACAAGTAGAAAAGTTTGGCCCACTTGTCTAAATAGAAGGCTTGCAGGAATTCACTATTAATTTTCTTGCATTTGCCCTTTTGTACACAACTCTAGTTTAGTCATTTTGGTTTTCTGCTACATTTAGAGTATAAACCAGAGCCCTAATTACCAATGTTAATTCTGCAAGTGAATTATTTATCTAGTCATGGTATCAACATTTGGGACCATACTGACCTGCAATTATGCCACCTACACAATGATCCTAACCATTCTCTCAGGCTAAGCATTCTTATACCTCAGCAGCAGTTGAATGGAAGATCCTCAAGAAATATCCAGAGGCTGTAGAAAGTGATATACATCATTAAAGACATGCACCCTGTACTGAAGAGATTACAGACTAGAGACAAGACATGATACAATGTTTCAGGGAAAGGCTATTGGTGAAGAAAACATGGTAGGAAGAAGTCTTGATAGAAGTGGGTTTTAAAGGAGAGCGGCTGCTCAGTGAAGAGGAAGCAGGAGACTGTTCTACATTGCCTTCACCAACCATTATTCCTGATGAGCAGAGGGACTTACATATATTCCAGTAGGTTCTCCTACCTAGATTGGGATATTAAGGGTAAGGGTCTCTTCTGTGAAGACACCCATGGTGGGCTTCCCCTATGAACCCACTTTGCAGCAGAGGATAAGCAGAAATCTGGATGAGCATCTTATGTGGGTTTCAACAAAATCTTTAAGATTGTTTTTTCTCCTAAATGGGAGATTTTCCTTCTCAGTTGCAGGTCAGCATTTAAACTATGTGTGTTCCTTGCATATTGACTGGCTGTGCTACAGCAACTGCACTTTAGCCAGAATGACAAACGTATGTACTATAGAAATCAAATCATGTGAAGTGACTATAGAGAAGTGACACAGCTAAGAGACCCTTGGGCCATGTGGTATCAGCTATATTGATCAACTACTAATCTAAACTCTGTCCCACCTGTGCAGTGTGAAATGCCCCTCCTTCCTGACTGTGAGAGAAGGACAACTGCATACAACTATCCTGCTGATTTACTGAGAGGGGCTCTTTCTTCGGTGTTTTTCCCTAAAATAGAATATTTAAAGAAAACATTAATGCACAGAGATCAAAACCAACCAGAAACCCTACAGTCTCCAGTTTAGCAACACTGACTTTTCAGAGCATACAAATAATGCAAGATAGCAAACAGCTCAAACAACAACATGGCCCTGTGGTAAGATCAATTTGTCTGGGACTAGGGTGACCAGAGGTCCTGATTTTATAGGGACAGTCCCGATATTTGGGGCTTTCTTACATAGGCTCCTATTACCCCCCACCCCCGTCCTGATTTTTCACACTTGCTGTCTGGTCACCTTATCTGGGACAATTA
Source organism: Emys orbicularis (assembly GCF_028017835.1). Taxonomy (NCBI): domain Eukaryota; kingdom Metazoa; phylum Chordata; order Testudines; family Emydidae; genus Emys; species Emys orbicularis. The sequence continues at coordinate 23,915,227 of NC_088696.1, forward strand.
GCCTTTTAAAGCACGTGTTCTGCAGTTATGTTTGAAAAGATGTAACTCAACAATAACATGGTGTGAGGAAAGAATCTGGCACAGTTGCACATGCTAAACTCATTACAACATATTGCAGCTAATTCATAATGCTGCAGCAGTGACATCTCATGTTATTTGTAATAATGTAAATTACCTTTTAACTCACTTTAAATGACAGAATAATTGAACAATTTGAACTGACTCTCCATAAAAAAGGTGCAACAATAATTATTATAGTGGTCTATTCTGACTGCTACAGATAAGAAAGTTGAAGCGCTGACAAACTAATTTTCAGCAATTTATAACTTGGTTATAAAAATTTGCTCTGTGTTGGAACTCAGCATGTATAGTATGAACCAAGAAGAAAAATTTTTAACCAAATTTTAAAAACGCACACAAAAGTCTGCTTAGCCATTTTGACGTTACAGAAGGGTAAAAAATAAATTTATTAGCTTGTCTTTTTTGTATTCTTCTAGCAGGAGAAAATGCCTTTTTACCAACCCAATTTCATGTTTTAAAATCCATTTCTGGAGTCCTAATCCTTTCTGTATTTTGAAGAAAATATTGGTATGTATCTAAAGTATTAAGACCTATATTTTTAATAAAAATCACAAGTACCTCATTTAGCCAAACTAGACTGTGTAGCAAGATGTGATCTAGTGGCATGAGCACAGGACCAGCAGATGGGAAATCCTGGAAGAAGCTAGTTCAGCACCTGGATAACCCAAGGATCAGGAAGCCACAAAGAGGATGTAAAGCCACCTCTGTTCCTATTTCTCTAGTCCTGTGCCCAACTCTGCTCAGGTGCAGAATCCTGTCCAGGATTCTCACAGCTGTCAGAGTTTAAATACCCCCTTTAAGGTAATGAGGGGAAAAAAATAACTTCAACAAGCCAATAATCATCTGGTGATCCCAGTGTAGCTCCCCAGGCCCATACCACATAAAAGGAGCGGTTTTATTTCAATTAGATCATCAGGAGACTATGCATAACAAATTGTCTGCATCAAATAATACAGAAATAGCCTTTTGCTGTTGCTCCTTTAAACTGCTAAATCTACCTATTTTTAGTCAAACTCTTTTTTTGGGGCTTGTGCCATCAAAAAATACAGAGACATGCAGATCTTCACAGCTCTGCCCCTCCCTCCCTACATAATATCATATTTTTAAACCTTTACCTTTGAGTCAGTCACATCACGTGCAACAATAAAGGTGACACAGACATCAGCATTCAAGTATCTGTGCATCATCAGTATATTATCTGTCCATATTCTTTCATAGAATCATAGGGTTAAAGGGACCACAAGAGTCATGTAGTCTAAGGACTAGTCTACACTGGCAATGCTAAAGCTAAAAAACCCCACCTCCACGAGGGGCGTAGCTACCAGTGCTGGGAGTGTGGCTACACGGTCGACACTGGCGCTTTACAGGGCTGAAACTTGCTGTGTGCAGGGGGGTGTTTTTTCACACACCTGAGCAAGAAAGTTGCAGCACTGTAAAGTGCCAGCATAGATGAGCCCTAACCCCCTGCCAAGATGCAGGATTTGTTGAGTCTGAACTATCCAAGATAGATGGCTCCAGCCTCCTTTTGAAAACCTCCAATGAAGGCACTTCCACAACCTCCCAAGGCATCTGTTCCATTATTCTACTGGTCTTACACTTAGGAAGTTTTTCCTGACATTTAATCTAAATCTGCTGTATTGTACTTTGAACCCATTGTCTCTTGTCCTGTTCCCTGTGGCAAGACAGAACAACTTTTCTCTATCAAATATCTGAAGGCTACCCTGTCCTCTCTTAATCTCCTCTTTTCCAAACGAAAGCATACCCAATTCTTTCAGCCTTTACTCCTGTGTCTTGAATTCCAGTCACTCGCCTCTAGATCTTTCCAGTTTCTCTGCATCCTTTCTATACATTAGTGACCAAAACTAGACCCAGTACTCCAGCTGAGGCCTAACCAGCACCAAGCAGAGTAGTACTATCACTTCCCATGATTTGCATTCTATGTCTCTGTTAATACAACCTAAAATTGCATTTACTTTTTTTGCAACAGCATCGTATTGGTTCTTGACTAGATGCGGATTCATATAAATCAATAGTTCACACAGCATATGCCTTCCCTTTTTGAACAGAGGACTTTGGTATCTAACTTCACTCCTAACTACAATTACTTCAGTGCTCCAGGTTTAACATTAATTAGGCAAATTGTTAGTTATCAGAGCTCACGTCTGACAAATTAAATTGCTAAGAATTAAATAAGTTGTAGATCAATACTAGTTGAAGGATCAATTAATCATTCCCTGTAATTAAAACTACCAAATCCCAGTACATTTCATTTAAATTTTATTACACTATTTCTAATTTGGAGCTTTTAGGCAATTGTATTGATTGGAGGCACACTTATTATACTTGGTAATCAAATAATTTATTAATCAGCAAATCTCCTTATGGGATATATTGTTTAATTATTGCAGCCTTCTGCTCAGAGCAAAAGTGCAATTAAGATTCCATGAAGTAAGCTAACAAACAATATTTTATGATTCTATTGTGTGTTTGGAGTCAATGATTACAAATAATATCCTTTAGAATAAGATTCTGTAAACAAATATTACAGCAGATAAAGAGTAGAAACTAGGAGGGTTCATAGAATATCAGGGTTGGAAGGGACCTCAGGAGGTCATCTAGTTCAACCCCCTGCTCAAAGCATGACCAATCCCCAACTAAATCATCCCAGCCAGGGATTTGTCAAGACTGACCTTAATGTTCTTCAAATAAACATTAACTATCACCACAAAATACAGCTTATATACAAAATATTTTTCAGTTTCTCTCCAGTGTCATTGATTTTGAAGTAAAGAAGTTTTTAGTAAAGCTTTTTGTACTTACAGGTAAAGTTTAGATTGTACAGATAGTTTGGTTTTTGCTATTGTGCTTTGTAATGTATAACTGAAAAGCAAAAATGAGATTTCTTACTATAATAGCCAAAGGTCAATACAATTACTGGCAGTGTGAAAAGTTGCTAACATAAGTGGACTTTCAGATTAGGAGTCTGTTTCTCTATGCACATGAACAACTTTATTCATGCAAATTAGTTTCGGGGGGGGGGGGGAGGAGAGAAGAGAAGAATGCCTATTAAATCACTCCCATGAATAAAGTCACCTACATGAATAAATTTTACCAGGATTGGGCCCCAAATTGGTATCATTTGCATTGCCCAATGGGAGTCTTCTCAATAGACAATCTTAAAATAATTTACTAATGACAACACTGGCAACTGCTAGAATTCAAACCACTAGCTTCTTATACACTAAAATGAGTAGCAATCCTTCACACTGTGGAAGCAGAAAAAGAACTGTCAGAAAAGAGCTGCAATGCATGACAGTTTGTTAGCAAGAGTCAGGCTAACTGTAGCCCTGATAACGCGAGATTTGTAGAAGCGAGGATTGTGTGAGGCGGGTGAGAAAGTACTGTGTGAGAAGTTATTGTGACCTTGTATAGATAAGGTGTAGAAGACCTTGTGTAGATAAGGTATAGGAAATATTGTATGTTGGCAAGAGTCAAAACAATTAAGAAATAAGATATCAAGATGGCTTATGTATAACAAAATGCAGCTGTCCCTCATTATTGAAAGGTATAAATGCTTGTTGTAATTAGGTATCAGTGAGAGAGACCTGCTTGGCTCTCTCCCTCTGCACAATTGTGAGAGTGAATAAAACTTCTGACTTGCTGTACCCAAACAAAAGAGTGAGAACTCAGTTTTTCTCCGACAATTTGGGGGCTCGTCCGGGATGGCAACGCCCTCAGAGGCACCGGCAGTTACTACGGATCGTTCCCCTTCGAACCCCATGGCGCCACAATAGAGGTAGGAGACCTTTTGAAATCTCTATTGGGGTGTCGGAGGAGGACTGTCCGTGGGGCCGTCTGTCCCTGTTGGGCTCACGCCATCCGAACTTATTGACTGTGCAGCAAGGTCAGATGCTGAGCGGCGTAGGGGAATTGTTTGCCGCCCCCTGTATGCATATGCGAGGTGCATAGGATTGCACCTGTGTTGAGGGGTTGTTACCGCCTCAGCAGGAGGGGTTTTTACCGCCTCATAGTCCGGACAGAGGGGTTGTTTACCGCCTCAAGAGGGGTTTTTACCGCCTCGAGTGATGCATCGAGGTACTTGGGAATAGTACCTGAGGTACTTGGGAATAGTACCTGGAGTAAGGCCTTGGTGTGTGTGTGTGTGTGTGTGTACACCAGTGTGAATTGAGTGTTACCGGAAGACGCCCAGAGTACTCTGCGAAGTCTTTTGGCTCGTGACCAGAACTACTCTAACGCAAGCCCGGTAACTAGAGGATCTTTTAGGAGATCCGACCCACGGTACGCTAACTCGGCCTGGCATCGTCCGGCGAGGAGGCTGCCTGGGTCTAGGAGTGTGTGAACCCATCTTCCCTCCCCTTTTCCTCTCCGTGTGAGCCACTGACAGTCGGACCATCTCACTGGATGCAACAGAGTAAGCGGCGCCGTCTCTCTGAGATTAGCCGACGCTCTTTGCTGAAGGGAGGTGTAGGAGGTCATGGCTATCCTCGTTAGTCTCTCCTGTGTGAGTACCCTGTAGGGAGAGATCCTTAGTTTATATGCCGCTAGCGCGGACAGGGCATCCTCCTCCCTGTGTGTGTGATTGGAAAATGGGTGGGGGACAGTCTAAGGATTCCCTCTCACCCCCTAAGGGTACCCCAGCTTATTTTATGTACGTACATTATGGTCCATCAACCTGCAGGTATTTAGAGAATTGGAATCATTACACGCGTGAAAATTCATCTAAACAATGCCCACTAGAAGGTACCTTCAATCTAGATAAGATCATACATCTCAGAGGAGTTTTTAATCACCAAAAAAGAAAGCCTCTGACACACAATGGGAGCAATTTGTCTATTGAGGAAAGGAACGGGTTAATTTGAAATTCAGCTTGGTCCAGAGATAAAGAGAAAGTTAATCTGCGTTCAAGGTCAAGAATCAATGCAGACCAGGCTAAGTACAAAGAAAAACTGCTTTCGGCCCCAGCTGGCTGTGAAAAAATATAGACATAGTCAAACCAAAGGCAATACAAGTTACAGTGCTGAGATTACATTTGCAAAGCTTAACTGTCCAGTGAGATCCAACAGTCTGCCTTTGCGACCCTGGAGCCGGCGTGGTTTGGGGACGCTGAAGAAGCCACAGGCAGCCGGCCTGGACTGGAATCACTGAAAAGACGCCCCAGGAGACTTCAGGGTGTAAAAGAACTGCCCTCCCAAGAGAGGAAGCAAGTTGGAGATTGCACAGCACCTTCTCTCAACGTTATACACAGACGTGGCCAGTCTGGACATACGTGTGTGAGTATGAAAGTGTGCCTACTCTCAGCCGCAGTAAATCTGAGAACCGGAGAGGGATTTAGCATTCCTCTCTCCACCCCGGTTGACCGGGAAGGGTGTCAGGTGGATCTACCCCAGTCATAGCAGGACTGGGCAATAGAGAAGTTGGAGTAATAGGAAGAGTTGTGTACTTGATAACTAGAATTGAGCAATTAAGAGCATAGATCATGAACCAGGCAGCAACTCAAACCTATGCCCAGGGCAAGTTGCAAGCCTTGAGACAGGACTTCCAGGCAGAAAAGGAAGCACTGGCTAAGCAAGTACCGGTCCTTCAGGGACTTGTCAGAATTTAACCATTTGTGTTTGCATATGCTGTAACAGCAGTGTGTTTGCCACAAGAGAAAATTGAATAGTTAAACGCCAATGGGCCATGCGTTTTGCCCAAGTGGCAAGCCTCACGAGGGAGGACTCGGGTAGCCTTGTGAGTAAGAATGTTTAAGAGAAGAGACCAGGAAGGGTGGGGGCTAGTTGAGAAGCCCACCCTCCTATCTAAATTGGTAGTGAAAAAGCCGGTGCCCATGGAAGGGACGGTTCAGCGAGAAAAGCAGGATTGGGCCCAAGCGGGCAGGCAATAGATAGAGAGATTGGAAAACAGGTTGGAAACTTTGAGGGCATAGTGGAAGGAAAGGAGTAAGTAATTATAAGCATGGGGATTTCAAATCCCCAGGATAATAATTGGAATGGTAAAATCTGAGTTGAGTTGGGTGTCGTTTTGGGAGACAAGCAAGTGATTTAAGAAAAGAGAGTGAAAAGGTAACTCTGTAGTTGCTAGAGGGAATCAAGCAGTGAAACTTGGTAGGAATGTCTGTAAGTAATTCAGGCAAGAGGTTATTTAAGTGGAATTATTCGACTATGAATAAGTTAGTCAAATGTGCTGAAAAACACTCCTGCTGTGTACAATCTGTGTTTTATAAGTTTGAGATGAATTGGTATTGTTTTAAAGTTGCAAAAACCGAAAATACTTTTGCCAGACACAGGAAACTAGTGTTGTTTAATATGGTGTTTAGCATTTAATCCTTAAGGTGACTTAATGCTTTACAAGATTTAAAATGTTTTAACTAAAGACCAAAGGTTGTGGCTGCAGCAGGGTAGTCAAAGCCAGGAGAATAAAAGATTTGAATTTGTTTTTGGGTAACAAAATAGCAGATAAAAAATCTGGTAAAAAGATAGAGAAGGACAGTGCCCCTGGCTCTGTGTGGTCGAGCTGTCACTTTACTAGGGGTGCATGGAGATTTTGTAAGCACAAAAGAAACAGTTACACCTTGTGTAGAAATTGATGTGGCTAGTGTTATGGAAATTGAATTGTGGAGAGGATGTGCATTTTCCCCAGAACATGTGCAGTGTATATTGTAGCAGAGGTAAAAGAAATGCAAACCTACCAGTATAGGTTGTGTTGTCTTTTTCAGATCACTGGGTGTTTGAAAGCAGGAGCTAGAAGTAAAAGGCAATCAAAAGTCTGGGAAAGTTAATTGTGTCCCTTTTAAAGTAAGAATCTTTAAGCTGTGGATAGCTTTGGATCTGGAAGCAAGCCAGAAAGCATCTGTATTAATGCAATTTTCTAACTAATAAGGTAGAAGCCACTGAAACCTGGGCTGCCTATCAAACAAATACAAGGAAATATGGGGTAATTCCTCTGTTTTGTCTAAAATCAACAAGAGTATGTGTATATAAAGGAAATATTTTAAGCAATGACTGACTGCCCAGAAGGGGTAGACCTCTGTTCTTTTGTCTTTCAGATCATCAGAGAAAACGGATGCCAGCTGAACAGCATTCAACGTACCATGCATTTACTGGTACAATAGGAATTATTTTTGTGTTCTTTGTCCTGTCTTGTGGTGTTTGTCTTGTGGCCAGAATTGTTGGGTTTAATAATTTCATAAGACAGTCTAGTTCAAAATTAAATAGAAGGGTTAAATCAAAAAGCAGATACTTGTTTTATTCAACTTGGAATACAAAAAGTGTTTGGATAAATCAGGAAAATGTGATATACTAAAGTCTAATATATTTGCTTAAGTAAGAAAAAGAAACTTCATTGGCCAGATTTTTAATTGAAAAAAATGGTTGTTAAAATTTGCATACCAACAGTCTTTGGAAGCAAGGACATGGAAGGTTAACCCACTCCCCATATTGCCCATGGGATCCTTCTGGCTACCTCAGATTTCTAGCCAGAGGGCTGGGGAGGGAGGAAAGCTATTGGACACCTGAGGTTGTACCGAGTGAACTCCTCAAAAGTGGGTGTGCTTGTCCTGGTTTGTTGCTCCAAAGCTCTGTAATAAAGTTATTTTACTGGAAGGGTGTACATGGCATACATTGAATAATAAGACTAATGTACTGTATAATGGCAATGTGTATGTGTTCATTGTTGGGAAAAGGTGTATGAGTGAAGAGTGGAAGTTTCCTTTGTAGGTTAAAAGAAGCCAAGAAGGGGAGAAGGAAAAAGAACAGAATGAGTTAACTGAGGAAAAAATAGCTAGCAAGCTCAGTCCAAAGATAAGACGTTGGCCCCATCCAAGGATACTACCCACAGCTAAGACTTGGCTGACAGCCAAGAAAAGGGGGGGCCTGAATGTGCCCAACAACTATGATATCTGCAAAACACTGCCAGGCATTAATGAAATGTGTTAGGTTTCTTTTCTCACAGATAAAAGAAGTGCTACCCAAAGACCCTAGCAGCCCTGCCATTCATTGAAACAAGGAGACTGAGTCTATGTAAAGTCCATCAACGAAAGACTGCTTTGGCTCCATGCTGGAAAGGCCCTTTCCAAGTCCTGTTAACCACCAACACCGCTGTAAAGTGCCAAGGACTGCCCACCTGGAACCATGCTTCTTACTGCAAAAAGACCCCTCCACCTGGAGAGGATTCTCCAGCTGCTGATCAGCCTATTTCTCCTGCTAGCTCTGCTGTGCCTCCTGGACAGCAGGGAAGGAGGACAAGGTGAAGTGCTAGTAACCTCTCCCTTGTCCACTGACAGATCTACAATGCCTTTGAATTCTTTTACAGGAATCACACCAGTACAGGGTGAAGTGCTAGTAACCTCTCCCCTGCACTATGGTGAATCACAACTGCTTTTGAAGAAGAAAAGAAGAAACACTCGCTCTGCTGAAACCACCAAAGTCCAGGAATTCCTGACTACAAAAGACATTAAGAACTGGCCCTGGTGGAGAAGACGGAGCATCGTTTATTGGCAAGGAGGGAACTGTGGGGACCGTTCCTGGGAATGCGGGGTCCAGTGGTGGGGTGGATTCTTTCCAGGATCAGGACTTTGTGCTTATGGACAGGTACCTTCAGGGTGCACTGCCCTTCCTAATTGGCTTTCAGAAGATGAATATCAAAACCGCCTTGCCACCACTAGGACTACACCCACTAGTCCCTTGACCCCTGCCACCACCACTGTAACTTACCCAGATACAAACCGTACTGTATATTCCAATGAAACCCATTGGCCAAGGCTTTCACATCTTAGTGATTTACTGAAATTTTGTTCAGAGAAATTATTCTTTAAAGTTCAGGATAATGTATATGAGCAAACAATTGAATGGAAAACAAATGGATCAGTAGAGATAGAAATACATGATATCACTACCAGCGAACCCCAAGAATTAATAATTGCAATTGATGGGTTCTATAGTGAAGTAGATATGATGGTTGTTCCTGGAACTTGTACTGTGTTAAATGAGAGAGGCCCTTATTGTTATTTGGTCACCCAATTAGTGAATAATCAGACAAATACCCAAATTGTTCACAGGGGGCTGCCATTAGATTAGCACAACAGAGGGCTTGGGTTATTTCCTCTAGAAAGAAGAGAGACTTGACCGGATCCCTGTGGGATGGGGCCAATAGTGCAGCAGCAGTGTGGAATATTTTTAAGAACCAGGAACATGATGAGAAATTGGGCCAACTAGAGAAGGCCATTGGCCTTGTTTCTGGAGCACAACTAACCCAGGTACAGGCTGGAGTTGGTGAGTTACATGTTATTTCCGCCCTTAGTTCTATGACCCAGAAGTTGCTGACAGAGATGGTATTGAATATCACTGAGGCTGGGAAGGCATTGCAGTGGGATCTAGCATGTTCAGAGACTCAGGATTTCCTGAATGACCAGCTGATGTCCATTCGGAATGATCTAGAACATCAGGCTTGGCCCACTGCCCTTACAGACACATCAGGAGTACCATCTGATCTGTGGCCATGGAGACTTACTTGGAAACTTTCTGGATGGAAGTGCGGACGTTCTCAGTGCTCCTTCCAAGCATATGGACCGGTAAAGGGGGTGTGGGCTCCCACATACCGTATCCTGCCGGGTCCATGGGGAGGATGCATGTGGGATTGGATAATTCACCGAGACATCTGGGAAATTAGACCACCTGATATGCCCAATCGATTTTTAGTCAGTGCTCCTGGGATTACACCTCACATTTGGATGGGGTTAGGAAGTCAGTGGACATTTTGGCCATTAGAACCCCACAGCTTCAGTGTAACCGTAAACTGGAGCCAGGAGAAGTTGTCACTGTTTATGACTACATTTGCTGGGAGGGTAGGGGACAAGGAACTACCCTGACAGGACACTTACTTTTTCAAGCTAACGATAGCTGTGTGTATGTTAATGACACCACATTACAAGACATACATTTTAATCTCACTACCACTGCAGGCAATCATATTATTTACTGGCCTGCAGATAGAGCTTTCCAAGTAGCCCTTAGGTTCCAGATACCCTTTAATTGGACTAGTTTAGTACCTGATAGATTTCAGAATTTGTTTTCACTGTTACCAGAGATTCAGAAAATCTCTGAAGTACAAGGGCAAATTCACATGCTTCAAAACATATATCAAGTTGAAAAGTATGCCTTTCAGACTGCTTATAGAGTATCCACTTTATGTACTAAGTATGATGTATTGTGCTTTGTAAATAAGGCTGTACAACAACCCCATTATAGTTTTGCTATGGGAATGTTATTGCTTGTATTGTTATTAGTTATCTTAGGATTATGTTATTGTTGTTGTAAAAGACGTAATAATAGTAATACCTTTCATGTTCATGCTAATCATGCATTGTCATTACATCCAATCAGAACCGCTAAAATTGAAACATCTGATATAGAATCTGAAGTCCAGGACTTGATGCAAATAGAGGTTTGAGAATGTTTGTTGTACTAGAAGTACAAAAGGGGGGGTTGTGGAAGCAGAAAAAGAACTGTCAGAAAAGAGCTGCAATGCATGACAGTTTGTTAGCAAGAGTCAGGCTAACTGTAGCCCTGATAACGCGAGATTTGTAGAAGCGAGGATTGTGTGAGGCGGGTGAGAAAGTACTGTGTGAGAAGTTATTGTGACCTTGTATAGATAAGGTGTAGAAGACCTTGTGTAGATAAGGTATAGGAAATATTGTATGTTGGCAAGAGTCAAAACAATTAAGAAATAAGATATCAAGATGGCTTATGTATAACAAAATGCAGCTGTCCCTCATTATTGAAAGGTATAAATGCTTGTTGTAATTAGGTATCAGTGAGAGAGACCTGCTTGGCTCTCTCCCTCTGCACAATTGTGAGAGTGAATAAAACTTCTGACTTGCTGTACCCAAACAAAAGAGTGAGAACTCAGTTTTTCTCCGACAACACTTATTTGTGAATGGGGTGGGTTGATTGCCTGATGAACTGCAATTGGAGAGGTGGCTTGAGCTGGAATTGTAGAAAGTTGATCTGAACAGCTATCTTGTTAACATCTCTATACTAGATGTATCCTATGTTCTGGGAAGTGTCAAGAGTTTGACCTACCAGGTGGAGCTTAACTAGAACCAGACTTAAATTCTTTAATTAATGCATCTGCTCAGTACTGTATATCAGATATTGTTATTTTAGATGCAGTGACAAAATCAAGAAGTGAGAGTGATGCTATACAATGTAAAATGTAAAACTTTATTTTCACAATCATTTGAAGACAGATGGATCTTCCAGTTTCTTTAAATTTTTTAACCTGAAATTGCTGTTATTCTCCTCCCCTTCCCAAATCCCATGAACCTTTAGTGCAAGTTTTGAAAAGAAACTTAAGGGTATGTCTACACTATGAAATTAGGTCGATTTTACAGTCGATGGTGGCTACCGTGGCTAGCATTGACTTATGAAGCAGTGTACTGTGGGTAGCTATCCACCAGTTCCTGCAGTCTCCTCTGCCCATTGGAATTCTGGGTTAAGCTCCCAATGCCTGAAGGGGCAAAAACATAGTCGCAGGTGGTTTTGGGTACATGTCGTCAGTCGCCCCTCCCTCCGTGAAAGCAACGGCAGACAATTGTTTCACGCCTTTTTTCCTGGGTTACCTGTGCAGACTCCATACCACAGCGAGTATGGAGCCCGCTCAGCTCACCGTAGCCGCTGCTGTTGTGGGTAAGTCTACTGTGGGGGCTGCTGTGATCCAAGTAGCCAATGCAATCATTGACATTCTGTTATCAAGGGTAGTGACTCTGGGAAACGTGCAGGCCTTTTTAGATTTTAGGTGCATCATATTCCTGTCCTTTGTCGCTGGTGAAGAAGTCTTGCAGCTGTACATTCCAGTCCGATCGGCACTGTAACACCTTATAGCACTTCTGTGGTTGACACATGTAACAGCTCCAGGGCCCTTGCTCTTTTGCCTTGGCCGAGGTACCTTGCCCTACCAGGACCTCCAAGCATTCGGCACAGAAGCACCTGCAGCAGCTGGCATTGCTACACAGCAGCAGCTCCTTGTTTTCGCAGCAGACGGTGCAGTAGGACTGGTACCCATCCTCGTCTTACATGTAGAAGAGCTCCAGGAATCGATCCCTGCAAGTCTGGCAAAGACCCCCCTCAAACAGCGGGTGGAATATGTCTGGGTTTTTTCCTCCCGCTAAGCCAACCACCCTCCCCATTTCGAAATAAAGTAACTATTGTTTTGAAACCATACACTCTTTTTTTGTTTGTTTGTTTTAAATTAAGAGAGAGAGAGAGAGAACGGACAAAGTAGCCCAGGTGGGGTGGGGGAAGAGGGAAGGACAAGGCCACATTGCTTATTGTAGCCACACTAAAAATCAAACTGTTTGAATGACAGCTTTCTGTTGCTTGGGCATCCTCTGCAGTGGAGTGGCTGGGTGCCCAGACCCCCGCGTTCTTGGGTATCTGGGTGAGGAGGCTATGGAACATGCGGAGGAGGGTAGGCAGTTATATAGTGGGTGCAGCAGGCTGTCTGTGCTCTTGTTGGCTTTCCTGAAGCTCCAACAGACGCTTCATCATGTCCGTTTGCTCCCTCAACAGATGCTTCATCGTGTTCATTTGCTCCCCCATTAGCCTCAGCATCACGTCCTGCCTCTGCTCTTCGTGCTCACTTAATTCTTTCCTGGCCTCTGAATGCCTCCATGCTTTAAGCTGTGCCCTATCAGTGCAGGAGGACTGCATGAGTCCAGAAAACAGGTCATCGCAAGTGCATTTTTTTCGCCTTCTAATGACCTAACATGGCTAAATTCAACCTAACCCCGTAGTGTAGGCCAGGCCTAAATAACAGAAGGGCTGGACGTGCTGCCCAAAGGAATGAATCCCTCAGATGTGGGCTAGCATTTCCAGCTGGAATTTGCGATGTTGGTATTGACTATAGGATATGCTTACTTAGGCAGCTGCTGCCTCTGCCATGATGCTGCAGCTGGGATATATGGAAGCACTGAAGCTAGAGCCTTGTTGTAAAAGAGGTAGCTGATAAGGCCTTCTCAAGCCTTACCTTTCAAATGTACTCCCCACACTCAGTCTGAAACAACCCATGTCTGCTGGCCCTCAAGGCACACTGCAAAGCTCAACGTTTAAAGGGATCTTTGGGGGAGGGAAGGTTTGCTTGAAGGGTAATATTTAAAGGATGGGGGAGTGCATTTCTTTGTAATTTAACTGTAGGGTATGGTTTATTCAGTTATTGTTCTGCCTTAAGGGTGGCTACTGCCATGGCTACTTCTATTGCGTTTTTAATTACATGTCCAAAGTGCCAAGAGATTGAGACAGGCATCTCTGGGGGGTCTTATAAAGCTAAATAGCAACTGAGCAGTTTTGGCCTTTAATGGCTTTGCATGTCCATATATATAAATAAATCATCTGAAAAGCTCCACAGTGGCATCCAAACTGACGTTGCCCTATGTTTTAGAAGGGTCTGACAGATGAAGTCAGTTTCATTGCTGTCCTTTAGGTTGGGTTTAGAATAAACAAAAAGGCAGGTGACTCTTAAAAGTTCTAACTAAAGGAAAACAAGAACACATCTGTTTGCTTATCAAAGGTACTGATACAGGGCCAGAGTCTCCTCTCACTCACCTAGGCATAAACCAAGAGAAACACCACTCAAGACAATGGGTATAAAAATCAAATTTGCATTGTGTAGGTAAAATTCCTATAATATGGGTTCTGCAGTAATAAATCAGTCAAAATGTAAATAAATGGCCTTACTCTCCACTCTTCTATACTAATGTAAAACTGATGTAATAGAGTGGAGAATTGGGCCCCAAATGTGTGCAGCTGAGCCTATGGTATAGGGATAATTTGTGGTCCCAAAATGAGAGAATATATACTTCTGGTGATAACTACAGCTGCTGTGTTCCTTCACCCTGCTAATCATTGATGATGAGAATGAGTTTCTGGGGAACTATTTGACTTCCATAGGAGTCTGAGTTCCAGACAGAACGTGCTGACGGTAAGCAATGTAAGAGAGACTGAAGCTGTAGAAACTGGTCACAGAAGTGTGGTGATAAAAATAACAAGTGTGTGGTAAAAAACGTGCTTTACATTTTTCAAACAGGATGTAAAATTTACAACCCACAAGTTTCCAGAGATAAATTGCAAGATTATCACTGTTTTCCCCCCTCCCTTGCAACTGAAATAACGACTAGAAAAATGGGACAAAAATTAATTGGATCCGCTTAAAGGGGCAGGGGGGAAAAAACAGACTGAAGGAAAAAACCCTAAGCTGCGCACACAGGAAGAACATACAACTTGGCTCCAAAAAAAATGTTTTTTTCTTCAGATAATGTTTAGAGATGTTTCTTCAATAACCCTAGACAGTGTCATGAGAGAAGTCAATCAGGATAAAATTTCTAACTTTCAGATGTTGTAGGTTCATCCTGCTTTTGTTAGCGTGAACCTGTGTCCTGCAAGAGAGTTCAGGACTATTCACAAGTCTCTATATTTTTGAGTCCCCCTTTGAAATGTTCCTCATGTTTTATTTACATTTTTTGTAAGGATCAATACAGTAATTCTTAAAGATACAACATGTAAAAATGATATTGAGATGATAGGTAGGTAGGCCCCATTCCTGCAATGACCTCAGTGCAGGTGGGCCTCTATATATTCCATCTCTTGCATTAATGACTGCATTGTTCTCAAAAATTTCAAAGTGGGACTCCAGAAATGATTGGGGACTTGTGAATAACGCTCAGCTGGTTTGCAGGACTCAGGATAAACTCAACAAGAGCAAGAGGAATGCAAAAGATCTGGGAGTGGTACTAATCGTATCCTGTTTGACCTTTCTCCTGCTGGAAAAGTCAAACTAATGCAAGGGATGATCAAAACAACATCAGTAATACTACATTAAAGAGATATTCACATTTTTGGAGCCAGTTTATGGGACTTTTCCTTTTTGTGTAAGGAATGTGTTTTGTTTTCATATTAATTTGTATTACAGTAATGTCTAGAGGCCCCACCAGTAGGCACTGTACAAACATACTGAGAGCCAGTTTCTGTCCTGAAGAGCTAACAGTCTAAATAAGCAAGATGGACGAAGGGTGGAGAAGAAAGAGGCACAGAAAGGTGAAATGACTTGTCCAAGGTAACACAGCAGGTCAACGGAAGAGCAGGAAGTACAACAAATTCTCCTGACCCCCAGTCCAGTGACCATCTGCTATACCACACTGCCTCCTCCATAGCTCCTTCAAACAATTTAGGGATTGCATTAATAACGGAAACACTGAGTTTGGAGCAGCAGCTCATTTATTAAAAGTGGACATGTTTAGTTGTGGTACAAAATTCCTCATTAAAAATCTGAAAAGGTTCCAAACAATGTAGCCGCTCTAGTCAAGCATCCCCTGCTGGACACTCAACAGGCTGTTATGTTTAGGTCCCACCACACTAGATCCATGGGCTCAAGCTTCCCTTGGCCTGGGTAGGCTCCAGAACAGTCTCTCTTTGGCCTCTCTGGCATAGGTGCAACTTACTCAGATCCTGGGGGTTGCTCAACCCGCGTTCCATCCCAGGCCTTGCCCCCAACTGCCCCTCTGCTCCCAAGCCCCCACCCATCTTCCCACCCCTGCTCTGCCCCTGGCCCTGTCCCCACTCCCCCTTCCCCAAGCCCCAGCACCTCCTAAACACCTCTGAACAGTTTATCTGTGGTGGACAGGAGGTGCTGGGGGGGAGGAGCTGATCCTCAGGCTGCCAGTGGGTGCTGAGCACCCACTATTCCCCCCCCCCCGTGGGTGCTCCATCCCCAGAGCACCCAATGAGTCGGCACCTGTGCTCTCTGGCACATTGCTGGGCACAAAGCCTTTGTTATCCAGTCACAAAAATGGGACCTCGCAGTACAGCTCCTCTAGGCTCCCAGGACCAGTACTGACTCCCCACTTTCTTAAGCATACCCTTTCCTAAAGCTCCAACTTTGGGGAGGTATATTGTAAGTCGGAATCCTCACAGGGACCCAATAGATAGTTTGTATTTGACACCAACATGCAGGATACCAGAATGGCCCCGATGACACTGCACTCCATATTCATTATAGTGGTATGATTATGATATGATGACATAATTATGCTGCATCTTGTTCAAGGTATGTTTTGTGAAGTGTCTATGGAAAAGTTATGATTTGCTGACTATGATTATTCTATTTGTGTGCAAGTATCATTTTTGTATCTGACATTATGAATATTGACTATGTATCTGTATTTCAAATGTGCTTACTCTGGGTAACAC
The DNA here is from genome assembly GCF_028017835.1 of Emys orbicularis. Classification (NCBI taxonomy): domain Eukaryota; kingdom Metazoa; phylum Chordata; order Testudines; family Emydidae; genus Emys; species Emys orbicularis. The sequence goes on from NC_088696.1 coordinate 23,931,567, forward strand.
CACAACTAGCCTTTCGAGTGCAACAATGAAGAAGCTAGACAGTGCTAATGGCTCATCAACAGAGACAAAGGACCACGGAAGAGTTTAGCCATTATTCAGAAGCTGGCTGAAACGTTCACAGGAAGGCTGCTAGGACTTCAGCAAGGCATGTGACCAGACCACCTGACACTGAACTCCATTTTGGTACATGTATTTTTCCACAAATGGGGTTAGGATCTTCGCATCGAAAAAAGGGTTCCCGCCCTATGAAGAGACTATATAAAGTGGGGAGTGACATCATGATCATGACATCACTTCGCTACAACTCAACACCCGAGAGAAGCTCTGCAAGACAAAGGACTCAGAACAGGGGAGGGGAACCTAGGCTGCACAGCAATCGCAGTCTGTATGTTAAGAATCTACAAGCCTGCTTTTATCATCAGTCAGGGTGAGAAATTGCTAATTCAAATCCTATCTAGTATGTTAGGCTTAGTTTGCATTTTTGTTTATTTGCTAGGTAATCTGCTTTGATCCGTTTGCTATCACTTAAAAAAAAAATCTATCTTTCTGTAGTTAATAAACTTGTTTTATCTTGACCAGTGTGTTTTGAGTGAAGTGTCTGGGAAAATCTCAGCTTTGTGAACAAAGGCTGTTGCATATCTTTCCCACATCAAGAGGAAAGCTAACTATAGTAATGAGCTTGCATTGTACAAATACATGTGCAGTACAAGATGGTATAATACTGGGTTTATTCTCCAGCAAGGGTGCAAGGCTGGGAGAGCTGGGAAATTGAATGTTGTCTTCTGTCTGTCCTTGAGTGGCTTAGGTAAAGCACTCAGGTAGCTCAGTTGGGTGTGGCGCCACCTGCTGGCGTGTTGGTGATAACAAGGTGGCTGGCTGAATCACCAGCAGAGCAGCGTGAAAGAGACCGGCCCAGCAGTATGGTTAGGGGGCAAAGAGGTTCCCAGACTGCACCCCGGGGGTGATGACCCATCACAGCCCCATTCACACGGTTCCATTGGTCATTTTCATCTCAGTAAAGATGAAAGCTGTTGGCTGTTTCAGGTACAAAACAATTGACCAGATTCTCAGAAGTATAAACAGCCTCCCAACATGAACATACTCACCCCAGAGGGACATGTAATAGTTGAAGCATAACACAGGTTTTGCAAAAGGTTCCAACATCAATCACTCTACTTTAAAAAGCACAATATACAGATCTAGACAAAATAAAACGATACACCATTCCCTGCCTCAGTTTCCTCACCACTCTGGAATGTTTGTCAGGATTTGGGTCAGTGTCTTTTCAGGATTCCAAGTCCTTTCTCCTAAACCTCTCTTTTCATGACTTCCTCTCTGGGGTATGGGGTCTGCTCTGTCTCTCCTCTCCTTCAGAGAGCTTCCTTTGACCTTGGCTGAACCCACAATCAAAGAAGTTCCCTAGGGAAGTTCTTGCACTCCCATTGGAGCCAAAGTATCTGCTATTACTTCCTCATACGTTCATTAAATAAAAATAAAATAAAAAAAAAACACATCTCAAGGAGCATACCACAATACAGGTCAGTTTCCATCCACATTGTACAAGTCTCCTCCCTCAGTATTGCATGGGAAGGGTACATGGCAGCAGAGTTCATGGGACCCCCTATGCTCATCACCAAAATACTTCTGATTAGCTTTGTGGGGCCATTTCAACCAGTCTCCCTGCAAACACCAGGGTCTTAGCCTGCAATGCCTCTGAGAGATCAGCAGTCCCTGTCCCAGGGTGAGGTAAAAAAAAAAAAAAACTTCCCACTTCCCCCCGCCCCCAAGCCAAGCCTAAAATCTTCACCTTCCCACTTTGAGGAGAGATGAGCTGTGCTTCCTCCATCATCCCTCTCACGTTCTATTACATCTCAACTGACTAAACTGAAGCTATAGACCAAGGATTAACACCCCCACCCTTTCCTGTGTGTTGCCCCAAGCAGTCACTTGACATTTATTGAGATTTTTCCCACCTTCTGGTGGGCAGTACTCATTACTAACCTCAGTTTCCCCTTCTCCCAGAGGTGTTCCAACTCTCAGTACTGTTCAGCTTTGCCCGTTTCCCCACTTCCTGCAGAAGTTTGGAGCACAGACACAGTCAGCACTGACTTTGTTTCCACAGCAAGGGTAGACAGATCTTGCCCCACTGGCTTGTGGGTCTGACCTAGAGGTGTGTGCATCTGAGCCCCCTGGGTTTAACCTTACTCTATTTGGAAATGATGTATCAAAAGAAATATCCCCATAGTCAGCACTTCATAATCTTTTTGCTGTCCACAATGACTCAGGCCACTGGCAGGGCAATGCGGTTCATCACAGACCCTTCACCCACATCTGATTGCCTGCCAGCCCCTCATGTGGTTTGACTACAGTGCGTGCAGTTCCCGTATCCCGACGCCCTTCAAATGCCTCCCCATTGATTCACACCTCAAGGTCCCATTGGGGATGTGGCTGTACACGACTCTCCAGGTACACAAGACATATGTACAGAGGGTGGGGGTGTTAATTCAGTCACATGCACATTGTATATCCTGTTTGCTGTCACATGGTTAACCTGCTGCACCTGTGGCACAGCGCCCTAGTTCCACTCCGGCCTGGCTGCCACAAAGTTAATCTGCTGTGAGGCACAGCCAGCTCCTTGGCATATGTTCACCAGGCAGTTTGAATATTTGTGCCCCACCCCCTGACAGGTGCCGTACCTCAGCTCCTTGAAATCTCTCTTTTGTGGTCAGCTTGGTGCTGCTGCTCCCGCTCGCTTGGGTTTACCTACTTCCCCTCTATGCAGAACATCCCCCTCTCCTCCTGCATCCCATGCGTGGACCACTCCCCTCTGTGCCTTCTCTCACGTCCAGACCAGCTGTCAGCAAAAGCATCAGTCCATTTTCCCACCATGCACACATCCCTTGGGTCTCTATTAACCAAGAGTTCAGGTCAGTAGTTTGTAGAACTGCTCCAGATTCATTAACACATAGGCATCTTATGCACTGTTAACACCAGTTCCCCATTTCCATATGTAAACTCTTCAACTAACTCATATCCTCTTTTCTTCGAGCCACCCTAAGTGTCTTCCTGTATGTTTTGCTTATGTAACCCCCTGGGTTTCTCTCTCACCCAGAGACTCTAAGAAGGACTACAAATAAGGTAGAAGCTGGAAGGCCTTTGGCCAGAGGTGGGCAAACTACAGCCCGCGGGCCACATCCGGCCCATGGGACCCAACTGCCCAGCCTCTGAGCTACTGGCCCGGAAGGCTAGCTCCGGGCTCCTCCCCTGCTGTTCTCCCTCCCCCGCAGCCTCAGCTCACTGCGCTGCCGGCGCAATGCTCTGGGCGGTGGGGCTGCGAGCTCTTGCCGGGCCACGCAGCTGCAGAGCCGCAGCCTGACCCGGTGCTCTGTGCTGGCTCCAGCCAGATGGTGCGGCTGCCTGTCCCGGTGCTCCGGGCGGCGTGGCTGTAGCACTGCCAGCTACTGGTGCTCCAGGCAGCACAGTAAGGGGGCAGGGAGCAGGGGGGGTTGGATAGAGGGCAGGGGAGTTCAGGGTAGTGGTCAGGGGGCAGAGGTGTGGATAGAGGGTGGGAAACAGTGGGGTTGAATGGAGGCATGGCTCCCAGGGGGGCAGTCAGGAAGAAGAGGGGTGGTTGGATGGGGCGGCGGGGGTCAGTCAGGGGCAGCGGTTCTGGGGGCAGTCAGGGGAACGGGAGAAGGGCTGGTTGGATGGGGCAGGGGTCCCGGGACAGGGGGCAGTCAGGAATGAGAGGAGGGGTTGGAGGGTCCGGGGGCGGTCAGGGAGCAGGTGGGGGGGTGGATGGGGCAGGAGTCCCGGGGGGGCCATCAGGGGACAGGGAACGGGGGGGGGGGGGGTTGGATGGGGCAGGCGTCCCAGGGGACGGAGGGGCTGTCAGGGGTGAGAAACAGGGGGGGAGGGGCAGAAGCCAGGCCACACCTGGCTGTTTCAGGAGGCACAGCCTCCCCTGACCAGCCCTCCATACAATTTCAGAAACCCGATGTGGCACTCAGGCCAAAAAGTTTGCCCCCCCCCCCCCGCCTTAGACGCTGGTCTCATCATGCTGGCGTGCCAGAATCTCCAAAAGCATAGCCAAAGGATCACAAGCTCCATAATGTCTAGCTTCCCCCTCCCTTTGCAAGAAGGCCACATGGAACTTGTGCAGGAGGGGAAGAAAAGAGAAGCAGCCAGGGGCTGTGGAGTGCCATTTAAAGTGGGAAAGCCATAGGTTTGCCCTACACACATCTGGCCATTCTCCTCCCCACTATGGCTCTCCTCCACCCTCCAACAGCAACTTTGCCCCCTCTGGGCCCTACAGCCACTATCTCCCAGGCATCTCTCTCCAGGGACTCCCCTACCTTACCCTCCCAAGAGCCCCTGCCACCCCAACCCCGCTCCTTATCTTACCCCTCCTTGCTAGCAAGCCTTGCCCTTGGGTGACCAGTCTGTTCTTCTCAGTTGGTCCCCAGTGCTGAAAGGAGTCACTGTGGTTTCAGCAGGTGAGAGCCCAGAACACTGCATGCTGTGCATGCACAATGGGGCCTGTATGCCAGCCATGACACATGCATTGCTAGTTACACATTCAATACACGTGACCACACATGCACACCATGAAACCCCCCTGCAAATTACATCTCTGGACTGACAACCACAAGAGTAGAAAAATCCACCAGACAGGTGGCAAATCTAATTTCCATTTACTTACTTAAAAGTGGTCCGGGTGGCTTCCTGAGCTCTATGACCTATGGAAGAACCAGTCATGATGCTCTGGGCAGTCTGATCCTGAGGAGTTGTAGCTGGCTGGACTGATAGCAGGTCTCCTTAGGGAGAGGAGATCAGAGTCCTCATGCACAGGAGGAGAAAAAGGATAGTAGCCTTTGCAAGAGGCAAACAGCCAGCTTGCCTACAGAAAGAGTAGGAGAAGCATAGACTGGGGACGAGCCTCACTGAGGCACAGAAAGGTGCCCTTCTCAAGAAGAAGAAATTGTGTTTGCTGAGCCATTTCCCTGCCAGGAAAGAAAGGAGCTAGAACTTGGTGCAGTAGAGACCTTCAACCCAGCCCCGCTACCAAATACCAGCTAATCCCCCAGGGCAATGAGAGGAACTTCAAACAACCAAGACCATCTGAGGACTGTACCCCTCTTGGGCTGATGAGGATAAACTGAATTATCAGGGGGATTGCCCCTGCTATAATAAGTGAATAGTGTAAAGAATAGTCAACAGCTTTTTTTTATATATATATATAAACTCTAGCACCCTGGGGGATCAGGAGTCCCCTCCAGCCTCCACTTCAGGTCCACTGCACTTGGAGTAAAGAAGAGACACGTCCTCTCCCTTCCCCTATGGAAAAGGAAAATCTATGGGAAATCAAAAAGAAACAAATCTGACCTGAAACTCAGGCAGTCTTCCTGTGATAGCCCTTTAGACACATGCTCTAGCTCCAGTGGCCTGTAGTTCAGGTCCTGTAAGGCTTGATTGCTAGCTCCGTCTTCCCAGGCCTGTCTCAACTACCTATTCATCACCCCAGGATGTGGCAGGTTTTCCCTTTTAAACTCCTCCTCCCTCCAGGCAGAACAAATCTTGCAGCTGTGTCTCCTTGAAAAGGCCCAGAGGAGCTCATTAGTCGCCTGTCAGTGTGAGGGCATTGTCCCGCCACACCTCCCCAAATAAAATAAAAAAGTTGTATATGTCCTTGTTCCTCATATTGTATTATCTATATGATTTAGTTGTACAGTTGCCAGTGTCTGCCCGCACAGAACTTTAGGGCTGACCCTGAGTATGGTAATAAAGTTAAGCACATATGTAAGTATTTGTAGGTTGTGGCTTGCTACCAGGACCATGAGTGTAATATAAATGTCTAAAGATCAGATAGAATCAAAGAGAGCATTCCAAAAACACAAGTGAACTGTCATCATGCCGAGGCAGGGCTGATGTGATGATGTTTTGGAGTGACAGGATAGTGTTTTCATGTGACATGTTTATGTGATTGCAATTTTGGATCTGCTTAAATAGCAGTCTGATGTAACATAATGACACTGTGTAGCAACAGGACAAAGTTGTTATGACTATGATGACCTATTGGCAAGCATGATCACAGGTCTATGATGTGACAGTGCTATAATGTTTTACAAGATGTAATGGCAAGACAGTGACTTGGGCTGTGACATTATGTTGCTATATGACAGCATTTCAATATGACCTGATGATTCTGTGCTGTGATGGCACTTTGCACTGATCTGATGGTGTTTATCTGAAACAGTTTGGTACTTCAATATCTGTGTTGCAGAATTAGGGTGTTTTGGTACATGGGGTGATGGTTTCATGTGAGTTTGTCATTAGGGCATAATATGCCATTTATATAAGGCACAATGTTATGATACAACATACACATTCTAAGCAGGTATACTTAATTTTGACAGATGAGATGAATGGACTAGATCAGGGGTTCTCAACCTTTTTCTTTCTGAGGCCCCACAACATGCAATAAAAACTTCAGGGCCCACAACTACTATTTTTCTGGATATAAGAGCCAGGGCCAGCGTTAGGGGGTAGCAAGCAGAGCAGTCCCCGGGGCCCCATACCACAGGGGACCCTGCGAAGCTAAGTTGCTCAGGCTCTGGCTTCAGCCACGGGTGGCGGGGTTTGGATCACCAGGCTTCAGCCCCAGGTGGTGGGGCTTCGACTTTCTGCCTTTGGCCCCAAGTCTAATGCCAGCCCTGCTTGGCAGCCCCCCTGAAACCTGCTGGCAGCCCCCCAGCGGGCCCCAGACCCCTGGTTGAGAACCAGTGGACTAGATGACCCATGGGGGGCCCTGCCAACCCTACATTTCTGTGATTCTGGCATGCTGAGATGACATGTCATTTTTGGTGCACTGTCTCATTTTTATAAAGCCCCATGTGACCTCACGCATTACGTGCCATGATGTCACTGGCACGCAGTGGTGTTCTGAATGACATCACCGGGCCGCACGGGCAGTGCCCAAGGTGACACAGCGTGGCATGGAGCCTAGGTAAGGCCGCTACGCAGCAGAACCCAAGGGGCTGGAAGGCTGGGGACAGAGCCGGGCCTGCGCACCGAGCCGGATGCCTGAGTGACAACCCCCCCCCCCCCCCCGCCGAGGGGGCGGGGCGTGCGCACGTACGTACGTGCAGGAGGCGGGGCACGGCGTCCGCGCGGCGCCACGGCTACCGGGAGGTTGCGCCCGGGAGTGACTGAGGTGATCCGCTCGAGACGCAGTCGCCGCCATGTTGTCCGTGGCCGCCCGCGCCGGCCCCTTGGCTCCGTACCTGTCGGCCGCGGCGCACGCCGTGCCGGGCCCGCTGAAGCCGCTGGTGCCGGGGCTGGTGCTGCAGGCCGAGAAGCTGCCGCTGGACCCGAAGCGGCCTGTGCTGTGCCGGGAATCGCTGAGCGGCCGAGCGCCCCGCGGAGGCCTCGTCGCCACCGCCAGCCTCAACGGTGCGGGACAGGGGTGGGGGCAGCCTGGGGACGGGGCGCTGAGATGGGCCTGGTGGAGCCGCAGGGTCGGGAGTGGTGCTGGGGCCTGTGGACCTTGCTGTCATGGGGAGCAGCGCTCGGGTCACTGCAGGGTGGGGGGGAGCCAACCCGGGAGGAGACTCGCACCACCAGCGGCCCCCAGCCTCAGGTCAGTGTGTGCGAGGGGAATGGGCCAGGCCTGCGTCTGGCCCCTCTGCATCCGCACGTCAGGGTTGGCTAGGCCTTGGGGGTGACCTTGGAGGCTGGGGCTGCACTTCTCATGCTCGGGTTTCTTCTGCAGCTCAGCTGTGAGTTCCTGACTCTGATCTGCCCCCCGGAAGTGTGTGTGTCTATCCCCAGCGGAGGAAATCTTTTCAGCCCACATAGGATCTGGTGCAGGGGTGCTGTAAATCTCCCCTGTGTGCGGGACTGAGGGAGACTGGGAAACGTGGACAGTTTGAGTGTTTTCCATACTTGAGGAAGTAATTGAATCTAATCCAGTGCAAACTGCGTGATCACAAGCAGTGATTTTAGACAAGAGTTTGTGCTTGACTCCTTGGTAGGTACTCTGGGCAGGATTTCACTTCACCGCTCCAGAATGGGGAGAGAACAGAAAACACTGCATGTACATGTTAATGGTACTTAATTGTGTTAACTACAAGTGAAGGACTACATCTGAGGCCAAAAGTGAGGGGGTTCTTTATAGTTACAAAAACAACAGTTTTAATCTTGCAAGGAGACTCATGCCATCAGCCTCACTGTTGTCCAATTCATGCAGTGTTTTGCAATTGTATGTGCAATGGTACGGACAGAGTAGTTCCTGTTAATAGAATGTTTGTATAGTGGATGACTTTACAGGACTTAATTTTCAAACTTAGCAAAGTCAGCTCTCCATGCAAAACTTCAGTATAACCCCTTTTCCAATAACACTATCCATGTTCCAGTTTTTAAAACTGAATGTATTTATTCCATTTTCCTATATCAAAAAAACATGGGCTTACACATGTTAGTGCATAAATATGGAGACAGTGGGCGTGCACAAGTATTGACCAACTGACATGTTAAATGCCACTTGAGTCAATGTAGACAAGGCCAAGTCTTGTTTAACATCAGGTTGAGGATGTTTCTCAAGGTCCAAGCATTAACCTAGTTTCTAGGCAAGGCAATGAGGGTATAAGCCTGCACAAAATGGACAGAATAGTTTCTCTCAGCTTCCAGATTGCCTTTGCTTGATTTAGTTAATAACATTTTTATTGTAAATGGAACAGTTGCAGCTGCACTTAAAGTGGCCACTGAATGTGTGTGTTGGGGGGGAGGGAGCGTCTCAAGTTCTGAGTGACCAACTTGAGACTGTTTTGGCTTGATTTTCAGAGGAGCAGAGTACCTGCACCTCATCTTGGGTGCAAATCAACCTCAGCCTCAGTTTTTGAGACCAGAAATTGCACTTAGAATTTTGGCCTTTATCTGACGTAATTGAGATACAAACATAGAACTCTACACTACAATTTTCAGAGTCACATTCCAGCGTAAGAACCCCACTTTAAAATCCTTAATTCAAACTGGCTTGTGTGCTGCTACGTTGTACAGAAGTCATCAAAATCTCCCACTTCAGTGGCATGTAGTAATAGCTTTCACTGTGTGGTCTCACAGTTTACACAGATGTTGAACTACTATTCCTTGTGGAAAGATGCTTTTGTAGTGATTACAATTACACAAATATTTGAGGCTGACATTCTGCTACAAAATGCACATCCTGTCAATAATTTGACTACTTGCAGTGCAAGTAATAGGAAACAGTTTATTCTCAACACTATACATGAGGGTTAATACTAAATTGCACTTCTCCATTGAAAGGAGAACACAACATTTTTAAGCTTAAAACTATGTTGCATCATTACATCCTTAGGGGGTGTAAACTCTAAGATCAAGAGTTAAACAGAAAAGTAAATTAATAATACTTGCTATCATAGAATTTTAAAAATCACTGCTTAATTTCTCTGCAATTAAAGACAGAGAAAATGGCTGCTTTTTGCAAAGTTCCTTGTAAATAGATGCACTTTATAGTCTCCATTAGTTCTATCTTGGTGCAGTCCTTGCATGATGATTTCCTTTGCACATAATGTCCTTATAAATCCTTTGAGGGGACACATCTGTTAACTTTCCATGTTATTGATGGGAATTTCTAGAAAAAAATGAAACATGCAATGTAAGGCTAAATATCTCAGTACACAACAGAATCTTGGCAGGTAGTGTTTTCGGTCTTTAAATTGATATTTACTTTATTCTTTAACTGAGTATCAGTTTTTGTTAAGACAAATAGCATTCACCTTTTCTGAAAAAACTACCACATACGTTTGCATTAGTCCTGACCCAGTGGACCATTTTGGCATAATTGTGAAACTGGGAATCCAACCAGTAAAATTTGGCACTGGAATATGAATACAAGACCTTAGGGAAACGTCTTAAATGTGTGCAGTAATCCAGCAAACACATGCATGCTTATCTCTACACACTCTTGAGTGGTTCCATTGAAGTCAGAGTAAAGTACATGTATAAATATTTGCCGGTTCACGGCCTAAATGCTTTTTTAAATCCATGTTTCTTAATCCCAGTGTTTCTGGGGAGCTTTAAAATGGAAAAAATCTCACTTTAAGAATTTCTTAGTCTTCCCTCCCTGCTGCCCCTGGTATTCTTCAGATTCAGTGTAGAACGTTAACATGTATAATAGGCCACCATGTAACCTACTACTGTCTCCAAAAAAAAAAAAAAAAAAAAAGATTTTAAAGTTTTAAATTTGGGGTAAGCCATCGCTCATAAGCAGTCTTTCAATAAGAAAAGTATGGTAGGGAAGATTTGGCAAGGAAACAGATTTCAAGCTTTTAAGAGGTTATAGAATTTTAAAATGTCCTTTAACATTGCTGTATTTTAAGTTGTGCCAGGACTCTTTAAATCATTACATAGCCAGTTGTGAATATAATACAATCTGGAGTTTTTCTTTTTAGACAGACTTGGCTTATAGTGTCAGATATTGGTGGGGGTGGTGGTGGTCACATGATAGAAACTGGTTACGTTTCCCAAATGGTTTTATACTACCACAACAGAGTGGTAACTATTACTTTCTAACAATATGCAGTTATCAGATTTACTGTTTACAGAAAGTATTATGGACCTCTTTCCAATTTCACCTTGAATTCCTGGAAACAAAACAAAAAAGCTTCATAGTCAATATGGTATTAGGTTTTTATTATGAAGATGCTTGCAGTTAATAGTATTTACCTTTTTGTTGCAGCTCCAGCTAGCGTTCGGTACATCCACAATGATGTCACAGTACCTGACTTCTCTGACTACCGTCGCCCAGATGTGTTAGATAAAACAAAATCTTCTCAAGATAGCAGCGATGCTAGGAAAGGGTTTTCCTATCTTCTGACCGCAACAACATGTGTAGCCACTGCATATGCTGCTAAGAATGTTGTCACCCAGTTTGTTTCCAGCATGAGTGCTTCTGCTGATGTGTTGGCAATGTCAAAAATTGAGATCAAGTTGTCTGAAATTCCAGAAGGCAAGAATATGGCTTTCAAGTGGAGAGGGAAACCCCTTTTTGTGCGTCACAGAACCCAGAAGGAGATTAATCAGGAAGCTGAAGTACAATTGACTGAACTAAGAGATCCACAGCATGATTTAGACAGAGTAAAAAAACCAGAATGGGTTATACTGGTAGGTGTCTGTACTCATCTTGGTTGTGTACCCATTGCAAATGCTGGAGATTTTGGTGGTTATTATTGTCCTTGCCATGGGTCGCACTATGATGCATCTGGCAGAATTAGAAAAGGTCCTGCTCCAGCCAACCTTGAGGTTCCATATTATGAATTTGCTTCTGATGACTTAGTTATTGTTGGTTAAATAGCTGGACATTTGTCTGCTCATCTTTTGCTGTATGAACATTGTGAAAAAGGGTTAATATTCTGGTGTGGTATAAAACTAAATGATCCTAAAAATGTACCTAACTGTCTAAAGTCACTCATACCAAGAAGTATGCTTAAATGCTTCCCAATAAAGAATCAAACTGAGTGATCTGTCATTTACTTGCTGTTATAAAATGCTGTTAGTGTCTAATTACTGAAGAAATCTGATGGCGGTACCTAATAAAAAAGTTATGGATGCCCTGTAATACGTATGGGGTGATGTAGCATTGGAACAGAAAACTTGTCAGAATTTTCCATACTTATCCCTAGCCACTCTCCAGAAAACCCTTGCATACTATAAGAGGAAAATCTGACCTGGGAACAACTCAGTTGTTTTAGGGAACAGATAAAGACTAATCTTTAAGAGGCAAACTTTAAAAAAAAAAAAAAAAATCCCTACTCATAATTACAGACATGTTATTTTAGTTTGAAATATCTTGCTTTCTACAGCAGTCTCCAAACTTTTTTGATCGCACACCCCATCAGTAAAAAAAACTTTGAGCACGCACCCTCTGACGCACACCCCCAAGGATCCTCTTGCACGCATCCCACTTTGGATACCACTGTTCTACAGCAGTATACATGGTTTTTGACTTTGATGGTAGATGGAGATAAACACTGATTAAACTGTTGATTTAAAAGTAAAAACAAGTAATTCCAGTGTAGTGAGACTTCTATATGTGGTTGTATGCCAGAAAAGTCAAGTTCTAATCTCATTAACTTCTTAAATAGAAGCAGTTAACTAGCAAGCAAAATAAAGTTTACTGATGGGAACTCAACTTTCTAAATGCAAAAAAAAAGCATCATAGGCAAAGTCTGACCAGGAAGCATGATGATCTATTCATGCTTTAGGATTGCTAATATTTATATTTGTGCTTTCACACAATTTATCAATCCATAAAGTTAGATGAATCATTATTATAATGTGAGAGAGAGCACCATAATCCTTTCCTTTTTAAAGCATGTGTATTTTGGAAGGGTTAGTCTGTCGCTTAAATCTGAAAGTGTCCTCATTTTAACATTGCCACAAAAGGAGATGCTGTTTCCAGTGGTGGGTTTTATATAATATATGCACAACATATAGGAAAACTGGAAATCTATGCTTCAGGCTCTTGTGGTTTTAAGAACAGACTGCCATATCTGAGTAGCATGATTCTTGCATGTATGATTTGTGTAACCTCATAACAGCTGTTAAATTCTGCAACTCCTTTCAACCTTTATGAAACCATAAAGTGTTAACATAAAACATTTACTTCAGTTTGCAACATTAGTCTGGCATTAAGCTGGGGTTTTTAAAACACACACTACTGCTTCCTCTACCTACACTGCATGGATCCCATTCTATTAATTTTACGTTTTTTAATAACGAACATTCCTAAATTGCATCCAGTTTTTAATCAGGTCACTATTTCTTGTCAGTCTCTGCTGTACCTCCGCTGGCTTTGGGGGATATAAAGCAAGACGAGTTGTGTATTACAGCAATATGAGCACATATTAGTAGAATTAAGGGTTTGTTATCATTTCTGTGATAACACCTTGTTTTATAATGGACATTCACAGAATCTAGCTAGGTTCACTTGATGCCAAAAGCCTGCACTGGCAGCATGCCAGGAACGAGTGTGCCTAATTTACATATACACAAGCATATTTGCTTGGATTTTCCTTGACAGTTGAAAACAAATTACTTGTTTAAGTTTACTAGCAATAACGTGGTGTTATCTTCAAGTTACATTTACACTGAGGGAAAAGGAGGAGGTAAGGAAAATAACGTACTACTTTATGAACACTTGCTAATCCATAACTCCCCTGTGAGCTAGGTAAATCACCATCTTCATAAGAATTGTGATATTCAGAACAGCAGTTGATGCAGTCTCGTCTTTCATGTCAGATACTAGCCAGAACCAGATGCTTCAGTCAACGTTGTAAGATTTGAGGCTGGGCAAGGAATGGTGATTCTGTTTCATGGAGGATTTTGAAATGTATTATTGAAATTTTGAACAGCCAAAATTCTTTGAAACAGAATCCAAAAGTTTTGGAAACAAATCTAAATACTTAATTTCTATAACTTTGAACTAAATTCTACCTGGAGGGCTGCTGTGGAAACTGGAACGCCTAGCTGAGATGGGAGCCTCGGACGTTGTGCTCTCGGGGCTTCCCAGCTCTCCTTGAGTCTGCAAGCTCATAATTATTCTGAGCCCACAGCATCTTACTCATGATCCATAAGTGAAACCTGAAAGATTCTACCTATGCATAATAAAGTATCAAAATGAGTATAAAAAAATCCATTCCAATTTCTCTTAATATATTAATTTTAATGTGTTAAATATGTAGGCCTAAATAAGGGCTGCATCTGCTACTCAGTGAGATTCTGCTGTTCAGAAGTTCTGTGAACCAGTCTGTTTCTAGTTAGGAGCCTAACATTTGAAAATGTTGGCTCTAGTTTTCAAGCCCTGTAGTCTGACATGTTTGAGACAAGTGTCTATTTAAAAACAAAAAAACCCTGAAATAAAGGCCTTCATCTTACACATATGCACTGATTTTCCTCAACATTTGGGAACTGTGATCTATAGAGGGCACCTTGAATTAATTAGTGAATTTCATAAGTTCTCCACATTTATCAGTGTACATGTAATCATTATACTTTGACCTGCTTAGCTTCTGCTACAGCTCTTTAAGTGCCTGGTGATAAGCCTTTCTCCGTATTCCTATTTTTAGGAAAATGGAAAATTGCATTGTTCATGAACTTTTGTTGGTTTCAGTTTATTTCAGGAGGGAAAAAATCTTGCAAGTTGTTGTTGGGTAAGTAGAATCAGACAAGTTAAGACTTTTAGCTCCTCCGCCCCCCCCCCCCCCGTTTTTAGGAGAGGGGGAGCTCCCAAGCTGAACCTTGAATTTATATGAACATCTTCCATTGTGTAACAGCAAATAGCTAGCCTATTAAAGAATAGTTAAAATCCCCATAGATTCTCTTGTTTTAAACATTCATCACAATTATAACAAGCTATATGATCCTTCAAAAACACTGAATATTTTAACAAGTTCTGTCGTGTCTGTGCATGTATAAAATCCTAGACTGCTTTGCAAGCATGCAAAGTCCTGCCATACAAAAGTAATATATAAACCAGTTTCACCTGCTACTTCTTTTAGGGGCACTGTCAATTTAAATCACACTTCTATGTGATATTAACTACATTTTTTTTACAAGTATAGATTAGAATCCTGTAATAAAGATATATGTCTATTCACAATTTCTTTACTTTGTACATTTGACAGTAATTTGTGTATTATATATTGTTTCCCTGTCATAGTCAATTTCTGTTTAGTGAGTCTTCCTTACAAGAATGGGGGGAGAAAAATATTAAAAGGATGCAGAGACACTTAGCTCCTAATGTTTTTAACTCTACTGTTAGGAATTGACAAGTTTCAAGTTGACAGTCTCCTGTTATAGTTTATCCCTCTTTTCTGTTACTCTTTTACCCCAAGGAAGTTGAATGATTTACTGAATGGAAGGTTTTCATCTCTTTAAATTTTCTGGCTTGGGGTATGCAGGAGGTCAGATTAGATCAGTGATTCTAAGCCTTTTTGGGTTTAGGACCCATTTGTAAATCTTGATGCCCTGTCACGACCCAGCGACCCTTATGAGATGTCCCAGACCTGAAGTCCTCCACCCCCCTACAGTTGTACAAGGGTATAGACTCTTAAAAGTGCAGCCTTAGCCAACTTTCACAGTGACTTCAAACATATAAGATTAAGTGAAGAAGTTACTCCAAAATTTAGCAGTATAAGTGTTAATGACTTTTCCAGAATATTCATTTCATGCCAGTAATTCTCAAAATACATTTTAATGAAGGATAAACTGACATGCACAGAAGTTGTGACTTTTGCACAGTCATCATACACCAAGTCAGCCACTGAACCAGGAACAGAACCCTGCTTCCCATGCCCCAAGTCTAACCACTAAAAGCATGTCTTCTCTTATACATATGACAACAAAGCCCAGTCGAGTTACTGAATATGATGCTTCAGTTGGATTAAATTAACCTTACAAAATCTTGCCAAAGAAATTAATATAACACATTAACACTCCGATTTTTTTGAATGAAGTGCAAGTTTTATTATTGTATGAGTGGAATATTTTCAATTTTGTTCTAACCTTAAACCCTCCAGAGCTCAGGCTGTTGGAAAATTCAGATACTGATTTCTTTAAAAAGGAATAGAGATGTAACATTTTTCAAGTCAGAGCAGTTTTCCCATTTTCAGACAACAGATCTTCTTTTATGAGAAATGACATTTAAAATGGGGTCAATGTATAAAACGCAGTTAAGGCCAGTTGTCAAGAGGAAAATGGCAGTAAATAAGGAATCAAAATGAAAAGAAGTCTTAATAAAATTCTTACGCTACAAAAGTGGCTGCACCCTTTGACAGAAGTAGGTTTCTGTTTCCTTGTTGATTAGTGATTCCAACAGTTCAATATTTCCCAGATACAGGAAATTATGGCACGAGAAGTGATAAATCCCATTGTGTCTCCTGCCCATGCCAAGCAAATTTAGTATTTAACAGATGGACTAAGACACACTTGAGCAGAAATATTTTCCATTTAGGATGGTTGAGCATTAAAGGTTTGGTGGTACTGTACTCCTCAGGGTGAGGATACACTGTGTGAATGAAAAGTAGAAATGTTTCTGTGTAATTAAACTGCTAATCACACAGCATACTCGCTTAGATAGTATCCAATTCCGTGCACCAAAAAGAAAGACTTAATGGCATTAACTTGCATGTATTCCCAAAGATTTAATGGCCAAGTGACCTGCTGTTTGGACATACTCCGTTAGGATGTCTCTATTTTGACTTTCTTCATTAGCCTATAATGAAAATGAAGGTCTGTGCAGATTAACTGCTGCTGCTCCAATGATGACCAAGCAGAATACCTGCCAGTACTGCTAACATCAACGCAACTCCAACAATATGTCCACATCTCTGGTTATTATTTCTTTAATTGTGAACTCACTGAATTACATACCCATATGCCATTTTGGGAACTTGCCGCACCTTTCTCTTTAAGAATGTCTCTGTAATGGTATATAAGAGGGGGAGAATGGTGTCTTAACATCAAAGCAGCAGCTTATACTACTGTTGAAGATTAGATAATTATAAACAGATAGTACTTAGTGTATTTTCATTTGTAATCAAGTATTGAATGCCAACGCCTTAGCTAAAGCAACAAAATCTTAGCTAACTTTCACAATGTTTTACAATTAATTTTATTGATTTTAAAAAACTATGCTGATTCTATTAATTTAAAAAACTGAACAGTATAATTCCCAGGTGCAGCCTTACCCATCCAGGTGCACTTTATGACCCTTAAAGTAAAGCATTTTATAAACATTAGGGCCCCAATCATGCAAACACTTAGTTCATTGGGACAACTCACGTGTTTATAGTTAAGTATAAAAGTGTTTGTAGGGTAAGAATCTAATTACTGAAATCTCTCAGCATCTTTATGGAGGTAGGAAAGTATTTTATCCACATGACAGATGATGGAGCAAGTGAGGCACAGAGAAATAAACTGATTTGCCATGTGACTTTGAGTAAGCCTGTAGTAGAATTGGGAATAAAATCCATAAGATTTGGTTCTCACACCTTCTCCCTAAACTATAATATATGAGAAAACACATCCTAATTTAGGAATTAATTAACCCACTACTTAAACTGAATCAAATGTTATTCTGCTTACAATTTAGTGAACAAAAATAGTAAAACAGTGAACATGAATAAATGAACATGAAAACACATTTTTATTTATTATTGAAGACTTTGTGAAGACTCGGTAATTCATTTCTTAATAAAGGAATAGATCAATGTTAGTCAAAGCAGCCCTGCCATTTTCATGCACCGAACTTCTCTCACCAGTAAATAAATATGTAAAATGGCGCTAAAATACAATACATTATAAAGAAAAATGTTCAGGATAAAATAAGGTGAAATGGAAAAAATAATGAGTTCAAATGCTATGTCAATTAGAGCTGTCCAAAAAAGTTTCCACATTTTGTAAGGAGTACTTTTCCATTTCCTCTTTGACCAGAGACTTCTTAAAGTCAATAACTCCAGAAGAGATAAACATGCAGTCTGAACAATGATAAATCTTATTGTCCATTATTGGTCTTCCTGCCAATGCCAAGCAAACTCAGTAATTAACTGATGTGCTAAGATGCACTTGAGCAGAAATATTGTCCACTGTTTCCAAGAAGGATCGTTGTGGTCTAACAGTTTGGTGTAGTTATCCTCTGCATAGGTAGGATACACTTTGTGAATGAAAGGTAGAAATATTTCTGTATAATCAAAGTAGTATGCATACAGCATAGAGAGCCAAGGAAAGTCCCTCACACAGACCATCAGCACCAATGATATGGGGTTAATTGCCTTGTGTTCCCAACATTTTTGTGGCTCTTCGCCCCATGCTGTTTTAATAAACTTCAACTCCTTTAGAATGGTCTTAATGTAGCTGCTATTCTTTAATGAGCCATAAGGAGCATGAAGATACTGAGCAAACTCACTACTAACAGTCCAAAGATGGCCAAGCAGAACACTTGCCAGAATTGCTAAGATCAACAGAACCCCAACGATCGCCTGCCCACCTGGCCTTTTATTTCTTTTAGCACTTTGAAACTAAAAGAAAAAACAAGCTCCCAACATGGCAAAGATAATTCAGCAAGCTCAGTCTGTAGCCTATGCTATTGTTCTGCTGAATGCCTTCTCTATTCTGCTTTATTGCATCATGAAATAGTTGCCAGCCAGAAAATGCTGAACTTACTTAGAGGACCCTTCAGATTCTTCTCTGCCTTTTGGATAATTTGCTTTCTGTCAGGACACCTCACACAGAACCCATGTGCCAACTGGTCTGTGCCTAAAGTTCTAAACTTAGGGATTAAACAGAATCTCAAAACTGCAGCTGTGACAGCAAGAAAACTTGATAGTAGAAATGAAGAAGTGGTTAGACATTGGTGTGGTCTTCTGCCATTTTAAATCAGTTTGTAGGTTTTACCTTATTCTGTTTTGCCTTAAATTAATTTCCCCTCCCGTCCTCCCCCAACCACTCTCTCTCTCTCTTTAGGAAAATTGTTTGCAGTTATAATTGTGCCATAAAGGAGTGAAAGTAACAACTCTGGTTTAATCTCGGTGGTCCTACAGAAACTGAAATAACGGATATTCCTGTAAGGGTATTGGTCCTATTTTGGAGGATGATTTCTCCTCTCTCAAGTCTTGATATTGAATGCCAAGTAACAGATGCTACCCCACGTTCATAGACATCCATACACTCTTTCCCCCTTCTAACTCTATGGTGGCAAGTTAGCCACACATCATCCATACCAACCATGCAACCTCACAATGTATTCCTTTGAAACTCACTATTACATAGCTACCAAGGAGATGTTATAATTGTAAACGAGCCTCCTGTGAAATCATAGGCCTCCAAGTTAATTTCTCTATACAGAAAAGGATACGCTGAGCTCTGAACAGTTATTTAGGACACACTGGGAGAGATGGAGCATTTGTTACATGCATTTAAATGACAATTCACAGCTGATGTCATGGTAATGACACAGGCAAATTATAGATATGCAATTGAAAATGAGGAGTTTTGAAAAACTAACCCTAAGCCTCTGTATGAATATTGTGTAGAACTAACCATATCTGTGCATGCAACATCCAGGAGGACTCAATGGTTCCTTGGATATATAATCGGAAGTAGAATCTTTCACTAACAGGTCTCTGGTTGAATCCAGCAAATGTGTTTTTTGGTCTTGGCTCAGCTCCATAATGAAAAAAAGTTCATCACAGTTGACACTTATGGACACCATTGTTGATGTTCTCCTTTCAGAGGCCACAGATTGAATAGTCAGAGGCTGAACTGTCTTACCTAAAGCTTGTTCATCTAGATGAGGGTTTTGTCAAATAGAGGTGGAGAAGGTTGCAACTGCTTCTGTTTGTGCTGTACCTCTACCGTTCTCCATATCTATCAATCCAGTCCATTTCACAAGCACTAAACTAATTCAAAGTTATGGGCGTGAGCCTCCCATGCTGACTGAACTGTGCTCTGTGCTGGACTGGAGATGGTTTTAAACCACCTTTGCTATTCCTAGGTCCTGAGGCTGGCTAGAGACCTCTCTTATTCCTGGCCAATTTATAATAGGCTGTGGGCTGCTCTAATTTATATCCAGCCGCACAGGGCCCCCTAATGTCATTCTGGTAGATTGGGATAACTTCAGCCATACTCCATTTCTCCCGAGTGTCAGGAAAGAGATTGTAGAGCTCCAACACCAGCTCTAATCCATTTAGGAATTTCCTATCCTGTTAAGGTGGCCTTCTGGTAGCTTGGTGCAGACAGAGGAGGGGGGCCAAGATTTGGTTCAATGTCTTAAAATTTAAGACTTAAGTACAAATTTTATTCTGCACGTAAATGGTTTAAAATTCAATTCCTTTAGTAAGTCAACATGCTAAAGCACTAAAGTAATTCAAGAGGTAGCCTCATTTTAGAGTTTATTTCAAAATTTATATTTTTGAACCTAGTGGTGCCAGTCAGGCCAATAGCCCTATTGTGCTAGGTTCTGTACAATTACATATGAATTCAAAGCCATGAAAATTTTACCTTCTAGACCCTCATACAGAGACCTATGCATGAATAATCCATACATGAATGCATAAGTCATTGCAAGATTGGGGTTTAAGAAGTCAAAAGGCTATGGGGAGGACACAATCAGATATGATTTGCACACTTTTCGTTTTTATTAGACATAGATAAATGAAATGCTGTCTTCATCAATCCCTCAACCTAGCTATCACTGATCAGTTGATTTCTGACAGATGTCATGACAGAGCTTAGTTTTGCAGAGAGAGTTGAAGGAGAAGCTGGGTAATGGCCCTTTGAAGTATCAAAGATTCAGACTATTAAATTTTATTCACAGAGTGTATAACCCCTGAAAGAATCAATAAAACAGGCACAAAGAGTAGTGATAAATGTGTAAGATCGAGACTGATGACTTCATGTATGTTATTTGGAACTGTTTGAAATGTCTGGAGAGTGGTGGCCAAACACCATGAGGACATTAGGGATATACGAAGTTCTTTCCACCTGCAAGTTTGTTATCTAGACAAAACTTAGTTTTGACTGATGTAAAGCCAAACATATCGCAGGTTCATTATTAGTAGGTAAATTAGCTGCTACCACTCAAGAAAGAGATCTTGGAGTCATTGTGGATAGTGCTCTGAAAACATCCACTCAATGGGCAGCAGCAGTCAAAAAAGCGAACAGAATGTTGGGCATCATTAAGAAAGGGATAGAGAAGATGATAGAAAATATCATAGTGTCTCTATATAAATCCATGGTATGCCCACATCTTGAATGCTGCGTGCAGATGTGGTCACCCCATCTCAAAAAAGATATATTGGAATTGGAAAAGATTCAGAAAAGGGCAACAAAAATGATTAGGGGTATGGAACGGCTTCCGTATGAGGAGAGATTAATAAGACTGGGACTTTCAGCTTCGAAAAGAGAGGACTAAGGGGGGATATGATAGAGGTCTATAAAATCATGACTAGTGTGGAGAAAGTAAATAAGAAAGTGTTATTTACTCCTCATAACACAAGAACTAGGGGTCACCAAATGAAATTAATAGGCAGCAGGTTTAAAACAAACAAAAGGAAGTATTTCTTCACACAACGCACAGTCAACCTGTGGAACTCTTTGACAGAGGATGTTCTGAAGGCCAAGACTATAACAGGGTTCAAAAAAGAACTAGATAAATTCATGGAGGATAGGTCCATCAATGGCTATTAGCCAGGATAGGCAAGGATGTTTGCCAGAAGCTGGGAATGAGCAACAGGGAATGGATCACTTGATGATTACCTGTTCTGTTCATTCCCTCTGGGGCACCTGGCATTGGCCACTGTTGGATGGATGGACCTTTGGTCTGACCCAGTATGGCTGTTCTTATGTTCTTAGTAGCTAGGACTAGTAATGTTCATTATTGGAGGAAAGATCAATTCAGTCAATAAAAGGAAGGGAAGAGGATCTATGATGTTTGACTGCCACTGGAAAAGGTTGTTTGTAAAGTAAGATCCTATTCTGAGTTCTTTGACAAAAACATGGATCTCCATCCTTCTATCTACATAGTATTTTATATCCACCATCACTGTATTATTTGAACACCACGCAGTTTCCGTCAAACTATTCAGCACCCTGCAAAATCAGACTCTAACATAATAAGTATTGAGTGGGGGCAATGGGGAAGGATATTTGGTTTAAGTTTTTATCTTACTG
Organism: Emys orbicularis; assembly: GCF_028017835.1. Taxonomy (NCBI): domain Eukaryota; kingdom Metazoa; phylum Chordata; order Testudines; family Emydidae; genus Emys; species Emys orbicularis. The sequence goes on from NC_088696.1 coordinate 23,953,317, forward strand.
GTTTAATGGTTTTTGTGATGTGTCTTTCTCCTTTTGTTCTACATAGCTTTAAATTACATAAAACAATAAGGGGAGGGCAAGATGGAACCACACATGAGAGCAACCTTGGGCTAGAAGAGCAGTTGCTTAATACTACCCTCTGGAATATTTCTGAAAGAGAAATGAAAAACAAAATAGCAGCAATAAAGACTGTTACAAAACGAAACAACTGGTATTACAATATTTGACTTATTCAGAAGGTATCAAAGCAATTTGCATAATAGGTCCAAAATCATAATTTGACATCATAACTTTGTGATGTTTCCCCAACACAAAACTGCCTTAAAGTTCATTTAGTTGGCCACTATAGGATTCCTTCTGCATAAGAGATAGGAGCCTCTGTTCTGCTCTGTGTCACTCCTCTCCGTGAAGCCAGTACTGAAAGTGTGGGTGGCATAATGGATTATGACTAGGGAATCACCATGATGATCAGGGATACCCGGGTGCCATAACGTCTTTCACGTCTATTACCATCAGGTACCAGTTAGAGCAGCCATCAGGCTGCTCAACCTGGATTGATTTTGATTTACTGCCAAAATCTTTCAAACATAAATACAACACCTGACAATTAATACATTTCTGAACAAAGCAACTTTTATTGTGAGATAAGGTGGCAATCAAGTTTGGTTTTTTGTTTTGTTTTTTCTTTCCAAATGTCAGAGTTCAGGAAGACTCAGGGATTGATTTCAACAGAAATGCAGAAGTTGCAATGTCAGCCCATTCTTCTACCTACAGACTTTGTGCTATCCTCACTACAGATTCTATACTATTAAGAGGCTCAACATACAACATCCAGTAAAAATCAAAGTTGAGGAGAAAATCAGGTGAAATGCAATAATAAAGGAAGGTAAAATTTCCATAAAGTAATATTGCATTAACATGGCCCCAAAGGTAAAAAGGTAAAGCTTTCCATTCTCTCTTGGACCAAAAGCTCCAGAAGCATATTAACTCCAGGGCAGATAAACTCAGAGCTTGAATAATAATAAAGACTGTTGTCCAATAATGTGCTGCACGCCCGAGCCAGGCAAACTCTGCAATTAACTGATGGGCTAAGGTGCACTTCAGCAGAAATGTTGTCCACTGTTGCCTAGTGGGATCCTTCAGGTCCAAGGATTTGGTGGTCACATCCTCTGCATGGTCAGGACACACAGAGTGGATGAAAGGTAGAAATGTTTCTGTATATTCAAAGAAATACAAATATAGCATAGTGAACCGTGGGTATGTTCTCGCCCAGCTCATCTGAAAAAGCAGTTTTCTGAGGTTAACTGCTTTGTATTCCCAAAGATTTTGTGGCTGTTTGACCCATACTATTTTCACATGCTTTGGCTTTTTTAGAATGGCCTCCTTATGGCTATTGTTCCTAAGACCATGAGGAACATGTATATCCTGTGCAGATTCGCTGCTGCTGCTCCAGTAATGACCACACAGGACACCTGCCAGAACTGTTAAAGCTAATGTAACCCCTAAAAGAACATGCCCACGTCGCTGGTTGTTATTTCTTCTCATATTGAGAACTTGCTGAATTGTATTTGCCATCTTGGGAGCTAACTCCACCTTTCTCCTTAAGAAGATGGGCTATGCCACTGTTTTGCTGACTTCTCTTTTCCCTTTATTGGCATTGGGAAATAACTTTTGCGTGTTATCCAACAGTATCTGCAAGAGTACTCACTGCCAGTTCCTCTAGCCTCTTCCACTAGTTTCACTTCGCAGGTTTCATCTCCTTGTTTGCTTTTAGCTTGATTTCTGATGTCATACACCACATTCTCTTTTCAGAAAAAGTCTCTATAAAAGTAATTTTGCCTTATAGGATTTGAAGAAAAACAGGATACTTATTGGCTCACATACACTTCTGGTCCTGTGCAGATTGAGATGTTAAAGATCTTTTCTCCACTTTGGGGAAAGGGATTTTCGGTCTCAGAAGTCTGGGTGTTCAGGGTGTTACAGAACTGATGTTTCTTCAGTCCCCATGATCAGTGGCACAGCTTCCTCCTGCCCATTCCTGGTGATGTCAAGTGAGTTAGATGCCTCATCAGTGACAACCATGCTACCTCACAATACACACAAAAGAACTCCCCAACTACAGAGTTATCCAGGATAGGCCAGAATTACTATTTTGGAAAGTATGAAGGAGGCCCAACCACATGGTGAGTTATTTTATATATATTTATGCCACTGAATTTTTTGGGGCAGGGTGGGAGGAGTGTTAAGTTCATAATAGGGATCCTCTGCTAATTTTATCCATACAACCTGTCTAGCTTAATACTGAACACATGAAGAGAATATTTTGTAAAGATGGTTTGGAATTTTTTACAAAGTATTTTTCTGTTGAAAAATGCCAAATTCAAAACAAACCATTCATGAGCCAGGGAATTTTTTTTTGGCAAATTTCCTGTGTCAATTTTTAAAAAAAAAGTTTTGAAATTGGCAAAACATCCAATTTCAACATTTTGAAAATAGGAAAAAAAAAACTGGTTTTAGTTCAAAATGAATTTGTTTTGAAAAATTTTTTTTTTACTATAAATAACAAAAATAGAAAATGTCATAAATGAAACTAAATTTTCAGTTGAGCCAAACCAAAATTGTTTTCAGCTGATTAGTTTGTAAATGTTTTAGAGATTTTGACTTTTCATCCAGACTCGGGAAGGGAAAAGTTTTGGAAATCTTGAAAATTTTCCTGGGATGTGAAACTATTCCCTGCTCAGCTTATTATTTTGCCTATCAAATTAGTCACTACAAATTAATAAGGTTCTAATTTTCAGTACATAACATGTTGGCATTTAGGCACCCAAAACTGTGTGCCTACAAGTTGGGGATTTACATGTGCACATAGACATGATACGTCTATTTAGCATTTTGTTTGCTCAAAAATGCATCTGGTGCATAATCATATACAGAATGTCTGCACTACAGCTGGAATCTCAAACTACTTAACAATCATTAACCAAACAAGTCTCAAAACACCTATGTTTTATACCCATTTTATAGTTGTGATACCAGGATACAGAAAAGGTTAATTGATCTTCCAAAAATTACTTACAAAGTCCATTGAAGAATACAGGATTGAATCCAGAAGTCCTGTTTCTTAACCCCCTGCTCTATCAAATAGATATAAAACAACAAGACCTCATTTGGGTGCTAATGAAGCTACTAAGTAAATTACATCAAATTTGTCTTAATTGCAAAACATTGTGAATAAAAATAAGGCAGTTTCCTGACACTGCATACATTTCTGAACAAAGCAGCAGCTTTTATTATAACATGATAGGGAAACCATTCCTTTTTTCTTTTCAGGGTTCAGCATTCGGCAAGGCTCAGGTATTGATTTCTCAGCAAATGGATGTCTGACAATCATAGCCCTCCTTTCAATTACCAACTTTGAACTTTCTTTCACCGCACAGAAAGCATGTATAATGGCGCTAATGTACAACAATAAGTAAAAACCAAGGTCTTCCAGAAGCTGAACAGCAATGAAGTACTACAAGGTAGAAAGGAATTTAGTGACTACTCCACAATTTGTAAGAAAGTTTTCAATTACCTCTGTGACCAAGAACTGCAGGAGAGAAACTCCCAAATGAAGCCGTATATGGTATAAAGGATATATCCAGTGGTCCCCATATAGTGCTGCACACCAGTGCCAAGCAAACGCTGCAGTTAGCTGGTGGGCTGAGATGCAATTGAGCAGAAATATTGACCACTGCTGCCAACTGGGATTTCTAAGGTCTACAGGATTGGTGGTTATATTGTTTTCATGGCCATGACACACATGGTGGATGAAATATGTTTACCTTTCTGTATAATCTAAACAACAACACTAGTTGGCGTCTTGGAGAGACTTTCATTCCATTCCTAAGAAACAATGAATTTCGGGGCTCAAACACCCTGTGTTCCCAAAGATTCTGTGGGTGTTTGAACTCTTCTGCTTTAACACACTCCCACTCCATTACAATGGCCTTACTATGGCTACTGTTTGCTAGGTTACAAGAAGCTAGAAAATCATGTTCACTGCAGCTGTCCCACCAGTGCTGCAAAAACAGAATGCCTCCTAAAGTTGCCGAAGCCAACACCACCTCAAAAAGAAGCACCAGTCTCCTTTTCTTTTTTAACTCTTTCCATCTTGGGAGCTTGCTGATCCTCTTTGTTTAACGCTATGACCCAAGCCAGAGTTATAAAAAATGTCTCCTCTTTTCTATTTAATGCCATTAGGAAACCACTCTTCAGTTCCAAGCCTTGGAACAATGCAGATCTTGGAGAACCTCTCTCATTCTTCACTATATTTTGGACTGTTTCTTGGAGGACACCAGCTGTACACCTAGGCAGTGTCAACAGAAGCTGTGCGCCACAGTTCAAAGTGGTAGGCAGGAGATGGACCTGGACGTCAAAACAAAAAGATTACTAACAGAAATCTGAATGTCGCTTGTAGATTCTGTAACAGTCTTCTTCCACTTGGTTTCACTTTAAGTCTCTTCTCCTTCCTTTTTGCCTCTTGGTTGATTTTGGCCACCATATACCTTTACACGCCTCTCAGGGAAAATGTTGACAGAAATAATTATGCCATACAGGAATTGAAGCAAATCAGGATTATAATTGTTTTTTTGGGGGGGGGGGGGCTTTTTTCTACTTTGGGGATCAGAAGTCTTGATAGTGATGCTGCTTGCCTGCCAATGATCAGTACCTCTCCCTCTTCCTGGTGCCAAAGGAGTCAGATATGCCATCCTTATGTCCCTCACCATACATGCCTTAGGAGCATGCTAGCAGTAGAGTTATTAAGGATGAGCTATAATGAATGTAGGGAAACCAGTGCTCATCCTCAGTTACATACTGCTTACAAAAAAGACCATAGGTTCAATTCTCACTTTTTTTACTCACCAGATCAGAGGGATACTCGCAGGAGGACAAAGGAAGCCCTGTGGAGAGCACAAAGCTGGAACCTGGCTAGGCAATCCCCTTTGGGAGGGGGCGGGGACAGCTCTCCTCATTCTGTCATATCTCTTGGGTTTCAACGCAGGCTCATGAGTTGTGAGGAGCCCCAGATCGCATGGCACAGCAACATCTGTGCATGTGTGCAGGTGTGAGAGATAGTCCTCTCTCCCTCCCACTCCACTTCAGGGCATGTCTACCACCATCTGTCATTAAAAGGGTAGGAAGGTTGTCCCATCACCCAATACTTCCATATCCATGACTAGCCTCCTGATGCTCATGTATCTCCTCTCCAGCAAACCAGAGAACGTGCCTTCTGCTGGTGACCTATGTTAAAAGAGGGACTGGCACCCCCTGGTTTACATGGCATCATGTACAGATGCTCCCAGCCCCTTCTAGCCTCCTTACATGTTAGCAGGAGATAGAGGGCATCATTTCTTCTGCCAGAGACATTCTTCTGGCAGGGAGATATATCGGACAACACTGAGCAGGCACGTGGGATTGTGCTAGGAACGCTAAGGAGGAAGCAGTGCTCTAGGTGAAAGGCCACAATTAGGCTTTGGTGAAGAGTGGAAGGGGGAATCCATAGAAGGTGTGGCTACCATGTGGGTTGAATAATGGCCCCCATCTGCACCACAGCACCAAAGGAAAGGCAGAAACGGTGGCCATCAGGCAGCCCTGAAGGATGCTATGGGTGCTGGCACTTACTGCACATCGGGGAGCACAGGGCCAATGGTGGATCTAGGGGCTGTGGAACGGAACACATCCCTACTCCTTCAGGAGCGGGATAAGGCTGACTAGCATCCTCAGTCTAGATACTGCTACACAGCCTCTGTTGCAGCTCCTCGCTGTACCCTGTCCAAGGATCTCCTAGCTCCGCTCCCACTTTACACAGTGAGCTGTGGGTTCTGCTGCCTCTACATTATTGTTACCAAATGTGGCAGCTGGATTATGGTGGTGCTCACTCAGGGAATAAAGTGACTATTACTAAAGCTATCACCTCAAAAGACCCTCCCCCCCCAAAACAGTTTTGGACTAAACAAGAGATCTGAGCTAAAGGGTAGATACAAGTATAGCCTTCGGTGTGCAGTAGTATTGTTACAAAAGGATTTGGATAAAAGGTGAGATGCTACACTGAAATCATCAAAGTGGTTTATAACATGCCATCCAGGACCCTGAAATCCCTCAGACTTTCCTCAAAAAATGTAAGGGTCCTGAAAACATTAGCTTCTAGGTTTGGTTTATTGAAAAACTTCATATGTATATCAGCTTGTGACAAAGTGTTCTCTCTTACTGCTCTGGTGCCTCCTACTGGCCCATTTGAGGATCAGCTTGCTACAGGGTCTGACACCTCTTTCTGCAGTTGCTCAGCCCATTGTACCACTCACTTGCTCCATGGCCTGTCTCATGCTCCCGGAGCTGCAGCACTTTCTTTTTCGTGTCTCAGCCCTCCGGCCAAGTCACACTGAAGTGTTTCTCCCCCCCTCCCCCTTCTGAAGTATTATCAAAGTCTCTTTCCAGATTGTCCCCAGCAGTCCCCATATAAGCTGCTCCTACCCATGCCACTCCTGGAGTGGTTTTTAGGGGAACTCGGGCCTGCTCTCTGCATCGGGTTCAAATCCAGGGACTTAACCCAGCAGCTCAGGTCTTTATTCTCCCAGCCCTTACTGCATCCTCCTGGCCTATTACAGGCGCCCACTCTTCCCCCTGGCATCAGGGTGTATGACTACAGGCCCCCCTCCCTGTTGTTAGTTTCCTGGTTTTCTGGAAGCCCTGCTTGTTTCTGGCCAGGTGAGCTTCATCCCCAGGTAAGCCTCATTGCATCTGGGCTCCCCTGCAGGTGCAGCCTCTGGCTAGTTGGCCTGAGGCCTCCCATCTTTATTCCCCCCTTCAGGGCTGGTGTGGGGTGAATGCCCCATCACACAGCAATAAAGGATTAAAAGTACCATTGAATGGAAAACCTTGAAAAAACTGCAAGTCACTACACCACAATAACACAACCAAGCCTGTTTTGGCAGTTACTGAACTAGCTGCTTAATTTGAATCCAATTTGTCTTGCTGCCCAAATTTTGTGACCAAAAATGATACCGCATGTTGACACAGAACACACCGGTTAACAAAATAATATTTAATATTTATTTTATTAAGAGAAAGCGGTTTATTCTTTCAAACTTCAATTTTCAGACTTACTGAAGACTCAGTTCTTCCTTTCTTAATAAAGGAACACATCAGGCAGAGCAGCTGAAATTCTCTTACTAATGAACCATTACGGAAAATGGTGTTAAAGTACAATATATTGTAAAGAAACATTTTCAGGATAAAATGAGGTGAAATGGAAAAAATTAATTAAAATGCTATCTTGATTAGAACCTCCCAAAAAAGCCTCCACATTTTGTAAGGAGTACTTTTCCATTCCGTCTTTGACCAGACATTCATGAAAGTCAATAACTCCAGAAGAGAGAAACACAGAGATAAATCTTGTTGTCCAATATTGGTCCTCTTACCACTGCTAACCAAACTCAGCAATTAGCTAATGGCCCAAGATGTACTTGAGCAGAAATATTGTTCACTGGTTCCCAGAAGGATCTTTATGGTCTAAAAGTTTGAGGGTGTTACAACATGCTTTGTGGATAAAAGATCGAAGTATTTCTATATAATACTAGTAGTATGCATACAGCACAGTGAGTCTTGGAAAATTCTTCACACAGTATATCAGAACCAATAATACGGGATTAATTGCCTTGAATTCCCAAAGGTTTTGTGGCTGCTGGCCCCAGGCAGTTTTTAATATAGGTCAGCTTTATTAGAATGGTCGTAATTTAGCTGTTATTCTTTAGTGAGCCATAAGAAGCATAAAGGTCCTGAGCAAACTGACAGTCGAAAGATGGCCAAGCAGAATACCTGGCATGATTGCTAAGGTTAAGAGAACCCTAACAGGAGCCTGTCTACCTTGTCTTTTGTTTCTTCTTGCTCAGTGATTTTGCCATCTTGGGAGCTTGTTTTTCTCCTAGATTCAGTCTGTAGCCTATGCTATGTCATTTAATTGCATTTAGAAATACTTCCTCAATTATAAGCCAGGAGATGAACTTGGGTTAACCCTTCACTTCCATAGCCAGAAGGCAGAGAAGAATCTGGACATATTTAACCCTAAAGAGTTACGTATAAACCACTACTGGCTCACAATGGTGTATGTCACATATATTTAACTGGCTCTGAACATGGTATCACAATCACCATACACCTAATTTGTTCACAGAAATTAGTGTACAGTTGAATTCAAAATTTTGAAAAAACTCTTACATAGATTCTATATAGATGTATCCAGTATGGACATAGATAATGCTGAGAGGAATGAATGGTACATTGGATACACAATGAAATGTAGAACCTTTCACCTATAGGTCACTTGAATACAGGCTAGGTCAGTAGTAGGGTTGGTCAGAAATGGAATTTCCATCCTACTGGAAGTTCTGACATTCCACAACAATTCTACCTAACAAATCGTGGATATATTGGGAATTATTCTGATCTCACAGCAGTTTTACAATGGTGTAACTGCATTAACTTCGACAGCGTCACTCCTGATTTACACTAATCTAAGTCAGATAAGGATCAGACCAAATGTGCCTAGCCCATTCCTACTTGATGCTGAATTTGTGGATCCAGCAGACACTAATTCTATTGTGTAACTACCATGTGTATCATGGAAGAAAATTAGCATGGTGGACTTCTCCCAGTCCTGCTTTGTTGTACATACAGGTAGCATAAAGCTGAACAGGGTGGGCAAGAGTATAAACAGCAGTTATGTCTGATTCATGACAGTGCTATTTGTGAGAGCTAAATTCACTCACTAATCATAATCAAGGGACAGAAGACGTAGAGGATTAGAGTGTGTCTCTCCAGAGAAGGACTATGATGTGAAAGAATGGGGTAGAATGCTACGCAGTATTATTTGCCTGCCACTTCAAATTTCTAGTATAACTTAGAAGCTGATTAGTGCTGTTGAAGAAAACAATGTCCTCACTCTGAGTTTGATGCAACAAGCCAGAGGCAGCTTTATTACGAGCAATTGCAATTGCACGGAAGAGTACACCCGGGCAGGGGTTCCCCTCCCTAGGCAGGTCTCCGCTAGATAAACAATTAGGGCAAGCTTTTATACCTTTTGTTACATACAATAATGAGCAACAGCTGCATTTTGTTATACATATTTCTTCCTGATAGCTCACTTTTCTCATTAATTTCTGCCACAGTCTACATTCCATTCTTATCTAACAAAAGGTCAAAACAGTATCTCTTACAGTCTGTTCCCACTCGCTTTCCACCCGCCTAGGCCCTGCTTTCAAGTCTCGCGTTATTAGAGTTAGTATCTGCCTGACTTTGTTAGCCTGACTCTTGCTCTATTCCTAAAGACTAAGATATCTATGTTCAAATTCCCTTTATCTCTTTCTCCACTTCCACAGTGCTAAACATGGTTACAAATTGCAAACCACTTTTTTAAAGGGAGGGTTATTTCTCTTTTCCCCTCCCTCATCAGTTTACCTGGATAAACAGCTGAACTCTTTCCAGTGAAAGAGTGGGTAGCACATCATACTACATCAAAAGGAGAACAGGGATGTGTTTTCATAAATGCACTGGGCCGGGCCTGGGCTTCCTCTCTAATCTCCTTGCACCACTCCATTGGCACAAGATGGACATAAAGTTCTTCTAATGGAGTAACTGAGAATTCCCTGGCATGGAATCCTTAGATGGCACAGAGATGGTATAACCAAGCGACAAACCACCTCTTCTCAAATTCCCTGCCAGAAAGTTCATGTTGGGGTTGGGGCATGGCTGAGTTTCAGCAATTTCTTGACAGTATAATGGCCCCTAGGGAACTGTTACAAGCTGATGGAATTTAGAGCATTTGTGCCCCTAATTTACAAAGCACAATGGCCACAAATGATCAGTAATATCTAAATGGTGATTTGGGTGAACAATTGTGCTTAGTTAATATTGAAAATGTAGCTCTTGATTTCTTTCAACCAACTGAGGCATACATTCAGTTTTTACATGTTTTAATTCTATGACTTCACTCTATTTTAACTAGAAATAGAACAGGTCTGCTTCGTAACATTTTTAATTGATCACTTTTTTACCCTTACAAATCAATTCTCGTATTTCAAGCTTTACTAACAGCTAAATAAACCCAAGAGAGAGAGATCAGGTAGTTTATAACTCAACTTGATAAAAGCATGCACGGAATTGTTGCCATTAATTATCTCAGTACAATTAGTAACCGGTTTATGTCACAAATGTGATAAATTTTCTTTATGAACTATTTAGCATAATCATTTTAATAACATTCTAATATTAATTATGACATCACCTTGTATTCTAGCAGTGACTATTTAAAAGCTTTTTTTTAAAAAAATAATTGAAAGCTCTTGTATTATTCACTAAACTCTTGTAGATAATTACAGGTCGCAATGGAAAATGTAGCTAAACAGTATTTTTTGCCATGTTATAATGAATGTTATTGTTGAAATAGACACAAAAAGCCAAACTGGTGAATAAAACAAAAAAATTCAAGACCTCAGAACATAGCATAGAAATCTTTAAAACACTTGTTGCAATCGCAAGTACTCTTTTTAGCCTGAAAATGTTTCCATGCCATACATAGGACTTAAATGACATTTTCCATAACTGCACAGTTTCCCTAACAAGCATGGGCAGGTTATTTTTTTCTTTGAGGATTTTGTTGTTAAAAGAAGCTGTCCTGTGTGAATATGTGGGTGTTATGTTGCCCTCTCATGGCTGACCCACAGAGAAAATAAGGGAATGGCTAATACCAACATCATGGGATCTGTTTTACCTCACGTGTTAGAGGCTTGTGTTTTTGAAGGCTATGGGTTCTAGTCCTGGTTCCCAAAGGGTAGGTGTGATTTATCTTGTAATTATGGCTATTGTCTTTAGCACAGTATAGCAGATTGTCTATAACACCATGTAGCTAGCATAATTGCCTGGGGGAAGGCCGGGATGGGGGTGAGAGAAAAATCGCTCTCCATTTGGGTCCAGAGAGCCTTAATCAAACTGTATCCAAGACATTAGCTGGCAGTTTCAACCTTAGAACATTTACAATCCTATGGACAGGACCAAATTATTGTTGCAGATTCTAGGTAAGCTTTCCTCTATCTTTGGTTTAAAAACTCAAAATTCACTAGTTTTGAAATGGGTACCAAAAGTATCTACAGTTTCAGTGATTTTCCTGGAAGCTTGCCTAGGGTTGAACAAGACACGTAATCCCAGAAGACTAAAGTCAATGGGAGTTTTGTTTGAATGAGAACCAAATAAATTTGGCTTTTACATTTCCCACTAAGTGTACTGGTATTATTAATATAGTCACAAGCTCTGATCTGCTGAACTTTTTTTTTTTTTTTTTGTGGTCACTTTGCACGATATCTATTTTGGCTACTTGATAAAATATCAATGCATTTGAGCCAAAGTCATTTTATTTATAGAGCTGTAAGGTGCCCAGATCCTGTGGTGATGAAGTAAGTTTATAATACATCATAAGGAGATAGAAACAATTCCCCAATGTTAAGTGCTCTCATATTTAAATGTCAATATCTTTGGTGAACAGGGAGTGCTCCTGCTTACATCACATCTGTATTTGGCCCTTAATATTTTAATAAGTAGAAGCTGCTTTCTTATTGTTCTGTGTTTGCTCTACTTTGCAGTACAAAACGTAGAGACCTGTCCAGCAACTAATCCCTATGCTTCACAGTCATTAAAGAGATGAAAAAACAACAGGGTTCTATACTTTACACACACATTGATTGCACAGAAGCTGCATCATGTTACTTCTAGCCAATAAAACAGAAAAATTAGCCCGTCAGCACATATCTATGTATCTTTAGACAAACGGTCACAGACTTGGTTGAGCTCCCCGTGTTGGACACTCAGACTTGGTCGGAGGTGATCCAAACACTGAAGGTCTTAGCTTGCTGGGTCTGAGCAGAGTTTAGGCACTCTTCCTGGCTATGGACCTCTAGGCACACACACCAGGTATAGACCTTGTGTCTGACACTCCTGTTGGCAGTGGGGACTTCCACAGCCCAAATGCCTAGGCCCTGAAGTTAGTGCCACCTCCACCATGCCTCCCCAGCAGCTCTTGCACAATCCCCAGTATCCTAAAGGTGTGAGCCTTCTGATTTACAGTTTACCTCTTCAGGGGCATTGACACAGACAGACTTCACAGGATTCTAAATGTAACGTGGTCTACCGCATGAGCTAAAAACCAACTGGCTGTTAGCTAAGGCTGTAGAACAGACTCATTTTTTTTCTCTCTCTCTCTAAGTGGTCTCGGTGCCACTAGATAGGACAGAATACCACACCCAGGAGGTGTGTGGGTTACATAAACACCACTGCTTTTTACTTATTGCCACAAGAAGTGGCAATATCTATATAAAATGCGCATTTGCTTCCTCAGGTTCCTCACCATTCCAGACCATTCTTTGGGGTTAGGCAGAGTCCTCTGCAGTATCCAGGATTCTTCCCTGGAGCACATGATCTCTCTTCAGACATGGAGCCTTTCCAGCCCAGCTAGCTTTCTCTGAGCATGGTTGGTCCTGCAGTTAAATCAGACCCACCCACCCTCTCTACCGCTACAAAAACTTGCCCTTCTCTTCCCCTTTTCTGCCCAAAGCTTCCTGTCCTTCAAAAAGCCTCCCCCCACTTTTGTTCCTCCTGGGAATCCTTTTTAACCCCCTGCTTTGTCACCTCTTTCTCTTTATTCTGTTTGGGGGGTTTCCACTCTCCACTCCCAACCCCTTGCAGACAAGTTGGAGGAAGTAGCTTCTCCCAGCTCCAGCCAACCTCCTTAGCATCCCCACTGTTCAGTCCAGAACACAGTTGTTACAGGTAATAACTCTACATTGTCCCTGGTCTGAAACATGCTGCAAACCATATCAGCAACTGGTGGATTCCACATCCATCTAAAAGCATTCCCTGATACAACAATTTTATAAATGACTTCCTAGTACCAACCAGAATTCGTAAGTTGTACACAGACAGATTCTTCAAATTGTCACCCCGACAACTGTTGGGTCAGAATGTTCAAAAAATGAAAGATACTTCAATATTGTACCAACATACATGATAATAGCAAAACAGCATGATTTGTCACTCCTGAATGCAGTCATTTCATCCTCATTTAGGGTATTTTATTTTTAGCAGCTTTTGCTCAAGTGGGTGTCCATCCTATGCATCCCTTAATCTGTCATAACACTCTTTCCCACAGTTTGTCTGGCCCACTGCTCTTTATGAGGCTAATGGAAGAGTTGTTCTTGATTATTTCATTTCAGTGAATCTGACAAAGGTCTTCTCACCTTGTGTCAGTCATTCTTCAAAAACATTTGTTTTTTTTAAGACAGTTTCCTCTTTGGTATCTAATTTGCCCTTGCTTATGACTCATATCCATAGGAATGAGCCATTCTGACATATGAGCATATCAATCATCAGCCTCTTTCCGTGTGGATTTCTTGTCATCTCCAGATTGCTTTATTGGGGTCATAAAGGTCACTGCTGGCAGTGCTATTTGTCTTCTAACTTTGTTCTCACTTCTACCCTTTCAATCCATTTTATTTCCCAGGCAAATATACATTCAATTATTTCAGTAGGTCACCCATTCAGTGATAGAGATCCAATTCATTAACTTCTGTCATTGATATGAGTGACACCATGAGTTCCTGGGCTCTTAGAGCAGATGTAAACCTGGGGCCCTTCACCTCAGTCTCACTCTTCAGATCGAGGTAAAATACAAGCAGTGAACTAGATAGATGGGAAGAGTCCCCAATAAATCAAAGTATTAAGCAAAAAATTAATATTAAGTAAACAGTTAAAAATCCTGCTCTCTTCACTGAAGTTGTGTCTTTCACTTGCTGGAAGAACTGAAGCCCATAAAGAGCTCTGATTGCCCTTCTCAGGGTCCAAGACAAGTTACAGGGCAGACTCAATTAGGGCGCAAAAGTCCATGGAGTTTATTGAGGCAGCTCCCCTCCGGCAGTGGTTCCCTGCAACAGTCTCATTTAGACCCCTCAGGCCTAGGCAGCACTGACAGCCCAATAGTCTTTTTTGTAATTAAAGCAAAGAAATAGTCCCCAAACCAAACTCAGCAGTCCTGTGCCAGACCTACCTTCCTCTGGAGGGGCTCTGGCAGTCAGCAGTCAATAATCTCTGCAGAAGGTCTGGGCTGGTCCCTTCCTCCAGAAGCAGTAGACAGGACATTTATTCTCTTCCTTGATCAGCCCACCAGTGATCTAGCCTTTTCTCTTGTTAACTACCCCTTCATTACTTGACAGCAAGTGCAGGTGTAGTGGGGCAAGGCTGAGTGGGCCCTCAGCGGTTTGTTAACCCTTGCTAGATTAGGGTGGGATTGGTATACCCTGTCACAAGAGCCAATGGACTAGGCATTTATGAAACTGAGCATCAACTATTTCCTCAGTCAAAGCTGTTAGCCTTTGCATAGGAACAGATTAGGATTAGCCATATCTGAGGCCCCATGTAAAGCCATTCAACTAGGCCCCCATCTACGAGATTCAGTGTATGACCTTCTAGACCTCACCCTCCCTTAAACAATTGTACAAGGTGGGGAAGGTTTTAAATCCATAGGTGATCAGCCAGTGGATAGTACGGTCCAAAACTAGTGTGGTTTTTTCCCTGGGAGAATTAAGATACTTCAACATATTAACTGTTATTTCATACAGTTATCTCCGATCCTACACATAGGAAAAGACCAGAAATATCTGACATAGCACTGTTTGGCAATTGTTGGCGGCAATATTTTTTGTTTTTAATTAAAACAAAAACAACAAAGAAACAAAAAAACCTCAACCAACTCCAAACTGAAAACCAAAACATTTTAGTTTTTTGAAAACTGTTTTTGGCATAAATGTTCAGTTTTTAATAAAAATGTTCAGTTTTCAGAAACCAAAAACCAAAATATTTTACCAAAACCCAAAAATGTTTACTGAAAAGTTTTGACCTAAATGATTTTTTCCCCACTAGCCTGAGGTACATACTAGATTTGTGTTCTTAAGCATCACCTGGTTGTTCAATGTGTTCATTGCATATCAGTGCACTCTGACTGGAAATCTTGTATCCATTACCAAACTATGGTTGGAAATGATCATGACTGGGGAAAAGGCTTGCTACAAGGGAAGGGAAACTTTCATAGATCCTGCCCCCACAAAACCTGAATCCAGCAACTGGTCAGAACCTTACACTCAGAAGCAAGAAAAATACTTCAATGAATATATAGATTGCCACACCCAATACCCCAAAATTAGCTTGCTCCCTAGATGAGTTTTATTTCTTTCTCAGATGCAACTTGTTGAAATAATTACTTATTAATTTTAAAAAAAAGGCAAATAACCTAACAGAGCTACTTGTGCATTATCGTCTCAGTTTGCCTCACATATTTTAAAAATTGCTTAAAATGAGGAGGTTATTGTTAGTAATTTATTGGTAACTGAAGAAATTTAATAATTTCTTCCTGCATAGTATGAGTCTAATTTCTTGAAAATGATATTAAAAATATAATTGAAATAAGTCCTAAGAGTGTTTTACAACCCTATCAAAAGAAAACATCAAAGAGCAGTAATTCCAACATTATGCTCTCATAAATCACTGTGAATCATTGGTCTTTATAATGCATTTTCACACATCCTACCTGTAATATGAAATATTATTGCAAAGAAAGTATAAAAATATGTACTGAACTGTCTGTTGGGTGTTAATACCTTAGCCGTGGCATCTCTTGAAGGTTCTGCTTGTTACAGCAATAATAATAATAATAATAATAACCACAATTAGTGATGGTTGCAAAAGGTGCCTTGAAACTCTCAAATCCCAATTTAAATGTTTTTCCTTGTTATTAGTCTCCAGTCAATCGTTGGTGATGAACCAGCAACTTGTTCAGAATAAATACTTCTGAGGAGCAGTTTTAATAAGCTTTACTTGTAAAGCTGGTGCATGGAATACTGTGCTGCAGTACCTTTTTCTCTATCTAATCACAAATCTTGATGCGTTGGCTTTGTCTACTTGATGATACCCATTGAAATACGATACAGTGGAAAGAGATACTTCTGTCATCAGAGATGAAATAATTACATAAAATGTCTTGTGGCTCTTAAAAATTGGGAATTGAATAAATAGAGGTTGTGTTACACTCTGATTTGACTTCTTGGAATTAAGAGCTGACCTCTTCCTGAAACTCAGACACATGATTCAGTAATTTTACAACCATTATATTTCATGTTTAAAGTGCTCTATTTCTTGTGTGGACTTCTGGTTTTAATTAAGAAAAAAGAGGAACAATGATCTTGTGGCTTAAGGCATTGAGCTGGGACTTAGGAAAAATGGATTGTTTTCAGCTCTATCACAAACTTCCTGCATATCCTTGGGCAGGTCACTCTCTGTACCTCAGTTTCTCTTCTGTAAAATAGAGATAATAATCCTTCATTTCACCCACCACTTGTTTGCCTTATCTGTTTAGATTGCAAGCTCTTCAAAGCGTGGATGGTCTTTTACTATGTGTTTGTACAGTGCCAAGCACAACTGGGCCCCAGCTGGGCCTTTAGGTGCTGTCATGATATAAAAAAGTAATAATTAATCATTCTGGAAGCTAATTCCTACCCCTAATTTATGTTATGTTGCATGATATTGATTATTTTTATTTTGAATTTTCCCTAAATATAGGTGAAGATCTCTTCCAAGAAAACCCATTGTGTCCGGATTCCTTTGTATCTTGGGGAACTGCACAGTACAAAATGACTATCACAATAAAGTGAAATCTCGCAAAGATGTGTTTGATGGTATATAGACAGATTTGAAATACAAAGCCACTTGATAAAATCATAACAAAGTAGGGCATATTTATCACAAACAAAGCAATTATATATCTTGGTTTGTTTATTCTAAAATTAACTTGACATTAATTTAACATGAAAAGAATGATTTAATGAAGTCTGCAGAGAATTGCTATCTGCCCTTTGAATGAGTTATCTAAAATGCCATTTTATTGTGCAAAGCTATGTAAAATAAATTGCACTTAAGCAGTGGTTCAAAAAGTCGCTTATCGTAACCTGATCCTGATGTTCACAGAGAAATGACATAAAAGATCTGGGAATCACTGCTCCACTATAAAGAAGGGGAAAATTAAGTAGCAATGGTCTTTCATTCAAAAATAGTGAATTTGATGGGCAGATAATTATCCTATTGCTTTGAAATGTGATTAATTATAGCCTGAAGAAAAACTACAAAAAACAATGAAAACAAAATATAAGTGTGAAAATGGAATGCAGGCTGTTGTCACGTATGTGATTCATGTGACATGCTGGGCCTGATTTTTCAACAGGTTAGAAATCTGCATACAAAAAACATTTATGCAGTCCCCTCAATTGTGTACCCAGATGAGATTTCCATGTTTGCATCCACATGTAGCGCCATGCTAATAAAACATGGCTTACGCATAAATGACTATTTGAGTTAAATTGCTTATTCATGTCTGTGTATGTGTATATATAATATATCTTCAGTTAGGCAGACAAGTAAACATGACCCGGACTTGTCAGGTTTTGAAAATGAAGCCCTTTAAATAACCATTAATCACACATTTTCCTCAGAATCTCTGTTTCAGTTAAAACACAGGAATATAGGAGATGCTACCTAGGGTGAGGGGGTGGAGAACATGATCAAGGGAGTTCCAGATAGTTTGGTTTCTTGTCTCCCACAGTGATCAGTGCTGGGAGTTTGAGGGAAGTGTAAAAGTGGCATAATCTATTTTATTGTACAGTGCAATACAAAGAGAAGCAGTGTCCTCCTGACCTGACCTGGTCAGCTAAGGTCTTGAAGCATGACGCTTGATGGCCCTTTAATATCTAATGTAACAATACACACTATTCTTATTCAATGCATTTGTTAAACTCACTCCAAATTCATTCTAAATTCATCTGTATGTCTCACTAATAGCTTCTGGCAGTGAATTCCATAGGTAATGTCTATATTGTGTTTATTTAAAAAGTACTTCTTTTTATTTGTTTTATAAGTGTTGTCTTTATATTTCAAATACCCTTACAGTCTTGTTTCCTAGCAGACTTCCTTTTGACACATAACAGTGTTCTTTCTGATATGGGTTTCATCTGCTATTTCAAAATCACACATTGAGATTGGTCTTGCTGAATAATTACTCTCTTTTAAAACCATTGTTTTATCAGATCTTAAAAAATGGAATTGGGTTACTGCTTGTTATGCATGTTATGTCCTCATCCATAATGTATTGTTTGATGTGTTTGTACATAATAATGTGGAACATGGCTGCTGGGCTCTGACTGGCTTGTGGAAGGTGATTGTATTATGAAGAGATGGTGAAATAGTATGTATTAATTGTGATGGATTCCTCCCTCCAAACAGCCTTCCAAGGCACAGCATCTCTCAATGTCTCACTGCACTCCAGCACGCCCCCTGCAGAGGGCTTTGTCCAGATTACAGAACTGAGCCTTAAGGAAGCAGGGTGGTGAAACGATTAGGAAGAGCATAAGGAGTGTGGCAGGAGGAGAAGGAAATACAAGTAGAGGAATATAGGAAATGGGGCAAGGTTCTGTAAGTCCTTGTATCTGAGGACAAGAAGTGCTCACGGTATGCTGTTGGAGAATAGAAATCAATGGAGGAATTTATAGAAGGGAATGATGTAAACAGGACAACAAGAGGATATTTGCAGTGGCATTGTGATTGGAGGAAGAGTTGAGAATAAATGAGATGGAGGTTATATTAAGGGCCAAGATAATTTTGGCTCTGGGATGAGACTAATGCAAAGGTAGGTAGACGGAGGTGTGTGAGAGGTGGAGTTATTTATATTAGAGTTGCCAAGATTTGGGTGAGATATTAACACCAAAGCAACTTCTGGACATTGCTGTTAATTGCCCAGGAAATCATTAAAACTTCCATGGCACTTTTGAAATGACCACAGAGGTAAACATGTCTGTCTGGATCAAGTTTTCCCCATAATTAAATAGATCGTGTCATCCAACTCTTTGTGAGCTATGGCTGAGCGCATCTGATTGCTGGATTTCCCTGCATGACCAGTGCTTTGGAGTACCCAAAATATCAAAGGTAGTAAATTAATCCAAATTATTTTCTCTTCTGTTGCCTATATATTAATCTAGCCAGCAGTGCATCTGTATAATTTATTTGCTTCTACATGGTAAACCTTCTAGTAAATACATTCAGAAGGAGAGAGATTTAAATACCCTCCACCTAATGTTAGACTCTTCTTTCATCTAGTATATCCATATTAAATTAAAAAAGCGATTTCCAAATCTTACCATTGTATCTGACTCAGCTTTGCTCTGTTTCCATGTTCTGGTGAAAATGGTAGAAACATCACATTTGATTCTTATTTTTTTGAGCGAGTCTGGTGAGGTGTATGACTAGCATCCTATTTTTTATTTAGTTATAATCCAAAAATCCAGAGAATCTGGCGTTACGGAAGATAAATTGACTAGGCAATAGCAGGGGATGAAATGGGCATGTAAAGGAAGGAGTGCAAAAACATTTTACTTAAATGCAGGGAAAGATTTAAAATGAGCTACCAAGAGCTTTGGGTAGCACAAGGGCTGTCTAAGGTACACTGGAAGTCTCTCCAGCCTCTGAAGCAGCCCAGGATCAGAAGGGTGAAAAGATGGCTTCAAGCCACTTTAACAGCTCCAGTCCCCAGACTATGAATTCTGTGCTGCACCTCTTAGAGGCACAGCACAGAATTTTCCCCTAAGAGTGGAAACTTAGGGAAAGTCCTCCACATAACAAGCTTGAATAATCACCTGATCTTGTGATAGTAACCTTTGACCTTGCTTACTCTATTCCATCCCTCCTCATTGTCTCAGGCTTATATCTGGGCCACAATCCTGTAATGACATATGCGGGCGAACTGTTGGCTCTGCATGGTCATAACAGCCTGCCCATAAGATGTCACTGCAGGATCTGGCCCCTATGCTGCAAGGTCTTCAGGGCAGGGGTTGTCTTTTTTATTAGTACTTAAAGGTCTTAGCACACATTAGTGTGTAATCATCATCATCACCATCACCTTTCTTCTTTTATTTCATATAGCATGGGAAAGTTTATTACCCCTGAAAATTATCTTCATATCTATATGTAAGCAGGGTCTGAATGAGTTCTTCCCTTACAGCTAGCTGGGGAGAGACTTCAGGAGCAAACTGTATTTACATGAATACACCTACTCTGCTAAGATATCCAGCAGATAGAGTGGTGTTGTGTTACAAATCACTGTAGTACTGAATGTAGGGGCAGTGAAATGTTATCAGTGGTGTTGTCTTTATTGTATGAATAAAGGGGAGCAAAACTGTGCTTAACCTGTCCCAAATGAGGGGGTCACCCTCAGCTGCAAGGACCTCATTAAGCCAGGGGCTCAAATGCCAGACCCCTGTGAAAAAAAACAGGGTGGGGACAGATGTCCCAGCCAGGAAGTGTGGACTCTCCCTAAGGGTCCCGGTCTGGTTTAACCTGTTCCTCCTCACTGTTCAAAGAGAAGGCTCCTAATGAAGCCTATTTAGCTCTTTGTTATTTGAAGTACTCAGTACAATCTGATATCACTTGTGGTGGGGCAGTGTTTCTGCCCACCCTGCTCTGAGCTGAAAGTCACTAAGAGACTGACCTACAGAGGTTACAGCAGAGAGACAGGTGGCAGCAGAAGGTGGCTGACAGGTGGCTGGCGAGACCGGCCGGCGAAAGTGGCGAGCAGTCAGCCAGCAGGAGCAGCCAGCCAGCAGGATCAGCCGGCAAAAGTGGCAAGTAGGGAGCTGGAGGGGTGACCAGCCAGAGCAAGGGCTCAGATGGCAGAGCAAGCAAAGTGCCTTCTTCCCTGGGTGGGAGGTGAACTCACACAAATGCACCTCTGAACCCTGGGTCGTCTCTGACCAAGGACAACCACTCTGAGTGGGGTATGGTGAGGGAGCAGAGGGAGACACAGTAAAGGAACTTTTGGTTATAGAACTCAAGAACATGAGGCAGAGGACACTGCCCCATGCACTCGGGAGTGGGCGACCTGCTCACAGTTTTATGTTTATGAATCCTGCTTGTGGCATTTTCCCTAATTAATGTTGGGTGACTTCCCTCCTTTCATTAAAAGTTTCTTTTCTACACTCAGACTCTGTGCTTGCGAGTGGGGAAGCATTGCCCCTCAGAGGCGCCCAGGGGTGGTGTGTAATTTTCCCAGGTTACTGAGTAGGGGCTTGAGCCAGTTCTGTGTGGTATTATTGAAAAGGAACCCCTAGATATTGAACCCAGCTCTGGTTGCTGCTGGCTCCACCTGGCAGAAGGGTTACATATTATTTGAATGTGGTTCTGCCCCATAATTTTATCTCTTCCTTCATTTTAAATAGTTTTCTATTGATACGTGGCAGGAGGGTAAATCTGTTCAAAGTATGTCATAGTCTCAGTGCTGAGCATGTTGATGATGTTTCAGTAGTAAGAGAACCAAGTTGTGACTTCATACATAAGCCATGTCAAATTCATGAACAGGCAATGTACCTTTCAGCTACTACTGTACAATTTACATGTGCTGTGTTTATGAAATAGGGAATTCTAGGCTGTTGAATTATTAACCTATTTTAGTACCGCCTTCAGTAGTCATAATATTTGCAAAAATGTTCAGTTAGTGGTAAATCATTTTTAATTCCTTTGGATTTCATTGTAATGATGTTAATCATGATTAATTCTTATGGCATTTAAGAAACGCAATTGTCAATTAGCTTTTATGAGGAATTATATATTGTGGTTAGTCATCAGTCTGGTGTTAGACTTTCTTTCTTCAAGAACTGTTATTTAAAATGTACAATCATTTGCTTTTATTATAATCTGTCTAAAGCCAATACTAGTTTCAAAAATAATTTAAGCTTTGGAATTACAATTAGAGGGTATTTTGAGGAATTATTTGATAATGCAATGTTACTGTTCATAGCTAATTATTTTGTATAATGTAAATTTCAGTTAATACTTTATTTACAGGAGCCAGATAACCACATTTTTGAAAAAAAAAAAATTTCAATAACTAATAACTAACTGCAAGATTTAAATAAACTGATAATTATGCTAAAATAAACAGGGAGTATTCTTTAATGAATATAAGCTTTAGTCAGGAAAAAATAAGCTTAAGCAAGCAACTGTTAGCCAAGGAAACCTCACAAGTTTCTATGATTGAATGGTTGTGGATCTTGATCTTGGTTCACTAATTTCAAAATATAGCCAGCCACGTGTGGCCAAACTCTCTGGTCTACTCCATTTTCTTTGTGAAAAGGGGTTGGAAACTGGGTGAATTTCTCTTGCTGAGGATTCACACTCCCAAAGTGGGGAGTTCCAAAGAATGTGCTGGAAGCTCACACAGGGTGGGGCAGAATGACCCCAAGGATATGTCTATGTTGAAGTTGGGAGGTATAGCTTACCACAACTTATGCCATGGCTTGGCACATTGAGTGAGTCCTTCAGAATCCCTGCTTAATATCCACCCCAGTTTGTTAAAACATACTTTACATTCAAAACACTGGACCTGAGCCCGCAAACTCCTACTACCAGGCATAGAGCTAACTACCATGACTGATCTCAATTAACCTAGTGCCCGGTTGTGTTTTCAGGATTGGTCACTGTTATTTAAAGGTTTTCACTGTGTCATTTCCTTAAACTGAATTGTTTACTTTATCAGCCTAACTGCCCTTTCTCCTCTCTCTGAGGGTTTGTGACTGAAAAGTCAACTGGATCAGATAAATGCAATGGTTCATTTATAGAACTAGGTAAGTTCAGCAGCTATTAAGCAAAATCTGCAAATGATTTCCTAGCTTGTTTGATTAAAGAGTATTGTGACATTTTGGGGACCACCCAGACCAGTAAAGGGATTCTGCCACCCAAACCTGTAACCTTGGGGGGGGGGGGAGGGGAGGGTTTGGTGCCATTCTGCTATGGCTCAGAACCCTAACAGTGCTACCCTGCCCACAAGCACAAGGTTTCCCCTGGGTCTCACCAGCTTAGTTACTCCTGGCTGTGTGATGCCAACAGCCCTTCCAGGCCCAAATCTCCCCAAATCCATCTTCCTATAGTTGGACCAGACTGTTGGACCATTCCCCTGTGGTTCTTAACCCCCAAAGGTGTGAAACCACCATGTCCGTTATCAGTCGACTTTGACACATACCCTCCATGCAGATTGCATCCCGGGGACCTGATTGGGATAAAAATAAACAAAAAGTGTATTTAATAGAAAAACTACGGATTCCAAGATGAAATAGTAAGGGAAAGCAAATATATACAAGTTACACAGTAAATAAACAATGATGCAACCTCGGGCTTTACACTTCCATGTTAGATAAAATCCCTTTTTGCAAGCAAGTTACCTATTGCTTTTGATCAGTTTCCCAGGGTATCCCTAGCAATAGAAGAATTTGTTTCATAGACAGCTTCCTGCCTCCAGGCTGTCCCTCAGTTTCTGGATTCTTTCACTTCAAACAGCTTAGATTTTAAAAAGCGTTTGTAGGGTGTGTTTTTTTCTTCAATTACTATAGATACTCAAAGTGGGAAAATCTCCAGTTGTCTCAATGTCTTTCCATTAACTCTAATAGTCATCATTGTCTTTTCCTGGGTTGTACTATTGATCCTTTGTTGAGTCCAGTTTTGGATAAACACGTGGCTTGGGAGGTGCCTCTCCCTGTCTGATTGATCACTGCCCTGCTATGAGGTAGAGCCGCAGTTTAGGAGCACAAATTCATAAGCATAGCCTGTATACATACCTCATAGTGATTATTAAGGTTAGAACATTACAAGTTTTCATAAAAGACCTGATATATTTTTACAGTACAGTAACATTGTCATATACAGTCAATTGATTTAACTGCTTTTCTTTTGCAAGTTTAAACCTTCTGTTCTCTCTTGGGGTGTCTGGACCCTGATTGTCACAGGTATATTTGTGATTATCTCAATAAAAAAAAAATTAAAGGATTAAACTGAACCATGAAGGACAGAAGCTGATCTCAGTTACAACAGTGAAAATTGGGTGCATCTCCAATGAAATCATTGGAATGACCCTGAATTTACCCTGAATAAATTGAGATCAGAATCTGGTCCAAAGAGTGTAGAAGGAGTGAAGAATTGGTGCATACCAAAGTAATACTCCTTGCATAGATGATTTCTTCCTGGCTGTCTGGCATTCTTCTTACCTGAAATCAGTCTACTCTTGCCCTGGGATATTTATTGACCACAGCTTTCACTACAGAGCAGCCAAGTACAAATAACCTGAAATATATGCAAATTTTAAAAGTCTATATTCAGGGTTTAAACCTTTTTGCTTATGAAAAATGTTCTTACTGGCTTCTTCCTATCTCATCTGGGAGATAAAAATGTGAGCTATATAGTCGCTCTGCTTAGCTCTAAAGGAACCATTATGATTGCAATTCAAACCCCTTGATCAACGGCACCTTACTGAAATATAGCAGTCTTCTTTATAGTTGGGTATATTATACTACATGGTTACAATGTGAAATCAGGCTCTGTAAAGATTTCCATATTGAAATCTTCTTTAAAATAATACCACCACCAGTAACTGACACCTGCCATGTATAGAGTGCTTCATCCAAAGAACTCAAAATAAGTCCACAGGAGTCTATTGCTTCACCACAGATAATATGGAAATCAAGGCTGACTGCTCAAATTTATCAAAAACTGCCAGCAGTGCTGAGCTTTTCTCTGTGCCTCCTCCCCACTCATTCTCGCCTCACCCTTTCTTTTGTTGGCTTTGGAGCTGCTCCAAAGAGCTTCCTCAGAAAGGGAAATAAATATACTCAAGAACAGCAGGGCTAAGAAATCTTCAAATAAATTATATGGTGTTAAATCAATGAGATTAATCTTTAACAGGTAGCTGACTAGAATCGATATTATTATGACAGTTTTCATACTGAATTCAGAAAATGACCCACCATTTAGTTTACTTAAATTGGTAGAGGTAATTCCATCATAATAGTTATATCCTACAATGAGTCAGAGGATGAGTGGCACATTCAGAGGGCCATATTCTGAGGTAAGGTGTTCAGTGATACAAGTTAGATTCCCTTATGCACAATCACTTCATACAATATTTGATTTGATTCCCTCAAACCAACCTACACCACTTACGCCTGGAGGGAAGTCTAAACTGCAATAATTTTCAAGTTGAGAGGCCAGAAGGAAATCTGAGCATTTTAAGTGAGAGGCTAAAGTAAGATGTGACCTATTTTTAGTTTACATATTATTACAGCTTCCTGTTAATTATCTTTCTTGCTATATTCCTGTCTTCTTGTTCCTCAGTATGTGAGATACATTGGTTTTGATTTACTTACACTTCCATAAATGCATTTAGACTCAATGGGTCACATTCAGGGGTCTAGTGGGTAAGGTACACATTGGTAAGTGTGTGTGAATCTACAAGGCGTCAATAGGGAATATTCCCTTCCATAACTTATGAATATGAACCGGACAGAAGAACAATTTAGATCTCCTATAAACATATGTAAACTTCTGAATTTGGCCCAAATTGTCCAAGTAAACTGTGTTGTTCATCAATGATTTTAATTACATCCCAAATGAGTATGACAGTTCCTGCTAGACAGTCTCTCTCCTGTGGTTAGAGTAATCAGGAACCCTTTTCTTCCTTGTGATATAACCTTTCTAGTCCCGAGAGCCATAGTTAAATGGTTAGTACCCATTCACTGGTATGGGAGTAGAAGAACATAGCTGACAGAAAATGTAGATGTTTTAATCAAAACAGATGAAAAAAACAGATTAAAACATTTGATTAAAATGTTTTAATCAAAACAGATGAAAAAATAAATATAAGGAATGAATGAAGTGAGTTGGACATGTTTGCAGTAAAGAAAACATCAAAGATCACTGCATAGATCAGTTGAAATACATTATACCATGTATGTAGAGTTGCTGTGGTTACACTGAAGGGCATTGCGAGGGCAGCCAGTGACTTGAGACAAGTGAATGACAAGCTAATATTGTCCTAAATAAAATATGAATCAAGAATAATGAAGATCACTGAGACTTATATTCTCACAGAGTGAGCAGATGGAAAGGAGTAGGAAGATTTTTATCAGAAACTACAATCAGTTGTAAGCCATGACTTTCTTGTTTAGCTTAAATACTTCAAAGCAAAATGTCATTCAGG
This sequence comes from Emys orbicularis, assembly GCF_028017835.1. Taxonomy (NCBI): domain Eukaryota; kingdom Metazoa; phylum Chordata; order Testudines; family Emydidae; genus Emys; species Emys orbicularis. The sequence continues at coordinate 23,979,511 of NC_088696.1, forward strand.
ATTACATACTACAGTACACCTGGGACACAGTTTGGAAAAACAACAATAATATGAGCCTTTCATCTAAGGATCTCAAAGCACTTTTAAAAACATTAATTTATTGAGTTGCTAAAAATGATACCACTCAATGACTTTAGCATATAATGAGTTTATTGTAAATGATTTCCAAATATCAACAGATGAACATGAATATTCCCAAGATACACACAAGAACTAAAATGACTTTGCAACTCATCACAAAGACTATATCTAATACAGGCAATGTTTGTGTTTTACTTTATAGGAAGACACAGTTGTGGTAGAAGGAAATGGAAGGAAAACATGTGTTTTACACACACCAATATAGATCAGTTAAATAAAACCCCTTAAAGCTTGCTCAGGAAAAGACAGCCAGAGAGCAGCCCCCCCCCCAAAAAAAAACCCCAACCCCCCCCCCCCAAAAAAAAACCAACCCGCCCCCAAATCTACCAAAAATGATTTATTGTTTGTGGGTCAACCAAAAGAAACACATTGACGATGGACGACTGGTGAATGAAAGAAGCACATTTCGTGGAAGGAGTAGGTGAAAAACACAATATGAAGCAGTTTCTACTGCCACAGAGATTTGTGAAGAAAATAATTGGGGAGGGGGATGAATAGCTTAAAAACTATAATCATGAAGTTAAACTTGATGGGAATTAGTGAGCTCACAGTTACTGAAACATTTCCTAAAAGTTACTAAATCTTCTCTAGCCAAGGAATAAAGGGTGTCATCCTGGCCCCACTGAAGCCAATGTGAGTCACTGAGGCCAGGATTTCACCCAAGATATATACCATTTTCCAAAAACTCCCTCTGTCAGAACCATTCAAACTAATGTGAGTAAACTGGGCAGGATTTAACCCACATACTTCTTTCTAGAGAAAACTGAAAACTGAGGGCATATCTACACTTACCGGGAATCGACGCTGTGGTGATCGATATACCGGGGGTCAATTTAATGGGTCTAGTGAAGACCCGCTAAATTGACCACAGATTGCTCTCCTGTCAACTCCGATACTCCACCGGAACAAGAAGCATAAGGTAAGTCGACACCGCAGTAAGTCGACCTCAGCTAGTGGATGTGTCAGCTCTGTGCCATCTGGTGATTCCCTATGCTGGGGGAATCCCCAACTATCTGGTGAAGAAGGCTTTCTGCCCATTTTACATTGTGGAGTAGTGCAAAGCCAGTGGAATGGGGGACAGGATCTGACCCTACTTGTGATGTCTTTTTTCATATCATATTCTCCCAGACTCTGGTTTCATAGATTCATAGATTCTAGGACTGGAAGGGACCTCGAGAGGTCATCGAGTCCAGTCCCCTGCCCGCATGGCAGGACCAAATACTGTCTAGACCATCCCTGATAGACATTTATCTAACCTACTCTTAAATATCTCCAGAGATGGAGATTCTACAACCTCCCTAGGCAATTTATTCCAGTGTTTAACCACCCTGACAGTTAGGAACTTTTTCCTAATGTCCAACCTAGACCTCCCTTGCTGCAGTTTAAACCCATTGCTTCTTGTTCTATCCTTAGAGGCTAAGGTGAACAAGTTTTCTCCCTCCTCCTTATGACACCCTTTTAAATACCTGAAAACTGCTATCGTGTCCCCTCTCAGTCTTCTCTTTTCCAAACTAAACAAACCCAATTCTTTCAGCCTTCCTTCATAGGTCATGTTCTCAAGACCTTTAATCATTCTTGTTGCTCTTCTCTGGACCCTTTCCAATTTCTCCACATCTTTTTTGAAATGCGGTGCCCAGAACTGGACACAATACTCCAGCTGAGGCCTAACCAGAGCAGAGTAGAGTGGAAGAATGACTTCTCGTGTCTTGCTCACAACACACCTGTTAATACATCCCAGAATCATGTTTGCTTTTTTTGCAACAGCATCACACTGTTGACTCATATTTAGCTTGTGGTCCACTATAACCCCTAGGTCCCTTTCTGCCGAACTCCTTCCTAGACAGTCTCTTCCCATTCTGTATGTGTGAAACTGATTTTTTCTTCCTAAGTGGAGCACTTTACATTTGTCTTTGTTAAACTTCATCCTGTTTAACTCAGACCATTTCTCCAATTTGTCCAGATCATTTTGAATTATGACCCTGTCCTCCAAAGCAGTTGCAATCCCTCCCAGTTTGGTATCATCCGCAAACTTAATAAGCGTACTTTCTATGCCAATATCTAAGTCGTTGATGAAGATATTGAACAGAGCCGGTCCCCAAACAGACCCCTGCGGTACCCCACTCGTTATGCCTTTCCAGCAGGATTGGGAACCATTAATAACAACTCTCTGAGTACGGTTATCCAGCCAGTTATGCACCCACCTTATAGTAGCCCCATCTAAATTGTATTTGCCTAGTTTATCGATAAGAATATCATGCGAGACCGTATCAAATGCCTTACTAAAGTCTAGGTATACCACATCCACAGCTTCACCCTTATCCACAAGGCTCGTTATCCTATCAAAGAAAGCTATCAGATTGGTTTGACATGATTTGTTCTTTACAAATCCATGCTGGCTGTTCCCTATCACCTTACCACCTTCCAAGTGTTTGCAGATGATTTCTGTAATTACTTGCTCCATTATCTTCCCTGGCACAGAAGTTAAACTAACTGGTCTGTAGTTTCCTGGGTTGTTTTTATTTCCCTTTTTATAGATGGGCACTATATTTGCCCTTTTCCAGTCTTCTGGAATCTCTCCCGTCTCCCATGATTTTCCAAAGATAATAGCTAGAGGCTCAGATACCTCCTCTATTAGCTCCTTGAGTATTCTAGGATGCATTTCATCAGGCCCTGGTGACTTGCAGGCATCTAACTTTTCTAAGTGATTTTTAACTTGTTCTTTTTTTATTTTATCTGCTAAACCTACCCCCTTCCCATTAGCATTCACTATGTTAGGCATTCCTTCAGACTTCTCGGTGAAGACCGAAACAAAGAAGTCATTAAGCATCTCTGCCATTTCCAAGTTTCCTGTTACTGTTTCTCCCTCTTCACTAAGCAGTGGGCCTACCCTGTCTTTGGTCTTCCTCTTGCTTCTAATGTATGGTTTGCTTTCTTTAAGTAAGAATTTGCTGGACACTTAAACTTTCAGTTAATTTCACTTTCTTTTTTGTGGTGTAGCACCTAAAGCCACTCAGGTGACTGCAATAAATTGTAAGTTCTTTGGGACAGGGGCTGGTTTTTGTTCAGTAATTGTACAGCACCTAGCACAATGGGGTCCTTCCAAGACTGGGGCTCCTAGACACTATCACAAAATAGATTAGATTAATAGATCCTTAATAGATAGATCAAATATTGTTAAAGGAAAGTAAGTAAGTAAATAAATAAATAAAACATTGTTAAAGAAAAGTGAGAAAATGGAGCAAAGACATTTGAAACTATTTAATAGGCTATACAGCCAAAAGATTCATTTTAAATTTTTTTTGTAGGAACAAATAGATCAGTACTGTGATAGACTTTAGGCCAGGCAACCTGTGGCCCGCGGGCTGCACACAGCCCATCGGGTAATCCGCTGGCAGGCCGTCAGATGGTTTGTTTACATTTGCACGGGCACCCTCAGCTTCCAGTAGCTGCGGTTTGCCGTTCCCAGCCCATGGGAGCTGTGGGAAGTGGCGCAGGCCACAGGGATGTGCTGACCACTGCTTCCCACAGCACCCATTGGTCGGGAACGGCAGACCGCGGCCACTGGGAGCTGCAGGTGGCTGTGCAAATGTAAACAAACTGTCTGGTGGCCTACCAGCAGACTACCCTGACGGGCTGTGTGCGTCCTGTGGGCCGCAGGTTGCCCACCACTGCTTTAGGCCCTGATTCAGCATATGCTTCACTTTAAGTCCCATTGGAGCCAACGGGGCTAGCTAACCAAATTCAAATAGCTAATCACTAACGTGCAGGATGGGACTTCAGGCCATGCTTAAAACTCAAGGGTGTTGCTCAGTAGGGATGGACAGACACACATGATTAAGTGCTATGTTGAATCAGGTTCTAAATTGATTTATGGGGACGTGGGGAGAAAACTGTTCATATTCTAGGCCAAACGTTAGCTTGCATCCGCTTGATCTTTAAATGTTTTATACACCATCATTTGCACTTGCCAAACCCCATTTTTTTCCACTAGCAGGAATTTGTACAGGCACATTCAGGCGTTGTGCATAACAATTCAGAGATCGTGTCTGAAAATTTGATTCTTCCAGCCCAATAACAAAATGGTCTCCAATCTCCTGCAAACCAGACTCATGCAAGTGACCTTTCTCAGGTGAGTAGTCCCATCGAAGCTAATGGGAGTGCTGACTACTTGTCTGAGTCCTTATAGATTGGACCTGAAGTCATTAAAATAAGCTTTCATCCGCTATGGAGGGTTCTCTCTCTCTCTTTCTCCTTGGTTTTAAAGGTTATTATTTATTTGACTGAAGAGGGGGGAAAAGAGAGTCAAAATGAGAGCATGACAGCACGTGTGCTAATGAGCAAATTGCTCCTGCACAGCATCCACTTGTGAGCACAAACATTTCTCAGTTGGATGTAAATATGATGATAGGCTGCATGTGCAACTGGGCAACACAAATAATTTTTGGTTGCACTAGGGGCTTCGGCTGCACTTCTGAAAATAATATATTGTTTTTGCACACACAACGTTGAGGGTCATTGCTCGTAAATTGCATAAAATGCTCTCTCTGGGAATCTAGCCTTATTTCCTTGGCGTGAGTTTCTATTTCACTTTGCAAGATAAGGCCTATTTGCTGCTATTGCCCATCACAATGTAATCAGCTTCTGTTATTATCATCGGTTTATTCATTCCTCTGTAACCTACAGCCCTGTGCTCGAGTTCAATACAATAAATGTATTCTAAGAACAACTTGATTGTTGATTTGCTTCTTCTGTGCTTAACTTTTTTATTATTATTTTTTCAGACAGTATATATGCAGAGGGATGTAGGTGGGCCATAACAGACAAGCCTTCCCACTCATAAATTAATGGGATGTCTAGTGATTTCTCCCATCTGGGGCCCAAATCCAGGGTCTGATTCTATCTCAACAGGATATAAGTAATTACCATTGACTTATGCTTGCTTCAGGTCAACAGGAGTTACCTGTAGGCCCAGGGAGGATGAGGGAGCAGGGGTAGAAAATTAAGCTGCTGCACTTCATAAACTCCCACGCACTGCAAAGATAGACAGCCAGCTGTAAGGAAAGGGGTCACAGAGAGAGAGAGAGTTTTCTCTGGTATAGAAAAACGTTGTGGCCTGAAAGCACTGTATGGTCTCAGGCAAGTGGGATCCTCTATAGCACATAAGTAAAATAATTAAACTCTGTAAACTCTCTGTCTTACATTTTCACCTAACAGAGCACTTTGTGCATCTTCTATCTTATGCTATTACTAGAGGCACCCCAGGGACTGTGCTAATATACAAAGGGGGCACTTTTCTGATAAGCCAGTCTAAATAGTTACAGCAATAAAATCAATAGGCATTATGCTACTGGCTGATGTGAAGGGATCATTTCATTATGCTGATAAAAAAACCAATAAGCATTACAATACTGTATGAAAGTGGACTATGTAATACTAGTCACAGATGAATCCAACATGCATTACACAATGAAAGTAAAGGGAAATAATTACGGTATATTCTGCTTTCCAACAGCCAATTGGTATTTCAAGACAATCTCAAAGATAGACTCTTTATCGTGCATTGTACATTAAAAGACAATAGACATTACATTGCAAGGGGGGGATTCATCATGCAGTAAATCAAAAATAAATGTTAAAACAGACATGCCCAGCAATGAATGCAAGAAAACAATGATTAGCTAAGGCTTCCCAGGCAACTAGATTATTTTAACGTTGCTTTCAATGTTAAATTTCCTTGTTTATTTTTTAAATACACTAAGTCCTAGTGGAAAGAATGATGGTTTCTCCCCCTTAATTTTAAAAGGTATGTTCCTTACAACTCATTTGCCAGTTCACATATGCTGTCATTTCTTGGAGAAACTCATAATTTAATACTCATGAAAATTAAAAATAGCTGCATTGATTTAAAAAGTGTTTGTTTTTAAATTCCATTGCTATAATAAAGTAAAAAAACCTCCTACTTTGAATGCTACAATTGGCTTATTTATTCAGTACATTTTCTCACTAAAACAAGCCTCTCTTTAATTAAACACATTTTATATTTTTATTGCCATTGCATAAAAACTGAAAGATGCAACTGGGAATGCATTACTGAGCCATTACACATCTCCTGGGTGATTGAAAGCACTTGGCTTCACCTCATACGTCACAACACACTGGAGAAATGGGATATAATTATTAATAATACTAGTAATAACAATAGTCACTTAAATATAGTGCAGTACATATATGCTGAAAGACTCCCACTGACTGGGCCTGGGATCAAGCTCACAAACCCTGGGACTGAAACTGCAACCCCCCACTCCCAATGTGCTCTCTATTGTCCCCCTGAAGTCAGTGGGTGTAGCAAGCTACATGGCCTCTTCCTCCTCAATGAGGGAGAATCAGTGCAGGATACAGCTATATCCCAGCCCCTCCTGCTTCCTGCAGGCTGCTGCTGAACTCCCGTGTCACACAGAGGGGTACACCCTGACCTCCTATTCTCCTTCCTTCCACTGTGCAGTGGAACTGCTGCCAGGGGAGCCTTCGCAGCTTAGGAGGCAGAGGCTGGATTTGACCCTAAATATGCAGGGTGAAATTCAGCCCTATGCAGAGGACCAGTACAAGGCGCGTGCACCACTTCAGCCCTTTTCACCCTAGAAGAGCTGTGCAAAACAAATACCGAGTAACAAAACCCTGTCCCAGAGGGGGTGTGATTGGAGGGCTTGAGCCGGTGCAGAGCAATGTAGAAAGAACCAGTACAGAGCTTAATGATAGGTGGCATCAGAGGATAGGTGGGTTTTCAGACGTTCACAAACAAGAAAGGGGCCTGGTGAACATGGAGGGGGAGGTTGTTCTACACATATGGATTAGAGTAAAAGAAGGTATGACATCCAGCGAAGGCAAAAGAGACAGAATCGGTGATAATGTTCCAATAACGGATGACTTGCTTTGTCCTCTTATATGAAAATCCCCAAGACACTAGATTCAGATTTACTGTACACCTGAGATAACATTGAGAGACTCCAAGAAATATTTCTATGCAAGCCATAGCAAGTTGTAGGTCATGCATTTCACAGTACTATACTTTGTGCTCCCAGGGTTCAGTCTCTTTACAGTGCTTTGACTGTTTGATCTCCTTTGCTGTTTGGAAGATCTTACTTAGGCTTGGTCTACACTAGAAAATTAGACTAATTTAACTATGTCAGTCAGGGGTGTGAAAAATCCCCACCCCTGAGCGGTGTTGTTAAGCTGACTTAAATCCTCTTGTAGACTGCACCTAGGTCAACAGAAGAATTCTTCCATCAACCTAGCTACTGTTTCTTAGGGAGGTGAATTACCTACGCTGATGGGAGAACCCATCCCATCAGGGTAGGTAGTGTCTATACTGAAACGCCACACTGCTGTAGTGTTTTAAGTGTAGACAATACCTTATCTACTTGCTAGGTCTTTCCCTCTCTACTTCCTCCTCTCTCCCCTCACACCAAAATCTGAGCATAACCAATGTTTCTCTCTATCCACTCTTTAGTCTTATTTCTGTATCTGCAGTCAGGCCCTCTCTCTGCAGAGCTAGACACTTGGTTAGCCTTGGTCCCTCCTAATCTCTGCCTGTCACACTTAGTCTAGTCCCCTAAGGGCATAATACTTTGGCCAATTTTGACTGTTAGGGTTAGTGTGAGGATGCTGGGTGGTGGTGGTGGCTTGTGATATACAGGAGGTCAAATTAGAGGATCTGATGGTCCCTTCTGGCTGTAAAACTCTACGACTCTGATTCTTTATACTCTGGCAGGATCCCTTTTCTACACCAGACTCCACTTTCTCTGCAGATGGGACACAAGAACACTTCTTTCCATCCTTCTGCTCTAAGCTGACAAATCTCATTTGCTCGTCTCTACAACCCCCAGGCCAAATCTGCCTCCCAACTTTCCGATGACTACTTCTCTTCATTCCACCGACACTATTTTTCCATCCATTCACTACTGCAGGGGTCGGCAATGTTTGGCACGCGGCTCACCAGGGTAAGCACTCTGGCGGGCCGGGCCAGTTTATTTACCTGCTGACGCGGCAGGTTCGGCCGATCGCCGCCCCCACTCGCCGCGGTTCGCCGTCCCGGGCCAATGGGGGCGGTGGGAAGCCGCGGCCATCACATCCCTCGCCCGCGCCACTTCTCGCCACCCCCATTGGCCCAGGACGGCGAACCGCGGCCAGTGGGGGCCACGATCGGCCGAACCTGCCACGTCAGCAGGTAAATAAACTGGCCCGGCCTGCCAGGGTACTTACCCTGGCGAGCCGCGTGCCAAACGTTGCCGACCCCTGCACTACTGCATGCTCAGCTGCTTTGGGGGAAGGGTCAGAGAACTGCCACTGATGCTTTCACTTGAGTGGAAACTGTTAAGCCATGGCCTCGGTTAAAAAGATAATTGGTTTGAAATTGTTCATCTCATGTTTCGACTAATCCCTACTGCCCACATTTAAAATTTCCTTTGATTAGGTTAGTTTTTGTCACATGCACCAAAAGCATCCTATTTACAAAGTATGCCTGCGTTTGTCTTCTTTGGATCTAAATGTTGCTGCTTTATTGACCACTATAAGTCAGCTCTAATTGGACTTTTAGAAAGCACAGTGAATAGATAGGAGGCAGCCAAACATCAATTATTAATATGACAGTGTTAGCCTTTACTATGTCTCTATTATTTACTTTGGGAATCTCAGAAATGTGATGAATTATGTTCTTTCCCCTGTAAATTAATCACTTCAAAATATTTGTTTCAGTTAAAAAAAAAAATCAACCAGACTAACAACATGTGCCTCTAGCAAATATGAACAAACCTTTAGTTGTCTCTAATAATATATTGAAACGTGAGGCTCTTCTTCAGAAGGAGGGAGTTTGGAGTCAAAGGGTATGTCTACACCCAGCCGCTACTTCGGCGGCTGGGAATCGAAGTTCTGGGTTCGACTTATCGCATCTTGTCTGGACGCAATAAGTCGAACCAGGAAGTGATCGCCGTCGACTGCGGTACTCCAGCTAGACGAGAGGAGTACCGCGGCGTCGACGGGGGAGCCTGCCTGCCGCGTGTGGACCGAGGTAAGTTCGAACTAAGGTACTTCGAACTTCAGCTACGTTATTCACGTAGCTGAAGTTGCGTACCTTAGTTCGACTTGGGGGGTAAGTGTAGACCAAGCCAAAAACAAATTAAGTATTCTCTACTGAGAATAAAAGAAGCTAGTTATTTCAAGGCTAGTTTCCAACATGACAACCTCCATTCTTTGTTATTACGACCCCTTTTTAGCCCTAGCTGATAGCCAATATTCAAGGTCTTATGGGTGGTTTCTCTTAGGATGAGAAACTGATGATGAAGTCAGTTATTTCTTTGATCCAAATCCTATGTATTTACAAAGAATGTACACCAAGTCCTATTTCCTTGAACACAGAAGGTAACAACACGACACAGTTTCTTTGATTACATTGCCATGCCTCTATTCAGAGAGCACTCTCTGTCCAAAAATATCTCTCGGCTTTCTGTCAGGGTAATGCTGCAATTGTTTCTCTTGCTGTCTGCTTGGCTTTCTCTGGTGTCCTTTCTGCCACTTCTGACACACAGACACACACAGCTCCACCAAAAAGTACCCAAGCCCCTCTATTTGCATTCAGACCACAGGGAAACTTCCTTAGACCACATCACGCAACTCCTACTCTATCCTTGCCAAGTTGGTCTGTGATTTGGGCGGTGGCTTTTATTGTTTCAGCTATTACTAAACAACGGGGCATTTACATGCTCCTCATTTAGCCTGAATGGAAGGTGGCTATCAGGCCCACCAGCACTGCCCCTAGAGCAAAGACACTCCCTGAGAGTGACCCAACCTGCAGAATTATATTATTATTTTTTGTATGCAGTAGTACCTAGGAGTCCCAGCATGGAGCATTGTGCTAGGTGCTGTACAAACACAAAACAAAAGTCCTTGCCCCCAAAGAATTTACAATCTAAGTATAAGACAAGACAGAACAGGTGGAGACAGAGAAGGAAGCACAAGTAAAAAATAAGACAATATTGGTCAGTTTTATGTGGAGTGGTCTTAGCACACCAGCAACTGTTGTCAGTTTTTTTGTTGGCATTGTGGGAAAGGAGGCTTTTAAGAAGGAATTTGAAGGAGGACAATGAATAAGTTTTGCAGATGTTTAGTGGTAGCTCCTCCCAAGCATAAGGAGCAGCATGGGGAAAAGCATGAAGGTGCTTGTTTCAGGGTTAAACAACCAGTGAAAGCAGCTTAAAAGAGCAATATATTAACCCAGTAGAAACAGAGATGCTTCCCATAGCTGATTACACCAGGCCCTGGCATCTTCAGGAACAGCCAAGCCTGGTGCAGAGCCTGTTTACACAGCCCACTGGGGCTTATGAGCCTCTTGTAACCATGTTAGGCCTTCAGGAGGAAATTCACACCTGTGGCACTGCTTGTCCATTCCACTAAAGTCCTCAAAATAGGATTTAAGTGCAACCCTGGTAGTCTTTTGCAAAGGGGAATCAATATTTGGCTGAAAAGATGCTGTCTCTGGAATTCTGAAATAAAAATCAATCACCATAGGTGACTGTACATTTCCACTCTTGTGCATCAAGCACTCGCAGCACAGTAATTAATTAGCTATTTAGAATTGGGATTGGAGGCAGCCATTCTCTCCCCCAAATCATTCAAATTGCTATCTGTAATGTTCATGCCATATTCTGCCTCAGAATATCAGACACTATTAAGACATTTACTGCTAAAAGTTAGCAAACTTGTTACAGGACCATAAATGTGCGTATTGTCCTGCTGCTCCTTCTACAGTGCAGCCCGAACGTTGGTCATTCGGCAGCAATCTCTTATTGAAAAGCCTGGAGGGAGTCCAGTGAAATCTGTGCACAATATTTAGTTTCAAAAGTATTCATCTAGCTTCTCTTTCTGTCTGATCAGAGGAAATTGCTCTGCTCTCTCACTGGAAATCTATTACCCACTCCTGTAGTATTGGTTTCTAGTTCATTTTCAATTCTACAGGAATCGTACTGGGGCAGAAGTAGTTTTATAATTGTGTCTGTAATAGAGACCTTGGCTAGATGCTAATTGGCTCTTGCAATGGAGTCGAAAGAAAAGAACAAGGCACTCATCTCTTGTGCCCTCACAGGGGCCGACCAAAATCCCATTTGGCCCTCCTCCTAGCACTCCTATGGGTATCAGCTATCTGACAAGGGAGAAGCAGGGCGAGTGCATAGCGCTGGTTCTTTTTATCACTCGCCTCCACACACATTGGCCCACAGAACTGGCTGGGTACAAAACAAGAATCAAGCTCCACCATCCCCAAAGCTAACAGTTCTACCCATAGGTGCTGACTCCATGGGTGCTCCAGGGCTGGAGCACCCAAAGGAAAAAATGGTGGGTGTTGAGCACCCACCAGCAGCCCCCCTATCAGCTCCCCCTTCCCCCCCCCCAGTGCCTCCCTCCTGCCGGCAGGCCCAGCCAATCAGCGCCTCTCCCTCCCTCCCAGCGCCTCCCACCTGCCACGATCAGCTGATCCGCAGTGTGCAGGAGGTGCTGGGGAGGAGCAAGAGTGCAGCGTGCACAGGGGAGGGGGCAGAATGAAGCAGGAAAAGGCGGGGCGGGGATAGGGCCTTGGGGGAAGGGGTGGAGTGTGGGGGGGGGGCTGGGACAGAGTGGGGGTCGAGCAACCCCCCGGCGCATTAGAAAGTCAGCACCTCTGGTTCTACACTCCAGTACGGGCAACTGTGGAGCACCCAGGAGGAATTTTGGTTAATGGGGCTCCAGCCTCTCCATACCACCTCCAGTGGGTCTGAGTGCCCTACAGGCAGAACCTTCACCTGGATGGACTGATGGTCATGTCAGTCAGCAGTGTGATAACCCAAAGTTGATACCATTTTTCCATTTGTAAGATAATAGACAATTATAATTGCTACCTACAAGAAACAGCCATCCTTTCTTTAGTAGACATTTTGCTTATGTCATCCCATTTTCAAAAACAATTCCATCAACTGATATAGTTCAGATTTCCCAATCCAGGAAAATATATAGCAATTACATGAATGCTTATTTCCTTCACCCCATATTATTTAATGCATTCTTCAAGTTCTGCCATCAACAGAAATGTGTCACAGAGCATGTCACTCACCGCCAGACTCATGCCTTCTTCTGGTAGTTCTGGGGATTAGGTCGAGGCTGACACCCTCTGTCTGTGGTCTGCACCCCATCACTCCTTATCCACAGTCCAACTGCAACCCCCTCTTGCAGCGTCAGGAACCACAGTGTCTTCTTCGTGGCTCAACCCTCCAGTCGTGTCACTATCCGTGTTCCCCCCTTCTGGGGGAGTTTAACTCCTAGTCCTGCCACTTCCCCAGTGGCAAGTGGTGGGGGAGGGACGCAGACCTGCCCACTACTCTGGGTCCCGGCCTAGGCATCCTCCAAACTGCAGTCACTTACTGCGCTCCTCTGCCTTTACTATCTCTGCATTTCCCTGGGCCACTTCCCCATGTCCACAACACCCTACTCAGTTTCAGCAGCTTGTCCGGAGCAACTTTTCTCTCCATGTTCCTGCCTACGCTGCCCTGTCCAAGGTGCTACAGGGTTGCAGCCTACTCCAGGCACAATCCTCCATCCTCAGCTCCAGGCAGCTACTGACCCTGCTCTGCTCTGAGGCACTTCTTATATGGGCCTGCTGGGCCCTGATTGGCTGCTCCTCACAGCCTCTCTCCTATTGGCTGCTTTTCACGTAGCCTCCCAAGGGCTCTACTAACCCCTTACTGGCCAATGTGGGGTGGACGCCTCATCACAAAGTGTCATCATCTTCATAGGTCCACAGAGTTTACCTAATCTATTCTGACCTAAAGAATATCACAGGGCATTCAATTTTACCCCGTTATCTCTGTATTGAGCACAAAGACTTGTGTTTGACAAAAGCATACCTTAAACACGGGGATCCAGGCTTGATTTGAAGACATCAGGAAATGGAAAATCCACAGTTCCCTTGGTTGTTTGTTCCAATGGTTAATCATCCTCACTGTTAGAAATGTGTTGTCTAATTTCTAATTTGAATTTGTCTGGCTTCAGCTTTCAGCCGTTGGTTCTTGTTACGCTTTTCTCTGCTAAATCAAAAAGCCCTTTAGTACCCAGTATTCTCTCCCCAGGAACCGTAATCAAGTCACCCATCACTCTACTTTTTGATAAACTGAACAGATTAAGCTCTTTAAATCTCTCACTGCAAGGCATGTTATTCAGCCTTTGAATCATTTTTGTGGCTCTTTTCTACACCCTTCCCAATTTCTAACATCTTTTTTAAAAACGTGAACACAAGAATTGTACGCAGTATTCCAATATTAGTCTCACCAGTACCAGCTACAAAGATAAAATCACCTCCCTATTCCAACTCACTACTCCTTTGTTTATACATCCCAGGATTTCTTTAACCCCTTTGCCACAGCATCGCATTGGGAGTTCATGTTGAGTTGCTGATCTGCTATGACCCTTAAATCTTTTTCAGAGTCACTGCTGTCCAGGACACAGTCCCCCATTCTGTAGGTATGGCCTGCCTTCCTTGTTCCTATATGTACAACTTTGCATTTGTCTGTATTAAAAGACATTCTGTATGAATGGGCCCAGGCTACCAAGAGATCCACATCGCTCTGGCTGAATGCCTTGTCATCATCATTATTTACCACTCCAGCAATATTTGTGTCATTCGCAAATTTTATCAGCGGTGATTTTATATTTACTTCCAGATTATTGATGAAAACGTTGAATAATGCCAGGCCTAAAAACAATAACAATCCCTCTGAAACCCCACTAGAAACATCCCCATTTGATGATGATTCCTGATTGTTGCTAACTGACAGACCCCCAAAAGTAGTCAACTTTTTAATCTATTTAAATGTTTTATGAATGTTTTATAATGTTCTATGTTAATGAATTTGTTATCAATTGAATCCCATATGAGAATTTCCATTATTTTGCCCAGAACTGATGTTAGGCTACCTGGCGTGTAGTTACCTGAGTCACTTTGCATGCCCTTTTTGAATATTGTCTAATATTCACTGGTATTCCAAGACTTATGAAAAATTAAAATAAGGGACCCAGAGTTCTCTTTAGGCAGCTCAGGACGTAATGTTTCTTTTCATACCTGATACTCTGTTCACATGAGACATTATTCTCTGCAGGAAGTCTGTGCCCAGAGCCCCTCCTTTTCTTTTCCTGGAAACATGTTTTTTCAACTCTTTAGGTGTTAGATAAATACTATGTTTCTTAGTTTTGTGAAAACTTTCCTTTGCCTCCAAGCGCAGATGAAATCTATGCTGATAGAAAATAATAATTGAGATGCTCTTTGTTCTTGGCTCCAAGGAAAGACAAAAATGGATTATGGAACATCCCTGATTTTTTACAAAGAGACAGAGATAAGGAATGTCTTTGTTGAGCTGTTAAGATAAATATACCTCTGAAAAGAGAGCTATGAATATTCACCTCCTCACATGATGGAAACCAACCTTTATTTCATTGTAGGGGTGCCAGCCTGTTATATCTCGAATGGAAACAATGTTATTAATGGCAAAATTCTTCTCACAAACTGAGTCCTCTCATGAATATATATTTACATTCCAATAGAAATCTGTTTCTCATCTGAGAAAGGAATTCATGAGCTTTAATAGCATCTTCAGACAATTTGATGTTTTTGTATTTCCTCAAGTAAACAGCTTTACATTAGCATACCAATGTTATCTATCCTTTAACTTTCTCAGCCACTTACTGGCCACTTTGTTGCATTTTTTAGTAGCTTATCTGTGGGTTTTTTTCTTTAAACATTTTTGATCTAGCTTTACCTTTGATGTCAGCTTCAGAAAGAATTTTACCTGTTTGCATATCAATCAATGAGCTAAAAATTACTTAACAATGCCTTATACTGGCCTAAATTATACAAAAAGATTTTACAGAACTGGGTTTGCTTCTCTATTACAGCATGAATAGTTGGGACGAACAAAGATTGATGTTAATGACTGAAGGACATAAATGTAGGCAGTGTTGGTCCCAGTATATTAGAGAGACAAACGGGTGAGGTAATATCTGTGTAAGCTCAAAAGTTTGTATCTCTCACCAGCAAAAAATTGGTCCCATAAAAGTTATTACCTCACATAACTTGTATCTCTGAAGTACTTAAAGACATTTGGCTCTTACAGGCTGCATTCTCCCCATTTTGTACCAATCAATAAAGTTGGTCAAACCTTGGAATTTCCATTTTGTGAAAAATTTTGACATGTCAAAAACAAATATTTTTTTAAAATCTCCTGAAAAATGGAAATTCAGAACAAAATATTTTGAAAATATTGTTTCAGAAAAAAATGACATTTCATTTCAAAACATAACTTTTGTTTTGAAATGTATTTTATTCTATTCTTTTCATTTTATATTATTTTTACATCAAGTTATGACATCTCAGTGTTAGTGCATAATATGATATCCCATCATCGTGGTAAGTCATACTATGCACTAATACTACTATTGATGTATCATATTATGACATAGCAGTCAAATTGTATATTAGTTTATCAAGTTTTGTTTTTAAATGATATATCATTTCATTTTTTTTCCACTGGAAATTTTGTTGCAATCAACACAATTTCATTAAAAAATTCAAAAATTAAAAAATGGAAAGTTTATTTGAGAAAAAAGTTCCAACTGGCGGTAAAGGTCAGTGCAGGTGAAGCCAACCTCCACTAAGACATGTGTAATAAAGGAGTGTAGGAAGTCGCACTGTTCATGACCAGCAATGCGCCTGTTAAACAGTCACTGAACACAGAATGGAATGACAGAATAAGGGCCTGAAACAGCAATAAGCACCATGCAGAAGAACCCCCGAGGCTCCTGGAGAGCACCATTAGATTCCCCTGATTTTTCTGCCTGCTCGGAGCTTATTGCAGGATCAGTGCCTAAGATTTCTCTGCAAATATTTTGCATAAAAGTAATCTTTTTGAGTTTGGAAAACTTGAAAGGATGGGGTTAAGCTCTGACTGACTGAGGTATAATGGTTCAAATCTTGGCATGTGAACTATTTAAATTCAGACAATTGGCATGAAAGTCGGGTGTCATGTGCAAGTAGCAAGGGTTTGCTGGTGTAAATATACAGGCAAACCCTCCTTATGAAGACACTGCTTATCCCATAGAATCATAGAACCACAGGGATAGAAGGGACCACAAATCATCTAGTTTAACCCCCTGCCAAGATGCAGGATTTGTGGTATCTGAGGGCTTAGCTACACTGGCGCTTTACAGCGCTGCAACTTTCTCGCTCAGGGGTGTGAAAAAACACCCCCCTGAGCGCAGCAAGTTACAGCGCTGTAAAGCGCCAGTGTAAACAGTGCCCCAGCACTGGGAGCCGTGTTCCCAGCGCTGTAAGCTAATCCCCTTGTGGAGGTGGAGTACCTGCAGCGCTGGGAGAGCTCTCTCCCAGCGCTGGCGCGCGACCACACTCGCACTTCAAAGCACTGCCGCGGGAGCGCTCCCGCAGCAGCGCTTTGAAGTTTTGAGTGTAGCCACGGCCTAAAATAGATAAGCAAGACAAGTACTTTTGGCTTATACCAGTTAACTGAATGCAGTAAGCTATACTGGCAAAAGGACTTTGCCAGTATAACTGTGCTTACACCAGGACTTTTCCCTCAAGCTCTATGTGGGTTTTTTTTCACACTCCTAACTGAGGCTACATCCTCACTACAGGGGGGGGGGGGGTCGATTTAAGATACGCAAATTCAGCTACGCGAATAGCGTAGCTGAATTCGACGTATCAGATCCGACTTACCCTGTTGTGAGGACGGCGGCAAAATCGACTGCCGCGGCTCCCAGTCGACGGCGCTTACTCCCACCTCCGCTGGTGGAGTAAGCACGTCGATTCGGGGATCGATTGTCGTGTCCTGACGAGACGCGATAAGTCGATCCCCAAGAGATCGATTTCTACCCGCTGATTCAGGCGGGTAGTGTAGACCTAGCCTGATATAGCTGTGCTGGCAAAACTTTCAAGTGGAGACCAGGCCTCAGATTAGCACACAATGTAAGCTGTTCAGGGCAAGTACTCTGAATTTCTATATGTTTGCTCAATGCCTAACACAATGGGATCCTGATTAGATCCTTTGGGTGCCACTGCAATAAATATAATAAGTAAGTAATGATAATAATGGAGATTAATTTACTGAAGAGCTCACAATGCAGTTTGCAAACAAAGGAGGTTTTTGGATTCTCAGCAAGAGTGGAGAAAATGCTTCCAAATCTAATTAAAATGCACCCAGCATGGAAAGGGAGGATCCTTCTATTCTAAACTAGTGAATCAGACAAACTCACTTAAACAGGAAACATGGGCCTAAAGCAGGCGTGGGCAAACTTTTTGGCCTGAGGGCCACATCGGGTTTCCGAGATTGTATGGAGGGCCGGATAGGGGAGGCTGTGCCTCCCCAAACAGCCAGGCGTGGCCCGGCCCCCTCCCCCTATCTGACTCCCCCTGCTTCTCACCCCCGACAGCCTCCCCCCGGACTCCTGCCCCATCCAACCCCTCCATTCCCTGTCCCCTGATGGCCCCCCGGGACCCCTGCCCCATCCACCCCTCCCTGTCCCCGACTGCCCCTGGACCCTCCGCCCTTGACTGCCCCCCACTGCCCCATCCAACCCCTCCTCTCATTTTTGACTGCCCCCCTGGGACTCCTGCCCCCATTCAAACCCACTGTTCCCCACCCTCTGACCACCCCGACCCCTATCCACACCCCCGCCCTCTGACCACCACCGCAAACTCCCTGCCCTCTATCCAACCCCCCCTACTCCCTGCCCCCTTACCGCGCTGCCTGGAGCACCAGTGGCTGGTGGCAATACAGCCGTGCCGCCCAGAGCATCAGGACAGGCAGCTGCGCCGCCCGGATGGAGCCAGCCACGCCACCACACAGCTCAGAGCACTGGGTCAGGCCGCGGCTCTGCAGCTGCACTGCCCGGCAAGAGCTCGCAGCCCTGCTGCCCAGAGCATTGCACTGGCGGTGCAGTGAACTGAGGCTGCGGGGGAGGGGGAACAGAGGGGAGGGGCTGGGGGTAGCCTCCTGGGCCAGGAGCTCAGGGGCCGGGCAGGAGGGTCCTGCGGGCCGGATGTGGCCCGCGGGCCGTAGTTTGTTCACCTCTGGCCTAAAGGGTTCAAAGAGAGAAAGTCACATGTGCTCTCTCTCAGCTTGCAGATTTGATCCCAAAGAGAAAGGCTTAACATAAGAACATAAGAACCTCCATACTGGGTCAAACCAAAGGTCCATCCAGCCCAGTATCCTGTCTGCTGACAGTGACCAATGCCAGGTGTCCCAGAGGGAGTGAACCTAACAGGTAATGATCAAGTGATCTCTCTCCTGCTATCCATCTCCACCCTCTGACAAACAGAGGCTAGGGACACCATTCCTTACCCGTCCTGGCTAATAGCCATTAATGGACTTAACCTCCATGAATTTATCTAGTTCTCTTTTAAACCCTGTTATAGTCCTAGCCTTCACAACCTCCTCAGGCAAGGAGTTCCACAGGTTGACTGTGCGCTGTGTGAAGAAGAACTTCCTTTTATTTGTTTTAAACCTGCTGCCCATTAATTTTATTTGGTGGCCCCTAGTTCTTATATTATGGGAACAAGTAAATAACTTTTCCTTATTCACTTTCTCCACACCACTCATGATTTTATATACCTCTATCATATCCCCCCTTAGTCTCCTCTTTTCTAAGCTGAAAAGTCCTAGCCTCTTTAATCTCTCCTCATATGGGACCCGTTCCACACCCCGAATCATTTTAGTTGCCCTTCTCTGAACCTTTTCTAATGCCAGTATATATATTTTTGAGATGAGGAGACCAGATCTGTATGCAGTATTCAAGATGTGGGCGTACCACGGATTTATATAAGGGCAATAAGATATTCTCAATCTTATTCTCTATCCCTTTTTTAATGATTCCTAACATCCTGTTTGCCTTTTAGACTGCCACTGCACACTGCGTGGACATCTTCAGAGAATTATCCACGATGACTCCAAGATCTCTTTCCTGATTATTTGTAGCTACATTAGCCCCCATCATATTGTATGTATAGTTGGGGTTATTTTTTCCAATGTCCATTACTTTACATTTATCCACATTAAATTTCATTTGCCATTTTGTTGCCCAATCACTTAGTTTTGTGAGATCTTTTTGAAGTTCTTCACAGTCTGCTTTGGTCTTAACTATCTTGAGCAGTTTAGTATCATCTGCAGACTTTGCCACCTCACTGTTTACCCCTTTCTCCAGATCATTTATGAGTAAGTTGAATAGGATTGGTCCTAGGACTGACCCTTGGGGAACACCACTAGTTACCCCTCTCCAAAAGGTAGGAATAAATGGTAAATGATCAAATCATTTACCATTTATTCCTACCTTTTGTTCCCTGTCCTTTAACAAGTTCTCAATCCATGAAAGGATCTTCCCTCTTATCCCATGATAACTTAATTTACGTAAGAGCCTTTGGTGAGGGACCTTGTCAGAGGCTTTCTGGAAATCTAAGTACACTATGTCCACTGAATCCCCCTTGTCCACATGTTTGTTGACCCCTTCAAAGAACTCTAGAAGATTAGTAAGACATGATTTTCCTTTACAGAAACCATGTTGACTATTGCTCAACAATTTGTTCTTCTATGTGTCTGACAATTTTATTCTTTACTGTTGTTTCAACTAATTTGCCCAGAACTGACATTAGACTTACCAGTCTGTAATTGCCGGGATCATCTCTAGAGCCCTTTTAAATATTGGCATTACATTAGCTATCTTCCAGTCATTGGGTACAGAAGCTGATTTAAAGGACAGGTTACAAACCATAGGTCAGGGGTAGGCAACCTATGGTACGTGTGCCAAACGCGGCACACGAGCTGATTTTCAGTGGCACTCACACTGCCTGGGTCCTGGCCACTGATCCGGGGGGCTCTGCATTTTTATTTAATTTTAAATGAAGTTTCTTAAATATTTTAAAAACCTTATTTACTTTACATACAACAATAGTTTAGTTATATATTATAGACTTATAGAAAGAGACCTTCTAAAAATGTTAAAATGTATTACTGGCACGTGAAACCTTAAATTAGAGTGAATAAATGAAGACTCAGCACACTACTTCTGAAAGGTTGCCGACCCCTGCCATAGTTAATAGTTCCGCAATTTCACATTTGAGTTCTTTCAGAACTCTTGGGTGAATGCCATCTGGTCCTGGTGACTTGTTAATGTTAAGTTTATCAATTAATTCCAAAACCTCCTCTAGTGACACTTCAATCTGTGACAATTCCTCAGATTTGTCATCTACAAAGGATGGCTCAGGTTTGGAAATCTCCCGAACATCCTCAGTCGTGAAGACTGAAGCAAAGAATTCATTTAGTTTCTCTGCAATGCCTTTATCGTCTTTAAGTGCTCCTTTTGTATCTTGATCGTCCAGGGGCCCCACTGGTTGTTTAGCAGGCTTCCTGCTTCTGATGAACTTAAACATTTTGTTATTAGCTTTTGAGTTTTTGGTTAGCTGTTCTTCAAACTCCTTTTTGGCTTTTCTTATTACATTTTTACACTTAATTTGGCAGTGTTTATGCTCCTTTCTATTTACCTCACTAGGATTTGACTTCCACTTTTTAAAAGATGCCTTTTTATCTCTCACTGCTTCTTTTACATGGTTGTTAAGCCACGGTGGCTCTTTTTTAGTTCTTTTACTGTGTTTTTTAATTTGGGGTACACATTTAAGTTGGGCCTCTATTATGGTGTCTTTGAAAAGTGTCCATGCAGCTTGCTGGGATTTCACTCTAGTCACTTACCTTTTAATTTCTGTTTAATTTCTTGTAAGTTTTTATTTAGTATCCCTTTAATTATTGGTTATTATATTATAGTTAATTATTATTTGTAGTTTGGTAGTGCCCAAAGGCCTTGTTGTATTGGGCACGCTACAAGTACATATGAAAGGACTTCGCTGTGTGAAGTTGAGTATTTTGATATTACTTCATTTTTCTTGTCATTCTGATCCAGCTAAAAGCAGTATGATTATATTAAAAGGCTTGTTTGAAGACACAGCAGTATTAACTCTGATGCACTAACTAGGCATTTTTCAACTCTGGAGGCAGGATGGAATAAAGATTAAGTTGAGCATGCATCCACCAAAAGTTCAGCCACTAACACACACTTTTTCTCAATCCAACTTTCTCCAGTATAGTGAATGCTTTCCCTCCTCACTTGCATTCCTGCTACCTAAATCTTTCTCCCAAGCAAGACAGCATCTCCCACCCTAGCGTATAGCTAGTCTCTAGCAGTCTGTGTGCTCTACACTGCCATTTGCTACTCTTCCATAGCTGTTTTATGGTGTTTTGTAGCCATGTTGCTTCCAGGAGCTTTTGAACTACACAGAGCTCTTTTCAGGTCACTCACTTGTACATTCCACCTGCAGAAGTTTATCCAATAAATGATATTACCTCAACTATTGTTTCTCTCATTTGCTGCTCTGTACATTGCTGAATCCAAGCTTCCTCTGACATGGAGCTTCAAATTCCAAGTTTCCTAGCTTAAATTCTCTCCTGGCTGCAGGAGCTATCCTACTTTTTGACAATATGTTGCACTGTGTGTATCAGAGGGAAGCATAAGGTGTTAACTTATCTATATGGTGTTTTCAGCCTTCTGTTGTTTATGAGACTGTGGTAAGAGAGGGCTTCCTAAAATATGGGGAAGGCAAATATAATTATTAGTTGACTGAATCCATGCATTTCCCCCCTATTTATCACTCCAACCAGAGGTAGATTAACCACTTCTGAGGCCCTGGGCTAAGGCTAAATTGATGCCCAGTCTAGCCTGATGAAGGTTGAAGAGCGTGAGGAGCAGCTCTTGGTTTCCATGGCCAGTTCTGGAGGGGACAAACTGCCTCTCTATGAGTTTATGCCAGTGTGGAGAATCTGGGGGGGGGGGGGGGTGCTTCAGGTCACCATGAGCTTGACCCATGCTCCTCCTATTAGGTGAAAATGAGTGGAGACACATTTATGGAAGAGACTCCCTTTGGGATGGTAGGGTACCAGGGTCTCTCACAGAAGGTGGTCATTAAGCTTAAGAAAAGTTATTAATGGTCTAGCCCAGGGGTCGGCAACGTTTGGCACGCGGCTCGCCAGGGTAAGCACCCTGGCGGGCCGGGCCAGTTTATTTACCTGCTGACGCGGCAGGTTCAGCCAATCGCGGCCCCCACTGGCCGCGGTTTGCCGTCCTGGGCCAATGGGGGTGGCGGGAAGCCGCGGCCAGCTCATCCCTCGCCCACGCCGCTTCTCGCCGCCCCCATTGGCCTGGGATGGTGAACCGCGGCGAGTGGGGGCCGCGATCGGCCGAACCTGCCACGTCAGCAGATAAATAAACTGGCCCGGCCCGCCAGGGTGCTTACCCTGGCGAGCCGCGTGCCAAACGTTGCCGACCCCTGGGCTAGCCAATTACTGTTTGGTCTGTAACCTTCCTTTTAGGGAAGGTTATAACAGAGAAGGTGGTGTCTAATCAACCTTGCCAATATCCAGCACACTCAGATTTCTTTGACCTCAGTCTTGATACAGTTCAGTGACTACAGTGGCTTCCTGTCAGTGACTTCTCCTGCATAGTCAGTAAGGACCAAGTGTTCATTCTGTATCTCTTTGCTGCCTTTGCTATTGTTATACACAAGGTGTTGTTCACATGGTTTCAGACATTGGTAGGATGGATGGAGTCTTTCCTCAATGGTTCATTTCCTGTCTTGCTTAGAAGACTAAGAAGATGGTGATTACTCACCTGCCCTCAGGGTTTTCTTGCCTGGGAACTGGGGTACCACAGGATAATATTTTGCCAGCCTTCCTGGTCAAAAATAGATGTGAAGCTGGTGCAGAAGGAGGTGAAAGTGAGATAATATTGGATTATGTTCATTGCATCATCTCTACTTCTTTGGACTGGTGTGTGAAAGTAATTAGCTAACCTGGAAAACAGATATACACAGGTTCTGATATGACAAATATATTAATTAGAATGTTGAAAAACAGCAACCCTGGTCATTCCCATGCACAGAAGGCAGATTAATTTAGTGCATTCATAGAATATTTACTCTAGGTTTCTAATTTGCCTTTATGTTAAAGTATCAACATATTTTGTAATAAAGATCTAAAAAAAAACCCTCTCATCCTGCTCAGTGCTCAGTATTTGTATGAGGCAGCTTTAAATAAGAGTCTTACACAGCATACAAAGTAAATATTATATTGCTTCAAACCACAGCCTAAAAAGTTAATAAACTGATTCTTCCCTATAATAATGAGACATGATACTGTAAGTATCAGCTGTAAGTAAACAGACTCCTCAGGAAGGTTGACAATAAGTAGATAATCCACTCTGATATAGTAAGGCATTTGCATGAAGCTTGTTTTTACATTTACTGTGATAGATGCAGCCCCAGAGCTTCCTTGGATTAACTCAATTAATTTTCATCTGTTTACCAGTTTATTTGTGGCTGAAATGAATTTCAGAAGAAAATAAAGCAACAAAAAATCAAATAGCACAATCTGCTAGAATTATTCAAAATGGCTTATTGTACTTACCAAAGATCTTTTACATAGGAAACGTAGGGATTGTCATACTGGATCAGACCAGTTGTCCATGTAGTCTATTATCTGGTCTCCTATAATAGCCATTTCTACCTTTAGAGGACGGTACAAGAAGCCTTGCAGTGGAAAGCTGTAGGATAATGTGCCCCCAGGGAAAATTTTCCTCTAACCCTCTGCAGTTAGAGAGGCTGGCTCAAACCCTGAACATGAGGGTTTATATCGAGCCCAATTGTGTTGGGTATTTTTAATA
The DNA here is from genome assembly GCF_028017835.1 of Emys orbicularis. NCBI lineage: Eukaryota > Metazoa > Chordata > Testudines > Emydidae > Emys > Emys orbicularis. Next base: position 24,003,490 of record NC_088696.1, read on the forward strand.
TTTCCTATTACAGCTCCGGATATTGTAATGTTCACAAATATGTAATCCCCTGGTGGATTGTACTACACTCTTGCCTTCAGCTATGTAGCAATGGCTAACTGTGTACTAAAGTGTTTCCTGTTATCAGTTTTCTTTCAAAATTTCATTGACTGTCCATTTGTTATTGGTTTGAGCTGTTGGTCTAAGAGTTAAGATTACCCATATGTGGGTGGCTAAATCCTTCAAATGCAACTTTTTTTAAAAAATAGATCAATAATGACACTAAGGACAGTAAAAGATAAGACAAAATGTGATCTAAGTGTGTTCTGTTTCTCTAGAAAGCTATAGGGCCATACCCTGACATAGGAAATGATCCCGTGAAATGCTGTGTACTCAACTCCTGCTGCTTTCCCTGTTTGGTTTGCCTTCCATTTCAGTTCCACTCAGTAGCAAACTGTTGATTCCTTATACATTACTGACATTTGTAGGTATATCATTAATTCTATCAAAACCCTCTAGTGTAGCTCTAATTAAGGGCCAGCATGTCTTTTAATAATTATTAGGGTTTCAAATTCAACTGAAATGGTTGTTCTGCAGAAATCTTGCAGCTGCGGTATTACTGTGAGGTCTTAGTTTATTTTGCGATATTTTACCAAACCGGAAGCAAATCACACTGGAAATGCAAAAAAGCTCAAAATATTAAAAACAATAACAAAAATCAACTTCCCTTATATCTCCCCTCCCACCAAATCAAAAGTCGTACTGATCAATGTGAGTAAAGGTTGCAGAATTGTCACGCAATTTGAATAATGGGCTCCACTAGCACCCATTGAAGTCACTAAAGATTCGCCATTGGCTTCAGCAGGAGCAGGATCGCCTCAGTGTTAGAAAATGCTGCTGCTTTCATTTCTGGTCTACTTGTTTGGGGGGGCCAGACGGGGCGGGGGAACAACAGTGAAAAAAGCAATTCTTAGAGAAGCGAATGCACAATGTACAGTACAACAGCTGTGCTATGCAGCAGCCTAAAAGAACATAATACTGTAGCTACGTAGCCAAGTCATAAACCAACACAGTGTGCAGAGGTTTGGAAATTGTGTGTTCCAGCGTGTGTGATAAATGAGGTGGGTAAAATATCCTAAGGCTAGTACTCCCACTGACTAGGAGTGGGGGCCTATCTTCTTCCCCTCCATTGTGTTTAGTGAATATAAACACCAAGACTAACAGGACATGGGTCAAAGCAGTCTAATGCCTAGTAGTGTGACATACTGACTTCAGCAGCACCTCCTGGCTCCTACCTTGTGCAATGATTTGAGAAGTAGAGACCAGTGATGAAACAAGCAGAAATTCATTGTGGTCCTTAAGCTCCCCCTACCTGCAGGTTGAGGCACACGTTTGGATTTGGTTAGTTAAAAAGGAGGCCTGGCTGGTGCAAGCTGCTTTATGTAAAAGAAGAAAAGGGAATTTTTCATTCAGGCCAGAACTTGCTGAGAGGACTGATTTTCGTTTTAAGGATGGATTTTCTTTTTCCTGAACAGCTCTATCATCTTTACAAGCTATTTGGGGAAGCTTACTTCTTTAACGAGTGGTGATTGTGTGTGCCAGAAGTGATACAGGTGCAGCTGATTTCTCAGGAGGAAGTATAGTACTTTTACTGTACCCCGATGGCCAAGTAAAACTGCAACAGAGAATGGTGCTGGACATGATATATAAAGATAGACAGACAGTAGTAAATTTGGCAATGGTTTAAAAACAGAGTTTATGTGACTTACACCATGTGTGGCAGGGTAAAGTAGATACATTTTAATACATTTAGTAATACATTTAAGGGAGATTTGCTGTATAAATGATAAAGAGCCTGATTTTCATATATAGGATTAGATTCTCTTCCACACTGAGATTTGTTTGGGTTTAGATACATGAAAATCCTAGTTATCCAAATACACTGTGTCCCTTCCATTGCAGTCCTGTGTTAGCAATTTTGTTTATCCGAATGCCCCATTATCCAGAACGTTTGGATGTCCTGTAGGTTATTTGGATAAATGAGCATGGATTGTATTTGAAAATTCTGTTTCTGAAATTATGAAAATAGCTACATTTTGCAAACAATTTTCAGCTATGTCCTCACATAGTATTAGGGATGGACTAAGCTGCAACATTTAGATCTAGATTTTGAACACCCCAGTGCTGGGGCCAGAATTTCACTCCTGGGGTTTTGGATGTAAAGATGGCAACATTTATGAAGATTGGTTCTTGCTTTGCATTTCAAATACACCCCAAATTTGAGGTTGCTCCTACTTGGGGCTTTGGTTTGTACCCAAATATACTAGTTATTTTATTTTCCACAGAGAAAGCCACTCAGTTGGTTTTTTAAACTAAAATGATTGCTATTATTATTGTTATTAATTTAGATTTTCTAAATCTTGTCCTAGATCCCTTCTTGTCCAAATCACAATTTGTGTTTAAAGTTCTCATGTGAGTGGCGCTTGTTTCCTGCTATTTGTGTTTTGTTCCAAACACATCAGCAGCATGGGGCTCATCTACAATTATAAGTTGTTCAGGAAGTGCGTAAATAACTTTTGCAACATTAATGCCATTTCTCCTCAGAATGTGAATATAAAATTCACTTACCATTCACAGCTCTTTTCTTATTGGGGTTCTACAAATAAAGTTGGCAAGGGAGGATTGGAACTCCATTTAATGGAATAAGACTAATCTCCACTTTTCTCCACCATAAGCTTCTCCAACTGATCTGATTAATTGTTTTGGTTAACAACCTGAAGAGAAAGCAACATGTACAGTATAATACAAGGTTAGCATATGGCTTTAGTTATCTTAATGTAAGTCATGAGTCTGCTAACAGAAGCTCATAATGTAATTTATGCCCCGTTCTTGATTTCAGAATTTCTTTCAGATGAACATGAAAATCCCTGTTCTGCATGGACACAGAGGGCCAAATATTCAGGTAATGGTGACTAAACTGTGCCTACAAAAATGTTTGTGAAATTCCCCCTTATGCAGAAGGGCAGGCTCAAAGCAATGTCATAATTTAAGCCCCACTAAAGTGCAAAATGGTGCAAAGGCCTTGTACATAGGGGCTAATTTCACCCTCACTTGCACATTCTAAAACCACCCAGTGGGCATGGACATGCTCACACCCAAATCTGGATGAATGCATGAGTTCCTGGTTGTAAATGCAGATGCCAGACAAATGTAGGTATTATGTGAGCAACATTTCAGTTCTCGATTTCTGCAGAGATAATTTAGCTGCCAGTAACTTGGCCCTATACTTGATGCTTTTTGCAAGAGTAAAGGTTTATCCCGTGGCTCTTGGCCGTGGAGTTTTGGTCCCATCTCAAGGTACCATGTGCTTTCGGCCAATTTTCCACCTGGTGGTCACCCTCCCCACCAAGTGACAGCTGCATTTCTATGGGATGTAGTCCAATTACTTATATTGTTTGCAAAGCACTGTGCGATCATGAAGAATAAAGATGCTACTCTACAAAATTTGAGATTAATATTAATCATCTTTAGATTTAAAAATAATAAAATAATTCAAGGAATTAATACACAAATGTGATTCAAGCCCAGGCTCTGTCTGGTCCAGTGTTTTTGGTCACAATGCCTCCTAATAAATAACCAAAGCAACAAAAATTTGCTTTCTCAAACTGATGAAACTAGAAAAACTTTCTCCTACACAATTAGAAAAATCCCTTTACTGTTCTAACCATTTTCTACTACTCACTAAAGAGCTTGTTTTTCTGTTGTAAATTTCCACATTCCTTGTTTTCTTATCCATCTCTAAAGCCCATGACATTTAAACTAACCTTAGAACCAGCATTGTTCAGGCCCCAAAACATGCACTGTCTGATTATATAGGTATAAAAAAGAATTCCTCGCTTATAACAGGTATTTTCATTAGATCATTACCTGAACATCCCTGAGAGAGAATGCATTTCATGCAAATTACATCTTTGGTAAGCCAACGGTTTGTGGGGTTCAGATCAAGTGTTTCAGATCAGTGCCATCTCCGCTACAAACCTAAGTTCCATAAGCATTTTTGACACAAGACACTTGCATCTCTTAGTTCAATAGCAGAGTGTAAAGTACAGACTATTGTTAAAGAGAGACAGAGTCGTTTGGATACTATAAGACCTAATCTAACCATATCCACATCCATCAAACTGCACCAAACTCAATCCTGATTTAAGAGTTGGGAAAAAACCCAACAGCAAACTTTTTTTTTTTGATTTTGCTATATTTTCATGCTCTCTGTGCTACTAGGTTTCAGCTGGATCAAGACAAGGAAATGGAAATACTCCCAAATGCTCTCCTCCCAGCTGTGCAAAAGTCACCAGAAACCCTGCTCTTATGAGACTGCATGCATAGTGCCTAGCCCAGAGGGGAGCATGCCACGGAGAATAGCTCCTTCCTTAGCCTCACCCTTCCCAACGCATGTAGCCTCAGGCCTCCAGACATAAGGCTCCTGTCAGATTTGAGGAAGGGGAGAATGCAGCAGAGTCAATGCTGCTCCCCCTATCCCATTCTATTCCCCATTCTGCTCCCAAGATTCTGCCCATGTTAATGCAGCAAAGCATATAGACATTTTCTGCCTCAGTCTTGAATCCCTGTATACCTTTGTGAATGCTGTTACAATCAAAGCTTGGGACAATAACAATGGCATCCTGCATGCAGGAGCAAACACTTTCTATTTTAGCTCTATCATCAAAGAAGGTAGATTTTGTCAGCCTGGTTATTCTCGGAAAACAAAAAGAAATTAATTGAGCTGGGATTAACTCTCCAAAATGGTGAAAAGAGCTGACAGAAATGGGATTTTTAATGCTTAATTACTTTTCTACAGTTTTTAATACTTCCTATCGTTTCTGGGGCTTAAAGCCTCATTTCCGTATATTACTATCCCTTTGAAACAGCTTTTAGGGCCCAATCCAAGGCCTGATGAAGTAAATGGGAGTCTTTCTATTAACTTCAATGGGCATTGGATCAGGCCTGAGGCAGCTCCTCAGCACACGCAACTTTGGGCTTAGTGAGTTTCCTGTTAGTGAGATTTTTTCCCCCCTCCATAGTGTTGTAGATCTTAACATCCTCTTCCCCCTTGTTCTTCTTCCTCCCACAGGGCCATTGTTAAAGTTTTGCACGTCTGCAACTGTTCAGCAATTAAACAAACCCCTCCATCCTAAGCACCTTGGTTTCTTATGCCTAACTGGAGCAGCACTAGTGATTTTTCATTCTCTCTGAAACTGGGGGAGGGATAGCTCAGTGGTTTGAGCATTGGCCTGCTAAACCCAGGGTTCGATGACCTTTCAAGGTCCCTTCCAATTCTAGGAGATAAAATTAAAAAAAAATAAAAATTTATAATACATCTCATATACCCCTGGGCTTTCAACATTCCGGTAGCCAAAGGAATGCTGTGTCGCATGAGTCTGTTAACACGCATCTAGTCCATGACAATTACTTTGTTTTATAAAGTACTTTTGGAAGATGTGGGCCAGATCTCCAGCTGGTGGAAATTGGCATAGGTCCATTGACTTCAACAGACTTAAGCTGATTTAAAACTAGCTGGGGATCTGTACAAACATAATCAGAGGATCTGGCTCTCTATCTTTCACTTTTCCCCCTCTCTGTACCCCCTGAATTCCTCCCATGCAGTCATGAACTAATGCATATGACTTGGGTGGGTTATCTTTGGTCTTCACAAAAATTACCTAACATTCCTCAAAGGCTTCTCTATGCTTTTTCTCAGAAGTTTATTTCCCCCCGCCCTCTGGTGAGAGTGAGTTGGCAACTCCTTCAGAGCGAGAGAGTTATCAATAAAATCATATCTCTTTAATCACATTTAACAACACTACATAAATACTTGAAAAAATATGGAAAAAAGTGTTTACAGTAGCTGACTATCACAAGGGAATTTACAGTCTTATTAAAAATTATTAGGCTTTACTTCTTATTCACTGACAAAGCTGCTTTCATAAACTGCTCTCAACAACTTCATATCCAGAGTTTGCAGGATGTTTATTTTCACATTTTCAAAACGCCATATTTCTTCCACCATTAAATTTTATTTTTGTGTCGTTTAAAACAGCAATTTTCCATCTCTCCTGACCCAGTAATTCAGCTAGAAAAATATGTTTCCCTGGAAACACTTCAGAATATATGGCAGCGTAGCATGACTGCAGGGCCTGTTGTGAATAATGTTGTAAAATGCTCCCGAGTATTCAAGTAATATAAATGTACATGTCAGAGACTGAAGCCTGCAAGTTTGGCGTTGATTCCAGGTTCAACTGATATAGAACATTTTGATTGGACTCACGGACCTTATTCACAAGGGGCCAGTCTTTGCCTCTCAACATCTAGCTTGGTAAATAGGGAGGCAGGAAACTCAGAAGACAATCAGCTTGTCAGACTGATTTTCCTGCAGGTTTTATTGCTGGTTTTTTCCTCCTAGCAGATTTTCAAGGAAGTTGAATGGGTCAGCAGCACTCCCTCATGTCTGTGGCCCTGCAAGCTTGGAGAATCACCCTTTTCTTTGAGATAAGTGTCTGCATTTCACTTTCTAATGTTCCCAGAAAGAAGTGAATTGAGAGTGTGTAAGCTCTCTCTCTCTCTCTCCTCTTTTGCAGTATTGCCATTTTGGATTTTGCATCAGGCTGGCGAAACTCTGAATAAGGTCAGTTTGGAGAGACTGAATCCCTCTGACGATCTCAGGATCCTGTACTAGTCATTTATAACAAATAACTACTTCTTGAAAACCTTTAGAGACATTCAGCAAGAAAGGATGCAGCAATTACCAACTGTATAATTATGCAGGGGTATTACTTTCTCAAAAATTAAGTCTGAAGCAATTTTTCCCATTATAAACCACATTTTCTACCCCATTTCCTAACTTGGTCAAAACCAAACCAACGTGCCTTAAACTTTACATGCCACATCTCATTCCAAGGTAAAGTTGTCCCGGAAGAGTTGGGGCAAATCACTGCAAGGAATGCAGAGATCTGAGATTTCCAAAAATTCTTGTTTAATTTTCAAAGATTTCTGTTTGGTTTTGTTGGGGTTTTTTTGCTTCTCAACTCTCTGAGACAAGCTTATGTGTAAACTCTGAACTTCTCTTCTCCTGTATTATTTAACGAGTAGAAGTGCTTCTCACCAGTTTTGAGGCAGTGCATCTAGAAGTGATTTAGATATTAAAAGTTTTTATCAAGTAATTAACCAAAATAGTTAGTATGCACTTACCAGCATACATCTGTATTATTTACAAACACTATTTGGATGTATAGATTCTATGCAAATACCATTTTGATGTATGCTTTGTCAAGTGTTCATGGGCTCAGAAACACATTGTAATACAGACATAGCCCAGATGCAGATAACCAAGTGCAGGCAACAGGTGACAGGGTATCCCAGAGGTTCATTGGGGCAGGGGGTTCAGTCTGGAAGGAGCAGAAATGGGAAAGCTACCTGGAGTGAGATGACAAGAGATCTGGTCTAGGGAATGGCAGGAGGAAGCACAGTTTGAGGACAAATGTTGCCCATCTCTGTGTGACTTGCAAGGCCCTGCTGCTGAGCAATTCTTACACTTTTTTTTTTTTTTCAAATGTAAGGAAATTCCTCAGCTAAAATCAGCTTAATCCTGGAGTTAAGGTTGGAAACATCTATCACTCACTCCAACCCATGAACTGTTCAGATCACAATGACAGGCTCTCAAAAAACGAAAACATTAGAAATCACGGACTTTCCAACATGCAGCCCCTGTGTGACGGGTGGATAAAGTTAAGATTCAGAAACAAATTCATCCCTCTGCAACTCCACTGAACCCAGGTGGACGGGGAAGGCAGTGAAGTTAAGGGGAGAAAACTGCACAGTTTTCTGAAGAGATTTTGAGCTGAACTGATAGACTTAACCCAGTTCTTGTTTGGTTTTAGGCCTGGGAATATGGTCCTTCAAAATTTGTTTCACGTAAAGAATAGTACTTAGGGATGCTTGCTAAGGGATTATTATGTATAAAATATTTGTTTCAAACAGCAAAACAAAATCACATTTAAATGTCTTTCTCTGAAATCCACTTTTTGTTTCCATAATTGATAACCAATTACAATGCAGTTCATCACAATTCTTGTAAAATTCTATGGAGAATGCCAACGTTCTGTGCATTTTTTCAAGAATAGGCCTTGGACTCTTTTGTGGCACTTGCAAAGCCTTTTGAGAATCAGATCCACGGTGCCTTAAATACTGGATAAACTGTCTAGGTTATAGACAGCAATTATAGCCAAACCATGTTAATTAATTAAATACAAGACTGTACAGGAGCATTGATCATAATTTACATGAAATAATTGGTCTGACAAAATCTCAGTGGTAAATCAAAATGAGGAAAATGGTTTATTCAGGTTAATTCTAGTTAAACCAGATAATTTTTTCAACATATCCCAATGGTCTCTTTTACAGAAAAGGGGAATGTGACTTGAATATGAGAGAACAGATTTCTATCCTGGCTTAGTCCATTCACAAGGAGAGGTAGTAAAATCCCAAGCCAAAGGCAAGAGACAAAATGGTTTCAAGTTTTTCCTCAGACTTTCATCTCTATGATATATGGCCCACTGAGCAGTCTAACCCTTTGAGACTATTTAGCAAAGCCAGCAAATCATCACTGACCAACGAAGTAATTAAAATTCAGCACTACCCCTAGCAGTATCTGCCATTTGCTGAAGGCTAACACAGAAAAGATGCTGCAGAGGAAAATGCTGCAACATATTGAAAGGCTAGAGTTTAGAGGCAGAATGACAATGATTTTCAAAACTACACAGTTATTAAACAACTGGGTGTAACTTATTCCTATGGGTATTACTGCGTGTGAACTGCAAGAAGCAATAAAGTCTATTGTTTTAAATCCTAATCCACAGTAACAATCTGACTGTAATTGTAGAACATGTTTCCAGATTTTAACAGGCAAATTATTTTTTTTTACTTCAAATTTGAGGAAAGAACTGTGTCTAGGAACATCCGATAGTTTTTAATCTGTTTAGCGTGGTGGTGCCTGGAGGCCTCAATCAGATTGGGACCCATTGTGCTAGGCACTGTACAAACATAATCAGAGGCTATCCCTGCCCCAAGAGCTTAACAGCCAAAAGACAAGATATACCAGGTGGCTAAAACAAACGAGTGAACGGGGCATTGGGGGAGGGAGTAGTGGCAAAAATAATAAGATGGTTTAGCACAAACTAGCTGTGTGCACAATTTCTAGCCAATCAGGAGCAGCAACCACAAGTGGCCATGGACCTGGCTGTTATCAGGTGGTAGTGTTAAAGTTAAGGAGATTACATCATCCACTAAGCATAATATCATTCAATCTCAAATACTTATGAGGGTAAGTACTACAGGGAGCCATGCAAAAGTTTTTGACTTTAGGCAATCGGACTTTGAGGAATGCAAAAAACATCTCAGGCAGCTCGGTTGGAATTTTGTAGCATGTGGGAAATCACTTTAAGGGAACCAGAAAATAACATATTTAAGAAACAATTAGTAAGTTTGAAGATAAAATTTAAATAGTAAAGTCAGACAAAGGATGTCAGTTTAAGGCCTGCTTGGCAAAGTAAAAGTGCAAGTTGAAATTCTCTTCTATGTAGAGAGATGGCTAAAAAAGCCCTGTTTTGAGGATTTAATAGTACACAGGCCTTGGGCTTCTGCCGTGGGTGAATTTCACCTCCTATAGAATAGTATAAGCAACAGAGAAAGCAAAAATTAAAAATACATAAATATTAAAGCAATCTAATAAGGAAGAGGATTTCAACACTGCAACCATATGCAGAGCCAAGTTGTTCAGATATAGAGAAGTGCAAAACTAAACAAGTAAATATATAGAGATTATTTGAGATAACAGCAAAGGGATCTCAAAATACATTTGCAATAGACAAAAGGTAAACGTGAAAAATAATGGAGTGGAACAGAGATAGGAGAGAACAAATGGCAAAGTTATAAGACAATTATTTTCCTGCTAAAGGACCCACTTCCCAGCCCTCTGTGTTGATTAGCATGAGCTGTGTTCAACATAGATCAGCCCTGGAACAAATCCCACTACAACAGTCTGGCAGGAAAGTGTCTGGAAATATATTTGCTAGTCAAATAGCAAACAGATTTTTGGGACATCTATTAATATTCTCTTGAAAGAGAATTGTCCATGTCTACCGACACTAATAATACATAGAATAATAAAATATTAATGATTAATCCTGTACAACAGAGCTGATGGTTGCTTCAAAGATGTTACACTTGCAATACCCTCCTCTTCCAGCTTGGAATAAACATCTAGTTATATTCACTTCTCCACAATTGGGTAGCAGACTTTTTGGACTACTATTTGATCTGTGGTACCATCTGCTGCAAGGTTTTAGTTCTAATTAGCTGCATGATACCTGTTTGTCTTGGTCTTTTAAAAAATTTTGGGGGAGCAAGAAAAGAGACAGCAACATCTGAGCCCCCAATATTCTTCAGGAGTAAGATGGCATTCTGAGAGAGCTACTCAATCACCAGGACTGCTGGGAAGGGAATGATCTTGAACAATGAGTACCCATGGTGGTCAGATTCAGACCAGGTCATATGGTTGTAGACTGCTCTTTAGTTGAGGAATCAATAGGCTCTTCAGAACTGTTACCTATAGAGTGGGACTGATGTTGGAATAAAAGGTTTTGCTTTAAGCTCCATTCTAATTATAAGGGGTAAAAATATCCATGACCAGCCAATCTCTGAAGCTAACTCAAACCAATAATTCATATCATTGCAATTAGATAAGACAGCTTTTAAAATGGAAACTGGATTAACATGGAACTACCATGGCGTGATTTGAGTAATTAGCCAATAAAGTCTCTTCCTTTGGTACAAATATTTCAAAACAGGTTGATGTCTGATCCACTGGACTAACATCATAAACAGTCCAGAAAGGAAGAGAGAAAACTGATGGAGACAGTGAGAGGAAAGATAGTAACGCTGGAAGCTGCATGGGATTAATGGTGGACATGTCCAAAGAAAGAAAGCAATCTGAAACAAACTCATACGATTATTTGGCCCTGGCTTGACATTTATTAACACACAAACAAATCAACAATGTAAATCTACTAATGTACACTGCCAAATACAATGAGACCCTCCAGACTGACTTCAGTGCACCTGACTCTGTTCTGCACTGAGATAGTTCCACTGAACTCCATTGAATTATTCTAGACTTATAGTGGTGCACATGAGTACAAAATCAAACACTATGTATATGAAATTCAGACTCCACATACACCATCTACTGGATCACTATACAAGCATACAAAACCAAATAGCCTTTCTCCTCATCTTCTTCCTCATACAAGGACAGAGTCAAGAGCAAAAATCAGGTTTGGCCTATGTTTTTCTATATACATGGCTTTCACACTACGGCACCTCATGTTATTTTAATATATCCATAGTGAAAGTACTTCAGCATCAAATTGGAAAACACCATTTTAAGAATGGAGAGCCCACTATAGCTAAATCATATTCAAGTCACATTGTAAAGGAGGGATAGGAGTTGCTGGTCCAATGAGAAAAAGTTAGTGTGTTCCCTTTACTTAAGCACTCTTCTTTTTCAATACCACCTTTTCCCCCACCGTTCTTTGCTCCCTTTTCCATCAAAACAGAGTATTTGAGCTGTAGATCAAATAATGCTGGGGCATTTTTTTTTAGAGTAGCTTTAAATCCCTGTTTGCATTAATTCCCCCCAAAATAATTACAATAACAGGTGCCAAAGTAAAGGAGAAGTGTCAAGTTGATGATTGTTTTAAATGTCTGATTCTCTGGAGAAATATCCTTTGCTGGATATAGTATGATACTAACAGATACTGGATCCTTAACAAATTTCAATGAGTAATTACGGCGTGGATATCTGTAAGAGCAAGATTTATTTATTTATTTTTTTTGCATTGTCAGAAGCTGGAAGTTTAGAATGGTAGATAAGCTATTCTACACATCTCTAGTGTCTAAATGTTGGATTTATCTGAGCCTGGATATATCCTCTTTAACGTTATGTTGTGGGCATACAACTCAAGATCTGACTGATTTGTGTTTTAGAATATTCTCATATTTCCCAATAATGAAAAATAAAGGCAGCCAAGTGAGCTTTGTAATGCCAGTGTTTTAAGTCAACTTCTGAGTACAATCAACAGACCATAAAGAGGAATGATGGGCCAATGATTAGGGCACTAAGCTTAGAACTGTGCCTCAGTCCTCCATCTGTAAAATAGGGATAATAGCATTTTTCTACCTTAGAGGGATGTTGCAAGGAGAAACACAATAAAGACTGTGGGGTGCTTTGATCTTATGATAACGGGGGACATATGATTACCTTAGATAGAAACAGACACTGTTAGCTGGAAAGTTCTGAACTCATGTACTGAGGGATAATATCACCCAAGAGTATGGCTCAACACAGCAATCATGTGAACAAATCACCACAGTAACTTTTCCTAAGAGCAAGAAACTGAGCATGAAACAACAAAGTTTGGTAGTTTACAGCAACTTTAATGACTAGATCCATATGACTTATTACAATTCGGGCTGTAATGACAGAGCTTTTGACACCACAGAATAAAAGTAGATTTTACATGGACAATTATGTGAAAAATATGCACTGGTGTAATAACTAGCAGGAGGTGAAGGGATGTGCTGAGTATGCAAATTGTCTTACATTCCCTTTGTTGGTGTACCCACTTGAATGGTTACATTATTGGAGTTCTGTAACTTTGCAACAATCAAACGTGCATGTGCAGCAAGGCTAAATTCATCAGGGTTTCCCCCCCCTTCCCAAGATAGCAGGTGCTATTTTGTTAATTTGCACCCATCATCTTTCATGTGTGTTAGTTTGCACTACATTTTTCAAATGGATCTGGAAGCGCAAGCAGACCATAGCTTGGCAGTTAGCACTTTCAGGTGTTGCTGGACATGTGTCTTAACACACATTTAGTTTGTCTAAAGTGGAAACTGCTTTTCCAAGTGCTACTTTTTAAACCTACATCTTTCTGGTCTGCTGTTGATTCAGCAAGTGCAGTTACACTAACTCATCACCAGCCTGTGCATTGGATTCTGCTCAGATGTGTTATCCCTGCTTGCATTTGGGTGGATTCAGACAACTGGAATATTTTGGTGACCAGAAAGACAAAAAACAACCCAAAAAACCTTGGTATGTTTTGGACACCGCAGATTAAAAATAAACAAACAGGGTCATCATACAAGTGATCATGTACCTCTGTGACTTTAGCTTCTGCTTCATATGTAAGGGCAGACCTGTCTTTGGGGAAGCTGTTTGTCAGGATTACAGATTTCTCACACTTCACTGGTGACACCTTCACATTTTAATTGGGAGGGTTCTGACCACTATCATATCGACCATTTCTGCTAACTCTTTTACAGAGATGTACTAGTTCCAGGTAACTGCCTGGATGCTGTAAAGAATTCTGTAAAGGATGCTGTAAAGGGAGCACAGTTCATACCTTAGAGGCCTGATCAGGTAGTGGCATGCACACAAAATTCCATTGATGTCAATAGGAATTCCATGTGCAGAAGTGACAAGTAACCTAGTCTAAAAAATCTGAAGGGGATATTAATTCTAGAGGGAATACAATGTATTCTATAGAAATGTTTAATTGTACAGAACTAGAAGATTAATTATAATTGTAATCCCTAACCTAGATAGAGTAGGAGGCAAAACATTATATTTGGCAAATTATAGTGCCACAAAAATTGTTTTGGAACTTTTCAAAAGTTAATCCATGAAATGGCTGACCACTGTCTCAGATAGTATTTGTGTGTGAGTGCTACGAAAGGTATAATGGCTGGATCATAGTCACTGGACTGTATGAAACATTTTGTAATCTCACATATCAACAACAGGTGAAAAGTCTGTTCCAACAGGTGTACAATACATAACTCATTAGCATATGCATGAGGAAGCAAAATTACACTTCAGATATTTAAGATAAAACTCCTTTAATATTACCACAATGTGATATATGCCATCATGTGCCAGCAATGCCCCTCTGCCATATACATTGGCCAAACCGGACAATCTCTACGCAAAAGAATAAATGGACACAAATCTGACATCAGGAATCATAACATTCAAAAACCAGTGAGAGAACACTTCAACCTCTCTAACCACTCAGTGACAGACTTGAAGGTGGCAATTTTGCAACAAAAAAACTTCAAAAACAGACTCCAAAGAGAGACTGCTGAACTTCAATTAATATGCAAATTAGATACAATTAACTTAGGTTTAAACAGAGACTGGGAATGGTTGGGTCATTACACTAATTGAATCTATTTCCCCATGTTAAGTATCCTCACACCTTCTATGGGTCATCTCGATTATCACTTCAAAAGTTTTTTTTCTCCTGCTGATGATAGCTCATCTCAATTGATTGGCCTCTTACAGTTGGTATGGCTATTTCCACCTTTTCATGTTCTCTGTATGTATAAATATCTTCTTTCTGTGTGTTCCAGTCTATGCATCCGATGAAGTGGGCTGTAGCCCACGAAAGCTTACGCTCAAATAAACGTGTTAGTCTCTAAGGTGCCACAAGTACTCCTGTTCTTTTTGCTTTTTATCTGGTTATTCTATATTTGCATGTTATTGGGGCAGCTCAGGCTAGGTCTACACTACCCGCCTGAATCGGCGGGTAGAAATCGATCCCCGAATCGACGCTCTTACTCCACCAGCAGAGGTGGGAGTAAGCGCCACCGACGGGAAGCCGCAGAGGTCGATTTTGCTGCCGTCCCTACAGCGGGGTAAGTCGGCTGCGATACGTCGAATTCAGCTACGCTATTCGCATAGCTGAATTTGCGTATCTTAAATTGACCCCTCCCTGTAGTGAAGACCTGCCCTCAGTCATGCCTCCTTGATTCCTTGTTTGCTCAAAGCTAATGTTAAAAATTATATAATACACAGGTTAAGCAAAAAGTGTCTGTACATCTGGGTGTAATGCTTAGATTATCCAAAAGTACAAAATCTGGTTTAAAAGTCATAAGATACATTAGTACATAATCTGCATCAACCCAAATTTAGGTGAATAAATGTAACGATACAGTTTAGATATTAGAATCCAAATACTCGGGTACATCACTCATGAAAAGTTGTACAGAGAGTTGGTTGTAGAAAGCAAATATAGGAATGAGTGTAGATTGTCCCTCAGTAATTGAGCATTGAGGATAGGTTGTTGCCCCTATTACAATTAGCACCTGTCCTTAAGAACATTTATTGTAAATAAAGGCATATTTATTTCAGTTAAGAAGGTTCACGATTTCATTCCACTGGGATAGACCTGCACAAGATCGACCTGGTAAAGCAGAGCTCAGGGGAGGGGAATTGGGGTAACTCAAGATGTCCACACTATCACTTGGCTGGGGATCCTGCAACCAGCCAGTGCCACCTGAAAAGCATGACAGGGAGTTGTTATAGTAGCTGCCAATTCAGTATAGCTTCTGCCAGCTAACGTCCCATTGGAGCCTCTGGAGATGAAAACGAGGCCACCTCTCTTGCTGGACAGTCAGAGGGAAATGAGGGAGCAGTACTGCCAACTGCCCCATCTCAGGTGAATAGCCCTGGATGAAGTTGGGCTGGCTAGCAAAGGGAGGTCCAGGATATGCCTTCTTGTGACTGTACTGTCAAAACTCGAACTGGGGTGGCTCTTAAAAGGGAGAAAATATCAAGTAGGTCTACACTTAAGGCAACCATAGAAGGCATACACCGCATGCCCCCAAGCATAGGAATAAATAGCATTGAAAAGGGTGAGGCACTGTTAGGTGAATACAGTGCATGAACACTCTCTACCTTCCGAGGCAGTGTCTTCCATGTCTACACTGCTATTTTAGCAGCATAGCGTCCTGCTGCCTCCCCACTGCAAAAGGCTCTGGCAGGAGGAGGTAGCAGAGAAAGGCTCCTGCAGTGGGGCTTTCACTGTGGTGGGATCTGGGAAAAGGGGCCAGGAGATCCTCCTGCCAGAGTTTTCCCTGCCACAGTGAAAGACTCCTGCAGTGGGTGGAAGCTCTGATGGAGGGAGGCCACCCTTTCCTTACTGCCTTCTACTTGCCAGAGCCTATCACTGTTGTGTGTAGCTACCTGCTGCAGTGTGGATGCAGCTTGTCTTTCACTGCACTGGGTAGCTACACGTATCCTACATGCCACCTCGAGTGTAGACAAGGCATTATTTTAGTGAGGGTAGATTGTGCTTCTCTGTATGAATCAAGGTGGTAGGTGTGCAGAGTATATACTAAGTGGTGAAAAACCTACTGAGATTCTAATACTCCCTATATTATAATAATAAAAATATTTACATTTACTCAGCTGCTTCCATCTGAGAAGCCCGAAGTGCTTTCACAAAAATTAATGAATTAAGCTTCCAACCAGAGGTGCTGCCATTCCATGGGAAATTCTGACATTTCAAAAATTTGTTTTTGTTTCAGAACAAAAACAAAAATGTTGTTTTGTGGGAAAATTTTCAAAAATGTTTGTTTTGGGTCCATTGCAACATTCAGTTTTGATAGAACAAAATGTTTCTTTGACAATTTTCTTAATTCATATTATATTATAATTTGCAATGTAATACAAATATCTAAACAAAGAATCATTTCTTACATAAACAAAAAACTAACCCCAAAAGCTTTGTTCTGATAACGTTGAAATGGAATGTTTCAATCTTATCAAAATGCTCCTCCCCCATTTTTTTCTAAATGAAATCTCAAAATCGACCCGTTCTGATGGAAAAACACCTCTCAACCCTTGCTCCCAACATCTCTGAAAAGAAGGGTAAATTGAGGCACATAAAAACAGAGCTAATAATAAGACCTAGATCTCCAAGTGCAAATCCTTTATCACAAACCAATACTCACCTGTTCACATTAGCAATAATATGAGCGTTAGTCATTTTAGAACTGATTATACATCCTGTAATTAAACCAAGAAACAATGATGTCTGAAACGGAGAAATCATTTTGCATCAAGTTTTGAAATACTACAGAATGACTTAACATGGAAGTAATTATCACACACACACTATACAGTACAGCTTGCACACATTAAAGTAATTGATTGCTTGTGGAATAATAATCCTAAATTTTATTTATATGGCACTCATCTGACAAGCCTTCCTAGGCAGCATTTTCAAGTAGTGCTTACTGAATTTAATTAAAATTATTAAACTAGAACAGAGCTGGTTTTACAGCTTTTCCAGGGACATTGAAGACTCAGTGGGAGGAGGTGCTGCTAAGCAGCTTCATTGTAATGACATGGAGGGCTGTGACAGTGCAAGTGTAACGCTCAGGCAGTGTGTCAAGTCCCCCTCTAATGGTTGGTCCACTTACAGAGGAAGAGTCTGCTGCTAGCTAACTGAGGTGCTTCTTTAACTTAAATGGTGCAGGCCCGTGCTTTTGTACTTGAAGTCTCCCAGTTGATGATGCAAGGTGAACAGTTGTTACACAAGTTGTGTGACACATGGATCTAAGATCAACACAATGGAAACAGAATTTTAGGGCCTAGTTCTTCTGTCAGTTACAATAATGCTGTTTTCATTAGAATAATGTTCCAAAAACAGAATATCAAAGCTGCTGCAGATTTGGTGCCATCCTAGAATTCTGCAGCAATGCCACTGCTACCATCATGCCTTGAAATTGCTGACGTTATTGCTCTGCCGCCCTGTCTGTCTAATGTTTGGCATCATTCAGATGTAATAATGTCAGTCAAAAAGAAAATCATACTTCTGTTAAACTGGAACATTTCCAGAGAGCCTTCACTTTGCTCTGCCTTATCTGTTCAACGTAACGTGAAGATTTTTCATTAATATTTGATTAGTATTTTTAAACCCTCAGAATTTCTTGTAAAACCTGCACAGACCATCAAAATGTGTTAAAGTAAAGCATCATAACCAGTACAGCATTATCCTGAACCACAAGGGATATTGGCTGGCATTGCTCTCTACATCCTGAATCCCAATCCAGAAACCATTACATAATAGGCAGGTCTTAAACTTCCCAGTGCAGTGTGACAGACCAAGACCAGTTGGGTGCAGGAGTCTGGTAGAAGACAAATATACTGGCCACTGGATGAATAGTTTTCTGTTCCCTGAGTGACCAGAGCAGGGGCTGCCCCACCGCAATCAGGAACCTGCTAGAACCAATTAAGACAGGCAAGCTAATTAAAGACACCTGGAGCCAATTAAGAACTTACTAGAATCAATTATGGCAGGCAGGCTAATCAGGACACCTGGTTTAAAAAGGACCTCCCATCAGTTAATGGAGGATGTGCAAGGAGTAGGGAGTGAGAAGCTGCTGGAGGACTGAGGAGTACAAGTGTAACCTTCATACAGGAGGAAGATCCTGCGGTGAGGATAAAGAAGGTGCTGGGGGGAGGCCATGGGGAAGTAGCCCAGGGAGTTGTAGCTGTCACATGCGCTGATACAGGAGACATTGTAGACAGCTGCGATCCACAGGGCCCTGGGCTGGAACCCGGTGGAGAGGGCAGGCCCAGGTTCGCCCCATCCTCCCAACTCCTGATCAGACACAGGAGGAGTTGACCTGATCTGTGAGAAACACCAGAAAGGAAGGTCTAATTTGGAAAGGGATCTGGCCTGTCCCCGACCCACTAGGTGGGACAACAGAGACTGTGGAAATTGTTCTCTGTTTCCCCCATGCTGGCCAGTGATGAGGTTAGCTGAGTGAACTGCAGGTTTGAGCCTCTAGTAGAAGCGGCCAAACTGAGGGCTGCCATGAACCTCTGAGGTGAGCAAATCTGCCAGAAAACGCAGGACCCACCAAGGCAGAGGAGGAACTTTGTCACAGCAGTCATTAAAGAACTCACAAAGGAAAGATGAGGAAAGCAGCCCAAAAATAAATCTAGAACCACAGATCTTCATACAATAACAGGACTTGCAATCGTTAGTCAACAAAAAAACAAGGTAATATATTGCACTGATGATATAGAGTTTATAAAGGTTACCTGTTGAAACAAAAGAGGGAAGAAGTTACCTAGTGCATCTTTGGATGTGAGTAAATATAGAATAAATTGCAGGGGCATATAGCACCTGAGAAGTGTCACAAGTTATTCCTTTGTATTCGACCAGGGCAACAGAGAAGTAGAATGCAGATGTCCCTAAAGCTACAGTATTAATAAAAAATTAAATTAAATTAAAATAAAACATATTGACATTCAAGGATGCTGGGTCTAGGATGAAACATGTTTGGAAAATATTTAGGGAAGAATTTCATTACTCTTAGCCAACAAAAGTATTCCCCACTTCCGATTTCTTTTCAAATACTCTGGCCCTAGTTCTGATAGTCACAATAGCGTGAACCCTGGCTTCAATTCACTTACTTTAGATTAATGGTGGTGGGACAGAGCAGAGTTTGGCCCTATGTATGCAGAATAATATGTTTAGGGATGTTTAGTCTGCTGAACCCTTAATTTATTTAAGATTATCTATTTTCTCTCTATTCTCTCTCACCAACTATTTCATTTTGCTCAGAAATTGGTGTTCTGGCTGGCTTGAGGAATGACTGCACATGCCATACACCAGATCTGAGTTTAGGTTTCATGCCTGGCCTTTTGATATCTGGGAAGGGAAGGGAAGGGCTGAGAGCCCTGCAGAGGCAGCCCATTGAATCCTTGTGGGTGGGATAGACTTCAGTTGATCTTGCTGGTTGATTCAAGGAGGCTGTAGAAGGAATCCTTCCATCATCCTTCTCAGCAAATAGTAAAGTTGCCATGATGGGGATGGGGAGGAGGATTTAAAATGAGGAGGATTCAGAGGAAAGATCTCAAAGCACTTAAACACCTGGCAAATCTATAATATTTCCCCAGAATTCCTGTGTAGAATCTGCTCTTTAAATGACAAGTAAAATATCTACGGAACATGATTTGTACCTAGGAGCTTAAAAACTGAGCTCCCCAACTATAAAGTAGAGACCTGGGCCGTTGACAACTCAGAGCTAAACAATAAAGGGAAGAGTATAAAAAGGGGAGAAAGGAAAAAGATACTAAATATATTTTCATATACTATTGTATGGCATTTACACCTTTAGGACCTTTTTGACTAGTGGACGACTCGTATAAAAATGTACCATTTGAAATGAAGAGCTCTGTCTATGCTCATTTCTTTGGGGTCAAAGATAAATGCAATGACTTTGAACATGGGGGACTTTAAGAGGAGTATCTGACCACGTATTAGTACTCGGAAAAGATATCTCAGAAACAACAGGAAATAGTGCTTTTAAATCCAGAAGAAGATTTGTGGAAGTCTCATCAGGGAATTTATGCAAGACCTCATACACAAACAAAATTAAAATGGACAGGTTCTTCAGAGTCCAAAATGTGTTAAAAATGGTGCCAGGAGAATAAGACAGCTCAGAAAGTCTATTAGCAACCTAGCCATATTAATAACCTGGAGGCAAATCCAAGCTGCCAACATAACTGCCTGAGGAATCTGCAAATGAGCCAGATGCCTTTGTTAGGAAAGTATCTCCCACAGGTTGGCATCTGAAGCTTGTGACTGTCATCCAGAGATGGTGTATTTGAAAGATTAAATGGCACTCAACCTTAGAGCTGTGTTGTTGCTGAAAACATATGTGTAAATATTTTATATAACTAGATCTTTTGTTTGCAGAGCAGAAATATATTTCATACTAACTACAGGTGGGGGTGGCAGTACCACCTATACTTAAGATTGCCCAACACTTTCCATCATCTGATCCTGTTTTTGGTTGCTTATAACTTTGCAAAACTAACTATTCAGGTTGAAACTCAGGCTCTGGGCTGGGGCAGGGGCTTCGAGTGTGGGAGGGCGGGTATGGCTCTGGGCTGGGGATGCAGGCTCCAGAGACCCGAAATGAGGGGTTCAGGGTGCGGGAGGGGGCTCTGGGCTGGGGCTGAGGGGTTTGGAGTGTGCAAGGGGACTCTGGGCAGAGACAGGGGGTTGGGGGTGTGAGGGCTCCAGCTGGGGGTGCAGGTTCTGGGGTGGGGCCAGAGATGAGGGGGTTGGGGTGGAGAAGGGGGTGCGGGGTGCTGGCTCCAGGAGGCGCTGACCTCAGGTGGCCCCAGCCTTTCCTGGGGACGGAGGAAGTCCATGCGGCTCCCAGGGACTGGCAGCATGTCACTCCAGCTCCTAGGCGGAGGTATGGCAAAGGGGCTCTGCACGCTGCCCCCACCTGCAGGCACCACCCCCACAGTTCCCATTGGCTGTGGTTCCTGGCCAAGGGGAGCTGCGGAGCTGGCACTCAGGGAGGCTCCTGTGGGCAGGGGCAGCACGCGGAGCCCCCCCGACCACCTCCCACACCTAGGAGCTGGAGAGACATGCCGGTCACTTCCCGGGAGCCACGCAGAGCCAGGCATGGAGCCTGCCTGCCCCGCTGCAGCCAACTGAAATTTTAGCGGCCCGGTCAGCTGCACTGACTGGAGCTGCTAAGGTCCCTTTCAACCATGCATTCTGGTAAAAAAACAGACACCTGGCAACCCTAGAAAAAACCCTTTGTTTTGCCCATTAAAAAATTCATAAACCATTTTGTTGAGATGCTCTAATTTCTCCACGCTTTTGAGCAGAGACTTGAAATGTAGCAGAGGAATTGCCCTGGTGTCAGGGAAGTGCCTTTTGCCATCTTCATGAAAATTCTCCTAAATCTGGTCAAGTTCTGAGCTTCCATAAAACCCCAGTTCACACATGCCCAGTAGAGTCTGGCACCTGGGACAGGAGCAAAAATAAAAACAGTATGAAATAGGACTGGACAAATAGTGTGTGATCCTGTAATGAAATACAATGCATACGTACAAGGGGGCTGAATTAAAGTTACAACCTCAATTCTGGCATTTCCTAGGTTTTGAGTGCTTGATTTTGCAACCTTAATATATATATTTTAAAATGGAGATATCCTATCTCCTAGAACTGGAAGGGACCTTGAAAGGTCATTGAGTCCAGCCCCCTGCCTTCACTAGCGGGACCAAGTACTGTTTTTGCCCCAGATCCCTAAGTGGCTTCCTCAAGTATTGAATTCACAACCCTGGGTTTAGCAGGCCAATGCTCAAACCACTGAGCTATCCCTCCCCCTTTTAAATTAGGATTTTTATAATACTATACATATAATACAACTACTTCCCCAAAACAGGTGGGGATGAATCTGACATTTGAGAGGTACAGACATTAAGACTTAGGAGTCCTAGATTCTATTCCTACTTCTGCCACTGCCCTGTTAAGTGATTTTGGGTCATTTCTCATAACCTCTCCATATCTTAATGTTCTTATCTATAAAATGGGGATAACAACACTTACCTATATCACAGGGCTTTGAGGTTTAAATCCTGAATGTTTGGGCTATCCTGTGTTTTACTTATGACCATTGTTAGTTACTGATTATTTTTCTGTCATTCCAATAGCAGCCCAGAAGAAGTGAAGTAACTGTGCTTGATTTTCTTCCATCCTTAATGATTTAAAAGGTGGGGACTTTAGGTAGTTTGTATGTTAAACATCATGAGATACTACTTAGGACATCTGCATTTTATTCACTGGCATTATTGCAATATTTTATGTAACCACATAATTGAGTAAAAATAGTGTCGTCTTAACAAGAGATCAGATTCTTCCCTCATTTAAATCTATGAAACCCCATGGCCTTCAATATGACCCAACATACATTAAACCAAGTTGGTACAACTGGATATATACTATTCATGGATCCGACTTGTAAATACTTGTGAAAAGTTCAGGTTTCATATGCAAATACTTAGAGTGAAAACCAAGACAGAATGAGCAGAACAATGAAAAGTCAGTATTTTATTCTCTCTCATCTGTGTTAGGTAGTACATAAAAATAACTCAGAAAATGAACAGCAGAAAATTATATTGGGGGAGGGAGAGGGGAAGAAAGAGAGGAGCAAAGAGTGAAATCCCTGACAATCAAGTGGGGAAAAAATGAATTAGTGAAACACTTTTGTAGCATTTGTTCAGTTCTAATCAGAAATCATACAACTGAGCCTTAAAGGTAAATTACACCAGGGGCTCACCATTGATGCATGGACTAAGACTTTTGAATCACAAGAAGGCTCACAGATTAAACTGCTATTCTGGTGGAAAAGGTTTTTAAGTCATTTTCAGCAGTCATTTATAATGACTAAAATTTGCATAGTTATATTCCTTTATTTCTAAACTGAATTTGGTATATTTGATACCCTGATTTATATACTTAGACAACAGAAGTGAATGCTTTACTTGAGATTAAATATTTATATCTGTTCGTTTCTGCACAGATTTAATATGTTAATAATTTAGGTAATTGTCAACCTAGGGTAATCATAGGCAA
Organism: Emys orbicularis; assembly: GCF_028017835.1. Classification (NCBI taxonomy): domain Eukaryota; kingdom Metazoa; phylum Chordata; order Testudines; family Emydidae; genus Emys; species Emys orbicularis. The sequence continues at coordinate 24,026,826 of NC_088696.1, forward strand.
TGGATACTACAGAGACGTCTCATCACATTTCCTGGGTGACATGTTTTGTCACGCTGGATAATTGGGCTCCAGACAACACATGGCATTCGAGTGCACAGCAGGAATTTGACACAGTTTGCACAGTACATCTAATCCACTCAAACAGAATGCAAGTGACACCAAAAAAGATGCTACGTAATGATCCCAAGGGAAGGCTACTCCAAGACCCTGTCTGCCTGGAGTCTCAGTCCCAAGACTCTGCTACAGCCTGCTCACTCCTAGCAGTGTTTGATCTCCCTGAGCATCCCCGCTTCATTGCAGCCTGCTGCTGCTCTTTACGGGGAAATCACCTGCTCCTGAGTAATCAGGGTTGGGGGTCCCACGGCCTCCAGCCGCCTTGTTACAGCCTCCCAAAGGTGCCATCCAGCACATCACCGTGGTCCACAAAAAAAATCAAATCAGACATTGCTACCCAATCACTTCTTTTACGTAATTGAGATTAACATTGAAAACACTTGGGATGAAAAATACCATAAGTACTGTATATCTTAAAAGGAAAACCATGAAGCTTTCTACGGGTCAGGACCTTAATGCTGGGATTCAGGCATCTGTGTTCCTCCTTTAAGCGGTGATACCACAACCATTTAAGCAGTTCCAATGGAACTAATATGGAAGGGCCAGGAGGGGCTGTTATTCTAGCACTACCATTGATATTGCAGAGGAGACTCGTACTCGGCTGTGGAGGTAGGGGCCTGACCAAGGTGCTATCGCTGCTCATCACTGATGACCGAAGTGCACACATGGCAGCACCGTGGTTCTAGTACTGAATGATGGTGCTACAGTGTAAACAGACAGCATTACAAAATAGATAATGCTTTAATGAAGTGCATTCAATGGAGCATTATTTAGCATATAGTCAGATACCTATGAATGATTAGTTAAATATTTTCATTAGTATCAAGTGTTCAATTAATGTATCGTACAAAATTTAAATGCTATAGTATATTTTCCTGTCACTGGGCAGGGATTAACATATGTAACTCCCATTACATCTGAATATATTAAAAGGTGTATTGATTAATTTTCTAATTACGTATTTACATATTTGTAGTTATGTTCTATTCATTGGCTCTAACTCCAGTACTGCATACAGGATCTATAACATGAACACAAGAAAGAATTCTGCTTTGCCACTTATTTTCAAGTCCCTCTCCAAGAAACCTCAATTTCTTCACTAAAATAAAATGCAGGTTTAGTACAGCATATTTTGTCAGTGCAGAGTCTCTGAATCTTGAGGGTGATCACATAACTCAGATGTGTCTCCTTCTCAGGCATGAGTGGGCGATACCTCAATATGGTTTAGAGCAGGGGTCGGCAACGTTTGGCATGCGGCTCGCCAGGGTAAGCACCTTGGCGGGCCGGGCCAGTTTATTTACCTGCTGACGCGGCAGGTTCGGCTGATCGCGGCCTCCACTCACCGTGGTTTACCGTCCCGGGCCAATGGGGGTGGTGGGGAGCCGTGGCCAGCACATCCCTTGCCCGTGCCGCTTCTCGCCGCCCCCATTGGCCCGGGACAGCGAACTGCGGCGAGTGGGGGCCGCGATCGGCTGAACCTGCCGCGTCAGCAGGTAAATAAACTGGCCCGGCCCGCTAGGGTGCTTACCCTGGCGAGCCGTGTGCCAAAGGTTGCCAACCCCTGGTTTAGAGCCACATTTTTAAAGGAGGGGACAATGAATGAGCCCCTCCAAAAGGTGTGTGCAGCTATGAGATTGTGAAAACCGTGTTTATGCAGTAGAAAGATATAACTGTGAATTCCATCTGAAATCTGAATATACAAATGCCCATTTTCCCCTATGCAACAGCAGTTTTTGGTGATATATACAAATGTGTTTCCTCAAAAGTACTGTGGGTGCATTTTTGGAGGCTCTTGAATATCCCTTTATGTTTCATGCCTTGTTTTGCTTGGCTTCATTGCCATAGCAAGTGCTTCTTCGGGCTGAAGGTTGTGCAACATGCAGTACAGTACATGTCTTCAAGAATTAGCTGCAAGGCTGATAGAGAGCAGCAGAACTTCTTTCATACAACGAAAATGATTGTACTGCCAAGTGAGGTGAAGTAATATGCTACTCAGTATCACTTCTTTAAGTCTTGAAACTTTTCCACTAGAAACTTCATTTATTCAAAATATAGAGCAATTAGGAAGATTCACATTTAATGCTTTTTCCAAATTTATACAACAACTTTAGGTCTAATTAATGAAAATCTAATACATCAACAAAACACTACCCTAACACTGTAGTTTTCATCATAGATTAAAAGCAGGACTTTTGGAATTGATGATGAGCTGCAGGAGCTAATTGAACACCTACTAGAACACTCTCCACAGGGCCGGCTCCAGGGTTTTGGCCGCCCCAAGCAGCCAAAAAAAAAAAAAAGCCGCGATTGCAATCTGCGGCGGCAATTCGGCGGGAGGTCCATCGCTCCGAGGCGGAGTGAGGGACCGTCCGCCGAATTGCCGCCGAATACCTGGACATGCCGCCCCCCTCCAGAGCGGCCGCCCCAAGCACCTGCTTGACAAGCTGGTGCCTGGAGCCGGCCCTGACTCTCCAAGCGTTCTTCAAACATATGGACAATATTTCCCCCCAGGATAGTGAATCAGGACAGAAACATGGAGACTCGTGCTGTAGAGCCTTGGTTTGGCTCCAGCTGGAAGCAGAATTGATTGCTCCTTTACTCCTTCCTAATGTGCTGCACTCAGACTACTACCAATCCCCTAAAGAGCCATTACCAATTATTGTGACAGCCAGAAATACTTGGTGTATTATGTCTAATAAAAAAAGAGTGGCAATCCATCCCCTTAAACATGCCATCTCCCATTAGTTTGGCCCCCATGCATGCACTGCCCCAGACCCATTGAACTGCTTTCATTTCTTCAAATGTTACCCAGATTACTATAGCAACACAATACACATAGTTGGCCAGAAAATTTGAGTTAAACACGGATTCCCTAAAAGAGAAATGGGAAGAGGAACTAGGCCAATTATTCTTTGCTACCAATGGAAACAAATTTTTTGCCAGTGCTCTGAACTGCTCCTTGGATCTCCAGTTAAAATTAATCCAGGAGAAAATCAGATGCAGAATGCATTGGATCCCTCACCAATGGTTCAAAACATGTGCTGCTAAACCAGACAAATGTTGACTTTGTGATTGAGCAGGCGCTAATTTAACCCATGTGCTCTGGGAATACTCCTTCACCTGTATGTTTTGAAAAAAGTTTAATTGCAGAGTTATTTTTTTCTATCAAATAAAATTCTGTTACAAGCTAAACCTGTAATTTTAAACCAAGCTCGGTAAATTAAAAAATTGGCTCAGCAAAATACTATTAATTGCTAAAAACACTAAAGGTACAAAAGTAGAAATCCAAAAAATGATCAACAGTTGTAGATTGGAGCAAAAAGATCCTAAGCCTGGCTACCATGGAAAGAATTGTATACCATACCAAAACCCCAAGAAAAATTCACAGAGATATGGGAGGCTTTCCTGAAGGTACCTGAATGATCCTATTAAATGCCTGACTCTCACCCTTTTTCCACCCACTTCCTTCCTCCCTCTTCTCTTTCCCCCTCCTCTGAAGTTTTGCTTCTGTTCTTTATCTTATTCTAATTTATCTTTTTTTCCAATTTCTCTGTAGATAAAATAAGAATAAGTCAGAAAGATTTAAAACTAATTGGATTTATAAACAAAATTTGTTTGTAAACTGTGTAATACCAATTGATGTGTTTTACCATATTATACATAATCAAAGGTTTCAAGTACACCTCTACCCCAATATAACACGACCTGATATAACACGAATTCGGATACAACGCGGTAAAGCAGCGCTCCGGGGAGCAGGGTTGCGCGCTCCGGCGGATCAAAGCAAGTTCGATATAACACGGTTTCACCTATAACGCGGTAAGATTTTTTGGCTCCCGAGGACAGCGTTATATCGGGGTAGAGGTGTATAGTTAAAATTAGGTAAAAAATTCTTAACACATTCTGAAAAGTTTGTGTTTTTATGAGAAGTTTATGTGTAATTTGTTATGTTTGTTTAGACTCTTTCCAAGTTTATAAATTCTTATCTTTCAGAGAAGATACAAGACACATTACCCCCATATGACAAGTGTGGTGTGATAAAATTCTTGTATAAAAGAGCCAAGTGATCTGGGTGGTTTGACTCATTTCTATGGTTTAGGGTCAAATTCTCCCCTGGGATATTAATTCTACATATGACTTCAGTGAGAACTCACACACATGCACATATCCAAGAGCAGAATTAGGCTTCCAGCTGTATCAGAACACATTGTAATTATAACCTTTGGTCTGATTCTACTCTTGGTTACACAAGTGCAAGTCAGAAGTTACTCCTTTGAAATCAATGGAGTTACAACAATGTGAATGAACAGAATTAGGTCTTCTATTCCTAGGTTTTCCACAAAGTGGGTAAAAAAGACTTGTAGATATATATATTTTTTTCAAAATTTGACTGATTTTAAAAAGGATACTGTCAAGATAAGAGTGTTAACACATTCATGAAAAACCTTTAATCAAAACCTGGGAAGGGGGGGGGGGGGGAAGAGATTTAGTATGTTATGTTTCTTCAGGGCCAGGGCAAATGCAAAAGAATGAAGCACTACAAATTCTTTGTAGTTAATATAAAAGGCAGCATCTGTCAGAAAAAATGTTCCCTTATAGGACAGCAATGGAAGTGCCTTTTGACAATTCTAATCAAGGATGTTCTAGTTAGTATTCAAGATGGCCATGAGGATAAATTACACGAATAACTTTGGTTCTTTGTCAGGACTTAGATAATATCTGTCTACAACACATCTATATCAGTGCACACTTAATTACTGACTAAAGGACAGATACAGAAGCACAAAACTTTTCTACACATCCTTTATGCTCAGAAAATGACAAATTCATGTAAATTATGGCATACATTACAGAAGCAAACATTATGTTCAATTTCTCTGTCACTCATTATACACTACTGGGGCACATGACCCAAAACTACTTTGGAGCTATGCAAGAAAAAGACCTTGTTTGAAGAGTTTACTTGTTTTAACAAAATAAAAGTGACTCTCTTTTAAAGAGACCATTTAAGCAACACTCCTGATAGATACTATATGGGAAAATCACTCAATGAGAACTTTAGTAGGGACTCTGGGATTTGGTCCTATATGAGCAAGGAAATCTTACTTGTACTTGTTACTTAGTCTAATGATTACTGAAAAAAAGTATTCATGAACATTCACCTTGGTGTTTGCAACCCCCTTTTATTTGTTCTGAACAGGTATAGGAGTATTTTTTTCTGTTTGCAATAATTTTTGCAGAAAGAAATGGCCTTGCTCATACTAATCTGAACAGGTGTTCATCCAACAAGTGTCGGACATTTGGCCCAGCAGTGTGAATACACATTTGTACAAATGTTTCCATCATGGGTGACTTATTTATTTAAACCCGCCTCCTATTCCATTAACCAGTCAGGGAGCTGAAGCAATACTATGACTCTTAGTGCAGATAATGAATAACTGTATAAACAGAAACAGCAAACAATCAAATGTTGCACTTTTTGGCACAAACCAGTAGAATAGTTGGAATAAACACACTTCAAATCAAAGTCTATTATTATTTATAGTAGCATCTAGAGTTCCCAATCATGGAGCAGGGTCCCACTGTGGGAGGTGCTGTACAAACATGTAACATAGAGATGGTCCTGGCGAACTTTCAGTCTAAGGCTAGTTGAGAGACAGCAGGTGAATGCAGCAAACAGATGGAATGTGTAAGGAAACAATGAGATGACAATACTAGTCAGTATAACAAGCAGTGGTCACAACACACCAGCAGCCTAATCATTCCCTTTATAAAAAAAAAAAATAAACATCATGGCACACAACAGCTTAAGGAGGGAGTGAAGGAGGCCAATGAGGTGGCTTTGGAGATGTCTACAGGGAGTCCTCCCATGTATAGGGAAGGTGGAATAAGAGAAAAAAAAAATAGGGCCATGAAGCCTGGGTATTATTGGCAGAGCTGAGTCAGTTGTCGTCAACTTGGCAGCATGTCAGAGGTGATAGGGAGGGCAATGGTAGGCCAGGAAGGGTTTGAAAAGTAAAGACAAGTAGTTTGTGTTTGGGGTGCTGGAGATGGAGGAACTAATGGAGAGAAAGACAAAGAGAGGGGATGTGTTCAAAGCGATGAGCCAGGAAAATGAGCGGTGTCTTTCAAAGCTGACATGCAATTTTTTTTTTTTTTTGCATCAAAGGAAGCACAAACATATATCCACTTTTCTCCCATCTGCTCTTTATAAACATGCCAAAACCAGGTCATCTGGGGCCCCAGTGCAGTGCTAGACAGTTTGGGAATTGGGTGGGTTGAGGGGGTGGGGGTTGTGTAGATTTCTACAGGGTGGATTCTTAACATCCTACCCTCCTCCATCCTACCCACAATATTGTACATGCTCTCAAAAAGGAGCAGGATTTGCTTCATAAAAGGCGTTCCAAAGCATTCCAGATATTTTCTGCTTTAAGTTATTTACCAGATTTCCTGCAGGAGAGTAACATTTTACTTTAACTTTAAAAAAAAAAAAGATTAGCTTAATACTGTATGTTTTCACTGCTCCATTAATTATGGGAGGAAAAAAATCAGTGATGGACACATCTATAATGGCACAAATGTTTAGTCAAAAAATTCAGAGAGACTTAGGCAGGTAACCAAGCTATTTCTGTAACCACTGCATTATGATGCAGTGTATTCCTGTAATGGGCGCTACTGTATTGGTTCTGTCTTTGATATAGTGAGCTATCAGACTGGAAAATTGCTATTGAAGACATATCAACATTTTGACCAGAGTACACATACCCATGGAGACATGAATGTGAAACTCTTCTGCTTTGTCAGGTCATATATGACTTGTCAGGAGTGCTTGTTTCATACAATTGGAAAGTATCTTATAAGGAATATGATGAAATGAACAAATTCCTGACAGTTATTTGAAAAAAGTTTGTTTGGCATTTCAGCACACAATATGTTCAGTGTAAATAGTTACTGGACTTTAAACCTATTGGAATTACACAGCTGACAAACTGATTTGGAAATTACTGATCCTGGTAACTTCTTGACTAGCATTTTCAAATCGTTCTGGTTCATGACCTCTGCTAGTTCAATTGATTTAGCACAATCTGACCTGTTAGTTCTGTTAAACTATTATTATTTATTTGTAGTGCTGTAGGACCTCGGAACCCGAGGCATGGATCAGCAGGGCTGGCCTTCAGGTGCCAGACTGTGTGTGTGTGTGGGGGGGCGCCACTAGGACCCAGAGTGTAGCAAATTGTGTCTGCTGCTGGTGCACATGTATTCTCTCTGCTCTAGATGCACAGAGATGGTGGAGTGCTGTGCTGGAGGAAGTAGGGCTCAAGAGACATAACAGGTGGGCAAGAGAAAAGGTGAGAGGGAATAACAGAAAGCAGCAGGAGCTGCAGGGAGAAAGAGGAGGAGGAGCCTCTTATGTACCTCTCTAGCACCCCCAGGAGCCTGGACTGCTTAACACCAACTTCTCAGGGAGCTTCCTGTTTCCTGCTGCTTCCCTGAACCCACTTGAGGAGAACAGGCAGACAACTGAAGTAGTAGGAGCCAGTTACGCCCTTAAGACGCTGATATCTTTCCTCACTCAGGCACTGCTACCAGCCTGCTTATTTGTCCCCTTCAATTGAGTGTTGAGAGCCACTATAACTGGCACAGAACAGCAGTCATGAGTGAAAGAAGAAAACATCCCTCTGTGGCAGTATTCAGAAAAAGAAAGGAAGCTTTTCTATCTAAGCAGGAAGGAGCTCTCCTGAGATACATAGACACAAATGTTCATGGTGAGCCTTCCGGCCCCAGTGAGGATGTGAGTGGTGAGGAGATGCCTGATCTTCCAGTTAGAGTGCAGGTGACCTGGCAACTACTGCAGCATCCATATCTCCATCTCAAATGGATGTAACCATGCATATTCCTGAAGAAAAGTGTAGGTCAGAGAAGAGTGTGGTGGAGGTGCAAGAAACAGCTGCTGCTGAGTTTAGTTCCTTAAGTCTAGATGATCCAGGACTGTGGACCCACTTGAGCTGTAGTCTGAGGGACTTCCTTGTACTGCATGGGCCACAGCAAGTGAAAAACTTCATGTTTCCCAAGGACAATGAAAATAGAAGTTTCCATCCAACACATTACTGGCGTGAAATCCCCAATGGTGACAAAGTGGAGAGGCCATGGCTTATGTACTCAAAAACCCAGAATGCTGCATACTGTTTTTGTGGCAAACTCTTCCAGTCTAATGTTCCAGCCACATTGGATTCTACAGGAACAAAGGACTGCAAAAATCTGGCTAGAAATCTGGCATGCCATGAGAAGGCAGCAAATCACCAGAGAGCATTCCATAGGTGGAAAGAGCTTGAGATGAGACTAAGGTTAAAGGCCACCATAGGTGATCAGCATCTAGAGAAGATTACATCAGAGTCTCTTTACTGGCAAAATGTTCTGAAAAGGCTCATTGCCATTGTGAGAATGCTTGCTACTCAAAACCTAGCACTGCGTGGCACTTCAGATCAGCTGTATGTGCCAAACAATGGAAACTTCCCTAAAATTGTGGAGCCGATGGCCGATTTTGACGCTGTACTCCGGGAGCATCTAAGAACAGTCACCAACCAAGAAATGTACACACACCACTACCTTGGAAAAACAATTCAAAATGAGATCATACAGTTACTGGCAACAAAAGTCAAACAGAAGATTGTGGCAGATCTGAAGTCAGCAAGATATTACTCTGTTATTCTGGACTGCACACCTGACATCAACCATACAGAACAAATGACTTTAATGGTGCGTTTTGTAACAACAGAACCTAGTGAAAATGTCCCTGCAATGGTGACTGTCAGAGAGCATTTTCTAGAATTTATTGACACCGATGATACTACAAGAGCTGGTATGACAAATGTGCTTCTTAAAAAGCTGGAAGATAGGGGAATTGCGATAGCTGACATGAGAGGTCAGGGCTACGATAATGGTGCCAACATGAGAGGAAAGAACAGAGGAGTGCAGACACGGATCCGAGAGTTAAACCCTCGAGCTTTTTTTTGTCCCATGCAGTTCTCATTCATTGAACTTGGTGGTCAGTGATGCAGCATCAGCTTCTAGTGAGGCTGCTGAATTTTTTAATGGAATTCAAAGCATTTATGTATTTTTCTCTGCATCAACTCATCGATGGCAAATTTTGAAGCAACATCTGGGAACATCCTCTCTGACACTGAAACCACTGAGTGCCACACGATGGGAAAGTCGAGTGGAGGCAATAAAGCCTATCAAACACCAAATTGGGAAGATTGCCATTATGGAGGATAATGCTACTATGGCATCATCTATGACAGGAACTGTTCATGGGAGAACAGTGGCAGAGGGAAATGGAATCACCAGAAACATACATAACTTCAAATTTCTGTGTGGCTTAATGTTGTGGCATGACATACTGTTTGAAATAAACGTTGTAAGCAAGAGACTCCAAGGTGTTGACCTTGATATATCTGAGGCAATGGAATAACTGGACAAAGCAAAGTCATACCTACAGTCTTATCAGTCAGATGAGGGATTTAAAACGTTCTGCCAACTTCTGTGCACTCTTCAGAAGAACTTCACACTGAAGCTATTTTCCCACCCATTCAAGAGTCACTGAAGAAGAAGACATTTTGATTACGAGGCACGGGATAATCCCATAAGAGACCCCAAACAACAAATCAAAGTTGAATTCTTTAACCAGGTGCTAGATCGTGCAATACAGTCAGTTGAACGTTTCATGCCGCTCAAGGAACACAGCAGTATATTTGGGATGTTGTATGATATTCCAAAACTCCTCACTATACCTGAAGAAGACCTACACCAGCAATGCAGAGCACTAGAGACAGTGTTGACACATGAGGACATGCATGATATTGATGCGAGTGATTTAGGTGATGAACTGAAAGCCCTTTCAAGATACATCTCAGCAGGATCAACTCCAAAGGCTGTTCTGGAATATATGTGCACAAATAAGATGACCACCCTCTTTCCAAATGCTTTTGTTGCTCTGCGCATACTTCTAACATTTCCTGTAACAGTTGCCAGTGGAGAATGCAGCTTCTCCAAGCTGAAGTTAATAAAAACACATCTATGCTCCACAATGACACAGGGGATGCTGGTCGGCCTTGCAACCATCTCAATAGAACATAAGCTGGCCCAGACTGTGGACCTTTAGCAGGAAGCAGTTCGAATCTTTGCAACCAAGAAGGCATGGAAAGCACCACTTTTGATTATTCAAACAGATAAAAATGCCAGTGTTTACTATGCAGACAAGAAAAGTTAACTTTCAAATGCCTGAACAGCAAACATAAGTGTTACTTTAAATTTTGAACAAAGCATTTTAAGTTGTTAGTTCTCCTTTATTGGGGTAGGTAGCAGAGCAGTACCATGAGAGGAGTAGAACAGGAAGAAGGCAGAATTGAGACCTTTCAAAGTTTTGTCCCAAGCGAGGGGCATGGTGGGGGCATCATTTGAGCTCCCCGCCGCAGGTGCCAAAATGTTGTTGACCGGCCCTGTGGACCAGGAAACTATTGTGGCCTGGGTAAATACTTTTTCCCTAGACTCACTCAGCTGGTTCACATTCGGGAGCCACGTTCTTTCAGTTCAATGTGCATTAGTTAATACTGAGATTTTTTGATTGTTAAAGCATCAAAATACACAGCTCTGCAAACCATAATCTAGGGTTGTTTTATTATTATTATTATTTGTCCACACATTCTGCTCCTGAAGTCTTTTGTATCCAAGATTAAATCACAAAGGACAATTAGTTACTTGGACTAAAACAGAGAACTGATAAATCATAGCTGTTATTTGCTGGTCTATAAGAACTGTCCCATAACACCTGATTCAAGCACTTGCCCTTAAAAAGATATTCAGCTCTAATACCCGTCCATTGGTAAAATCCATGAGCTAATTATGGATTATAATTTAATGTTTTATGGCTACATTAGTGCAGTTATTAAATCTGTGCTTTATCATTTTAGAAATATCACCAAGCTAAAATCTTTCATGCCAGGGTTTTAAAAAATTTGTTCCTGTTCTAGTTTTTTTTGGAATTAAGAAATTCATTTCTGGTTGGGCTTCTGGATTATGTTCTTCAGTGACTAAAAGTGATTCAAATGCTGCCCCATGGGCCTGCCCCTTTTCCCAGTATAAAGGATCCCAGATTTATGAGCGTTGGAATAGCTTCTGAAGGCAGTTATCTAGAAACCATGTAACTGCACCACTGAGTCATCATTTTCAGTGCAGTGTATGAACATCTAGAAGCAGAGGTGAAAGTAAGCCGGTACGGGCCGGTACGGAGGACCGGTAAGAAAAGGTGCAGTCTGACTCCTCCTCCAGCCAGGCTGACGATGCTAGGCTCCATGCTTTCCCCCGCCTGGCTCTCAGCAGTGGCTGCAGGGGCTCCCCTCTAGCTTGCAGCAGGAAGCAGGGAGACTGGCTGAGAGGGAGAAGCAAGCCTACCCCCTGCATAAGAATAGTTTAAACTCAGCTGTTCCCTGCGCCGTTCAGCCCCCGGGGTTAGGAGCCGTTTCTGGCATCCTTGTTAATTTCACTCACAGTTGCTGGGGGGGAGGGGGGTGTTTGACCATGGCAGGGGCAGTTCTTTTCTGCCCCCGGGATGAGGGGATCTCTCCAATACTAATATACACAACAAATACGAGCATTTGGCTGCACAGCTTAAATCCTCCCCACCCCTGACTCAGCAGGGGCTCTCCCATCTAGCTGCCTGCATAAGAACATAGGGCGCAATCTCAGATCTCTTTTTGTTTTGCCCTGACTGCAGAGTGCAGAGGCTGAAATTGACAAAACTTTCTCTAAGTATCTTGTATATTTCATGAAGGCTATTCCAGCTGTCCTTCATTCACCCCTGCCCTGCCTTCCCCTACGACTAGCCACCCACTGGTGTGCCCCCTGCACTCTTTTATGTGCCTGGAAGGGAGATTACAAAATCCTTGATATCTGACTTGCTAGGAAATAGGGAGGATCTAGGGAAAGCGGGGCACTGGTGGGCATGGTGCAATGCAGTCCCTGGGTCCCACCATGTAGAGGTATGGCACTCAAAAGCTAACAGATCTAAATCTACTCTGATCCAGGTATGTTCTAAATGTATAGGTACAGTATGGATGGATCTCTCAAAAAAGATAGCTCTTCAGTGTAGGAGTTGGACCAACAGCCCCCTGGGGAAGGACAGACTCCATTAAGCAGCACACATTAAGCAGAAGTTCCTGAGGTGTTAGCCCAGAAACACTTGTCTCCCCCCCCCTTTAAAAGGGCACTGGCACCTTCCCCACAGGACAGTAATACATACAGTATGTATGTGTATGAATGTGTGTGTCACAAACAATGCAGCTGCAGCCTGCCGCCGACTGCCCCGACCCCAGCAACCAGCCCCTACTATTGTATTATAGTAGTATTGGAGATCCCCTCATCCAGGGGGCAGAAAAGAACTGCCCCTGCCATGGTCACCCCCCCCCCCCCAACAACTGTGAGTGAAATTAACAAGGATGCCAGAAACGGCTCCTAACCCCGGGGGCTGAACTGCACAGGGAACAGCAGAGTTTAAACTGTTCTTATGCAGGGGGTAGGCTTGCTTCTCCCTCTCAGCCAGTCTCCCTGCTCCCTGCTGCAAGCTAGAGGGGAGCCCCTGCAGCTGCTGATGAGTGCCAGGCAGGGGGAAAGCACGGCCTAGCATCGGCAACCTGGCTGGAGGAGGAGGGAAGACACGGAGAAAAATGTGACAGTGAGTTTTCACTTTTTCAGGCTTATTCCAATATTAAAGTTTTATTACAGACAGTATTTTTAGTAGTAGTAGCAGCTTTATTTTCTATATCTATGTCATGCAATGGGAGGGATCCATGAAGTAGGTAGGAGAGGTGGGTTGCTTGCGATTGGACCATATGGGTAAGAAATGTAAATTACTTTTACCCCTGCCCAAACCCCAGGGCTCCCAGCCGCCTCTGCAGCTGGTAGCTCCGGGGGTGATTTAAAGGGTCCGGGGCTCCTAGCTTCAGCTGGATCCCCGAGCCCTTTAAATCCTGATTTAAAAGCCCCGGGGATTTAAAGGCCCCGCCTCTTCCAGTTGAGGCCACGCCCCCTCCACAGGACTCTGGAGTACCGGTAAGTCCTTTAAGTTACTTTCACCCCTGTCTAGAAGTACTTTTAATATGATTTTCAGAGAAATGCTACTGACCCATGGGGAAATAAAGGGTAAAGAAGATCAGACTAGATGATCCATAATTTGGCTTTAAAATCTATTAATCTATGAAATGTACATGAATTCATAGGATATTTGATAAGATTTTTGCTGCAGTAGCTATTAGATTAAGAACTGTGTTCATGTTACATGTATCCTTAATTCCCATCAATAGCTGCTGCAGGGCTGCCCAGAGGATTCAGGGGGCCTGGGGCAAAGCAATTTCGGGGGCCCCTTCCATAAAAAAAGTTGTAATACTATAGAATACTATATTCTCATGGGGGGCCCTGTGGGGCCCAGGGCAAATTGCCCCACTTGCCCCCCCGGATGGCCCTGAGCTTCTGGTGTTTACCATCATAAAAATATTGTTGTAAAATATATTCTTGTGGAAGTGAGGGATTTCTGTTGTTGAACTTGTCCTGTAAGCATTCACACACAGCTCTAGCAATGCACCTCAACCCTAAACTACACAGCACCTGGTTTACCCAAATTGTGCTTCTCCTAAATTTCTTAGTGGTGGATTTGTGATGTGAACTAGTGTTTGAGGAAGATAACCCTACAACACTTGATGCATTTTCATTTGTGATCAAAGCAATTCCTCTGCTACCATTTAAACCCTGCATTAGCTTGCCCCACCACATCTTGCTGCGCTTTCTTTAAAAACACCTTTTAGCCAAAGGCAGAGTTATGCTTTGTGTGACAGGTTGTCAGGAGCAGAAGACCTAGACTGAAAAGAATCTAGACAGCTGGGTTTTGATAAGGAAGAGAGGTGGTTCATACAATAACTGCACATAAAAGGAACAAAGGCTGCTCCTAACTTAGCCTATGGTGGAAAGCCTACCTCTATTCTCTTCTAAAACTAATTCTCTGAAGAACTTGCCCTTCTGCTTTTTACAGTACTGCCTGCTGACCAGCTGTTTCCTGCCTGGTAAGCTCATCAGCATTCCTATACAGATTTTCTGCTAACCAATTAGGCCCTTCTATTTGTTTGCTAGCAGCCAATGTGTCAGGTGGTTGCATCAACCCAGAGGGTTAGTTGCTGTTACAGGTGCACCTGGGGTGTAAAGGACCGGGTTTCAACCCTCTGCTTGCTACATGCAAAGTTGTAAACCACTCAGCTGGTCACATTCTGTTGTCAAATTCTCTCTCACTTCTTGCTGCCTCATTAGAATCAACAGGGTGCATATGGTGTCTGTCCAGAATCCGGGGAAGTAAATTGCTACAGTTACACAGATTATATCATTAAACTGTAGCACCCAGAGGAGAATTGCACAGAACCCTTCTTGTACAGACAAGTCAAAATGTTGGAATTTACTTTTTTCCCAGTTTCATAATAAAGTGAAAATCTCATGGAGTTTTGCTAGTTTTCAAAAAAGCAAAATACATTATTTTAGTTTGTTTAATGGAAGCGAGACGAATGGGAATAGACCTTGGAGTGGAAAGACTCCCATGGGCTTTGGTCACATTCTCAGAGCTAGGTGACTTATTCATGTTTTTAAATCTTGCTCCTCTGGTGGGGTCTCAGAATTTTCACTTTCCAAATAACAATATCTCAGGGTACAAACTTTGGATTTGGTCACAGTGGGCAGTACAGAGCCACCCCCACCTTGGGGAGCTCATTTCTTAACATGCACATTCCATCCTGAGGGGCCCAGCACACGAGGAGACTGCAGAGGCAGACGGACCCCAAGCTCCCAGTTGATTGGCAGGAGGGAAAATAGCTTTGCCTCCTGCTCATCCCACTCTGCCCTCTTTGGAACACTGTGTACCCCAGAGGCACTCCAATGGAATGATCCCTGCATCCTTCAAAACAAAGCCTTGGAAAGGTATAGGAAGGCTTCTGCACTCTTCTGCCTCCTTTACTTAAATCCCTTTCACAATCTGGGTGTAGGACAATTACACAAAAAACAGACAATGCACTTTCACTGTTTAAATTAAATGCTAGTGAAATAGTTAAGAATTTATTGCATTGTATGGTGCAAATAGACCTGGTTTGTATGTTAAAATCTATATTTGCCATTAGGCAACACTACTGCATCATACCTCGAGAGGTCCCCCATGGAATTATGTTGACATTGAGTAGAATTAATAAATAGGACTAAGGAATGAAGCACATCATCCTTTCACGTTATCAGCCTAGTGTGTTTATACTGACACATTATGAACCATGATAATATTTTAGTATTCTTAAGAAGTGCCTGGTTCTTTGAGAAGAAATTTATCTTGCAAGCTTGGCCGTGGAGGTGGGTTTAAATACACCTTTTACAGAAGTATGCTTACACAAATAAATTTTCCTTAAAGCAGACAGCAGCACTTCACATCCTATTTTCTCTGCCATGGATCATGTTAGTGGCCTTACTGACTAGAAAGATAGATAGGACACTAAGAAGATTATATTTAGCTTGTAATGACTGCAGATTGCTATAAATGATTTGCAGAATGGTAGATGAAAGAAATTTGCCACATTTCAGCAGTAATCAGTCCCTAGTTTATATTTGTAATTTTAAGCAAAGTATTCATTGTATTTAGAAATGGTTAACAAAATACTAACTGGGATCACAGTGAAGGTCTCAAATTTAATTCTAAATTGTGTGCTATATTCAGAAATCTAGTATATATCACATCCAAGTAATGTTTAATCAATCATTTCAAGACAGTGTTTTCCAAGGGTCTAATCCAGCTTCCATTGAAGTCAATCTAAAAACTCCTGTTGATTTCAATGGCAGCTTCATCAGGATCTAAATCACTTAGGACAAAATCCAGCCCAAACTATCACCAGCCACAGAAGTTCTTGAATGGTGTTTGCTGGTCTTGACCAAGTGCAAAGGAGGATGGCTCAAGGTGGACTAGGATGGGTGGGAAGCCATGTCTGGAGCGCACCATACTGCTGCTTCACAAAAGAGAAGCAAGTACTAACCTCCCTAACAAGTACTGCCAATCATGGCCAGCATCCCTGTGTGCATGCTATGTCCCCCAAATGGTAGACCACATCTCCTTGGAACTATGGATAATCAGCAAGCTTGTTACCCATATATGCCACCCAACATTCCAACACATGCTAGAAGGGTGTCTGATCCTGTAGTTGCACAGAGATATTGTGCCAGGGAAAAAAGGAAAGAAAGAATCTGTGTATTTTGCCTTCTGAGAATCATGAGGTAAATTTAGCCTTTAGTGAGGATCCTAGGAAGAAACAGCCATTCACATATACAATCCACAAACATAGCCAACATGTCCAAGTATAATATACAAGTTCAAAGGTTATTCTTATTATTTTACAGCTGTATAACGGCAGGAGAGCCACCTTGTTCAAGAAAAGCCCAGTGGTCCATATGAATTGTCCAGCAATGACTACAGTATATGAGCAAATTATCTTCACTGGCAGTGCCTGTGCCCTTATCACAGTGATGTCTGGGTGGTGGCTCTCTCCGTCTCCTACCTGCTACTGGCAGATACTCCCCTGAAACCTGGAGACTACCTGTCAGAGTAAGCTATTGCATCAGCATTTTACCTTAGAAGAACTAAAATGAAATCCTAATTTAGGTCACAAGTAGAAATTAGTTTGGTGGATTTATCTTAGTCTCCACTTGCAAACTGGACAATTCTGGAGGGTATAGTTTGGGATAGAATGGCTAACAGCCACACCTCCATTTGGGTGGTGACAAACAGTCCTCTCCCTCCTTCTCCTTTGGCAGGGATTCTTTTATTAAGAAGGGTGCCACAGGCCTGCTATCCTGAAGTGAATGGCATGCCACATGGGCACAGTGGTCAACCTTTGTGCTACACAATGCAAGATTGAGGCCTAGCATTGTAATTCAATGTGGGGAAAGCATTTACCTTGGCTTTATGGATGATCCATGGTTTAACTGAGTGGAATCAAAGACTAATCTGAAAACACCTGCAGGACAGAAGAGTATCTGAATTATACTTGTGAAATCTAGGATTCCAACAATACAAATGAGAATGGATTTTAAAGTAAATGGGAATATAAATAAAGGGGAAATAAACTAATCAAGAAGACACTTTGCCTCAACTGTCCACTGAATACTTGGAGAAATATTTTGAATGGTAAATATTGGCGATGGGTGATACTATAATGGAGATAAACAAAAAAGTATATAAGAGACCACAGATAGCATGGTTGTATTTTTCTGAAAATTTCAAAGGATTGGAGAGAATGCTTAATGAGTTAGGGCCAAATTCTCTCATCAGATATTAACACACACAACTCCCATCTAACTCAAAGGGAGTTATAGATACCTATATCTGGGGGCATAATTTGACCTTTTTGTAGAGACGATGCGTATGTCGAAGACTAATTTTATTCATATCCTAGCTTGCACGATCAAGAGAATAACTTAATACATGGAAAAGCTTTAAAATAATCTTCAAAGGGACATTTTACCTTGGGCAGATTTTACTTTGCAGGATGGCAATCATGGAAAGAAAATTAAGATGAGGATGCAAGTCTGCTGGCAACCTTTGGGAAAGATTAATGCAATCATGAAACCAACCCACCAATGTGTTTGAGAAGAAAGGCTTTCAATAATAGCTGCTGGCAGGGTTTAGGGGAGAAACTGAACTACAGGGTGGAACAGAAGGACAAGAGGAGTACAAGATGCTCCAAGAGAAGATGGGGAAGGCTAGGTATAATTATTAATTTTGACAATCCTAAATGAGTTTGAGATAGGGAACCAAACTGAAGAGGACAAAAGCAGTACTGGGGAGATAAATTAAATTAATTCTGACTACTAAGGACTACTGTATGAGACAGCCAGGAGCAACAAAACAAGATTATGTGAGGAGCTAGGTAGCTACACACTGGATTGTCCAGTTTGAGATTATAATGTCACTGACAATGACATAAGACCTTGCTCCTTCAAACCTGCACTCACACACAGTCCCATTGACTTCAATGAGAATTCCAGTGGGAATTTTAGTGAGAGTTAGGGCTTTTCTTGTGACTCTGGGTATAGAAAATTAGGTCCATGATGTAACAAATCCACTTCAGCCGCAACATTTTCAATCCACAAAGAAACTTTTGAAAAACAAACATTTTTGTCGTACTTTTTGTATGTGGTCTATTTATCATGAGTGCTGAATGGGTGAATAAATTGACTTCGGGAACATTTTGGTATTGTAAAATCACTACCACTAAATAATGAAGGAAAAGGAAAAGGAAAGAATAGAGATTTTAAATTGAAATCCTTTAGACACAGGTAAATGTGCTATAGTGTGATAAGCAAGACTACCATTTGGCACTGACTTTTCCATGAAAGAGTTTCTAGGATAAATGCTAACGAAGAGCTTTTTCCATAGAAAATGTACCAGGGATTTTACTTAAAGATTTTTCTTAGGTTTAGTTATACTTTAGCTTCCCACCAATAGTTCAAATTTATTATATAAAATGTCTATCTTTCTGGCTGAAGTAGCAAAACACATCGATTTTTGTGAATGTTACAATTTAGCTGATTATGTCGGACAAAAAGACCACAGAGAGAGAGAGAGATACAAATTCACTAATCTTGACACGGCACACTTGGCAATAGAAAATGAAGGTCTGATTGTCACATGTGGCTTTGTTGCACTGTATTAGAAACTGTCCTCAACTTCTCTTCCTTGTACTTACTGTACTTGGGGTTTAAATCTGTGATATATTACCCTGGGTGTAAACTGAGTGTCTGTAGCACCTATTGTACTTACCTGCTTTTTGACTCATCAATAGATTTCTCTAGACTAAGGAAGGAAAATTAGGAGCTAATGTTACAGAAATTTTCCTTCTGACTGCCACGAGACACGATGATGGGACATATTCACTATGGCCTCAACTTAATTTAGCCCATGCTTAAAATCAGGTCAAAGGGACTACACACATTTTTAAAGTAAAGTGCTTAAGTGCTGTGTTGGATTGGGACCTATGCACAGAAACTTAAAAAAGTGCTTCAAATCTTATATAAAAGTATGCCTGGTTATTAACATGGATTAAATGTTTCCAGAACCTAGTTTGGAAGGTTAGTATAGATGAGAGTTGGAAAGCAAAAGCTAACCTGAGCATGATAACACAATGGTGTAAAAATTATCTCTATACTATAAGTCTTCAAGAAGGTTCACAACTGTAAACAGTGGTTAATTCCTTTTCTGTTTCCAACAACATCATATCTTTTTTATAGACTGTGGTTTAAATAATAACAAGCAATAACAACCCTACAGGTACAAGTCATTCTGATATCCTAATGATTAGTTCAAACACATATTAAAACAATGTACTGCATGGTTCCGAAGGAAATGCTTTTAAATTGAGGGCAAGAGGCCAACTGGAGTTATAGTCACACTTAACGCGCATGCTGCAGATTGTAAACATTTTTATTCTTATAAACATGTAGCAATTTAGTTTATTAAACAAACTTCTCTACAGGGGTGATTTTAATCAGGTTTGCCTGCAACACGAAGATTAGCCCTTTTCTGTAGTTTCTGAAAAAGCAGGATGTAAGTATTAACTAGTGTGGATTTAAATTAACTGAAGCTGAATTCCATAGATGATAATCTGTATTTTTAATTGCTAGTCTCTTCTTAAATGAACTCTGTAGGTTTGCCACCCTTTTGTACTAATGTACTTGAATAATTATATTTTAATAAGCCTAATGGCATAACAGCAGCATATAAAGCTGCCAGGCAAAATATCCTGGTTCAAAATACACCTTTGGGTTCCAATTCATGGCCTGTATACACATCTTGAAGATTCTGCAATGAGGTGAAAAGTTAGAGAACTTGTTCTATTGATTTTTTTTTTTTTTAATTTTAAGGAAGACACACACCAGGCTTGACCCTGTCCTTCAAATACACACATACAACTTCCAATGAAGTGGGCCTCATTTACATTCCATGTTTCTTTCAAATAGGTCTTGACATGTAAATTTGAATGATCTAAAGCAGGGGACATATGTAATTCACACTAAATGTAATGACTTATTTTCTGTAAAAAACCAAGCAACATAAGCTGGTTTGTTAGCCTACGTTCACCAGTAGTAAAAGAAGAGCACTGCAACAATCTCATGCAAAGATAACGCAAAAGTATAAGCAATAAGAACTCAGAATGTGTGTGCGTGCATGTATGCATATGGGGACTTTTCTCATTTTCTTTCTATTATTTTCTTACATAAAAGCTCTTGCTTTTGGACACGTCAGCTAATCTAGACAGTAAAAACAACAACAAAAAAGAATTTGAGCCATGAGAAAATTCCTGAAAAAAAGCACTCTTCTGAGCCTGAGGACTTGTCTAGATGGAAAGTTAGTATGTGGCAAGCTGGGCTATAGATCTACAGCATACTAACATGCCATGTGGATCATGCTAACACACATCCGAAGTACCAAGTGTGTCCCTCGGGTGGTGGTGGGTGGGGGACTCTCCACATTTGGACAGCTCTAAATAACAAATAAAGAGATGTGGATATAATGTTCATGGGGTTGGAAACCTCGTCATGTAAAAATAAGCTTTCTGAAGAAATCATAGCCAGGAGCCATATCAGTATGCAATAGGCTCGAACAAGAGATCAACTTCATGCGGAGAATATGGTGGGCATTAGTCAAACCCATAAAGAAGCCCATGTCCTGAAAGTCCCTTGCTCAAGACCAGATCAGTAACAAAAATCAGATTTTGGAATGTGAGAATAAAGTATGAAGCTACTCAAAGTACTCAAATAATTAAAGAAATTGATAGATCTTGATGCCCTTGGAATCAGTAGGTGTAGATGGACAGGTTCAAACAAACTACACTTTAGAGAAACTAATAAGACCATCAACTACTCCGGGCATGTGGATGGCAGACGTGAAGCTGGTGTAGCAATTTTAATGTCTAATGAAGCCAAGCAGGCCCTGATTGAGTGGGATTCAGTCAATGAAACAATCATTAGTGCTTGCATTCAAACTAGATTCTTCAAATGAACAGTCATACAATGCTATGCACCAACCAACCAAAAGCCATATGAGAAAGAGATGCTTTTTATGATTTGTTATAGGATATGTTAACCAAGGTCCCAAAACATAATACAAAGGTTGGAAAGGACAATGATGGGTTGGATGAAGTTGTGGGCAAGTGGAGAAGGAGTTTGGACCAAAATGACATGAACAATTAGTAGAAATTTGCAGTCTGAAGAACCTATTGATAAGTGGAAGAATATTTCCTCATAAAATATCCATAAAGTGACATGAAACTCCCGAGATGGCACTGCAGAGTACCAGATAGATCCTTTCCCTAAAACATTTTGCAGCTCATTGGCAGATGTACATGCATACAGGGGAGCGGATGTGGGCAGGGACCATAACCTTTGTATCGCTAAACTGAAGATCTAGTGAATGAGAATGAAGAAGGTTAAAAGACAACTGTGTATCAACATCACACAACTAAAAGATCCAAACATAAAAAGTGCTTTTCAACTTGATCTGAAGAACATGTTCAGTGTTCTAATGAAGTTAACTGAAGAAAAACAAAACATCGATATTCTGTTGGAAAACATCAGTGTGTGCTATCTAGAAAGTGCAAAGACAGTTCTAATAAAAAGGAAATCTAAAAGGGAAGAATAGATTAGTGATGCTACTTCAGCAGCCGTGGAAAAGGGAAGTGTAAAGCAAAAACTCATGAATACTAAGACACGTGAAGAGACAAGCAAGTGGCAAGAAGAATACAGAGCTCTAGATAGAGAAGTAAAAAGGTGTGCTACAAGAGATATGTGAAGAGGCTGAAGATGTTAGCCAAAGAGGTGACCTTACAACTTTGTATCAGAAAATCAAACAGCTAACATGAAACTTTAGCAGAATTGGAGGGAGATGAGCTTGGAAGCTATGGGTGCCCCAAGCATCGTGATTCCAGAATAACTCCACTTATGGACAAGAACCAGGTCTGTAGAGTTTAGCAGGAGTTTGGGGAACAAAAGGAAGGGAGGAGTGGACCCTGTGCAAGTTTTCAAGTTCAATTAGTTTTAGTTTAAACTTCGTTTTGAAGCTATAGTTGCATTTTACCATTGTTCCTCTACTTGGCATACAAAACAAAATTATTATTTATCAGTGTTTCACTACATATAGCTCAGGAAGTACTCAATCTTTTTCATTAGTTAGTTTTTTCTTTATTTAGGTACTGCTAGTATTTATACACAGGCACGTTAGCTTAACCTTTTCTTTTACCTCATTTACATTTAAAAATTATGGCACTAATTTAATTTTCCCAGATTTATTTACTCTTAATTAATTCTAACAGCTCCAAAGCTTGTTTTTTAAAATTCTATTATCACTATTTAAACTTGAGTAGAGACTTCTAATTGATCTAAATTACATATTCAAATGAATCTTTGAGTTATAATTAATGTACCATAGAAACGTATTCAATTTGTCCCCAAAAATGTCACCTAAGTAGGTAATTTAATTGTTTTAGAATGTATAAATTAATATAATTTACAAATTGACACTTCAATGAGTTTCTGCCATTGATTTTTCACCTTAAATAAGACATATTATGTTTTTTCCATTGTTTAAAATTTGTGAAGTATTCCCAAATAAAAACTTAAATCACATCCATATATGGTATTACTAATTCACAAGGTATCCCTAATTCACATACTACTTCCCCAAGTATTTTTTAAAAAACTAATTTTTGTTTATTTATACCGTGGCACTTCTGGTTTCCAGCCTGCCAGGGAGCAAGAAGTACCTGAAATGTTCTATGAATGTCTATTTGGATCAGATTTGAAGGCCATAATTCAGATTTTGCCTGCTTTATTCACATGGGGGCAACAGACAAAAATAGAACTGGTTAAAAAAAAAATCAGGAAAACAAACATTTTCACAAAATGGGCCCCATATTTAGGTTGACATTTCAAATGTTGGAATTTTTCAATCAGCTAAAAGTTGGTTGAAAAATGGGAACAATTTTTCATGAAAATGTTCCCTAAAAATTCATTTAGTTTTTTTCTTCAAAAATCAAACTTTGGAAAATTTCAGTCAGCTCTATTCAGAAGTGAAGAATGAGGCTGTGTTACCCACCACCAGAGCACTCCCATTGCAAGGACTCTTCCTCTCTAGTACCCGATTGTGTCTTGGTTCTGCAACAGTCTCCCATCTCCATAGCCTACTGCTCCAGCTAGGTCAACTGTCAGTCCAGTCCCCTTCCCGGGTTAACAGAAAACAAAGTCTTAACTCAAAATTGCCATCTAGACATTAAAGTCCAGATTATAAACACCAGACCTACCTAGAGATCCCAGGCCAGTCAAGGTTAAACCCATTTCCTCTCCTGGCATCACCCAGGACTGGCAGCTAGTAAAAGCAATCAGCTTTTTTAATCTGACCTGCTGAGTTCTGATTGGCCTTTGCCTGCTCCCAGCGTTCTAGGTACCAGGGGACCAACTCTCGCTGCTTCTGCCTGGTGTTTATCATGGGAGGCCTCTCTAGGCAACGGCGGTCTGAACTTTCTGCTATTCTCTTCCAGCAGGGCATCTTCATATGACGTGGTATGCCCAGAAGGTGGGCAGCAAATGTCTGGAACAGTGTTAGAACCATTATATTCATAGACTTTAAGGTCAGAAGGGACCATCACGATCACCTAGTCTGACCTCCCTGCACATTGTAGGCCATAGAACCTCACAAACACACTCCTGTAAATAGACCCCTAACCTCTGGCTGAGTTACTGAAGTCCTCAAATCATGATTTAAAGACTTCAAGTTAAAGGGAATCCACCAGTTACACTAATTTAAACCTGCAAGTGACCCGTGCTGCAAAGGAAGGTGAAAACCCCCCAATAAGTATCCTTTACACCTGCTTACTCCCACTTAAGCAATGAATAAAGTGTCTAAAATAATGTAACTTGCAAGCTCAGGAGCTAGACGAAGGGTATTTATTTAGTATATTTTTGTACTCCTTTATTGCCAAAGCTTTTGATTCTTTCAGAAGCTGTCCAAATCAAACATGCTGTGACATAAGACTAACAATATTTGTGGGTTCTCTCAGCTCTAATGAATACACTGCAAAAAAAATTCTTTGAGTCTAATGTTTAATACTTCACACGATGCCTCAATAGTTAATGTTTTGTGTACTTGAAATTGCAATGAGATTCATTGGAGAAATTCAGCTGCTGACTATTCCATCTATCCAGCCACCTATGTCACTGGCTTAAATAGCCCATCAGAAGGGCTTAGTCTCAAGAAAACAGAAAAAATAAATAAATAGACTGTCTTTGTGAACCAGAAAAGCTAAGCACATGAAAGGTTGCTTCTGGAACAGTGTTGATTATAGAGCTACACAGTTGTGTGCCTGCTACTATCCCTTTTCTACCACGGACATGAACTCTGACCTAAGCATTGGAGATTAAATTCAGTCTGCATGCTTATCCCACGTTTATCACTATGCCTCCTCTGAAAACTGTCAGTTTTCCCCAATATCTAAATGATGTATTTTGTTTAGTGATATAGCTTAGGTGAGTGATGGCCTCATTAGCACTAGTTCTCTGGTCCCACAGATGAATGGACTGTGTTTTCTCTACTAAGTCATCTATCTACTGTACTTAAATATATCTCTGTTCACTAAAGGCTTGACTGATTTTGTAAAATAAAGACTAAAGTTGTCATTTTCTGCATTCTTCACTATAGCTGCAGTGTTCACAGTACAGATGGCCTTTCTCTGTTTCCTGAACGTAACCCTCAGATTTTCCAAACCCTTAAAGCCTGCATTTCCTTTATTTGTCTAAACTAGTTAATTGTTTTAGACTAGTAACCAAAACATGCATCGGTCTCAATGACTTTAAATCATGACAGAGTTATATGGAGGTAATATTTTAAAGTAATGGCATGTCAATTGCTTGTTGAATCACAGTGGATATATGCTTGTATGACTATTATCTTTGTTATCCACAACAGGATTAACACTATGCAATGTTTTCATTTGCCTAAGACAAAATTCTATCTTAAATTTCCCAAGATGCATTTGGGGTATGGTAGGGGAGTGGAATGGAGCAGGACTGGCATGGCAGAAAGTCCATGAATCACCCTGACAGCAGACAGCAGGATAACACAATAGCTCAGCAACACACCATACTGCTGCTGAAAAATGGAGCCACCTGAAACCCACTTAAGCCCTATGGCCAAATGCAGCATGTGTATGCTACATAAGCATTTTACATTGTGGGCCTGACCATCTCCCAAGGTAGAGAGCCATGCCCTTTTGGGGTTGTGGAGAGCCATCAAGCTTGTTGTCCAAGTCCCTTTACTCCTGCATCGTTGGCTCCTTCTATCACCTTAGCATGCAACCTCAACTCAGGATTGAAATGGTTTTCATCTGGAGCCTCTGGGCACTCCCATAATACAAATAAGAAAAATTTGCATTTTCCAGGGCTACATGTTCATACTGGAGAGGGACCTGTTAAGTCTGGAAGTTTGCAGGTTTATACTCTGTGTTATTACCTGTCTACCTAGTGAGTCAGTGTAAAGTGACAGTTTGGATGATGGCATTAATGAAAGCACCACTCAGGGAAGCCTCACCCAATTATGCAGCAATACTGAATGCTGTCTCTACATCAGATAATGATTGGCCAATGCAAGGTCGCTGGGTGTGTATGACAGACAGATGGAAGTAGTTCTTACAGCAATAATTTGTGTAGTAGTATTATTCAAGAAGACCACGTTGCCCAGTGTAACCCACAGAATTGTTATTCCCCTTTTTTATTGTAATGTACTATGTTCAAAATCTGAATAGATATAACTGACACAATTCCATACACAATTGCAAATAACAGTATGGTGATTCTATTAATGTTATTTTTTGAAAACATCTCACATATCCCAGGTCTGTGTTAACTTGCACCAGCCACCACTTTGTCCCTGCAGCAGCCCACAATCCAGACAGTGCAAATGCAACAAAGCTACGTTTGGCCCTCCCATTCCTGGTCTGCACAGAAGTTGCCCCCCTATGACTCATCCTGCAAAGAGATACATATGGGCAGATTCTTACAGCCATTCAGGGTATGTCTATAGTGGAGTTGGTGCCATTTCTAGCTCTCACAGACATACCTGCCACAGCTCTGATGAAATCAGTACTAAAAAAAGGAAGCATAGCTGTGGTGGTTGAAGCGGCAGGAGGGGCGAACCATCCTGAGTATGATCCCATCTGAGATCCAAAGTACAAACTCAGACCACTCATGCAAGTGGCAGCTAGATTTCTATTTTGAGCATGCTAGCTACTCCTGGGGGAATTCTGCGCCACTGCCCACTCACAGAATTCATGACGTCCGCAGATTTCTTTGTTTCCCCACAGAAAAATGACTTCTGATGGGGAAGCAAAGGGAAGCCACAAGAGTGGTCATGTGCCCCTCCCCGGCAGTACAGACACATTGGTTCAGGTGCCCAAAGCAGCCGGTAGAGATGTAAATCACCGCCGGGGGAGGGAGAGAGAGAGAGAGAGAGAGAGAGTGTGAGTCCGTCCCTCTCGCTTGCTATTGTGGCACATTCGGCATGGAGGGGCAGGTAGGCATGGGGCAAACTCTATCCCCTCAGGCAGAGCAGAATGTAGCAGCCTGCCTGCTTAGTGATTGTACCCACTGTTCTTAGTGAATTCCCCCCAGGAGTATAAAACAGGTGTAAATGTTTTAAGGCTCCTTTATATTGCCAGAGTGGTCTAAAGGAGTCTTATTGTAAAGCACAGTGTGGCCGTATAAATGCTTATGGTACTTTAGTGATTAGAACTGGTCTAAATTTTTAGACTGAAAAAATTTCCTATCAAAATGTGCTCCGTGAACTGTTTGCTACCGATCTTTCTGGAGATGGTCAGTAGTCAATATAAATTGTGAGTTTGATTCCCTCACGTGCTCTTCAGTTGCCTATGATGCAACACTGAGCATATGGCTGAATATATATTTGTGTTGACTAATAATTAGAAGTAAAGGGTCAAACCTAGCTACATTACTATTAGACAAAGGGGATTAGGGAATTTCCTCCCATGCTCCCCACTCCCATTCTCCATCCATTGTATAGTAGTTTAAATAAATTACCAAAATAATTGAAACCGGCGTGATTACATTGCATTAGTTTAATAAATGAAATATGCAGAATTTTAAAATATTGTGAGCAGAATTTTTAATTTTTGGCGCAGAATTCCCCCAGGAGTAATGCTAGCTCTATCAGTGCTAGCCCAGAGCTGTCTACCAGAGTTGGAAATTATAGATTCCTTCTCTAGTGTAGACATACCCTCAGAGTCCCATTATCTTCAGTGCAGGATCAAGGCTTAAATACCCTACCCAAGCCTACAGAAGGAATTATTGTATTATACAGAGCAGTGTGGGAGCCAGTTTCTTCATTTCAGGGGGAGCTTCACAATTTCTTCCATTCAATAGAATCAAAACAAAACAAAAAATTGCATTTTCCCACAAGCTAAAAAAATTCCAAATAATTCATTTCAGGTCCATAGAACTGTTTCATTTTGACAAAAACATTTTGTTTTGAGTCTGACTTTTAAAAAAAATATATTTTATCTGTTTCAATTTTGCAAATTTTATATAAGTCAGTTCTAAAGGGAAAATTGAAATGTTCCACTCCAAAAAGTTTGTAATGGAAACGTTTTGTCCCCTCCCCCCTACTTTTCTTTCTAAACAAATTTTCATGGACATCAGCTTGTTTCCACAAAACATGTTGCTTTTGATGAATCAGCATTTTTTCGACAGATAACCATTAGGTCAGAAAAATTCTGACCACCTCTAGTATTATATTATTATTTGTATTTTATCGGTGGTAGGACATAGGAGCCCGAGTCAAGGACCAGGACCACATTATGTTAGGTGTTGTTCAGAGAACAAAAGATTGTGCCTTCCCCCAAGGAATTTACAACCTAAGTATGAGAAACGAGGCAGCAGTTGGCAGCAGACAGAAACAAGGGAGCACAAGCGAGCATGGTAGGCAGTGGTCTCAGCACATCAGTAGCCTAACTGTTGTCAAGTTGTTAGAGTGTAAGAGGTAGGATTATAATTCAGACATTCCTGATGCCCAGTTCTATGCACAGACTAGTAATGACCCTTTGCTGTTTTTGAAGAACTTTAGGAACGCCTTCCCCCCCTCCCACCGACATACACAAATTAAGGCTATGAAGAGATGTAAATATAAGGGAAAAAAGCAAGCAAACCAGCCCCTTTCCCTCACGATTTCCTGTGCTGTTGCTCTTTTCCTAATCTTTGTGTCCAGAATGTGTAAATACACTATTAGTAGATATAATTCCACAGTATTTTTATATATCTTTTATTGATTAAACCAGAAGATGACTTTCTATACCAGAAGCAGGTTTTTATTAACTAGAGCTCTAAGACTGTCAGCTCAACAATCTGAATACTTCAATAAATACTTTTCCTAGCATTTCTGTCCATAAAATGAGATTCCTTCAGCAGATTTTATTTTACAGCTGAACAAACAAGATATCTAACAAAGCCACAGTGGTAACAAAACAATCCCTTTTCTTCATACCGCAATTCTTCATTTACAGTATCAAAGAAAGGGCTACAAAACTCTGGCAGCCCTTGTATACATTTAAAATAAATCTTATTTCAAGGAAAGGTTTTCAAGTTCACATCAAATCTATAAATTACATTGTGGAAAGAGAAAACAAGCCATAGCAAACTTTCACACTTCTGCTATTATTGGATCACAACAAAATAAAATACAATTCTGCTGATGTCGAGTATATACATTCTGCAACTGAGGTGAGGGGAACACAGAAATATAAACCCAACACTGTCCACAAGCCCAGAAAATCTACAGACAAACTGCAGCACACTATGACACGATTTTCTTGTCAGAAGCCTCCTAGAGTCATCTCATTTTGGGCTGCTTCCTACAAACCCTTAGTTTTGGGAGCGTCCATATTCATAGAATTAGTCCTCTTGATTTCAATGGAGCTACTCCCTTGAGGAAGGATTTTCAGGTGAGTAAGGATTTGCAAAAGGGAGCCCTTAATTTGTTTTGAACTTGAAAAACAAGTATATATTGTAGTTATGGGCTGGGTAATTACCACAGATGAAGCTAAACACTTGACTACATTTGAATCTTCACAGATTAAGAAGCACATTTCTTTTTCTGTAATTCACTATCCATATAAGACATTTCAAAGAGGAAATTAAACATAAGGTTAATAAACCTCATATTTTTACCAGTGAAATCTCTAATAATAATAATTAATAAATAATAACATCATAAAACTGTCCAAGACTCAAATCATATGATGTTTGGGAAGAGGTCTGAGAAATTTACCTATACACGAACCAGGAGAATTTAAAAATTATTATCCTTATGCAAAGAAAAAAGAAAAAGGAAAAAAAAAAAAAACCCTTGAAGCTGTGGGGTGCTGAATTCCCTCAACTCCCAGGTAAGCAGGAGTTGAGGGTATATGATGGTCACCATCTTGGCTGACACACTGCAGATTGAACCAGGAACCTCCAGAGATGATAAACTGCTACAGATTGACCTGAAGAACCAAATCTCCCTACTTAGGCCGGTAGCAGACTCATGTGCTCTGCAGATTGAGCATGGATGCTGTAACATACCCTCACCAGTGGGTTACAGGTACTTAACATCTCACAAGATCAGAGCTACTGTGGGAGACTGGATGCCTGCTAATAAGGCCTGTTTAAATCCTCTGATTCACTGCTTCCAATCCAATTCTGGTGATTGTTCTTTGATGGCCTGGGTGGAAGTCAAATCTCATTCTGGACCAGGATTTCCAAAGGAGCCAGATGGGAGTTGGGCACCTAACTCCCACTGGTTCTTTCAAAATCCCAGCCCTAGTTACTAATGAACAACACCACTAAAGTTAGCACTAGCTGTAGCAGTTCCACCAGAAAAGCCAAAGAGGGGATGGCCCTGGAGACAAACTATTTTCTATTAAAAATGATCCTCCCTGTGAGGATTTTATGATACGGGCGGGAAGGGGAACCTTGTACTGCTGCTACCCAGGCTGTACCTATTCCATGTATAAACACAGGAATTCTGTCCTCAGGCTTCTGAACTTTTCAGGAGAGCTAAATTCACTTAAAAACACTTTAGAGCAAAATGACTTCTACTTAGAAATGTAAGAGTTATTTTTATAGCTAGTTCATATGAACCTGAATATCAGGTAATGATTCCATTACAACCAAATCAAAAGGTACAATAAAATAATATACCAAACTAACAGCCAAGGTATTATAAGTTACCATCATACATAATGGTATAAAAATGTACTTATGTAATACAAATATATATAACATTGTATATTGTCACTAGAGAAGTTGGGTTTTTTTAAAGCTGGTTTACTAGCAAAAACCCTGAATTTTAAACAGGTAATTTGCACTAGTCAAAGGTAGCACAGAATAGAAAGTGACATGTCAGATGTTCATTCGATTTCCTGTTAAGATCAAAGGTTAGAATTACATTTTCTCTGGAGGGGTTGCTTACAGGTATCTCACAACTATTTCCAAGTTACTAGTATTTTAACTCCCCATTTAGCTACAAAGCATCATATAGTATATTTTAAAACAGACGTACCCAAACTGAGCTAGTTCAATATCACCATTGCTCCTTCCCCAACAGTTTTATAAAAATGTATGTTACAAACCTTGTTCACACTGCATCCCTTGAGTGAACCATTTATAAAATTTAGAAGGGAGATTTATTTAAATCCATGTATAGATTATGTCGAAGGGTTGTCTGTTAGTATATGAAAGTGTGCAATAAAACCCCATCCTTCAATGTTTACTCACATCAGTAGATTTAACTGATTTCATTTTACTCGTGTGGCAAAGATCACAGGACTGGGTACTATGGCCCCATACCTGCAAATGCTTATGCAAGTGCTTAACTTTACACAGGTGAACTCCATGGCACTACCCACATGTGAAAAGTTAAACATGTGCAAGATCAAGGCTTATCTTTGTTGGAAGGATTGCTATGTAGCGAAGGTGTCACATGTAAGATTGAATTCTACTTTCAAGTTGTATATTTTGTTTTTTGCCATTTTGGTTTTTTTATTTTGGTGTTTGTTCTTGGGGTAAGCTTACAAGTTAATGAATACGTGTTCGCAGTGTTGTAGCTGTGTTGGTCCCAGGATTTGAGAGAGACAAGGTCAGGGAGGTAATATCTTTTATTGGACCAACTTCTGTTCGTGAAAAAGCTTTTGAGTACCACAGATCTCTTCTTCAGGACCTAAAGTTAGTTCAATAAAAGATATTACCTCACCCACCTCGTCTTTCTCAATTAATACTTGGACAGTGAACATATTTACGAGTTCAGCATTTTGAGTTTGTGAAAAGAACCCAATCCTTCAGACCCTATTTGTGTGAAAATTCTTTATACACGTGAGCAGTTCATTGGGTCTGAAGTTGGGTATTCAAAAACTGAGAACCAAAACCTAAGGCTGTTTTTGAAAATTTTAGCCTACGTAATCAATCTTCTTGTGTCCGCATCATCAAAGAATATATTAGATTTTATTCAATCTATTTTTTCAGAGGGGCACATGAACATATTTGCATATTTTGACTCTAGGTGCAAAAAACTTTGCATGTGTCTGCCACTGTCAAAAATATCAATTGTCTTCACCTATAATACATGCATTGGGTGATTGTAGGGAATTTGCAAGGAAGGGAATCTAATACAGTGACAGCATTAAAATGAAAAAGAATTAGTCTTTCTCTAGGTGCATGAAATGTGTATCTGGAATTTTAATTCCTGTCACAATATTTGCCTGGTACCAAGTAGCTGATCTAAACTTCTTTAAGGGAAAAATTACCTTACGTCAGGCCTAAGAAAAAATTATATTTTTCATGGCACTGTGTGTTACACTTGAAAGTGTGTTTTGTTTTTCTCATTTTACAAGGCTGTACAGCATTGTTGTTTATCAATCCAATTATTCCAAAACAGCCTAGGGTAAATCTGAAAAAACAAGCTCTGAATAGTGAACAAGCTAAAATCAGTGGATCTGCACATTTTTTTAACCAAAACCTCAAAAGCTTAAATTAAATCAACTTCTTATTACTCAAATTCCTTCAAGCTCTGAATCTCTCTCTCTCTCTTTAAGAGACTGGGCCACCAGCTCAGTCAGTTGAATCAATACCTGACTTTTTTGATAATTTCAAACATTTAATTTTATTGCAGGTTGCATTCCAGATACTTAAAATGTTTCAAGTGTACTTTGCTTGCCATTTACTAATAACTGCATGTAGCCCAATTGATTTACAATAAAACTACTTCATATCCTAATTCCTGTCACTGGGAGTCAGTAGAAAAACAAACTGAGCCTGATTCCCCTCTCCCTTATATTGGCATAATGGACCTACTCCTGATTTATACTGGTGTAAGGTCTTATTTACATGGGAAAGATGCACTGGTTTAACTCAAAACTTAAACTGATTTATTTAAAACAGTGCAAATTCCTGTGTGGCCATTCATTGCAGTTTGTATGTCCAAACGGAAGCTCACATCAGATTAACAAAATCCATTTAAATTCACAATTTAGGTTCGACCGATGCACCGTCTCATGCAGGCAAAGCCTTTTGTGAGATCACAGTCAGGCCTGAGCTGCATCCCCTAGATTATGATGATAAGCCATTGCCCAGACACAGACTGGTTAAAGAATCCTTTCTTGATTACACTGCTTGCCACATGCCTTACAATTTTACCAATTTTGGCTTAGAAAAATAGATATCCTACGAGTTATATATCCCCGATGCTTACTACAGAGAATACCTAGAATACTGAAACAATGTTATTTAGTTATCTAGTGGGCTATTAAGGATGGCCACTGTATTTTGCATTTCAATGGCCACAACTTTTTTTGTAGAGTAAAGCTGAAGGAGTGAGAAGAGGGAAAGTTCAGTAGGAGGCAATTCCTGATTCCACTCTCAAGTCACAGGGGTCCCATGCTGTGGTTCTGCTGTGTGAAGGGAGCGAAAGCACAGCACTCAGCTCTGTGGCAGCTGCTTATACCTCAGTATGAAGGGGTTTGGTGGGAGTAGGTCTGGGATGGAACTTGGATCCTTCCTACCCATGGCGAGGATGCATGAGAGACCTTTCAGAGTAGCAGCCGTGTTAGTCTGTATCCGCAAAAATAACAGGAGTACTTGTGGCACCTTAGAGACTAACAAATTTATTAGAGCATATGCATATGCATCCGAAGAAGTGGGTTGTAGCCCACGAAAGCTTATGCTCTAATAAATTTGTTAGTCTCTAAGGTGCCACAAGTACTCCTGTTATTTTTGAGAGACCTTGGAGCTATTGGAGACTCCAGGCTGCAGACGTGGCTCCATGGTCCAAGTGGGGGAGGATTTCTTTCCCTCTTTCCTAGAGATCTCCAGAGGAGAGAAGTTCAGTTTTGCAAAGGATTTTGAGTTTTCAAAATGTAGCTTGATTCCAAATAGCAATAAAAAGCAAACATCTCTAAACTCTCCATGAAGGAAAATTGAAAAAATAGTTTCAGGTCAATTGAAATATTGTGTTTCAATTTTGACCTTTTTTATTTTGTATGATATTATGGTACGTATCCTCATACAAACTAAAACCAATTTAAAAATGAAAAGTAATTTAAAAATGAAACATCAAAATGTTTTGCTCCAGCAATGTCAGAACAGGACATTTTGTTGGAAGCTTCCCCCTCCCCTTTTCTTCATAAATGAAATTCTAGCAAAACTGACCCCATTTTGTTTTGATTTTGACAGAACTGCATATTCCAATGGAAAATGGTTCCCTCAAAATTCTCCAACCAACTTTACGTTTTTCACCCACACACTTCTCCCCAGCACTCTGTGCATCTGATATGCCTTTTTATGCCCATGGACTCCCCCATCTCCCCGCTACAGCTTTGAAAACATACCCCACAACGTCAAAGCGAAAATGGTATGATTTATCAATTTGCTCTATTCAAAATAAATTAATAATAATTGTGCTTGTGGGCTTTTTGCATGATAAAAACCAGTGTTTGTTCTGATTCTTTCCTCTCAAAAATATAGAACAGTGTGTCCATTAGAGACACTTACCATGCCTGAAACAACAATAAATATTAATCCAATGTATAGAATAGCAGGGTACTACTCAGCCAACAAAAGCAGCAGCCAAAGTAAGCAAACTAATAAGGTCAGATTGAGTCTGGCCCTTACAGGAATCAGAGGGGGCGGGTTGGCATATGGAGTCATGCTCCAGCTCCATGTTCTACACACTTGGGCCAGTCACAGTCCCTGTGCTTAGTCTCTGCTTCTTGTGCATGCACCCAGGTTTGCAGAAATTCCCGAGCGGGTTGGCAGGCATGGGGATGTGGTACTAACCCTTCTGCACTGGCCAATCACTGGGATGAGCAGGATGCGGCAGCTGACACATACCTGTTGCTCACCTGCAATCTAAGAGTGGGATTACGCCTCCTGGAGGCACAATCCCTTCCTGAGCACCCCATAAGCAGTGCGGCTCTGCCTCACTCCAGAGCAAGCCTCAGGTCCTGTACAATGTATAGAATTTGTCTTGTCATGTACCTAAGCAACTGAACAGTGATTCTGCCCTTGTAGAAAAGCAAGAGGTCCCCCCCCAACAGTTTATACACAAAACAAACTTTGATCCTGATCAATTTGAGTTCATATCACTGCGTCTGATTAATAGGAGGTGATTTTTTCTCTACTGTCATCATGTAGTCTTTTTGCTCACAGATTTAATTTAGATTAGCAAGACAAAACGGTACGGAGAGTTAGCCAGATTTCAGATAACATCTAACAATTAGGGCATCTTATTCATATTCATTTAGTACAAGTCAAGAAGGATTTCCCTTACAATGAATTTTAAGGAGAGTGAACACATGAGGTACAGTTAATTCTAATTTATGGAATCCAGAGTAATTTTATGTTAAGCAGAACAAACACCAAGTATGGTTGGTAACTTCCTTATACTTAACTTCCTGTAGTCCTTCATGGTCAGTGTGTGTTATAGATCTCCCCACTGGGCCTGATTCACACAAGACAAGAGTCTGTTACAGCTCCAGTTATTGCGCCTTGGCTATAGCAGCTTTGGAGGTCTCTTGTTCAGTTCTGGGTATGTGGGCCAAGATGGTGGCTGTCACATAAGGCGCACACTTCCATATGCAAAATACTCATTTCATGCCAGACATCAGTGGGTGGTTCAACTGACAACTTCTAAGACGTAATTATTCATTTTCAATACAAACAACATGATGAAAATTTGGGAGCAGCATAATATACACAACAATAAAGAGTACTGCACTGACTGTACTGGCCTAGGGGAACGAGATGGTGGGGAGAGACTTGGCAAGAGGAAGTGCCTCACAATTCAAGGATCCTGCTGCATAAATTAGATCTAGTCAGTCACCTGGGACATGAACATTGGTAACAGTATTATTCCTCTTCCATTTAAAAAACACCAAACAGTCCATTGGAAGTGTTATT
Organism: Emys orbicularis; assembly: GCF_028017835.1. Lineage (NCBI taxonomy): Eukaryota > Metazoa > Chordata > Testudines > Emydidae > Emys > Emys orbicularis. The sequence continues at coordinate 24,062,547 of NC_088696.1, forward strand.
CTGCTCAGTAAGATTCCCTGAAGCCATGCTTACATTCAAAATTGTGTTACATTTTCCTCTCACATCATGTAATCCTTTCTCTCACAGATTCAATTTAGATTAGGAAGAAAAAAACAAAACAAAAAAAACCCTGAATGTTTGCCAGTTTGTTCATTTAAGGCCTGAAACAGGTCTGTTTTATTGTCCATGCTCATATGGTTTTCAACAAGTGGGGGAACAACGTGTAACAAAATAATTTATTCTGTGAAATTTGCCTCTCTTTCCCCCTCCCTCCCACAAGCTTCTCATTTGTGATCTACCCTGTCACCCTCCCTTATGGGTGCAGACGGCCCTCTGTCAGTGGAATTGGCGTGGGTCCAGTGCTCAAGTGGAGGGAAGAAAATCTGGGAAGACCATACAAGAAGTGCACACAAGCTGCGTCATGCAGCCTTCAGACATGCTAAGATATTACGAATGGGGCAGGAGTAGGTTGGGAAAGGGGCAGGGCCAGAATATGGATCCTTTGTCCTTCCCTCCTGCCACCCATCCCACACAGAAAAGGGATGGTCAGACTGTTCATGCTAATGTCATAGTAGAACAGCTATTAGACTGGAGTAGTAGCCCCCAGAGTAGGTTTTTTCCTGTCTTGCAATATAGCAGTGAGGATCCCTCACTGCCTTCCCCCACAGAGAAGACTAGGGTGCTACCCTACAAAGCAGTGCCCACTGACCCCAGTCCAGCAACCCACTGGAAGCATGTGCATAGTCCTATTGAAATCAATGAGACTGCTCCAGTGCTTAAAGATAAGCAGATATTTAAATCCTGAGAGGGGACAGAGTGCTTAGCACCTTACAGGCTCAAGTCTCTAATGTACAACCCAGAAACTTGTCCCTTAAGATACGTTTCTCAGACTCCATGAATACACTTATGAGAAGGATACACAGAAAACCTGAAGCCACGTGAACCTTGCCTAATTTTTGGTAATTATATTACAGAGGTAGAGCTCAGACTAGGTGAGTGAACTTTTCTCTAAATCTCATGGAGGGAGCTTTTCAGGATTCCTCAGCCTGCACTAAAGTCACGTGAAAGCCATGGGTGAAATCCTGCTCCACAGAAGTCAATGGCAGAACTCCCATTGATTTGAATAGGGACAGGATTTCGCTCCGTGTGTCTTATTTGATTTTGACAAAACTTTTTTTGACTGAAACCGAACTTTTCTTTGAAATGTTGAGTACATTCTGAGTCCAAAGGGAAACTGCAGCTGAATGGAGAGAGGAGCAATGCCACTTAGTATGTAAGGAAATTGTCCTTTAGCTGACAGAGGAGGCGCCTGTGCTTTCAGAGCGGGAGGCTCTGGAGTAGGAGTTTTATTCCCACTGTCACAGAATCATTCCAAGTGGCCACGGCGTGGAGTGTAATGAAAACCACAAAATCCTAGGTGGCCACAGATTGGTTACATTATGCTTATTTGAATACTGATATATACCCAGAATGCTTTTCTTTCTGACAGCTATTTCCAAGGACAAATGGGGATTGCCTCAAATGGCAGCTTGGGACCAGATAACTGTAATACTCTGAACACCTCATGGCAAGTACTGAGAAGCTTCAAGCTCTTGTAGGACTGGCCCTTCTCTTGCTTACAGTAAAACCAATGGGCATTTCACCATTGACTTCAACAGGAGCAGGCCCTTAATTTGCATTTTCCCCCCAGCTGGCAGCAGCAGGTGCAAAGGAGTTAGGCTGAGATACCCAGCTTTTGAGCATTTAGACGGTGGGGTGGATAGGGAAAAATCTTTGGGATTGTGAGAAACACAAGAACAAGCAATCCAATCATAATTAATTGAAAGTATTCTAGATATAGAATAATAAATCCGATAGCAAAGAATACAAAGAAAATGCTGTATCTGCCAAATAGCAAGGTGCTGAAACCTGCAGACCAGACAGATTTGCCAGGGTTTTTGCATAAAAATCTATAAAACACAGCATATCCTGATAATAAGCTTTATACTGTAGTGCAGAAGAGCACGAAAAAGAATAATAGAAGATGGGAAGAAAGTAAAATCCGAACGTAGACAAAACATTTTAATGAAAATGGTCATATACATATCAAATGCTGGTACATTATCAAAAAGAACTATTGAAGCAAGGAAATCTGAGAATTCTAGAGACACAAAGGTGAGTTTCTAAATAAAGAGAAGGAGAAGAAATTAGAAGAATGTAAACACATGGTATTTATTAATTATTCAGGTACTTATAAGTGGCAATTTTGAACGCAAAGAGGGGTAGAGGACAGGGCAATTGTCTATAGTTCTTTTCCAGGGCCATCTGATTAGAGCATCAATGTCTAGTAAGAGAAAGCTAAGGGAATTAGGAAATGTTAGGCTGAAAACAATCACTAAAACCATGTGAGAGCACCAGATTGGAGCCCGTGGTCTCATGTTGTGTGCCATAAGGGAAAAGAGCAGGAACTCTTTGGGGAATTAAGATACTTAATACAAAATGGGGTGAGGCCATAAAAAAGGGGATGAGCGAAAGAAGAAAAGACTATAAAATCATATTTTAGGAAACATATGGGAGAAAATGTGCAAAAAGTTGCTTAAGTCCATAGCAGTGAAAATGCCATTACCAACCATATTTTTTACACTCACACTCACACTCACACTCTAGCAGTGTGGGCGAATATAGCTATCAACAGCATCGCCTACAGTGCACTTCCTCACCTTCAACTTTTTTGTTTGCTAAAATCTCTTATGCTAATTTTATTTAACTAATTTATCCACACTGGATGCCTCATACCTGACATGACCTGACCTCACTCACATAAGGAATTAATTTTATTTCTGTATATTTTTACTCTGATGATCTACAATAAAAATAGCAAAATTCAATGTTTCCCTATAATTGGCAGTTGATGATTAATGCGTAAACCAAAATACCAGACTTCTCCTCAAATGGTACTTAAATGGTTAAAATCCAGTAAGGAAAACCTTTGATGACATCTAATTGAAAGGTCAATGTTGAAAACTGCCTGAATTCAGCATCCATAAAGATAAATGTATCCAATTTCAAGTTCAATGAAAACACAGAAATTACGTCAGTTGTCCCATTATAAATCCCACATAATAAGGGTAACGCATAAATATATACATCTATGTGTATGTGTACACACACATGAAATGTAAACCATAACAGAGCTCAGGAAAATAAAAGAAAGGTCTTGCATCGCCAAATTTATATAAAACTTCCAAGTAACTCAGAACCATACAGTTGTGCACTAGTTAGCTTATGTAACTGCATGATCTTATTATTGTTACCCTAAGAGTCCCCTTATGCTTCATAAAGAATAGGCTACAGTGTAGAATAAAGGGTTTGGAATAAACTCATTGACATGAGTTTGTGATGGCTGAGTAATTTGTGAGTGGCAAACCCGCAAGTGAGTATGAAGGTAATCTCATAAGAATTGATGGGTGACTAACAAATATGTATCTCTAGCTAGCACAGATTTGTTCGCATAATAAACGTGATAATTCCATGTTAGCAGGTTAAAGACATTTAAAGCCATAACAAAATAACACTAACAAAAATACTCTCAGCAGGAATAATTATTTAATCAGAATGAGCTGCTTAACTGTACATTTAAATTTGAAAAAATCAAGGTCTCACAGTAGCAGTTTTGTAAACAAAGGGGAATTGTACTCCGCAAGTTGCCTTTGAGAAAAATGCTCATGTTCATCATGAATTGAACATAATAGGCCCTTTGCACCGTACAGAATTTCTGGTTGCTCCTAAGCAAGAGCTGTTCTAAAAAAAATAATTTAAACCTTAATGTTTTTGTGTTAATTCAAAGTATGCAACTTTCTGGAATTGAATTAAAAGAACATTTTGTAATCTAAGCAACGACATAGCAAGAAAACATAATTTCTTTACCTTACATACTGATAAGAATTTTTTGTTGTTACTGAACTTCAGTAATGTAAGTGGTATTTTCCTGGGTGCAAATTTCAATCAAAAATTTAAAAATCTTTTGCAGGTAAATCATCCAGTACATTAATAAACTATGTAATACTAGTAAATTTGTAAATCTGTCTATCTAAGGGTATGTCTACACTGGCAAGTTTCCATGCAACAAGTTATACCACTTTTATTAAAACGCTGGAATTAAACCTCTGTTGCATGTCCACACTGTGCTCCTTGTGACGGTGGAGTGCTTCCACATTAGCAGCTCTTGCAAGGGCAAAGACAGCAGTGCATTGTGGTAGCTATCCCACTGTGCAACTGGCCGCAGGGTGCTTTGGGAAGGGTTTGCAATGCCTCATGGGGCAGGCACAGCATCACATGATGCAGGTTTCCCAATCCCATTGTTCCATGGACATCCTACTACATTGCCAGATGCTTTTCAACTGAAGGGGGGGGGGAAGGGGAGTGTATGCGTGTGTGTATGGGGGGGGGGGAAGAGAGACAGTGCGTTTTGGGGGACAGAGAGTGAGTCAGCATGCTGTCTTGTAAGTTTAGACTGTGGCAGGAAACAACCAGTCCTGAGGCAGGGGAAGGGGAAAACCCCGACATAAACCCCCGCCTCCCTCCCCAACAATCTCTCTCTCTCTCTCTCTCACACACACACACACACACACACACACACACACACACACACACACACACACCTGCCTCTGTGTTCAACAGCACGAGCATTCCACATTAATGGTTTGCTTTGTGTCCCAGAGCAGATCAGCACAGCACGCAAAGGCTGTCAGAAACAGAGCTTTGAAAGGATAGAGACGCATGTCTCCAGGGCAGTCGAGTTCAAAACAGTGAGCAGAGTGGCCACTTGAGGGACACTTCCGGAAGCCAACTGATTGCTTTCTGCGCTGTAATGTTTTACAGCGCTGGAGCCTCTGTGCTTTAAGGCTTAGGACTCTTGTCGAGGTGGCTTTTTTGCAACACTGCAACTGAGGCGTTTCTGCACACTAAGTGGCTTGGCAATGTGTACACCTCAGGAGTTACACTGCAGAATGCTGCTTTACTGCCCAGTAACTTGCCAGTGTAGACAAGGCCTAAGCTACTTAGATGGCCTTCCATCACCTTAGCATCTGAGGACCATGTATTTATCCACGCATCCTGTGAAGTAGGGAAGTTCTATTGTGCCCATTTTACATACGCGGCAGTGAGGCACAAAGAGAGACTAGAGTAATAATTTCAGTCAGGCCCCTAACTGCTTTTGAAAATCCCACTAAGTGCCTATCTGCATCTTTAGGCACTTAAATATCATTAAAAATCTGAACCTAAAATGGCTTTACAAGGTCATATAAAAAGTCTATGGCAGAGCAGAGAACTGAACCTTGATCTCCAAATTCCCAGACTACCATCCTAACCACTAGACCATCTCTGTAAAGTAACATATAACTACATTTTGGCCAACACAACAGGGATTTACCGGGAACCCTCTACAATTCTAGCTAAAGAGCCAAATACTTCCTATTCAGAGCTGTAACGAACCCATATGCTTTGTGGATTGAGCATAGAGGGGATGTGTAACACATGCTGAGCAGTGAGCTCCAGTAGAACCTCAATTTTACAAACACTGGTCAACCACACCCCTCATTTGGAGCCAGAAGCATGCAATCAGGAGGCAGCAGAGACAGAAAGAAAGAAAGAAAGAAAGAAAGAAAGAAAGAAAGAAAGAAAGAAAGAAAGAAAGAAAGAAAGAAAGAAAGAAAGAAGCAAATACAATACAATACTGTTGTACATTAGTTAATGTAAACTAATTTAAAAAAAGGAAAAGTTAAAGAAAAATTTGACAAGGTACGGAAACTCTGCTTGTTTCATTTAGATTAAGATGGTTAAAAGCATCATTTTCCTTCTGCATAGTGAAGTTTCAAAGCTGTGTTAAGTCAATGTTCAGTTGTAAACTTTTGAAACAACCACCATAACATTTTGTGCAGAGTTTCGAACATTTCAGAGTTACAAACAACCTCCATTCCCGAGGTGTTCTTAACTCAGATTCTGCTGTATAACAAAACAATAGTTTTTCATAATACAATCTTGCATAAAACCCCCTAAAAGTACTCTGCCTAAACAGGCTGTGAAGATATACATATAGAACACAAGAATTGACTTAGTAACATTTTGGTGCGAAAGAAGGCATCCTAGACCCAGATGAATGTTCATGGCACTCTGCGCTTGGCATACTACCCAACAAGCTTGGTGACGGTGAGGTGTCTGTATTTTAGTGCTAAATCCCCCTCAGTGATGTTAATAAACACAGTGCTGTTAACGGAGCAGATGAATTTCACACCTTCACAGAGCAGAATGTGTTAGCTTGTTAAGATGACTGGGACTCCTTGTACTCAGAAGGAGAGAAAGAAGTGAGTGTTAAAACTTAGGTGATCAATGTCTGAACAGCTCTAGATACTGAAGAGGGTTTTCTGTTGGTAGCAGGCTGAAATAGAGAAAGAAAGAAAGAAGTAACAGAGATACAAGCAGCTCTGGACCAAGGCTACCGCTGAATAGGTTCTGGGCCTTCGTACATATTTGCTGTTATTGAGCAAATAGTGAGAAGAAGCTATTTGCAAACATTTAGGCAAATGAGAACCAAATTTGAATTTGCCATACCTGCAGTCTTTTGTATTTGCTTTTCATGCACATTTGTCGGGTGAATTGTTTGCAATGTATTCGGAATACCCAGTGAGATGGATGATGACAGTAAGTGTCTGGGGAGTTCAATAAAAGCAGCAATCAGGAGTTGATATTCTAATCAGTGGGCAGACCTATTTTGAAAAACGTGGGTGAGATGTAATACTGTATATGTGCACTATTCAAGGGACTGGCGCTGTTCCTATTCAAAACAGTGGCAAAACTCCAATCACCTGCAGTGACCAAGAGCTATAGCTACCTAGATGTGGTAGCCAGAGAGATCTCGATGGAGGAAGTAATTGTAAGTAATTATCCTTGCCTTGAAGGAGCCAGTGCTTGCAGCTGAATGAACTTCTTTTCCCCATGCAAAGGAGTGGGAAGAAGTGATGTACTCTCCAAGTACGAGAATCAATATGGTGGTGAATGCAATGGATTCTTCAGGGAGTGTTACTCCATAGAAAATCCCCATAACAGCCTCCCTGTAAGTGCCTACAGCTTTCATTCCTCACTGGGTTTCTTAGCTCAACTAAAGACTCAAATCTGTGGTTCACCTGAGACATCAGTCACTTCCAGGCATTCTGAACGCCATCATTATGGTGAACATACAGTCTCTTCCATTGATCAGGCCACTTGGCTGGCGGTGCCTTTTCTTCAATTTTAAATGGGTTGCACTGTGGGCCAGACCCCACTGGTGGGCCAACCTATTTGTAATGCCAGTGCTGCTTTTCTTTGATAGAGGCACCCAGTGGGTGGGCTACTTCCTCGTCTTCAAATCCTCTACGGACCCAATGACAGCCACGCCAACCCCGGATCTTGTCATTTCAAGGGAATGCTTCCGGTACAGCTCAGTTCCAACAATAGCCAGTCCTCAAAGGCCACAAGCCCGATCAAAGCAACAGTCCTAGGAACAAGGTTACTGAGGCAGCAGTCCATTTCCCCATTACCTTTCTTTTCTAATTTCTGGTACACAAACCTAACTGGAAGTGGCCTGGCTGCTCTAAGTCCAGATAGATCCTTTGTCACGTTCGATTAAGTGGTCCCTTGTTGGTAGCCATGAAGCTTCACTGTCATTTTCCTTCTTTTAAAATTAATTCTCCACTCCATCTTCTCTCTTCATCCGTTTTCATAACAGCTGAATGCCTTTCCACAGCACATTGCTGCCCACATGTTGCTATGTTAACTTGGTGGCTGTACACGCTAATTAACCAGACCTGAAACACCTTTGCTAGTGTTTTCCAGGTTTCCTTCTGTACACAATGTGTTTGCCACAGAGAAAATACTTCTTTGTACTCTAGCACAATATAAAGGACGTGGTGAGCCTAGAAGCAAGTGCTTTTATCTTTCATAGGCTAAAAAAAAGGTTTGCGCTCTTTTGTTTTGGGTAAAACAACTGTAGCAAAAGCCGCAGAAGCAGGAGGAATATGTTCAGCAGAAATCATAGCTCTAGCAGCTGCCGCTATAATCAGTCTAATACTTCCACTATAATTTCAAGTTTGGGACTAACAGGCTAAAACTAAAACAGAGGGATATTACCACATTTCTAAATGGGATAGAATTATGCTGAAGTTTGAAGCAAGGGAAATTTTTACCAGCCACCACAAAAAAAAGTCATCGTGGTCTCGGTATTCTTGACTCCAATAGGACACTAAACACTGTGGTGATATTTAATATTTAAAATATTTAATATACCTATCATATATACTTCATAAATCTAAAATGGGAGACAAATGCAATACCGACCCAAATTAACATATTGTCATGTTTACTTGAGTACTTATGACTTGACTATGGGCATATGGAACATGAGGTCTTTATCAAGAAGAAGTATTTTTATCTAATTGTTAGAGCACAGGAATTAGGAGCAAGAGTCGTGGGCTCTGATGCTGTCTCAGCCACTGATCTCCTGTGTAACTGTGGGCAAACCTCTCTGTACCTCAATTTACCACTCTGTAAAATAAGTTTACCACCCTTTTCCCTCCATCACCAAGGATTAATCCATTAATGTTTATAGAGAGCCTTGAGATGCTTTAATAGTAAGATAATTTGCATTTCTAAAGATTTTGTTCTAACAGGCTGTCTAGGAGAGTCGCTGCTTAAGTTGGTTGCCATAAATACATCCCTTTGTAATTATTAGTTACATACCTTTTGGGGCTTGTTACTAGTATTATTATTTATTCTTTGTATTAGCGTAGCACCTAGCAGCCCTATTCATAGAAAAGCAGAATAGTTAAAATATAGAAAAACAAATCATCAGCTGCCAGCAGCACACTGCTGCTATGTTACTTCTTTCAAAGCCCTGTTTCACTGTGATTTACAGGGGTTATCATTAGGTGGACACCCGTCATTAGGGAGTTGTTGGTAAGTGTCAGTTTGTTCAATCCTTCCTTTTTGTTCAGCTCCCAGCACAGCTAGCTATTTTTTTGCTCTCTCTTCATCGAGGGCCACCTGCTGATTCTATCTGATACTACTTTGTTTGCCTCTCACTGGGTCCCGGCAACATGATGCAGAAAGCTGATTCAGATTCTTAATGAAAAAGCCTGTATGTTTAGCGTCAAGAGGAGCAAGCGAAATCTCATATCCACTTTCTGTGCCGTTAGGGTGAAATTTTCAAAACCAACCTCTAAAAATTGTGCCTGCAAGTTTTGCATGTGTAAAATGTGTCAATGCAAAACTCCTAGTGTACATAATCAAATAAGACTAAACTATCAGATTTCAGTGCACAAATGTGGGGTTCGTGTGTGAAAATGGCAGACTTCAGAAACCTTGAGAGTGCTATTTTATCAGAGGCCAGTGTGAAACTGCATGGAAAATGTGGGCCTGCATTGTTGACATATGATTGAAGGATGTCTGTTTAGTTCACTCAAGAAGTTTCATCACTTATTCTACAAAGTTATGGGCCTGAGGCGTCCCTAATTTACACCAGTTTAACATCAGAGTAACTCCAGGGACTTCAATGGAATGGATCACAATTAAACTACTACTTGTTTAATTTATATTACCAATGCTTAAACTACTTTGTACTTATGGAATGAGGGTTTAGTGACATTTCATCCAGTACCTTAGATTTTTGCAAATGCTGCAGCTGCTAATTCTGAGCATTTCTGAAACATTTTCACTTCTGTTGGAGGAAAATTCCTTTCCCGTTTGGTTCTAAATAGGAACTGCATGTTTCTTAAGTGAGTTTCCAAGTCTAATCTATTCAAATAAATAGATTTAATTACGGGTGTCATCATGTAGGATAGAATCCTTATTTCACAATGGGAGACATTTAAATCTGTTTTCATAGAATACATTACTTAAAGACTATGTTTTAAAGTGTGCATGAATCTGGATGTGCTTTTAGTGATGAATTCAAGAGATCCAAATTCAGAGGAATACTCATATCACAGAAAATAGCACCTATTCATTGCCTTGTGACTTTAAAATGAAATAATAAACAAAGAGGTATTGAGACCTTTACTGGAAACATTGGAAATAACCATTTTCACTGTTGGGTTAAAATCTAACAGCAGAAGGTGATTTATCTCCATCCCCTTTACATATGATTGATGAACAGGTTATTCTAATTAGTTTTGCTATAAGAAACATTTGCCACATCTGTAGAAGGAGAGAGACTGGCTAACTGGTGAAATCAGAAACCATGATAGGTTTTCTTCCCTCTCCACCCTGCGCACACACCTTAATTTTCATTGCATCCCTTTGTATTGAATTTAAATGGCATCTAGATAGGTTACTTCCACTTTATCACTTCTACTCATGTTCAATTGCTCAGGGTGGCACATGCCACTGTACCTGCATCTAATGCTGATTTGTTGTTCTGGTGATGAGCAGGCTTTTAAACAGTGTTGACTAGCATTACTACCAAAGTAATGAAGGATATATTGAGCAGCGGTAGGGTATAGTCGATATATATTATATACACCCTAAGATCAAAAACCTACAAATGCAGATTATGTCTATCTTGGTTCCTATTTTGATTTTATTTTCCTCTCCTACCCTTCATATGTTCATTGACTTCATATGTTCATGGTCTTTGGGGCAGGGACCGTGCTTTATGTGTATATAAGCACCGAGTACTAGAAGATCACATTCTTGGGCTCTGATGCAGCAAAGCTCTTAAGCAATGTATAATTTTGAGCACTGATAAGTCATCATCATAAATAATATAAATACTAGACCATATCCGGCAAGCCTCACTAAGGCAAAATTTCTATTTCAGTTAATGCAAGTTTTGTTTAAGTAACAACTGCAAAATCTGTCTCAGGCAGCTTTCCTCCAGGTGGAGGGGAATTCACAAATGCCCTCATATGAGATATGTAATATACTTATGTGGAAACCCTTATAATAATGCTCTGTTTCACAAAGCTTTTGTCCATTTAAATTGTAAGCTCTTGGGCTATAGGTATGTACAGTGCCTAGTACAAGTGCAATGGGGCCCTAAGCTCAATTAGGGGCTCCAGTGCTACTGTAATAACAATGGGAATCAGTTATGGCTTGAGGTGTCATCATCCTTGGAGTCTCTAGTACTAGGTGCTAGAAATGCTTCTGTGAAATGATGTTTTAAAAGCTGCAAAATGCAGAGTGTTCTGCAAGTCCCTGTGGTGCAAAGCCCCCTCCCCCCCGCCACCAACACTGACAAACTGAAAACTAGATGAAATAAAAATATTAAAATGGGCATTTGTAAGCCTCACCTCCTAACTGGTGGCAACTATCCTTCATCTGGGACAGCAAGAGAATGAAAGGCTAGAATACTAGTTTAATAACCTGAAAAAAGAGCTGTGCTGCTAAAAAAACGGAACCATTTAATATTAACAGTACATTTAGTTTGTAAGTGATGGTCCAGTTTTCAGCAGAATGCAACTGTTAGCCAGCTAAGACTCTTCCTCACTATAAAGGGAAGAGAAATCAAGTCACTGTAGAGTCAATCCTGCCATCCTTACTCAGATGAAACTCTTCTGAGGTCAGTGGGAACTTTAGCTGAGTAAAGGCTGCAAGATTTTGACCTTTGAAATGGAGCAAATAATCTTTGGTTTTAAAATGTCCTTTTTTAAAGACAGACATGGTTTCAAACAGGACAAGGCAGCTATATAGGGCATGAATTCTCTACTACCCAGTCCTAAAGTTCACTGTGCCTGAAAGGCTACAGTTGAGATGATTTGCCAAACTATTCTAAAACTTCCTTATTCACTGTCTTGTTTTATTTATTTTCTACTTATTTCTCCTTTTAGTATGCCTGGGAAAAGCTAAAGGCTATAAATCTATTTAATCTAAAGAGACTAAGGCAGCATTTGTCATTAGACACGTCAAACATGGTAAAGGAGAATGCTGTCAATAAACTTAATGTGCTATTCCAAATGAATGTCGTAAATGGTGATGATGAGCAAGGAAAGTGAATGAAAACCAAATAGCTTGGCTTTAACAGCTGGGATATTTTAGGTGAGAAGAGGAGTGTCAAATGATAAACCCAATGGGTAAAGAATATTTATAACCTGGGAATATTGCAACAGAGGAGGTGTAATGTTTCATACATTACCTGGTTTACGTTAAAAATTTACACAAATTGAAATCACTGTAATTTACATGTTAGTTAGATCCTAGAATGGGCTAATCACAATGCAATAGAGAGAGTTGCTCATATGTATTTGAGGGCAAGCTAAAAAATGTTAAAAGCTTTAAATAATTACAGCCAGCTAAACATATAGTACCTGATTCAGTGCCAAGTATTTGAATGGTGCTGTGGATAACTGCTGTAACCCAAAGAACATTCCACCTACCCTTTAAGCCAAATCTCAGCTACCCCATGCCTTTCCATCCCTCATGCCAAGTCTCTGGGAAGACAAGGCAGGTGAGGTAATATTCTTTATTGGACCAACTTCTGTTGGTGAGAGAGAAGCTTTCAAGCCACCCAGAGCTCTTGTCTCTCTCACCAACAGAAGTTGGTCCAATAAAAGCTATTACCTTACTGACCATGTCTTTCTCATATCATGGGATCAACACAGCTACAATAACACTGCATACAAGTCTCAGGGAAGTCAGCTTGACGCAGATACTGTTCATCACCCCCAGGGCAGTGGTAACACCCCTGCATGTGCCAGATTCAGATAGCCTTATTCACCTTGAGTAGTATTTTACTAAGGGAGCAGTCCCCTTGACTTCAATAGGACTCATTGAGGAGCACAGTATGAGAGTATCAGTATTTGGCCCCCGGCGGCAAGTGGGGAATATGACGACTCAGGATCAGTCTGGGGCCTGACATTTTTAAAACAAAATTAAATGAGCCTAAAATTTTGCTGGTGTAGGGCTACTGTAATTGGTGGAGTTGTGCGAAAATAGATTCAGCCCAATGCCTGGGAGTGTGAGGTCTCTCCCACTCCTGACAGCTTGTGATTTCTTCTGGATTCTTCTGCTCCTAAGTGACATTGTCACATTAGAGGGAACTTGCATGATAAAATTAAATAATAATAATCAATACAGTCTCTGTACTCAGGGCTTTTTCCTGCAGTGTGCTGAGCACTCCTGTGAGATGTTTATCATCCCTAAGTTCCTGCTTGGAACCTTGCATTATCAAGCCTGTTTATATCTAAAGAAATCTGTCCTCCCAGGGTCTCAGAGTGCTTTGCAAGCATTGGCCAGCAAGCACCAGCACCATGCAACCTTCCCCACGCAGCTCTTCTAGTCATTTCAGTCCCAGAGACTTCCTTATTTTTCCAAGTACACTGACTGGACAAGGCTCCTTCCTAAGTCCATCACTGATGCTTCACAAGTCAGCAGAGCCAGATCGTTGCAGAGCAAAGCTCAAGAGCTGCTGCAGAAATACAAGGGCCCTGCTGGTTCAGAAGCAAAAGACTGAACTATGGATTTGTCGTCCCCTAGATGACAATGCATTATACAATGGATAGACTAGTTCCCAGGCTAACCTCAGTTCTTACCCCTGCTATTGAAATGGTGGGCCCTTACTGAGCAGAGATGGACAAGGCTCCTGAATTGGTCAATGGTTTTGTGATGTATGCAAATGGAGAGTAAAATGAGACCAACAATCAACTTAACTTTTAAACCAAGCAAGGATTGGAAACAATATCTTCAGAACTGAAAGGTGTCAGAGCTGAAGCTATGTAATCTCCTAATCTGCTCTGGTTTGTTTCCTCTAGGGTGTCCCCAAGCAAAAGGAATGGGCCACATTCTGACCACAATATCGATGGTGTAAAGTAACTGAACTACTTAGACTATAAGCTCTTTGGGGCAGGGATTGTCTTTTTGTTCTATGTTTGTGTGCTGTGCCACGGTCCATGACAATAGCACATAGGCACTCCCATAGTACAAATAATAAATAACTGAATTCAGTGAAGTTACTTCAGATTTACATGGGGGTAAGGATCGAGCACAATCATTTAAAATACCCACATTACTTCTGATTCCTCTGGCTAGGGCCCTCTCTTTCATAAGTAGTATCTCACTTATATGTACATCACGTTCACGTAGGTAATTCTTTTTTAAAGCACAATACAATGAAACACAACATTTCCAGCATAGTTCAGCTTGATGACTGTGCTGTACATTGATTACCTTACTTCAGATTCCTTCATTTGATATTGATAGAGTTGGACTGGCATGTACTGCAGCAATCCACTCCTACGGGAAATGCCACAATATAAGCACTAATGAAAACCATTAGGACATTCTAGAAAAAAGCAGGACACCACCACATCTAGAAGTAGAACTCAGCAAATAAGGGAAAATATTTACCACCAATACTGGTTATAATTCAAAAGCAAATTTTACTTGAATCTATATGACTCTTTTTTGTACACTTCCTGTAAATATTTGAATGATTAGGCATTGCCAGCAAGAAGATGCTGAAAAATTAATTTTAAACCCGTGTTAATTAAAAGTGAATTTTGAATAATATATTACATTGCCATTTGTGCTGGATGTGTTATTTATGTAAGTCATCCAATCAGGAAACAAAACCAATACCACATCACTTGCATAAACAACACACTGTGAATTATTACATTTGAATATTGACAAACTGTCCACAACAGTCTACAGAACAAGAATTATTTGCAAAGGAAAAGTGTGAATAATTTCAGATAAACGGCTAAGAATTTCACAATCTGTTCATGGACAAATTATGATTTAAAAAAAAAAAGCAAAATCAAACAAGTTGTTTGTTATTCACTGAATTATATGCAGAAACTTCTCCAATCCACTTATTCAGAAGAGCATGTGATGGAGATGCACAGTGTGTCAAATTATATTTTGTGAATGTACTACTCCACAAATCAACACATGGTAAAGCTGGTGTATTCAGATTGTCCACCAAAACCCCATTATATTATGATCCATATTTTATTTTCATGATAGAAAATTCCTAACAATAGTATATTGCTTCATTTTACTAGTGATATCCTCCAATTGGGGTGGGAAAGTTCCTTGATATTCCTCTGAGGATTCTGAGGTATCCTCCCTGACTTGGGAACTACACAAAGTTACCAAAAATGTTTTGCAATATCCATGTTTGACTTCATTTACGTGTTTTGTTACAAACAAGCTGTAATATTTGTTCTCTACTTATTACATTTTACATATTATGGGATAGTGGGGTTACACCAGAGATGAATATGGCCCTAATATATTTGTTGCTTTAACAAATATATGGATTTATGGATGCAAAACTGTGTGCACACAATTATTATTTCTTTCATTGTAAAAGTCAAATGCAATATATCACTGCTACTCCTTTGCAATTTTTCCTATATCTGGCAGCATCTTGACTGGCATTCCTCTCATTTCTGAAGATGAAAAATGGGTTTTGTTTGCTTTTATGTGGATCAAAAAATATATAGGCTTGCATTTTAAATTGGAATCATCTGTATGGGTGATTATAAATTAATGGAGATATCCTATCTCCTAGAACTGGAAGGGACCTTGAAAGGTCATTGAGTCCAGCCCCCTGCCTTCACTAGCAGGACCAAGTACTGATTTTTGCCCCAGATCCCTAAATGGCCCCCTCAAGGATTGAACACACAACCCTGGGTTTAGCAGGCCAATGCTCAAACCACTGAGGGAGGGAGGTGTGTGTGTGTGTGTGTGTGTGTGTGTGTGTGTGTGTGTGTGTGTGTGTGTGTGTGTGTGTGTGTGTGTGTGTGTGTGTGTGTGTGTGTGTAAAAAAAGCAAGGTGCATCTGAAAACCTCATGTTTTCCCCAGAGAAGCCAGGGAAAAACTAAATTCTCAGAAAATATAGCAAGGGCACTCTCTAACAAGGGAGAAAGTAGCACAGAATTTAAAGTAAAGATACTTTTATTTTCCTTGAAGAGGTCCATGATTAGGTCAAAATGGAGGTCCTACTCTGTACAGTTTTATATGGTAATAAAAAGAGATTAGTTTTCTCTTAAATTCAGTACTGACTGCTCTCTTGTTAGAATGTGCTCCCACTGCACTTTCTGAGAGTTTAGTGCTTGTTTTAGTAGCAATACAATTCATACAGTTGCAGTTTGGAGACTACACAGTCCTCCACCCTTTCCCCCCACCAGGACAATAAGGCTATTTGGATACACTCTTTGAAACACTTATTGAAGTATAAACTTTTTTCTTTAAGTCATGAGAACCACCCGAAGGTTTGATGTCAACTGAAAGGTTTAAAGCAGAGGCTGAAAGTTAATGGCATGACTGAAATGCAGTATTTTATCTTTATAGCGATAAAAGTTTTTAAATAGTGCTATGCTGCTGCTACACTATTCCTTTTACTCAAGCAACTGGCAGCAGATAAAGCCTGCACTCACATGAAGGGGCACATTAATAATAGCAAGAGGAAGGGAATGTTACAACAGCAACAAAACAAGGAGGAAATGTTCCCTGCTGCTGTTATTCAAAGGTTCACCTTTCAAATCATTGGCTTAGCCTGGAATGGACTAGGAGGCGTTCTTCCAAAGTTCCAGAAGAGCCTGCTTTTGATATAATCAGAGTATAGCTGAAGTATTTTCAAATAATATTCTGCAATTTAGCATTATTCCAGTTGTGGGAAGAACAAACAAACAAAAAAGGAAAATCTGTGCAATTTATGAACATAACAAACAAAAAGAGCTTTCCCCCGTCCAGGGCTTTATTTGCATTTGATAAAACTCAAACAGCACTAAAATGTACCCAGGGTGCGTCCCTCAGGCATTGGTGTGCAGTGGCGACAGAAGTGTCTGACTCAGATTCCCATTATTAAGCAATAAATAAATAAATAATAAACTGTTTATACAAACAAAAGAAAATGGGTCTCTCTGCCTATGACTTGCTTCCTTCCGTGGGGTAGATCAACAGGTGTAAATGGTCATAGCTCCACTGACAGTCTCCACATCGCTTCTCCACTTGGGAAAAGGGCAGGGGATCGATAATTTTCTCACCTCCCAGATTGCCATGTCCCAAGACAGGACTATAACATGGCTACCGGGGGTGGGGGAGAACTACATTCCCCAGAATTTCTTATCACCTGAATCTCAGAAACAGGTAATGTGGGAACTACAATGAGCTAGCCTTGCCCCTCACTGATGAGCTGAGAGAGTAATTCCAGCCCATTCTATTGGAGCAGAGTCTCCCACCTTCCATGTGGAGTGCCCTTACCACTGGGCTAGAGCGTCATTCTCACTCTCCCTCGCTGGTCCAATGCATATTTAATTACTTACACATAGCGGAAAAGCTTCAACAGGAGAGACAGAGTGCTCTGCCCCACAATGTCCCATAGCCCAGTGGTCAGGGCATTTTCCTGAGAGGTGACAGATCCAAGTGAAAATTCCTTCTCCATATCAAGCAGAGGGAGAACTGAACGTGGGTCTCTCAAATCCTGAATGAGATCCCCAGCCATTAGGTTAAAGGTTATAATAGCGGCACTAGCTGCATGCCCCCTTCCCCTGCCACCACCTCCTCCTTCAGAGGTTCTCGCAAAACAACACCTTAGGCACCTAGTTCCAGGAGAGGATTCACAACTGTGAATCCTAAGGAAAGTCAGGCACCCTTTGAGGAGCAGGGATTAGGCCACAGCCCTCTCCTTGCAATCTCCTACTGGCTAGACAGCTCTCCACTCAGCATGCTGGTTTGGGGAGTCTCATTTTTAGGTGCCTAACTCTCCCCATGCATTGTATTAGGTGCCTACGTCAGTGGATTCCACTTGGCAGAAAGGTGCTTAAAAGTTAGGTATTGCAATGCTCAGTTCCTTTGTGACCCTAGTCTTAACTCACTTTTGAAAATGGCACTTAGGCTCCTAAATCACTTAAGTGTTTTTGAAGATTTGACCCCCTAAGATACTCTTAAGATATCTTATTCTTCTCTCTACCTTTCCACCCCCAGTTAAACTTACATAGAAAATTCAATTACACCTCAGCTAAAGAATATGGGTGCCCAACACATAACTCATCAATAATACATTCATGAAACAGTAAGACAATCAGCTAACTATCCTAGGACTGTCAATTACCCTATAAATCATACAGACACATTGCTGCTGCTGCTGCAGCCCAATAGTCATGAAAAACAATACATTGCTCCAAGAACATGTGGCGAATTCTCAGAGCGCTGTAACCTTAAAAGCATTTTCAGTGCCAGATCCTCAGATGGTTCATTATTTTTATACAAATAAATGTACTTTAGACTCTAAGAAACAATTAATGTCAGACTTCTTACCAAGTCTCCCAGAGGAAAAAAGCTCTCTCTAAAAAGGAGTTCTAGACACTTACATTTAGTTTAACATCCCCTGCATTCTCTACACATCCAAACAGCCCCCAAATTTGGGTGCAAAACGAACATGGACCTAGACATTTATTGACATCATTTCCAAATTTTAGTTGCAAATTACTTATACGATAGCTGAAGCACAGATTTCCCCTCCCCAAACCTTTGTATCCAAGATGCAATGTGTCAGATTGTCAGCTGAGGTTTGATCCAGATTCTATTGGAGTCAACAAAAAGACTCCCATTGATTTCAATGGGCCTTGGATCAGGCATCTGGTACCAATCAGCACAGCTTTATTGACTTCAATGGCGCTACAATGACTTATCAACTGAAGGTGTGGCCCAATGTGCCTTTCATTCCTTAGATGGACTGACCAGTTAACCAAGACACATCTTTAAAAGCACAAATAGGCCGTTTGGCACAAATTGTTTTGTTTTGTAATGAGTTTTCACTTCTAACACTATAATGATCTATTAAACTGTACTTGTAAATTCTGATCAATTTAAAAAAAAGGAAACATTTTGTTTTTGTAAACATTGTGTCAAATATTTGGCAATTCTGAAGCTGTTCCTAAAAACAGTTTTCAGATTTTCATCCACCACAGGAAGTTTATTGATCAGCAGTATAAATATTCTAAATGCATTGCTGTTAGTGAAAGTAGTAATACAGTGTAACTATATTTTAAAATAAACACATTACAGTTGAGTGGCCCAAGCTTTTTTGTGCCTCTAGCTTTTCGATTATCATAAATAACAAAAGCAATAATGTCCTACATGATTAATTAAAACTATATTGTCCAGTGTGAAAGAAAACCAACATGTTATGGTCTACTAATGGACTGATAGTTCAGAGCTGTAGTTACTTTATAAACCATTGATTTTGGAAAGTGAAAGAAGAGATTTAGCACATGAGACATTTTAGATCATTAGTAAATTTAATAATTAAAGGGTTCTATCTCCTAAGGCAACATCTGTTTGTGTACTTTTGTGCACTGTATTTTTTTTCCACATTAGCAGGAACAAACAATAATGTCACTAGAACATCCTTGCAATATCATACTCTCAAGTCACTTAACAAGTTGCATTTAACTCCCTCAGGCTCCAGTTTAGCAAAGCATTTAAGCATGTGCTTAAGTCCCATAGGGAGAGCCTCAGCTGGTGTAAATAGTTATAGCTTTGGAGCTATAACAACTGCCCCAGTGGGGCATAAACACATGGTTAAGTGCTTTGCTGAATAGAGATGGACGGCTGGATTGGGACCTGAAAGACTGCTCAGGGGTTTGAAAGAAAAGAAAGAAAGAAAGAAATGTTTGATTCCCGACATTTACAGCATTAGCAGCATAAAAATAAATATTTATTAATGGTATTTCAGGATATTTATGTGTTTCATTTATTATGTATGCTCGTTCAATATTTATGTAAAGCCTTCATTAATTAATATTTCAGTAATTTATTATATTTACAGCATTAACATTTTTCAGCCTGAGGTAATGTAACACTTCTTAAAAGTTCATTAACATTCCCTGTGGTTACGCAGTCATTTAGTTGGTGATCTCATTATGTAGCCATTAAGCTAACATAAAAGTGATTTCAGGAAAGCACATGATTTAATTATAAAGTAACCTAAAACAAACCAAAAAGGAAAATCTATTTGATTTATTCTAATTGTTTATAGATGCTATAAATCCTCTGAATCTCCAAATTTGAAAGCCTACTGCATTTTTCGTTGCACATAGAATCATAGAAATGAAGGGCTGGAAGGGATCTCAAGACGTCATCTAGTCCAGGCTCCTGCACTGGGGCATGACCAAGTATACCTGACAGGTGTTTGTCTAACCTGTCCTTAAAAAGAAGTTACTCATTTTGTGCAGTAATGATGGTTCTTCAAGATGTGTCCCCTTATGGGTACTCCACTGTAGGTGTGCTTGTTTCCCAAGGTTGCTGATTCAAGAACTTCAGCAGCAATGTCCATTGGGCCTGCACATGTGCCGTCTCTCTTCGTGCCCCACCACAAGGCTAGCCAGTGCACATGGGCTAACCTCCCTCAGTTCCTTCTCTGCCACAGAACCATAGTCAAGAACTCTGAAGTAGAGGGGAGGTTGTGAAGCACTGTGGCAGGGTGCTGCTTCAGAAGCACTTAATCAGCTCCTACCACTCTAGCACCAATCAGGGAGAATGGATTGGGGCTGGGTGAACCACCCTATGTTTGTCTAATAACTGACCACACCTGCCAGCCTCATTAGCAGGAGCGATAAGGCTGGAAGGAAGTGAGAGAAACAGAGGCGGAGACTAAGAGGGGGAGGTGGTCAGGCTCAGTGGGAGTAGGAGCCTCCTAGTCTGTTGTAGAGCCTGTATTTAGTTGGAAACTGGTGGTGGGGAACTGATCACGAATAAATAACATGGGTGTTGCGCCAGACTGAAGTGTCCCTGATCCACAGAGGAGAGGGGCCAAGGGGCCGAATCCGGAGAGGTGCAGTGGGTACCTCTTATGAGTACCCATAGGGGGACACAGCTCAAAGAACCATTGTTACTTCACATGGTGAGAAACTTCTTCTTTGAGTAGTGTCCCTATGGGTGCTCCACCATAGGTGACTCCCATGCAGTATCCCCAATGGGAGGCTGGGGGTTCGGAGTCAGATTGGTTACCGATGACAGCACTGTGGAGCTGAAGGTGGCATCGGAGGGGAGTTCCCAGTGATCACATAGTGTTCTGCGAAAGTGTGGACTGACACCCATGGCACCACTCTACACATTTCTGAGACGGGGTGATGGAGGAGGAGATTTATCTGGTAGAGTGTGTATGAATAGTATCTGAAGGTGTCATGTTGTGAACTGGATAACATGGTCTAATGCAGTTCGAGACCCATTTGGAGGTTCTCTGGGCTGATATTGCTGAGTCCTTGGACCTTTCTGCAATAGAGAAGAAAAGTTTAGGAGACTTCCTGAAAGCCTTCGCCTTGTCCAGGTAGAAGGCCAGGGCTCTCCTGACATCTAGTCTGTGTCATATCGCTTCCCTGCTGTCGCAGTGAGGCTTGGGGTAGAAGATTGGAAGGTGAATCAATTGGTACATGAGGAAGGGTTACTTTAGGGATGAATTTTGGATGTGGCCTGAGCGTAACCGTGTCCCAAAAGAATTCTGTGTCGAGGGGATGTGCCATCAGAGCCACTATTATTCTTATTTTCCTAGCCAAGGTGACTGCTATCAAGTAGGCTGTTTTCACTGGGAGGCATGTAAGCAAACAGGTGGCCTTACTCCGCTGTTCCCACTCCAGGCTACGCTCCCTTTCCTTGGAATCATGAAATCTATCATTCCATGATCACTTTCACCCAAATTGCCTTCTACCTTCAGATGCAGAATCAATTCATCCTTGTTAGGGAGAGTCAAATCTAGAATGGCTTTTCCCTGGATAATTCCTCCTCCTCCCGAAACAAGTAATTGTCCCCCAGTACATTCCAAGAACTTATTGGAGATTTTGTGTCTTGCTGTATTACTTTTCCAACAGATATATGGGTAGTAAAAATCCTCCATTACTAGCAGGTCTTACGTTTGGGCTATTTCTGGTTATTTGTTCTAAAAGTGCCTCATTTGGTGGTATATAGTAGACCCCTACCATGATATTACTCCTACTTTTTGTCCCCTTTTATCTTCACTCAGCAACTTTCAACTGGTCTGCTTCTCATGTCCTTCTGGACTGCAGAACAAGTGTATATATTCTCGATGTATAATGCAATGCCTCTTCTCTTTTCTCCCTGATTTTCCTCCCTGAAGAGGCTATACTCCTGTATACCAATATTCCAGTTAAGAGATGTTTCCCTAAGTCTTAATTAAGCTTGTGAATTAAGATTTCCAGTTCTTCCTGTTTATTCCCCATACACCTTGCATTCATGTATAGACATCTAAGATGTTGAGCAGATTCCACCACTGATTTCCCTACTGTAATTTTACATATCCCCCCCACTCTCCCACAAATACATAGCTCTCTGTTAAGGTTGCCTTTTTTTTTTATACTTACCTGTGTGCTTTTCTCATTCCCCCCCCCCCCTTGAACCTAGTTTAAATCCCTCCTTGCTAGGTTGGTGAAAGCGTGTCTGAAGATGCTCTTCCCCTTCTTGGTCAGGTGTTTCCCACCTCTTTCTAGAAGTTCTCCTTCCCAGAACAGCATCCCATGGTTGAGGAAATCAAAGACCACCTGTTTACACCATCTGTACAGCTATGTATTCATTTCCAGGATATGTGTGTGGCCCTGCCCCTTGTCCCCAACCAGAAGAGTAGATGAGAACATCACCTGCAGCCCCAACTCCTTACCCTCATTCCCAGAGCCCTGCTGATCTGCTCAGGGCATACTTAGTAGCATTATTGTTGTCCACATGGATGAGTATCATGGGGTGGTGGTCAGAAGGACAGATAAGCCTCATCAGTCTTTCTGTAATGTCTCAAATGTGAGGTCAAGGCAGGCAACACACTCCCAGGATGTCAGGTCAGATCAGCAGATAGATGCCTCCATCCCCCACAGAAGGGAATCCCCAACCACCACCATCCTACATCTGCTCCTTTTCTGTGTGATGATCATGAACCTCCCAGCCTTGAGGGTAGGTGGCTCCTCCTACATCACTGATGTCTGCTCCTCACCTCCTGTTGCCAGTAAAGCTTACTGGTTCTTGACAGCAATGGACAGGGGTCCTGGTGGTCATGAGACTACATCTGGTAGCCAGCAGCCAGTTTCCTCCCTCCAAAGCAATCAGTTCTCCTTCCTCCTCTGGTGCCACTATAGTCTTCTCTACTTGGCTAGCATCCTCCATCCTGGACGTTTCCAGGTGCATCTTGTCAATGAAGTCATCATGCACCCAGATGCTATGCAGAAGAACCACCTTCTCCAGCAGCTCTGTTACATGCTTCCCAAGGGACTTAATCAACAGACATCTCACACTGGGTGGTTTCTCTTGCCTGGCTTTCTTCAGTAGGGACATGCCGGCTGCATTCCCAGCAAGTCCAGACCAGTACCTGGGTAGAAGCCTCCAGGTCAGAATGCCAGTCTGCAGGTGCAGGCAGAGGAAGAGCTCTCAGTGGTGTTGGCAATGCATCATTTTCCTCCCATTGCGGGTGTGACGCATGGCTAGAAAGGGTTAAACAGTCTGCAGCTGAATGACCCAAAGCCCACCTTTAAAGTCATGTTAGAAAGGTATGGGAATGATGATTAGGGCCGTTCATGCTAAATAGGCTAGAACTTTGAAATGCAAACCGATATTGTTAGAAGTAATACTAATTGTGTGCATCTTAGATGCTACCTGTAAACAGACAGTTCCTGTCTGTCACTATAGTTATTGATTCAGAGATCAAAAGGGAATATTAACATTTAGATGAATCTTGGGTAAAATATGTCATTGTCTATATGTCTCTTTGAAGTTTGTAATAGATTGCCTAATGGATAAATTGCCCTATGTTAATTTGTATAAGGAATTACTGGTGGTGGTTAGAAAGCAAAAGGTTACATCAAAAGCCTATTGTTTAACCAGGACTGTGTGGTCAAGTGGATGCTAGAACACTGTA
The DNA here is from genome assembly GCF_028017835.1 of Emys orbicularis. Classification (NCBI taxonomy): domain Eukaryota; kingdom Metazoa; phylum Chordata; order Testudines; family Emydidae; genus Emys; species Emys orbicularis. The sequence goes on from NC_088696.1 coordinate 24,086,417, forward strand.
TAAAAAGACCATTGGGTCCTGATTCTGTCATCTCAGATCTGCTTAGGCTTCATCAGGGGAAGTTTGAGTCGCAAGACTGAGGTCCCAGTTATGCTGGTATGCCCTGAATATGGTATTTGGACATTGGACTATAACATATGAACTATTTCTGAAAGAACTCTTTGCAACTACAAAGCTCACCATCTATGCTATGAATCTGAACCTCAATGAATTGAGCTCATGTCTGTATGTATATTGATCTTTTAACCATACTCTCTCTCTCGTTTTTTTAATAAATTTTAGTTTAGTTAATAAGAATTGGCTGTAGCGTGTATTTGGGTAAGTTCTGGAATATTCAATAACCTGGGAGGTAATGTATCCGATCCTTTGGGATTGGTAGAACCTTTTCTTTTATATGATGAAATAAGATTTTCAGAAATCATCATATCTGACGTGAATACCTGGATGGAGGCCTGAGGCTGGATCACTTTAAGGGGACTGTGTTGTTTGGACTTCTGAGTAACCAGTAAAGTACTAAAGACGCTGTTTTATGCTGGCTTGGTAAATTTAAGTATTGGAATATTCACCAGTTTTATGGGGATTCTCTGACCCATTCTTTGCAGTTCACCCTAATTGAGTGACTACAGCTGGCCCCTCCTGGGACCCTGGTCACAGCGGGTTCTTCTTTGTAGAACACCAGGGAGTTAAATTGAAACAAAGAAAGAAAAGAAAACCTCCTTTCCTTCCTTTTCAGCTCAGGGAGAAAATTCCCATACTTCTGTTATTTTGCTTTTACACTATTTCCACACATTAAGAGTACTGACCTTGCTGCTTTTGTGAGTAGTTTCAATCTTATGGCTGATTCTGCCCCCATTGAAGTTAACAGGCATTCTCCAACTGCCTTCAATGAGTACAAGGTCTGACCCATCAGAGGTGACCATTCAAATGTTGTTGGGTTGCTGATTGCATTTTTACCCATTAATTCTCACCAGGTAAAAATATATATTTATCTTAGCTGCAGTTCTTATGCAGCATGGACTCTTTCTTTCCTTATTTAAAATTTTTCATTATGCCCATTGGAAAGTTTATTCTTATTGTGTATAAGGCCTAGCCTACCCAAGGAAATACTGTAGGCAATCCGGCAATTATGCTATCAGGTCAAATAGCACACATACATGCTCCAGTGCATTATATTTGTTGCTGGTGGATAGATTTCCCCCCCCCCCCAACATTCAGTTTCTTAGGCATCGAGGTAAGCCAAAAGAAGTTCCAATATGCCTCCCCATCTGCATCAACCATGAAGTATTCTGCAATGTCTCTCTCACAAAGTCCTCTCCTTAGAAAGAATCGAGCTGTGCTCTCACTTTCTTCTCCCCATCACCATACCCCATGAAATGCTAAAAGAATGCTGCAAAACATACCCAAAGTCAACAGCTCCCTTAAATCCTATTAGTGACATTCGTGGAACACAATGGGAGCTCAGAGTCTGATCAAATGGCTGTGCCTATGGGCTGTGCAGCTAAAAATTCCTCTGCTGAACACCTCTCCTGGGACCAATCTGGCACCCACAGAAGCTCATCGACTTCAATGGGAGCAGAATCAGCCTCAAAATATGGAATTACTTCCATAACTAAGGGCTGCAAGATCAGTCCCCTTACTATAAGAAAATTGTTTTCCCAAAAGAAATGTAGAATTATTAACAAAAATGGGGGTATGTGGTCATACTCCATGTTATGGTAACACTGGATGTAGACTGACTAATACCCATACTGGTGCTTGGGAAATTGGTTTATTAGTTAGCTGCAATAAGCCAACTCAGCCTTGCTTCTCCCTCTTCCACACACATGCACACTTATACTTTCCATATTAAAAAAGGGCTATCAGCATCTTACATAATTAAAATATTATTTATGAAATATATTTTTCAGGCAAAGTAACCAATCAGTTTTTGAGTGTCAGCTGGTGAGTTGATATTCTATGAAAGAAAATTAAGGACAGTTTTCTAACTAGTTATATCTGAGCATTTAGTCACACAATCAAATCAGAAATATATTCAGATGCCCATTGTGTTCCATTATTTCTACATCTTGGTATATACATACATTACATTACTGTATGTTTTGTGTATGTCTGTGTGCATATTACATCAATGCTCTGAAACAGGAACTGCAATGCTGGATCGGACACGTGGCCCATCCTCATCCAGGAGTCAGTCTCGGACAGTGACCAATACCAGATGCTTCAGCAAAAGGTGCACCTTAATGGACAATTATGGAATAACCTATCCTTAGGGGAAGTTTCTCCCTAACTGTCAATAAATGGTTGACTGATGTGCTGTAGCATGGGCCTTTATATCTCTTTTACATTTTAATCCTGTCTAATGTACCACTAGATACAGTGATACAGGTCATGCAGAATCAGGCCACAACTGATACAGCACAATCTATTGCCAGTTTCAGAAGCAACACCCAAAAACAAACCCTTCAGAGGTAAATATTACTACTCCATAGACATGGAAAGCTCTAGACACACCTGAACTGGTGTGGTTCCACAGCATGAGGGTGGGAGCCATGGGGTGGTCTGCAGCCCTTGTATTTCACACACCTCTGCTCACCCAGGGATAGGAATGTTCCTTCTGCATCGGTGCACAGGAGGCTTAGGGAATGAGACACAGGATGGGGCCACTGCACCCACAACTATGCTCACCCATTGTTCTCATTCTCTCACACATGCACCCCGAAAAGGAGGGAGAATTGCAGAAGCCAAGGAGTGGTTCCTTGGGAAGGATTCTGTCTTTTCTCTGACTGTTACGTAGAGAACTCATCAGTCCTACTGACTCACACTTGATTTCTGACCAGGATTTGGCCTTCAGTAATAATGAATTAGAGTTCCATGAAACATACTCCCCATCTTCTCTTCCAGCCAGGGTGGTCTCCTCAGGGCAGCCTTTGTGTAACTTGATTTGAGCCAGAGAGCGTTCTCTTCATCAGCTACTGTAAATTTGCTCTGAGCAGCACAAGTCAGTTTTGCTTCCCTACTTTCAGTTTGTATCAGCTTCCATTACTTTCTACAGCACATAATCCCCTGACCCTCACCAGCATTTTTGAATGGACTCATTTTCCTCTAGAGTTTTAAAGGAGTACAGATACATTATTATGCACAGCCACTGCTGTTCATTGATCAGCATTGATGCAGCAGGTAGGAAACAAACCTAGGCACAACTTAATTTCTCTGTGGGAGACAAAGGTCATCATTTTAATTATACTCCTCATTATATACCATAATTAAATAGATTTGTTAATGGTGCCAATGTCTATTTTGTTTAACACAACCAATTAAGTAAACAAGAGACCATTCTACAGAGTGGCAAAACATCACCTGTACATTCGCTGATATTTTTCATTTTACTTTACTGTTTTCCATCCCATATGAGAGAGAACAGATTGGAAGTTACTGAGGGCTTGTCTACACTTAAAAGACTACAACAGCACAGTCGTGCCACTGCAACTGTGCTGCTGTAGCACTTCAGTATAGACACTGCCTACACCAACTGGAGGGATTCTTCCATTGGCATGGGTAATCCACCTCCCTGAGAGGTGGGAGCTAGGGTTATGGAACAATTCTGCCATTGGTCTAGCACTGTCTACACGGGAACTTCGGTCAGCTTTACTACGCTTTCCAGGGGTTTGGATTTTTCACATCCCTGACCAACATCATTAAACAGACCTAATTTTTGAGCATTGGAAGATTTTATATAAATTGTAATGGAAAACCCAGGAGCAGGGTGGCACAGAAACAGAAAGGCATAGAAATTATATAAACAGCAAAAGTGGTGTAAACTGAAACTTATTCATGCGTATAGTAGAGGGAACAGAAAACAGATGAATAACGTGCTTTATGCTGATTGGATTAAGGTTAATTAATATATAATGTAGAAATTTATAAAAAGACTGAAGTGAAGAAGGCCCAAGTTGGAGAAACACGGGACAAGAAACTGAAGGAATGGGAATGCAGGACTAGACCAGGGTTCAGAGAGAGCGACAACCATCATGACGTATTGGAGAACTTCCCGGTAACCTGGAAGGCAGTAACTTGGGCCCCATTTTATCATCTGGCATAAATATATGTACAGACACTATACATGACAATAATTCTATGTGAAATTGTATAAATAAAGGCAAAAATTGATTAAGCCTAAATTGGGTGCACTTGTGCCTCAGTTTCCCATCTTACATGCCCAGCAATGGCCCTTGATAATATCTAGCCAATCAAGCAATAAGTCGCTTTATAAAGAATAGACTGTCATATGCTCTTCTGACGTGTATCTAGTTAAGTTTTTTTCAATATGTTTCATATGGGAGAAATCTTCCCTGTAAATTCTCAGTATGGGAAAGGGGAAGGGTGAGGGTTTAAGATTTACACTGCACTGTTGCAGAAATGGTTTACAGTTCCTGATCTCTTGCTGAATTGAAAAATTTAACTCCTTCTCTTCTGCCTCTTGATTGTTGACGTTATGTACAATACAATACAAAGATGATCTTCCAAAATCATGAGCTGGGTAGGGAGGGAGGGAAAACAACCCCATCTGTTGTTGGTGCATCATGTAACCAGAGACAGCAAAACACTATTTCCCCAGCAAGCCTCACAGTAATGTTAAATCAAGTCAGAAGATACCACGAGACTGGATTGAGTAGGATTGGCTTTATGTTCATCTAGCAAAAGGACAGCATTAACAATTACTTCAACTAGTCCTGATCCGGGATTGCCTTGGAGGAACGTAATGAAGTGATCTGTAACAGGACCTGAAGAAGAGCTCTGTGTAGTTCTAAAGCTTTGTCAGAAGCTGGGAATGGGTGACAGGGGATGGATCACTTGATGATTACCTGTTCTTTTCATTCCCTCTGGGGACCTGGCATTGGCCACTTTTGGAAGACAGGATACTGGGCTAGATGGATCTTCGGTCTGACCCTGTATGGCCATTCTTATTTTCTTGTCTCTTTCACCAACAGAAATTGGTCCAATAAAGGATATTACCTCACCCACCTTATCTCTATGATCAATTGAAGTAGGAAAAGAGCCTGAGACATAAGCCCTTGTATCAGAGGCCTAGTATGAGGCCTGAACTAAAGTAATGGTCAAAACTTAGTGTGGTCAGATGTTTGGCTGCGTGCATGTTCTCCCGTGTGTTCTCCTGTGTGCTGTCCCAGATCTGCACAGACAGCTGGCACAGCAACCTCGAGCGAACCACCCAGTAAATCCACAGACTTGGCTCATAGCGAAGGCACTTGGTCAGGTTTATTGCTGACAAAGCATTGTGCTAATGCCCCAGCTCAGTGGTTACAGGTACACTAACACATGTATGCCCGTGACAATGGACCAGCTCAGTGAATAGCCAGACTTTCCATTCCCTCTCAGCCAGACAAAGACACTCCCTCTGAGATACATCTTTATACACCAATACAAACAAGTTACGCATCGCCCTGGATGTATCAGGGTGTATCGAGAGGTCATCGAGTCCAGTCCCCTGCCCGCATGGCAGGACCAAATACTGTCTAGACCATCCCTGATAGACATTTATCTAACCTACTCTTAAATATCTCCAGAGATGGAGATTCCACAACCTCCCTAGGCAATTTATTCCAGTGTTTAACCACCCTGACAGTTAGGAACTTTTTCCTAATGTCCAACCTAGACCTCCCTTGCTGCAGTTTAAGCCCATTGCTTCTTGTTCTATCCTTAGAGGCTAAGGTGAACAAGTTTGCTCCTTCCTCCTTATGACACCCTTTTAGATACCTGAAAACTGCTATCATGTCCCCTCTCAGTCTTCTCTTTTCCAAACTAAACAAACCCAATTCTTTCAGCCTTCCTTAATAGGTCATGTTCTCAAGACCTTTGAGTGTTTTGTGCCTAGCACCTCTTAGGAGTATGTGTTTTTGCAATATCAGCCCTAGGCGTGCCAAATTCTGAGAGCAGGGCCTGCCTCTTGCTCACATCTTAACTTTGCTTTATATTAGCAAGTTTTGACCATTATTTTAGTTGAGGCCTCAGGTCTCATACCAGGCCTCTGATACAAAGGCTTATGTCTCAGGCTCTCTTCCTACTACATTCCCCTACTTTTTGTCTTTTTATGGGGAGGATGTTTACCCATCATTCCAGAAAAGCATAGTGCATGGATTGAATGACCCAGTGGGCTAAACACTGCTATGTGGCCACCTTACTTTACCATCCACACAGTCATGCCCCATCTGTCCATTAGTCTGCACATTCCCTCGTATGACTGACGGACAGATTTTTTATTTTCCAATTGTTTTTAGTCCCTTATGGTGGCCCTGGGAATGTTAGGCCTGGGACCATGACTGATGTGGGTCTAGAGTTGTGCTTTGATAACCTTTGATAACCATGAAGAGGCCTTTATACTTAGTTGGTTTTTGACAAGAAGGGCTTTGGTTTGGATTACAAGTATATTGTGCTTACCTTATAAAATAATGTAGATGTGTATATATACTGACATATATGATGGATTATATGATCATTTCCTTGAATGATTAAATACCAAATAAGTTTTTTGAATACCTTGTGATGAATAATATAGATAATCGACACACACATGCATATATTTATGTAGATATATGTGTCGATAATATCAATTATCCACAAACAGTGGGGGGAAAGAGGGGTGTTAAGTGGGTTATAGATTGTTATTACAACAGTCTCTTCCACCTTGTATTTAGCTGTGACACTCTGACTACATTTCCCAGACCTGAAGAAGAGCTCTGCGTAAGGTCAAAAGCTTGTCTCTCTCACCAACAGAAGTTGGTCCAATAAAAGATATTATCTCACCCACCTTGTTTCTCCAATATCCTGGGACCAACATGGCTACAACAACACTGCATACCATAAATTCTGTCCAGCAGTAAGGAAGGCCTATTCAGTGACCAAAAAACGTATTTTTGGTTGTAAATTGTTAATTGTGATAATTGCATCATCTTAAATGTTTTCTGACTCATGACAGATCCCACACCTGACCCATTCTTTTTGGGTGACAAATCTGAGGAACTGTCCCAGATTGAGGTATCAATAAAACAGGATTTAGAACAAAGTTAATAAATCAAACAGTAATAAATCAACAGGACAAGATGGTATTCACCCAAGAGTTCTGAAGGAACTCAAATATGAAATTGCACAGTAGCTGAGTGTGGTATGTAACCTATTGCTTAAATGAACCTCTGTACGCAATTACTGGAGGATAGCTAATGTAACACCAAGTTAAAAAGAAAAAAAAAGAAAGGCTCCAGAGGCTATCCCAGCAATTGCATGCTGGTAAGCCTAACTTCAGTACCAGGCAAATTGCTTGAAACGATAGTAAAAAACAGAATTATCAGACGCACAGATGAACATGATGTGTTGGGGGAAAACTCAACATGGCTTTTGTAAAGGGAATCCTGCCTCACCAATCTATTAGAATTCTTTGAGGGGGTCAACAAGCATGTGGACAAGGGTGATCCAGTGGATATGGCGTACTTGGACTTTCAGGAAGCCTTTGACAAAGTCCCTCACTAAACGCTCTTAAGCAAAGTAAGCTGTCATGGGATAAGAGGGAAGATCCTCTCATGGATTAGTAACTAGTTAAAAAGACAGGAGACAAATGGTAGGAATAGTCAGTTTTCAAAATGGAGAGAGATAAATAGGGGTGTCCCCCAGGGATCTGTACTGGGACCAGGGCTGTTCAATGTATTCATAAATGATCTGGAAAAAGGGGTGAACAGCGAGGTGGCAAAGTTTGCAGAAGATACAAAATTACTCAAGATAGTTAAATCCAGCTATAGTACCACAATGTCATACAGAAATACTAATCATGACAGATTCATCAGGGGTTGTATTTGAAAATATGGGTGAGAATTATCCCTGGTTTAGCTCCATTAACTATAAAAATTTGCCCCCTGAATCATTATAAGGTGGTATAAACATGCGAATATTTACTGTACTACCTTCTAAAGGAAACTGCAAGAAAATTCAGTTTCAATTTATGTTTGCTTTCAAACAAAGGAGATTGTGGGACTGCAAAGAACAAAAATACAGTTTCCCCTGGATATTGTTATCAATCCTAAAGTCACTGTCATAATCTACTTTTAAAAGGCACCAAGTTAAGCATCTAATCTAAATATAAAATGCAAAATACTTATTTGTAATTTTTAATAATGCACACAGGAATTATATTCTTATTACCATTTGTAAGCATAATTTTTTCTCACTACATGGGTAGTAGTATATTTAGAAAATAATTGATCTTGAATTAACTTGCCTGGACAATCTTTTTAATCCTCTGCAAACATTCCTCGCTCTTTAACTTTAGTCACTTACATGACAATTAGATTTATCTCTTACATACTTAAACTCAATTAGTGCTCCTATAACAATCAAATTATCTTTAATAAGGAAAAATTACTTTTTGTCAAGGCAAACAGGGCATCAGACTGTTAAAGTCTGGTTTAGTTTTAGAAAGTGTTGAAAAAATGTCAATAGTTTAGACAATTTTCTCCCACAGGTAAACACCTTTTAAAAACCCTACCAATATATTACTGAATCCCAAGGGCCTAGTTTCCCTGTTAGATACAATACAAGAAGCATAGATGTGATTTTCATTTCCCCCAAGTTTACACAAGTGAGGTGTTTACATTTTCTGACTTGTGTAAATTCCAAAACAAATTAACACATCAGTCAGGGAAATGTTGCACAAAGTCCAGAGCCAGACAGAGCAACTGAAGTTACAGAAAATATTAATGCTTTGAAAAGGAATGCCCATAAGTTTAGTCTTCCTGCACTGTGGTTCTATGTCCCTACCTTGACTTGTTAATAGATGCTATAGCCCTGATCCAGAAAAGCAGTTTAACACATGTTTAACTTTAGACAGCCATGTGAGTTGTCCATTGACAGAATTCTACTTATTGGGAGATTTGCATATCACATCACCTGACAGAATGGGACATCTTCCTTGACTTCAGTAGGACTACTCCTCTCCTTAAAGTTAATCCCATGCTTATGTGCCTTGCTGGTCAGGGGCAGATATAAACAGCAGTTACAGAAGCTATTGTGGAATTGTGCTCTATAGTGTTTTGGTAGAACCGTTAACCATTTAGCTCTCTGAGTTTCGTGTTCCTGCTCCACTAGCCTAATAAATAAAATGACTGAATTCTGCTTATTGGATGTCTTGAATGGTACCATCTGACAAAATGGCCCAGCTCATTAAAACAGTATTATTAATTTAAATTAGAAGTTTGACACACCTTCAAACAATCCATCATTATTTGAAATAAATCATCAAATAGCTCGCTAAAATGGCTCGATTAGCAACGATCAATATGCATTTAAAATGGTAATGTGATATTTCTCAAACCTTCTACCTCTCAAACCTTTTGGAGTCATCTAATTCTACTCACAAAAGAGAGAAATTACATATACCTTTCTTGCTATTTGAACCATTTGTAAAAGGAGTCATTGGCCTCATAAAAATACTGGATGCCTAAGAGAAAGAGGAGATGTATCAAGGGTAGTATATAAATGGTAGGAAATAATTGAAAAGGGGAAAAGTTGACTTTTTCAGAAGCAAAATCCAATAGCTCTAGATCAGGCATAGTTCCTTCAACAAAGATCCCCTCCAGTCTGTCCCACATCAAGCAAATAGAATGTTCTACAGACAGAAAGGAGTCCATTACTAAGAACACCAGCACTAGTTCTTTTTTAATATGAATTTAATTTTTAGCACATGATTTTTTTGTAATGGCCTTGAGAATGTGTTCTTGGTTATTTTTCCACCAAGTAATATGGGAGAATGTTTCTGTTTTGGAGACAAACTGATTTTAATTTTTTTAATTTGTATTTATTTATTGTGCAAAACTATGAACCCAGAAAGAATCTGGATTCACAGCTAAACCCATGAAAATGAAAGTAACATGAAAGCTTTTGCAGGGCCACCCAGAGGGGGAGGGGGGGCAAATGGGGCAATTTGCCCCAGGCCCTGCAGGGGCTCCCACAAGAATATAGTATTCTATAGTATTGCAACTTTTTTTTTATGGAAGGGGCCCCCGAAATTGCTTTGCCCCAGGCCCCCTGAATCCTCTAGGCGGCCCTGGCTTTTGTAGGCTTCTCCCTGGATAAAGTCACTTCCCAGCTAGTTAGGGTAGATGGCTACAAGCCCCTCCCAGAAGACCAGATAAATGGTAACAGATAGGTGGGTTTTTTGAGAATAAAATATCCATAATGTGGTGGCTTTCTCCATGTTTTCAGACACCCAAACCATTCTGAATTTTTCAGCCTATTCTTTATTTAAGTATAGTATGACCTGAAATGAAACATCTAAACCCCACAAATGCACAGGGAAGATCAGACCCAGATCTGTATCTGAACTGTGTCCCCCAAGCTTTTTTTTTTTAAATAAACACAATGGTTCAATCCAGCCAGAGGTCCCCTCTCTAAGCAAAACATGATTTAATGGGACTACCTATATGCCTAAAGTTCAGCACACGATTAAGAGTTATGCTGGATGGGGCCCAGAGCTCTCACCATCTTACAGGATCAAGCCTTAAAAGGCAAGATTAAAACAAAATATTTGAGGAAGATGGTGAAAGGTGGCTGATTCTTATCCTGAGCCATTGCTTTGCTCTCTTGGAACAATACTAAAAGAATAATATAGATATTTAATAATTGTAATGTAAAGTAATGCCTATTTCAAGTCCATGTGCTAATCAAGTAATAAATCATTTTATGATTAAATAAAGGTTTGCCATGACCTTCCTTAATTGTGTCATAAATCCAGACTTGCCTATACTGACCTATGTGCTATTACATCTGCATAAATCTATCATCATTTGCAGTAAATCATATTAGGAATGTACACCCATGCCACCTTTAAAATAACATAAAACCAATTAGTCATAAGTGCATATTGATATTTACAAGAAGTTATGATTATACAAAGTTATTAAGCTTAGACAGCACTGGATATTTTAAACATACAGTATTATTATCCTGCATAGCCTAAACCACTCAGTTCAACCTTAGTTATGGCAAGGCCAGCCACCAGAGTTAGGTGAGAATGTTTGTGCTGGAGTTCCAAACTTTCCTGAAAAATTACATTTGAAAATGCTTTGGACCCTTCTGAACAATGTGCTGCACATTACTACAATTTATAGCTGTTCTTTTTCAAACACTCATTCTAGAGAAAATGAAAAACTTTAGTATACTGAAACGGACAGACCCAAATGAACTCTAAGACTTCTGTTTAACAAACTGCACTTCACTGCAGATAACACAAGAGATCCAAAAATGCAGTGAAACTCTGCTGCGCATTAGGTGTCCTTGACTAATTAGACTGGTGATATAACAACCCCCACAACAATGTTCTAGAGTTAAACAGTTTTTGACTTCCATTGCCAGCTATGATGGTGAATATCAAGGGGAGAAACCTAACATAAAGCAGATGGAAGAACAAGCTGCTAGTCGGAGTGTATGAATCAGAAGTCTAAGCAGCTGAAGACACATCTCTTATGCTTGTAGCATTTCATGCAAAACTCTATAAATTGATTTGGAGGAAGTTCTGTCACAAGTGGACATTTTAATGTCAGGCAACTGACAGGTAGTAAACACTTCAGCATCTTGCTTCAGCTCTATGGGCAAACTGTCAAATTAGGCAAGGAAAGAGATCAGCTGCTATTTATTCAAAGCAGGATTAAAAGGTAGAAACCAGAGGAAACTAATTTATTAATATTTGAACTGTGTGGGTGTATCTTCAATTTGTTCTGAATTATCTGTGTGGGAGGACAGGTGAATTCACTGCAACTATTAATAAAATAGCATGGTTTTATACTATTCAGGGGGAAATACCTTCAGACCATCTGCTCTCAGGTTCTGAATGCTGCCTTTGCATCATCTATTGATAGTCAACTGTGCACTCTCTTGTTTTACATATTCAGTGGCTTAGGATAAGACAGAACAACAGGCCCAAATTCTCAAGGCTGAGGGCTGGTCTAAACTTGGGGGGGGAAATCGATCTAAGATACGCAACTTCAGCTATGCTATTTGTGTAGCTGAAGTTGAAGTATCTTAGTTCGACTTACCTGGCCATCCTCACGGCAGCAAGTCGACCGCTGCGGCTCCCCCGTTTACTCTGCTTACTCCTCCTGCCGAGGTGGAGTACAAGCGTCGATTCGGGGATCGATTTATCGTGTCTAGACGAGATGTGATAAATCGATCCCCAATAGATCGATTACTACCCGCCGATGCGGCGGGTAGTGTAGATGTGGCCTAAGTCTGACAAGTAGGACCCTGAGCCATTTGAGTCTTTCTGTTCACCCCTGAAAGTTATTGGAGGTGGGACAGGACTATTTGGCAATCAGTAGTGTCAAATGCCACAGAGTGGCACATCAGGAGGAGCACAAATGTCCTTCCCTTTGGACAGGAGGAAATCATCCACCAGATCAAGAAGTGCTGGGTCTGTACATGCCCTAGCTTGAATGCTGACTTAGAGGGATCCAGGATATAGGGAAATTATGCGTGGTTTGGGGAGCTTTTTTTCCTAGCTTAATGATTAGTTTGCTTAGAGAAGGAAGACTAGATACTGGGTGGTAGTTTTATGAGGGCTCTAGCATTGAGAAATGGTTTGTTTTGTATTGATAAGATTTTTGAATATTTTAGCAGGAATGGGAGATTGTCAGTACCTCCTCCAATGATAAGAGAATCTCTTTTAGTAGGACTCCCATGTAGCTCTTCTCATCAGTTTGTCCATGACTACATTCTGTGTGTATATGCTGAATTCTTGGAAGGAGGGTAGTATATTCATAGATAGAATCATAGATTATTAGGGTTGGAAGGGACCTCAGGAGATCATCTAGTCCAACCCCCTGCTTAAAGCAGGATCAATCAATCAATCCCCAACTAAATCCCCAAATGGCCCCCTCAAGGATTGAACTCACAACCCTGGGTTTAGCAGGCCAACGCTCAAACCACTGAGCTATCCCTCCCCCCCGTATTCATGGTTTTCTTCTTAACTTGTTGCTCTCGGTGGCCTATAAGATTAGGACCTAACTTTGAATTAACCTTCATCAGCAGTTTGTTACATTTTGTCACTGTTTTGGGGCATCTAGTTTTCTAAGAGAACTTATTTGTAAATGGCAACAAACTGTCTATTAGATTATTATCAACCTTATGTGCATTATCAACATACTATTATTTCCCCAGGAAACAAAACAGGATGGCAGTCTACAAGAGTGAGTTTTGCCCGGGGTAAATTATTTTTCACTTATACAAAATATCCATGAATCCTAGTCCATCTGTAGCTGAGCACTTCCATTTCTATTATTAAACATCTTGGACTAGGTTCATGGATTCCATAGCCAGAGGGACAATTCTGATAATCCAGTCTGACCTACAGTATAACTCAGATGATAGGACTTCCCCAAAATAAAGCCTAGAGCAGATCTGTTAGTAAAATATCCAGCCTGGATTTTAAAAATGGTCAGCGGTGGAGATTCCTCCATGATCCTTGGTAAATTGTTCCAGAGGGTAATTACTCTCTCAGTTAAAAAGATTGTATAATAGAATCAGATGGAACACATTCTCACCTGCTTTTCAAGATTCCAAAGTGATAATTATTAATCATTTTTTGCAATCTATTGGGCTAAATTCAGGGGTGATAAAAACAGTATTATTATGATGGAGGTTGGTTAAAACCCCATTGAAGCTGGTGGGCATGGTAGCCACCTTTCGTTTGGGACAAACACAAGAAACAGCTACGTTCCTTTTTCGAGTAACATAGTGAAACAATAGGAGCCATCAACCAAAATACAGTCCACATGCAAGGCCAGTCAGAAAATGAGTATGTGATGAGAGGAGTTTTGCTGAGTAATTTTTGATGGAGAGCTCAGTGCGTCTGTTAGAAGAGCAGCCAAAAACCTAAGCAGACAGAAAGAGAAGGACTGAAAAATATGACTTTGAGAGAAAGCAAAGGAGCTGTTTTGGTAGAACTCTGCCTAGAAAGAGGTGATATAAGTTACATGCAGGAACATAATGGGAGAACACATGGGAAACTGTTCCTTCACTACCAAAGCGCTCACTTGTAGCATCCCAGAAGGTTCAATCCTTTGCTCCTTATTATTCTATAATTAAGCCATTGAGGGAGCTGGTGATACAACACAGGCAGAAAGGCCAGTTGACAACGTTCAGCTCTACATCTCCTTTATGTCAAATGTAAGCTGAAGCATCTCTCAACTCTCTCAATAAATAGCCAAAATATCACCAGGATAAGGAGCAACCGACTCCAGGTAAGATCGATGTGTTGTTGGTTGGACGTGGCAAACACTGAAGAGCTGGCAATCTCTATAACTGTTTAGAGCATCTGTCCTCAGATTTCTAATTTGACGCTCAGTATTTGGACTCCTCAGTATATCTGGATGACCAAATTAGCAATAATGGCAAAAAAACCACCCACTAACATCTGCTCCCTATTCTATCAGATAGGGACTTCACCATGGTGATCCACATATTTGTAACCTCTAGGCTTGATTACTGGAATTTGCTATATCTAGAAAAGAGGAGACCAGGGTATCTCCATGAGTATGTAGACATTTATTATTTTTTCAAACCATCTGTACAGAAAACAAATGTGCAACAATTTACCAAGGATCGTGGAGGAATGTCTGCCATTGGGTACTTTCACAGAGTGAAAATTACTGGTAAGGGGCCAAATTTTGCCCTCAGTCATATCTTGCAACCCCACTGATTTTACTTGTGGCCAAGATCTGGTCTAGATCTCATCAATTGACTGAATCAATCATTATTGGCAATGGGACTTCTACATGGAATTTAGTCCATTTAGTTTTTCTTTGATAATTAACTGATGCTGATTTAAAAAGTCTTAATAGTCACGCCTAGAAATTATACTGACAGACAGTTCAGGCAGTAGCAGATTTGCCATGGTGCCAGTGGCACCGGGCCCCCACTCCAAAGGGGACCCGCCCCCTGCTCTCTCCTGTGGGGGCAGACGTTTGGTGCTGCCGGCTCCTGGGTCTCGGGCTGCAGCAGGGCAGGCTCCATCAGCAGCCAAGCTCCTCCCTCCCCCACCTCTTCCCTTGCCCCTCCCCCTCCCCCTCTCCCTGCCGCAGAACAGCTGGTGCGAGGGAGGGGGAGGAGCGGAGCCGCAGCTCTGTCGCCGCTTGGGGGAGGAGGCGGAGAAGAGGCGGGGGCGGGGCCTTGGGAAGGGGGTGGAATTAGGGCATACCCCCTTGTGACAAAGTGGGACTGTTCTTAATATTTCCTCTGAATACTGTGTGGGTTCCTCAGTTTCCCCTATGCATTTCTTAAGTCTCCAGTGTGCATAAGTGGCCAACACTCTGCATCCTGGCAACAAATGGCTGGGGCCATTCCCCCCTTGTGCTCTTGCCTCTGGCCCCTTCACGCCCCGGGGAGGGCCCACAAACATGTTTGATGCCGGGCCCACAGAAAGTTAATCTGGCCCTGCATTCAGGTTGTTACCAAAAGCAGCAAAGCATGGTATGCACAATTAAGCAACAAATACACCATATGTCCTCCAGTGCCAAGGAAGAATGGAGCTCACTAAAAAGTCATTAAGATGGCACCTCATTATGTCTAGGTATTTGAGGACATATGGTATGTTTTCACTTAACGGGGCACCTCATGAACTTGGTCAGATTATGTCACAATCTCACATTTTTCCCATTGGTATTTTTATGCATACATTTCATTTTTACAAAAGGTTTATAGTTTATGGTCCAATTTCAGCACAGCCTCGCTGACTTTAGAAACATAGCATGGTGTGTAAGTGGTGCTGCATTTGGCCGGGTAAAATTCTGAGCCAGATTGAACTGGAATGTATAAGTGTAATTAGGGCTTCCCCACAGAGTCACTACTAATCATGGCACATAATTATGGATGTTTCCGTAGTTAAGTTTGTGTGCTTTTAGTTCCCATTGATCTCACAGTGGGCTGCCCTTGTGCATATGAAAGTAGAATCTGGCCCATAACAGAGACTGAATTAAATATTGATGCAATACTTTGAGAATACCTACATATTGCATTTAACAGCCCCTAGGGGGAAAAGACCTCATAATGAAAATATGATTCACTATAATTAGAACACTGTGAAGATAGCAACAAAGAGTCCTGTGGCACCTTACAGACGTGCATCCGACGAAGTGGGTATTCACCCACGAAAGCTTATGCTCCAATACATCTGTTAGTCTATAAGGTGCCACAGGACTCTTTGCATGCATCCGACGAAGTGGGTATTCACCCACGAAAGCTTATGTTCCAATATGTCTATTAGTCTATAAGGTACCACAGGACTCTGTGTCACTTTTTACAGATTCAGACTAACACGGCTACCCCTCTGATACTGTGAAGATAATATTTGTATTATCTATACATTACTTTTTTATTTCACTTTACTTTGTTTTTCTTAAGGTTAAAGCTAAAAATAGTGACCTACTTACTACACTAACCAATAGCGTAAGCTTTCAATTAAGTATCAGCTTCACTAGCTGTTTTATTTAGGCATTGCTCTAGAGCATCATTAACATACCAGTCATTCTCATTGCCTGTTAGCATGTCAAAAATGATTGAAAACCAATATATGTAGTCCTGAAGTGTTTCTCAGTTTAGTTTAGAAATGAAATAGTGTTCAGCATTCTGTTTCTCCAAGTGTGTCCTGTAGTTAATTACCAAGTTAGCAATCAGCAGTGCTGGAGACATGTTCCAAATAAACCCTTGAGAAGTGCTGTGCAGATGAGCTGCTGGATTAAACGGATCGTGCATTACATTTTCTCCAAACAGAATGACAGTATGTCACAGAGGACAGCATCTGTGCAAGAATCATGGGAGGTGGAGGGGGAAGGGGAAGTCTCAAAAGGTTGATAGTATTATTGTTCAAAAATATCATAGCTGCTAAAAACTTGGTTTTCTCTATGCAAACACACACAGACCTCTATGTCATGGGCCAAAAATGTGCTGGTCACATGGAAAATCTCTAAAGCAACCCCAACGATGGTGGATTGGCAACTGCTTTACAAGATGGGGCAAAGAGTAGATCTAAGTAGTCAAACCGGTGGTAGCATTGATGAAGAACTGGAAGAAATTGAGTTGGTGCAGGTGCAAGTTCTTTCCAAGACAAGGAGCTCTCTATGGAATGCTTTGCCATACACTCAATTTCCTTTATACGTAGTAGCCCCTTCCATTTATCCATTCTAAATTAATCTCCATTATAGTTCTACTGTTCTGCATTGGAGGATTCAGAAAGCCATAGGTTAAAGCAATCCTTAGACAAAAATCAGCCCAGAGACTCAGCAAATCAGGACCAGCTCCTTAACAGAACCTTCCCACTTCCCCCATGAACTGAGTGGTTCTTGGTGCAGGAGAAAATCAGGTCCATGAAACCCAAAAGGTATAAATCATGATCAACTGTACTGAAATCTATGGAGTTATGCTTACTGGCTCAACGTGGTATAAATGGGAGGACAGTCTGGCCCATATTACACAAGACTATTCACAGAAAATACACTGCTTGTTGTAACCTATGCAAGCAGTCTTGTGGTTAAGAATATATTATATGAAAAATATGTATAGTTGTAAAAAAAATATGTCTCTTCCCCAGTACTGCTGACGATGCCTTCAATGTATGAGCTGCTTTTGAGGAAGCAGAGAGAGAAAGAGTTGGAGAACTGTAAACCAATGTTTAGAGAGAGATCATTATGTATTTTCTTTGCTATCATTTGGGAGCACTTAAGGTAAATTATCAAACCCCAGATAATAGATAACAGCACTTAGAAAAGATTGTGCTGTAAGTGAAAAAAGACAAAATAAGTCCATTGGGTATTATTTGAAAAATACTGAATTGCTAATAAATTTTCTACTTATTAATTTTCCTTTATGAAAAATTGGCCAGAATATACAAATCCAGTCAAGCTCCTGGAGATCAGAAGCACCTCAACAGTTCTGCCTGGAGGGTATATATTTTAGAGTAGACAATAAGGGTCATATTTTTAGTGTGAAGAACCCCATTTGCAATATGTATGAGCAATTGTGTGCATGTTTTACCATAATTGCACATGTAATAATCACAGGTTCACATGCAAATAGGACATCTATATACCCATGTGCACGTGCAACAAGAGCAATTGCATGAACAATTGCAGTAAAATGTACACCGTGCAATTCCACTTGCATCTTTGTCTGTGGGCTTTTGGCTTCAGAATTTGGCCCTAAGAATTGCTGATTTCACAGGACTGCATGACTGACCATTAGTAGCTACAAGTGGCTTTAAAAAAAACCTACACTAGTGATTTTGATATGATCAGGTGGCATAGCTCAAGTTAATGAGTAGGAGCAGCTCCTTGTTCAGTTGGCCACGGAGTGCTAAAATGCAGTGCACTGATACAAAAACACTTGCCCCAAAACTCCATGGTAATCAGTCACACATAAAATGGTTGGTCAGTAGCTAACTAGTTACTTCTTGAGAATCTACTTGATAAAAGGCTGAATGAACTGTATGGGGAGAAAAAGAAGTGTGAAGGCATTTTGTTTTAAAAGGCCTTGTCTACACTACCGCTTAAGTCAACGTAAGTTACAATGCTCAGGGGTGTGAAAAACCATCCGCGAGCGACGTAAGTGATATCAACTTAAAGTAGTGTCTACACCGAGCTACATCAGCGGGAGATGCTATGTTGACGTAATACGTCTTCACCAGACACGCTAAACCAGCATCGCTGGCAGCGGCACCGATTTAGCATGGTAGTGAAGATAAGCCCTTAAAAGTAAGTCAAACAAATATCCAGGCTGGGATTTTCAAAAGTGATTTGTAAGCAGTTTTCAATGGGATTTGGGTGCCTAACACCTTCGGGCCTTATCTTCATTAGGGAAAATGGTGTGTTCTTACCTTGTGTTAGCTAACACATGATAAAATCCTAGTGAAGGTGCAGAATTAACATGTGTCAGCAAGTCAAAGTAATCCCTAGACTCCCCCATAGTGTTTACCTTGACCTGCTAACTCGTGAAAACTACAACCTGCCTTTTCTTCATTAGGATTTTACCTCAGACTGGTGTTTCCAATCCAACATATTGGATGATAGATGACACCTATTTAACAGTTGGAGATAATTCACAATTCACCCTGATTCTTAGCCCATAAGAATCAATCCCCACAATAAGCAACAAGTAAATGAGACAAGGCAGTCTGTGTCTGGAATTTAGACCTTTACAAAGCAAAATATTGTGTCTTTTCTGCTATAATTTTGAGATTTTCTGCACTGAACAGGATGTTGGGGTGTCTTGAGACATGCAAAGAGGCTTTAGAATGCTAACTGTGCAGGAGCTTAGTTGGAATTTTACCTGTCCCAGGATCAGAGTGATTCTATAGATCTTGAAAGAGTGTAGCAACTGCTTATGATATTTTGTTCCTGATGCATATTCTGAATAACCACATAGCTCCAAAAATATCCTATCCTTCCACCTTGAGTTTGGCTTACAGCAAATGCAATGCTGGATGTTACTGACAGCCAATTCCTTCAAATCATCATGGAAGTCAGTGAATACAATTGACTCATCAATGCTTTCAGGGAGAACATAAGTCTGTGGCATGAGACACTGGCTGTCTGATGAGATCCTTACTTTCAGATTAACTTTGTGAAGACTTTGACAACTTTAGGGTCTGCTAAAATGCTGTTAATTACTGGAGAGGGTTGCTGTGTCTCATGTAGAATGATCTCTTGTGACAGTTTTGCTGTAAGCCACCATTTGGAGTGGTTAACAAAATGCAACAGGGGATGGTTACTAACACAATTAAATGAGGAGCCACATAACTCCAGCTGCTGTTAATGAGATCACTTCTTGTACGGAGTTTGACACCCAGTCCTAAATTCAGGGATCTCTGTGCAAATCCTTCAATCATCTATGCTCACCCCGCATGCCAATGTGCTCAGGCACAGTACAGTACATTTAGTATTTTTAAGAATCAATTTGTGTCTGAAAGTCTGGTGAATAAAATCTCTTGGGGAAAAAATTACCAGACTATTGCTTTTAAAAGGACTGGAGTCCTAAATTAGGATAGCGCTTCCAACAAACAGCATGCTCAGTCCTTAGCTGTGGCTCTCGGCTACCTTTATAAGCCCCAGACTAGGTTTTTCCAGGGGCTGATCTGGTCCCCAGCACAGCTTAAAGCAGCCTTAGTATTGCTCTGCACTGTGCCAGCCTTAGATCACCACATGGCAGCAGTGCTCCAGACTGGGAAGCCTGTTACCGCAACTTCACTGCCACTTTGCACAGCTGCATCAGTGCAGAGATGATATCAGGGTCAAGGATCTGGCTCTTTATTACAAGATAGCTTAAAATATCTTAGAATGTAGGTACTGGCATGCCAGATCAGTGGTCCATCTCTCCAGTATCCTGTCTCTGACAGTAGCCTATATCAGATGCTTGAAAGGAAGCTTAGAAAGGGGCATTATACGCAGCAAAATGAATAGGGAGGAAGTTTCTTCCTAATCATAGGCGGTTAATGGTGAGTTTAGCTCATCTGTTTAGTTATTTATACCAAATCTTATAAAATAAAAGAGGTAAAACAGATGGTTTCCTCTCACCTTATAATAAATATTTGTTGAGGTGTTTTGTTCAATGACATATTGTGGCAGTGAGTTCCATTGGTTCATTGTGTAAAAAAAGTATTTCATTCTATCTAGTTTAAAAGTGTTGCTTTTCCATTTCATTCAATAAATTCTGAGAGAGCAAACAGGAACGAGCATTTAACCTTTTCTATACCATCCATTTTTACATGTATTGTGTCAGTTCTTAGTCATATATCCTTTCTCAACTAAATAGTCTGATTTCCTTCAATCAACCAGTCAATGCAAAAGTTTTAAGGAGTTGGGCAAAGTTATCGTGCTCTTACTATCTGACAGCTCCATCACAGCAGTCAGCCAAGGAGGGGAAGAAAAGGGCCCATTGGCTGAAGACTCTATTCCTACAACCAAAAAAAATGAGTAGAGTCAATGGAAAAGAAAGAGTGCTACTCATCTAGATGAGGAGTCCAATGATGGAAGAGCATTCCTAGTAGCAAACCATGAATTGTGGGGAGATGTGGAGGGGAAAAGTGCTCCTTTCTATGTATTTACACTCCCAGGGATAGTTTTTGTTAGCTCAGCAAAACAGAGGATAGGCTCAGAACTAATCACTCTTAGCCATGCAGGAAATTAACTACAGACTTAGAACTATAGCAATTCCTTGGCCTCTTGGCCCCAAGTACAGGAGAGACTATTAGGAGAATCATGAACAATGATGCATGGGAGACAGGATTAATTTGCATCAGTTCTTGTGCCCTTACCAGCCATGCAGTGTGTGTAGCTGATTTTTATTCATGAGACGTGGGGCATGGATCAGCGTTCATGTCACACTCCCCATCAGTACCCAGGATGGGACAGGGAAGCAAACATTCGTCGATGAATTCTGGTCACGTGCCACATGAGGCACAGTACACATAGACTAAGGAGAAGAAGACTCATGAGAAGTGGAAAGAGGACTGTAAGAGGGTGTCAGGTTCTAGTTCTCTGCATAGCTATTTTTCTGATTCACCCTGGAAGCCAGGCCAGGTGGATCCTCTTAGCTCCAAATTAAGTGTTAAAAAAGTTGGGAGCATCTTTAAGATGACAGACTTAAATGTAGGGAGAAACGGTGAAAATAGACAAGCTCAGAAGGAAGTTCAGGTTGAGAACTATGTTTCTTGTTATTTAAGTTAATAATTATAACCTCAAGAAAGCAGTCAGTTTGGATAATATTCAGTGTATGTGTTTAGTATGTCAGCAGCATAAGAATGCTATCTGCTTATGCATTTGGGGACTTAGCTTTGGTTCTGAATGTTTCAGAATCATTCTGCATACATCCCAAATGGATACAATAATTAGCAATGGATTTTCTACAAAGGAAACCATTTGAGGAGTACAGATGCTCCCCGGGTTACGCAAGACCCGACTTATGCAAATTCGCACTTATGGACAAAGTTCCATAAGCCAGAAATAGGATTTTCGAGTTGTGGAAATTTTTGCGTAACGTATGGGTATACATTTCCGACTTACGCAAAATTCGAGTTACGCAAGGCTTTCCAGAACGGAACGATTGCGTCAGTCGGGGGGGTGTCTGTATAAAGCAAAAGCACTGAAAAAACAGGGATTACTACTGCACTTGGCTATTTTTGAGTATGTCCACGTAACAAATACAGGTATAACAAATTCTGTGCATTGGTCATCTTTTTTATTATTATTCATGGAAGCATTTAATGAGTGTAGATGAAAAAAATGAATCATGTGTTCTTGTCCTGGCTGATATTTAAATGCAAGTGCAAAAGAATTCATTGTTGGTATGCGATGTTAGCAAGATTTACAAATCCCAAGGTATTTATATGTTCTAATTAGCAAAATGTGCTATGTAACAAAGATATTTGCTGGCATAAAAAAACCAGTGAATTTCCTATACAAGTAGCTGGTACTTGAATTTTATAATTTCCCTGTTGCTTTTTAAAGTGGAAGTTGAAAAGCAAATGTTGTTATAATAAGAACAAGAAAATACAATGCAATACGTTCAAATACAGACATGTTTCATTTGACTTTGTTGTTGAAAGGTGCATTTCGCTGCATTTCCCTTATCATAAGTGCTTTATTTGTCTAAGTATTAATTAGTTTTCACTTAATGGACTAATTCGTTGAATAGTATTTGTAATATCCTTGGGATATCCTACTATATTCTTGAGGGTAAAATTTATCCTTGATTCACTGGCGTAACACTTATTAATGTTAATGGAGGGTAACTATGCACTGATGTCAGAAAGCACCCCTTTAGATCTTAATTTTTCACTTTTAAAATCCCATTTGAAGAACTCCCCCCTTATGTTAATATATAAACTTCTGAATCCTCTATTTCTTGCACAATCAGATCACATTTATGCGTAAAGCAAGTGATCCTAGGTGTGCTTTTAGGCTGATATACAATTACCACCATTCTTTCTGCTTCTCTCCCTTCCTTCAAGTTTCTAGCTTCTGTTCTGCTTGACTTCATGCTAGGGAGAAGGCAGGATTGTAACAGTATTTATAGAAAAATACCCACATTTGAATTATCTACTAAGAGAAAAGGGCCCAATTCCACTCTCACAGCCCTGTAAATCAGAGTCTTTCATTGAAGCCCCTAGAACTATGTCAGTGTAACTTTGATGTGAGATCAGAATGAGGCTCTAGGGCTTTCAAAACACTCCATATGAATTAGGGCCAGATTCTGCTTTCTCTTTCATGCACCTGCACAGTAGGGCTATGGAATAAGGAACCAGAATTGCCAGAAATGGCGCTGCTTGCCCCTGACAATGGGTCAGGAGAGGCAAAGAGTAGGGGAACTAGGACTCTGCTCCACTCACGCCATGCACCAATCAGCAGAGCTGGATTGCTGTATGTGGGGGAGCAGGGGGTGTACTGCACTCCTTGCAATGTACTGCAGATTGCGCAGTCAACGTAACTGGGAGCTCTGGGAGGCAGTGACCTCTGAGGCACCTCCTAGGTTGGCGTGTCTCCACATCTCTCATGCAGAGCTATGGTGAAATGTCACAACGCAGCTCTGAGAGATTGAATTAAAGTCGTAGTTCTCTGTAAGCCTATGTAGGATGACCAGATGTCCTGATTTTATTGGGACAGTCCCAATTTTTGGGTCTTTTTCTTATATAGGCTCCTATTACCCCTCACCCCCATCCCAATTTTTCACATTTGCTGTCTGGTCACCCTACTATTACATAACCCAAGAGCAAAATGGCACAACATGTGTTAGGGAAAAGCAAAACGGGTACAACCTATGACAAATCCATTTTACCACTAGAATGCCCTGCTGTGTGCAGCTAGCTGTTTTGTTAGACCTGTACACCAAGGAAGAGGGCATGGCTGCAAGAATAAGGGGTGTCAGTCCTCTGTTTCCCCGCCCCCCCCAAGTAAACATGCCTTAGGGAGAGTATACAAGAGCATATGTTGAAGCAGCCCCTGGCAGCTTTCCCATACACTGCTAGAAGAGTGTGAAGTACATTGATCATGGAAATCTCAATCATGAAGGCAGATTCCTGTGCAGGAGCCAGCCAATGAATGGTGATATTGATTACAAAGCAGTATCCTCCACAACGGAATGTGGTCTGTGGCCTAGCTCTCTGGTAATTAATCAGTCCTACGGCAACCTCAACAGAGCAATATAATTACATGTCACTTTTTGTCACTGCCAGTAACCACAGTCCCGTGAGTGAATGTCTTTTGTACACGGAACATACTGTATGCTCTTGTGGTGCCTTGGTATGGTGGGGCATTGTTGCTTAGCCCTACTTCTCTTTGCAGCCACAGCAGTGCTCAAAGGGGGTAGATAGGATTAACTTGTGCTCCTTGTTCACTGTTGGCCCAGTTCTATGGATACCGATGGGAATGGAATGTAACTGTCATCCTTGGTCATATTTGTGTAAGCTTTTGCAGCATACTCATCACCCACCAGCTTTCCTTATTTGCCTGGTAACGTCATCTTCAAATCTGCACAGCTCGAGGGGATTGGGCACCTTTTATTGTACATTTCTGAGCATATCATGCTTTCTTGCACTGATGAGGATATACTAGAGAAGAATAAGGTTTCACCAGCAATTCCAGGGCTCTGTAAGGGTTTCCAGGGTATGTGTTTCTTTCCTCTGGAAACTGATGACTAAGTATCTTGTAATTTGCTAGGATATTAATGATCAATAAATACAATGGACAAATTTCTGCCTTTCAATAAACATGCGCAACAGCTACAGACGTCAAGCACGTATCTAAAGTTAGAATATGGCTCCACAATGTAATAATGTCTTGTCTACCTGTCACATATAGTAGGAACCATACAGATATTTTAAAGGGCTCATATTTTTATTCTTCTTAGTGATATATTTTTAAAATAGCCATAAAAACCATGGAAAACGAACCCAGACACTCAAGGCCTGCAGTCTTGCCCCTTCTGTAATCAGACACACTCGTGCCAAGTGAATGCAAAATGCCACCATTCTTATTTGACATGGTTTGCACTCCCTTTGCATAGGTGTAAATGGCTACCGAAGGGTACATGGCAGTGGAGAATGAGGCCCTAAAACTCACGCTCCTGACATATTCACTGTACTGCTTACTAGTGCGCCAGATGAGATTGGCTGTGAGAACAGCCCTTCATTAATCCTCCCACAGGAGCATGGATGCTAATAACTCTGACCTTCTCAAAAAGGGGATATGGAAATAGAGATATGGGTTCCTGTGCTCCAGGTCTTCTGAGTCATCTGAGAAGCAACTATTGTAAATCCCAAATTAACAAGTACACACTGTTCCTAACTCTCCCAACTACTCTACTTCTTGACAGTTCAGCAAATTTTCTGTTTATCTTTATTCAACAGAAAGTAGACCTGAAGAAAAACACTGATTAAGTAAACAGCTTGCAGAAATATACATGTCAATGAGATGTGTTTTTCTTTGTATATAATAAATTATCATGTGCATTTCAAATGATTCTGGAATAGGAAAGAAATCATATACAGCCAGAAGGAGCTCTTTGCATTTTCCTTGCCTACAGTACCTTTAATTTTCATATTTCTGACATAATCTGCTTTAATCTAAGATTACTTTACATATAACTTCATGTAGCTTTAGACCCTGGCTATATCTAGCCTCAAAAAATAAAATAAAATGTAAAAAGCTACTCCAATAATAATAATAATGTCTTTGCATTCACTAGAGATGACAACATTGGATAAAATCTGAATCCTCTGCCAAACTTTCACCCTGAATTCGGACCGAAAGTTTTCTGAAGTTTGAAAAAGTTTGATTTAACTGCAGCATGCACTTCCAGATTTCAGCCATAAGCACAAATGCCAAAATACCTCAAGGAAGTGAGTCCTCTCCATTAGTAAAGTTTGTCTGAGTAAAAGCAAAAAAGGCCCTGACACCTAATGAGAAAATGTGCTGTCATTGGAGATGGGCACAAAGTTCTGCTCTGAATCCAGAACTGGATCCAAATTTTCCATTGTTTGGGGAATTGAGATCTGTGGCTTTGGTTCAACCTATTATAGCGAATGGGCCAAGCTGCAAAGTTTGGGTCAGCATCCAGATTTGAACATGCCCAGAGTCTGGAGGTGTTTAGAGCCATTATTTTGGTTCAGACCAGGCTCCTGAGTTTTACAGACCCAAAAATTTCAGATTGTTCAGAAAACAAATTTCAGATTAGTTTCTAAACCAGGGGTCAGCAACCTTTCAAAAGTGGTGTGCCAAGTCTTCATTTATTCACTCTAATTTAAGGTTTCGCATGCCAGTAATACATTTTAACGTTTTTAGAAGGTCTCTTTCTATAAGTCTATAATATATAACTAAACTATTGTTGTATGTAAAGTAAATAAGGTTTTTAAAATGTTTAAGAAGCTTCATTTAAAATTAAATTAAAATGCAGAGCCCCCCGGACCAGTGGTCAGGACCCAGACAGTGTGAGTGCCACTGAAAATCAGCTTGCATGCCGCCTTTGGCACGCGTGTCATAGGTTGCCTACCCCTGTTCTAAACCTTTAGTTCTTATTTAAAATGAAATGGTCCTTTTCTATTCCCCCCTTTCCCCTCCCAGAGTTATTTATCAGCCTGCTACACTTGCTTTTGGAACGGATGTTTTCTCTTGCCTTTGAAAGCTGTGCTCAAATGAAGCAAGACCACAACTAGCCTTTCAGAGACATGCTATTGACTTAGCTCCTGTAATGAATCACAGACTGGCTCTAGCCACACCATGAGAATCAAGCTTCTCATGTTTGGGAAAGAGCTTTCACCACTGAAGTCACACTCAACAGAACAATCTTTAAAAAGAATGAGGAGTACTTGTGGCACCTTAGAGACTAACACATTTATTTGGGCATAAGCTTTCGTGGGCTGAAACCCACTTCATCAGATGCATACAGTGGAAAATACAGTAGGAAGATAGATGTATCTTTGTGTCAGTAAAAGGCAGGACCACTCCTTGTCACCAAAACCTTTATAAACAAAGATACTGGGAAGCAGAGGGTATGAGGCATTAAAGCCTCATTTTGCCAGTGGTATCAGAGACCTAGGATGCGTGCGCCTGATTTCTCTGTCACACACGCTATTTTTATACCTGCATGAATCCACTGAGGTCAATTGGTTGTTTCTGATTTAGACAAGCATGAAATGAGAATCAACCCTTAATATCTTCTTTTAAAAACATTGCACATATGGTGTCAGTTATTAGAGATGAACTGTACTAAACAATAGAGACATGGCCCCTCCCCAGAAGGGTTTGCAATCTAAATACACACTATGGTCAACTGTGAAGGGGTCAACTCACTGCTGGTGCCTCCTTGTGGCTGAGCGTGGTGTAGCAACTCTCTTTGTTGAGGGTCCGCTGCTGGTGGTTGCTTAGTCTCTGCAGTGGCCTGCTTCTTCCTATGACTTGGCCTTCTGGCCAGGTCACTGCAAAGTCTCTCCCCTTCTGTGGTAGTCTGTGGCCAAAAAAAAGCAAGAAGAATGAATGCAAATAAACTGAATTAATAAGGGATAGAGAGGAATGACTCTCTCTCAGAATGCATCAGGATCTGGTCCTCCCTTCCCTCAGGGAGGGCCTTCAGGCAATGGTTGTCTGGGAAGCTCCTGCCTTCAGTCATCCCTTTTCTCAAGAGGTGAGGGTTAAAGGTCTGTTCTCTTCCCTGGTCTGCCCACAGGTGAGCTCTTCTGCTCTCCTTTCAAGCTCCTCCTCCTCTAGCCTATACATGCCTTGCAGGTGTGGCAGAACTAAGCTGGCTGAGCCCAAAGCAGCTCCTTAACACCTTGTTGTCCAGTCAGGGGTTTGGATACCCCATCGCACCAACATCAAGGGCCCTGGGAGACCAGAAGAAGGTACTACCCTAAAGAGTGCTCTCTTTCTTTCCACTTTTCCTCCACCCCAATTATTCTTCTTTACCTTAGTGTTTAGTATAATACATGGGGGACACTGTTTGCAAACTCTGTGTTTGTGGAAGCTCCTGGTCTGAGAGCCCAGAACTGAAAACTACTATTTCTATCCACTCCCCCACCTATCTGATTAGGAGGGGACGAGGTCAGTCTCTATGCCTATTCAAATCCGTAGCAGTGACTGCCAACATGAGAGCCAATTGTGGGTGTAAGTTTTAATGATGCCTGTCCACTAGGAAATCGACTGTGGACTCTGTTAGAGAACCTCATCTGTGTAGCTATCATGCATTTTCTATGTGGTGATAATCTAGTTTCTTTTACAGGATATTTTGCTTTGTCTAGTTATGTGGGACTAGAACTTGCATGCTGACACCTAAAACCATATTGCATTCACAAACAGAGACCAGGAACAAATGTAATTGATTCAGACAACATATGTAAAAAAGGTAAACTACATCAATTTGTTTCAGGAATCTGCTCTTCTATCTTTCACTAGCAGGTACTTATATGCCCCAGTGGATGATTAGCCTGTGGAACTCATTGCTATGGGATGTGGTGATGGCAAAAAGTGTAACTGGGTTAAAATAAAGAACTAGATAAGTTAATGGAGGATAGGTCCATCTATGGGTATTAGCCAAGATGGTCAGAGATGCCACCCCATGCTTGGGGCAACCCTAAATCTCTGTCTACCAGAAGCGGAAGACAGGGTTGGATCACTCCAAAATTGCCCTGTTTTGTACAGTCCCCCTGAAGCTCTGCTACTAACCACGGTCAGAGACAGGACACTGGGCCAGATGGATGATTGGTCTGACCCAGTATGGCAGCTCTTCTGTTCTTAACTCATTAGCAGAATTATATGGTAGTCTTGCATTTCTGCCTTATTGCCCCAGACCTGCAACTGGCTGTGCCCGTGTGCACTATTGACTTTAATGAGGCTCCATGAGGGTACAGGAGTGTGCTCAGTTGCTGTCAATTTCAGGATTATGGCAATAAACTGAATTCTTTGAGGCAGTTATGGTTCCTACCCCTGTGTTGTACAGCACCTAGCACAACAGTACCCCGATTACGGTTGGTCAAGGATTATCAATAGTAAATAAGAAAATGCAGCACTAGACATTATTTCAAAGCTGAGGTGAAAGCATGTAGTAAGTGGGAAAAGAAGCACAGAGTAAAAAATTCAATTTCTAGCAGAAACAACGGGATGAAAGTGATCTTGTACATGGGCCCGGAGTTATTAATTGTAGCCCTAGGGATTTTTCATAAATGTTAATGCCAGAAGGAACCATTATGATTATCTACTCTGAGCAGGTGCATAACACAAGCCACAGAATTCTCACCAAGTGAAATCAAACCCATAGCTCTTTGCTGAACTAGAGCACATCAAAGAACAGGAAATACAAAATATACAGTTTATACAAATGTTCAAGTTGTGTGGAATATCCAAAGGGCACAGGGAGATCATGCAAGTCAGAAAGATGAGAATAGCACACAACCGAGTAACTTTTCTTTGACACCCCTTTTCACTTGCGATAAATAGAACAATGACGGCGCTATTTTTCTCAGAGGAAAACTGCATGTGTGTGTGTGTGTGTGTTTGTGCATGAAACGTTTTTAATGTTAATTTCTTTGCCCTCTTGACCACATACAGGGGTATTAGGCCTGTGCAAAAAATTCCAGTAGATCCCAGACTCCACGATGAGTCGTTTCTAAACAAAATACAATCCATGCTTGGGAATGTTTCCTCAACAGGAGCTGATCTTGTTTGAAAAATCCTACTTCTCCCAACTTCTACGTTTCTTACAGTTGCTACATGACACCACAGCCATCCCATTGCTCCCAGGATCCAAGGACCATTTCTCTCACACACACATTCAGAAATAGAAATTAGCAGTGATCCTAACTAGATTGATGGGATTCAAAGGATCAGAGAATAGGGTTCCTAAACTTCACACACATTCATATGCAACTCCTGCCTAATTTGGGTGTGCAATTACAATTGTATGTGATACCTGGGAATTCCCATGCACACATTACCAGTTCAGTAGCTTACTAGTTACCTACATGTGTAGTTAACTAACTTGCACATGCAGCCATGGTAACTGTGCCCTTGGGTGCACGTGTGAAGTTCAGAAAACCACACACTACAGGTGTTATTGATTTTTCAAAGTCAGTGCATACTTGTAACGTGCTGGTTTTAAACACATTGTTGTTTAGTTAAGCATTTTGCCGTAGTACAGTAAATGATGGTTTATTTAAATCTGGGTTTTGGTGATAAAGCAACAGAACTTATAACCAATGTATTTAGAGATGGTTTGTGGAAGAGGCTCAAGAATAGCTTTGATGAAGCTCCACAAAATCTTAAAGTTAGTGCCCACATGAAATCTGGCCCATTTGAAGTCAGTGAGAGTTTTTGCCTTGTTCAGAATGAGAACCAATAAACAGATTTGCTATCAATGTAACCCCCAATACAGGATAAGCTGCACTGGAACAATCACCAGGTGTTTCTCAAGTGCAGATCAATGAATCATTCTCCCAGCCAGATCTGCACATCGTGATAGAAATACCTTGATAAAAGTTGCGTAAAACTTGGCCATGGCTAGACAGAGAGAGGCACAACAAGCAGCGAGGTCATTGTAAGAGTCCCCACGATGGGAACATTTCTTTGCTTTGGACCTGGGAATCTTTACACTGACTCATTGCTATTATTATTCTACTCATGGTAACATGCTGCACAAATACAGAATGAGCAGGTGGACTTTGCCCTAGAGAGTTTATAATCTAGGTATAAAACCAGAGACAACAGGTGGAGACAGCCAGAAGGAGAATCAAGCTCACAGTAAAAACAGAAATGTCAAGGAGTTTCATTTATTGAATGAAATGAATACTATTTTAGTCATTTAAATATGTTATTATATTATACACAGATGGCACATATTTTTTTTTATTATAGGGGACTATTAGAAAAGAAATACCAGGTTTTATTATGATCTACCTTACCCATGTCATGTACTTACCTTATGCCTCACTCAGTTGTGTTGAGATATCAGAAATATTTAATAAATGGTATTAGAAAGCTAGCTACCATGGTACAGTAGCTAACATGACTGTCCCGAAGCTTGGTACTTTCAAGAGCATGCATCTCCTGATCATGAATATACTCTCGCACCTATATGCTTCTTCAGCAGCAAGCACTCCAACAAAGTGCAGGATGCCTGCCTGCCAGTAAGCACAGAACTTTTGATTTTTTTGATACTATGGATTCATCATATTCTGAATGATTCAAATAGTTCCAGCTGCATTAATATCAAACTGCTGTTTTAAAACAAACTGCTCTTCTGAAGTCATCTTGTCCTGCATTTGACGCTGGCAATAACAGCCAAAAATCAGCTGTCTGATCATGCTCAGTGCCACCATATCTATTATTTTTAAAGCCCATGGAATGGAAAATGAAAAGAAAATTTCACCCCTCATACCTTAACAGCCAAAGCAAAAGTGTGCCATCAATTTAAATTGATGCTGTTACTGCACTGTACAAAAGCCTTTAAATTAGATTGTTTCCCTCTAATGATTGTACGATCTTGGCTGTAAACATTTCTCTACAGCTTTTCCTGGTGTTCTATCCTGAACAGCGATATTGATGCATGATTAGATGGTTGACTTCTGGCACAGACCAAAGCGAATGCAGAAAAATCCTTTTGCCTTTTAAAGCACTGGCTTAATTCCATGCTTGTCAGACACTATTACAATTCGACTTGTTAACAGGAAGCCATGTGTAAGACTATTGCACATGTAGCTTTCTAAATTTTTTTAACAGCTAAGAAAACTAAATTTATGCTGCATCCTCTTCCTTTTGCTTCACAACACACAGATTCTGAGCCAGCCACCCCACTACTACAACACTGACAAGAAGCTCCAATCTGCCAAAGTAGGCAGCCAAAAAAAATTAGCTGTCATTATGTCCTGCAAATAGATTGTTTTTAAAGCAAGACTAATGGGAGAAAGTAAATGTAGCTATTGGTTCCTCTGAGCTGTTTAATACTGTAATGTTCTGGTTCGCTGCAGGTGCTCAGATACTAAGAGAACTAGTATCTAGAATAGTTTCACCACTTACATGGGGAGATCCAGTGTGCATTTCCTTAATGTTTGCAGTTTCATGAAGCTCACTTCCAACCCCACCTCTCAGGCTGTTTGTCCAGCCTCTGTTTGAATGATTCTGATTTTTCCTGTTCTGCTCCTTAGATGCCGCTTTTCCTGAGTAATGATGGCTGACACTCAGGGCTCAGTTCAGATAAAATAATCCAGAACTTTTGAATGATATTTATGTGAACTGGTATTAGCTCCTGCATCTGTGTAAGGAGATGGGAATCTCAGTAGAGGACAGGGATTCTCAGGAGATTCAGAGAGCTCCTGCTTCCTGTCTAGAGCACAGCCCAGAAGGGAAGAGATGCGAAAAAATGAAAAAAAAAAAAAAAAAAAGTGGAGATGGAGCTGAGCAAAGATAACACCATGGGGCCTAAAAAAGGGGTTCTCCTTTCCTTGGGGCCAATTCTGCCAAACCTACAGACACAGTAGGATCTGGCTCGCTCTCTCTCCACCCATCCCTAATGTGGAGGAGAGAGAACCTCTCCCTTCCCTGCTAAAATAGAACCCACAATATTAGCTCTCTTGCAAGAGTCCCAAATTAGTCTATGATCGATCTGTCCAGGGCAGTACTCTCGGGGCTTATTGCAAAAAGGGCTTTCAGAATTTCACTCAGCTTCTTCGATTTTACTTTATGCAAACTTACTTTTCTGCTTCCCCGCCCCACCATTTAAAAAATATATATATATATATATATATATATACACACACACATACACACACACACAGACACAGACACACACACACAGAGTACGGTTTTCTTCATACCTTTCATCAGGAGAAAAGTTTTCTGTATCTTTCTGCAGCCTTTTCCTTAAAGAACTATATTGACTCAAAAGATCAAAGGGAAGAATAGTTCAGGGAACAGCTTCTTCTGACCAGCCAAATATAAACCTGTATCTTGAGATCCATTCTGCACTGATAAAAGCTTTTCCTTCCCAAAATGTATTTCTTTGTAACTATAGATCTGATCCTGCCATTCTTACCCAAACAAGTAATCCAGTTGTCAGAGTGGCAGGATAAAACCCAATGACAGCTCTTCATCTGCACTTAACTTTAAGCCATAGCCATATTTTGATATTCCTGTTTTGCCTGAAATAAAGAAAATGGTGGAAGATGACAGCATGCAGTTGGGCACATTTGTGTACACTGGGTTATCTGTATGGCTCAAAGCCTTTGATCTGTCTTTCTTGCTAAGGACATGGAAATGATAGGGAAAATATGGGGAAAATAGCAGATAAAAATCTCCACATTTTCAAGTAAAATATAGTTCAGTCTAAATCAATTCAGGCTAAACTCCAGTCAGTGTCCGAACCGAGGTCAAACATAATGTTATCATGGTAAATGTTAGTATTTAGGAGTTCAACCAGAAATTGACTAGTCTTTATATTCATCCCTAGTTGTATTTTGGGAACTATCTGCGACTATTAGTGAATTATTTTGTCATGTGTAAAGTATTACACATTTGAGAACCATCATATTTCAAGGACACATTAAAATATGCCCCTATTATGGGCCATGCTGATTTTTATAAATCTTTATTTGCAGGTCCCAGGATAGAAAAATAATTTTAGTAGACGCAATTTATTCACTAGTTCAGCAGCCAAGGGCTTCACCAGCACTCAGGAACATAATCATATAATGACAGCACTGGAGTCTGTCAGAGTGAAACGAAAAATTCATTTTCAGATCCTTTTGATCATTTTGCCTTGCATGAGGATAAGCTTTGTCATATATTTAAAGCTCTTATATATTGTAGACATCCTGCACTTATAGAATCAATGTCTTCCATTAAGGGTATCAAGTCTTTCACTGCCAATGAACGAGTTCATTTGTCTTTCTTTTTTGGACTCAGCTATTAACATTAGAAGAGACTGACTTAACCAATACTTGTAAGAGGAGGCTGAAAGCTTAGGCTTGTTTATTTTCTTATCTATCTTAGGTACTTCTATGGCCCCCATTACTGTAGCATCGGGCCTATCACAATCTTTAATGTATTTATTCTCACAACACTGCTGTCAGGTAGGGAAGTATTATTATCCCCATTTTAAAGATGGAGAACTGAGGCACAGAGGAGATAAGGGAGGCAGGCACCTAAATACCTTTGACTGGGCCGATGTGACTTTGGTAGCCAAATGACCTTAACTCTGCCCCCTTAGAGGCACTGGTCTCTCCTCTTTCCTTCTTTGCAGAAGGAATATGCAAAACATGCACCATAGGATGTTGGCTTTCTAATGTGCTTCAGCCACAATTGTATCCAATACTCAGTGTGCTAGTTTGTCACCAAGTAACAAGTCTCTATAGAAGAAGGGACCAGGAAAGTCTGAGGCTAGTGCCCTAACCACAGAACCATTCTTCTTAACCAGAATCTTTGCTTCACTCTTGATTTTTTTCAAAGTTTTGCTTGAATGACAGGTCACTTTATAAATGAAACATTTGTCTGCCATCTGTTATTATTGGGGAGACAATTAGTAGGGTGAAGGATTCAAATCTACCCAGGGGAAAAAACTTCTCATTTCATATCAAGTTCATTTTGAAACCTTTACACAGACTTGAGAGCCTTGGTCTGGGGGTGATGATGTAGGGAGAAAGTCTGGTTGCAAGTAGGGAGTTTCCAAGAGTTTAAGAAAATGTAGATAAGCATCGGGGGGGAAAAAAGCTTTTGGTTCTCCTCTTCACCAAAACTTGCAATTTTTTTTTGGAGTTTTATTCAATAGGAGGTTTTTCTGGTGATAACGTACTGACTGGCTCTCTTGACCTGGCTATTGGGGACATCAGTATATGGTGGTGATGTTACCTTTGCAGGTCACCGTTAAAAGGTGTGAAAATCAATTTACTGAAATTGAATGTGTCAAAACTTAGTGAGATTTAAAGTGCCTTCATTTGAAATCACCGCAGACAGTGTAAGTGAATTACTAAAACTAGCCCCCCTTAATCATTATCTGTCCTGCAAAAGAGACTAAAACGTTATTGATTACTAACCTTCAAGTGTGTGAAAATCTATGAGTCTATTTACAAAATATTTTCATAAAGTTCCAGGGAAAATCTTCAGAGTGTACAGCCACACGTACAGTTCTGTTACGTGGGTGCACCTTCTACACTCAGCAGAAATTGCAGGGAGGAACTTAGATATGTCTTTCCAGCACTTTGGGCCCAATTCTGCCCTCAGCTACGCCCACACAATGCCCACAAATACAATAGGGGCTGTACAGGCACATGTGAAGACAAGACACCGCCTCTCAAGTTTATAAAACGTGGACCAAATGGTTTTGTGCTATAAGTTGTAGGGTGAGCTACATGTAGAGCATCAGTTGGTTAAAAAAAACCCCAAACACACCAGATTTAATTAAGGCTAAACTAATTGCATAAAGCACTAAAATCCTCAGATGGAAGCTGGACAGCACAGAGGTTTTTGGAAGCCTGGGGAAAAATCTAAAACTGAAGACCCACATCCTTTAAAAAAAAATGAACATGGAGACAAGAGTTTAAGAAAAGAGGTCATGGAGAGGGGAGAGAGGGCCCACACCTGTGGGGTCACTCCCCTCTCTGTGGTGGTGCTCCAGTGTGTCTGTGGGGCTACTCCTGATCCCAGGCCTCACTGCCCGTGGGAGTGGTATAATCAAGTCCTGACCCCGCTTCTACCTGCAAGCCCTCAACCTGGTGGGTTACCTTGGGTCCAGTGAGGTAATGCCAGTGTTTGCAATAGCGGGATCTAGTGCAGATATCTTGCTCCCTGTATTATTGATGGTGGGTAGCAAACCTGAGTGGTACTGCAGCCCCATGCAGCAGATCTCAACACCACTCACTCAAATTTGATCTGGCTGCCCCTCTGTCATTTATGGGGTACTATCAAACAGAGTGAATGGGCTTCTGGCTCACAGCCTCTTATAGGGGCCAGCTGGGCCTGATTGGGGCATGGCCACAGCTGAGCCTACTTTCCCCAATCAGCCCAGGCTTCTTGCCCCAGCCACAGCCCTCTCTTGGGCTGTTTCAAGCCCCTCAGGGCAGGAGCAGGTAACCACCCCACTACAGCCCTGTAAATCATTCAAGAACCAAACTTTGCAAGCAAATTAATGGGTTACTTACCTCCACTATTTCTTCCAAGCATTGTACTATCTGATGCCAAAATATTTGCATTTTCCTCCTCCTCTTAATCCTCATGCCAGAACTATAGTACCTTGTACAGTGATTATGCCTGTTTCAGTGCTGAGTGATTTTGATTAAGTTTATGCATTTTTTTCCTAGTGAGCAAACTGAAGCTCATACAGAACACAGTTTTTTTGCATATCCACCGAGACTTCAGATTACATTGTTTGCCAATATGTTGGAAAACTAGTCAACAATTTAACAAATGAGAAGTATTATTATCCCAAATGGAAGATTTACCGAGCTTTATAATCCACAAACAGCTTAAATCTTTTCAACATAAACATGCACCACCGAGTTACCATTCAGGGTCATGCAAGATTTAAAAGTAGATCCCTTGATAACTGTGGGATTACTATAGGGAAAGAATTCAAACTCTAGGAATAAAGACAACATGAAGATATGTAGAGATCTCCCACTAAAGCAGAGATCACAACTCAAGGACCAGATCAGTCTGTTTTAAGGGTGAACTGAAATGCTTTAACTCCTTTTGTCCCAGTGAGAGCTATGGAGGTCTCTGAATGCAGCAGAACCAGTGTGGTTCCACTGAACAGGGAGGGGCATGGCCCATAGAGGACATGCAAGGGTCCACCGTACCTCCTATGGTCAGTAGGCCAGCAGAACAGATACCTGATTGCAGACCAAGAAAGTGGCAAGGTGGAGGAGATTGTGGATTGGATTATGGTCTCACAATCCTCTGAGAAGATTCTTTTCATGTGGCCTGGCATAGGGACTGAGATTTGACTGTAAATATTTAATAAACCTTGAAAGGTGCTTAGGATCTTATCCAAATATACACTTAAGGGGAGACTTTCAAGGTGGAATGAGGCACCAAAGGTGCCTGTCTTCTGTGCCTTTGAAAATCTCCTCCTCAACGTTTAACATTACAAATAAGTACAATTTAAAAATTAGCCCACAAGGTTGGTTGTTCTTTTTGTTTTGCCCAGCTGACAAGATCTGTATTCTGTGTTCCTCCTGCAAGAGTTAATGAGACTGCACACTCCGACAGCCCCGGTTGAATGCAACTATCTGCCTTGATTAAGTGCCTATGAAATCACCTCCCCTAACAAGACAAACACAGAACCCTGATACAGAAGGAAATCATGTTCAAATACTTTGAAATGTGTTAACTAATAACTCATGTCTATCCCTGGGTTCAATTTATTATTTACAGTCTTAATTTCTGTCCACGTTTATTTTTAAATGAGCATTTGTTTCCAAAAACACCCAAACATGCTAGGCATTGTGCAAGCCTAAAGAGAGGCAGTCCCTTCCCTAAAGAGCTTACATTCTACAAAGACAAAACACACACAGGGGAACAACCAGAGGAGAACATGGCTAGGTGGTGATTGGCTGTCCTATCCCTACAATCTTGCACTTCAGTTCACCTCTTAATGGATTTTGCTGGAAACTTCACAAGTACATTTGGACAATACAGATTAGAATTAGTGCAGTACTAACTCCCAAACTTGCTGCCCACTACCACACACACAATATGCTAGAGTGTCCATTTTGACTAAGAGAAAACTGAGCACTAGTTTTATTTCTGAAACCAATGTATTATCCTTATTGTTTCAGGATAGCCCACCTGCTAATCTTGATGGCCAGTTCCCACTCACACATGACATATTGTGACAATCACTTTAAAGGTCCTTAAGTAAATTGTTTATAAATTGTTACTTTTTATTCCTATCTTCTAAACTTCATGGGGGCCTAAGTGTTTTCAAGTCTAAAGCCTACAGGAAAGGCAGATGAGAACAGAGCAACCTTCAACAATGCAAAGAATCTTTAACAGAACAAAGAAATGCTGCAGCCACTTATTTATTCTGAAATGTGTGTAATTTGAGGGTGGTTTACACTAATGGCAGTGATTTGCATAGCTTCCATGGTGTACCACAGTGAAATGTCAGACCCCAGGGAAGCAAGCTGATCCCATGCATTTTTTCCCCTTTTCTTCTTTCTCTCTTTAAAAAAAAAAAATATTAAAAGCAAAATTAGTCTCCTTATTCAAGAAAACATGAATGCTGGAGGGCTAGGAATGATAACCTGGGTTTGAAAACAAGTTTGCTCATTTGTTTTTAACCCATGTGCACAGGGCCGGCTTTAGCAAGAGCGGGGCCCGATTCTTGGGGGTGGGGCTTGCCGCTGGCAAGCCCCGCCCCCAGGAATCGGGCCACGCTCCAGCCGGGATCGCGGGGCTTGGGTCCGGACCGGAGCCGCTGGGGCTGGGTCTGGGGGTGCTCGGCCAGCGTGCTCGGCCGGGGCCGGGGCCAGCGCCCGAGCCAAGCCGGGCTGGAGCCGCTCGGGCCAGGGCCGGGGGTGCTCGGCCAGCGCCGGGGCTGGGCCGGAGCCACGGGCGATGCTCTCGGCCAGAACCAGGGCCGGTGGCCCAAGTCAACCTGGCCCGGAGCCGCTCGGGCCAGGGCCGGAGATGCTCGGCCGGCGCCGGCGCCGCGGGGCCGGGCCAGCGCGCTCGGCCGGAACCGGGGCCTGCACCCCGGGGTCCGAGCCAAGCCGGAGACAGAGCCGCCGGGGCCGGGGGTGCTTGGCCGGAGCTGGACTGGGCCGCGCCTCCCCGGAGCCCTCCTCGCGGCCCCCCCGCCCCAGTTTACCTGCTGCCGCCTGCCCCTGCTTGTTTTCAGACTTCCCACGAACATCTGATTCACGGGAAGCAGGGGAGGGGGAGGAGCAGGGGGCGGAGAGTTCAGGGGAGGGGAGGAGGGGGAAGTGAGCTGGGGGCAGGGTGGACAGCTCTGGGTTCCTCTTAGGCGCAGGTCCCGATTCAGCGGAATCGGCTGAATCGGCCTAAAGCCGGCCCTACATGTACATTAGGAGGGAGGTACACATCCTCTCTAGAGATGGAGATTGGTAGGAAGGTAGGATGAAGCTATTGAATAACAGAGATCCTTGGAGCACTCCCCGCATACTAGACCTGCTTGGTGCACCTTATTTCCTCTATGCGTAAGGGCTTCAGCTGTGTAGCTTGCTAATATTTATTAAACACGTTGCCTGAATTGGTGGATAGGGATCAGAAGCAAAAGACTAAAGATGAAAACCTGGCCCCGCTGAAGTCAGCTGCAAAACTCCCCTTGACTTCCAGTCTAAGGGCCCAACTCATACTTGCCACACAGCTCCTGTGTGCCAGCATAAAGAGGCAGTCAGCTCACTGTATCTGCTCCCTTGGGAATGTCCCTGGTACAGACTGAGTCCCCACCAGACATTGGGTCAGCATATCCGGATCTATGCAATTCACCGCAGGCATGCCCCCAGTGTTTCTATATCCCAACCATCAGAATGATCCATGGGGCTATAGGCAGCTGAGCACAAGTGAGTGCAGCCCCTAATGCTGCTCTCAGCTGTACGAGAGGTCAAACTGGCAACCAGCGGCCCTAGTATAGAGGAGAATCAATGGTGGCCTTTGCTCTTTCCTATTCCCCTCCGGTCCTTGTTCCAGGCTCAATCATAGCACAGAAATTAATATGGGCCTAAGTTCTTTGCTTTATGTTCTCTGCATCTCCCTGACGTTTTCCTCTGTTATGCTTTGGCTATCTAGGTATCCAGGGTTAGAGGGATTTCACTGGTAGAATACTAAGTTGCAGCAGGAACTCAGCTGCTTCAATAGTTGAGAAACGGATAGAAAGAAGCAAGACTCCTCTCATCAGTTGTTGTCTCATTGGATGGAATGACGCTACCCATTAAATGAACCAGATGGGTAAACATGAGAGCTTTGAAGAAGCAAAATTACGAAGTGAGAAACTACTTTTTTTAATCTCCTGCTTTCATGTTTTGGTTGTCGGATTGTTTCTTGCTATGCTGCAACTGTTATTAACTTACTGATTCTAGAGATAATATTTAATTAAACTACTTTGCAGCTTACTACTGTTTTGGGATTTTGTTAATTAATCTTTATGTAATTGCTATGGTGTATAGCAAAAGTGCTTGAATTAGACATTCTACCTCTTTCAGCATATATAATTTCTGAACATAACCAACCACCTGTTAACAAGAAGGGAGGGAAGAGTTTAGGACTGAACAGCTCTGAGCCAGTTCCTTTGACCTCAGCTGTTGGATTCTGTTATACAATTTTTTTTAACATGAGATATACAAATTTAGGACATTTTTCTTGCTTTCACCCCTCAATCCAGACCCCACTTATTTAAATTGCAGACTGCATAGAGATCAGGCGATTGGTTGCAGGGCCGGCTCAGGCACCAGCTTGCCAAGCAGGTGCTTGGGGCGGCCACTCCGGAGAGGGGCGGCACGTCCAGCTATTCGGTGGCAATTCGGCGGACGGTCCCTCACTCCCGCTCGGAGCGAAGGACCTCCCGCCGAATTGCCACCGCAGATCGCGATTGCGGCTTTTTTTTTTTTTTTTTTTTTTGCGCCGCTTGGGGCGGCAAAAACCCTGGAGCCGGCCCTGATCGGTTGTCCAGCAGGAGTTCACTAAAGACAAAGCCAGATTCTGATCTCAGCTACACCAGTATAAATCTCTAATGGAGTTACTCCATGTTTACACTGGTGTAACTGAGATCAGAATCTGGACTTTGGAGTTTAGCTTCTTACTAATTCTCTAACCACTGACAGACCCCTAGCGGATTTCCTCACAGCTACAACTCAAAAGAATGCTACGCAAAGCAGTGATGATACAATCTGTTGAGACCCAATAATCAATCTTAGCAAGACCCTAAGAAGTGTTCCAATTCCAACACCAGTCCACCTGGCATGACCAAATTCCAGAGACAGAATCAACTGAGGTTTAGCAACAAGGGAGAAAACTTCCATTTTCTTGTTGGGTGCTTGGGTGCAAGATGAGAAAAGAGCTGGGAACATGTATGGGACACTGACCCCTCATGCACTTAAAGTGTTTATATATCAACCCACTGTACAGACAATAAACACTTGGTGAAACCCTCAGTTGGCTGGAGATGAGCTTGTGCGGGGAAGACAAAGGTGGTTCTAAACCTGATTTCAGTCTTCCCAGATCTTGGGGCTCAATTAGCTCCCAGCACAAGTTTTAGTAACTCTTAGGCTGCTTTTATGGTCACATTTCCCTATTTTAATTGTTGGTATGTGAAAGACCCGCACAAACAATAGAGGAAACGGTCTGACACGCGCTATATGAGGGAGATAGTGAGACTAACTATACACAAAGTCATGTGAAAAGCACACATTCGACAGGCTGAAATACTAAAATCATGTCCAGTGCTACTTTTAACAGCAGGGCGTACTTTTTCATAGAGAAGAGGATTTTTAAGTTGATACTGTCCCTTTATATCAGAGGCCATGGAGGGAAGGGCGGCAACAGAGTAGGAGGCTACTTATTGTATGGGCTGGATCCCATTGTAACAGATGCCTGGCCAGGAGCTATAGGTAAACCATGGTACTGCAACCGTGGCAAAGGGAAATCGTGGCTGCTTGGTCTGGAAAGGAGAAATGCAAAGGTGAATTGGCTGAAAGCTTCAAATCCCATATTTAGTGTCACGTGTGTCATTGATATTAGAGCATTAGCTTAAAAGCATGATTTGCGCCTGGAATAAATAAAATAAATAAATAAATTAATGGAGATATCCCATCTTCTAGAACTGGAAGGGACCTTGAAAGGTCATCGAGTCCAGCCCCCTGCCATCACTAGCAGGACCAAGTACTGATTTTGCCCCAGATCCCTAAGTGGCCCCCTCAAGGATTGAACTCACAACCCTGGGTTTAGCAGGCCAATGCTCAAACCACTGAGCTATCCCTCCCCCAATGGCATTGTTTAGGGTGGGATGGGGGGGAGGTGAATGCCTTGGAAGGGAAGACTCTCTCTTTTTTTTCCCCTCAGGGAGAAACTGCAAAGAAACCTATGAATTACTGTCTACATCCGGGCAGTTTTACTATTCCCTTACTGATACCAATCCATTTTGAACAAAGCATTCTCAAAGCATGCGTTTTCCAATCTACATGCTTAGTTCAGCAACATAGGGCTAAGAGTCAATTGAATCTTGTCATTGTCTCACAGCTATTTGAAAGGACTATATATCCAGAAGGAGGCACATTTAGAATTTTTTGTGATCCATTGCTGAGAGTAGGAAATGAGCTGTGGTTCATCCACCATTTAAACCAGGGGTCTCAAAGTCCCGGCCCGCGGGCCACCTGCAGCCCGAGAACCTCCCCACTGTGGCCCGCGGAGGAGAGACACATGCAGCCACGTGGCCAGCTCTGTCTGCCGCAGGCACCACCCCCCGCAGCTCCCATTGGCTGGGGAAGAGGGACAGAGATACCATCACTAGTCGCCGGGCAGAGTCAGCCAAGGAGCCAGCATCATTAGTTGCTGGGCAGAGTCAGCCATGGCAGAAGCGTCACTTTTTTCCACAATGAATATAAACAAGTCAAAATACCGAACACAACTATCTGATGCACACCTTGCTGCAATCCTGAAGGTTTCAACTGCTCAGTCACTGAGGGCAAACATCAACCAACTGACAGAACTGAAGCACTGCCAGGTGTCTGGCAAACACTAAAAACTCTCTGGCAGGCGAAGAATTATATAAAGTCGTATGACAGTTTTATTATTACTAAGAAATTCGAAATAAAAAATACAATATAAACATTTTCTTTTCTGAACACCATCTTCAGTGACATTATTGGCCCACTGGGAGGATTTGAGGACTGGCACTGGCCCTAAGGTAAAGTGAGTTTGAGAGACCTGATTTAAACAAACAGAGTGTGGTCTTGTGCTCCTTGACATCAATGGGAGTTTTGCTTAAGGAAGGACATGAGGATCA
Source organism: Emys orbicularis (assembly GCF_028017835.1). Taxonomy (NCBI): domain Eukaryota; kingdom Metazoa; phylum Chordata; order Testudines; family Emydidae; genus Emys; species Emys orbicularis. The sequence continues at coordinate 24,129,455 of NC_088696.1, forward strand.
ATTCCCAAATATTTTTGTTACATAGGTTTTTACAAGTCCTTATGTTGTAACCCTACTAACTTAAATTCAGTGCTAATGGTGAAAACATAAGTAGATGCTATTAACTGTTGGTGATTAGGGATTAGATACATATATGTACATCACCCATGTGAGAAGACCACTTTTGGCAGAACAGATTATAAAATCCAATAGTTCACAGTGTCGGAGATTTCTATTTCCAGCCCATGTAGATTTGATTCAGTTTTGCTACTCTAAGGAAAAGGAACATAATATAATTAATCTGAGTTGTCAGGACATCATATCTTCTTCAACGAGCAAAATATTCTATTACCATAGATAAAGACTAGATGAACAAATATCATGTATTACCCACTGCTTTAACTGCTTCCTATACAAACAGCTCTCCAAATGATGGAAGCATTTGGGGTCTGATCCAAAGCCCAGTGAAGTCAACGGGAGGTTTTCCAGTGATTTCAGTGGGCACAGATCAGGCCCTTTGTTAGGACATAAACACTCTATTAACATAAATACCGTTATAATTCCTACAGCGCCTTGCCACATAAACAACCATGTGGAGAATTATGTAACCTCATGTTTCATTGCTTTTATGTTTTCAGAGATTCTGTAACCCATTTACAAACAAAAACATAACCTTGCCATACTAGAAGTGATAGTTACCATCAGGAGTTGTTGTTTTTCTGAGAACAGTGTATGTCTTCAAACAATACATTTAGCTATGGAGAAACTCAACCAAGTGTAATGAATTTTATTACATAGCAGCTGTTCAAATAAAGCAAACAAATTTGGCTTAATAGCTACTTGATGAATATTCACTGGCCTAACGGCAGGCAAATACAACACAGTAGCTATATTGTATATACTGTAGTGCATCAAGGTTACGAATGGGAATATGCAGAAAGTACACGGATGCTATTTCGATTTCAGTTCTACTTCTATATTTTGGGGGATTTATATAGCTGTGTCGGCAGTCTACGCAACTAAGGCTGCTTAAAAGAATTGCTTTGCCAAGGTAGCCACAGCACACTCAATTGAAATTCTATTGCAGTGGCCTGGCACATTCCATTAAGGTGTCCTAGTGGTATACTGCATTATCTCAGAGATATGGTGGCTGAGTGAGGAGAAAACTATTTAGTGCACAATGCTTTTTTGGGAAGAATGAGGTTGTATAAAGACTCTCAAACTGGAACAGGAGACCATAGCTACCAATGTATTTCCCTAATAGAACTCCAGTTTGAAGAGTAAGATGCTGGCCAACAGGACATTCTCTATGTGAGACCAAATTCTGAATTCATTCCCTACCTTGGGCCAAAATAGCCCAAATAAATTAACCTCCAGGTGTGCTGCAATGATGCTAATCTATTTTCTCTGTCTGAGGAGGCATCGAGGGCAGCTGATTAATTTTAATTCAGGCTATATGGGAAAGAAGTCACAGGATTTGATATATTTTGCATGCATTTGTAAGATTTCAAAGCTATACTAAAGGTGCAGTGATTGCTTTGATTTACACAAACAGACATTAAAAATGCCTCATCTCACAGGGTTGTTTGTAAGGCTTCATGAATGCTTTGAATTTTTTTTGGAATCTGCAGATCTAAGATGCTACAGGAGGGCAAAACATCATTGTTAAAATAAATAATCGTATAGCATGACCAGGCTACCTGAAAAGAAATCAGAAATGTTGGCATGCAGGAACATAGGAATTGCTGTAGTGGATGCTTTGTCAATCCAGGGGCCCAGCTATTCCAGTAGCCTTTGGATGTCAATCTTTGAACCTGCTGCTTCTCTTTTGTAGTCAGAGGTTAAGTATAAAGGAGTGGAAACCTGAAGAGGGTGTCAAAGAGGGAAGCATCAGCATCTCCACTGCATGATTTCCTCTCCCTGGGAGCTGACTGAAGTGCTCCATAGAAGGCCCTTAGGTGTGGGGCCATGAATCATATGATGCAGGCAACAAACAATTATTGCATAAATCACACCAACACCTAGAAACCTGATCCTTCAGCTTCAAAAACAAAGTCTTTGCAACTTGAGCTAAAAGAACTCTCTGTATCAAGCAGTAGTAGTAGGTCCTTTTTCTCTCTGGACCACCCACAAGACAAGGGCATTATGCACCCTCAAATCCAGTATATACCAAGTTCTCCCTGGGATGGGAAGTAGAAGAGAGCAGAGGAGCAGGTGTTCTGCACGGCACACTCCCTCAGGAACCCATGGTATTTACTAGCGGAAATATACACAGGAGTTAACCTTTCTCCAAGCAGCATAATCTCCTCTGTGCCTGTTTGATTCTTTGGCGGGAGAGGGATTGGGCGGTCAGTGGTGGCACAGCTCCATTGAAAGAGATGCTGCTACTGGAGAGAGGAGGGAAAGAGAGCATTGTGGAGAGGCTGGTTTCCTGTGCAGATGTCCCTGGATATGCAATGATGCAGCTAGGAAGACACATTCTGACCACATCCTCTTCCCCATCATTGCTGGCTAAGTACCCTTGAGGAGCAGGTGCAGAGGAAACTACAATGAGAGAACCTCACAGAGTTTCCAATGGACATTTTCCCCTCCTATGGTTATTCTGGACCATTATTTCTAGTGGCATTCAAATGCTTTGAATGACACCTCTTCTCGACTACAGCCTGGCTTTGAACATGCCCATTAACACTTTGAGAAAGGGAGCTGGCTGCAACCACTGAATAGTCAGCTATGCAGGATGTAGTGCAAAAGGAAAACTGATCTATGCTCTTTATGTGATATGTGCAGTGTAAGGAGATGACAATTTATGCTATTAATATGGAAAGCAACAGCAGACAACCTAATCCCCTATGGAAATAAATGGGGAACTCTCCAAACATTTTAGCTGAAAACTCCTTACAATTTCAATAGCTTCCCTTATCTTCCTTTGTCCATAGTTGCTGACCGAAGCTAAACACTTGCATCCATGCCAGTCTATTACATGAATTTAATCAAGTGGCTATGTGACGACATGTTTGGCAACAGCAGATTTAGTTACCCTGCTGTGATAAAGAGTTGATCAATGTGCTATTATTCTTTCATTTATTGACTTTTCTTTCCTCCCAGTGTGCACCATAGTACAGTATCACAGACTAAGTTTTCTACAATCTTGATTTCATTGTCCCTTTTTAAATTGAGGCAAATCTGCATGTTTCGATGACAATGGGTATTTATTCCTTTCTAAAAGCCTTGATTTTCAAGCAATTCTTTCCTTGGCACAAAAAGAAACAATACTTGAATTTAACCACTGTTTTCTTGTTGGCCTCCATTAATTAGAGAGGATTTTATTCATTTTGAAAATAGCTTAGCGTAACTACCCTTTATAAAATATTTATAAAGGTCCCTGTTACACGATCTTCTGGATTTTTGGTACTAGACACCAAACAGCTTCTTTTGGTTTTCTGTGAGTGCACCTAGATTTTCAAACTCTTACACACTGTGGCTTTGATGCTCAAGTCAGGCTGAGCTGCACTCAGTGAATGTGGCTATAGAGCCACATTTGCATTCCTTGTGCAAGTTCTAATTTATGGCCACCTACAAAGGTGCCCATGCTGAATCAGGCCCTTACCGATATGCACTGCGTAATGCTGTCTGGCTAGGGACTGGAGCTAGTGATTGTAATGGCAATTAATTAGTAATAATGATTCCTCCTATGTATCATTTGTATAGTGCCCACAGGGTGAAAGGTGCTCTGCAGAGCAGCATGAAATCTTCCTTGAAGGAAGGAAAAACAGTCACCACAAAGGAACTGCGGAACTGGGCTCCAGGGTTTTCATTTCATAATGGATTTGTTGTCAGCAGTAAGGAATATCCCCAAGAACTGGGCTATATGAGAAGCAGAGTAAGATTTGTTTCTGTACCACCACTGGGTAAGTGACAAATATTTCTGGTGCAAATACTCCTGTGTACAAATTTTAAATCTGTTTTCTGCATAGTTATACTTTCCACAAATATTCATGCCAGTAAAAGATGATTCTTACATAATGTACCACATGATCTTCAATGATGCTAGTGGCTAGCCCCTTGGAAGAGAACATCTCCAGCAGCAAAATGCTACTTGACACCATGCTGGGACACTGACATATTATTATTACTGAATAACTCTTATATAGCACCTTTCATCTATAGATCTCAGAACATTTCCCAAAGTAGCTCAATATCATTAGCCCCATTGTATGGATGGGGAAACTGAGCACAAAGAGGGGGACTGACCTCTCCAAGGTCACCCAAAAGGCCAATGGCAGAGCTAGAAAATAGAATGCAGGTCTCCTGAGTCCCAGCTCAGTGCTCTAGCTATTAGGCCACACTGTCTCCCTTGCACTGAGTCACCAGCACCGCGTCAGTCAACAATCTGTTTTCCTTGGACCCCTCCCATCCAAATTCTAATCATGGCTCAACTTTGCTTAACTTGTGAGAAATTGCAAGAGCACCCCAGGAGCATTTGGTAGGATTCACATTGACAATGAACCTGCACTGTCTGTACAGCTTGCCCTGCTACTAAGAGTGCTGTTTTGTGTTCAAAACTGTGTATTAAAACTAACTTTAAATTTAAATAAATCAGTGAAGGTTCAGAAAAGCAAAACTCCCCTTCAGGCTTTTTGCTATTACTGAGATTTCTAGTCTAAGTACTATTGGTATCATGATGTCATTGCTTCAATGGCAGTAATTGTGAGAAGTACAGAAATCATTCAACTACAGTCAGGGCCGGCTCCAGGACCAGCCTGGCAAGCAGGTGCTTGGGGCGGCTGCTCCGGAGAGGGGCGACACGTCCAGGTATTCGGCGGCAATTCGGCGGACGGTCCCTCACTCCCGCTCGGAGCGAAGGACCTTCCGCTGAATTGCCGCAGCAGATCGCGATCGTGGCTTTTTTTGGTTGTTTTTTTGGCTGCTTGGGGCGGCCAAAACCCTGGAGCCGGCCCTGACTACAGTAGGTCTTTGGAAATGGGCACTTAACATTGGAACTTGTCTTTACATTTCAATTATACAGGAAAATGGTGCATGTGATGTAAAGATCTTTGTAAGTGAAACTGGAGTTCATGAATTTATAGCAAGTGCATAGGAGGGTAAAAAGACCTCAAGAGGAAATGCTGCTGTAATGATCTTTTAATAGAGGGGAGAGAGAAAATAACCAACTTGTACCACAATTGAACAAAGGCACAAATCAACAAGAAAACAAAATTAATGATTAAACTACTAGCAAACCCAGACCAACAAATGTGCAATATGACAATTGCAAAGCGACCTCTCCTCAAACAACAGGCCCAAACCTAGAAAGACAGTGATTTCTAATGTAAAGGAAACTATATAATTTCTTTTAACCTACTTAATGATTGAAAGCACTATGTTCATTGGGGTATTACAATATCCATTACTTAAGGAGATCTCAATGGTCATGAAAACCACAGGTTAACGACGGTGATGGCTCCCTTCATCTGTGTTATCCATTTTGGAGGCACATATTTACTATCTGGCACCATGCCTGTCCTCAGAACAACAGGCTTCTGACTGGACAACACCTAAAGAATTAAAAGTTCAGTTCAGTTTGGATCAGCTTTCAAAGCTATGAACACTTATTGTGAACTCTAAAGCTTTCACCTTCTCTGTCCCAACAGCCGTTTTAGAGACCCTCAGGTTCTACAACAGCATTACCAGCAATTCAGAATGCTGCTTGCTGAGCGATGGCATTTGCCTTGAGAAATTTCACAAGTGATGTTCTAGTAACAGACATGAGATCTATTGGATGAGGTACAATATTCAAGCTGTTAATTCTTAAAAATAGAACCAAAATGATACTACTGAATAGACTTGCCAGGTATGAAAAACCTGGAGCCAGCCAATACAATTTTGATTTTTTTGGGGTGCAGTTTCATAAAAACATGCAACATGTAAAGCCTGATGTCATATAAACAACAGAGTGAAAACAAGGCTTGGTGGGTCAATGGAAGAATTTGATACGTGTCTCTGTCATACAGCAGTGATAGCATGCATCTCACTTGATGATAGATCATAAGGACACACCATAATCATCATAAAAGTCATCCAGAAACTGAGCTAGCCACCACACACAAAAATCCAGAAGCGTTTCAATGAGACTGAAGGAAATCAGAGACAAGGTGGGTGATCCAATAAAAGGTATTACCTCGGCACCTGGTCTCTCTAATATCCTGGGACCAACACAGCTACAACTACACTGCATACAACCAAGGAAATCAGTCACTTAAAAATAAACATTCAAAATAATTGGTTTCTTATTGCTTGATATCTGCCCTTTCGTCAGGGCCAGTCTAGTGTCCCATTATTTGGGCGCGGGTAACTGGGTATTTTAGCCCCCCTTAATTTCACTATTTAAAAAACAAATAACCTTGCGGGATTCAAGAGACTAGTTACACCCCCACCAGCCTGGCTCTCCTGGAGCCCCTGCCTCTTCCCACCCCAGCCCAAACTCCCAGAGCCCTGCCTTTTCCCACTCCTTACCTTACCCTCCCTGCTGGTGAGCATGAGGCCCTTGGTTGATGGATCCTGCTTTCTGGACCTGGCCAGTCCATATTGCTGAGAGAAGCTGCCACCACAGTTTCAGCAGCTGGTGGTAGCATGCAGCACACAGAGTGAGACCTATGTGTTGGTCAAGCCCTGGCGCACTCCCTCCCAGCCATGTTCAGGAACCAGGACGGAAGTTCAGGTTTTTTAAAGTGTGTATGGGGCGAGGGGTGCATGGCCCCTACTCTGCATTTTTTAAAAAGGGGGGGCAAAGGCCCTTTGACCCACCCATTTCCAATGCCTATGAATTTGGCGCTCCTTGAAAATAGTTTGGGGTCTTTTTCTGGGGGGGGGAGGGGAGCAAATATTCCTCCCCCCCCCCCACAGGTAGTGCCAGCCCCGCCTTTGATTACCTCAGTTTAGAGATAAATGTGTTAAAATCCATCAACCTTCTCTAGTCATAAGTATTAAACAGTGTCTTCAAAGCTAACATGGCCCACTATAAAACCACAAATAACTCTTTGAAATGAATGTCACGGTCAGTTTGCTTCTGTGGGAAGAGTGTGCACGTGCCCATTGCACAAGCAAATCCCCACATTCATATGCAGAGAAATGAATGCATGTGCCAGTCAAGTAAGTGCATGCACAGCTACTTATCTACAAGGTCAACGGTGTCCATACATTGTGTTCAGCTCACCTGTTGTGCGGGTTGTCTTAACATTTGGTCTGGGATGTTAAAATTGGCCAGTCTTTACTTGAGAGAGGCCTGGAATGGGATATAAGAGAAGTGCCCATCAGCATTTAAATGAATTAGAAGACTTAAAGGGCCTGATCCTTGGCCCTTTTTAAGGGAACTTGAAGCTTCTTTATGGCAGAGGCTGACGATTTCCCCAGTGTAGGCCAGCCTCCCCACCAGGAAAAAGCAGTGTTCAGGGCTAGGTTGGGGATGTGTTAGAGGTAAAGCCATATCACAAGGCTCTCTTGTGATCCCAGCTGGAGGAGTGGCCCTTTGAAGGTTGTAATCCATGAGATCATGTTAGAACAACCCTGCCATTTCTCTAGAGCAGGAGTGTAAACAGGTGACTCTGGCACAGCTGGTGTGACAGACCCAGACCAGTGGGGTACAGGAGTCTGGTAGAGGGCAAATATACTGGTCACTGGATGAGTAGTTTTCTGTTCCCTGAGTGACCAGACCAGGGGCTGCACTAGAGTAATCAGGAACCTGCTAGAACCAGTTAAGACAGGCAGGCTAATTAGGACACCTGGAGCCAATTAAGAAGAAGCTTCTAGAATCAATTAAGGCAGGCTAATCAGGGCACCTGGGTTTTAAAAAGGAGCTCACTTCAGTTTGTGGTGTGAGTGTGAGGAGCTGGGAGCAAGAGGCGCAAGGAGCTGAGAGTCAGAGGGTGTGCTGTTGGAGGACTGAGGAGCACAAGCGTTATCAGACACCAGGAGGAAGGTCCTGTGGTGAGAATAAGGAAGGTGTTTGGAGGAGGCCATGGGGAAGTAGCCCAGGGAGTTGTAGCTAGGGTGACCAGATGTCCCGATTTTATAGGGACAGTCCCGATTTTTGGGTCTTTTTCTTATATAGGCTCCTATTACCCCCCACCCCTTGTCCTGATTTTTCACACTTGCTGTCTGGTCACCCTAGTTGTAGCTGTCATGCAGCTGTTACAGGAGGCACTATAGACAGCTGCAGTCCACAGGGCCCTGGGCTGGAACCCGGAGTAGAGGGCGGGCCCAGCTTCCCCCCAAACCTCCCAATTGACCTGGACTGTGGGTTCTCCCAGAGGGGAAGGTCTCTGGGCTGTTCCCCAACCCACATGGTGAATCTCTGAGGCAAGAAAATCCGCCAATAAGCGCAGGACCCACCAAGATAGAGGAGGAACTTTGTCACACTGGGGATCAAATCCGAAGGATGGAATCTCACAGGCTATCAGACCCTCCCTTTCCTGGGCATGAGGTTCCTCCTTCTTTAAAGAAGGGCAACGCAGACACGGTGACAGATCATCTCAGCAACTTTACTGGAATTCACTGCCCTCATAGCCACAGAATCCTGCCCTACCCTGCTCCTCTGTCTCTCCTCCAAAGTGCAACAGAAACAGGAAAAGAAGTGTGCGGGGGTGGGGGGACATAGGAGCATTCCCTATCCCACTAAAACCCACAAAAATAGAAGTGGGAAATAGTGATTTTCTTTTTGAAAATCTCATGAGAGACTAGTTTCCCTTTGTGTGTGAAATGTTCCTCCAGCTCTAATTATTTGATCCCTGCTCCAAGATATTGGTAATTCCTTATATGCCTGTGGTAACTGAATGGTAACATAAATGTCAGATATATCTAATCAGATTTAAATCGAAGCAGCATAATGCTCCACCCAAGCAGAGTTACAAAGGTAAATGCAAGAGTAAATATTTAAAAATACATTTAAAAGACAAATGATTAAATGAAAGATTGATCCTATTAAGAATAATAGTGAGGATAAGTAATTAGAGACAGAGGATAAGAAAATAGCAGAGGCATTAAAGTTGACAAAATCAGAGATTAGATTTGAGAAGCCGCAGATAAGGAATTAATGAAAGAGTGGATAGCACTGAAAAGGAGTTGCCAAGAGGTTAGGAGCTTATAAAACTGCCAGAGTACCAAGCCTCTGTATACACACTAGAGATGGAGATAGGTAACGGAAAAAGGATGGAAATTAAATGGGATTTACTATTTAACCCCATTTGGGGTTGACCAAATTAATTTATTTTAGCCCCATTTTATGTGAACTGCACTTAGCATGCATCGCTGTTACAGGGCTACATTGTGTGGCCATTACTCATGTCAATGAGCACCCTCAAAAGCACGTGTGCCTCTGAAATCAGTGGAACTACTACAGGGGCCCATTGACATGAATCTGGGTGGACTCTTACAAGGCCTAGGACCAGATGTCAAATTTCAGGCTATTCATGTCTGTTCTGGTTTTACGAAAATTTGCAGTAACTCTACAGAGGATCAGGCATGGGCATTAATCTGTCAGGAAAAGTTTTTGTGACTCACACATATTGGATTTGTTTATGTGTAACATCGATAAGAATAGGCTTAGTCACGATTATAGATGAGTTTCAACTGAAAGCCCAGGTCTGAGCTCTCTAAGCACTCCTAGAAGAGATGTTGAAAATCTGAACTGGGATCCAAAGTTTGAAAATGGCCAAGCCAAACACCTGTCCGTGAATGTGCCTAAACTTTGGAGTGTTCACAGTCCTGAACTGGGTCTGAAGCTTGAAACCTTGCTAGCCACTATTTCACTTTGCATATGAATAGATGTAGAGACTCTGGAAGAAAGACTGCCTGAACTGAGCTTGTTTGAGAAAGAAGTGTGTGTGTGTGTGTGGGGGGGGGGAATCTCAGCACTGATGAAAAAACAATTAAAAAAAGACAGGTCTTTGAACTGTACCAAGGGTTGCACCATAGATCTCCACATTTGAAACCAGAAACAAAAGTTAGAAAATTCCTTCTTAGATTTCAAGTTCTTCAGGGCAGGGACTGCCTCTTTGTTAGCAAACATCCCCCATCCTATCTGGGGCTTCTGGGTGCCCCTTTAGCATAAGCATTAAATAATTTGCTATAAACTAAACAGAAATGATTATGAATACATTGGGAAGGGCAGATCTGCTGACTGAATTTTCTACTTTCTCATACTCATTTCTTAAAGCCACCTGCCCAAGGTCATTCAAGAATTCGGTGGTGGACTAGGGAGTAGAACCCAGATCTCAATTCTGCCCAACTTGCATTTTAACCACAAAACCTCCTTCCTCATATGGTAATATGTAAACATGTTTGTTAATTGCAGATTGTCAGAATGGAAATTAATTACCCCATCGTGCTTTTTTCTGTTGGTTTATAGACCATTTCAAACAAGCCAGTCTGCAGAAAATTCTCCACTAAATGCACCAGGCAGTAATATCTATGCTTCATCTAGCTTTGAGACATGGAAGCACCAATTTTTTCCCCCTCGATCACAATCATGCCCAGAACAAGGGGTCTCTACGGACAGTAAAATAACAGCCATCCGAGAGAAAGCTAAAGGGAAGTGTCTTACAAGCCACCCACAGTATTTACACATCGGGTACTGCATGCTTGTGCCCCTTGTCTCTCTACTCCAGTATTTCTTTTTCCCTTTTTTAGGTTATAATGACGACATTTCTATCTCCTTATCTGGGTAGAGGAGAAAACAGACGAGTCACCATTAAAAGGAAATGACATCGGACACTGGAAAGGAAAGGGAAAAGAAGACGAATCCTGTATAATGAAAAAGAAGAGAGGAAGACCAGGCCCTGAAGAGTAAATCCCAACCAGCACTACAGTGCCTCACCCCATCTGCTAAAGTAGCCTTGACATATCAGAGCCAGGGGAAGGTGCATTGCACTGAATTAGTGGAATTGCTCCTCCAACTGTTCACCACAGAGAGCAAAAGGGGCCCAAGCTCATCACAGGATTCTTCCATTATTCCCAGGGCTCTGCGCACTCTGGCAATTACATGGCTGTAGGATTTGTTACAGAATTCACTCCTTACCTCAGCCTTGTGCTTCAGAATTCTAGACTTCAAGGTTAATTCTAGACTTCTGGGTTGCGAAAATAGCTTGCATTTGCAAGGTTAAGAAGAGCTAATGCAGTATGTCTACCTGGTTCTGCAAAAAGCCCAAAACCACAAAGACTTTGAGACTATATAAACAGCCCCATTCCCCCCAGCATGCTGTTAACGCTGAAACCTACAGGTTTCAATCCCAACAGTTAGCTATTTCATTGCTGACTATTTAACCCAGGGGTCGGCAACGTTTTGCACGTGGCTCGCCAGGGTAAGCACCCTGGTGGGCCGGGCCAGTTTATTTACCTGCTGACGTGGCAGGTTCGGCCGATCGCGGCCCCCACTGGCCGCGGTTCGCCGTCCCGGGCCAATGGGGGCGGCGGGAAGCTGCGGCCAGCACATCCCTCGCCCGCGCCGCTTCTCGCCGCCCCCATTGGCCTGGGACGGCGAACCGCGGCCAGTGGGGGCTGCGATCGGCCGAACCTGCCACGTCAGCAGGTAAATAAACTGGCCCGGCCCGCTAGGGTGCTTACCCTGGCGAGCCGCGTGCCAAACGTTGCCGACCCCTGATTTAACCAGTAGAAACATCCAGCTGGTGGGCTTATCCCACAATCCCAAGCTGCTTTCTGTGTTGCCCCAAGTGTTGAAAAGCCCAGTTATAAAGACCTCCAGCTTTCCCTTTATAACTTGGACAGTGCAGTTAAGACCGTCAGAGCAAAACTCTGCAGTGTATTGAAAACTAAAAGTGGGGAGAAAAAGTAAAATAAATTACCTTTAATTTCAAAATAAACAACATATGACCCTCTGCACTGATTGCATTATTCATCATCCTATTTGAGATAATAAATAAGTCAGTGGGAGAGCGTCATAACTTAGGTCAACTTACAGCTTTAGTGTAGACCAGCTCACATTCAAGGCTAGATGTTTTATGGTTCTAATTACCTTCAGCTACATTCTAATGTCTGGAAGTTGAAGCTAGACAGTTTCAGGCTGGAAGTAAGATGTAAATTTTTTAACAGTAAGACTAATTAACCATTGGAACAACACACCAAGAGTGATGGTGGATTCTCCATCACTGACCATTTTAAAATCAAGATTGGATGTTTTCCTAACAGATCTGCTTTAAGAATTGTTTTGAGGAAGTTCTATACAAGAGGTCAGACTAGATAATCACAGTGATCCCTTCTGGCCTTGGAATCCATGAATCTTGCACTGGAGTGATGGAGTGCCCCTGTCATAGGTTTTACCCCCACTCTGGACTTTAGACTACAGATATGGGGACCTGCATGTGAACCCCTAAACTGAATTACCAGTTTAGATCTGGTTTTGCTGCCACCACTCCCAAGTTTTAACTCCTTTCCTTGGGTAGCCTTGAGAGACTTTTTCACCAATTTTCTGGTGAACACCGATCCAAACCCTTGGATCTTAACACAAGGAGAATTTAACCATCCCCCCTTCTTTCCCCCACCAATTCCTGGTGAGTTCAGATCCAATTCCCTTGGATCTTAACAAAAGGAAAAATTAATCAGGTTTTTAAAAAATAAGACTTTTAATTAAAGAAAAGAAAGGTAAAAGAAAACCCTCTGGGAGATAGCATACCAGCTGATCTCTCAGACAACAGATTCAAAACACAGAGGATGTTCCCCTGGCAAAAACTTAGTTACACAAACATTACCCAATTTGATTATTTCCTAATGCCCAAGACAAGTTACAAAGAAAATAAACATAAACCTATTTATTCCCTTCACTAATACTTACTACTTGATAAGAGGCTGATTTCTGGAGCTTTCCCACTCCGGTCAAAACTGAAACTAAACTCTAAACAGAGGGAACTTCCCTCCTTCCTTTTGAAACATCTTATTCCCCCCCTTGGTTCCTCTGGTCAGGTGTCAGCTAGGCTAAGTGAACTTCTTAACCCTTTACAGGTAAAAGAGGCTTTAACCCTTAACTATCTGTTTATGACAGCCCCCATCCACACCACCTCAGCAGAGCCAGAGCTGCTGGACCAGAAGGGAAGGGCATGTACTCCCTGTCATCAAGGGGCATATTCTGATACCTTTATTCACAGTCCTGGATCCTTACTCCATGAGTAGACTCAGTGGGTGAAATCCTGGTCACAGTGAAGTCAGTGGAAAAATTTCCATTGATCTCAGTAGGGTCACCCCAAAACTTTAACAATGGGATTATTCAAAGGTAGCAATGTTTCCCAATACAAATTAAAATAACTCATTAAGGCTGTCGACTGATTAAAAAGATTAATCGTGATTAATCGCACGAGTAAAAAAATTAATCTCACAATTAATCGAACTGTTCAACAATAACAGATTACCATTTATTTAAATATTTTTGGATATTTTCTACATTTTCAAATATATTGATTTCTTGAAACAGAATACAACACAGAATACAAAGTGTACAGTGCTCACTTTATATTTATTTTTGATTACAAATATTTGCACTGTAAAAATAAAAAAAATAATATTTTTCAATTCACTTGAATTTCAATTCACTTTTTAATCTCTTTATCAATGAAAGTTGAACTTACAAATGTAGAATTATGTACAAAAAATCTGCATTCAAAAATAAAACAATGTAAAACTTTAGAGCAGTGATGGGCAACCTGCGGCTCGTGGGCCACACGCAGTCCGTCGGGGTAATCCATTGGGCTGCCAGACAGTTTGTTTACATTTGCATGGCTGCCCGCAGCTCCCAGTGGCCCGTGGTTTGCCATTTCCGCATCAGAGTGTTGCTCTTTTAAGACTTCTGAAAGCATGCTCCACACCTCATCCCTCTCAGATTTTGGAAGGCACTTCAGATTCTTAAACCTTGGGTCAAGTGCTGTAGCTAGATTTAGAAATTTCACATTGGTATTTTCTTTGCATTTTGTCAAATTTGCAGTGAAAGTGTTCTTAAAACCAACAACATGTGCCGGGTCATCATCTGAAACTGCTATAACATGAAATACATGGCAGAACGCGGGTAAAACAGAGCAAGAGACATACAATTCTCCTCCAAGAAGTTCAGTCACAAATTTAATTAACGCATTATTTTCTTAATGAGCGTCATCAGCATGGAAGCATGTTCTCGGAAACGATGGCCAAAACATGAAGAGGCATATGAATCATAAAGATCTTGCGACGCCTGGTACACCAGTGCCATGCAAACACCTGTTCTCACTTTCAGGTGACATTGTAATTAAGAAGTGGGCAGCATTATCTCCCATAAATGTAAACAAACTTGTTTCTATTAGCGATTGGCTGAACAAGAAGTAAGACTGAGTGGACTTGCAGGCTCTAAAGTTTTACATTGTTTTGGTTTTGAGTGTAGTTATATAACAAAAAAACCTACATTTGTAAGTTGCACTTTCATGATAAAGAGATTGCCCTATAGTACTTGTATGAGGTGAACTGAAAAATACTATTTCTTTTGTTTATCATTTTTACAGTGCAAATATTTGTAATAAAAATAATATAAAGTGAGTACTGTACACTTTGCATTCTGGGTTGTCATTGAAATCAATATATTTGAAAATGTAGAAAAACATCCAAAAATATTTAATAAATTTCAATTGGTATTCTATTGTTTAACAGTGATATTAAAAGTGTGATTCATCATGATTAATTTTTTTGAGTTAATCGCGTGAGTTAACTGCTATTAATTGACAGCTCTATAATGAATATATTTGAGGGAAATATGAACTGCTCTCAGACACTCACATCCTTCCATGTGCAAAAAGGGGTTAACTTTGTTGAGTAAATTATTCATTGTGAATCATTCTCCCAGAACTCAGTTATGAAGCACAATCATGTCTATATTTTTGTCTTGTTCTGTCTGTGCCATTTTCTCTCTGTTTGCCCCCTTCTCTTCTTTGTTGTCCCAACTCTGTAAAGAGCCAGTGCAGATTTTTAAACTTTCAGACTAGGCAGGAGGAGGAAAAGAGTGAAATGTTCTGCTATGCTGATCAGCATGGGATCACAAGTCTTGGAGCAAAAAGCTCAGTGAGGGAAACTGTGTGAAATGGAATGCAGCTCCAATATAATGACCAAGAAAAGGATTCAGGAGTTATTACAGAAAAATCCCTAAAGCCCTTAGCAGCAACAGTGAAGGAGATATCAAAAGTGTTGGGTTATATCAAAAGAGGAAAAGAACTGCCAGCTAAAGCAGGTGAAAATATATGGAACTCCAGTTAGACAATTTTTTTTAAACTAGGCTTTCCCCAAAATATTGTATAGTAAATAATTTAGAAGAGATCATTATCCTCTGAATTAATCAATGAAACTAGTGTAATAAAAAGTGTAGGGGCTAAACTCACCACATGGTCTATAAACACCTCCATCAGCACAGATCCTGGAGGCCTGCAGCAGTGGAAAGTCTGCCAGGAACAGAGACTGTGGTGGAAGAAGTGGCCAAAACTTACCCTTTGCCAGATTTTCAGACATGGGTAGTGCTGGCTGGGGGAGGGGTATTGCCTTAGCAGCATGTCCTGGTGGGGCTCCTACAGACCCCCAGCATGATATAAAGCTACCTTCCCCAAATGGAAATCAGAGGGAGGCCGGGAAGTCACAATGACCAAGGTCAAGGTTATCTTTTAAATCACCCCCACCAAACTCATTGATTTGAGCCCTGACCACTTAAAGAAAAAAGAAAGTAGTGCTGACATCAATCCACACTAATTCTGGGTGATAAAGTTGCACATCAGCTGTAAGGGTATTAAATTCCTTTTGTATTGAATGTATTCAATACATACACCACTCGCGTCATATAATAGTGGGGTCATCTGGATTTACACCAAAGGCACAGAGATCACAAGGGGTGCACAGAGATGCACTTCCCTGATCCTGCTCTGTGTATGTTCGTCCCCCTCACTGTGCTAGAGCCGCACGGGTTGGAGACGTACGATTGAAGACTGGATTACTTCTACACTACATCAATCACAGATGGGTGTTTTCTGCACTCTGCTGATAGCAAGGCGGGGTCACAAACCTCTACATCAGCTCTGTGCCACTGCACCGTCAAGTCTTGCACTGGGCTCAGCAGGCAGAGTGTTCAACCAAATGACACCAGCACTGCTGCAAAGTGGCCACCCTACACCCCAGGATCTGGCTCTGAAGGTCGAAAACTGTAATGTGCGAAACTCCAAAGATTGCTACGAACATTATCCAAACCATTCAAACCTGTTTGCTTTGCAAAGTCAAGTTGGAAATCATAGGACGGTGACCTTTTTCATAGCATTTTTGAAACCTCTTCGGCTGGTACCAAGACACAAACAAATACAGAGATGTAAAAAAAAGACACAATATTTTAACATATTAACCAAACTTTCTGGAAACTGAAAAAAAATGTATCTGTGGGATTGTGTCAGGGCTTCTCCCTGCACTCTTTACTCTGGCAAAATTCCCACTAAAGCCATTTCCCTGCTCTGCAGCACCATCTAGTGATACTGAAATGAACGGGAATTTATCTTCTCTGCAGAATTCTCTAGTAACACTGCAGTCAATGTGAATTTTGCCTGAGTAAGGACTGCAGGACTTGGCGCTGTCATGATCCTTCCACCCCTAGCTAGTTAAGAAAGGTGGACTGCTTATAAAGGAAATGTATGTGCTCAGAAGGAGACAAGACAGAACCTTGAAGAAATCACTGGTGTGTCACATAAACTAAGCACTTTCCCTCCAGTTCTTGGGGCAGGGGGGAGGATGGGGAAAGAAGAGGAAGAGATTATTTCACTGAGATTGGGGTGGGAGAAGAGAATGTTTTAACAAGATCTTTTGTATAGCTGAGTTTAAAATCACAAGCAGTGATTAGTAAGGTTTTCCTTGTATTAACCGGCTGTCACTACGTACCATAACAATACCAGAATTCTAAACAAATTAAATTAAATATGAGTTATCCCACTGATGCAACAGTTGGCCAACCATTCTAATAAAAATTCACTTGAACATGCCACTCAGTGGAATTCTAGACAAGGAAAATTATTTCAAAATATGGTTTAGTATTCTACAGTGTAATGAATACAATTATTCTTATCACATAGCACTAAAATAGTGACTATTACTGGTTGTTAAAGGCTGTATTTGTTAAGAAATGCTTCAGATATTGTTCCTGCATACCAAGAGAAATACCTCATTTGTAGACTGCCTTATCTCAGCTTTACCGAGGAGATTGTGAGAGACAAAGATAATGAGTTTTTGTGATGTCACAAAAGGTAAATACAACCTTAAACCAAAAAAAAAAATTTCTTTGTACCAGAAAGTTTTAACAACATTTTACACAAAGGAAACCCATCAATCCTGGGTTTTTTCTTATTTATTTTTTAAATACATACTAAGGCTGTTGTTCCATGCTCAGCTCACAAATAAAATACAAAAGATCAGCTCCTTTATACTCTAAACTCAAATTTCCAATACCAGTATTTCCAATCCTCCTCATTATATTAGTAAGTATCTCTTTTAAAAATGAATGGGGTCATTTTAAACACAGATTTTGCATCGGCTCTACAGTTCAGGAGAGATTGCAGGGTTTATTTTAAGCTAAAATGGTTCAGCTTTAGTACTCTTTCCTTTAAAAACTTTTAATAACTTATGCATAAAACTGAACTAGAAGACATTTTCTAGACCATTTTGAGATGAAAGAAACACAATATGAACTGAAAAAGAGTACTTGAAGGAAGATTGATCAGCAGCAAGTCAGAATCACCAGCTGAGCACCCATTTAGATACATACAACAGGTACGGGGTCTGGGGGAGTGAGAAGAAAGACAGGATCCAGGAACTGGAAAATTTTACACATCGACTGAGACATTGCCTCACTGACAGCCATTGACATAGCTGCACCTTCACCAGAGCACATAGGCAAAGCCACTATGTACACTCATGCTTGAGAGCAGAGTAAGCTAAATTAGTGCCAACAGTGGCTTTGCCTGTCTATTCCAGGAGTTTGTATCAGCCCATCTACACCAATGGCTGGCCACAAAGAGCTGTACTCAAAACTAGGGCCTAGCGCAGACAAGGCTTGACACTCTAAAGAGAACAAAGTTCTTGCCACATATGACTACTATACCAATGTCAAACCCAGATTAGACCTCAGGAGTGTCAGGCCTCCATTCCCAAACTTTGTCAGCTACACCATGTTTCCTATAGGCAGGGACCATACAGCATGTCAATGGCAAGCAAATAATCAGACCACAAATTAGGAGTTTCATAAACATAAGTCCAAAATTGGACTGTAAGTTCTATGCACACACAGAAGAACATGGATAGGATTTTCAGAAGTGCTGGGCGCTGGCCTACTTTGTGCCTATTGAAATCACACCCTATATGTACATCGGTTTATATGAGAAGAAGAATTGTCTAGTTGACTGAGCTTGAGAATGGCCACCAGGAATTCCTGAGTTCAGTTTCAATAACCCAAAACAAAACTACTTTGCAGAATCATCTAGTGACACTGAGCTTTCACAGTACAACCAAGCTTCCACAGAGACACTTTCACAGTAACTTTGCAACATATCCATATAAATGTCTTTAGCTATATGCTATTCACACTGATCAGCTGAGATGCCTTTTAATCAACATCATTAGTTAAATGTAAAAACAGAATTTTATATGTTGAATCAATGGAGAAAGAAATTACTTTCTCTATAATCTGTCCATGTTTCTTAATGCAAAAAAAAAATTATAGGCAGTGTTAATTAAAATTAGTAGTTCAGGTAAGATGTGGATTGGCTGAAGTAATGGAAAATAGCTCAATAACAAGATAAAATTTTTCTCAAAGTTTCAGTGAAATACTTGTGAGAACAAACCAGAATCTAGAACAGACATGGGCAAACTACGGCCTGTGGGACCGTCCTACCCGGCCCCTGAGCTCCCGGACGAGGAGCCTAGTCCCCGGCCCCTCCCCCGCTGTCCCCCCGCAGCCATGCCGCCGCTCGGGCCGCGCTCTGGCCTGCTGCTCCTGCTGGGCAGTGTGGGAGCGCAGCTGGCTCTGGCTGGGTGTCGCGGCTGCGAGCTCCTGCTGCTGGTAAGAGGGAGGGGAGCAGGGGGGTTGAGTAAGGGAGTGGAGGGTCCTCGGAGGCAGTCAGGGAGGAGGGGGCGGTTGGATGGGCAGAGGTTCTGGGGGGGGGCGGTCAGAGGATGGGGAACAGGGAGGGTTGGGAGTGGGAGTCCCGGGGGCCTGTCAGGGGGCAGGGATCTGGATAGGGGTCAGGAGGTCAGTCAGGGGACAGGGAGCAGGGGAGATTGGATAAGGGGGTGGGATCCCAGGGGGCAGTTAGGGGCGGGGCTCCCACCCCCTATCCAACTGCCCTCTGCTCCTCGTCCTGGGACGGGGTGGTCAGGGGACGAGGAGCAGAGGGCAGTTGGATAGGGGGTGGGAGTCCGGGGGAAGGGACTGTCAGGGGACGGGGGTGTGGATAGGGGTCAGGGCAGTCAGGGGACAGGGAGCAGGGGGGTTGGATAGGGGGCAGGGGTCCCGGGAGGGGGTGGTCAGGTGACAAGGAGCAGGGGGGGTTGGATGGGTCGGGAGTTCTGAGGGGGGCAGTCAGGGGGCGGGAAGTGGGAGGGGCGGATAGGGGGTGGGGGCCAGGCTGTTTGGGGAGGCACAGCCTTCCCTACCCAGCACTCCATACAGTTGTGCAACCCCGATGTGGCCCTCGGGCCAAAAAGTTTGCCCACCCTGATCTAGAACATTCTTTCTAACAAAAAGTTAACGTTTTTCACAAAATTGTACTTTTCTAGAAAATGTTAGATTCTGTGTATAAATCCACAGTAACCCACTAACTTCCTGTAATCCATGACCTCTGTGTAATGATGTGTGGAAGAGAATGGAAGTGCACATTCACAGAAAAAGAAAAAACTGATTAGAAAAGGGAGCGTTGCTGGGCTAGGAAACAACAACGAAGCTGTATGAACATTATAGGAAGCAACAGAGAGTCCTGTGGCACCTTAAAGACTAACAGATTTATTGGAGCATAAGCTTTCGTGGGTGAATGCCCACTTCGGTGCGTCTGACGAAGTGGGCATTCACCCACGAAAGCTTATGCTCCAGTACATCTGTTAGTCTTTAAGGTGCCACAGGACTCTCTGTTGCTTTTTACAGATCCAGACTAACACGGCTACCCCTCTGTTATAGGAAGCAGTGTTACAAGAAGATAAGTATAAGTAAAAAGGTATCAACATTCCCTGTGGAAAATATACTGAGAAGGCCAAATTCTGCACTCAGATACATGGGCACAATTCTCACTGAAGCTAAGGGGAGTTGTGCTCATGTATTGGATGTGATGTAGCATGTGAGAAACGTAGTGCAAATGCATGCCAGCCCTGTGAAATAGAACAGCTTCATTTTTTACTGTTCTTCAGTGTGATACTAGCTTGTCCTAAGGGATACTTACGATAGGGATGATTGATGGCCAGATCCCAAGTCCACTGAAGGACTCCTCCTGATTTCAATTATTTTTTCATCAGGCACTAACTATTTTTAAAATTCATTTATTTTAGTAGTATTTGAAGTTAAGGTAACACTTACGCAATCTCTTTAGGGCAGAGGACACAGATTGTAAACTCTTTGGGCCAGGGTCCATCTTTTTGTTCTGTTTGTACAGCATCTAGCGCAGTGGGGTTCTGGTCCATAACTGAGGCTCCTAGATACTCCTACAATACAAATAAAACAAACAAATAAATATCTTATTGACAGGGTTTAATCCTGAGAGGTGCTGAGCACCTACAGTTGTTTCCAATGAAATCAATGGGAATTACAGATGCTCAGCACCTACTTCGCCCATCTGGTGATATAAAGCATTATGAGTATATAATATATTATGCCAAATCCTAAGAGGTGCTGAGCATCTGCAACTCCCATTGACTTCTTTGGGCCAATGTTGTTATCCATCTTATAATTTATGATAGAATAAAACTAACTGTATTTAAGTATGCTTAACTCCATATAATATTTATCACCTTCATTTAAATGTATTACCAAACTTTTTCTTATGAGCTTGATGCTTTGCATGGTGTCCTACAGCCATTTCTTTTCCATAGACTCATTTGTTTTCCTGGAAGCTTACATGTTAATTTATCCTGGGGCAAGAACAGTCTCCTAACATTGGTATGTAAAGAAACGATTTCCAGAGTAAGTTTTTCTGTTGTATCAGCAATTCTTAATAAAAAAAAAAATCTTAGTGTTAAGACTTCAGCAAGTTTAACTCAGAAGGTGGGCTCAAATATGGATGTATTAACAGGAGACAGGAAAGCACCTCATTCTCCTCCCATTACACACACCATGGTTTCAGTTAATTTTGATTGAAATTATCACTTTTACACATATCACAGGGGAGTCTTATATTGACACTGCTTAGCTACAGATGTCTAATGAATATAAAATAAATGCAATGAAGAAATATATGTTTCAGAAATTACAGCACAGAATATTGAAATACTAATTTTTCCACTTTTCCCAGTGGCTACAACTGTTTAAGGAGGCTTATCTTACACTTCCAGAAATACTGCGGTAGGAAAGAAAATAATCCATAATAAGCCAATCGGGCTTACCTCCAAGGTGAAAATGAAAAAGGTATCAACAGAGCAGGTGTTTTTATACCACAGTGTGACCCATAGATTAACCATTGACCAAGATTATAATTGCATTTCACCATCACAGAGTAATGTTTTTGGTGGTCACAGACCACAGCTGGATTTTAATGTATGATCTGTGAGAGGTTCCTTATCCCATTGTTAAATCTCCTACCATCTTTTCATGTAGTGTTTTTTAATCGTTTGCCTTCTTATTCCCACCTCATCTATCATTATCTCTGCTTTCTTGGTTTTGAAATTGCTGAGTGCATTTACTGATTTTGGGCCTGCACAAAGGCATAAAAGTGCTCCTTACGTTCCAGGCTGCAGGGGACTCCAAGCAGAGCCCAGATTCCCTGACCATTACATGAGTCATCTGCAAATGGCTATAAAAGGAAAAGGTAAACAGTGCAAAGGACTCTAAGGGAAGGGTGCATCCAGGTTGGCCAGTGCTTGGGCCTGGTGTTTGAATCTTCCTTAGATTAAACAAAGCTTGCCCTGAAGCAAGGGACAAGAACTTCTCTAGAATTTTAACTTTATATGAACTCCTCATCTGGTGTTTCTGGGCACCAATTTTACAGGGCCCAATCCCAAATTCTGTTTGATTCACATATGTGTAAACGCATTGAAATCAGCACCCTCCCTGCATTATGCACCCTTGTGTAGACAAATCTTACAAATCTATAAAATTGAAACATTTGTATATTGATTTGTTCAAATTTTGTCAGCCTACATTAGCATTTTTCGCTCCAATCCTAGCTTTTACTGACATTTACATTAAGCTCAAGAGAATGAAGTATTTGATTGTCCCAATAAACAATAACTGTGCCCTCCTCTTACAGAATGATCTCAGAACAGAAGTATATCCAGTTGTGAGTGCTACTAACTGTAACTCCAAAGAAATGTTTTTAGAACTGAATTCCCAGAGTAACAGATCATAGAGGAAGGAACTGACAATACTGTAGGATGAAATGAACAGCAACATTATCAAGGATGTCTTTAGAAATAAAGCACTACATAAGTGACTCATAAATGTTATTACTAAGAGAACTCTAACACACATTGTCTGGCATTGGCTTTTTAGCACCATCCTCAGTCATTTCAGAATTAGTGAGGCAGATATTAAATACGACAGACTCACAATCAGTGTCCAGGACCCCATGGGACTTATCCCAGAGTACTAAAGTATAAAAATGCATAGGCAGCATGAAGAAATTACTAAAGTCAAGCAAAACCTCAGAACTCCATAGCAGTGAACATAATACTGATTTTTCTAACAAGGGACATAGAACTGCATTGGAAAAGTAAAACTAGCTGAATACTTTGTGCCCTGTATTGACATAAATATATAAAAAATACCCTTTTTTAAGCAATGCCATTTGTTCTGATAACACTGTGAAGGTCTTGCACCAAGATTCTAAGCTTTTTGGGTCAGGACTGTCCCTTTCAGTGCATTCCACAGTAGGACCTTGTCCTAAGTGAGGCCTCTGGGAACTACTAGAATACTGAGTAATACATTATAATATATGGGGTCTAATGTGTGCTCTGTTTTGGAAGGTACAGGCACTATCATTTAGATCTTGTCAGAGAACTGAACCAGTGGTATAACACTGATTGGTTTTTGTTTGGTTGGGAGTTTTTTTATTGCAAATTACTTCTGTTGCAAAACTGAGGACTAGCGAAATCATTTCAGCTCATCTGTACCCACACTGACACTAAAATAGTTTAAGCTGAAATGGTTCAAATTCAGTTGGTATTTATCCCAAGTGAAGCACAGTCTACTTCAAAGGATATTTAACATCATTGTAAACCACTCAGAGCCCTTGTGCATATGGGTACAAGGTGTGTTACAATCTTTTGAGGAGGTACAAACAGTTGTTAGCAAGGTAAATATTTCTATGGTAGAAAATACTCCAGATGTAACCAAAAAATGGGGAAACAATGCCACGTACTGTGAAACTGACAAGCTAGTGAATACTCTATTATAGGTTTGATGATTGGAGTGTACAGTGTGTGACACACTGTAGTTTATTAAGATTTTCCACAAAGATCAATGTGACAGATGTCTTTTTAAATCACAAGATGTAATGTTGGGGATTCACAGAAGGTTATCTGAGTGCACAGAAGGAATTTAGAATGAAGTGAGCTGTAACAGCCTTGCTCTTCTGCCTTTCTCCTCACAATGATTTAAACTCAGATATTCATATATGCATACACCTGTTTGCAAGGTATTGTAAGTTATTCAAATCCATGTATCCTAAAGAATCTTATTTTTGTACAGATAGTAGGAAAAATATTAAACACTAATACATTTAACCGATTTATCCAAATAAACCTTTATTAAAAGGAAGAGCTGGAATTATCATTATTTTAACTTTCAGGCACTTACCCTTGCAAACTGAAGCTTCAAACATCCCTCCTGTTCCACCCCTCTTTCAAACTACCTTACACTTTCAAACATGTGTTGATATTCTTTATTGCTATCATATCAAGGGATTATAACTTTCTTCATTCTGTTCCCTTCCGCATGTGAATGACTGAGTGACACAAAGAAGAGGTGGGGGGTGGGCACTCTATTGAGCCCAATCTGTGGGATGAAGTTGTTTAAATGGTTAGTTGGTTTGGTCTATTGAAAGAGTCAGTAGGACAGCACTCCATAGGGTCACATTCAGATGTCTGCCTTTTAACCACAAAGCTAGAATTTAATTTTAAAAAGGCTTAAATTGTGCAGAAATTGATGGGGGAGGCCAGTGACTGCTGGTGTGGTGCACAAATGAGTATTGGCTCTATCACAGCCCTGCACTTAGATGTACAAGGATTCTATGAGGGGCATTCCATTCATTTACTACTAACAATGGAATGCCCAAAGATGAACATAAGGAGATCAGATGCCCTTTTTTATTCCCCATAACGAAAACTTTTATGGAACTCAGCATTTCTTATTTCCAAGGGGTTTAAATGAAGTAAGCAGTGAAATTAAAAAACACAAAAACAAAACTTTTGGACGAATGTAAATATATTACAGCCCTTGTAGATTCACTCCCACCCCTACAAAAATTGCCAGCCATAATCTACTCAGATAAAGATTTTTTTTTATTATTAAAAAAAGATAAGCTAGTTCACAAACGGATGCACATCAGTACATTTTCCATTAAAATAGAAAAACATTAATCTTAGTCTCTTATGAAGTCTTCTCATGATTTCTCACGCACAAAAACTCTCACTTTTTTCCTCCTCCCCAACTGACCTGACAAAGCGAATTCCCTCTCCCACAGGCCAGTTAGGCAACTAAAAATGTAACATTCATAGCTCCAGGCACCATAGAATCATAGGGTTAGAAGGGACCTCAAGGGTATCTAGTTTAACCCCCTGCCAAACTGCAGGATTTGTTGTGTCTAAACCATCCAAGACAGACAGTTATCCAGCCTACTTTTGAAAGCCTCCAGTGAAGGATCTTCCACAACCTTCCTGTTCCATTGTCCTACTGTTCTTACAGTTAAGAAGTTTTCCCCTGAGATTTAATCTAAATATGCTATGCTGTAGTTTGGACCCACTGCCTCTTGTCCGGCTGTCTGTGACAAGAACGAACAACTTTTCTCCATCCTTTTTTATTTGAAGACCATTATGTCCCCTCTTAATCGCCTCTTTCTAAACTAAACATACCCAAAAATAACAGGAGTACTTGTGGCACCTTAGAGACTAACAAATTTATTAGAGCATAAGCTTTCGTGGGCTACAACCCACTTCTTCGGATGCATATAGAGTGAACCATATATTGAGGAGATATATATACACACACATACAGAGAGCATGAACAGGTGGGAGTTGTCTTACCAACTCTGAGAGGCCAATTAAGTAAGAGGAAAAAAACTTTTGAAGTGATAATCAAGCCTTTACTCATATGGCTTGCATTCCATCCCTTTGATCATCTTTGTCACTCATCTCTGGATCCTTTCCAGTTCCTCTACATCCTTTCTATACAAAATTGGACCCAGTACTCCAGCTGAGGTTTGGCCAGCACTGAGCAGAGCGGTCCTATCACTTCCCGCAACTTGCACACTATGCCTCTGTTAATGCAACCTAGACCTACATTTGCCCTTTTTTTTTTTGGCAACAACGTTGCATTGTTGACTCACCAGAGAGACTGTGATGTCCTTCTCTGCTCTGATTAGGAGGTGCTGCAATAGCAGGACAACAATAAAAAAGTGACAACCTTTAGAGCTTTACAAGGTGCCCATTCTACACCTCTCTGGAATTTCTTTTTAATTTAACTCCTCCCTTAGGTCAGATGGTGAACCCCTTACTCATAGTGGTGAGCAGTTGTTCAAAAGAGTAGTTCATTGTCTCCAATGCAACTACTCCTGTGAAAAAGGGGCTCACAATTTGGCCCTTAGTTATGGCCTATGTGAAGTCTTACACCTTTAGACACACTGTGTAGTCAATATAGGGTCCTAACAAGAGATCTTTGGGGGGGGGGGGGAGAGAAACAAAAACTGGCCAACCTAGTATCCTAGGGTTTTAAAGAAAGACAAAAACTACTATTAAAAAAGAAAGTTTAAAGTCTATTCAGATTCTCATTCTCCATTGTGGCAGCATTTGTTCACCCTAAGAACTTGTATACCTTGAATGGCTGAAAATGTGACATTTCACAAGTAATTCAAATCCAAAGTGAAATGAGATTTTTGACTTCAGCACAAAGAGAGCAGAGGCATAAACAAACTGTATTACAATCCAATTACAGCTGTGCAAAGATGGTGTAAATCTGTGTCAGATCAGAATTTGAACAGGTGTAAACTACTACACAAGCTGGGAATGAATCAGGACCTTACTTTGTGTAAACTAGAGAGGTCTGTGGTCTCGAGTATCAGACCAAAGACTAGGAATTTCTGGATCCTAATTACACCTCTGGAAATGATTCCTTTGTAGCCTTGAGCTCATCACTAGGTATGGCTTTGTTTTCAGATATGCCGAGAGCTCAGAACGCCCACTTAAATCAATTGGAGAGTCAGCAGTTTTTACAGTCAGGCCACTGACTTTCATGGTCTGGTTTTTCCCCATCTCTAAAATAATAATTAGGATGGGCCAAAAATTGGTGACCATTTATTTATTTAACAGTTTGAATTTTTTTAAAAGAAAAAACATTAAAATTCTGAATTTCCAAAAAGTCTGACCATCTCTGTGATAGCTATAAAGAGAAAAATATAAAAAGCCCTATAAATAACAATAAACTATATATGAAGCTTCTTGCAGATGATTATTAGGATCAAGTTTTGAAGAAAAGAAATGTTACTATTTTTGCCTTTAAAATGTATAATAATTACTACTATTACACACCAAGTTAAATAAACCTCAAGAAGTTTAGATGTTTGGCAGAACAGTAATCAGCTGAGCTAAATTCTGAATATGAAAAGCTGTTCATTTAGATATGTACTAGGAATATATAAGAGAGCATGAGAGGCAGGACAGATGACTTTTGTGTAAGAGAAATAATCACAGCCAAAAAGTATGCAGAGCATTTGGGATCTCATCTGAACATGTCTGGAGCCTTTAGTATAAAATTGCATGACTCTGGCTCTTCTATCTACTTGCAGGACTTGCTTTACAAAACTGCGGCTTGGAGGAGCATAGCTTCCTTCAATGGACAGTCACCAGAAATGTCCAGCACGGCTGTTCTTTGCACTTTGACCCCTCACAAGTGCCCAAATACATATTTAAATGTAAAAAGAAATGCAAACTTAATTGCATTCAAACTCCTTGGTAGAGAGATTAAAAAGAGTGGAAATCTTTGAACTACAATGACACTAGCAGGCACTGCTACAACAACAGCCTCATCCCGAAGGGAAAGTACCCCACAGAATGATGTGTTTTCAAATGAGTATGTAATTATTGACTGCCGCAATGTATCCTAGCATAATTAGATTGCAAAAAATAACATTCAAGTGCTTCTAAATTAAGTGTTCTAAAGTAAACAGGGAATGGCAGCAACACGTTAAATAATTAACCCTCAGAAATTACAAAAATATTTTTAAATGAGTCAGAAGCAAATTTAGAGAGAGGGGAATGATCTCTCCCATGAGTGATTGGCAAAACCACCATCTTCAAATTGCATCTAGCTTCAGGTGTTTGTTCTGTATTATTAAATGTATATCAAGCATGTCTTGTTTGTTACAATCAGTTGGATTTGTCGGGGGAGGAGAAGCACAGCATGTAAACAAGATCTGAGTCACATCAGTAGATTACCTTTTGAATGAATAATACACCAGATTTTAGTGACAAAAGGCATAATTCATCCCTGGTGTAAGATTGAATTTAGTCCAGTCTTTTCTGGTTTGTTCCACAAGACACTTTTACCTAGCAAACCAACAACAAAGCAAACTGGTGTTAAAAAATTAATATTGTTTTCCGTTATATTTCCTTTCCTTCTGCGAAATGTACAATGCAGCTGTCAGAGAAGAACACATGAAGATTAAACTACAAAGAACAGAGATGCAATGGTCAGTGGCATCGTGCAATGTTGTTACTTATTAGAAAGAATTTGTGGTAATGCTTCATAAATAAATACATTCCAGGCCACAGACAAAGTGGCTCAATATACAGTGTATAGGCAACTAGCTTGTTGATCTTGGAGCTGTCACAGAATTCACAGCTTACTTCCTGGTCTTGTGGCACTTACAACGACATGATACAAATTGGCAATGTATTAAAACACTGTCTTGCAAGACACTTTGGGGGAAATGTTAATTAAGAGTATTTGTACCAGATTGTGCTCCCCTTTCAAAACACTATTCCCATTTCAATTGCAGGCTACTCTATATTGTTTCAGGATCTGTCACTGATACCAATTCAGACCAGACACCAAACTACAAATTGCTGAGAAGTCTCAGCTTCCATTGACGGCCCGCCGTGCTCAGCACCTTGCAGAATTTAGGTCCCTTCTGCCTACTTAATAATTCAATGACCTATGTAATAAGAGTCACCAGCATAGGAAGCAACAGACGTTGAGTAGGGTTGATAGGGGAGGGAGCAATCCAGTTATGCGAACTGGTGGGATGGTGAAAGAGAAATGAAGCACAGCACCAGGCAGCAGTGACTGCTCAGCAGGAGAGAATCTTCAGAAACACAAACCAACCAAAGTAACCAATGAAAAGAACAACAAAAGCTTTCCCAGCTCAGGAATCTACTCAGGCCTCAAGATCCTGAGGAGGGAGCCAACCTCTGCCTCTTGGGCCATATTTAGTGCTGTCCCTGGTAGGAAGCACAGAACAGAGGTGCAGCCCAGAATGAATGGGGAAAAGGTGACCTTTGCATAATCTTTCACCTTCCAGATTCTGGCATGGTGCAGAGGCCACCATAACTCCCCACCCTAGGGCTGCTCTAACTTATGGTAGCTGCACATAGCCATCAAGAGGCAGCGTTGTGCTCCAGCCACTCCCTCTCCTGCCACTCCAGACCTCCTGCTGTCTCCAGCCGGAGCTGGGAACTGCAAGGGGCAGAGTTGGCATAGGGACATGGGCACTCGCCCGACTCTGTGCTTATGCTGGGGTTTTTCCTAGGAGGCTGGTTGAGTCAGATTTGCCAACCACTTTGCAGGGGCTGACCGCTTAGCAGAGCCCAGAATCAGATATATCATCTACATTATTTAAAAAGAGATGTCCTCAGCCTTAATTCTTTGTTAACTGAGATTTTTTATCACAGAATGTTTGGAATGTCTCTATTAGGAGAGAACGTCTCTCCTAGACAAAGGACAAGAGGCCCTTGTCAAATTTTGTTCTATTCTTAGTACATTTACTTAGCTAGGGTGCTTCTTCCAATAAGACATTCATTTACGTCATTCAGTGCTGGTAGCTTTCATCAGCTTTGTTTATTTTTCCCACTGCTGCTGCAGGTAAAACCAGATAACAACAAACCTTCTCCTTTTATGCAATCCTTATTAATATCTTCTTTAGATGGGGCTGGAGTTGGAGGGCAGCAGGTTTTCAGGGGAGGGGGCTTTCAAAATCTTTAATTGATGACAGTTCTTGTAGAGATGCATTTTCTTGGTCCTTCTAATCAGAAAAATTGTGTGAATCAAGACACCATTAATTTTGAGACCGCACTGTTAACATAGTCCAGTCGCACATTATAAACAAGCTTTCACTAAGTAATTCTTCTTTCTTTATAGGATTTCTTTATTGTTCCAAGTCCAGAAGGGTTTTACTTGTCTCCTCCCAAAATTCCCATTAACTTCAATGAGAGTAGGATCAATACCATCCATGCTAATGATGGACTTGATGCACAATATGTACAGCGGCCTTCTGAGCCGTGCAGTCTGTTGAAGGCTACAGATGCTGGCTCTTTAGCAGGCCAGCATATTCAGAAGACAAATTACACTGCTGCAGAAAACCCAAAAGAAAATTCTGAGCACCATGGGGTTGTGGAGGAATATGAAGGAGAGCCCACGTACACATACACCTTGTTTCCCACTCTGTGCAATCATCTCTCCCCTATCCGTTTCCCCAATGCCACAGACAAAGCCAAGGTCACACAGTATGAAGGAGATACCCTAGTCAAGAAGCTGGAGTCACCCCTGTGCTCAACCACCCTTGGCAAAGGGACAAAGTTACTCTTGACAAATCTAAGGACCAGTTAAAAACAGTACATCATTGCCCCTTTTCGACCCACGTGGCCAGTTAAAATTCAGGGTCCTGGGGATGCCCCAGTTGGAAGCAGAAGTTGATTGAGTGTGGTATTCTCTTTTATGCAAATGTACAAAGCCTTGTGTCTCTGAATGCAGAAGAGACCAAGAAAAAAAGGAGCAGTTTCTTGGCTTACAGCCCCAAGCCTCTTCAGCCAACATCAAAAGCTCTTTCTCTAGTTTTTTGCATGGTCACCGTACATACTGGTACCTACTTGGCTTTCTTCCCTCTCCCTCTTCCTCTGTTCTTTGCTGTTCACAGCTTGTGTGTGTTCTCTCTTCCACATCCCCACACGCCTACCCAAACAATACTCAGTCCACAGCTCCTGGGTGGGTTCACATACATAGAATCATAGAATATCAGGGTTGGAAGGGATCTCAGGAAGTCATCTAGTCCAACCCCCTGCTTAAAGCAGGACCAATCCCCGACTAAATCATCCCAGCCAGGGCTTTGTCAAGCCTGACCTTAAAAACTTCTAAGGAAGGAGATTCCACCCCCTCCCTAGGTAACCCATTCCAGTGCTTCATCACCCTCCTAGTGAAAAAGTTTTTCCTAATATCTAACCTAAACCTCCCCCACTGCAACCTGAGACCATTACTCCTTGTTCTGTCATCTGCTATCACTGAGAATAGTCTAGATCCATCCACTTTGGAACCCCCTTTCAGGTAGTTGAAAGCAGCTATCAAATCCCCCCTCATTCTTCTCTTCTGCAGACTAAATAATCCCAGTTCCCTCAGCCTCTCCTCATAAGTAACGTGCTCCAGCCCCCTAATCATTTTTGTTGCCCTCCACTGGACTCTTTCCAATTTTTCCACATCCTTCTTGTAGTGTGGGGCCCAAAGCTGGACATAGTACTCCAGATGAGGTCTCGCCAATGCCGAATAGAGGGGAATGATCACGTCCCTCGATCTGCTGGCAATGCTCCTACTTATACAGCCCAAAATGCCGTTAGCCTTCTTGGCAACAAGGGCACACTGTTGACTCATATCCAGCTTCTCGTCCACTGCAACCCCTAGGTCCTTTTCTGCAGAACTGCTGCCTAGCCACTCGGTCCCTAGTCTGTAGCAGTGCATGGGATTCTTCCGTCCTAAGTGCAGGACTCTGCACTTATCCTTGTTGAACCTCATCAGATTTCTTTTGGCCCAATCCTCTAATTTGTCTAGGTCTCTCTGTATCCTATCCCTACCCTCCAGCATATCTACCACTCCTCCCAGTTTAGTGTCATCTGCAAACTTGCTGAGGGTGCAATCCATGCCATCCTCCAGATCATTAATGAAGATATTGAACAAAACCGGCCCCAGGACTGACCCTTGGGGCACTCCATTTGATACCGGCTGCCAACTAGACATGGAGCCATTGATCACTACCCATTGAGCCTGATGATCTAGCCAGCTTTCTATCCACCTTATAGTCCATTCATCCAGCCCATACTTCTTTAACTTGCTGACAAGAATACCATGGGAAAATGTATCAAAAGCTTTGCTAAAGTCAAGGAATAACACGTCCACTGCTTTCCCCTCATCCAGAGAGCCAGTTATCTCATCATAGAAGGCAATTAAGTTAGTCAGGCATGACTTGCCCTTGGTGAATCCATGCTGACTGTTCCTGATCACTTTCCTCTCCTCAAAGTGCTTCAAAATTGATTCCTTGAGGACCTACTCCATGATTTTTCCAGGGACTGAGGTGAGGCTGACTGGCCTTTAGTTCCCCGGATCCTCCTTCTTCTCTTTTTTAAAGATGGGCACTACATTAGCCTTTTTCCAGTCATCTGGGACCTCCCCCGATTGCCATGAGTTTTCAAAGATAATGGCCAATGGCTCTGCAATCACATTCACCAACTCCTTTAGCACCCCCGGATGCAGTGCATCCGGCCCCATGGACTTGTGCTCGTCCAGCTTTTCTAAATAGTCTTGAACCACTTCTTTCTCCACACAGGGCTGGTCACCCCCTCCCCATGCTGTGCTGCCCAGTGCAGTAGTCTGGGAGCTGACCTTGTTCGTGAAGACAGAGGCAAAGAAAGCATTGAGTACATTAGCTTTTTCCACATCCTCTGTCACTAGGTTGCCTCCCCCATTCAGTAAGGGGCCCACACTTTCCCATACCTTCTTGTTGCAAACATACCTGTAGAAATCCCTTCTTCTTACTCTTAACATCTCTTGCTAGCTGCAACTCCAAGTGTGATTTGGCCTTCCTGATTTCACTCCTGCATGCCCGAGCAATATTTTTATACTCCTCCCTGGTCATTTGTCCAAGCTTCCACTTCTCGTAAGCTTCTTTTTCGTGTTTAAGATCAGCAAGGATTTCACTGTTAAGCCAAACTGGTCGCCTGCCATATTTACTATTCTTTCTACACATCAGGATGGTTTGTTCCTGCAACCTCAATAAGGATTCTTTAAAATACAGCCAGCTCTCCTGGACTCCTTTCCCCCTCACGTTATTCTCCCAGGAGATCCTGCCCATCAGTTCCCTGAGGGAGTCAAAGTCTGCTTTTCTGAAGTCCAGGGTCCATATTCTGCTTTTGTCTAGGTGGGGGCTTATGCTTAAAGTTATGTTAATTGAAGGGTGAGTTCACACCACTTAATTTCAATGGGGCTTTAATTCAACTCATAACAAGTTTTCAGCCAGCTCAGGACAATAAAATAAAATTAAAAACAACAGCTCATGTAGAAATGGAGAGGGCCAGACCTCTCCAATGATGATCTCTAGTGAGATGTAAGGTCTTCTAGCTTCATTGCTGACCAATGGACAGATTTTCATAAGTGATCAGGGCCCAAAATTGGCCCCAGATTCTCAAAAGATTTCAGCAAGATTAAGTCCCTTCTCATGGAGAAGAAGAGCTTCCCAGGCCATCTGATGGGAACTGAATAAAACTGTTTTGTAGAAGGAGCAATCTTTTTCCAGCAGCTGAGACCCAGGGCTTGTCTACATATACAGGGGTGCAGCTGCGCCACTGCAGCATGTCTGGTGAAGACGTGCTATGCTGATTGGAGAGAGCACTTTTGTCAGCATAATAAAGCCACCTCCGCGAGAGGCAGTAGCTGTCCCACTGACATAGCGCTATCCACACTGGTGCTTATGTCAGTGTAACTTATGTCACTCAAGGGGGTGGTTTATTCACACCCGAGCAACATAAGTTATGCCGACATAAGGTGTAGTGTAGACACAGCCCTAGAGTTAAACCTCTAGTCAGGAAAATCAAGAGCCCAATTTTCCATTGCCCTGGAGCACCACAACACCACTCCCAGGGCATAAGAGGCGGGTCATAAAAGCAAATAATTCCAGTGCTAGAGGCATTCCCCTAGCACTGGAACTCCCCCCAGGTAACACAGAACTGGCTATGATGGTTCTACACCATGCCCCCTGCACGAGACTGGGCCAACAGCCTGTCCCAGAAAAGGGTATGTAGTCAGAGCTCACTATGCTGTGGCTAGTCTCAGGCACCGCAGTATCTTCCTGGGGCTGCGGTCAGCTGAACATAATCCAGGGCGAGCCTGAGGCCCCTGAACAACTACAGAATATAGATACACACAACGTTGAGATAGTCACCTCCCCAAATCATTCCTGCACTGAGCACAGTTTGGCCAAAATATAGAATTAGGCCCTACTTCCTTTCAGTAGCCCAGATAGTGAGCCAGACAATGGCATTCCCATGAGCCTGACTGTCTTCTGATAATCCAGTTAGGCAGAGACAGTGCCAGCCCTTAAGAAGTAGACCGTGTTAAGCCATTAAGTGGAGCAGTACTCTCATTTTAGGACTTGCCACAGTGGTTGCATGGTCTGGATAGCTTTTGAAGCCTCTGTGGCACAAGAGATACAGAGATTATTTTTCCCCTTTAAAAACCCAACTAATATGGTTTATGAGTGTTCTAATGCAGTGTTTCTCAATGACCAGTGCCAGTCCCGGATATCTCCCTGACACAGTTTAGGAAGGCAGCAAGCCAGTCCCTGGTATCAAAAAGGTTGAGAAACACTATTCTAATGAACTTAAAAGACCAAAATAACACCTCACCACATAATCGGCATCTAAACAATATCAGCTGCTAACGTCAATGAATAAAAATATTATATTTGAAAATGTTCTTACTCTTTCCTAGAAGGGACCATAGATAGCAAACCACAAAAACTATAGCAAGAAAAAGGAAACATACTTGTAAATACTCATGAAGTTTTCCATTCCACTTTATTTCTATCCTGATGTTCTTTAATAACAGCGTCTTTGAGCAACAATTGAGCATTAAAACAAAAGGAGTAGAGGTACAAAAGCCAATGTCACTGTAGACCAATGTTCCCTCTAATTTTTTCCATCCATGTGTGGAATGAATTTTGTTATGTGCACCACATTATCGAGGTAATGTGCAGATGTGCACCATCAGAAGAAACCAAAAACCTAGATATAATATATATTTTTAAAAAGTTACCATAGGGATAATTACTTCAGCCAGGACAGGGTTAGGCATTTTAGAACTCACTACTCAAAGAATTAAATATAAGCATAAGAGAAAAAAAATGATGAAATGCATAGATCAGTCAAAGAACTCAAATAACAGCACTTTAAAAGAATAAAATTACAGAGAATATATGTGCTTTGAAGGAGTGAATTTCATTTTCAATTCTACCTAAATATACATGAACTTGAGCAATATGCTAGTTTTCAGAGAACTGTCCACAATGACTCCAAGTTCTCTTTCTTAAGTGGTAACAGCTAATTTAGACCCCATCACTGTATGTGTGTAGTTGGGATTATTTTTTCCAATGTGCATTACTTTGCACTTATCAATGTTGAATTTCATATGCTAATTTTATTGTCCAGTTTTGTGAGACACCCTGTAACTCTTCACAGCCAACTTTGGACTTAACTATCTTGAGTAATTTTGTATCATCTGCAAATTTTGCCACTTCACTGTCCACTCCCTTTTCCAGCTCATTAATGAATATGTTGAACAGCACAGATCCCAGGACAGATTTGTGGGGGATCCCATTGTTTCTCCAGTGTGAAAACTGACCCTTCAAATTCCCACCCTTTGTTTCCTAAATTTTAATCATTTACTGATCCACAAGCATTCTCTCTTATCCCATGGCCACTTAGTTTCAGGTAAGTTTCTGTGTATTGGGCAGCTTACATACTTTTTACTCAAGAGCCGCCATCGCATAGCTTAATTTCGCAGTAAAGGATGCTTGAAAATACTGAGAGCAACAGAAAGGGATCCGAGTTGTGGAATATTAAAAATTCAAAGGTTTTGGGATATAAAAACTTTACTTGTTTAACCTCTAGATGACAGAGATGCCTTTCACTTTTCTGATCCATGAGCATTTCACCAAGCAAGTTCAAGATAAAGAAAAATAGCAAGGGAAGCAAACCAGATTACAGATAAAAATAATTGACTTGTTGCAGTAATTTGAACTGAAAATAATAAGATCTCTATTGGTGTGCACTTGCATGCAGACACAAAACAGCAATTTGGCGCATGCTAAGGAACTGGCACTTCCCAGAGATGTAATTGCACATTGCTGCATTATATTTTAGGGCCAGTTTGTGTTCCCCACCCTTGCATGGCTGTGCAGAGGAGGTGGCAGAAATATGAAGCCTATATCTGTCCTTTAAACAGCCTGCACAAGAGCCATCCAAGAGCACAGGGGCACCCTGAAACCATCTCAACAGGAAGGGAGCAAGGAGGACAGGTGGAATATTTTCCATCTCCTAAAAGGTTGTCTGAAATTGTCCTTCATCCCAGCAAAGAATGTGTCCTGTTATTTCCCCCAGCACCATGCTATTGTCCCAATGAAGGCTGTTGGAACATGCCACAGTTTAGCCATTGACCAAAGGTCAAAAGAAAAAGAAATGCTCAGTAACATTAGCATTTTGGAGCTTGTTCTTTGAAAAGTAAGAAATATTTTCTAAAGAGCGTACAGATACTTTGATTGACAGGTGCAACAATAAATGTGTACGTAAAGTGAACACTGCAAGGCAGCACCTTGGCAGAGAACAGCACCTCTTTCAATAATTTTCATTTGTCTGTAAATCCAATGATCTTTCCTTGTAACTACTATTTTAGCAAAGCTATTCCTTAGATTACAAAAAAGGCACATTTTGTAGGTCAAAGAATCTCTTTCCGGTCCAACGACAAAAATGATAGTGCTTTTCTTTGATCACATTTAGCACCAAAAAGGAAAGAGGTTTTCATCACTGTTGCTTTGAGAATTATAAAGTAAGGTCTGAGCTGATTAGATGCACATGCAGTTGATTTACTATGCCTGGTTGAAACTATCTGGACTGGACAGTTTGAAACTTGGAGGTCGGCCCCCAAGGTAACTTCACTTCACATGCATGCAAGATGAGTAAACAGGTTTTATGGACTTGTCTACTGTAGAAATTTGCCCAACTTCAGCCACGGTGGCTAGCCACCAATGTATCTCAACCAGGGCAAAACCACAGTGCAGACAAAGGCAGTCACAACTGTTACTGTAGACCATACTCCTGCTTCAAACAGGGTAAGGCTCCACCAGTGTCAGTCACTCAGCTACATTCCTGTTGGGCTGTACTTGTGCAGCCACACTACTGCCTGCCCGCCAGTGGTTCAAATAAGGACAAATCCCCAGCGTAGACGTGGCCTAAGTGAAGTATGAGTGGGATGCGGAGGTGAAATCCCTGACCTCCAGTTCAGAGCACTGACAACAGCTCCATCCCACTTGCATTCTGATGTGTCAGAACTGCCCGATTCAGGTCATCATATGTATCAAAAGGGTAAAACTATGATTTCAGATCTGATGACCTAAAGCAGGCTATTCAAAACAGGCAAAGTGGGCAGTGCTTTTATGGATCACGTAGCTGTCACAGGAAGTACAGTAAGAGATAAGCCCACCTTACTTAATAGGCAAAATCTCATTGCTGTGTATAAGAGAAGCGATTACACTGCTCTACAGCCAAAATGCTTCTGAAATAAATGTAGTCAAACTTTACTAATTCTGGGTCACTGAGAACGAAAATGATGCTTAAAATTGTTGATTGGCTCTAGTTTTCAAGATA
This sequence comes from Emys orbicularis, assembly GCF_028017835.1. Lineage (NCBI taxonomy): Eukaryota > Metazoa > Chordata > Testudines > Emydidae > Emys > Emys orbicularis. The sequence goes on from NC_088696.1 coordinate 24,166,775, forward strand.
TGCTATTGGGTCAGTATATACGACCCTTGACTTGGGAATGGCGGAGGATAAGTGAGTTATAACAATGGTCAATGATGGGATATTAAAAGTTACTACAGAGAACTTTTTTCCGGAGGGTCTGGCTGGAGAATCTTGCTCGCATGCTTGGGGTTCAGCTGATCGCCATATTTGGGGTCGGGAAGGAATTTTCCTCCAGGGTAGATTGGCAGAGGCCCTGGAGGTTTTTCGCCTTCCTCCGCAGCATGAGGCAGGGGTCGCTTGCTGGAGGATTCTCTGCGACTTGAAGTCTTTAAATCATGATTTCGTGACTTCAACAGCTGAGTCAAGGGAGAGAATTATTCCAGGAGTGGGTGGGTCAGCTTTTGTGGCCTGCATCATGCGGGAGGTCAGACTAGATGATCATAATGGTCCCTTCTGACCTTAAAGTCTATGAGTCTATAAAGGGAAGGGATCTCAATTTAAACCAGAAATGACTAAAATACATCTTTGACTGGATCTATGAATAAATCTATGACTGGGTTTGGACAGTACTTGCTGTTTAGGCAAAACAATGAATGATGCAATCTGAAGCTGGTATTGCGTCATACATGATATGAATTGCATCATGTTATTCCTAGAAGTTATGGATGATGCAATCATAACGAAGCTTACATCACTCTGCTGAACAAATTGCCCTATATCAGCTCTAGAAATCATACAGTGTCATGCTCTCTTATTTGTCAGTGTTTGATTTTGCAAAGGGACACATTGCTGTTTAGCCAAAGTGAGCAGAGATGCCTCGTACTTGTGTGAACAGTGCAGATAACTTCTGCTATGTTTGTGGTGAAGTGACTTTTGCATCACAAAAGCGCAGTATAACCACTATTTAAGAAAGCCTATCACCTTTATTTTGGCTGCAAAATTGGAGATCAGGACAAGAGGTCGGCCCCACACATATGCTGCAACACTTGTGCAACAAATCTTCGCCAGTGGTTGAACAGGAAAAGGAAATCTATGCCTTTTGCAGTGCCAATGATTTGGAGAGAGCCAACAGATCATACCAGCAATTGTTACTTCTGCATGGTGCCTCCAGTTGGGAAAAGTGTGTCAAAGAAGAAAAAGTGGACTGTGCATTATCCAAACATTCCATCAGCTATACGCCCAGTACCCCACGGAGAAGGACTGCCGGTTCCTGATGCACCAGAATCATTCTCACTTGAGTCAGACGAGGAAGAGGAAGAGGATGAAACTTCTGGTCCTGGACCATCGATGTCACAGGACCCACATTTTCTCCCATCCTCCTCCTCTGAACCACACCTCATAACACAAGGTGAACTGAATGACCTTGTCAGGGATTTGGAACTACCCAAGAGTAAGGCAGAGCTGTTGGGCTCCAGACTACAGCAGTGGAATCTCCTGGCAGGTGATGTTAGCGTTTCCATGTTCCGTGACCGTCAAAAGGATCTTGTCCCATTCTTCTTCATGGAAGGTGATCTTGTAGCCTGCAACAACATCGATGGTGTGATGGCAGCCCTCAACATCGTTCACGATCCAGATGAGTGGAGACTGTTCATTGAGTCATCGAAGACGAGTCTTAAAGCTGTTTTACTGCATAATGGCAATGTTTTGCCATCAATTCCAGTTGGTCATGCAGTCCATATGAAGGAAACCTATGACAACATGGAACAACTTTTGAGATGCATAAACTATGACCAACATCAGTGGCAGCTTTGTGGCGATTTGAAGGTTGTTGCTCTCTTGCTTGGTCTGCAGACTGGATATACAAAGTACTGCTGTTTTCTCTGCGAATGGGATAGTCGTGCAAGAGATTCCCACTACATCAAGAAAGATTGGCCACTCCGACAGTCATTGGAGCCTGGGAGGAAAAGTGTTCAGCATCCACCACTTGTTGAATCAAGGAAGATTTTGTTACCACCCTTACACATCAAGCTGGGTCTGATGAAGAACTTTGTCAAGGCCATTGACAAAACACAAGCAGCTTTCAAGTACCTCCATGGAAAATTTCCAAGGTTAAGTGAAGCTAAGATAAAGGAAGGTGTCTTTGTTGGTCCTCAGATTCGTGAACTTCTTCGAGATGATGCATTTGACCATGCACTGCGTGACAAGGAAAAGACGGCATGGAAAGCCTTCCAGTTAGTGGCAATACATTTTCTCGGAAACAACAAGGCAGACAAGTACAGGTTGTTGGTGGAAAACCTCCTCAAGGCATACAAAAGCCTTGGTTGCAACATGTCACTAAAGATACATTTTTTGCACTCTCATCTAGATTTTTTTCCACCGAACTGCGGAGCAGTGAGCGACGAGCATGGCGAGCGATTTCACCAGGACATTGCAACAATGGAGAAACGCTATCAGGGCAAATGGAGCCCATCAATGCTTGCAGACTACTGCTGGACAGTGACAAGAGATGCTCCATTTAATGAATACAAGAGACAAGCCAAGAAGCGCCGAGTAGACACTGAATAGGACTAAACTATGTACAAAATAGTTTTTTGCCTTTTGTTTCATAATAAATTTTATTTATATAACCCTTTTGCTGATTTTTAAAGTGTTACATAAACAGGACAGGTGAAATATTATCATGTAAAGCAACCATAATCACATGAAAAGACCTAGGTTTACAATTTATGATTAAAACTCTACTATCTACACAATATACATAGACATAAAATGTAAAAACTTAAATATCTTAGAAACAGTAGCCAATCAGTTGTTTTAATTGTCATATTTGAAGTCAGCACATCAAAATACATAATAAATAGCACATTTTATCTCTGAAGCAGACGACTTCTCAAAAATTGTAGACCAGTGTTATCTTTCTTTGCACTCAAAATGGTGTCATTACTGTCAAAGATTAAACAATAACTGAAATTGCTGGGTAAGCCACGTACTGTAACAAACAGCTTTTGTAACCCACCAATCCATCCTTATTGCATTTTCTTTGGTATGGCTTCTGACTACAAGATTGCAGTTTTAAGGCTGTATTGAGAGCTAGTTGTTTGTGAGTCATTTCCCATGCTTGTTAGTGCTTATTTCATGAGAATGAGGTGTCAGAATTTTAATGCCTCATACATTCTATGAAAGATAATAAAGTACACTACTTTGACCTTTTCAGTGTTCTGCAATTTGATTCATTGGCCAATCTTATTCTCCCCTATTTATAGTCATAACACACTGTGAGAAAAGAGCTGTAGGGGATGGTACAGATGTACAAAACATCTCCAAAGGGGACACCTTGGTGGAATAGCTATATAGTAAACGACGGGCAATGATGGCCTTCCTCTTCGCTATTCAGTAATGCAGCAAGGAAGAAAGGAGCAACAGCAGTTCCCAAAGTGAAAAACCTATAACCAGCAGTTAAAGCAGATAAATACAGAAGGGAAAATGCATCAGCTCTGGGGCCACCACAGTGGTTCTCACTGTCACGAGTGACGTAGCCTTGCTTTGTCCTCTGCATCTGCACTGGCACATCTGGAACAGCTGCAGGAGTGGCTGTAGTTTTACACAAGACTCAAACATTTTAGGGTTAGATGACACTTTTTTTTTTTTAAACCAAAGTTTCAGCCCTGCCTGACATTACAACTACCACCATTGCTACCACTATTTCTCAGCATATAGGTAGCCATCTTGTGGTTCTTGGACTTAAAACAGGGGAAGACCATGGGAAACAGAAATCTACAAACAAGGGTTCATGTTCCCAAACAGACCCACAGCCAACTAAACAAGAGCATCTATGTGCTCATGTGCACAATGAACTATTTAATAGCACATCCCTGATGTTCCCCACCCCTACAAATGTTGTCTTGACCAGTAAGGTGAATGTAGATTGATGTAAAAATCAAGAAATAAAAATATGTGGTCCAGAGTTTACTGCCAGAAATTCTGAAATACCTTGACATTTTCTGCACTTTCAAAAGGGATTTAAGAACACAGGTTTTATGCACCAAAGTCTCAAAATGACTAGGCCCAGAACCCACCATATTTCTTATCTGACATCCATATTAAAATTACATTATTATTTTGTAGCACACAGAAATGTGTCAGGTAACTTACAGTACAGAGAAAGAAATTTGGACAAGATTTTCAAAGGAGATGGGTGATTTTTAGTGCACTAAAAATTACTAGCTACTTTCAAAAATCTTGGCCCAGCTACCTACCCCAAAAAGCGTATAGTCCATGACTGATAAATAATTATATCCAGCCAAGCTTCAGTAACATTTATAAGGCTCTGCCCAGACATCAGAGCAGAATCAGGGCCTATGTTCAAACATGCTACAACAAAAAGAAATGTCACCACTGTCCTTCCTTTCCCACCCACTCCTTGCTGTTGTGTCATCAATTGGTTCATGATTTCGGAGGGTAAGTGCACATCATGGTTGGATAGCTTTTTGTTTTTTTAAATAAATGTAAACATTTATAAACACACTAAAAACCAGCATTAATCATGTCAAAAGCTTCAGAAAATCATATCAGATCATTCTCTTCCTTATATGTAAGAATACTAGGCTCCTGTGTCCATCTATCATCCATAACCAGGTCTCTCAAGAGTCTTCTTTCTATGCAACCATGCTCCCTGGCAATGTATGTTGTGTTGTAAAAAGTTTAGCACCAGACATTCTATGTAACAATAGTTTTTATGGTTTTGTTTGGGAGTTTGTTATTCTTTAAAATTCTGAGCCTGATCTAGTGCTCCCTGAAGTCTGTGGAAAGACACCCTTGGACCAGTCCAGGTTTTCTATTCTCTTTTTTCTTCATTCACCTCTATTTTCCTTTTTCCTTTCTTGGGATGTCTTTCCCCCTAAGGATTTAAGATTTTACAGTTTATCCTATCACTATTTTTTTCCGTACTTGCATCTAAATCACCTCTCTTCCCCTTCTTCCTCCAGTTTTCCCCTCATTCCCCTGTAGTTTAGTGCTTAGAACAAAGGGACTGGAGATCAGGTGTCTTGCTGGGTCTGATCAATTGCATGCAAATTAACTTTCACTGACTTTAATTGATTGGATGACTGGGCTTCAGGTTCTATTCGGTTTTACCACTGACTTGGTGTACGTGACCTTGGGAAGTCACAAACTGAGTGTATCGTTCACACATCAGTAACCAGAATATAACACCACAATAGTGATGTGAAGCTAAATTCATTAATATTTCCAATGTTTGAGGTGCTAAAATTATTGCTATGATGGCTCTGGAAAAGTAATAACATATTTTGAAATCATTAATGCAAGGCTTACCAATGAATTTATAGTTCAAACAATCATTTACTTAGATGTCTTTTCTTTATAAGTGTTTAGCTCTTAACTTCTACAGTATTAATTAAGCCTTTCCCATACATCATGTGTTTTCAGTGTGCAATTTATCCAGCTATTGCATAGTTTTATCCTTTTTTCAATGTATATTTCCTCTTTCCTTGCAGTAAATTGAAGTAATGAGTACGCGAACGTCATTTCAATTTATTCAGCCCTGTCTCCACTTGCTCAACAAATTGTATCTACTGCTATCATCATCATCTTTAACAGCACATAACTGAAATGTGTTTTTTAAATATCATGGGTTTGGGGTTTTTAAATCATAAGTAAAAATGGAATTCTAAATTGTATTTTACAGTTATTCCCAGGAGGTATATACATTAGGACAAACAAACAGACTGCTATTTCATAATATGCATTAACAAATATATCACTTTGCCATCTGTCACTGCATGATCGAGTTAGGTAATATTTCTTCTGTGCTGCAGTGTTTGTTATTAATGTAGTCACAATAGTACTGTATTTCATTATGTCTGATATAATTGAATAGACTTTTATTTTCTGTGCAAACAAAAAGACGCCCCCCTCGAGCCAAATTCTCTGATCAGTTACACCAGTGTAACTCCAGTGAAGACAAAAAGGGTGCACCAGTGTAACTGAGCGGAGAATATGCCCCATCAGGGGTACTGCAGGTTCAAATTTTGGTGCGACAAGCTCTTTACAACTCGGTAAAACAATGTCTCCAAAGCTTAGCTCCGTTTATACAGCGCAGAACAGGAGAATATCAAAAATCAATAAAGGGTTTTTCAATAGATTCAACCTAGATTCTAGACTGAGATGATATACTTATTTCACTTGTAACCTAAACGAAATTTACACCTCATTCCGCCAAAATGTAGGCTACTGTGTTAAATCACTGCATCACCTCCCGCCCTGCCTATTGTTTTACACATTCAAAAAGCACTATTTTCCTATTACAACATTTCTGATAGTATAGGATGAACCTCTGCTTCATGCCATTCTGTCAAGCTGAGACATGGAGTCTGACCCCAGTCCTACTTACAGCTCACACCTGTGTGCCAACTCCAGTGGAGTTTCTGATGATTAACATTTGATTCGTCTAAGAAGAAAAATAAGGGCCATAAAATTCACAGTAAAAACAAGCCATTTTGTACACATTTTAATATTCACCACTGTGAATGCTCAGGCAATACTGCAGTTTACAGGGTTGTGTGGCCATAGTACATCACCATTATACGCTGCACTGCACTGCCGTACACATGAACAAAGCCAATGCTAATGCCTTTAAGCGATCAACTAGGAGTTGATTCCTTGAAATTGTTTTTTTTTTTAATATTTAAAATATTTTCCAATAGTTGAGTAGCTTTCCAATGTATTCTGTATTTAGTCATTTACTGCTATCAAAATGGTCCTTGGAAGGTATGTTTGCTGAAGAACTTTTCATTTGGATTACAGGAGTTTTAACAAAAAATAGCTTACAAATAGTATTACTTCTGCCTACAGTCTGACTGCATTTCCAGGTTCCATCTGGCTGCATAATTACTTTTGCAATACTGAGGCTGTCCTGAACTGTTGGGCTGCTCTCATCCCTTTACACTGTATGCCAGGCCTGTCCCGTTCCCCTTGTGTCTGATACAGAATCTGTAGCAGATCCAAGGGAGGAATGGTGAGCTTTCATCTTCAACCAGCAGCATGATTGAAAGGGATCAGTACTGGACTGAAACAGAAACATTAAGTTGAAAATCTTCTCCATCTGCCTCTAGGCTGTTGATAAATTATCAACCAGAAGGATCAAAAATCTTCAAAGGGGTATCCTGAGGCTCAAAGTAGATTGTCCTGCTCTGACCTGAAATAGCTTCAAAAGCAGGCCTCCTTCCCCAGCCCTTCTTTGTAGAACAAACTTGAAACATAAGAGCATAGCATGTTGTATAAAAGTACCCTTCAAATATCCTGGCACATAATGTGCCACAGTGGTGTCCCTCCTTATCTCAGGCTTTCAAGCTGAATTATTACTTGTGGGCTTGCTCATTACACAAAAAGTCCACCTCTAAACAATTCCAGACAAAATACTTGTAACTCAGATTAGAAGAACAGTTCTACTCCTGGCAGCTCCAAGTTTGAAGGAGTATGCATTTGTATCTATGGAGTTCTGCTTGAAACTAAAACCGTCTTGCCATTATGCAAACTGCAGTGGTGATCTCAGGTATGTTAAAAGGGTGTGTGACGGGGCAGGGTGGGGGGACAAGGGAAGACTAGGCTGGAATCTCCAGGTGGAACTCTGGCTGACTCAACCCAGACTGCATCCTCCTCCCCCAACTCCCACAGCAATAACCAAGGAGGGACCTTGCCTGTATTGGGGTGGGGAAAAGAGTAGTGAAGTGTTTAAGATTTTGGTGATTGGGAGAAGGGGTTGCCAGGGTGGGGGTGGGAGGGAAAGGGAGGGGTTACCTCAGCAGTAGGTAGGCTTGCGGGGCTCAAGTAAAGCCACTGGTCCCTGTGCATCTGAGGAGGGTATATAAGCCCTGTACCTTCAGCCTGAGTCCCCTCTCGTACTTGGGGCAACTGAGGCACAGCTGAATGTTGCTGCAGATAAGACCCCAGCTGAAACTGGGGAACTGGCAGTATGACCTAGTGATTACAGCACTAGACTAGGACTCAGGAGACCTGAGTGCTATTCCCAGCTTGGCCACTGGCCTGCTGGGTGACTGTGGGAAAGTCACTTCACCCCTCTTGAGCCTTAGTTTTCCCATCTGTAAAATGGGGATAATGATACTGACCTCCTTTGTACAGTGTTTGATGAAAGTGCTATAAGGTATTATTAGTTACTGTTGAGTGCTGCCTAATGAGGGATTCCTGTCTGAGTGTGGGAAACACCCAACATATGTATGCAGCAGCCATGAGGTGCTGCCTGTAATAGAAAGGGGTAGGACAAAGATTAGGAGGAGAGTTGGGTCCAGGGAAGCAGCAAGGCTTTGCCAGGTGGACAATGCCATGATATGGGTAAATCGGCTAGTAGCTAAATTACACAAGTGGAAAAGGTTGGTGACAGCCCATCATGAAATTGCACCATGCTTAAGGGAAACAGGTGATTGGTTGCTGGTATTCAAATACATACAGGATGTATAAGGCCTTCAGGTGAGAATGAGAGTCCAGTCATGTGAATGTGCTCATTTTCCTGTTTTTCAGGAACAAGAGAGCAGGGCCTGAGCATCAGTGTTCGGATCTGTGGGCACACTATCATGCACTGGGTCCACAGCTGGGCAGCCAGTTCCCACGGAGGTTCACAACCGGGCCTCAGGAGTGAGGCAATTCTGAGCTGGCATGGTAAGGGGAGCATCCCAGGAAGCAGCTATCTGAAATTATTATTGTTTGGGATTTTGTAAGGAGGTTGACTTAATCATCAGGGCACAGAGAGATTTAGGGCAGATCCAGGAGCTTTTCCCCAGGGTGATTGTGAACAGTCTGAGATGATGCAGCAGAGGATACAGTGGGGCATCAACAGGGCTCCACAGGTTGACAAAGCCAGAAGAGGTGTGAATCACCCAGAATGGGGAGGATCAGTTATTACCCACCAAAAATATCACATTCAGTACCAGTGCCAAGCGGGAATGATGAGGTATACCTTTCCAACCAGGGAGGGAATTGTTAACTATCCGGGAACCCAGCAGGGATGGGGAGGGTCCCTGATGAACCAGAAGTGGACTTGGGGAAAGTCATCCCCTAAACCAGCTGGGCAACACGGTTGGGGCTCCTAATGTCTAGTACAGTGAGGAGACAACCCACTTTCCCAATCCTTAACTTTCCTACAGGGGCTGGAGGTGGCCCTGCAATGGGCTGGAACTTAAGTGCAGAGGGCTGAGGAGCTGATGGTAGTCCTCCATCACCCATAAAGACGACATGATGGCCTGCTCTGTGCAAGTTATTGACATTTAACTCCCAGATGAATTCAGTTAAAGTTGCGGCCTAATTAAACCACATCCCTTGCCTCATGTCTTTTGTCCCACACATCTGGGACAATTTCTCCTGCAGCTTCCTGGGCAACACATCAGCCTTGCAGAGGGTACAGCATGCTCAACTCTCCCTGCATCTGGCTAACTCCTCTGCTTAGGCCGTGGGGATGAAGCCATGACTCTGTTCCATGTCTGGCAGCTGGCACATAGGGATCCATCTATATGCACAAGTGAGACTCCCAGCCTGGCTCAACAGACTTGAGGTAACAGGGCTTGTGACAGTACTCAAAATATAGCTGTGTAGACAACTCTTTGATGTTGTGGCTTGGGCTCTGAAGCCCCCCCCCCCCTTCGACTTCAGAGCCAGAACTGCAACTTCAAAGAGCTGTCTACACAGCTTTTTTTTTTTTTTTTTTTTAAATAAAGAGTGTTAGCCCTGCTAGGCCACAGCTGTTGACTGAGCCCAGGAGACTCATTTCCATGGGCTGTGTAGACATGCCCTATAGGGCCTAAGTGCTCCAGCACCTTTGTGCCTCCGTGCAGCGAGCCCCAAGACAGGAAGTTGCTTCTTATGCCTCCATCCCCCTTCCCCCCCCCACAATCAAGGCACAATCTGTCGCTTAACGTGATGAGGCCAAGTGGTTTCTATTTACCATACCCTAACGAATGATAGCAAAAATGATGCCAAGTGCATTGGAACACAGGATCTTTCCGTTCTAGTCACTTGCCCTATTTCCCATTCATAGATAGCAATTACAAATATTGATTTATTTGGAATCCAAATTCAAGTGCAAAAATTTGCAACAACCTGCCCTGCTGTCTCAACATGGCTAAGATTTTCCACATGAATGACGTATGAACATCCCACGCATCCTGCCACACAGATAATTCATCAACCACTCTTTATCCTTTAGCCAGAGAGCTGTATTGGAAGTGTGGGCTACAAGATTCACTTATCAAATGACTTCAGGTACAAGTATTTGCCTTCTCTATGCGACCTGTTTGGTGCTTAACATGAAGGGAGGGGACAGATGTGCAAAGCTGCCTGACAACTGGAGCTGTAATATTTCAGTGTACTAGAAATACGTTGAAACAAAATCACCAAACATGCTAATTCCCCTCTACCAGAGACTCTGCCTGACAGAGTCTCTCAAGCAGTGTTAGGCTACTAGAAATCGATCTCTCGGGGATCGAATTATCGCATCTCGTCGGGACGCGACATTCAATCCCCGAATCGACGCTTGTACTCCACCCAGGGAGGTAGGAGTAAGCACCGTCGACAGGGGAGCTGCGGAGGTCGATTTGCTGCCGTCCTCACAGCGGGGTAAGTCGGCTCCGATACGTCGAATTCAGCTACGCTATTCGCGTAGCTGAATTTGCATATCTTAAATCGACACACCCCCCCATAGTGAGGACGTAGCCTTAGTGTTAGACTGTTCTACTGTTTCACTCCATGCTCAGCCTCTACCATACTTTGAATGATGAATACTTATTATATGAGGAAAAGGAGCATTAAAAGCGGGAAAGAGCTTATTGCAGTTGAGCTCCTTAGTCACTTTGGCACTTTTTGTGACATCCTTAAACCCCCTCCCCCCAAAACACAAATACCTTTTGTTTTCCCTCAGCAATAAAGCAAAGGTGGATATCAAATTTCTCTGCTCCCAATAGAAATATTCATTAAAAGGTAAACAACTACTACCAGGTTCCCCTCTATTTTGAGCTAAATGGCTCTTTAAATAAGAAATCAGAATTAACAGTTCTTGAATATTCTCACGTGTCGTGTTCACTATTTTTCTAAAGGATCTATTTTCAGAGGTTTGCAAAATAAGAAAATGCAGACGAAAAAGAGCAAACAATGCACTAGAATGAATTATTTTAATAATTGTTAATATCAGAAGAATAGGATCTGTTTGCCTGCATGTTCCCTTTCCTTCTCAGTGATACAAAAACAAGAGATATACAGAAAGAGAGAGAAGGAAAAAAAGAATGGATGAATGAATTTGCTTTAGAAAGAAAAAATACCTTTTTGTTAAACATTTCATTTTGTTCCTGTGCATTCATGCTCGAAGATGAAAGCAGATCCAGTATTAGGTTGAAAGATCAGGAATACGAGCACACACACACTTTTTCCATTTTGGTAGCTAGACGCTGTAAGAAAACTGTTTAACAGGCAGCTCAGCTGTTCTCTTCGGCAATGGCAATCCCAGTGGCCGTTAAAGGCAAGAAAATATCTGATGCAGTCATCCTATCTAAACAATGCAGCTTGAAAGAATTAAATTACTTAGTGTATTTCAAGGCTGCAATAATGAAAAAAGAAACATGCCAAGGCACATCAGGGACATTGTTTACACTGATTTTTACGCTTTAATATACTTTTTGATAATGCATGTTTCTGAATTATTCTATTAAATAGATGAAATGTGCTGACAGTCTCCAAAATGATATCTCTGAAATGTGTCTCTGTTTTTAAACTCTAAAATACTTACTCACCAAGTGCAGAAGGCTTATAGAACAGTAAACCAAACGATAGATATATTGTCCTGAATTTAATCATAGTCTCTTCAGAATGATAGACTTTACACAGTGTTTTGAAGATTATTTCCTTTTATCTGACTTCTAATACGCATGTCTCCTCTTTGCCCACACCATTACTACTAACTTGATAAATGGCAAACATATTATCAACACTTATTAGGCTATTAATGTTCACTTAATTTCCCTTTATATTTAAAATTAACAAGCATACTTAACATTCATGGCTATTAACTAGCAAACATTTAGAGCCAGAATGCAACCCCATGATCACATTTACAAGTAGTGACTCACCTTGAACAGTCCCATTAAAGTCAGTGAGGCCAATTGTCAACAATGGGAGTAAGTGCCATTCACAACCTGGCCCTTATAAAGCACTGTGACGGGATGGGGCACTTCTGTGCACCCCTGGTTGGCCAGGGGTGGCCCAGAAGGTGCACTTCACCGTTTTTTACCCAAACTGGGTGTTAGAAAGTATGCTTACTTAGATCAGCACAAACAGAAGCCAAAACATAAGTAAGTCTCCCTTTAATAAAGCCCCATGAAAGGAGCACTTAGACAACAGTTTAAAAGCCCTAACCTCAGAGCCCAGGTACTGATTAGCCCAAATTTAGAAGTCCAAAACAAAAAGTCTATGTGTCCGGTCAAATGAACCTTTAGGGAGCTTGGTCAGAGATCACCCTCTGCTGCTAGTTGTGAAGCTACTGGTCTCCACATCTTCCTTGCTCAGATTACTCTCCCTGGTTTAAAATAAGGCAGACAAAACACAGATTCTTCTGGTGAGCCAAAATACTTGAGTTTTGGCATGCACTACCCTAGATCACTGCACATCTGTGAATAAAAATATACAAAAGTTTGTGCAGACCCTCTACACTGGGGTGAGGTGCACCTCCACTGCACAATCAATGTGCATCATAAAATGCGTGGAATTCTTTTTAATACACACACAAAAATTAAGTCAGACCTATTTCTTATCACTGTGGTGTGTTACTTTAATTCTAGCTGCACTTAACCTTCAGATGATCATATGCAGGGAACTGAAACTACAATATTTAAATGATCTAGCATCACACTGTTATACAGAAATTCTATAATATAATGGCATATAGAGGACCAAATTTTTAAAACTTAACATTTTTTCTAATAATCATAAATGTTAACAAAATCCCTAGAAGTGGCAGAGTGTGTGACTATTATGAGATACAGCTAACTCAAATGCATTTATTTTATTCAAGCACCTGCCTCATCTCATGACCTTTTCTGGAAAGTGATATTGATTAACTCACAATCCTTATAAGTTAAAGTTCAAATTGTGTTTGAATGTTCATTACTTTGAATCTCACCACCTAAGGTCAGTGTCTGAAGATATATAGGCTTTCTGCAGTTTCTATACAACATCATGCAGAATGAGGAATGTAAAATACAATATAATAATGCAAAAAAGTTAAATGTCACACAAAACATATAACAAAGAAGAGTTACAAGGACTTTGGCCACTTTCGTTGATGGAAAAAATCATTTGCCTACATTGGAGTCCTCAGAAATATTAAAATTTTTATAATGTAGCTTTTCTGCATCAATTTGGCCATTTGACATTCTGCTCAGGCATGCAACCAGGACTAAGATAAATGGAAAGACATTTATATGAATCCTTCATTAGAAAATGTTCCTCATTTTGTTCTTTAAGATATTTCTACTGCAATGGGGTTCACCATAGTAAATGATTTATAATTGGGACATTTGAAATAGTTCTCTAAAAATTTGCATTTTGTACATTTAAAGTTTATATAGATGTAGATATGCACCAAAAGTCACTAATTAAGATCATTCAAATGTATGGTGTAATTCTGCAGCCCTTAGTCACTGGAGTAGCTCAATGAATCTAATAGAATTACTCACATGAGTACAATTTGCAACAGAAGACCCATAACTTGTTATTCATTCAGCAGGCCATTTCCTAACTATAGTATGCCATCTCATTGTCTTAAAACCCAGTCCCAGACAGCTGCAGTACACTGAAGCTTTGTAGAACATTGGTGTTCTCAGTGTCACCAAATCTCACTATTTGTATCACACGTCTCACAAAAATTTGTGTTTTTCTTAAAGCTCCAGTTGCAGCTAAAGACCCAAAATCAGAAGAGAACCCTCACCATTGATTTTTTTAAAAGCTCATGATTCATTTATTTTTATCCTGACATGATTTTTGAGTATTTGGGGTTGGCAATACTGCATTCTTTTACCAGCCCTTTCCAGTTCTGGAATCTGACCCCAGTCAGCTGGGATCTTGGGAATTACCAGGGAGTTCTCCATGTTCAGGTTGTCACGTAACATCCCGACATGGGAATGACTTCTTCAGCTGAATGTAAAAGTGGATAGCAGATACATGTATTGAATTGCCCCTGGATGATGCCTATTTTGATGTAATCCAGGGAGAAGGAGGAAAAGTTCCCATCAGATCAAAGATTCATTGTGGGTGGGGGAGGGAGACACACAAGAAGATTCCCTGGAGGGAAGAAGAGGACCTTTTGGATGCTGCAGTAATGGCGAGGCCTACTAGAGAATGGTGAATGGGGTAGGAGATCCTTCATTCTAGGGAAAGCTAAATTCCCTGGAATATTTTTTTAAGTCAATTTTTTTTCAGCTTTTTTCCATTTTTCAACAAGGACCATTTTCCAATAAAAATACTTTTTCATTTGCAGCCCACACTATTTCTACTCACGTCTAAATTAAATCCTTCTCTTCATTACTGGGATTTGCTTGATCTAGAATAAGAAATTAATTAAAAACAAGAGAAAAAAGTACAGAAGATGGACTGGAGGGTAGCTTTATTCTCTTACCTTCAGGCTTTAAATCCCACAAGTCAGAATTTTTAATCTAAGCAAACAAAATTGCATACACATTTGTGTGGGTCTAACATGCAAGCACAAATTGGGAGTGAAATCCTGCCTGATTAGAGTCAATGGGAGTTCTGCTATTGACTTCAATGGGACTAGGATTTCACTCTCACTGTCTATACATGGTCATAGGTAGTTAAACATCTGTTAACACACAAATGCACATGTGCAGGTGCATATGGCCCAACTTCACAAATCTGCCTTGGACTGAAAGTCCCAGCATGAACAATGCAACTCTTCTTCCAATGGTATTCAATAGAAGATGCACTTTCTTGTTCATGGGGAGTACTTCTTCTAGGTGAGATCTTTTTGAAGAGTAAGTGTTTGCCCTGCTGTCTACAGCCTAAAAAAACCTGGTTACTAACTTATTGTTACTATTGTTTTTCGAGATGCGATGCAGGTGTGTATTCTGTGTAGGTGTGAGTGTGCCGAGCACACTGAAGCCAGAGAACTTCACCTAGCAGTACCTGTAGGAGCATCACTCACGCCCTGTGGCCCTAGCCCCTCCTCTGGATATACAAGAGTGGTGCTGCTCCAACCCCCTCAGTTCCTTTGCACTGAATGTCCAGAGTACAGACTCAGATGCAGAGGGCAAGGAGGGTGAATTGTGGAATACACATCTGCATCACGTCTTGAACCACAGTTACTATACAGGTAAGTAACCATTTTTCCTTCTTCAAGTAGATGCAGCCATGTATTCCACGTAGGGGACTCACAAGAAATACTCGGAGGAAGAGGGGCTCAGAGTCTATTTTAACTAGAATTGCAGGATCACCTTCCCAAAGTTTGTATCTGATCTGGAAGCAGTAGTAATAGTGGTAAACATACGTGCAGAGAATCAAGTGGCCACTGTGCAGAGGTCCAATAGAAGAATGTCATTTAGAAATGCAGTTAATGTCACCTGAGCTCTGAGCTCACAGCTTTTGTGGAGGCACAGCCTGAGCTACTTTGTATGCTGTCACGATACAGGATGGAGACGAGTAACTGGTTTCCAAGAACCTCACTACCATGGAACTATATGCACTAAAAGTACCAACTTCCCATGGATGGGTGGATGAAACACTGACTTCGCTGCCAGGTGCATTCTCAATTGTACTAAGTGCCAGACCAGAAGACTGAAGGCCTAACATGTACACCAATAAGTCTTGGATACAAGCCATCTTTTGTTGAACTCCTCAGGCCAACAGCCACATTGAGAACCACTTCCATTTGGCCAAATAGAAAGCTGTCCACCAGAGCGGCCTATTAAACAAGATTTGCAGGACCACCTCTGAACATTGTCCCTCCTCCTCATCTAACCAGGCAGCATTAATGTTGTGAGATACAGGGAATTGAGTGCTGGATGTGAAATCTGACTCTAATGCTCAGTAAGGAGGTTAGGGTGAACAGGAAAAGATATGGAAGGCTGAACTGATAATGCGAGGATGTTGGAGAACCAACATTTTCTCGCCACACTGGAGCAACAAGAATGGGCCTGACATGATCCAATTTCAGCTTGAGAGTGAACTGTGGGATGATTGGAATTGGAGGAAAGGCATACAGAAGTGTTGATTCCCAGCTCAGGTGAAAAACAGCAGTCTAGGAGCCTGGACCACAACCTCAAGAACAAATCACTTCTCCACACGCTTTGACACGGGAGACTATGAGGTGGAATTATTCAAGAGGGCATCTGCAGGCTCCATGAAAGACTCATTTATTGGAGGGCTACTCTCCCTCAAGCTGAAAATTGAAAACTATCCAACAGTTTACGCATATTCTCCTGCAGAAATTCAGCCTGGGTACCTAAGGTAGCGGCCATATGCCTAAGGTGGCCCTGATATGTCTTAAAGTCCTTGGGCATTGAGGGAGAGGAGGAGGCTGGCACAGTAGGGTCAGCTGGAAGAGGACAAAGAAGCGGTTTGCAATGCCAATGATGGATCCTGTTCTTGAATCACAGGATCTGGTTGAGATAACCCTTGAACAGGTTCAGTGGTTGCTTGTCGCCGTGGTGATTCAGGAACAGGAACCATCAACAGGACCAGTGATCTTGCTCTGGTACTGAGCTCAACAACGGGATCTGCTGCCAGGCCAATGACAATGCAAAGGGGCATTCCCACACCGAGGGAGCCTTCAATGCCGGGTACAGCGTCGACCTCAATTCCACAGCCTGAGACATGGGCGGCGATAAACCTGCAAGCTCTGCAACACAAGGTGACCGGCGGCAACGAAGGATGAAGCAGTAGAAACTACAGCACTGGAAAACTCCTGAACTAGTGGACAGACAGGGACTGAGAGGCAAAGTAGGTCTGTTGCCACCTAGTAGGCTACCGCCATGGAGACAGTCAGCACTGGACTCAATGGATGCCCCACAGCTGGAACTGGAGTCAACTATGAGCTCTTGCTGATCTCGGCAAAGTACTGGGGAGTTGTTAGATGGACCTGCTGGAAGGAATACAGTGCCAGGCAGCACTGTATTTTTAGAAGATGAGGAAGTGTCTTTCCAGGCCCTGGAGTGGTCCCGACTAGCCTTATGGGACCTCTTCCTCGCCACACCAGAGGAGGGAAAATGACTCCTCTCTCTCTTGGAAGAGACAGCAAGATCCAAACATGGAGTGCCATCACTTGCAGGTTTTGAAGGTGACTACTGATCAGATGAGGGCCCAAGAGATGAAGTGGGCCTCGTGGCCTCCTTGGAAGGAGCTGCTTCATCTGTAAGTCTCTTGCACCCAAGTCTTCTTCAACGATTTACAGATGGAGCACCATTCCTTAATGTGACCCTCACCAAGGCACAACAAGCACCTCGTGTGGAAATCACTACTAGGGACAGTTCCCACCACCACCACACATGATGGACAGTGCTTGAAGCCAGGGGAGGCATCACACAGGCAACCAACTACTCTAACACTAAACTAAACCTAAGGTACTACTAAACTAACTTACCTAGAGGGGAAAAAAAACTCTCAGAAAACAGACTGAAAAGGTGAGGTGGAAACACCACATCGAGCTCAGACTCTAGCCTGGGGCAGTGAGAAGGACCTGAGAGGGAAATCAGGGTGGTTCCACCTTTATATAGCCAGGGAGGGGCTTGGACCACAGGGTGTGAGTGCTGCCCCTACGGGTACTGCTAGGCAAAGTTCTCCAGCTTCGGTGCGCTAGGCGCGCACACACCTATATGGAATACACAGTTGCATCTACTCAAACAAGAATTTCCCTTATCTTGTTGTGCAGTGGGCTCTATGCCAGCTGGCTGCCCACTCTGGCTTCAGAAACGGCTTCATTTCAATAGTGTTGCATGAACATAGTTGTAAAGCACTTTTGAATGAAAGGTTGTATATAAAATACAATGTTACTATAATTAAACGCACATTTCTTTCAAATATCTATTGTTTTTCATTATTCCCACACAATCTGAAAACTCAGTAACCCTAACTGAGCTTTCAACCATAGTGGATTCTTAAGAATACACACACGATTCAATTTCAGCTACTTAGATGCCATGGGGTTTATCGTGGAGATATATTTCAGTTGCTTTAAAGGTGCCCTAAATAGATTTAAAAGAAATACAGTTCAGGCAGTTGATGTTTGAGTACTTTGGTGTCTGTATCTTAGGATCACTGTATTTTAAAAATTTTCTATTTCTGTACTCTGCAGAATTACCATTCCTTGGTGAATACCACCATCACCACCACCACTGTTCTCTAAAAACATTCAGGGAAGTCAAACCAGGATAGCATTAGAGGTTGGATGAAGAACATTTTCTTCTATTATTCTCATTACAGAAAAGTCATAAGCTATTTAATTTCAGCTCTTGGGTTTTACATTGTTTAAAAGGTTTTCTCTGCCAAAAGAATTAAATAAGCATTGTTTTCTCTCTCTCTCTCTCTCTCTCATGATTTAGTAAGGGAGTATATTTTGAGGACCAGTTACGACCTGTCCAATAAATATATAATTTTCTGCAGTTGAAGGGTTTTTGTTTGTTGGCTGTTTTTTTTTTAAACTGTAGATTATTGAAAAATATACTCCTGTATTTATCAATGTATTTTGATTTAAAATATTGTTGATTTATATTTTTAGTGATAGAAATGTGCAGGATCTCGGTTTTATCAATTTATTTTCTGGCCTGGCATATTTCTACAGTTTTGCAGGTCCAACATTAACACAGAGAGAACTAAGATGACTAGACATAGTCAGTAGCCCTATTGCATCTTCTTCAATCACCACCATTATTCTCTTACCTTATACTTTTTGGTCCAATTTCTTGAGCTCAGAGCGCTTTGGAGAAGGCAGAGAGGAGTGGAGGAAGAGAACACCTTTGTCCAGTATCACACGAGACAAAAATTATATTGAGTTCCCACTGGCTCTATACAAAAGGATTTATACTGGTGCCCTCCATTTTTAAAAATTACTCCCTGGTATTTTTTAAAATAGTATTTTTACTCGCAGCCAATATCGCTGTCCACATTTAACTAGTTTTTTGTTACACATTGCCTGCCCCTCCTCCTCTTCAACTTCTCACAAAAGAGGACAGCTCTAACATTTAAAAGTAGAGAGCACTAGTTCTGTATTGTACCTCTTCCTCTGACTGGCCTGGTGATTTTTCTTGCTTAGGTGGCCAGATGAGATCTTTTCCAAAAAGAACCAACAATTTCAAGATGTACTTTTTCACACTGCATAATTATTAAATGATAAACCGCTCATGCTGTTAATATAGGACAGTTCAAAAGCTGTGCTGAATAACAGGATCTGCAGTTAACCTCATGCCAGGAATGCTCTTCAGACAGCTGAGCAAATATGCCAAGGTCAGCCTGGGACAGAAGCTGTGGATACACTGTGGTTTTGCACACACGTCTCCTCTTATAAACACCCTGGATAAGTACAGAGCTCTGCCTATTGTGATTGCAACAGCCTGTAACACTGATTTCACAGTTTCTTATTTACATTTAGTCCAAAAATATGTTTTGATACTTTTGAAAGGAACACAGCATAAATCCATACCAAAACCAGAGATAATTCTAAGAGCTTCAATACACAAATGAACTATCCAACCCCCCAGTCACTTCACATTTTTAGGAGTAACATGGCTCCTTTGGAATTATCAACATTCTGGTTTCTATAGAAGTTTTAAACACCCTACCTTTATTTTATTTAGGTTTACTGCAATTGTGAAAAAGGGGCTATTTTATCCAGATACTCTAGGCACCCTGGCCTTACTATAAAATACATCCCCAGTGCAGCAGTACAGTTTAAGATAACTCACCATCACTAAGCCAGGCAACTCCAATCTTTTACTCTTCAAACAAAATTCCCCATCCTTACAATTCCTCCCCTTTCAAATGCCGGGGGGGGGGCGGGGCGGGGAAGAGGGATTATCTTTGTAACATAGCCTCAAAGTCATTAGAGTTGGGAGAACTTTTTGAAAAAAACTTCAGTCATATTTTCAAAAGTGACTTTGCCACTTAAGCCCCATTAACTTTCAATGTAACTGAGGCTCCTAAGTACTAAAAAGTCAGTTTTGAAAATGGGACTGAGGCATTGTTGAAGTTTTCCATAGGGGTATTTTCTTTGGATAGAAAAAGCCACCCTCAGAATATTTTTTGGAGGTCTCCCATTCAAATACAGATTAGGCCTCCCTATCCTTCCTAAGATTGTAATACCACACAAGATCACAACCTGAATTGGTATCTCCACAGATTTTATTCGAGTTTATTCATTTTCAAATGATTTTGGCAGAGGTGTCAACAACACATTTACACTGATCTAGTTGAAGGCTTACAAAAGCAGGACTGGAGACCATTTTACCCCTTGTGTTCCTGGGTATTGGCTGTAGGAGGGCATTGCCTCTGTCAATATCCACTTCCCTGCAGCTGCCCAAGGAGAGCCCTGCACTCTATAGCCCATTAGAAAAATCGGGAGGATGACACTAGATTCAGGTTCTAAGAGTTGTCTAATTTAGGACCTGATTCTTCACCAGTGAAGGCAAGGGGAATTTTGCCACCTATCTTAATGGGAGTGGGAGCAGGAGCAGAGACTAAGTGATCAATAACAGAACTGAAGTTCTCACTATTCATTCACCTCTAACATTCACACATTTAGGGATAAACTTTTAGGCAGGCCTCTATCTGGCTTCACTTGGCCAATTACAAGATTATAAGGGCACACTTATACTTATGCATATACACTGCACTTTGCAGGGACAATTTTATTCTAAAAAGTTCCCAGACTTGCACAGGGCTATTTAAGTAGTCTAACCCATATGTTAGAGTGCACATGCGTATGCCCCCCACTGGTGAGTGGGTGTTACAGATCCTCTTCTGTGCTACTCTGCAAAGGACATGAGTTTTTACAGCCATAAATAGAGAACCTTGACTCTTCGGTTCAAGCTGTAATAGCTTGTGTTTTTAGTCTGGAAGTCCCTGGTTCAGGCCCTGGTGTGTTGACCAAGATGATGTCCATCACATGACCACTTGCTAACAACTGAGTGCACACAGGTGTAAGGGTGCATAAACATATTAGCACACAAATGCAGGTATAAGTATGTGCACACAAGTGTAGGATGAGAACTAAAAATCTAGCAGTTAAAACCAAATGTTCAGCCATGCTTTGGATTTGCATACAGCCAATTGCATGCTTAAAAGTGGGTGCCTACCTGTTGTGCTCCTACATAACCCACATTCTATGAACAAACAAGGTACATAAATGACTGTATGCAAGCCTAATTATATAGAGCACAATCAGAGGCAGACATAAACTTGAGACCGTTCTAATTCCCAGGAAAAAAGGGAGAAAATATTACTGCTAAGCTATATGGCTTTTGTGATGTGCGCTGATATATAAATATTGCATGCTCTTGGGGCGTGTGTGTGTTTAAGCAGTGAGAATGTGGAACAATATATTCTAGTTTAGTTTGGCATGCAGTGAGAACTAGGCTCAGAGTGGCTGGCACAGTTGCGCATGAAATCAAAACAGTAATGGAAAAGAGGAGATTCTGAATAAAATTTAACAGCATTTGCTCTAAGATACTACACACACTGGTTTTCTTATTATGAGAGGAAACATGGTCTAGTGATTAAAGTAAGGGCTTATAGTCAGGAGCTATGGTGCCTATTCCTAACTTTGTCAAAGACTTCCTGTATGACCTTGAGCAAGGTTTGGCTTCTCTTTGTTGTTCTCTTTGGCTTTGGTTTGTTTGGCTTCTCTTCCCAACATGTCAGAAATAAATAATGACAGCAACCTCTGGTCGCTATTTTAAATATTGTGGTAACTGGTAAATATCTTATAAGATATTTACAAAACAGATCTGTAAAGTAGATTTGAACAGAATACATGAACTATTTAGTTTGTTATGGAAAATAGCTGGTACCCAGCAAAACACCAGGCTTTCTGGAATCATGATATGAAACTTCCCTTTCACCTCCTGCCCTATGAAAAGCTGATTTCACAATTCCATTTCTCAACAATCAGAACAGTGAACAGTCATATTTTTGCATTGAAATACAAGGGAGTCTTGGTGATGCACATGGACACACACACAAAAGCTATTATACAGAGAGATAATGGGTTAGAAGAGTCAGAACTTTTTACATTGAGTTAGATGTCAACTTTCTGAAGACGGTGAGGCCATTAGTCTATGGTAGATAGCCAGATGTCCCTTGGTAATACAGGTTATTCATATCTTAACATTTCTTATGCATGTGCTTTTGTTAGTTGATACAATGAATGTTGGATCCATGAAAGCTCTTGAACTATCATGACCTTTTATTTTAGCAAGACAGGAAAAGACATCCACAAATGGCTTGTGTCGAAATGCGAAGTGCTTGAAAACCTAGCTTGAACTCAATATTTTACATTAGCACCACCAGAATTCTTTCGGTAAGCTGCAGAAAAATATCTTAAAGATTTGACAGTTACTTGAAGGCACTAAAGGACAGTAAGTGTAGTTACTTAGGTTAAAAGTATAAAAGTAATTATAAAAACATTCACAATAAGTGGGTTTTGATCTATTTACTGTAGTGAACACTATGGGAAACCAGTGACCTCATTAAGTAAAAAACAGATGAAGTTTGCACACAGATAACATACAATCAATTCCTATGAAGGTAAAAATCACAGTCAAGGAGAAAAACACATCTGCATGAGAAATATAATCCTATTTTATTCAGGCTTTCATTCTGCATCTATCGCTGTGTTATCTGAAATTCTTCCAGAGAAGATTAAACAAGGCACTTAATATCAGTCAAGTAGGTGGGAAAAGCACATGCGTTAGTTTTAAATGTGCTCTGTGCTGTTTTACGGGAAGGCAAGGTTGAAGAAATGGGCATTGTTTTTGGACTGGCACATACTGAGGTTTGTAGTAGTTCTTAGAACTTGAGGGAGATAGTTTCACCTTTGAGGAAGACAATTCTTGTGTCTGACAAGCAAAGCTGTTGACGGTGCTCAAGACGAAGTGGATTTTTTAGGTATACTGGGCTCAGACTGTTTAGCGCTTTAAAAATGAGCACCAAAACTTAACGCAATGTTCTGTAGGGAGCCAGTGGAGGGTAGACTGCAGAGGCAATGTGCTCTCAATAACCTGTGGTTCTGATGAGATGTGCTGCTGCGGTCTTAACCAGTTGGAATTTTCTCAGGGTTGCTACTTTCAGTTCAAAGTGAGCTTCATGGGCATAATCTGCATGGGAGATGAAGGTAGCATGTATGAACATTGCTAGGCCACCAGTAGCAAAAAGGAGATGCAGTCTCTTAGCTATTCAGTGATGGTAGGAGGTGTTTCTCATGGACGCTGCTGAATGAGTACTCCGCATCAGTAAGCACCCCAGAAGAACACCTAAGCGACAGACCCGCCTGAAGACGTCTCAGCATAAATCCTTGATCAGAGGGGACTGTACCATGGCCACAAGCTCTCTCACGTTACCTTTCCCCCACAAATATTACCTCTGTTTTTGCTAGGATTTAACTTGCCAGTCCTTCTGCTTCAAGTGCTGATCTGGGCTGACACTGGGATAACTTGGTGACTGGTACTGTTGAAGGTTATGAACAAACACAGCTTGATTGTCCTTGACATATGGTTAACATTTGAGCCCATGAAGCTTTCCCATTCCTCCTAGTGGCTGCAGTAACTATTTGTAGTGGGGGAAGGACTAAGGCTTGGTGGCGGAGGAGCAGTTTCCTATCACTGCTGGGATGGACCCTCCAAAAAGGCTTCAAACCACTTCAGAGTGTTTTCTTGGAGCACTGCAACACCTCTCAAGGTAGCTAGTGATCAGTTATATTGGATGCTACAAAGAGGACCAAGAGACAGAGAATGGACATTTGCCCTTTAATTCATGAATAGTATGTCTGCTGTGCTAATTCTATTTCTGTTCTGTATCCTGACTTATAGTGGGTCACGGATACCAACAGTACACAAATGTGTTTGAAGACAGCTTTTTGCAAGCATCTCAATAAGCTAGTTCAGAAAATAATAGTGGGCAATTTCTATTACTAAGCAAATGAGTTGCTGAGATAGTTCACTATGCTTGATGTTAGCCTTACTTTGGGGGAGGGCAGGGAAGATGAATAACTTAAAAAAATAGGCGTCTCTCTATACATTACCATGGGAGCTCAGGTTATATCCTACAGTATAAATGAACCATGTGGTCTTGATATTGACCACACATCATTAGCTGTATTATAGAATCACCTATGGGACCCAACCAAGATTGTGCAAGGTGCTGTACAGACAGTAAGAGTGAGTCACTGCCTCAGGGTAGTTTACAAACTAGACAGACAAGACAGACAAAGGAAGGAATAAGAGCCTCATTTATACTTGAGTTCTACATCTGTAAAACAGTATAAATGACTTACCCAAAGTCACAGAGGAAGTCTGTGACAGACCCAGGAACTGAATATTTTTCGGCATCTCCAGCATCCTAATCACAATCCCTTCCACTCTAATCCCATCTTTTAATTACTGTATATCAAAGAAGTTTTTGAAACCACACAACTCTTTCCCCTTTGCTATATAAAAAATTACCAAAGTGATATCAAATGAGAAGGAGGGAAGACAACAAAAATGTTTGTTCCTAGCTTATGACTACAGATGCCAGATTTCTGCCTGAAGCACATTTTACAGCCTAGTTATAAATGCCAGAAAGAAGTATTTATCAGAATTTCCATAATAAAACCTAACTAATGAGACAGTAAATAGGTGCCTCCATAGTACTGCCAATTAATTAAATAACTATCATTCAGAATTTGCCCTTTTGTTTTCCCTTTTGCTCATAAAAATATTTTGATAGAAATACAAATTATCATTCACCTGGGTTTTGGAAGTTGAGTGATTGTAGGGTCATACGTCCATGTAAGGGTGCTAATTTGAAATAATCTTTTACTAAGTGGAAAGACTCTGAAGCTGATTTGATTTCCCCACAGGGGACAAATGGATAGAATTCAGGGGAACACTCATGGGCTGAGACACTGGCAAAGATAAAAGATGAATTTCCAGGTAGAAACCCAACAGATTAACAAGAGTTTAAAGAATAAGAATAACTGCGGAAACAGGCTTTGGACAAGAAGTGGAAGTTCCAAAAAAGTTTAATAAATCAGGCTATTCTGGTAAGATTTCCAGCCTGATTCTGTAGTCCCAAGACATGTGTATTGTTACAGTTATGCTTTTTTCCAGATAAGAGACAAAAAGTCCCTATATACTTTCCATCAGAATAACATTTATTTTAGATTAAGGGAACAAAATCAAGAAAGCACAGTAAAGCTTCCAGAAGTAGGAGACACACACTATGCTCTTTCAAGTCTGTGCTACGCTTTGATAACAAAATGGATACTGAATTGTGAACATAGGGACAGTACTTAGAAATTTTAAGGTTAATTATACAGAAAGGAAAAAAACACCACTGTTCCGTACCTATGTACATCACAGATCCGAAGAAGTTTGAATAACCAGTTGAACATTTGGGTACTTATAAAATCCTCCAGACCTTTTGAGGTTCTGTCATCTATAATGATACGAAAATGGTACAGTCAGAACATTATGTTTTGGAAGCATCTGAGACTACAAAAATAGAACCTATAGGACTTTACCCGGTGTCTGGCAAAGCATTCTGAAAAGTAGCTTCTTTAAATTCAAAACTTCTTTTAAAAAGACATTTCTCAGCCTGTATGTTACCTTAAAATCCCCAAGCTGCAATTCATGATGAGTGAAACAGCTGCAACAGCTTCTAAAAAATAAGTTACTTCTAGACACAGGTGGTCAATATAACATTTGAAATTGTCCAAAGATGTATGTTTGTTTTTAAATGTATAGCTCTAAAAAACCAAAACAAACTTGTCTATCGATCAGACAATTTCTCTATATTGACTCAGGATTATTCCTTCTAATTAATGTTTTTTTTCCTCTGTGCATTTATTTTGCTCATTTCCAAGCTACAGATTAAGAGCCTGATCCCACAAGGTGCCAGTTACAGTCAGCTCCCATTGACTTCAATGCTACTTTAGGTCATATAGCACCCCACAGCAGGTGCGCGCAGAACTCTGCACAACATGCCCCCCACTTTCCAGCTCCTTAAATTTCAACAAAATGACTATTCCAACAGAGTCTACAGTGGGGAAGCAAACAATATAAATGCCTCATATACTGGGTGCACATAGGCTCTAGCACCTCACATGTTCCCATAAAACACATCCGCAAAGATGTGGGCTGACAGAAAGGTTGCAGCTAACCTAGGAACAGGAATGCTACAGTTATAAGCAACTGTTTTTGATGCTTGGTCACAGGTGGACCAATAGGAAGTTTAATTAAAGGACACACCAATAGGAAGTTTAATTAAAGGACACACAAGGCTCTCAGGGCTAGTCTACTGAAGTCCCTTTAAGTGCTCTGCATTGGGATGACTGCTTTTTACCGCTCAGATAGGCCGTGATCCTGCTTCCATACAAGTCAGTGGTAAAATTCCCATTGACCTTAATGGCGCAGGATCAGGCCCATGGTGTTTTGAATTAGATATTTTTAAATTGTTATTTTCAGAGATGGGGGGAGGAGGGAGTTTTCAAATTGAGTCTGTACCATGGCTATAACATGCTGCTGATACACTCAGCCAGCTCTACCCTATACCAGCATGGGGCTCTCCTTTCAGGACACTCTCTTTTAAAGAAAACTTGAAGGACTGTTCCATCCCTGGAAGCTCTTTGGTCAATCTCAATCATTGCCTTTGCTGGATTTCCTTCATCCTAGTTCCTACCGTACAACTTCTAGCTCGGCTTTATAAATTAACTGAAATAGCCAATGCTTTCCTGTTTGTCCTTTATCTAGTCCAGTGGTTCTCAAACTTGGGCCGCCGCTTGTTCAAGGAAAGCCCCTGGCGGTCCAGGCCGGTTTATTTACCTGCCGCGTCCGCAAGGTTCGGCCGATCGTGGCTCCCACTGGCCGCGGGGGCTGCAGAAAGCAGCACGGGCCGAGGGATGTGCTGACCACCCTTCCTGCAGCCCCCGTTGGCCTGGAGCGGCGAACTGCGGAACCGCAATCAGCCGAACCTGCGGACGTGGCAGGTAAACAAACCAGCCCGGCCCGCCAGGGGCTTTCCCTGAACAAGCGGCAGCCCAAGTTTGAGAACCACTGATCTAGTCAACCTCCATTTGTCTGGTTTCCTTCATGTCTTCTACTGTAGAGTCTAACAAAGTGATACATGTGCACAGATTACCTAGAAAACTGCATGCATTGACTTGTGTGTAATCCTCACAGAAGGGACTGTCCTTCACAGAATTCCATGGCTGTATGTAGAATTAAACCATCTGAGCCGAAGCTTCCTTTCCCTCTGTTCTCCTGCCCATTTAAGAAACAACCCCAACCACACACTTGTACACTTCAGTATGAAGCGGAGAAAGTAGTTAGTGATTGATACTCAGAGCCAGCACAATTCACAAGACTGGTCAGAAACTACCAACAGAATGATGAGAAGATAAGAGGCCTAAATGAATGTAGGGTTAAGGTGGCATCAATCTCAGGAAGATGTCATTATTTTCATTTAAACACGTGTATGTGTACACACACCTCACACCCGATATCCCTCCCTCACATTAAATTATTCTGTCCTTTTTGAACAAATTTGTCTACATTTTAAATATTGACCTAAACACCCTAATGGGCTTGCACAATGGCCTTGCACTGATGGAGACTGCAGATCAAATCAACACATCTTGATTATATTAAGTAAATAAGATGAGAGTTCCCATAATCCTTTCTGTGTCTCTACATCACTAAACTACTACTGGCAATCTCTGTTGAAGAGAGAGACAGGTTCAGGGCTGGAATGGCAGGGATGAGGCAGGAAAGCAGTAAGGAAAGTTTGAGGACGCGCTAAACACCTACAAAAATGTCAATAAGTAAAATCTCATTTGGAGAAGGAGATATATCTACACGTATAATGCTGTACCCACTTATTTCAGGGAAGTGCAAGCCAGGCTGCCCTGGGCAATCCAAATCAGGATATTGAATGGCACTAAGTGTACTGCAGTGATTAGTTATGAGCCTTTGAACCTCAAAAGGTTCTGAGGTCCTACAGTTCGGATGCTGGGAGGGCTTGACCCTCCCTAGATGGCACAAAGAGTGCAAGCAGTATATCCTGGGGGCACCCCAGGGGGATTTGCATAACCTCCCTCCCTTCCACCAGGAGAGATTTAGGTTGTAGTTAGGAGTCCATTGAACATCCCACTGGTAAAGGCTGTCAAGGCTACTGGCTGATTCATTGTAGCACTGGTCCTTTTGCTAAGCTCACACCCCACAGCCAATTAGGCTCTACCATCCTAACCAGCTGTTGGTTCTTTCAAGCTCATTACTCACAAAGAGATGGGGGCAGATCCTCAGGTGGTATAAAATGGTCATGGCACTGGAGCTATGACAATTTACACCAGCTGAGGATCCGTCCCCATGTTGTTCCCACAGCCTTTGTGAAGCAGGAGAATCACTGTCTCTTTCTATAGAAAGACCATTTCTGAACCTCGCACCTCACGCAAAAAACGCGAACAGGCTCCTGGATATTTGGAAAGCAACAGCCATATGCCAGATATGCTGCACCCATCTGTACACCATGTGCAGTGCGCAACTGTTCCCGTTTCACATTGTTTCCAGTCCCTTGACTTGGAGTAGATTGGTAACACGATACAGTTAGCAAGAGAGAAAAGAAAGCTCACCACTCAGCTAGGAGCAGTTTGTTTTCCACTCTGCTCTCTGTTAATCTTCTTCGCTTCATTCCTGCATATTTTCCCACCTGTGCACAATGGCAGAGGCACTAAAAGCAGCTGTGGAACTAAGGAACGGGAGCTGCAGCTCAGAGGCCCCTCCCTCCTAGTGAAAGGCAGCAGTGCAACCATAAGCTACCACTATCACTATAGTAGTGAATCCCTGCTGGCTACAGCAGCCCCTCCTGCTACAGGAAGATGAATTAAAGCCCTTTGCTTTTATGAAAGGGAAGGGGGCTACTTTGTGCAACTGAACAATTATTGCTGCATCTGAATGATACCTAGATCACTCCTTGTGAATTTCTCTGAAGAACTCTATACACTGGGAGTTCCTATCTGCCTTTATGCAGAGGAGCAAGGCAAGTGTCACTGAAAGAGGAGAAAGCATTTTTTGACAGCCAAGAAGGAAAGCTTTTTATAAACATTGAGTCTTCAGGTTTTCCTCTGTCTCCTTTCTCACTTTCCTTTTAATCATCTCTCTTTGTCCTCTCCTAGTTTCCTTTGCTCTTAATTGGCTATTTGTAATCCAAAGTTTGGTCACATCCGAGAAGTAAATGCTTGCAGATTACTGTGGTTGCCCGTCCTTTGCCAGAGGCAAATAAATGTGTTAGTCTCTAAGGTGCCACAAGTACTCCTCGTTCTTTTTTCAGAGGATCATTGTCACTTTAACGCTGATGCAACAATTCACCACATTCCTGTGGCTCAGACACACTTCTTATTATCCTGACATTGCTGGCACCCTACTGTTCTCGTTCAGCGTTCACCCTACCTACCTGCTTACACAAAAGGTCAATGCTGTCTGCTTTAGCTTTTAATGCCTCAGGTATAGCACAGCTAAAAATGCTCATCTGCCTTCCTCCATCCCCAGCATGATTTATACAATGCAAGAAAGGCAAGAGAAAGCCCGACTATCTTGGTATTGTAAACTTCCCTTACTCTGGTGGTGGTGGATGTTGACTAACATCTCTAAAGCTGTACGCAAAGCTGGCCTCGCCTCTCAGAAACCAAATGACATTGATCATTTTGTCATGTAAAATGAAAGTGCCCTTGCAGCTTGCGACATGAGGCAAGGATTAATAGAGCATTAGCAATAAAGTAAAGAAATATGTATAAACAGAGCAGTAACAACTGAAAGTGCTAAGCTCTTAAATAAAATTCACTGAGTAAGCTACATGTGACATCTTTATGTTTTCAGATATTTTACTCCACCATCATTCTAATACCTTCTGCTGGCTTCCGTTGTAGAATCGGTTATAAATTTATCCAAATGGACCTTTTTGAGTAAATACCCACTAATCACCAGGATAGAAGCCAATAAATTCAGTTGTAATTTAGAAAATATGGTAGACTATCCATAAACACTGCTCTATTGGCATTAACTATAGATAATTTCAAAAAATGAGCATTTTCTAATAAAGATATTATCATTTTTATAACACCAAGTTCAGTATGGATAGGAAATGACAGATTAAGGGCCCCATACTGCTCACACTGAAATCAATAGGAATTTTGACATTGAATTCAACAGAAGCAGGATCAGGCCAGTGAAGAACACATTTGCAACCATGTTGCTCCTAAAAATACATGTATTTGCATGTGTGCATATACATATATGTATAGAAACAAATGCATTACACTGCTGTTTTCCCCAAGGAACATATATCTTGAACACTAATTCACTTTTGTGGTCATCCTCTCACTCTCAAACACTAGATAATTTCCTATATCTTTCCCATTTCTACTAAGTGTTGCTTAAAGTCTACTCCTATTCTTCCAAAAAAACAAAGCAAGTTCTAAGCTTTGTTTTTCACCCTACACTGCACTACAGCTATCGTAGATCTGACAAATCCAAATTACGATTTCTTGTGCCAGAAAATAAGCATTCTGTTTTGTAAAAAAAGTTGAGGTTTTGACATTTGTTTTTGTTCTCCATTGGAACAAAAATGAGACCTTTCAAAAAATTTCCATGAATAAACATGAGAAAAAAAGAGCAAGATCTCCACTGCCAGTAGTTAGGGCACTCACTTTGGATATGGGAGACCCAGGTTCAAGTCCTCGCTCTGTCTTAGTCAGGCTAATTGGCCATTCTGGATGGGCGGGTCTCTCCTCCTCTGGCCAAAATCTTGAACAAAGATCAAGATCATGAAAGGAATCTGCTGATTTCTAGAGGACCGATAGGAATGCTGGTCCTCAGGAATCTTATGTGACAGTGCTGTAAGGTGGGGGAGGTAATATCTTTTATTGGACCAACCTGACCCACCTTATCGCTCTAATATTCTGTGACCAACGTGGCTACAACAATACTGCTTGTGACAGTGATGAAAGATTCTTATGGGTTTCATGGGCTGCAGTCACTGACTAGTCTTTTCAAAGTGTTGACCTTAAACCCCATTGTCAAGCCATTTTGTCCTTTTTCCTACTGTGTGTCTCTGGTAACACCAACATAAAAAACCTCAAGTGATACACAGACATCATTTGTGAATTTCCTCCAAGATGCTAGGAGGGTGTTTATCACCAAATTAGAATGAGTGACTTTAGTTCCTTCCTGTCAGTTTTCCAACTGACTACTTAGGCAGCACTCTATTTAGGTTCAGGATAGTTCTCTGTTGGAGTTTGAAATTTTCCAGTTACATCTGATTCAGGTCTGAGAACCAAAGATCTGAGGATTAGTGAGAAATGGATTATAACCACTTTGGCCAGTTCCTTCACACTCTACCATCTTTACTCTCAGAGGGTGAGCAGGGAAAAAGCATAAAGGAGACCTCTTAGCCCACCTCTGAGATAACAGGACCACAGCCTCCACTTTTGAGTGGTCCTTCCCCTCATGGTACCTCTTTTGGTTTTCCAGATGGACTCAGGTGCAAATAGATTTACCAATATGCTTCCAACTTGGCTTGCAATGCATCAAAAGTCTAGATTGTCTAGACTGCATTCCCTTGGTTCTAAGTGTGTCTTGCTGAGCCAGCTGACATTGACCTTCCTTCTTGATGTAGAATCCTGAGGAACAGAGTGAGCTTCTTCCCAGGGCATGAGCAAGGGAACTTCTCTAAGCAGCCCTGAAGTTTTTCTGCCTTCTTAGCAGTTATATACACACAATGGTTTTCTGAAGAATCATCTGTTGAAATGGAGGAGTGAGCTTGACAGGTTAAACTCCATGCCTCCTCCTTGGGCCTTATCATACCCCAAGTCATACAGGGGACCAGATACCTTTCTCCCCACCACCACACCCAGGGACTTGGGATCTGTACTGATGACGAGTTTCTCTGGACCCAACATCAGGTAGCTGATTAACATTAAGAATGAATTCACCAAAGATGCTATTACTGGATCTGGACGTCTATATACTGATTTGCTGCAATTGCTGGATGGAATCAAAGCACAAATATCCAGCAAGACAGCCACTATCCAAGGAACTGAGTCATAGATTTTATCATTTTAGGAGAGGCACGTATGGCAAATCAGACACTATCTTCTTCAGTGCCTATTCTGAAATAAAGGTTTCTTTGGACAAAAACTTCAAGGCTGGAGTTGTGGGGGCCGCAACTGTCCCTTCCGCTTGTTTTCTCAAAGCTAGTTTCTGAAGGCTCTTAGTGATGTCTGCTGTGCCTTGTATAAAATAACGAGAAAGTTCATCCAGGCAAGGGTAGAAATGAACCCTTTCTGCTTGAAGGAAGGGATGATATAGCACTTGTGAATACCTGTGTAGAGGTTATGAGTCCCAAAGGGGAGTACTTGGTATTGAAAATGCTTCTTGTTGTAGCAGAAGCTAAAGTACCTCTGGGTGACTCTCCCTGACCATATCCTCAGTAGAGTTCCACGGAGGTTTATTTTCATATTCTGAAGTTCTATGAAGATAAGCTGTAATGATAGATTTTAGTATTTCCACCCAGAATATCGATCTTGAATATTGAATTTTGGAGGGACATCAGTTTAGTCTGCAATTCCAATTTCTTTGAGTAGCATTGTAGTTGCCCCTGGGACTGATTGTTGAAAGTTTTGAATGTGCAGCAAATGAGAGGCAGGTGAAGCATCAGTCCTGAAAAGGCTGCTAGGGAAATCTAGTTTAAAAGTAGATTTTGTGTAGTGTGTGTTTTTAGAGAGTTCTTCCTGAGGGGCAGTTTTAACACAGGCTCAGAGTAAAGAGAAGGGGAACACCCCACTGGGAAGTCTGTCTGATATGAGGGGACTAAGGATAATTACATGCCCATAGTAGTACCCATAACAGCAAAAATATTAAAGGTGGATAATACCTGGACTCCTTCAGATAGGTAATTATTAGGATAAAAAAGAGCTATCACATATATGAGTGAATGAGTGTTCCTCAATTACAGTGGACTGCATTTGCATCAACTTCAATCTAAAATAAGTACAGGGCCTTTCAAGGCATTTTCTTTTTCCCTTTAAATGACTAGAGGCCTTTATCCTCCAAGGGACTGAGCATGTTCATCTCCCACTGAAGATGGGAGGCTCCGAGCACCTAGCAGGATCAGACCCTAACCTCACAAATCATCATTTAATATTTGTGCTACAATAGTGTCCTACAAGACAGAGTTGGTTTAAATCCTGAGAATTTTTAATTTTCTCTTTTTGATGCCACAATAAATTAAGTCAGTGTATTTAGAGAAACATGTTTTCTGCAGGTCTCAGTAATTCCCTTTGAAAAGTTTCTAGGCTCCATCTTGTACTTTTACAAATGCTCTAACGGTGTTATGAAACACGAATTCTTTGAGTTCTCTTTGAGTAATAAAATGAAGATTGCTATTGTGCTTATCTGTAATAGAACTGAATATCTTGCCTTTATTGTAACAGAGGCAGGAATGACCCTGATTCAGTTGCTCACACACAAACAAAATACATTTTTATCATACTTGCAGAGCAACAGGATTTCAGCAGACAGGTGTGAAGATTACATTACTTTAGAGAAGGCAGGGTTAAATATATAGGGCTGATAAATATGTGAATTATTTAGCCGTCACACAAATGTGCTAAGTCTGTGTGTTAAAAATTCTCATGAAAGTTTTTAGTGAATCAAATAAACAAGCATGTATGATTTTGTAAATGAAATAACTGTGGGTCCTTTGTTTTCTTCCCCAAACACAAGTTCACATTGCAAACCCATGGTCATGATAACATTTCAGTAAAAAACTAAACTATTATAGATTTACAGGTGCACATAACTACATCTGAAACCAACATCTTCTGGTTCCACCACCCGGACAGTATTAGTAAAATTCTTATTAAAAAAATAAAGTTAAAACCCCATAGACACTGAAATCCTATGGCATACTTCGCTCTGGAGTTACTTCTTGTAGCCATGTTATAATGAGCATTCCAAGATAAAAATGTTAAGCTTGAGTTAAGGTTGTAAATAAGTAATAATAGTGTATGGGGGGACACACTTTATTAAAGTATTGCAGTTTTTATTAAAAATAATAAAAATAGGGGTTATGAAATGTAGCACACCTCATGGGGGAATCTGAGACTGGTCTAAGTGATATTTTTAAGGACTATACATACACAAGGCAGTAAGGCTAGTCAGTGGGAGAACTAGAAATAGAATTCAGGAGTTCTGGCTTCAAAGCCTAGGCACATTTCTCTAGCCCACGTGACGTAGAACTACACATGGTACAGCTGTGAGCCTTAGCAAGCCAACAATCACAGCAA
This sequence comes from Emys orbicularis, assembly GCF_028017835.1. Classification (NCBI taxonomy): domain Eukaryota; kingdom Metazoa; phylum Chordata; order Testudines; family Emydidae; genus Emys; species Emys orbicularis. The sequence continues at coordinate 24,201,285 of NC_088696.1, forward strand.
CTGCTGCATTCATTCAGAGTTTCTAAGACATGCCCAGTTTGGGTAAGTTACATCCAGCTCCTGCAGACTTCCTAAACTCCATAAAAGCAAGGAGCAACTGATAGGGGTGGCACCCACTTTGCCCTTACCTAAGTTGGAAGTTCGCATCAACTGCATGAGAGCTACCTTGGCAGACTACTATTGCCGTCTCTATGATTTACATCATTTTGGGCCTGATCCAAAGCTCACTAAAGTCAATGGGACTCTCTCTCTCTATATAGTATTTTTCCTAGTTCTGTAATAACACCATTAGAGCCTGTGACTAACACCTTCATTATGAAATGCAAAATGTTCTGCTTTGTTACAAAAAAGTGCAAGATCCTTGCAAGCCCTAATTACCATATTTCTGTGTGGATGGGTTTAAAATCTGGAGAAAGAAGGCAAGTACAAAAATAGAATAGCATGCTTTTTGTTTGTTTTGCATCTCTCAAAGACAGTCCATTAATACATTCTGAGCCAGACTCTGTTCTACCGAAGACTCCTTTAGTCTTTCACCTTCTAGCATTTTAAGATCAATGGTATTAAAACAAAAATGCTGTAACTGATTCACTTGAAATGGGTATTTCTAAAATGCTGGAGTCCAAATCTGGCTATTTAAATTTCCTTAAATTAGGTTATAAAGGAATCTCCTACTGGAAACCATTTTTAAGGGGAAAATGTGGGGACACTATTGGTTAGAGACAACTTCCTAAATTTCTGAATTTATACAACAGGCATTTTGCTGCCAACAATAGTTTGATATCACTGGAGGCAAACTGAACGAGTTTGAGATCATTTCTTTCACTAGAACCATTTTGCATTAGCGCTCTTCAGCTTGAGGTGCCATAGTGCTACATTAAGCTGGGCATTAATAACTGGCATAGTTCCTAGCTTTCTTCTCTCATTTTAATTATACTTCCTTTCTGTTTGAAACAAGTCTGTGATGTCTTACATTCCAGGGAGCTAATTGAGCACCTTGTTTAATTCCCCACAATATCTGAATCTCTCTTGCAGATGGTTGGCTCCTGAACTGAACTGAAAGGCTGGCTCTCTGATGACTATAGGTAATCACTCAGGTCCCATGGCTTTATTTTCATCCTACAGAGGGTGCTTCCAACAGTTTACTATCTGCTAATATCATAGTGAATCATTGATTCAATACTGACTCAGGCGAGAAGTGCCACCAATACCACTTCCTGCAACTCCCTGGGTGTTTCTTGGATGACTTCCATCCATGTATATCCCCTGGCCAACCCTACAGAGCATGCAAGGTCTAACAGGATCACAACACAAAGTAATATAGCTGCAAACCAAACCATGAACAAGAGTCTGAAACATACTTTCAACTAAACAAGCTGATTAACACAAACCTATTCACAGCAGAATGTGGGGAGCAGGAAAGAGATGTGCACTTTAAAAAAAAACAAAAAAACGAACTATTCTGGATCTATGTATTAAAAGTGTACAGTCCCTTTGAGAGACACCTTTGATGTTGAAGAGGAGAGGAAAGAGGTGTTGTAGAGGGATCACACTGTGCTGGGTGTTATGGCAGATTCAGCCATTTCTTCTAAGATAAAGCAGTGGTGCTCCCCTCCATGTCTGACAAGTTTCATCAGCTGGTTAGGAGAAGGAGCTGGACCACCAGCTAGTCACACCCCTCCCTCCCACCCTTTGAGGAATACACACTCTAATGAGTCTGCCATAGTGCCTACACGCCTCATTCACAATGTGGCTGGCCTCTTTAGTAATAGACATGACGTATTACCTTCAGAAAAACTACATGGTTTTACAGTTTTTCACCTCAGTCACCTTAAACTCTCAGACACTGTTGCTTGGATAGATTTCTGTAGTTGTACTGAACTCTATTGAAAGATCAGCCAGATCATCAGCTGGTGTAATTCTGCATCACTCCATCGATGTCAGAGTGATAAATTTACACTAGCTAAGTATCTGATTCTTTATGCAAGTTCACGCACACTTCCTGGGATCACTCACACGATTCTCTGCAATTGCCATAGGAGGTTGCCACTTCCCATTTTTCTGTAATATAGTTAGAGCTGGTTGGAAACTGGGTATTCCCTCCCCCTCCCCGAAGAAAAATTAGACTTTGGGTTACACTGAAAACCAAATATTAGATGCAGAAATGCAGCTTCAGTGCTTTTATAGACATTACAGTTTGGGTGCCTCATGTCTTCCCCTCCCTCTCCTCTGTGGACTAGGGTCTTTGGCCAGACTCCCCTCTTACTGAACCATCGAGTCATGGGAGTTCCCGGACACAGTGCATCCTGGGAGATGTGGCCCAGCTGGGGAACCCCAGCCCACAGCAGAAAACCATTGAGCAACAGTTTCAACAGACACATTTTGACCAGCCAGACATATAGCGCTCTACGGTTCACCTGAGTGCCGCTACCATTGCTGCCATTCTAACTTCTTTTTCTTCTCCGCATACCTGTGTGGTGTCATTTATGGCCTGTCTACACTAAACGTATGACCATGTCAGTGAATCTAGGAGCCACTTAGTTGCCCCTTCACCTGGTTACAAACCTAATTCCATTTTGTAGTATGCACTGGTCCTTATCCATTACCTGGTCATGAAACACAGTAACAATCCAGTAGAATCAACCAAAATCAAAAATACATTTGTAACCTGGTCACAATAGAACAAACTTTAATCATGCTGTATTTGTAATGTAGACAGGACCACAGCATTTCATTTGCATGTTCTTACACTCGGTCTGATCCTTGTTATCTATGTCTTCTTCCAGTGTCCTCAGTTAGTACAAGGACCAGTGATTTAATTAATTAGGTAAAAGAATCAGATCAGGATTGCATGATGCAGCAAGCTAAATTTAAAGCAGAACCATTTACATTGTCCTTGTGAATAAAAGCTTTCACTTCTAGAGAGAGCTCCCAAGTTACTCAGAAAAAAGGTGTTTTTTTTAATCCAGTTTTTAACTGCCAAAACTATATTTCAATGAGTTTATGTTGTGTGCACAGTTTTGCGTGGCTCAAACTGATATCTCTGTGTGGGGAGACCGCAGCAATTTCATGAACACTGGCTGGTTCATTGCTATTTTTCTTTAACTAATGGAGGAGGCATATTACTATTCATACTCTGACCCTCCACGGGGCCCTGGCCCCGCCCCCGCCCAGGCAGCCCCCTTGCCTCCGGACCCCGAGCCGCCGGCCGGGCACTTCCCCTCCCGGGCTCCGGCTGCTGTGCTCCTCCCCTGACTCTTCGGCTCTGTTTAAGAGCCGAGCTGCCCGAGCGCTACCGGCTTCGGGCAGCCCCCTTGCCTCTGGACCCTGCGCCGCCGGAGCCCGGGAGGGGAAGTGCCCGGCCGGCGGCTGGGGTCCAGAGGCAAGGGGGCTGCCTGAAGCCCATAGCGCTCGGGCAGCTCGGCTCTTAAACAGAGACGAAGAGTCAGGGGAGGAACACAGCAGCCGCGGGAGGGGAAGTGCCCGGCCGGCATTTTCCCGGACATGTTCGGCTTTTTGGCAATTCCCCCCGGACGGGGGTTTGATTACCAAAAAGCAGGACATGTCCGGGAAAAACCGGATGTATGGTAACCCTATTGTTACATGAAAAATTAGCTTGTGTGTGTGTGTGTGTGTGTGTGTGTGTGTGTAACAGCAGTAGCAACAATACTACAATCCCAGCTGTAGAACTGGCAAAAAGATTTCAGAGAAGACCAGATATTACCATCTAAATTCAGTGATTTCTCCTCTAAGGTGTCGGTTACATTCAGACAAAGAGAAGGCCCTATGCTGTAAGTCCTCTCTAGCCCTAATACAGGAAAAGCATTTAAGCACATGCCCACCTTTACACACATGGATAGTTCCTTTGATGCCAATAGATGTACTTAACATGTTGAAAATTCAAGATATGCCTATGTGTAGACTTCCCAATGACTTCTGTGGGCTTTCCTCCCCGCACAACCAAGTACTTCTTGCATCAAACTCATATTTAGACTTTGTCATTGTCAACTGGTGAATAACTTACCTTTAAAACCAAAGCAGAGAGAGAGTATAGATAATAACACCATTGGATACCCTCAGCGCTGACAGGGCACTTGTATCTTCAGAGTATTTCCAAACATTAACTGCTATGCTGGAGTATTACTATGTCCATTTTAAAGATGGGGGAAATAAGGGTCATGGCTACAAACGGTGTTTGTGGCATACAAGGAAGTGATATGACCGTCAGGATTAGTGCTCCTGGCATATAGATTTGGGCACACACTCTGGCATATTCTCAGTAACTGTGATTTATACATAGTTACTAAATTAAAACTATCTGATGGCTGACTCAATTCTAATTGATTGGCTAATGATTCAACATGTGTTTTGTAGATGGCACCAGTGTGTGCACATGCAATGTTTTAACCACTCCAAATTTGAGGGTACACCCGATAATAAAATTTTAAGCTGAAAGTTTTTTTTGTTTTGTAATATATGCTACAGGTCATTCAAATCCAAAAGGGCAAGTGCTTCAAATTGTCAGTTCATGTGTGTCTAATAATTTAGAAGCAGTTTTTGACAAGTGAAATTAGTTTATTCATAATGGGGAGAGTTATTTGTAGCTGTATACATTTTCTGCTTTAGAACAGTTGGTCAATGACTATTCATATTGAAAAGCCAACTGGCTATAAGTGGTTCAAAGAGACCCTCCAAAGGTCAGATGTATTCTGGGTGGTTTATTTTATAATTGCATCTTTTGGACAACAGAAATCAGACATATTTCCAGAAATAAAACTGTTTCCATTATTCTTTGCTAAATATGCAACTGACAATTGAGAAGTAATCGTTCAACCTGGAAGTCAACTGGCATCAGACTCATGTTGATCCCTTGAAAAGTTTGCAGATGTATATGTGACAATGTGAAAATAATGTTGTAAATGGGAAATTACTTGAGAAAATGGTCATTTATAGCAAAAAATCTCTTCTGTTGTGACCACATAGTTGACAGCCAGCTGGCAACTTGCCTTTTACATCTAACAGATCAACTTGACAAATGCATTTTGGACACTATGGTAATGATGTTTAAGAAAGGCAATTAATTTATTTTGATGGCAAATGAGACCTATTTTAGAGGGAATTTTCTGCACAATGCTTGTCCCCTATTTTGTTGTGAATAGCTGAGTAACAGCTGGTGGGCTCTTGTGCATTTAAATTTAAAAGGCCAGCTGCCAACTCTCTTGTTTAAAACAGTAAAACTGTGCAAAAAAGTTTCACTTCTAAAGCAAAACCAGCAAATTCAATCTTTGTGCTAGTCACAAAAGTAGAAAGAAATACAGGCAACTTAAATAACTCAGGGGCTTGGTGAGGTAGCATTAGGTCATGGGCCCAAATCTTGTTCATTTGGTGGTAGCAAATACCATCTGAAGGCTCTTACTCATTGAAAGGAGTATGTATACACAGATACCACTACACAATAAGTCTATATAGGTAAAGGCTTATGTTGTACATGTATTTATATACTGCTTTTCAAGTGAAGACCTCTGAGTCTGTTCTAGGGTGACCAGGTGTCCGGTTATCGACCAGAACCCCTGGGCGAAAGGGGACCCTGACTGGGCCGTTAAAAGTCCGGTTGGCGGTGCTAAGGCAGGCTAGTTCCTACCTGTCCTGGCTGGCACCGTGCTGTGCACTGGAAGCGGACAGCAGGTCCGGCTCCTAGGCGGGGGGGAGGCCACAGGGCTCCGTGTTCTGCCCCCGCCCCGAGCACCAGCTCTGCACTCCCATTGGCTGGGAACCAGCCAATGGATGGGAGCTGGGGGGGGGGGGCAATGCCTGCAAGTGAGAGCAGCGCATGGAGCCTCCTGGCCCCCCCGCCTAGGACCTGTACCTGCTGGCCATTTCCGGGGCACGCGCAGTGCAGCCTGCCCCCACCCCCCAGCTGTGCCGCTGACTGGGAGCCAACCAAGGTAAGCCCATGCCCCAACCCTCAGTCCCAACCCCATGCCCCAGCCCTGAACCCCCTCCAAACCTGGAGCACCCTCCTGCACCCAAAACCCCTCATCCCCACCCCAGAGTCTGCAACCCGAGCCCAGAGCCCTCACCCCCCTGTACACCAAACCCTACCCCCTGCCCCAGCCCAGAGCTCCCTCCCACACCCTAAACCCCTCATCTCTGGCCCCACTCCAGAGCCCTTACCCCCTTCTGCGCCCCACCCCCTGCCTCAACCCGCAGCCCCCTGCTGCACTCCGAATCCTTGGCCCCACCCCCCAGCCTGGAGCCCCCTGCCCCAGCCCAGAGCTCCCTCCCACACCCTAAACCCCTCATCTCTGGCCCCACTCCAGAGCCCTTACCCCCTTCTGCGCCCCACCCCCTGCCTCAACCCGCAGCCCCCTCCTGCACTCCGAATCCTTGGCCCCACCCCCCAGCCTGGAGCCCCCTCCTGCACCCCAAACCCCTCATCCCCAGCCCAGAGCCCTCACTCCCTCCTGCACCCCAACTCCCTGCCTCAGCCCAGAGCCCCGTCCCACACCCTGAACCCCTCATTTCTGGTCCCAGCCTGGAGCCCGCACTCCCTCCTGCACCCCAACCCCCTGCCCCAGCCCAGTGAAAGTGAGTGAGGGTGGGGGAGCATCAGCCACCGAGGGAGGAGGAATGTAGTGAGTGGGGGCGGGGCCTTGGGGCAGGGGTGGGGCTAGGGTGTTTCGTTTTGTGCAACTAGAAAGTTGGCAACCCTAGTCTGTCCATTGGTCTAGGTGAAATGACTTGGTGATCTTAGGTATGCCTGCACGTACAACTCACAATTACATTCATGAGACCTGAGGCTAAAATATAATCCAAAGTGCCTATCCAACTAAGACCTTCACTTGGCTTGACTCCATCTTTCCCTTCCTCCTAACTTCTTTAACCTGACTCAAATCCTAGTCCCTTCTCTTGGAATATAAGTAACTCTATGCAGGGCATAATTTTGCCAGATGAGTATTGATTCCCGCTCTATTGCCTTGGTATGCTTCTGTTTCTCTTCCTTTCCTACATAGGCTTTGTGGTGTGATGAAAACAGTGTTAAAATTACAAGCTATCACATTAACTTGTAAGGGGTTTCCTGGTCCTGCTAGCAGGCAAGGGGGCTCTGTGAGGAAGCTGAAATCAGAGCCAGTCTGCAAAGTCAGCCTAGAGTAACATGGGGTAAGTTGCGCTGCTCTGTTTTGGGAGAAGCCTCCTTGTCCTTTGCTTTGAGTTTGTGTGTGTTAGGGTTCTGAATTTTAAGACAAAGTAGTTTTAGGTTGAAAAAGTCCAGCAAGAATATTTTATATATTTATCTAACTTCACTGTGTTTATGCTGCAGACATAGGCTTTTCCCTGACCTAGTCCAATGCTTGTTCTCTTCCCAATGGATCTTTCCATACTTCTGCTTATATACTGCCAAAAGTGAAGGGTCTTGGCAGCTCTGACAACCTTTTGGGGCTTGGAACAGCTGTTGTCTTCCAATCTCTCATGCAATAGGTGTTTAACTGGGTTGGAGTGCCTCCAAATGACCCAAAAAAGCCTCAGGGTATGGAAGATATGGAGACAACTTGCAGTCCAGCAAACAAAATTTAAATATTCCCTTTTCATCCCAATTTACTAGTTTAGATAATTCCTTTCACAGCATGTTTATCACAATGATGTCATGTAAAAGTGCAAAACACTGTACAAGAGAGTCTCTGTGACTTGGTGGTATTGTGTTTAACCCTTATATGATGGTTTTAAATGGATTATCTCAATAGGAACACTGAAGCCCATAGCTTCAGTACAGAAAGCCCACCTGTACAGATCCTATTAACGATAAGGGCCTTAGTTATATAGGGCCAGATTCTGTTTTACTTGCTCACGTTGATTTCCATGGGAGTACTTAAGAAATGAAGCAAAAAATGGTATTAAAATGGCTTGTAGTGATCAGTGGCTTCTGATTTCTCTGTTGGAATTTGACATTCCTCTTTGGAGATCCCTAATCATAAGGAAAGCTGAAGAGGAAACAGTTTTCTCCTGTGGGTCAGTTCTGAATAGCACACCTCATCTCTAAAAATACACAGTCAACCAAAAAAGGCATGGAGGCATTTTATTTCTGTACAAATCTAATAGACGACAAGGCAACCAATTGTGTGCAGTATATCACATTTGAACCTCCCCAACAGTTGATATTTGGGAATAGTGTATGTTTTAAAGGCATTTAGAAATACTCAAGTTTCCATTGTATGATCAAGTTCGAGCTAAGGAAGCTCAGCACATCACAGAGTTGCTCTGCACATTACAGGATGAGGCTGTACACGTGAGAGATCACTGAGTGCCATTGTTAATCACATACTGATTATTTCTAGTGTACATATATTTTTGGACATATTGACTACATGCTATTTCATACTTTGAACAGATGTGCCAACATTTTGTCTGAAAGCAAGTCCATATTTATTTTTATATGAATCCAAATTTTGAAACAAAAAAAGTTAATTTGAATGATGGCCTTATTCACAACCCTGTATGAAGCATATGCTATGGGAAAAAACAACAACATTGTTTAGGGACCCTTGCAATCTAGATACGAGAGGAGCTACAGAAAAAAGTTTCAGCTATTACCTTGAACTTCCCTTCTTTTGTATATTGTACTAAGACTCTTAACATTTCTTAAACATACTGTAGTTCTGTGAGATGGAGTAATGTTATTTCCCCATAATCTCTAAGAATAAACCTTTAATAATACTCACGCTGTTTGTAGTAAATGATCAAAACAAGTGATTTAATCACTTGGAAAAAGTTATTTAGAGTACACATTTCAACATTTGGGGTCATGTCTTGCAAAGGGTGATGCTTGTAAATAGCTCATGTAAGCAGCCCTATTAAACTCAGCCACTGAAAATTAGAGACCACCACCACAGGGTGAGATTTAGGGACGAACACAGTTACAAATTAAGCAAAATGCAAAAACTCTTATATCTAAGGCTATGGCTTTGCGAGTGTGAAAGTAGAATGAATTATATTGTTAAAATAGAATGGATTAAAGAAATGCTGTATGTTCCTTTAAGCAGGAATAAGGAATGTTGAAATATAGTTGTCAGGAAGAGAAACATTAAGGTAGGAAACAATGGGTTCACTTAAGCTAATGGTGGGACATTAACAGGAGATCGGTAATAGTTAGTAAGGAAATAAGATATGTATGTCTAGCCCCAGGTAAACTTATCAGTTCTGCTTCTTTTTGTTATCTTGTTAAGTTCGCGCCCTTTTATCTGTATAAATAAGATAGTTTGAGTCTTGCATGGTGCTCACATTATCTGGACGTATTAGCAGAGCGCTTTGCTAATAAACAGAGTGGTCTGACAAATTGTGAGTCCTGAGTCTGACTTTGACACGAGATAAGAGCAGATGAAAAGATTAAGAAAATGGAAGGTAAGGTAGCAAAGTTTGCTAAGAAAGAACAGATTACTGTAAAATGCATTTTGGTAATCAGGTAAACACAGGTAGAAAAAGACAAGTTAAAAAAACCTCATGATCCTTTTCACAATGTTTTGTTTGGAATGAAAGGGCAACGGAACACAATGCTGCCCCACAGACACTTTCCAACATACACACTTGTACAACTGTTTTTCTTCCTCCCCTTCAACTATGCTGCTTAATGCTTTTATTTAATTAATATCAGTGAAAGTGTATGTAGTGGGAGTTTACTTGCAATTAAAACAAAGTAACAGAACATAGCCAGAACAGTCTATGTTTCCCTAGCACAGTTAAACTGGCTAGTGCGTAGGGGCAGGAGGACGGGGTGGAGGAGCCAAAGCTCTGCCCAGTTCCCCCGCTAGTTTCACCTCCTCCTGCTTTCCTGCGCAAGATGAAGGATGTAGCAGTTCTGAAGAGCCTGCCTGGTTTACTCCCGCATAACCTGAACTGCAGGGAACGGGCACAGGGGGACTAGTGACGGCACTTTGCATCCCCTCATACATCTGCTCTGCCCCGCTAATGGTCACAGAAGACTCTTAAAATGCACCTGGGCACTCAAAAGGAACCCTAAAACAAACCCATGAGGGTGCATATACACTGGTGAGACAGACAGATTTTAGGGTAATACCTCTATGGATTTTTTTTTAAGAAAAGATAAGTGATATAATGATGAACACACCTTAAAAATATGCTAACTAGATCTGCTTCTTCTGTCATTTACATCCATACAACCCAGCCATCTCCCCTGTCCAGCGATCTCAATTGGACTGCCAAGGAGTAACAGGGAAGATGTGGTTGCCCCATCTCAAAAAAAAAAGATATATTGGAATTGGAAAAGGTTCAGAAAAGGGCAACAAAAATGATTAGGAGTATGGAACAGCTTCCGAATGAGGAGAGATTAATAAGACTGGGACTTTTCAGCTTGGAAAAGAGATTACTAAATTGGGGGGGAGGGGGAAGAGAATATGATTGAGGTCTATAAAATCATGACTGGTGTGGAGAAAGTAAATAAAGCGTTGTTTACTCCTCATAACACAAGAACCAGGGGTCACCAAATGAAATTAATAGGCAGCAGGTTTAAAACAAACAAAAGGAAGTATTTCTTCACACAATGCACAGTCAACTTGTGGAACTCTTTGCCAGAGGATGTTGTGAAGGCTAAGACTATAACGGGGTTCAAAAAAGAACTAGATAAATTCATGGAGGATGGGTCCATCAATGGCTATTAGCCAGGATGGGCAGGGATGATGTCCCTGGCCTCTGTCTGCCAGAAGCTGGGAATGGGCAACATGGGATGGAGCACTTGATGATTACCTGTTCTGTTCATTCCCTATGTGGCATTGGCCACTGTCAGAAAAGAGGATACTGAGCTAGATGGACCTTTGATCTGACCCAGTATGGCCATTCTTATGTTCTAAGAATTTGGCACGGTATCCAAGTAATATATACCCTGGGATTCAGTCACGACAGATTATTTTTCTTTTACTGTACAGATGGACAGCTCGAGGTGGACATTTATTTTGATATAATAACATAGGGCCCAATTCAGAGAGGCATTTAGCAACCTTATCTGCCACTCACATTTAAAAACAAAAACAAAAAACAAAAAAACAGAGCTTCAGTCTCTGCTAGGGGATATGTTGTAAATTCAAGGGTTCAACTGGGAAGAGCTCATTACAGGATTGGGACATAAGCAAATCTCTTTCAAGCTTCAAATTGTGCAAATGAATGTATGATTATACCCATATATGTGGACCACAATATAAAGACTACAGGGGGCAGTGTGGTCTAGTGGATAGAGCCCTGGACTGAGACTTAGGAGATGTGAGATCTAGTCCCAGCTTTGCCCCTGGCCTGCTGGGTGACCTTTGGAAGTCACAGCTCCCCCCTGTGCTTCAGTTTCCTCATTTGTAAAATGAAGATAATGATACTGATCCCTTCTGTAAAGAGCTTTGAGATCTACTGACGAAAAATAAAAGTTAGGTTTTATTATTGTAATCATGTTTTCTAGAAGCTGAACTAAAATTAGATCCAGCAACTGTAGGAACAACCAAGAGGTGATCTGTATCTGACCAGTAGTGTTCTGTTTGGCATGCCCATATTTTCAACCAACATTTTGTCCTTCCAACTGCATGTCACCTTTGCCTTTTTCTCTCAGCTAGCTATATTTATTTCCTGTCTTCAGAGATTTACAGTTGAAATTAACAGGGAGATAGCCATATTAAACTTAAAAGGGTGGGCTGAATATTTTATTGTTTTAAGTCAGTTACTTTGGCTTTTAAGCTACCAATAAATTTAATTTATATAAATACAAGTGTCATAAGAAGTCACAGTCTAGTGCATTAGAAAGCACTTGCTAGTCTGTTAAGGACAAAGATGATTAAAATCAAGTCAGTGAGATGAATCATGATAGTGTCACTTTGGCTAATGCACTATACAAAACATTAAATGAACCTTTTTGCCCAAGTAAGAACTTTAAGGACCCACTATCAACATCACTGCGGTTTACTTTGTAATCACTAATGACACTAATAGGAACTCTGAAATTTTGTGAGAAAAGATCTGGCTATATTATCACTGTCAAAACCTGGGAGGTTTTCTCTGCTACAGTTTGGAGTACATGTCAGGAAACATTAAGGCTTTATAACAATTATTCATGGCTCTGCAGTATTGCAGGAATGCATTATGGTTAGGACTATGAAACTAAGAAGCTTTACCACTTTGAGGTGTGTTGGGGGCTGTTTTGTTTTTTAGCCAAATTGGAGCAATTTTCTAAGAACGTTTTTTTTCCCCCTTGGGCATTTTAGAGCAAATCCTGCTCTTTTGTAAGGGTGGGTGGGGGTGGGAGACAGGTGAAAACTCCTGACTTGATAGGAGCAGCAGGAGTCATGCTAGATCTTGATTTTAATTTGCTCAGAGGGGACACCTTCAAGCCCAATATGGTTAAATTTCCCACCAATTTTGTTCCTTCAGTTTCCTCCCTAACGTCCTGATTCAAGTAAAGCGCTGAAGTCTCATTGACTTCAGTGAGATTTAAGCATATCCTAAAGTGCTTTCCCAAGTCAAGGCCTTAGTATTTTCCATCTATAGCAATAATTCCAAATGATTAGCAGTATTTTGCACGTATGTAATGCCTTCCATCCCATGAACTGAAACGCACAAGAAAGCTCCATAAATATTATCCCCCCTATTTTACAGATGGAAGAAACAAAGGTTGAGTGATAGTGACCTAAATTGCATGGAGCCAAGCAAGCTTGAGAACAGAACTTCATTCCAGTCTGGACTGACTTCCAGTTGCCTCCCCTGCTAGACAGTTTTGCCTCCTTTGTTATTCTAAATGCCTTGTTTACCCTTTTAAATGCGTCCCTCTGGTAATGTTGTCTCATCTGCCTTGCATCAATTTTTGTCCATTCACCACAGCCAGGGAGAGTTTAACTTGAAGTACAATTATGTGTACATATCCGCTTCCAAGTGGATAACCTGAAACATTACTCCAAGCTGGGCAACATGTTGTACAGTACAATTACATCCAAAATAAGGCAGATACCATGTAATGCTTGTCATTGCTTGACCTGAAACACTAAGGGGCTGCTATGCCCTCCCCTCCCCCATTCAAACCCTTCTACCCTGAAGTTCTCCTCCCCCAGAGGGACTACGCTTAGCCTGGAAAATCAACACTCCCAACACTCAGGGCCAGAATCTTCCAGAAGATTCTACCTTCAAAAGGCTTAAAATAAAAGGATATGGAGTCTCATTTCTTTTTGCCAAGTGCCTCCACTGCTGTTGGGCTGCCTGGAATCCAGCTCATTACAAGGGGCATTGCACCCAGGCAGCCGAGTGAGGCTTTCAAAAGGGTAAAGCCACCGCACTATGCAAGCATGAAGTCTCAGTTTGGCATAAGTGAGCATATGCTGGTTCCGTTTTTGCTTCGACTCTACTAGTACCCTCTCCTAAGTCATCTTTAATGCCAACAAAAGTTGATGCTCCAGAAAAAAAGTGATATGGGTGGCAGGATTTCATGGTAGGGAGTTTGTGTGGCACAGAAGTGAAATGCTGAAATCGGTTCGCATAAGAAGTTACTATTAAGTTGTGTTTTCTCTCAGATGGCATCTGAAATAATTAAGCAAAATGAAGAATATTTTAAAACTGATATTGAGTTATACTTGAATCACTCGTTACACTAAGATTACTGACCTGTTATATACATTACACCTTTTTAAAATCATGCTTGTCGCATCTTCTGCTTTGTCAAATACATTTTCCTGTTTTACCCTGGGTATCCTACAGCAACCTTGCCAGCATTTTTTTCAAAGGTACTTGAGCTTGGATTAAATATAATGTTAGCCGGTGAAGTCAGGGGGAAGGAAAATATGAGCTTTTTAACATGTGACTCCCTTAAGTCTTACAGCTTTTAAGTATTCACAGTTTGGAGGTCAAACCAGACAAATTGTGCTTTCTGTGTTCTGATTATCTGGAACAAGAACTCATACAATCTCCTTAAAAACAAGCAAAACAATTACTTTATTTCACTTATTGAGGTTGGAACTGAATCTTCCAGGTCAGCTCTAATTGTCATATAAGGCACTGCAATTACAGAATTTCAAAGTACCTTGAGGAAATGCGACATCTGTTGAATATTTTGATTGAAACCCTCTCTGTGCATTTGAAGGTGATAGGCCTCCCCTGTGACTGTTTACTGTGGGGTGTTTTTTCTGATGAAGAAAATGTGTGAAATCTCAGAAATATGCAAATCAAATGTCCTTTCTTGATTGTGCTATTATGAAATTCTGTGACAAATTATTACTGCTCTGTGACTGCAGCTCGACTCTTAACAGTTTTAATACAGATTTTAGTGTCAAAAAACCTTGCCGTTATAATTTTTATATTGATTTTTTCCCCTCCCTGTTCCCTAGCTGTATGTAGCACAGACAGGAATACAGTATTCACATTTTTGGCTGATCCCAACTAGTGATTTTGTTGGTTTTTTAAATTCCTCAATTGTTCAGGGCTCAGGGGATTTGTTACAGAAATAGAGACTTTGACCTCTAGGCTGCCATGTCCATATGGATTAAAACTGATTATCACATTAAAAGTGTTTGGTGACCTAAGTGACATCAACTGATGCCCCCAATAGAGTTACTAGTAGACAGTTATCCACATAATCTAAGAGTAATCCCTACAATGATTATTAATCTATAATACAATAGTGCTTAGAAGCCCCAAATGAGATCAGGGACCCATTATGCTAGGCCTTGTACAAATACAGTGAGATACAGTTCCTGTATGAGAAAGTTCACAATCTATATAGACAAGAGTGAAAGAGAAACTATTCCTGGGGTGAACCTTTGTCAAGAAACAGTTTCTCAGGTCCAGGATGGAATCTCTGGTCAAAGCCAGAGAGAGAGATGCCAGAATAGCCAATCGCCCAGCAGTTATAGCACTCTTCTGGGATGTGGGGGATCCAGAGCAAAGAACAGGAAGCGCAGGGACCTGAATGTCAGTCTCCCATATACAGGTGAGAAACCTAATCTCTAGACTATTGGCTATTCTCTTTGCAAAAAATGTCAAAAGGTCTCAGTTTCATCCCAGTGTGGAACAGGAAATTTTTTGCAAATCTCAAAAATTTTCACAGGCTGGAAAATTGTTTCCTGCTACTCAATAAAGTATGTCATCTCTACTCCTAAACTTTCATTCCCATCTGCTGTGGCATTCACACAAGTACAGAAAGAGGAGCCGTTTCATTTCTCTACCTTGTATTCTCACCTGCCTATCCTTTTCTCTCCATTACCCTGTGCTGCCAGCCATACTCCCTGTAGCCACAGCTGTCCTTCACCTGACTCACAGCACTGTTACACTTCTGAGCCCAGTTTATTCATTTTATGTTAGCAACCATATACTTTTTTTTAAAAAACACTAACTGCAGTGACCACTGCTTTGCATAAATAGTTTTGGTTCCAAATTTTCTCGTGGTAAATGTTTTAAAATTAAAATAAGGACAAACGCACTTACCAGGACAGACTATATAATGTGCTAAGTTTACTTAGGATACAGATTCTGTTGGTTTCAAAGACAAATCAGGATCTTTCACCTACCATTTGCTTCTTCCAGTTCAAGAATATAATGCTGTGAAAGCCTGTCATCCAAAGTGCCCATCTCAGAGTACCCATTTTATATATGGTAAACTGACAGACTGGTTTTGTATCTTTCCTAAGGACATGAAGTAATTCAGTGATGGGGTTGGGAATAAAAAACAACCTCTTCCAACCACTAAATAATACTATTTAATAGATTTAATAGCAAGTATCAATCAATATTCAGAATGATTGAAAAATACAAATCAACATATACCACTTTTGTTTTACATGAAAGCTGCAAGCCGTTTTTTTGCCAAAAGACACAGGGGGGAAAAATATTTCAATTTCAGATATTTTGTTTTTATGAATACATCTTTAAAGCTATTTTTAAGGAAATGAAATATCAAAATCAACTATTTCTCAGATTTGTTGTTTTTATGCCTTCATGTTAATGCGTAAGTCAATTTATAAGCATTCCACTGTAGATGTGAAGGTGCTTATAACAACATCTCCAGAATTATCACCCTCATTTCAGCTCATTATATACCATACTATACCTAAATGTCTTACATGCACCCAGTGAACCAGCAGTGCAACAAGTCTTTCAATAATAAATTATTTCGATTTACTTCAGGACTGTTGAAATAAAATTGAACGCATTATGAATTCGTTTGCACCTGAAGGTAATTATGAGCAACTATATCAACTGCTGCTTTCAATAAACTTCACTCACTCCACTACTATACATGAGTTAAATGCATATAACAAGGGACATAATGCTTTTGCCTGTGAAACACACACACACACACAAAAAGCTAATTCCAGTTGGGTTTCAATGCATTTAGCTAGATGTATAGTCTCTCACTATCCAACACAAGCAGCTACTTGATAGATTTGTTTTTTATTCCTGCTAGCAAAACTCTATATCTGAACACATGTAAACTTCAGAAAGGTTGGATCTAAACTTTTCATGGTGGGGTCTTTTTTAATTAGTCCAAGTCCTGAATTTCTTATTAAGGCAAACCTGTCACTGAAGTCAAGAGGAATTGTCCCATTATCACTAATAAGTGTGTTAAAAGCAAAAAAAAAAAAGTCAAACCAGCAAAAATGCCTCTTTCACTTTAAATGGTTACAAATCTATATAAGGGGGAAACTTATTAGAGCAGCAGCAGCTATGGACCTAGCAACAGGTTGGCACTTCTTGTTGCCCAGGGCCTTTTGCATACAATTATGTGATGTGCGTACTACTAAAAGTGACTGAATTTGCAGAACCAGCTGTGACCACTTTGTTTAGAGTTATGTAATTAACATTTCACTGACAAGTTTCATATCAGTTAAAATACAGAGCAACATGTACAAATAACTTTGTATATGAACCCTGGTTTGACTTACCTAGAGAGTCATCCCCTTATGATGACTCAAACCGGAAGGAGTGGGATGGTAAAGTTAGGCAAGACATCTTCTTTCAGGCGGAGTACTGCTCCACATAATCTAGCCCACCCCTGCAGTTGCACTGCACTTAGTACCTAGCGTACAGTTCCCGCAGACAGCCAGAGAACAAGACTAGCCAGGAGCCATAAACAAGGAAATTAGTGCTGCAAGATTCGCAGCCCCATCTCCACCCCTGGAATAAATGACCCCCTGTGCTATGTCTCAATGAAGTTTATTGGGTGGAGCGAAGCCCTGCTCCACAAAACATTTTGTGTTCCCTATAACGGAGGTCAGCGTCAGCGGGATCTTTGTTGCCACAGACATTCACCAGCTCCTCTGTGATCTACCTCAGGCCAGCTGGCAACAGACTTGTAACCCAAATTCTCATTGGAAAGTGTCTAGTGACAGACAAATCTGTTGGTGAAATAGCACGCAGCTGAGATCTCCAGGGTTTTCAATACAACATATATTACTAATGGGCTCCCAGAAAACTCAACTCTAGGCCAGTAGACTACAGATATTGACAACCCATTTAAACCAGTGTACTGTGAGAGTATTGGGTAGACTACTTGCTTTGTTGGGACTATTAGGGCAACATTTTCTAGCTGCTCGGACTAGTGCAGAGCGACACAGGTTTCAGCCTTGGTTAAAGCAGTTCTGCTTCAATAGGTGCTATGAATGTGTGTGCACTGTTGGGAGCTACTGTGTGTTGATACATGATGTACACTGTACACAATTGGCATTGTCTCACTTCCTCCACCCCCCCCCCCCACTTTCTCTATTTCTTTAATTTGAGCAATGCATACATTTTTCTGTTTCACATTTAGTATTTGCCATGGTATGTCTAGATGACTGTACTATACAAATATACACATGCAGATGTTTTAGAACGGACTGAAGATATGGCGCTAGAAAGGATCAGGACCTTGTAGTGGCAGCAATTTTAAAAGTCAATACATTATTTAACAACAGTCAGTGGAACAGGCTAAGTGAAAAAAAATATCATTTCACCTCCCTCTCATGTTGTTTTATGTGCAGCTTAGGTGACATGAACTAGATTTTTAAAAAAGGGATGGGGGAGCCCATACAGAAGGCACTAAATGAAAACAGTAAGGCAAGTGACTTGGATGCTGCTATGATAAGCCATAATCTAGCAATGTACATAGACAGAAAGAATATCTAAAACCAGAATTAAAGTGTTTCTAACTGTAAGAAAGCATATAATGTAATCCCTCCCTGCACTAAAATTCCTAAAAAAATACCCTACACAATTTGATTGCTATCCAAACAAAATAACAGATATCAATATATAGAAAAGCTTAAGTTTTCTCAGTATTACATTATATGAAGCAGTTCACTGGCGTCTGGAAATGGATAGCACCAATGCTACAATGTACGTCAGTGGGAATTCAAAGAGATCAGTTATCTGCAAAAGCGTGCTGACCTAGATTACAAACGCTAAAAATCTAATGGTTAGAAGTTAAACTTTCTGCAAAGAATCACAGCAATGCATGTAAATAGCCAGCTGGAAATTGTTTGGCATGTGTTTATCATTTACCCCAGTAAATTATAAATCAAAGTTTCCAAGTGTTGTCTAAAACTCTAGCCCAACAAGCACTGAGCCTTGGAACTCAGGGCAGGGCCAGGCTCAGAGGTAAAATTAGAGAAAGTTAAAGATGGTGACAAAAATAGAAAGATTTAATAATGCCACTGGATTCAGAAGGTGCTCAAAGCCAAACATTTATAATTCAACTTGTTTTGCACTTTTCAGTGATTGCTTCTGTATAGTAGGTTACATATTGCTACTGCAATCTTAGCAATCTGCTTCTATCCTGCTGTGTAAACAGAACATGGCTCTCTACAGACATGCTTGAAAAATCCATCTAATAATTTTATTGTCTGGCAGGCAATTTTACTGATTGCCGATTCCGGAGTCTGAGCCAACGTAGGAATGCTTTGGTCAACTTCATCCGTCTTAGGAAAGGTTTTTTTTGTTTGTTTAGGGTTTTTATTAAACAAACAAAACATACATTGAGCAATAAAACGTAGAAATATTAAGAAATAAAGGAAATAAGTTGGAATCTGTGAGATCTATACATTCCTTAATGAAACTAAGAGAGCAGAAATTTCTGATCTTGTGCTTAACTTTACTGTCTAAGTCCCAAAGTAGAGAATGGGCTTTTTATTCTCCCTAAAGAGCCTGAGCTTCCCTTAATTTTTTGTTCTTCCTGTTGATTATATCCAGATTCACACTTTCCCCCTCCTGAGCAGGTCCTATGTCCTGAACCAAAAATTGTGTCAAAATAACACTAGTGTAAAAATTTGCATCGTGCTTTCAGCTTTAAATTTAACATCTTAAAATTTAACAGCTATACAGTATCACCTTTTAAAACAATTAAACATTTTTAGAAGTGATCAGAAGATCAGAAGAGTGACTACGTTAAAATAACTTATTCATCAGCTCTGCTCCCGTGTATCAAGTTACCTACTTACTTTACTGACAAAAACAATCATTTATTTCTGCTAGGTGTACAGAACCAGAACAAGTATAGAATAGTGAGAGGAATTCTGTTCTGCTTCATATATCCTCAGAACTGTCAGCTACTTACTGTAAATTGTGTTGGCAGAAGCTTTGCTACTGGTAATGATGTAAAAGAGCCAGAAAAAAAAAAACAGATTGACTATCAGACCACAAGTTATATTTGGAGGGCTGATCATCTGAAGAGTTATCTTTTGGTTTGTAAATTGCTAAGGAAGTCAATGAGACACCGACTTGGAACTCTACAATATCAGTTATACTTATTTCCTGACTTCACTGTAAATTTCAGTTATAGGGTTTACATGGGTGAAATCACGCCCTAAGTGCTACTCCTGCTTTCACAGGAGTGTATTAATGTTGTAAAAGCAACATTAATATGGGCCTGCATTCAGCCTGTCTGTGACTCCAAACACTGCTACCATTCACGCATCCTGTTCCTGCTGTGGACAGCACCAGTTCATGCCAGAACCTGTGGTGTGCACATTAAGGCTTTAGCAAGGGACTTAGGCACGATGCTTCAATTCCATTGACTTCCATGGAACTTAAGCACAAGCTTGGTTGAATCAGAACCTAACACTTGAATAAGGGCAAAATATTAAAACAGAAAAGGTGCAAATCCTTAATATACATGTTACTGTTTGCTCCAATTCAGGAAACCATGTAAGTGTCCAAAGCCAGTCGGGCTATTTTTTTTTGGCAGACTTTCTATGTACCCTCCCCTTTGCAAGCCTTCCCTGAAATAAAAATAAACTTCTGCAATAATTTTTATAAGTGCTTGTAATAGAAAACAATAGTTTTCAATCTAAGAATATGTAGCGTGATTTAACATTATGACGTGACCACAAGTTTAAAAGAGCTGCCGTCTCCAAAATTGGAAGTTGGTTTTGAAAAGTTTAAGTGCTCCTAAAAAAATGTAAAGCTTTCCCACAATTTTAAATTGTGCACTTCATAGGCCAGGACAACAATGACGGTCACATTGGAGTATTTTATTATAAAAGGAGGAACAGAGTGATTTAAGAAGTTTAAATTGTTCATATGAACAAAGTCTCATTTTAAAATGACAAATATTTATTTTCCTCCCATCATGACCACCACAACTCAATATAAAATTGCATCAAAGAGTCATTAAAACAATTTTAAAATGCATTATTTCCCAGATCCCTGTAAGATGAAATTACAGCACAAAAGTTCCATGAATACATCAGAAAACCACTATTTATCCTCACTTCACCAGACCAGAAAACTCCTTGAGGCAAATTTGCACAAAAAGCACCCCAGTCCTGCAACTAGATCCACACAGGTCTGCCCTCTAACCTTCTAACCCTGAAGTCAGCAAGACTCCACATATGTTCAGGATCAATCCACATAGATCCAGTTGCAGTGACTTTCCTAATGCTGAATAGTACATTACTCCACGCAAGTTAGGGGACAAAAATTGTGCCGTATGGTCTCAATTCTGTCCTATCTAGAATATCTTGGCTTTTGCATTAGAGCGCTTTGCCATGCTGGCTGCATTCTTTTTTCTTCCCCCAGCACACATTAGTTTGGTTTGGGGTATGTAAACTGTGAAACTGAAGGATATCTGTTCCTGCTGCTTTTGTCTGTAATTCCTTGAAGCGTTTTTCTTAAAATTATGCTCCTGATAATGACTTGATCACATTTAAAGCCTTCCTTTTGCTGCCTTCACATGCTGTAATTTCAATGTGAGAAAAATCACATCATGTTTTCAGTTTAGATTAAATCAACACAAGAACAAAAAAAGTGCCCTTTCCTCCCCATTCTAATCAGCGCATCACAACTCATCCACTTTCATGTACATTTTCATCTGACCCCATTCAGTTTTCCTCAAACAACACCATGGTTGTTATCTCAACAGCTTGCCCCACAAGTAACTATAAACATTTGCTGAGGTCTAAATGAGGGTCAACCCCTCAGCTCAGCATGCAGCTGGGGTAGAGGTCCTTCCACAAATGCTACTTGCAGCTTTATGGAGTCACAAAACCTACAGCCACAAATACCATGATTTTTTAAAGGAGCTCTTTTCAATTATGTGGTGGTATTGCCTTGGCAGCTGCTGAAGGCACTAGCCAATGTAGCCTCTAGCCAAAAGGAGATGAAGCAAGGTTCCGAGAGCTAAAGACTGCTGTATTGCTCATTCTGACTGATGCTCTGTGGCCTTAGTAAAGTTGGCTGACCTCAGCTTCAGTTTCCCCATCTGTAAAAGGAACACAATATCTACCTACCTGACTGAGAGGTTATGACCATTGATTAGTTAAAGTTTGAGTTCACCAGAATGTGCAGTCTCCTCCCTGCCTTCCCCTCTTATTGGTGGTCACCAATATGTGATATTTATCCCAATGAATTGGGAATCTGTACCACATGGGCTAAGTGAGATCTGCATGGAGAGGGTCCCCAGTGGGCAAAATAAATCTGGCTGAAATTTTTCACACAACAAAATACCATTTTAATGGAAACAGAAGTTTTTCTACATGGAAACATCAATTCTGATGGGAAAAATGTCAACTTTTCCCAGGGAAAAATGTTAACACAATTTTTGATTTTTTAAAAATTGCTGTTGAAATGAAACGGCATTTTTTTCTTTCATTTAAATGTGTTAATCTGAAACAAAATGATTCATTTAGAATGTCTGAAACTTCCTGCAGGAGATTTTTTTTAAACTAAAGGAAAAACTTTAAATGAAGATTTTTAATTTGAATTGTTTTGTGGGAGATTAAAAGGAAATTATTGGAGAATACGACACCTGCTAACTGAAGATTTGTAAGTCTTGAGGTTTCATTTCAGTCTGACTCATGAACACAGCAGTACATTGTACCTCCAGCCAAACCATAAGGCGAGCTTAGCTAAGGTGTTGCTTTAGATATACAGGACTTCCCCCACCAGCTGACTAGACTTGGTTCCTTGACCGGATCCTCAGCCAGTGTAAATCAGCATAACACCATTACCTTTGATGTAGGCACACCAACTTATACCAGCTAGGATCTGGCTCTTTGTCTCTCCTATTCTGAAGTTATCCATTGCACTGCATGGGAGAAAAGGTCTTTTTGTATGATTTTTTTAAAAAACAAACCACACACAAAATGGGTTATGGGGAGACAATGAAGACATCTTAACTCGGCTTGTCAGACTCCACTGATCCTGATGGCCCATAAGGGAAAGGCTGAGGTTTTATCCTAAACATTTATCAGCTCATCCACAGTTTTAATAAAGGATCTGAATAATACTGTACAGCACTAACTTTTTTTCTGATAAGTGGTGGCATGTGTACAACAAAAACATGAAACCTGGAAGTACTGGAGTTAGAGAACACTATCACTTAAGTGTAATTTGGTGTTCCCTAGTAATGATTTAGGTGTTCTCTTAAGATAGGGCATGACTCTTCACTTCCTTGAATTTTGTGCAGTCATTTACACCTATTCAAAGTGGTTTTAGTAGCAATTAACGCCATTTCCCAGGGGTGTAAATACCCATGCAAAGAATAAAGCAGTAGAGAATCAGACCCGTGGTGCATGTCTTACGTGGTCATTACTGCACCTCCATTAATCTTTCAGTGTTAAGATCATACCAACACTATTAAAAGTTGAGAATTGTGAAGTATTGATCACTGTTACTGCTTACTGTACATTTAAATAATAGATTATATACTCAGGCCTCAGATTAGAGGCCAGGAACACTTGATACTTTATCATCTCTACAGCTATAGATTTTGCCATTATTGTATTTGCCTTGTGTTACAGTAGGCTAAGATTGTATTTTTGATTTATTGCAGCATATGGGCAATTTATTTTGCTGTTTACTTTGTATGGTTGTTTATGTGGGAGGAAAATGTGGCATGAGATGCATGGCTAAGCATTCACTAATCTCTTCTATTAAGAGTTACATAGTTTTCTTTGAGGAATATGGATACTTTGTACATCAAGCAAAAATGAAATGGTGCAAACTGAAGGCAGATAGAAGAAGTAACACCTGTTAGTTGTAACCAATTAGTTGTAACTAACATATCTGAAAACTAACAATATTGAAATGCTGACATGTCTGAATGTGACACGGCTGTTCTGCATCTTTACGAGAGCTACATTAGCCAAGCACTGCTGAAGACAAAGGTGCCTCCAATGGGTAATGATTCAAGGCACAGGAAGCCAGGAACTTTATAGCAGTCCAACAGGGTAGGAAGCTGGAAAGGGAATTTAGAGCCAGAACTGTCTTGTAATCCTCATGACATTTTGGGCTAAGGAATTTTTATGGTGATAGATATTGTTGGTTTGGTTCCTATCCCCATAGTTGGGGAATTTAACAGAGCCCTGACTGGTCTGGAGCACACATTTTTAAAAGCCAATCCAACTGCTCAATCCCTGCTTCAGTGAGATTGTGTTAATAGATTACAAATTGCAGACTCAATTCTCCAATACCCTGCATATATAGCCATTCATCCCAGTGCAAAGTGAGTGCCAAGAGGGGCAAAATGCTACTAAATCAATAGGGTAGTGTTTATGCTCACGTTACACTGATTCAAATGACCTCAAGGTGCAGAGCAATGGAGAATAAATTACTTGTTTCCCCTGCTATAAACTGCCAGATTCCCAGGACAATGTAGATCACAAAAGTCTAGAACAAAGCATGCAAGACCTGTCAAAGCATTCTCATCTGAGGGGATCTGGCTATTAAACAAGCTTCCTGAGAAGATTAGATGAATCAAGAGCCTGACCACCTTTAGGAAATATGCAAAACCTGATATGATAAAGTTTTGCCATTATAGCCAGGATGATGTTCATAGCACCAATCAGCTCCCTATTGCTCCTGCCCCCTCCTTAAAACTATCCCCACAAAAAAACCTTCCCCAGAAGAATTTTCCGTTATCTGAAGAGAGAGTAGAGCTAGAAACGTCAAGAAATTCACTTGGGACTTCCCTATTGCCAACCTATTGTGGAAGGCACTCAGATACTACAATGATAGGCAGCGGTACAAAACCCTAAGAGACAGCAATGCATTAGTAAATGTATCTACATTTACCCACATGTACAATGGTTCATTATTATAGAAGATTTAAAAAAATTAATTCTACCATAGTGCATCATTTTAAAAAAAGTGACCCTGCCACAATTCTGACTCTGTCAAAAAGGGAGATAGATCAGACACAGATGCTAAATGAATGGATTAAAAGGAGAGGGTTTTTTCCCCCAAACAAGCTCCAGTTGCATTTTCTCAATGGTATGATTCAGTTTCCTTTTCTAGCTAAAAGGCCAGTTCCGCAAATCCTTACACTCAAGTAAGGGTTTACATAGGATGGCTTCCATGACTAAGATTTATTCTAGGGACTGAAGGAAACCACAGCGGAAAAGATGGTATATCACTGATGGACAAACCTCAACAAGTTTAATGCTTCATAATAGTCATATATTGCAATTCTATAGCATTTTCCATCAAAGGATGCTTTACTATCATTAACAAACTTTAGCAGTAGGTAGGTATTCTTTGATTTTAGATATGGAGAAAGACAGAGGTTCAGACTTTTTTTTAAAAGGAATGTATGCATATTTTAAAGTTATGAGTGTATTAAATCCCCAATAAGCATATCCCAGTTGGGGTTGTGCATATACAGAAATATGCAAGTACGTAAATCTTTGACTTCCACATGTGCATCAGGTGTTTTGCCCATACAACTCAGTGTCAAGCAAAAGCACATTTAAAAATCTGAGATCTAGTGACTTAGGTTATGTCTTCACTGCAGAGTTAATTTGGTTTATCTACATTCAGGTTAATTCCTTTTGAATTAGCCTAGCTTGAACAAGAGCAACCACACCGCAAAGCAACACTGAAGTTGCACAGAGTTGTGTTAGCACCCTGAGGATTTTTATTAACTCAAGCTTTAGTCTATACCCATTAGCAGGCCAGCCAACTTGACTTAAAAGTGCCACACCCTTGACTTAGGGGCTCGTGTGTGTGGACGGGACTTGAGTTAGGGGCAACACTTTAGTTATAACTTGAGTTAACTCTGCAGTGAAGACAAGCCCTTAGTCATCTAGCACATCTCCAGAAAAGCCTCCATCAACCTCCCACTAGAGTTTGAAGTTGGTCTCCCCAGGCAAAACCCTTGGGGGAGGGCAGCAGCAGCAAATTTACTATTTACCCGCCCCTGTGGGTGAATGTTTTTCACTAGTGCAGCTGTGTCTTTGGGTACCTGGGGATGAATCAAGACCAATGACTGCAACATTATTCCCTCTTTACAAACGCATATGCCCATGGAGAAACAACAACAACTAGAGCTGCAAAAATAAATACAATAAAATACATTCTAATCTATTTTCAGGTTTGCAGATTCTGTGAAAGCTTCCTATGAAAGCTTCACATCAGGAAAAAATTCAGATGATTGAAGTCACAAGCCTTTTCCTCAGGATCCTCCATTGGCCGAGCCTATCCAATGTTCTCAGAAGCACCAACAGAAGTTAGTTCTTCTCTTCCTTCCCAGAGAGCCTAAAAATTAAGAAGGAGATACTCCAAATGATGACAGAGGGGAGAAATGGGCCTGCCATTCACCAATCATGTCCGTCAAAGCTAGCAAGCCACTACTACTCTGCTTCAGCCACGCTGGTGTTCAGTCCAGAGCTTTTATTTGTAGAGAGGGACAAAGCACAAACTACCATTAACATTACCACCCAACTAAAATATGTTGTGCTGGATTTGCAGTTTAGAGTCTCAAATCCAGATAAAGCAGAACTTCAGAATTACAAACACCAGAGTTACAAACTGACCGGTGAACCACACACCTCATTTGGAATCAGAAGTACGCAGTCAGGCAGCAGAGACCAAAAAAGAAAATACTGTACAGTATTGTGTTACATGTCAACAACTAATAAAAAAAGGGGGAAATCTGAAAAAGATTTGACAAGGTAAGGAAACAGTTTCTGTGCTTGTTTCATTTAAATTAAGACAGTTAAAAGCAGCATTTTTCTTCTGCTTAGTAAACATTCAAAGCTGTATTAAGTCAATGTTCAGTTGTAAACTTTTGAAAGAACCACCTTACTGTTTTGTTCAAAATTAATAACTTTTCAGAATTACAAACAACCTCCATTCCCGAAGTGTTCGGAACTCTGAGGTTCTACTGTAGTATGTTCTATAAACAGAAAGATTGCGCATAACAGAAATATTGACTACTGAGACTAATTGGTAAAGTGGGAATAAAGATTAAATGAAGAGTAACAAAAAGGACTTAAGCATATAAACTCTGACTTTAAGGCCAGAAGGGACCATCATGATCCTCTAGTCTGATCTCCTGCACACTGCAGGCCACAGAACCTTGCCCATCTACTCCTGTAATAGACCCTAACCTTTAGCTAGTTACTGAAGTCCTGAAATACTGGTTTAAAGCCTTCAAGTTACAGAGAATCCACCATTTAGACAAATTTAAACCTGCAAGTGACCTATGCTGCAGAGGAAGGTGAAAAAAACCCAGGGTCCCTACCAATCTGATCTGGGGGAAAATTCTTCCCAACCCCAAATATGGCGATCAGTTAGACCCGGAGCCTGTGGGCAAGACTCACCAGCAAGACACCTGGGAAATAATTCTCTGTAGTAACTCAGAGCCCTCCCCATTTAGTGTCCCATCACCAGCCATTAGAGATATTTGCTACTAGCAGTCGCAGACCGGCTACCTGTCATTGTAGGCGATCTCATCATACCGTCTCCTCCATAAACTTATCAAGCTCAGTTTTGAAGCCAAGTAGGTTTTTGCCCCCACTACAACCCTTGGAAGGCTGTTCCAGAACTTCACTCCTCTGATAGTATCAGAGGGGTAGCCGTGTTAGTCTGAATCTGTAAAAAGCAACAGAGGGTCCTGTGGCACCTTTAAGACTAACAGAAGTATTGGAGCATAAGCTTTCGTGGGTGAATGCCCACTTCATCAGACGCAAGAGTCTTGCGTCTGATGAAGTGGGCATTCACCCACGAAAGCTTATGCTCCAATACTTCTGTTAGTCTTAAAGGTGCCACAGGACCCTCTGTTACTCCTGTGATAGTTAGAAACCTTTGTCTAATTTCAAGCCTAAAACTTGTTTATGGCCAATTCGTATCTATTAGTTCTTACGTCAACATTGGCACTTAACTTAAATAACTCCTTCCCCTCTTTGGTATTTATCCATCTGATGTATTTATACAGCCCAATCGTATCTCCCCTCAGCTTTCTTTTGGTTAGGCTAAACAAGCCAAGCTCTTTGAGAGTCTCCTCTCATAAGTCAGGTTTTCCATTCCTCTGATCATCCTAGTAGCCTTTCTGTGCACATGTTCCAGTTTGAATGTGTCTTTCTTAAAAATGGGAGATAAGAATTGCATACTGTATTCCAGATGAGGTCTCACCAGTGCCTTGTATAATGGTACTAACACTTCCCTTTCTCTACTGGAAATACCTCGCCTGATAAATTCTAGGACTGTATTAGTCTTTTTCACAGCCACATCACAATGGTGGCTTACAGTCATCCTGTGATCTGCCAATACACCCAGGTCTTTCTCCTTCTCTTTCACTTCCAACTGATACGTCCCCAGCTTATTGCAAAAATTCTTGTTGCTAGTCCCTAAGTGCATGACATTGCACTTTGCAGTATTAAATTTCATTCTATTTCTATTACTCCAGTTTACAAGATCATCCAGATGTTCTTGTATGATATTCTGGTCCTCCTCCATATTGGCAATACTTCACAACTTTTTGTCATCTGCAAATTTTATTAGTGCGCTCCCACTTTTTGTGCCAAGATCATTACAGAAAATATTAAATAAGATAGGTCCCAAGATCAATCCCTGAGGAACTCCACTAGTAAGCTCCCTCCAGCCTGACAGTTCACTTTTCAGTATGACCCTTTGTAGTCTCCCCTTTAACCTGTTTCTTATCCACCTTCCAATTCTCATATTAATCCCCGTCTTCTCCAATTTAACTAATAATTTCCCATGTGTAATTGTATCAACCACCTTACTGAACTCCAGGTAGAAGAGATCTACTGCATTTCCTTGGTCTAAAAAAATCAGTTATCTTTTAAAAGAAATAGATCAGGTTGGTCTGGCACAATCTACCTTTTGTAAAACCATGTTGCATTTTATCCCAATTACCATTTACCTCTATGCCCTGAACTACTTTCTCTTTCAAAATTTATTCCAAGACTTTGCATACAACTGAGGTCAAAACTAATGGGCCTGTAGTTTCCCAGATCATTTTTTGTCCTTCATTAAAAATAGGTACTATATCAGCAATTATCCAGTCATAGGGTAACACCCCTGAATTTACAGATTCATTAAAAATAGAAGCCCAATAGCAAGGATTAACAACAATATCTAGTATCCACTCCCTTCAACCCAATTCTACATAAACACTATTAAAATGATTAGTGATCAAAAGAACATCACATATTTTTGAAAATACTGTAGTTCAATTTAGCATTATATGTCAATATTCCACAGTTACATACATTACATTTATCACAAAACTATATGCCTGGATTAACTACAACCTTGATATCTAGATTACCGAATATACAACGTTGTTTTACACCCAATACAGCTATATCATTTTGCTCACCTCACTGACTCCCTGGTGCTCAGTTTAGATGAGGGAGGGATAGATTAAATCTCAGCACTGGGCACTGTTAACAGATCGCATAGCACAACTTCTTTGTTACTAATGACTAATTCACCAGGGTTTTGTTTTAAAGTCAGGAATGCAATATAGTGAAGGAAGTTATCCTTTTCACCTCACAATACTGAATGCACGAAGGTTTGAAGCTTTGCTTTATTGGGCTGTGCTTGCATTGCCATTTTTCAAGGCCATAGCTTGTGACATTGTTCACTGGCACACAAGGTACAAAAACATCTTTTCACATCAGTTCTTTTTGGCTGTGTGGAGTTCATATTTGGGTTACTGCCTTAAGTGAGCATAGTATCTCTTAGGACATAAATTGTCACCCTTTGTCCCCGGTAGGGTTGCCCATTTGACACACTACAAAGGGAGGGGAAGATGGCTTTTTGACCTTGTTAACATTGTTTGTAGTGAGGATTCAGGGACTGTAGCTGGCTAGAAGAGAGTAAAAACATCCCAGTCAGTCCCATCTACCTCATGACAGGAAGGGGCAGAAGAGGACAGGCAAATACAGGAGATGAAACAGAGCCACCCAGTCTTAAAACAAAAAACAAAAACCCACCACATATCACAAATACCCACACCTGTCTGAAGACTGAATTTTGATTTGTGAGAGTTACAGGAACGTCAGCTCAACTAACAAACCAACAAGCTGTGGAAGCCTTTCTGGATACCAGCCTCATTTTACCTCAATATAAAATAATCCAGAATAAACACACAAAACTAGAATATTTACCCCATGGTATGGAGTCCCACAGTCAAGTCACCATTTTGTTTGTTGCTCTTCTCCCAACCCACATCCTTTTGAGGAGGCTTCCTTATCAGAGAAATTAAATCCAGCTACTCCCTGAGTGAGCAAAACACAACTGCTCCCTGCTCTCGGAATCAGAGCAGAGGGAAGGAAGCAGCTGTGCGGTTCCTGCCTTCTTTCCCCCTAGGTTTGGGAATGTGTGTATTAAACCGAGGTAGATGTTTCTGGCCCACGAGGGGCTTTCAAGGGGCTTGTATACTGCATAACAGCAATCCTACAAACAAGAGCAGGTGAGGAGTGGGAGCTTTGTGTGTGAAGACAAAGATACCATGTGCTTGGACAAAGAGCTAGAAAATGGCCTCCAATGTGCAATTCCTCCCTTTATTAAAGTCCCCCCCACAACACAACTTTGTCCTCCCTGGGGACCGGAGGACCAAGAGCTGTATGGACCTGATTCTCATTCATACTTTATTCTGCTCTGGCATCATAAATGGGCCGGAAAGTGGGCACAAATTACATTGACAACCAATTTAAAGACCGAGTACAACTCCACATGGAGATGTACTGGCTTTTGGGTATGGCCTACAGAAACTGCCACAATTGTTCCAATAAACCTAGGTGGCTTTTATTGACCTGCTCCTTTCTCCTCCCATCCAACATCAAACAATGGTGTGGGGCAACTGCCCCACGACCCTTAAATTCTACCTCCTCCTGGACAGGATATATTTGTGCTAGAGTTTAATAATGAAAATAAATACTGCCCTTCACTACAGAAGTAAATTACCAGATGAACATAAGAGCTGAAAAAAAGTTAATTGTACCTTACAACTTTCTTAGCTATCACTTTGGTTTAAGTGTGGGAAAATATTCAATTTACTTGAATATTCAGATGAGCTCTCATTCTTACCCAATAAGATCAAATCACTAATGCCACTTTGTAATAAGGAAATGTATTTCTTCTTAGTCCTCTCATTCTTGTGTCCTCTCTCTCAGGTTCTAATCCTGCAAACATGTATGCATATGCCTAATTTTAAACCTGTGAGCAAGCAGGATCAAAGTTTAAGTAATTAATTCTATCACCCATGTCTAATGGAGCTCCCCATTAAAATCCGTCAGGAATTCGCCATGAACATCAAAAATTTAGCCATGTTTCTTTTAAGCACATGTCCTAAGACTTTCGGACCTTTACAGCTCACTAGGAATATTTTTTTTTTTTAATTTCCACTGACAGTAAAATTTTCTACCATTTTGTGGGGGGCCCTATAGAGGACTGTTGCACCTTTCTCACACCCTAAATAAATATTCCCCTTATTTTCAAGTGCCCAAAGTAGTGCCAAGTGTAAATTGTTGCTATGTTAACAATATGGTCATGATGCAGTATTACTGAAGTTTGCCACTTAAAGCTGAGAATTTCATTTGAAAGTTGGAAAGAATGAGAAAATGTGAACAGGTAAGCCCCATTCTGGCTCAAACAGCGGTATACAGCACAGAATTAATAGAACAAAAGGCTCATTTATACTATAGTAAATCTAATGAAGTCAAAGGAACTACACCTATGTAAAACCAGTGTGAGATCAGAATCAGGCTCACACTTTTAATTGAACTAAATTAATATAGAATCACTTGTTATCTGCTACAACACCAAGATGCAGCAGAAAATCTCAGAGCTACAATTCAAGCAGCCTTGTTTCATGGTGGATTTTTATGACTGAATTTCTCTCCAGGAGTCATTCAGCCTTGATGTACTATATGTCTAAAAATCAACTTGGTCAGAAGTACTGAAACATATCATTGACTGCTGGGAAGCTGACGATCCATACTTACTTCCTGCCACTGTGCTGCGAAAAAACACTCATGATCATTACAAGTGAGGAGGATTAAAGTAGCATAGCCGTTTACTAACATCAGGAATGTCTCCCTCAGATTTAAATAATCAATCATTCTCTTGGCATGCAAAGACTGACCTTAACAGTGTTACTCCAAATACTTTTGTTGCATTTATAGCCAGAGCTTATCTGTCTTCAGAAACACAACCATGTACAATGTAAAAGAAGAGCTTCAATCATTTTTAAAAGGTAATACACATCAAAAGGGCACACACTGAAAAACACTCTACTGCAGCCAGTGTATGATGAGAGGAGAATCATTGGCAAAGCTGTAAGGTTGCAAAATTCATAAGTGAAATTTGTATGCAGATATAGGGCCAAACTGTGGTAAGCCTGTTTGCATAGTCACCCACCAGGAAACCCAGGCTCAGAACAGGCAGGGCACAGTGGAAGTTTTCCATGTGAATTCTGGCTCCTTCTAAACCCATAGAAGGGCATTTCTATAAACCCTCGAAGAGGAGCACCTGAGAAGAATTACAGGACAGGCCTATGGGGCACAATGCAATGCAATCCATATCCATCAATATTGATTATTACTACTACTTCTTCCTCTGCATAAGAGGATGGGAGGGAGCAGGAGTGCTGGCACCTAGAATACAGGCACAAAATAATGCTTCTTCTGAGCATTTCCACTCAGACTGCTCCTCCCTCCATTGAAATCAATAACACTATTTACTTGAGTGCAGATTTGTAGGTCCGCATCCTATTATATGCCTGTTATGAGAAGCATTTATGTGCTGGTCCAGAATTTGGCCCTAAGGTTTCACACATCTTTTCAAAATCTGCTATGAGGTTAGATATTACTAATTACATTTCTTGCATCTTCACAAACACTACAAAATACTTGTAAATCTTTTTTTCATTTCATTGCACCTAACCAATCTAAGAAGAACCCGGACTGACTTATTACACAACTTAGAAATTATTCAGATTTCAATTTCTATCTGGTTTTCTGTTATGAAGTGAACTGTCCTTGATGGAGAAAGTGCAGGAAGAATACAGACAGACAGATTGGGTGTATATTGCCCCTCCACTACAGCTTTTAGAATGACTCTTTCCCCTTGTATTTTGATATCCTAGAATATGATGCCACATTGATTAGGAGAACATCCTGAAATATTATTGGCCCATTTATGAGTCATGATGTCTTTTTGGAAATAATAATAATTTGTATTTTTGACCAGAAATGAACTTTCCAATTCACTGCGTGTTTGCCAACTGGAAAAGGGAGAACAGAGGAATCTGTGAACTTTTGAAACCGCTTTGCTTGTCAAGAATAAGTCTTGTTGCCCAAACAATTCATGATCTGTTGGGTGCATATCTCCATATGTAATGCAGAGTCAAAGAAGTTTTAAAGAAAGGTTACATTTGTTCTGCTGAAGTGGAAAAAAAATCAAATTAACACAGTTGATAGGTTAAGGAACACAGAAGCTAATACTATTTAAGTTCTGCCATGATGTGTTAGTTTTGACATTAGGAAACCACAACTGTAAAATTTGTATTTATGTGCATCTAGAACCAATTGATTTAGTGCTTCCTTTTTTCCTAGACAACCTAATTTATATTTTAATTTGCTGGAGGTAATTGATTATCACAGAGTAAATACGTTGTACTGAAAACTCTATTAAATCACTGCCTTAATGGGAGCAGAATGATTTTTTCCCCCTCTCTCTCTTCTTGGATAAAGTTTTACATTCCTAAGCATTTTAAAACTAATGGATCAAGCTCTAAAAAATATTTTATAGTCTGTATTAAGCACTGTTTGGGTTCCATGTCCCTCTAGACTCCAACATAGCACATTCTAGTATATAAAGCAATTTGCTCAGAGTAATGAGTTCTGTAGTAGCTGCATGAAGACCATTATCGAATTGCTGCTGCTGCAGGCAAGCATTTGATCTGATAAAAAGGGTGGTGGTGAAGGGTCTGGGAGATTTCTATTTAACCGATTTGTCTTGCACTGACAAAAGGTATGAACTATCTTCTATCCAATGATCAGCAGTAGGTGCTAGGCCACGGAAACCAAAAGACACTTACAGCCCTGGATCAGTTGCCTATAAAGTATAATCTAGTTGATAATTAGACAAGAAATTGAGGGGAAATTGATGAAGTATAGAGGAAACAGAAAAATACTTGAGTTTCCAGCAATTAATGATCCATAAGAGAAGACCAAAAATAAACAATAATTGGAAGGGGAATTCAGATATCTGTATTTTATTTAACCCCAAATCTCTACATTCCTGTAAAGCTCATGCATTCCAGTCACATTTCCCTGGGCAATTTTTTATATGGCCAATTTAATTTTTCCCTATGAGTAACTGTCTAGCTGCTTGAACTTAGATATAATATGCATGGGATTACTCAATTTAAAAGGTTCAGATTTTATTGAGCATGGAGATTCTTTTAGAATCCAGATGAATTACATTTCCAATGAATGCTCTATTCTGTTGTGAAATAATTAACATTCATCAGATGAAATCAAGTGTCCTTCTCAAAAACAATTTTTAAATTATATCCCTGGCATATTTAATACGAACTCTATGAGTCTGCTGATGTGGGACTGGATTGTAACCTTACAGTCCAGCTTGCAAAAGGGGCAGTGCATAGGTGCTTTGCTCCCAGAGCAGAAAAGGAGCAATTCTGGCATCTTAGAACCACAATCTGGTCCATGCATCCTGCTTGGTCCAGTGGGAAGTGACAGCTGAACCACTATTATTCCCTCTCCTCCGCACAGGCTTTTGTAAGCTAGGCAGGCCACATGTGAGAGTAAAAGGGCTCCTCATGCTCCCTGAATTCTCAGTGTGGTTGTCAGCACAACTAAAGTTTTAGCAATGCTTGCATGGATAGAAACCATATTTAGAGCCACTCCAAGCCACTAACTAGTTACAAACACTGTTTAAAAAAAAAAAAAAAAAAGTATCATGGCCAGGCCCTATCTAACTGTACAACTAGTACAGTTCTTCCCTCTCTGTGCGATAAGGCATCAGAGAGTTTATTGCCTCTGATGTAGGGTTACCAGATAGCAACTGTGGAAAAAAAGGGATGGGGGTGGTGGGTAATAGGCGCCTATATAAGAAAGTCCCAAAAAACAGGACTGTCCCTTTAAAAACAGGACATCTGGTCACCCTACTCTGATGCATGTTTTCTGAGTGCTCTTACACTTGCTCCAACGGTATGGAACAGCTGCCTAGAGAACTCACAAATAAAAAAATAGTCCGACTGTGTAGTATGTTTGACACATGGCCGCACTGAAAGCAGCTGCTGCTGTGTGGACACAGTTCAAGCATGTTTGTTGTAATTAGGCCAGCTGAGTGTGGGAAGGAAGACAGACCTACCTTGAGGTTTCCTGGACAAAAGCACCAGAAAAGCCTCACAGAGGAATAAGCTGAGCCTAGTTGGAGCTGAAGGTTTAGTTACCTTTTCTTTTTCCCTTAAATTGGACTTGTAGTTGGGGAAGAGAAGCAGATGGTAGGAAGTGACACAGGGAGGGTATCTCAGAGGGCATTCCAGAGTGCTTGACAGTGTTGACACTCTTAGGCCCAGGGTCAGACCCAGGTGGGATGGGAAGGCCTGAGCTCCCCTACCAACTGCCCCTGCTGCAGGATGGGCACAAGCCTCATTTCCACTTTCCCTTCTCCTCTTCTAAGAAAAGGGACTATACTGAAAGACCATGCTGCTGGGAGGTGGCACCAGGTATGCTATGCACTAAGCCTAACTCCTTCCAAGGACTTTATTACAGGGCCAATAACTGGTTACAAAAAAAACGAACACAACCCTCCCTTCCTTGTAAGCTACAAGTGTTCCTATAGTACAGATGGTTTCTCAGGAAACAATCATTTAGTAAAGATAAATTAAATAAAATACACCTTCAACTATGAAGGCATCTTCTCAGTAATGGTCTGCAGAAGAGAGCATCGGAAAATTCTGTTCTCTATCACACTGGTGTGCAGTGAAAAATTTCCCCATCAGAAAAATATGGGTTTGTTAAAAAAAAAAAAAAAAAAAAGGGAAGGTTTTACTACAGGATGATGTTGATATCAATTAAACTGTACTATTTTCTGGCTGGAAAATGCTATTCAAAATTTAAATTTTGAATGAGACCAAATTAAATGTTTTAAAGTCAAAAGTAAACAGAAAATCTTTAGTTTCTACATTTTCTAGTGAAGAAATTTCAAAAGGGGATTTCTCCCCTCACAAAATGTTCTGAAGGAAAAATGTGACTTTTCTGACCAGTTGCACACTGCGGGGGTGCTGAGATCCATTGAACCGAACTGTAAACCCTGTTTATAGTTCAAGCCAGGGGGTTCGACAACACCCCCAGCACCCCTAGGTCCAGCACCTCTGATACACCGGTATAAAGCTGGAGCAAAAACATTGAAGATACTATGTGAAAGTTCTCTCACCCATGGTGTGAATTCTGTGAAATGTATGGTACAAATACTAACATCAGAATCTTGAAGAAAAATCTGTCTGGTTCTCACTTCCTCCTCTATGTTACGTCTGCTAGGACCTACACTTTTAGATACTCAGTTTTAATCACTGAATTCCTTCACCACAGATGGCTGCTATAAATGTTTACTGCAAGTTAACCATGCTGTTCTCATTTTTAAACTGAAGAATGACTAATTTTCTGTAAACAAGGCTGATAATTTAACCTAAGTAGTCTAAGTTGAGAATTGTTGAGGAAAAGAATATTTTATGAACATCTAGTAACTACAGGCTTAGATAAAAAGCTCTAGAAGCAGATAAGCTAGGAAACACTGTAACAAAGAAAGAGTAACATACTGGCCAATCCTTTGGAATTTTACTTCAAAGGTTTACAAGTAAAATTCTGCATTTCTGAAGGCTTTTCAAATTTTCCCATTCATCTCCTTCCTTTCAGGCTGTAAGCCTCACATTCAAAGTCAAAGTGTCAGGCTATGAGCTTGCTTTTCACCGAACTGAAACCTAGGGAAAAGTTCCTTATTAATTTCTCTAATATTGTCTTAATGAGGTACCAGGTTTCGCCTGAGGAGAGCAAAGCACCCTCAACTCCCATTGGGCTGGATTCTGTGCCTCTCCAGAGTTTCAAAGTGTTCTTAGCTCAGCATCAAGACTTGATTTTATTGGGATTTATGGTTGTTCATCAGTTTTCATGGTGTCTTATGGGCTCAAGTCCCATGAGTCAACTAAATGTTTTCAAGTAATTACATACATCAGTTACTTATAACTAACTACAGGCCTTAGCTTGGACTACATCAAAAACATCAACAATTCTAGCTAATAGTCCTTTGCCATTTCAATCTGTGTGTACAGAGGCTGTATTTGCTCTATTAGAGAAAATCCAGGTATTACATGAACAGTCTGGTAGAGGAAAATCCCATCTTCAATAAAGTAATATGTAAGAACAACACAATTTTAGTATAGATACAACTTAAAATAAAAAATGGATGTTTTTATTGATGAAACAATGACCAAAGATTAGACAAAGTGAAAAGAAGGGATATGGAAAAATGATTTAGAAATAGCATGTGGTCCTGGTGATAGTTTACATCTAAAAGGATTCAACAACAGTAAGTACTTTATAACCCATGAGAGTGGGTGACAAAGTTTAGCTTCCTTGCAATTTGTTTTAAAATGAAAATGGTTGGTGATATAAAGCTATCCTCCTTTTATAAACTTCTACGGTGTCTCTCATAATCTTGTTCAAAGATTTGAAAGGTTCAGTGATGGCCAAATAATGGGAATTATCCTGTTCCCATTTCCCTTGTACAGTGGCCTTTTGTAATGAAGAAATAGTCTCCCCATGTTGCTGATTCTACTTCATAATCCTGGACCATATGTTATATATCCTGAGCTGCTACTGAGAACTATACAGATTTCACCTGACTAAAGTTATTGCAACAATGGACTAGGGACAGAATTTGATTTAGAATTCCTCACTACTTAACCTTCCTTCTGCATTCATCCCCCTCTTCCTTTAGCTACCCTCTCAGCCTGTTTTGCTATATTGTTCAATTCACCCATAACGTCTTACTTTTATGTTGGCTTATGACAAGATGTAAAGGCGGCCTATGAAGCATTATTGGGTTCCAGTCTACGACATGGGTAATCTGGGTTGTTAGAGGAAGCTGGTACTAAGGAGGTTACCATAAGGGAAGAGTGTGTCCTCTCCCCTCCCAGATGGCTGGAGCTGGAAAGTAGTTTGAGTTGATTTACTCTGGCATGGAGTTTTTGGTTTTGGAACTAAAACAACCCCTGAGCAAAGGGATAGGATATAACCTGTAGCTGAGATGTATGTTTTTCTTCTCCAGGCGGTCAGCCTGCAGACCAGCTAATGATGGTTTTAACTCTTCTGCTAACCAGTCTACTTGTGTTTTGTGACTTCTTTTATTATCAGATTTCCATTTACACACTCTTCTTTGCTACATTGATATTTGTGGCTTTGAAACACTTTTGTCTGGATCTCCCTTCCTCTTCCTTTGAGGTACATTTCTCCTGAAGCACCTGCTTCAGATGGATTTCTGTCCTTGTTTTTAATGTGAAACAAGCTTTTATTATCATTTCTTTATTTGCAAGTTGCCCTTTGCTGCCGTTACTGCCTGCACAACTTTTCTTGCCTTATCCACCACGCTACAGAGTGCTTATTCCAATGACCGCTATTGACCATATATCATAATTCTTTCTTAAGAACTTATTCGTTTGAAACTGGTTTCGACTTTGTCAGTCTGTTTATTATGAAATGGAAAAACCGAATCTCTCTCTAATACGTCTTTCTCTAAGGACCACTTTTGATTGTGCTGGCACTAGTCGTCTCTTTCCACCACCAAGACAAAGTCTGTTTTGCTGTTAATGAAACTTCTGCTTGTATGGAATTGCCCTACTGGATCAGACTTGAAGTCCACTTAGTCCAGTATCCTGTCTCTTGGACAGTGGTTAGAACCAGATGCTTCACAGGAAGATGTGAGAAACTGGCAGTAAGATGCCGTAGGGTTATCTGCCCCCCAAAGTAGGTTTCATCCTGGGTCTCTAATAATCAGATATTGAGCCCTGAAATACAAGGTTTAACATCCCTTTCAAAATTTGTTACAAAAAGAGGTTAACCATTTTTATGGATATAAAGAGCATCTACAGTTGTCGTAAATGTGTCTTAAATTCTTGCTGTCAGTTCTACAGCATAATCACACATTGTGAGAAAAAGTATTTCCATTGATTGGTGTTGAATTTCTCACCTTTTAAATTCATTGAGTGTCCCCTTCTTCATGAGTTATGAGATAGGGAGAACAGATGCTCCTGGTCAACATTTTTTTTGCCATCTGTTATTTTTAAGCTTGAAAGGATTAGATTTTTAACAGTAAGTGTCAGTAAATGTAAATTTCACCATACACACACACAGAAATAGACTAAAAATATTTTGATAGATATTAATTGGGATTTACAGATAGGCTAAGAAAGGGGGGAAAATGCTGATTGAAAACTTAAGAGTTCAATATTTTGTAAATTTTGACATGTGATGTTAACAATTTGTGTTAATTGTTATTAAAACATTGTTTGAATCTGAATATTTACTTTGACCCTCCCCCCGCCAATAATTTCTCGCAATTATGAACATTTAAATTGGAAAAAATGCTTAAAGCCCATAATTTTGCTCATCTGAAAAATCTGAATCAAGTAAAAAAAGTTTCAAACACTGATTATCTATCAAAATTATCAAACCGAAAATCAAATTTTACAAAGCCTAGTTATTTTACATACTTTTATCATATCCACTCCAATCACCCTCCTTTCTAAGATAACCAATTCCAGTCTTTTCAGTCACTGACACTACTGGCAGCATTATTCTGATAAAATTAAATATATGCTTCTCTTTTCCAATGGAAAAGGCTGCTTCCCCATTGCTCCCATATCACACACAACAAGGGAAGATGCAGGGTTAATGAACTTGTGGTGGTAACAGTTTCATTCTCAAAAGGCTAGAAAATAAGGAGAACTCGGGGAAGGGTTTGTTACTAGATAGGAAATTCCCCATGAAAAAACACACTGGTGTCAGGCTGTTCTCCTGGCCTGCATGAATGACATCTACTGAAGTTGAAAACCTTCCTTCTTTCGCCACAGCGGACACAGAGGAGTCCATCAACTGTCAGTCAGTCAAACAAAGAAAGGAGTAGCATGGCAACTAACAGACATCTTGCAATTTATAAAACCAGGGCATCTGATAAACCTAATGGGACTGGGATGAAGAGACAGAAGCATGTGAGATTCTGAAAAGGATTCTTTTGACATTACGTTGACATATTTAAAAGACCCAGTATTTTATTCTGGCTTCATTTGTATATGGCTGTTTAGAATTACAATTATCTGTTCCGTAATATTTTGGGCTTAAGGCTTTAATGACTGTTCAGAATGTATTGTCTATACTGTAGCAGATTCCAAATACCTCATAATGCCAGACTATATAGATTTGTCACCAGTTTCTTCAATTAAACTACTTAAATTATTAATTATCAGGGGGTAGTCGTGTTAGTCTGTATCCACAAAAACAACAAGGAGTCCGGTGGCACCTTAAAGACTAACAGATTTATTTGGGCATAAGCTTTCATGGGTAAAAAACCTCACTTCTTCAGATGCATGGAGTGAAAGTTATAGATGCAGGCATTATATAATGACACATGAAGAGAAGAGAGTACCTCATAAGTGGAGAACCAGTGTTGACAGGGCCAATTCGATCAGGGTGGATGTAGTCCACTCCCAATAATAGATGAGGCGGTGTCAATTCCAGGAGAGGCAAAGCTGCTTTTGTAATGAGCCAGCCACTCCCAGTCCCTATTCAAGCCCAAATTAATGGTGTTAAATTTGCAAATGTCCAGGGAGGTTGAAGTGTTCACCTACTGGCTTTTGTATGTTGCCATTCCTGATGTCTGATTTGTGTCCATTTATTCTTTTATGTAGGGACTCTCCGGTTTGGCCAAAGTACATGGCAGAGGAGCATTGCTGGCACATGATGGCATATATCACATTACTAGACGTGCAGGTGAATGAGCCCTTGATGGTGTGGCTGATGTGGTTGGGTCCTCTGATTGTGTCGCTAGAGTAGATATGGGGACAGAGTAGGCAACGGGGTTTGTTGCAGGGATTGGTTCCTGGGTTGGTGTTTCTGTGGTGTGGTGTGTAGTTGCTGGTGAGTATTTGTTTCAGGTGCGGGGGTTGTCTGTAAGCAAGGACTGGCCTGCCTCCCAAGGTCTGTGAGAGTGAGGGATTGTTTTCCAGGATACATTGGCCAAACTGGACAGTCCCTACGTAAAAGAATAAATGGACACAAATCGGACATCAGGAATGGTAACATACAAAAACTTCAACCTCCCTGGGCATTCTAGAACAGATTTAAAAGTAACTATTCTTGAACAAAAAAACTTCAGAAACAGACTTCAAAGAGAAACCGCAGAACTAAAATTCATTTGCATATTTAACACCATTAATTTGAGCTTGAATAGGGACTGGGAGTGGCTGGCTCATTACAAAAGCAGCTTTGCCTCTCCTGGAATTGACACCTCCTCATCTATTATTGGGTGTGGACAACATCCACCCTGATCGCATTGGCCCTGTCAACACTGGTTCTCCACTTGTGAGGTACTCCCTTCTCTTCATGTGTCATATAATGCCTGCATCTGTAATTTTCACTCCATGCATCTGAAGAAGTGAGGTTTTTTTACCCGAGAAAGCTTATGCCCAAATAAATCTGTTAGTCTTCAAGGTGCTCATTAAATTATTAATGTAAACGTGGCTCGGAATCCCCAGAGGCATTATAACACCCCATCTTGATTCTTATTACAGCAGTTTGAGACTGGTAACAGTTTTTTTCACAAGATGTTGGAAATTTCATTTCAAGCTATTCCACACCCCGCAAATTTTACTCCCCCCACCAATTTTGCAATCAATAACATGAAAATTCAAATTTCAAACTGAGTCTAAGTTGGCTTGGAATGGGCCCCATTTTCATGGAAAGGAGAAGGCAGAGTTGCCAACCATTCCAGAGAGATGGCCACGGCATCCTCCTTTTCCCATGCCTACACATAACCACAGAATCTTTGGTAACACAGGCATGGCGTGGAGGATGAGGGAGTTGTGTACTTTTTTAAAAATAATACTTCACCTGTGTGATATTATCCTGCCTGACTGCATAAAGTTAAAGCAAAGAAGTCAGGGAAGGGGAGAACCAAGAGGAAATGAAAGAATGGCAATGATAAGGTGCTATCATAAGGAATACCAAGGTTCTTTGGAGAAACAATGGAGAAGTTACTAAGCAGGAAATACCCCTGGCCTGGCATTAGGTTGTCAAAATTTACTCTTCCCAGGCTGAACATAGGGTTAAAGAGTATATTAAAACCTTCACAATGCTAGCCTAGGCAGGAAGGAGGACAGAGCTGTTCGCACTCTGACAGGCACTCACACTGGGAGATAGTCAGAAAGCATGCTGCAGAAGGCAGTGTCTCTTCCTGCTAGAGATGGCGGTAACTGGACTGAGGAGAACTTACACTTTAATCTTTCCATGGCAACTTTTATAAATAAAGGGAGATACGTGCATAGGCCTTTTCTTTCCTTATACCTTAGCTCTGCATGCTTTGTGCCCTTCGGTGAAATAATAATAATGCTTTGTCTAGAAGAAACTGTGTTTGAGTCACTATTCAGCTCCTTGGTGATAGGCTTCCAGAGGAAAAGGTCTTATGGGTGCCAAACACAGTTGGGCCTGTCAGGTTAAACAGGGGGCTGCAGTTTAAGAGATCCAAAGATCCAGTTTAAGAGTGATAGGACCATTGGTTCCACCTTTGATAGAGGTGAAGGCAGCCAAACCTGGCACCTGAGGGCTGCACTTGAGGGACTGAAAGGGGTCTAAAGTGCAGCTGGCTCTGTAACTGTGACACAGCCTCTCCCAAATATTACACACTGCCCCCTCACCAATGATAAGCAATGGCACGGAAGAGCTGCAAGGAAGGATTTTTGGTTACTTTTTCTTTTTTCTTAAATGGCTGGGACTGGTCTCCCTTTCTCTGGCCTGACCCATGCCCATTCTTAAGACCAATGCAACACCTGCAGACTGCATATATCCCCTGCATGGGAGCATGGCAGAGGAAGGTGGGACCAGTAGAGGAAGGTGCAATGCAGTTCTGCAAGCTTCTTCCCAACCCATACAGAGCAAACCGATAACTCCCAATACATAGGCTAAAGCAGGGGTCGGCAACGTTTGGCACGCGGCTCGCCAGGGTAAGCACCCTGGCGGGCCGGGCCAGTTTATTTAC
This sequence comes from Emys orbicularis, assembly GCF_028017835.1. Lineage (NCBI taxonomy): Eukaryota > Metazoa > Chordata > Testudines > Emydidae > Emys > Emys orbicularis. Next base: position 24,244,308 of record NC_088696.1, read on the forward strand.
CTGCTGACGCAGCAGGTTCGGCCGATCGCGGCCCCCACTGGCCGCGGTTCGCCGTCCCAGGCCAATGGGGGCGGCAGGAAGCCGCGGCCAGCACATCCCACGCCGCTTCTCGCCGCCCCCATTGGCCCAGGACGGCGAACTGCGGCGAGTGGGGGCCGCGATCGGCCGAACCTGCCACGTCAACAGGTAAATAAACTGACCCGGCCCGCCAGGGTGCTTTCCCTGGCGAGCCGCGTGCCAAACGTTGCCGACCCCTGGGCTAAAGTTTTCTGCGTGGTATAGTAATTGGAAATGCTCCAAAGACGTCACCAGGAGAATAATGCAGTTAGGTAATTTTCCTCATTGTCTAACAAAATTTTAGGTATTTTTAAAGTCTTCTTAAATTGAGAAGTTATGAGTCTCAGACATGAGTGCAAAGGGGATTAGGGAAGGGAGTAAAGCTGAAAGTTTTATACAAGTCTTCTGAAGAGGCTCATAGAGAAGAAAATATAATCCCATTTATCCCCAGTGAAGGTGTTTGCGCCTCACCAAGAGCCAGAAACCTGGAATCTTAAATACATGCATAATATCATTACTTTAGTGCAGATATTGCATCATCATGCTACAGTGGTAAGTGAGCAACAGCATTTAGCGCCCCCCAGAAATACACAAACTTCAGTATTCGTCACCGTGTCTTAAAACCTGCTGGAGGTTGTGTCTTGGAATGGCTCTTTCCCCCCCTCTACTTACGTACTAATGCAGTGAAGAGAGCTTTAAATACAAGTTTAAGTAGGCTGGCCCTCCCTTTCTTACACTCACAGAGAATTTGACAGACTCCCAATTTGGTTTGTTGGATTGTGGTTACGGAGTTAGATTTTTTTCAAGTTGTTTTAGCAATTTGCTCTCTTCAGTTAATTTATTTTCCTCAGTGATCAGAGGCAATTACTGCCAGTGAATGAAAAGACAGCTTTGTCCATTACAGAGTGACAGAAGTCATAGCTTTGATACAATTTGAGAAAAGTAGCCACACTGTTTAAAATTAAAGCACATGAAAGCAGTAGAACTTAATATTGTAGCCAACTGGTGCCTTACAGTGTGGTGTCTATGCTAGTTTGTAGAATCCCTGGTTCCCCATATCAACTAAGAGGAAAGTGCTTGCTCAGTATTTCAAAGCACATGCCCACCCCGCTCCCCCACGAGTCACATTATATTTCCTTAAAGCCCCAGTTTCTGGAGTCCTGCAATTAGATGGGAATCTCAGCTTTCAGGATTTTTATTTTTTAAATTACTTTGAAAAAAAAGCATTCATGGTTGCAATGAAAAACCTGAAAATGCAACCCGGATGCACCCTAAAGGTCCCAGGAATAGAATTCAAAATTTATTTATTTTTGAACAAACCTCAAGATTTGTAAGTTAGTCTCATGATTTTGGAGACCTGACTCCTGATTTTTGAATGCTTGATATTGACAATACTGTCCAAAGAAAGAAAGAAAAAAAAACATAGGATAGAATTCACTTCACCCAGATAAAACTCAACTATTTTGGCTCTATGGGACTGAAGTGCCAGTAGGCTGAGAAATACACTCCCTGCCCGCCCTGGGGTACAGTGCTACAATCCAGACCCCTGAATTATGTTGCTAAAATTCAGAAGTAGATTCATACTGAACAGAAATGACATTTGTTCATTACAATACAAAACCCAAATCCGATAAACAAAACAAGAAATCCAATTTGCCCTCACTGCCAAGGTCAGATTTCCACCATTAAACGTTAGTGCTTGTCCCATATTAGCATCTGCCTTTAAGGTAAGTGTTCCTAGAATCATAATGAGACAGGTCACGACCCAAGGCGGAATTTCATGCATTACAGCTATGAATGCCTTTTCATCATTGTACTGATGTACTGTAACTTCTTATCTCTTTCATGAATCCTGCCTCGTCGTCACATAATTCAGGCCTGTCAAAGTACTGGAATACCAGCACTACATGAAAAATGGTCAGGAAGTGAGAGCCCCAAGCATTAAATGAGGCTACCAGCTATGACTGCACCGATCTCTGCTATTTGTTTGTTTATTTATTTAATATATTGACCTTCTGCCTATTTATTTACACTCTTTTCGAGGAAGGAAACATCACGCGTGTCAAAGTAATTAAAGAAATTAGGATATATAGCAACGAGGCTTCCGTGAAGGAAGGAGAAGAGGGAGAAACTAAGAGGGGGAACCAGACAGATTAATTATATTTATACACATTTGTTGTATACTGCTGCTGGTCATTATGGTTGGGCAGGTTCTTTGATATATGTATGTCTCTAAAGATAGTGCTGGGAATTTTTTTCGGGAAGCTTTGCTATAAAAGTGTGCTGTCAGACATATTGGTCCGGAAAGGAGATTTATTTTGGAAGAAAAAAAGTAATTTATGATTTAAGTGTAGGAATTCTCCCCCTAGAGGCATAGCATTGTATTTAAAAAATGAGAATCCCTCTCTAGAGGTATATCTTACCAAGAAAGAGCTATCGTCTAAACTTGTAATGCTGGAAACACTACCCTCGAGAAAGTTACAACAATGGTGAAAGGCTGAAATTCACTTTTGTAGCACAAGAAAATTTCTACCATAGACCTGTGGCACTATTAATCTACCTTTACATCCTAACGGTGGAGTTTATTATGGCACCATATATTAACACTGTAATGGTGGAAATCTGGCTTTGACAGCAAAAATACAATATTGTGATTATTGGAATTTACTCCTTTGGAGAAACCTTGTATCTAAAGCTATTAAAGTGAATCCAGATCTGTGTAATTTAGCCATAACCATTATAGCTATCAATATTAATGCTAAGAAGACTGTTTCACAGTCTGCCTGAATAACAGAAGCATTTTCAGCTCACCACAGGTAACACTTAAAGTCTACACATCATGACAGAATAAAGGAAGTTTAATAAAATGTGCCATTGCTTATTTGGAGCAACTTTAAGAAAGTGTTCATTTTGAGGGAGAGTATGAAAAGCTAACCTCCTACTCCTTACATTTGAGGCTAGTCTATGAGAAGTAGGAGGCCGGCATCCAGCAGTGATAAACTGTCAGGTCATGATGATTTACACTGTAAGTCAGCTGAGGAAGCTACTTTACTATCCGAATTAATGGCATCATTCCTTTCCAAAATTGAGATACTATCTGCAGGAAGGTTTGACTGCGAGCTAGAACTTCATCATTTTACCCCATCACATCATGCTGCTTTCCTTTATCTTCCATCACTGGTTTTACAGAATTCAAGAGATTACAATAGGTGTTTTGGAGTAGACAATCTCTTAACAGAGTCAAAGAATATAAAATAAAGTGAATCCATGTTGCATGTGTGATATAAAAAAATCTCAGGGATGAAATTTATGAAAATCTCGTGTATATGCTGATTATTCAACATAGCCCTGAAGATACAATTGTACTGAAGAATCTGAGAATAATTATATGGCAAGAATAAGCATATGATCAAAAATGAGTCAGGCTGGCAAACTCTGACTCTGTCTGGACTTGGATCTTACTTGGAGGCCTCCATATACATATCACTATTGTCTTGCTCTGCCTAATTTCCAAATGTAAGAATCCTAAAACTACTATTTAGAATAATAGAGTAGTTCATTTACATGGAGATCTGAACACAAGAGAACCTTTTGGTTTTAAAAACTGTCTCCATCCATTTATAGGTGTTTACAATTCTCACGGCTTTATCTCATGAGGAGTACAGTTCAAATTGCTTACCCGGTCACTATTCTCGCGCCTTTTTTGTTGTTGGTTTTGTTCCTACTAGCATTTTCAGTGTACCCTACAGGCTCACCTGTTTAAATATATCCAAAGCTACTAATAATATCCTAACATATGTATCAATTGTGCAAATAGCCTTTTTCAAGACCCAGTGCTATCATCAGACAATTCACTACCTTATATGGTATTACATTTGAGGATTTGGCAACCCGTAAAGTTGTGCCATTAAATTAATAGTTTAGAACCACTCTTGAATTTGTATTACTAATTTCTCCAAATGAACATTATTGGCAACAACCAAAAATGTGAGCTCTATTTTCTTACTGGAAACGGAAACTGGAGAAGTGTGCTGTTTCAGTGAAAAAAGTACTATACATAACCATCTCTATGCTGCATTCAGAAAAGCCAGGAGTGTGACTACAAACAAAAAGGTTAAGTTTTACTGTCAAAAAAGTGTGTCTCACTGGACTAACAAGTGATCAGCATCAAGAAAAGATGTCAGAATAAATGAACTAACTAATCTCTGATTTGGCAAGATTTCCTTAATCTTTCTTTTCTGAAACTTCAGTTTTTAGATTGTAAACCTAAAATAGATCCAGATCTGCAAATAGGATTGTTTAACCTCATGTATTTTACTATTTTTTGTTGTATATTTTAACATTTAACATTTGTAAAGTAGATGCTAATAATTCAGCAGAGTGAATGAGTTTTAACATGGTTTGATGAAGAAAGGGTGTTCACAAACTTAATTATTTTTGACCAGGAGCTCACAAAAACAAGGAACAAACAATACTCCTTTTAAGGGTCAAATTTTCAGTAGGTAGAAACCCTAGTCTGCAAGCAAAAAATGGGTGCATAACTGCTTACACATGAATCTGCATTTGTGCCAGCAATTACTATAATTTATTGTGTAGCTGTCTCTATCTCAGTCAGGGTGCACACAATTACCAGAACTTCAAAAAATGTGGGAACAAAATAGCATCCACACAGACCAGAGCCTCTACACTCCCAAAAATTGACTTTAAATTGAAAATCTACTAGTCACTCCTCCAACCCTTTTCCAGTCCATCCCTTCCCCACACTCACCCAGGCTACTTAATGCAGGACTGGAATGGAATCCAGCACTGCCACTGGCATAGTCTGCAGTGCAGCCTATTCAGGCCCAATGACTGGATCTGTTATATTCACTACACATCCATTTTGATCACACTAGGACATATATTCTCCACTTTCTAGTTTGTTTAAAGCACTATAGGAAAATGAAAAAAATGCTCAGCATTAGTGGCAGTGTAATTAATGAGGAACTACCGAAAAGATGGGGTAATTACAGTAGTCTCAGGGACATGATATTTAATGAGACAATCCAAAGTACATTCAAGGTGTTTAATCCCTTGGTACTCATTTTACATCTGCTTCATTAGATGAGTGATATCTGACAATTTGCGCACTGGTCTTGCTTTCATTCTTCAGGAAATAGAGCTTATAATTATCTCCATAAAACAGGGAAGTATTTAAATATTTTGCCTACTATGTGTAGTAACATAATTGCAGCTCACAATATAAATAATGCAGTAGACTACAATAATCAGAAGATTAAAAGAAAATTGCTAAATAATATGATTATTGCATAGTACAGTGCTAGTTATAAATTAATTATAAATATATTATGTGCTTAAAAGTAAAAAAATAACCATTTCCTGTAAAAAAAAAAAAAAAAATTCTCTTTTCAGTTTCAGGGAAGCCAACATTCCTTGCCAGAAGTATAAATCAGACAGCAGGAGACAAAAACTATTATAGATTCACTGTGTGAAAAGTGACCTCATTGAAATTGGTTTTAGCATTGTGGATGAATGCCCAATGGCTCGAAACAGATCTAGTTCAGTCAACCTTATCTTCTTCAGCAGAAGATATTATGAAATATATTAGTTATAAAGTCAGCATTGCAAGGTCAAAAGCATGTACTGTCATGTTCTGTATGCAATATTTTCAAACCCAATAAATAGAAGCAAATAAGGTAGCATTGCACCAGCTGAACAGCTGTGGAAAGCTTGAGAGATGGCTCAGAACAAGCTGATGAGGAGGTAAATTAAAAATCAAGCTTTTTTAAATAATTGAAAATAAAAATGAACATAACTGCACCTTGCCCAAAAATATTGGCATGGCCAGGAAACCTATGACTCCAGCCCCAGAAACTGTTTCAAACTAGCCTGCCTCTCTAGAGGTCTTGTAGATAGCTGAACCAATATCAGGTGACTGCTTTAGGTGTTTCATATAGTAGACTCACCCACACTGCTTCAGTTTCAGATGTACAATCTATTGGATTGTAATTCTGGAGATCAGAGACAGCTGGATTAGCTGGTGACTAATGGATCAGTTACTGAGGAATGGCTGATTGTTGTAGGATAAAGGTTGGAAGAGGGAGCCACTGTTATTTTCTCAGGTAGCATCTGGCTGAAAATAGCGTGAAAACCAATCTAAATGAAGGCCTTTTCCTTTCACTACGAGATTCTAGGCTCCCTTCACCTAGGTTCACTGCACCAGATTATTACCAAGTGACTTGAACAACAAAAATAAGGGAAGAAAGGAGAGCATGGTATCCTCACTGCTCCAGGAAAGAGCTAAAAAGACAGACCTCTACCAAAATTTAGAAGAAAAGAGGGGAGGAATGAAAGAAATAGTTATGTAACAGTCATTTCATTCACATCACACATTCAGGACAGAGATTATTTATTCCATTATAAATGGAAACTTCAATGCAGGGTCTTGGGGGTCAGGGATCTGGGCAGAGAAAGAATGTAGATCCCTTCTTGAAGCTCTCTCTAAAACATAGCAAGAAAGGAATAGGGAAAATGGGAGAGGGAGAAAATGGACTGTTCTTTGCCACAGAAGTTCCATGATAGTTTCCAGAAGACCCAAGAATTGCAAAGGTTTAATAAAGAGGACAGACCACCCTATCATGTGACAATATCAAATGTGCATTCTACTTTCAAAATATCTTTGCTATATTCTTTTTGACAGAAATCTGCCACTACTTCAACATAAATAGAAGTCTTTGGCAGGTATTTACTACTGTTGCAGCCATGGAATCAGAGAGTAACAAAAAATGTTTATCCTCAGGTGTGGCAAAGGTACCTATATATCATTCAGAGTTCTCATTAATGAGCTGGTGGGGTTATTGACTTATATTTTATTGGTTTTCAGATAAGAGGAAACAAAGATAAAAGCAAAGGTAATGGAACTGTATACAGGATTGTTTGTTTTGTTTAGAACCATTTCAGATTCAATTTTTGGAAAGATGTCTTTTTTTGGGGGGGGGTATCTACAGAATATCAGCTCCCAAAATGAATTTCAGGTGCAAATCCAAGTTACTGGTACTCTGACGCCCAATTCAGCAAGTCACTTAACCACAGGCCTAATCTTAACAATGTGAATACTCTAACGGATGTCAGTTGAGACTATTAGTGTGCTTAAAGCTGGCACCTACTTAAGCATCTTGCTGAACATGTGTTCCAGCAATCAACTAGTGTGAAACCCAAGTATTCAGTTTTGTGCCCACAACTGCCATGCTGGCAGAATCATGGAGATTCACACTTCACTGGAGTATCTTACAACAGCAAAAGGAGGGTTGGCCCTTTTTAGAAGCTGATCTATAGTCTCAATATTCAACAAAAACTTATAAAATATCAAAAACATTGGGGATGAATAAAATATAATAGTGTATGCTAAAGTTTCGTACTAAGGCTGAGCATTTTTCCATTGAATTTTCTTTTTAAACAGAGATTTGGACTTTTGATTAAACAAAGGGTCCCCCTCCCCCGCCCTTTCCCAGAAAGTGTCTGAGTCTGAAGTAGAGATCATGGAAATACGTTAACTTTCCAATCACAAAAACAAAAATTTTAGGTTTTTTTTACAAGAACTCTAAATTTTCCATTGGGGGAACATTTTCCAACCAACTCCTCTTCCTGTTCATAAGCTAACCTGGAGCCTGATTCAAAGCCCATTCAAGTCAATAAAAAGACTTCCACTGATTTCCCACAAAACTGGATGACTGGGCAGCAAAATGGCAGATGAAATTCAATGTTGATAAAAGCAAAGTAATGCACATTGAAAAAACATAATCCCAACTATACATATAAAATGATAGGGTCTAAATTAGCTGTTAAGACTCAAGAAAATGATCCTGGAGTCATTGTGGATAGTTCTCTGAAAACATCCACTCAATGTGCAGCAGCAGTCAAAAAAGCAAACAGAATGTTGGGAATCATTAAGAAAGGGATAGATAATAAGACTGAAAATATCATATTGCCTCTATATAAATCCATGGTACGCCCACATCTTGAATATTGTGTGCATGTGGGTCCCCACACCTCAAAAAAAACATATTGGAATTGGAAAAGGTTCAGAAAAGGGCAACAAAAATGATTAGGGCCGTGGAACAGCTTCCGTTTGAGGAGAGATTAAAAAGACTGGGACTTTTCAGCTTGGGAAAGAGTCAAGTAAGGGGGTATATGAAAGCGATCAATAAAATCATGATGGGTGTGGAGAAAGTAAATAAGGAAATGTTATTTTCTCCTCCTCATAACACAAGAACTAATGAGGTCACCAAATGAAATTAATAAACAGCAGGTTTAAAACAAATAAAAGGAAGTATTTCTTCACACAACACATAGTCAACCTGTGGAACTCTTTGCCAGAGGATGACGTGAAGGCTAAGACTATAAAAGGGTTCAAAAAAAGAACTAGATAAATTCATGGAGGATAGGTCCATCGATGACTATCAGCCACCATGGGCAGGGATGGTGTCCCTAGCCTCGGTTTGCCAGAAGCTGTGAATGGGCAACAGGGGATGGATCACTTGATGATCACCTGTTCTGTTCATTCCCTCTGGGGCACCAGGCATTGGCCACTGTTGGAAGACAGGATACTTGGTCTGACCCAGTATGGCCATTGTCATGTTGATTTCAATGGGTTTTGGATCAGGGCCTTGGCAAGCTAAGCAGAGAGGAAAAACTGGTGAGTTAGTTAGGAAGCCCACAAAATGAAAATGCAAAGAATACAGGAGCTGATGTAGCCACACTTTCCATACCTTTTCTTCATTAAATAGAATTCACAAACAAACAACACTAATTGTATATTTTAAGTGATACAAGAGAAAGAGTAACATTTGAGGGTCTTAGGTAATTTCCTCTCCTCCAACTGTAATGCGGTCATCAAGATATTGAGGAATCACTTTGCTGTTAACACTGAATTTCAACTAAGTAATGAGGCAGTATTTTATTCATTATGCTCCACCGTAGAACATCTGCTAAAGTTATGCTCTTGCATTCTTACAAGGAAGCAAGAAGCCCTAGGGCCTTGGTCTCATTCTGATGTCTGGATCATAGCACTCATGCTCTCCCACTAGGATTTCCCCTTATTCGGGAGATTAGTGGCATCTTAGAATGAGGAGACAAATAAGTAGCAAGAGCTGCTGACAGCACTAATAAGCAATCAAATTAAAGGAGTGTCAACTGACAAAGTGTGGCTTTTGTAATGCTAGCTAAGACACAGTTGGAACAAGGCAGACCCCTTTTCCATCCCACATTCACAAGGGCCTTTTTGCAAGGGTTCTGCCCTTGGGACAGGTATTCCCAAAGGAGTGCAGAAAATATCTCCCTTCCCAAGAATTCTGTTGAATGAAGATTGTGCATTCAACTCTATCAGAGCAGGTTAGCCTACCCCACTTTGTAATGCTGAGAGATTTACATGGGGAAATTGGTATGCTAAATTTAGGGGGCTATACTTGCAATACCGTGAACAGTAGAATAAGGCTAAATATACTTGAACATATTTACATGTGGCTTCATAACCTGTATGAGTGTCCTGAAATTCTAAACTAACACTACCCCAAGGAATTGTCACTGCCTGTTATGAAGCAAAACACGGACTGAATCACAACATATGAAAACAGGAAAATACCAAAAAGACACCATCTTAATAGGTGTTCAGTCAGCCATCCCTTCCACTAAAATTTACCACACCTTGAATTCCATGAGCCCAGGCATATACATTAACCTCAGGTTTAATAATTTGTTAGAAAACAATGGAAGTCTCCCATGCCATTTTGCATTCTTATAGAAAATAAATTATGTGACAGGCCTGGAAAAGCTATTCATGCTTAAAAGATTCTAAGAGGAAAACAGAGTCCATTAATTATATCATTTGCCTGGGAAGAAGCAAATCGATATTTCTTGGGCTACAATTTGGATAGCACTTAAGTATATATTTAAGTCTCATTGGAGACTCTTCTGAATAGGGATGGATTTAGCCTGTGCTTGCCTGAACTGGGGCCTCTGTACTTATTGTCAAACCTACAGTTTGACTTCTCAGACACTACTACTTCTACCACACTTTTCATCTTCAATACAGTTTATGAACAGTAACTTCATAGCAGCGCAATGAGGAAAGTACATGTTATCTCCATTTTTCAAAGAATCAGAAGTTAAGTGACTTGCCTAGCTACAAAGGAGGTCAGTGTCAGTCAATTAGAACTGTGAAATCACAGGCTATCAGTACTTTGTTCACACTTCTAGACCATGATTCTCTCATGTCTGTTTTGGACTATTTTATGGGACTTAAACATTTCTGAATATTTTACCCTGTGCTACTGTGAATAGATGAGTTATCCTATCTTTTAAGGGAAAAAAACAAATTAGAAGGAAGGGAGACAGAATTGTGTATGGAGCAGAATATTAGTTATGTCTGCAGATCTTTAACATCTAATCCCAAGTGTCTAAAAATATCTTTAAAAAAATCCTTTTGAGTGGCTGAAATTTCCCCCCAAACAACAACACTCATGTTTTGATTTTGCTTTCTCAGTTGAAAGCCTTGTTTCTTTAGGCCACTTCTACAGGGATGAGTCAGCAGGTTGAATATAAGTAGAGTATAGCAATATCAGTGAACAACAGGGAATAGCATATTGCAATGAGCAATGTTACTTGATATGAACATTGGGTCTATTCCTTTACAGTCTACTGGTTTCTTATTTTCTAGAATGCCAGCGTAATTGTTTTAAGCATGCATTATCTACTGTTACCTCCATGTGCCAAGGAAACACATTCACAGTAGCACAGCTGCATTTTTGAGCATGACATTGCTATGAAGACATTGCAGGGTTGTGAAAATAATGTTACATTCATAGCAGCTAACATCCTGAAGGATCCAAATGCTTCATTAAAGAGTAGGAAAGAATCTACTGAAATGTGAAAAATCTTTTCAGAATTATTTCTCTCTTCAAGTCTTAATTATGTCATAAGCTCTCATGCTACCAAAAGGACACTTATTAAAGCAAATATTTCACCCACAATAGTACTCTAATTTAGAGTGTATAGATGTTGGGGCTTTTTAGTTAAAAGTCATGTTGCTCTTTTATGGGTTTTCTAAGTGTCCAGTGTAAGTTACATTTTGCACAGACACTTGAAATTGCATAGATTGTTCCTTTTGTTCATGAAAGGATACCTTTAATATTACAAATGCCATTATTTAGGATTAGAGGGAGGCTGAATGCTCTGAAATACACTGAATTGCTTCTAAACTGAATGGTGCCCAAACCTATGAGTAGATTGTTTGGACTTCCCAACCCTTCTCTGAACTTATGGTTTTGTATTGAACGAAATCACTCAGGCTTGGTCTACACTTACCCCCCAATTCGAACTAAGGTACGCAACTTCAGCTACGTGAATAACGTAGCTGAAGTCGACGTACCTTAGTTCGAACTTACCTCGGTCCACACGCGGCAGGCAGGCTCCCCCGTCGATGCCGCGGTACTCCTCTCATCTAGCTGGAGTACCGCAGTCGACGGCGATCACTTCCTGGTTCGACTTATCGCGTCCAGACAAGACGCGATAAGTCTAACCCAGAACTTCGATTCCCAGTCGCCGAACTAGCGGCTGGGTGTAGACATACCCTCAGACATTCATCCTCACTCCCTTGACATTAGTACTTCCTGGAAAGTATTACTGAATGAAGAATGATTGATGTGGATATTGCTCCTAGAAAGCAATGTCCAGAAGTGATATGGAGGCCCAACAAAAGTCACAGAAAGCAGCACCAAAGCAAAGGAGAGCAGTGATGAGAAAGAAAATGAGGGCCAAAAGGAAGTAAGTGGAATGAAGGGACATTAGGAGAGGAAAGAAAAGCTTAAAGGAACCAACAGAAAAACCAAAGTAAAAGGTTAAGAAGGCAATAGAGAAATAGGCAAGGAAATAGGAAACAGAAATAACAGGGAGAAAGGCAGAAAGATTCAGAATTAAGCGGGGGGGGGGGGGGGGAGGCGGGGAGAAAAGTTCAAGGAAAGAGGAGGGAGATTATTATAAAAACTGATTAGACAGACTGCCAGAATCCACCCTGATTTATAGCTTGCGTCCAAAAATCCACTATGTTAAAAGAATGTTCAAGTTGCAAAGTCAAGTACTCAGAAGTTAGGAATGCCAAAAATGCCACAAAAAGCTTGTGCCAGCTTCTCCTTATCCCCTTCTCTTCCTACCCCCCACTCTCTGGCTCCCCCTCACCTACTGCTGTACCCACCTAGCTCCAGCCAACTCCTCCCCTGCCCTTCCCCCAGCTTCTTTTCCTGTTCCCCTCTCTTTGCTTCTGTCTTTGTCCCTAGCCCCTGCCCATGTTTTTCCCCACCAATGGATCGTCCACTTCCCACCCATTGCTCCTATCCTCCTGCTCATTTGTCTCCTGCACCTCTACTTCTCTCCTCACACTTCACGTATCTGTCTAGCCCCCCACTTCCAGCTCCTGTCTAACCCTCCCACACTGGTGCCCTACTCCCCTCCCCATTCGAGTCAGACTGTTTCCTTTTTCTCCACACACAGGGGCACCAGCAGGGGGCATTGTGAGCAAAGAAAAGTATCTGCTCTCAGTTCCTGTGCCTGGCACCACAGCAGTGTTGGACAGCCAGAAGCAACAACTATTGGGACCATCTTGCTGAACCCCTGTTGTCTTGAGCAGTGCCTTTGCAGCCCAGGCAGCACATAGGTGTCATGAGGGAATGGAGCATGCTCAGTGCAAATGAAGTCTTCGAATTTAGCTGTGAAATCTCTACTAACCATGTTCAAACTCATATTTTTGGAGGCTCATAACTTGTCTAAATTTGAACAAACTTTCACAGAGATGGCAGTTCATCCCTGACGCCAGGGCAAATTTCAAACTCATTTCAAAGTACAGAGGCAGTACAGCTTCTTAATGAAACAGTAGTATTATTTTTTTTTAAAGGGGAAAACATTTTCCCCTAATCTCATTCTCAGAAATGGGTGAACCGTTTTAGCTGAAACTTCCCCCCCCCCCCCCCCCAAATTCCACCTTAGGCAGACACACAGATGGAATATTTCAGCCTGAATGGTTAACGTTTGGCAAAAGTTTTAAGCTACTATTGAAAACAAGGTCTTAGAATGGAAAATGTTAAGCTAGCTTAATTATAAGTGGCACTACCTGTGCTGCCTATAATTAGGCAAATTCCTGTCTCTTGCCCTTTACTCTCCAGCCAGTCCCATCCCTCATCCCTTCCCCCACTGTTATCTCTTCTTGTTGTTTTAATTCTCTGATCCTCCAACAGGATCTGATCAGACAATCTTACAATCTCCTGTTGACTTGGGACTCCATACAGGCATAGGGATCTAACCCACCTGGATCCAATTGCATCATCAGTCCTTAAACTAAACTCTTGACAGCAGGGAAATCTATTTGTATTGTGAATGCCGTGAACATTCATGGCTTTGCAAAACCACTAATAAACCCACTGAAATCAGGATAGACATCAACAAAACACAGTCCAAAATAAAGAAAATTTAAATATCACAACAAGCTAAACATATGGAAAAAAGCTTAAATTGACGTACAGCAAACCCCCAGAAAAACTGGGAGATTCTAGTCTTGGACTTCATAGTGAAAACCACCAGCACAGCAGTGAACAGGAGGAAAAAGGACACCATTACTCAAGGGGCTTGTAGCGGGGTGGTTACCCCGCTCCTGCCTGGAAAGGCTTAAAACAGCCCTGGCAGAGGGCTGCAGCTTTAAAAGCTGGGCTGATTGGGGAAGTAGCCACAGCTGGGCCATGCCCCAATCAGGCCCAGCTGGCCTGTATAAAAAGGCTGTGAGCCAGAAATTCAGTCTCTCTCTGCCTTCAGAGAGAGAAGAGCCTAGCTGCAGCAAGCTAGAGACAGGGTACCAGAGTGGAGCAGGGCTGGGGACAGGCTGAGGAGCTCCAGCCTGGAAAGCCCCAGGCTGTGGCCTAGCGGAAGGCCAAGGGGTACTGGGGGAGAGGGCAGCCCAGAACTAGGCCAAGGCAGCAGGTCCAAACCCCACCTTGCCGATGATCAGTGACCTATACTGCAGTCTGCCCCAGGGAATGGGGGCTAGATGGTGACTGCTAGTGGCCTTATTCTGAGGTGAGGGAGGAATAGTGGGTGGGGGTTCCCTGGTGAGGGGAGACCCTAGTACTGAGGGGTGTACTGCTGGGGGGCAGCACCCCAGATACAAGGACACCAGGGTCTGGGAGGGACATGGGGCCAGAGGACAGGCGGATCACTGGCCTGCAGGGGGCACTCCAGGATGCTGGAAGAGCTAATTCCCAGAAGTCACCAGCAGGAGGCGCTGCAGGGGTGAGTCTGCTCCTCTACAGGGCTGCTGGCAGGGAAGTTGCAGAGTGAAAGCATGTCAGGCCTCTGAACAGGGGTCAGTGGCTCAAAAGTTATCCTCTGCTAGGTGCTGTATTCTGCAGAGCTTCCCTTCCTTTTAGGAGTCTGGCTACCGTGGTGATGGGCACTCTATTAAAAACACTGATAGAAGGGGATGAACGTTTCTTCTCTCTCCTGTAACAGTTTCTTTAATTTAAACAGGCCTAGTCCACGGAGCACTAATAGCCAGACAGAGGTGAGGCTTAGTTAAAAGTTACTTTTAATCAATTATGAAGTGCTAATGGGGAAAAAAAATGAAAATCATAGCAGCTACATAGTGTAATGTAATGAAAGACATGGGGATTTACAACAGGGACTTGAACCTAGGTCAGAGCAGTGCCTTAACCGTTCGGAAGAGAGAGACTGGGACTATATAGTCTTTCTCCCCCCGCTTCTCCCTGACTTCTCACCCCATTTCCTGCAAACTTCTGTACAGTCTTGTTTTCTTCCTGTATTGGAATGAAAACAAACTGAAACCTCAGTGTTATGCATAACTAACTGTTGGTTTACAGCCAACCCTAACTGTCAGTTATCTATGAAATTCAATATCTTCCATTGCTGAATGCAGTTGTAGCCATGTCGATCCCAGGATATTAGAGATAAAAGATATGGCCTCACCCACCTTGCATTGGACCAACTTCTAGTGGTCAGAAAGAAGCTTTCAAGCTTATACAGAAATCTCTCTAGCATCAATGATTAAGGCATGTTACCAAGTGACTTGTTAACACTTTTCAATAAAAGAAATAAGGCTTCTTTTCCCCCCCTCAAACTAAACAACTGTAAGGAAATCTGCAAGGGGTAAACAAGCCACAAAGCAATTTATACAATTTAACTAAAAGGAATAATGTACATAACTGTACATTATTCCTTTTAGTTCAAGTGCAAGCTATAAAATGCTGCATTAGAAATCTGAATAATATCAACACCCTCTATTGTATGTCTGATTCCATGCAAATATACAGACAATACAGATATGGCTATCATTCCTTATCTCTAGACTATAGAGGCTCCCGTAGTCTTGATCTGCACATGAGAAACAGCATTATTGGACTGTGACTATGTGCTCTGCACAGCAAGACCCAATGAATTTTGTGTTGGATTGATTAAAATTGTAATTGTACAATCTCTGATCCAAAGAACAAGAAGTTATTTTTCAGAGAAACACTCAACAATTGGACAGACTTAAACTGTCTGTCTCACAGCATTTGTAGCTGTTCCTAACATCGCCACAAAAATCAAAGGCATATATTTTGACACTCTTACACATAATGCACCCTAATAAGGCTACAACAAAATAATTCTGTTGATGGAATTAAGAATCAGTTTTCAGAAAGAGAAAAATATTTAAATACAAAAGCGACTGTTCATAAAATACTAAACCAGAAATGTCTGAAAATAGAAAATCAGCAATTATGCTGTTAAAACTATCTATTTGCTATAATTTATGCTGCGTCAATATTCTATTTCTGTTAGAAATGTAGAGATTTCTAGGATGGGGTTGTGAAGCTCCCAACAGTGATGCAAGAGCATGAATACCAACCTCAGGACAGACTGTTAAAAACCGGGGCACAAACCTGATGTTGGTTGTGAGTTCTAAAATTAGATTTCACCAACCAACTGCACCAAATTCAAACTTCTCAGGCACTTTAACAACCTTAACATGGAGTTAGTCCCCTTGGATACTCCTATCTGTCTTGCCCCACAGGTGAACCTATTTCTGTGATAGATGGCCCCTTACACCAAGGATCACAGCAATAGTCAAGTTACTCCTGATCCTAAAGAACCAATCACTTACTCCAAGTCAATTGTGCTTTAGGTCTCACACCAAAGACAACACTTATAGCCAATCCTATAGTAAATGATATGAAGATTTAATACATAGGAAAAGGAAATTAGAGATAATTTACAAAGTTAAGGCAAGCAGCCACACAAATGAGTTAAAGTCTTCAATTTCAAACTATAATCTGCAAACTCTTTGTCCTTTAGGCCTATCCTAGGCTAAGCAAGCACCTGGAGATCTGTTGCCTAGAAACACCTTGCCCCACCCAGTGTCCAAGCTGCATAGAGATCCTTGGTTCTTTTGCCCCTCCCCACTTCAGTCTTACCACATGCTCTGAGCTGAAAACTCAGCTGATGAGTCATGCAAGTGTACCTCTCCCATCTTCACAGGGAGGAAAGTGAAACAATAATTAGTGAGGCTACATTTTAGTCACTGGTATTTTTAGTAAAAGTCAAGGACAGGTCACGGGTCATGTGACCTGCCCATGACTTTTACTAAAAATACCTGTAACTAAATCTTACCTGCTGGGAGAGGGGGCACTCCTGAAGACTGCCCTGGGGAGGGGGCAGCCCAGGCCTCCCCCACCCCCACCACTGGTCCCGGACTGCTGCTCTAGGGCAGCACTGGGGACCAGCTGCGTGGGGCTGCCAGAACAGCGAACAGTGTGGCTGGTCCTGGGGCCAGCTGCTGGGTTGGTCCTGGGGTCAGCCGCACCAGCGCTGCACAATTCGCAGAGGTCACAGAAGCCGTGACTTCCGCGACCTCCGTGAATGATTCACAGCCTTAATAATAAGTCTTTAGTCCTTCAATTGATGGCTTCTCAATCCAGATGTAGGGAGTTTCCAGTTGTAAGACCCAAGCATAGTCCACCAGGTATCAATGGGTCCCCTCTTTTGGGGGGGGGGTGTAACAATTTCTGTGGAAAAGCAGTTCTTCACACTAATTAATGTCCCTCTCCTGTATGGCGATTCCTACAGTCAGAGGCTAACAATACAACCTTTCTGATCTAATATTACAATATGGAAAATAGATATTACAAGTAAGATTAATGCATGCAGCAACTGTCAAGCATTCCCCATAGAGTCTAAACACTTGCTTATCGTTCTAATACCTATTTCATCAATATTAACCCACAAGTGAGCCAGACAGACACCAGCTATGTATCCGTCAGTGTCCAGCTGACACATAGGGACCTTGGCAGGAGCTGGCACCTAGCCTGCCAGCATTACAGGGGGTGTAAGAACACATTCATACAAATAAATGGAGAGAAATCAGCAGGGATCACTCGCAAATTACAACAGTGGGGAAAAATACAAAACTTAACAGCTTCCACTTAATTTTTTATGGCAGCTAAGACTGTATAAGAAGGCTTGATAATCCACTTTCCCATGGCTAATTAGAAACTTTCCCAAGTGAGAGGCATCAATCTCTGCAGAATCCGAAATTTAACAAGGTTTCTAGCCCTTTTGGTTATGAAGACAACCTAAATGTGAACCAATCTAAATCAATACAGTGCTTAATTACTAAGTCTGCTAGACAATGCCATTGCCTCTGCTGCTGCTCATAGCTTTGCCAAGTTGAAAACTCTTTCAAGTCCTGATATAGTTTTTAATGCTGCTGTTGAGAACCCTAACAAGGAATTGTGAAGCTGACAAGTTTTAGCAGGTCAATTTCACTCCACTGTTGCTCAGGAAAGTTCTTTAATACACCAGAGGAAAGGACTATTTACTGGGGAGGACCAGGGCTGGCTCTAGGATTTTTGCCGCCCAAAGCAAAAACAATTTTGGCCACCCCTCCCCCCCCCCCGTTTTTTAATTACCCCACCCCCGGCCCCGCCTCAACTCTGCCCCTTCCCCAAATCCCCAGCCCTGCCTCCTCCCCCCAGGCTCTCAAGCCTAGGAGGGAGGGAGGGGGAGAAGCTGCGCCCGCGCCACTGCCACTTGGAGTCTCCCCCTCCCTCCCAGGCTCTCAAGCCTGGGAGGGAGGGGGAGCAGCGGCGCGCGAGCGGCAGCAGCAGCAGTGGTGAGCTAGGGCGGCCGGGGCACATTTTTAGGGGCGGCATTCTGGCGCCAGCCATGCCGCCCCTAAAAATGTGCCGCCCCAAGCACCAGCTTGTTTTGCTGGTGCCTAGAGCCGGCCCTGGGGAGGACACCCCTTCCCCTAAAAAGCAGACAAGAGGGTAGAGTAGCAGAGACTCTACACATACATAGCCATCCTAGCAGTCAGAGACTTTTTCCCTTCCAGCAGCCAGAGTGGATTTTCTGGAGTGGCTTCAAATTTATCAGACACCTAACTGGAGGTTGAGGAAAGACTGACACCTGAGCAGGCTTCAGAGACAGAGCCCTGAAAGGAATGCCAGAAGTTTAGTGTGGGAGAAGAGGCTGTTTATCCCCTGGCTATTGCTCCTGAACAGCAGAGTTCCCCCTCTTCCTCCATATCGTTCACATCAGGCTGTTCATATTGGTTTTATTTTGCAGTCGCTGAGTAATTGGTCTAATGTCATATCACTGGCTCTTCACTTTGGATTACAGTGGGCAGTTTATAACTCTGGCCACAAGCACTCCTGTTAAATGAATTCAAAGTTTGCTCTAGTCCCCTGAACTACAAAAGGGATCTTTATATCAGAAATATATATGAAATATGAAGAGTATATTTGTGATAATTTCCAAAGAGAGTTTCAAATCTTTCCACAGGGTTCACTACTTCTGCTAGTGAAGTCAGAAAGAAAGTTTCCCATTTTGGCCCCAACCCAACAAAGCACTTAAGTGAATGTGTCACTTTAAGTATGTGACCAGTTACATTGAAGTCAATGGGACTACTTGGAAGCTTAAAGTTATGCACATGCTTAAGTGCTTTGCTGGACAAGAGCCTTTAACAGCATTATACAGAATTCCTCTAAAAGGGGATTGCATTTTTTTTTCCCCAAAGAGAACAAGAGAAAATAGCAGGTCTACAGGTAACATTCTTGAAATGATTTCCCCTCTCCCTTTCTCCCACCCCACAAAGGCCTCCTTTCCCACAACTCCCACCCACTTTTTGGGTGTCAGGGGGTACAAAGTAGAACAAACCCCATAATGACTTGTAGAATGTGGAGTTAGAGAGCTGTCTAGCAGCCTCTTGTTCATATTCCAACTTATTCATGATGAGGACAGCACCTCCTTTGTCAGCCTTTTTGATTATGACGTCAGAGTTGTTCCTGAGGCTGTTGATGGCGTTGTGTTCAGCACGGCTTAGGTTATGGGGCAAGTGATGCTGCTTTTCCACAATACCCACCCGCTGAAGTGAAAAAACAGATTGACAGAGCCAGAAGAGTACCCAGAAGCCACCTACTACAGGACAGGCCCAACAAAGAAAATAACAGAACGCCACTAGCCGTCACCTTCAGCCCCCAACTGAAACCTCTCCAACGCATCTTCAAAGATCTACAACCTATCCTGAAAGATGATCCCTCACTCTCACAGATCTTGGGAGACAGATCAGTCCTCGCTTACAGACAGCCTCCCAACCTTAAGCAAATACTCACCAGCAACCGCACACCATACAACAAAAACACTAACCCAGGAACCTATCCTTACAACAAAGCCCGATGCCAGCTCTGTCCACATAACTATTCAAGTGATACCATCATAGGACCTAACCACATCAGCCACACCATCAGGGGCTCGTTCACCTGCACATCTACCAACGTGATATATGCCATCATGTGCCAGCAATGCCCCTCTGCCATGTACATTGGCCAAACTGGACAGTCTCTACACAAAAGAATAAATGGATACAAATCTGACATCAGGAATCATAACATTCAAAAACCAGTGGGAGAACACGTCAACCTCTCTAATCACTCAGTGACAGACTTGAAGGTGTCAGTTTTGCAACAAAAAAAAGTCAAAAACAGACTCCAAAGAGAGACTGCTGAACTCGAATTAATATGCAAATTAAACACAATTAACTTAGGTCTAAACAGAGACTGGGAATGGTTGGGTCATTACACTAATTGAATTTCCCCCCCCCATGTTAAGTTCTCCTCACACCTTCTATGGGTCATCTCGATTATCACTTCAAAGTTTTTTCTTCTGCTGCTACTAATAGCTCATCTCAATTGATTGGCCTCTTACAATTGGTATGCGTACTTCCACCTTTTCATGTTCTCTGTATGTATAAATATCTTCTGTCTGTGTGTTTCACTCTATGCATCTGAAGAAGTGAGCTGTAGCCCATGAAAGCTTATGCTGAAATAAATTTGTTAGTCTCTAAGGTGCCACAAGTACTCCTGTTCTTTTTGCGGATACAGACTAACACGGCTGGTACTTTGAAACCTGTCAAATCTTTGTGTGTAATAAGCATCAGAATCTCTTCTTCACTAAGCACCAAGCAATACAGTATTAGTATGTATAGCAATAGACTAAATGGAGATAGACTAGATAGAGATAAACAGCTTTTGGGCCAGATCCTTCACTTTTACATAGCCCACTTGAGCCATAATATCAGAGCAAAGGGTAACTTAACCAGCTTCCTGAGGATCTAGTCAGGTTAGAGGAAATCTCATGGGGTATGTCTACACTGCATTATAAACCTGGGTCCCATGCTTGTGGGTTTAATGTTTCCAAGTCCATGCTTGAGCATCCACACTGCATTGTAACTATTACTAGACCCTGGTTTCACAGCCATGCTAACGTGTCCATACTGCACTACAGAGACCTTCTGACTCAGGCCTGCCATTTGACCTGCATCCACACTGCAACATGACAAGACTTGGACCTGAGTCATAGCAGGATTTGGACTCTGATGCACTCCTCTAGCAGGGTCCTAGGACCCAGGTCCTGTGTGCTTGCTGACCCAAGTCAGGCTGGTGTGTATGTGGATGGAAGAGGGCCTTGGGCTCAAACTTAAGTCAGAGCCTGGGCTCAGTGTGCAGTGTGGACGTAGCCTTGTGTGTCCTAGGGCTGACACTTTATATATCCCAGGGTGTCACAGGGGAAGAAGGATGAAGTCAGAGTGCCCCATATCTCCCAAATGGCCTCCATTCAGCCTCAGATTCAAAGAGCTACACTGGTGGAATAGAGTCACGTGAGCACAGCCTCTTCTGAGCTCAACTGCACCACAGGACCCAACTCACTCTATCTATAAATACATGCAACACTCAGGCACTAGTCAGGCTACAAACATTTGTCCAATATTAAACACAAACAACATTTAAAAAGTTAAAGTTGGGATATAAGCAAACGGAAGCAAGGAGATTCAGAGAGAGAGAGAGAGCTGCAACTTCAGCTCAGGTATATTGGCTTATAATTAGAACATTTGGTTCAGTTTTCAGATGCTACACCTATTGCTCAAGTGCCATCAACAAGCCGAGCCATTGCCATCTGTGACTCAATTTATTTTATTGGTGTTCTGAGGGGAAACCGTCACAGTGAGCATCAAAGTCCTCATTTTCTTTTTTCATCCTCTACTTGCTCATCTGTGCACTTCTCCATTTCTTCCATAGGGATAAGAGAACAAAGCAAGAGCTGTTTCACGCTAACAAGAACTACTACATATACAGCAGGTGGTGCCATTCTGTTCCCAATTATGCCAGCACACACATCCACCTCCCAACAGAGAAGAGCGGTTGTGTTTTAATCACTGCTGTGTGAGTGTGTGTGTGTGTTTAGATGCCTGCCTCCTCCCCCCCCCCCCTCCACTCTAGGTACACTGCAAGTGCAGAATTAGAACTGCAAGCACCACATATCTGCATATGCCCCTGCCATCATGGAATTGTTGATAATGAATGTCACATTATCTTCTAGTACTCCATGATGGGCTGGGGAAGGGAACTCTTAAGGGAGATTTCTCTCCACAACTGGGGGTCAGACACTGATCTTAGAAATCAAATTGACTGTTCATAGGGATACCAGTAAGGTACGAATGCCCCAGAGGTCATGTTTGGTGTTTGGATGTAAAAGGAGGTTGCCCAACAGGTTTTTGTTTGCCCTATAAGTAGGTAGCAAATGTTCTGGATTCAAATAATCTCATTCACTTACCTAGCAATGAATACATAGGGGCTACTTGCCAGCCTGTGGCCTCAAGTAGCTCGGCACCTGTTTTACTTTACTCACCAGAATTCCTTTATGGAAAGTCTCTCCTGTGATTCCCATATTTCTAGAAGTTTTCCTGGGTGCCTTCGGCTCCTCTAGAAATTAACAGTTTCCTGAGAACAGACTCTTATAACAAAAGAGGTTTATTAACATACCAATTGCTGTTATTTCTCAGGAATCTCCTATTGAGCAAACCCAAATGGACCCCTAGGAAGAGATGCCGAGAGAGAGCTTGCTGTAATCTTCAGCTCTGCCTTTATTTACTGTTCTTTCTGATGCTCTCTAAGGATAACTGATGCCTAGTCTTTCCCTGTTCCTTTCTCTCTGGCTGAGAGCAAGCTGACAGCTGAAGGGACATTGTTACTTTCCCTCACATCAAGAAAAATGAAGCCTAATTTCAGGCACAGGAGAATGGTCAGGAGAAAGGTCATTAGCACTTCCTTCCTGTGTGGCCCTGGTGCTTTGAAAAGAAACACTTCACCAAGAATGGCGAACTTTGAGAAAGGATTTTTCAGTCTTGCGGCATACTGGAGTTCTGCTAGTGTGTCAGCACTAAAGTCTGCCTGAAGTGAGGAAGGTTTCCATGTGACAGCAAAGAAGAGAATTCTGAGACTGAGAAAATGGCAGTCATGAAATTGGCAGTGCTCACTGTGAGACTGACTTTTCCACCCCAGCTGAACATCTCCAAACACAGCCATTAGTCACCTAAGTCCACTCTTTGAAGCCTCAGTCACATAAATAATGGATATGTACATGAATAGTCTGACTGCAGTGGGACTACTCATTCTCCTCACACAAAAGTGAGGCAGAGCTGGGCCCTCAATTACTGAAGGAAATCTGCAAGGGGTAAACAAGCCACAAAGCAATTTATACTTAATATCAATTACTTGGTTACATGTCAAAAATAAAATGATAGGGTCTAAATTAGCTATTACCACTCAAGAGAGAGATCTTGGATTCCTTGTGGATAGTTCTCTGAAAACATCCCCTCAATGTACAGCAGCAGTCAAAAAAAGTGAACAGAATGTTGGGAATCATTAAGAAAGGGATAGATAAGACTGAAACTATATTGCCTCTATATAAATCCATGGTACGCCCACATCTTGAATATTGTGTGCACATGTGGTTGCCACATCTCAAAAAAGATATATTGGAATTGGAAAAGGTTCAGAAAAGGGCAACAAATGACTAGGGGTATGGAACAACTTCCATATGAGCAGAGATTAAAAGGACTGGGACTTTTCGGCTTGGAAAGGAAATGACTAAGGGAAGATATGAAAGAGATCTATAAAATCATGTTGGGTGTGAACAAAGTAAATAAGGAAG
Source organism: Emys orbicularis (assembly GCF_028017835.1). NCBI lineage: Eukaryota > Metazoa > Chordata > Testudines > Emydidae > Emys > Emys orbicularis. Next base: position 24,267,948 of record NC_088696.1, read on the forward strand.
TGTTATTTACTCCTCTCATAGCACAAGAATTATGGGTCACCAAATGAAATTAATAGGCAGCAGGTTTAAAACAAACAAAAGGAAGTATTTCTTCACATAATGCACAGTCAACTTGTGGAACTCCTTGCCAGAGGCTGTTGCGGAGGCTAAGACTATAACAGGGTTCAAAAAAGAACTCAATAAATTCATGGAAGATAGCCATTGATGGACCTATTAGCTAGGATAGGCAGGGATGGTCTCCCTAGCCTCTGTTTGCCAGAAGCTAGGAATGAGCGACGGGGATGATTACCTGTTCTGTTCATTCCCTTTGGGGCACCTGGCATTGGCCACTGTCAGAAGACAGGATACTGGGCTAGATGGACCTTTGGCCTGGCCCAATATGGCCATTCTTAGGTGTTCCATCATCTAATATACTATCAGCTTATGCTATATACACTAACTATGAGGGACAGCTTTGAGGGCCAAAGTGAGTTTATATGACATCCTTCATACACAGGGTACAGCCATGACAACGATAAGATGGAGAAGACAATCTTTCTCTCAGGTATTTATATGGTCCCCCAACTACTGTGCTCCGCACCATCTTTAATGTATTTATCCTCAACACCATTACGATGCAGAAAGGTGCACCAGTTCCACATCTGTACAGAAAAACGAAGTGACTTGCCAAAGGACATACAGCAAGTCTGAGGTGGAGCAGAGACTCCAATCCATCACCTCTCAAGACACTTCTTGGATCCAGGTGTTCAAATAAGGTGGATCCTGGAGATATCACAACTGTCCCTCCTCTGTTTAAAGCAGAAGGGGAGCTCCCCTTCCTCTCCTAGCTTGGGGATAATACTCATCTACAATTCCCCTTCCTCTTTGGTCTGTGCACCGAGAGGTTTCACTCGTTAGCCACTGTTTGAAGCTATTACTCAAGAGAACAGTTCCTATGAAAATGCTAGCCCTAACTAGACGACCAGCATTAACGGTGTAAGTCAGGGTTCTCTGAAAAAGATATTCTGGAAAAAGAGTTGGTGTGTTATAAGAAAAAAGACAGAAGTGATCATACTGAAGTACTTAAAAGACCTGACTCTTCTCACTCCTGTATTGTTTTGAATCTTGTATGGATTTACACAAAGCGTAGCAGCTAAAATGTGATAAAATCCCTGCTACCTAGAAAAAATGTTTTTAGGATTTTTTTTTTAAACCCATTTCTAATACACATCACCCACATGTACTTTAAGAATTTCTTTCAGAGATCATGACCTTCAGGGATTCAAGAAAAGAAAGAAAACCTGTCCATTTGAGAGAGGATGTTTTCTTTTTGCAAAACAGAGCATGAATTACCTTGATATGAAAAAAAATAACCACCATGATAGTTTTCCTTGCATGTGCTGCTTTTCTAAAAATCTGATTAAGTTATTGATTTTTTTTTTTAAGACTATTGCAGGAGTGTATGGGTTTGTCAGAAATGTCTATAGGCTGAGGGAAATCAGGTCTATCTTCAGCTCTAGAGTCTTTCGGTTCTTCTGTTACATGCTTTCAATTTCTTCATATTGTACAGTGATTAACAGGTCACTTGCAGTTGTTTCTGGTGCCTTAATCAATTTTTGAGACTTGCAATTTTCCTAGTAGACAAGTCAATTTAGGACAAAATTATCTTATTTATCCAGAAAAGTCTTTTAAGTCTTTGGAAACAGAGCCCAGAAGGTTGTCTTTGTTTTTCTGAGAGCAAGACTTAGCCTTTAAGAAGTCACTCAGCTTTCTTAATCTATTTTTCAGCTAAAAACCTATCAGCATTTTGAGCTTCCTTTTAAATACTGAAGAGCTGACTATGGCAAGCATGGTGCCCCTTAAACTTGGACGTGAAGAACGACATCCACAGACATTTCATTTTTGTTTGAGAATTCAGTGAGGAATATTTGTGTTCCCAGAGGTGGGGGGGGGGGGGACTGCAGTGCAGAAGTGCAGGATCTTTAAAGAAAGCAAAGGCTCTTCTTCATTTTGGATCCACAAGTACTAGAATAAGGTCTGCTATTTGAAAGCCTGGAAAAGAGCCTGGATTTAAAAGCTGATTTGGCTTCCATATAGATATCCCACTAAATGTACTAAACCAGTGGTTTCAAGTGGTCTGCCAAAATCAACCAGAAAGCAGGGCCAGCATTAGACTCACTGGGGCCCTGGGCTGAAGCCGAAGCCCGAGCAACTTAGCTGTGCAGGGCCCCTGTGGCATGGAGCTCCAGGCAGTTGCCCTGCTGGCTAACCCCTAACACCGGCCCTGGCTTTTAATCTACTGGATATGGAGAAAAAGTCGTTGTGGCACAGGCAGGTGGGCCATGGAGGTTTTATAGCATGTTGGGGGGGGGGGAGGGGGAAGAGGGGGGCTCAGAAAGAGCAGGCCAAAACTCAGGCTTTCTGAAATTTCCCCATCAGCTTGCCAGGCAGGGTTCCATTGGAAAATCTCTCATCAGAAAATTTCTGACTAGCTAACTGCCACTTTTTAGGAATTTAAGGAAATCCAGGTGCATGACATGCACCTTTTATTTTTATTTATACATACATATACATATATATATATATATATATATATATATATACACACACACACACACACACACACACACACACACACACACATCAAAAGGCGCAATCCTTCTGTTGAAGTCAATGGCAAAATTACCACTCACTTCACATGTAGCAATGAAACAGAAAAAAAGCCCAGGAATTGTGCTCAGCTTCCATTATAGTGACAAAAAAAATAGTTTTTATGCACCTCTTGAATTACAACCAAGATGCAGATTTATTCTGGATAAGAGTTAATCTCTGGTTTAAATTCTGCCTCTGTTTTCCTCTGCCACTTATACAGCTGAAATGAGAAGCTGAGTGTACAAAAAATTCATGCCTGCATTTATGATTAATCTCATTGCCAAGAAAAAAAAAAAGAGAGCAATTTTATAGGTCAGGGCATGGAACCTGGTATAGCCAAGAAACAGATTATAAGATTTTCCTAACTGGATATCCAATTTATTTCTATTTTAATAGTTCAGTAAGTATATTTGAATGCGTTTTCAGTAATTTATCGTTACCGAAAGCCTCTTGAATTTTAGTATGTACTGTATATCCTCAACTTCAGCTATAGAGTATTAATTTTCTCTTTGGAATAGGAACAAAAGCATTTTTATCACTCATATAAACCTCTCATTGAATTGACTTCTTACATACTATAGTACTGATCCCACAATGAACAGTGAGTAGGCAGACCCATGCAGGGCCCGACCGCAGTTATTGGATCTCTGCCAACATACAGCTCATTGCTAGATCAAGACTTAAGCCACTTAAGCGTAGATGTAGTAAATGTGATCCTAGGTTCTCTAATCATGCTAGAGTAGTACCAACAATTCTGATCATTTTCCAATACCAATCAGGTTTACAGAAAATAAAATCATTTTGTGGCAATTCTCATTACAGAAATTTGTTTTCTCTGTAGAAATAGTAAATTTCTATCTGGGAGGAAAATTCATTATTTTATTCAGAGGATAAAGTTAGAACTATTTTAATAGTGAACATTTCTGTTTCTGGAAGTTATAGCGAAATTGGGCCAGAGAGATTAAGTTAGTGTGTATGTGCAGAATGATCCGTTTTCACACACATACTGGAACAGTGAAGTAAAGCTGTACAAAGTTTTAGAGTATCTACTGTAACAGAAACTATGACATATGCCTTTTTTGTCCAATGACAACTAATGTAGATTCAATATCAAATACTGAACATTTACGGAGAGCTGTTTATGATCAATCCACAGAGTTAAACATTTCACAAATAAATAAATAAATAATAGATTTATTAGAGAAAATTGTAACCTGGCTGTGGTACCAGAAATTAAATACAGACCCAAATGAGAGCCATTTATTCAAAACCCTGGAGCTTTTGGGTTCAGATAAAACATGAGCCAGGTACAAAACATGTCAGGGTCTGACTAGTTTTACTGCTCTCTCTCTCTCTCGTGCACACACACACACACACACACACACACACACACACACACACACCCTCTGTTTTTATTTTAAGGGCTTTCACAGCACAGTTTAATTAAATAAAACACACACTCTGGCCCAAGTTTTCAATGTTGCATGCCTAACAGTCATTTAAATCCCAGTGAAGATCCCATTGCATTAGAAGAGAGTTCCTACCACTGAGCGCTTACAAGACAGTGCATAACAAGAGGGTTTAACATATTGTTGAGGAAATTGGACAGTGGAAGGGGAGGTTGACAGCTGTGGAAACACTTGCTGCCTGTCAATTAAGTACAAAATAAACCAGTTAACAGTATCAATGATGTGCCTTCCACAAACTGCACATACAATTATTTCTTACGCAAAGCTAACTACATTACCTACTCTTCACCTGCAAAATCCGATTTCTAAATGCAAATGTGACTTTTGGGGGGGGGGGGTGTTCAGGTGCTCACTATCTCTCAAAAAATCAGGCTGCTTATTTAGCTGCATTTAGTTTCTAAGTGTTGGCCTAGCAACACTATACACTTTGAAAAGATAAGAGGATAAATAGAGAACCTTTTAGCAGAACAAGGGCAAAAGGAGGAAGAGATTTTTAAACTAAGGAAAGTTAGAAATCCTCCAACCACAGCACATTTTTAAATAAATGCACAGTAGCTATACACTTCTCAGATAGTTACATGGACGGATCCTTTGTTGTTCTATTACACTATTGTGCCAAAAAGGGTATTCAAAAGAATAATGTTTAAATCAGATTTTCTAAGAAATTTAATGAAGCCAGAGCCAGCATACAGCAGCACCTGCCTTCCCTAGAGTGGGTGACAGATGGCTGCATTCCCCCAAGTCTCTCCCCATATCCACCAGTCACATGTGTGATAAGGGGGGGGATAAGCCTGTGACAGTACTTTTGTTTTGTGTAGTAAAACTTCTACCCTTCATCTCTGAGGGGAGTCTCAGCACTCAGGAAAATGGAAGGCATGATTAATTTCTTTGAACTGGAAACACAGAGCAATGTAAACTTGACTGCTAAAACATCCTTCCATTCCTGGAACTTGCCTGAGAAAGTGATTGTCACATTGGACCAAAGTCACAAAAACCAAAACCCGTTCCTCCTATTTCATTGAGCATCAAAATTTGTTGTCACTTGAGGAAAATGCTGACTTTGGCTTCACCACACAGTCAATATGTGAGAATATTCACCTCCAAAGAAGTCAATATCTGCTTGTTACTACCCTTGGGGGTAGAGAGACTATGTTATGTTCAGTCCTACAGAATGATATGAACATATTCTTGCACAGACATTTGTGTTGTCACTTCCCATCTCCAGTGTTCCTCCTCAAAAAAATCCTATAGGATTTTTTTTGACAACGGATATGAATCATCACTTGCCCATGTCCTCTTATGTTATTTTAGAAAGTGCAGCCAATGCAGTTATGATACATGTAGATGGAAGAGATTATTGTATTTGTTTCAATGAGGCTTAAGCAGTATGGAGAAAGGATTATATTTTAGAGATCTATTCATTCTATACTGCTAAAACAATTTTAGTACAATTACTTTTATTCATAGACATGCTAACATGTAGACATGTTTAAAATTAAACAATCTAAACCAGTCTTTCTAAAGTTTCACAGGAGATGCATAATATGCATTTTATCTGAAGCTGTTCATTAAGTTATATTACCTAAATAATTATTTGAATAGCCTTGAAGTTTTAACAGAAGGGACAGATAATAGAAGTTTTCCAAGTCTGCTGATTCACATACTGGTTAAAGTGGCTGTCTTTGTTAGACATGCACTATGCATGGTATCTGATCACATTGAAATCCACTCTCCCAAACATAGCACAAACACTACAGGCCACCTCATTGTAATGATCAGTTTTGACTGTTTGGATCAGTGCTGGCAATATTTAATTGAAAACCACGCTTGCCATTTACCCTCTAGGGCAGAAGTGACAGCTTTATTCTTCTGTACCAGGTTTTCACATGGAATTCAGATGCATTCTCAGGCATGCATTTTTGCTTAGAAATGCTGTACAATAGAAAGTAATCTACACTTTGTGGTTATCACACTGTTCTGATTACAATCTTTTCTTGGTACTTAAATCTGGGGCCAAATTCTCAATGTACTTCCAAAACTTGACTAAATATGTGCATGCAAAACTGTTTTAGCATGCAAATGAGTACAGGCAAATGTGCATTCAAACTCCTTAGGCAGAGAGCTAATGATAGTACCTAATTTTCACATAAACATGCAAATTCATGCAATCACATCATTTTTAGAGGCCTGCTGAAAATTCACTTTTCAGTGACCTCAAAATATGTATCAAAGAAGTGTCACCATAAATTGCAGTTATTTTAGTGCTCTTAAAAATGTGCTAGATAAAGAGTTTTACCCTCTATTTAGTAGGTACACAAATCCTGGGAATATGGCAACTGTAGGGTAAGTTTCTCCCACATTAGTGTACCAACGTGCTTCCCTCTGCCTGAGAGACAGTAGGCCGTATTCTGTGCCTTGTGTCTCCAGAAGTGACAACTTCTTGCTCCTCCTCATGCTTCTTTCTTGCTGTCCATCTTTTGAAGCTGGTACTGAATGCCAGTGACAAAATACCTGGCCCATATTATTTCATGATTTCTAAATAATGTATTCTATTGCCATGTCACTGAGCTATCATAACCAAGGACTGGAGTAGATTAGGACTTGTATGAAAGGCCAGCAAGAAAGGAGGGGCGTGGGGTGAGAGGAAAACAAGATAATGCATTAAGCAGTTGGCAGTCTATCCTTTGAGTCAATATTGATTCTGACATGGTGCCAGTGGGATTATTGGGGGGGAGGGGGGGAGAGATGTAAACTTCAGATTCTGATGGCTGGCATACAATTCTTCTGTATATTTTATTAAAATCTGGTCATCAGTCACATGTATTTAGCTAAATAAAGCACCAATTCGGATAATTATATCCTTTCTACTGAAAACTTCCACTACAGTTTAAATTGGATAGGATATCCTCTTCACTCCATCTTAAACTAACGTGTAGCATTGCTTTATTCTGGACAGAGATGGTTGAAATAGATAGTTGTGTATGTGTCTGTATTTCCCCTCCCCAACTGAAATGTCTGTGTGGGGGAGAGAAGGGGCTGCATGGTGGTGTGCACGCACACACACAATCCAAGATTAGAGTCAGCAGTTTGTGTAGCGCAGCATACTGAAAAGCTCTAAACACATGGAAATATTACTAGTCTGCAAGCACTGGGAATTTTGAGTGTTTCACCTCTAGATGTCAAGGACAATAGTTAATTTGTGCAAAGTAGATAAATGAGGTGGAAACTAATCAGAAGCGGGTTTGTTTATCTGCTCTCTGTGATATATTACACTGCAATAATAAGACAGTAACTCGGTGTTCTATCTGGCTGAGAATAACTTCTAACATCATTTCTCATTTTTACCTATCAGATTTGAAAATATCTCCCAGTCTTTGAAGTTCAGTGAAATTCAAACCCAGTCATTAAGCCCAGACCAACTGGTAATGTGGGATTTTGACAAGATAATTAAACTTCTCAGAGTCTGTAATATATTACTTATCTCAACTAATTTGTATATGTGTGTTCTCCCCGTCTTCTAGATTTAATTCAGGCATTGTAAGGAATACACTGATTATCAGGATTGGAGTTTATGGTACATTTGTATTCCCTTTTCTGTAGTTGTGCTGGGCATCTCCAGATGTGCCTATATCTTTTTAATGAACGCACTAGTTGGTTTTTGTTAGCAGATCATCCTACAGAGCAGGAAACAAACACTTCTGGATTCATTTCCTAGTTTTCAGTACACTAATATTTTCATTCTTTGAAAGTGCCATTATTAGCCCATACGTTCTGGGGGCTTTTAAAGGGAAGGGTTCTGTCTTGTGCCAGGAGTCCAAAGTTTAACAAATTTAGATTGTTGGTAAAACAGAAAACGTAACTGAGCTTCCTGATAGGGCAGAGATGGCTGTGGAAGATTCTGTAACAGAATTTTTGTATTCACAACTTCAGTTTACCTGGCAGAGGACATGAACCTCTCCTCTCCTCCTTTTGATCATCACTGATGTGAAAGTGTTTTATGCTTGATTTTGCTGGAACTCAGACTATTAGCTCTGTCTTTGCCCTCTAAAGGACAAAAGCTACAGAACTGTAGCAATGTGTCAGAACACAAAGTGCTTCATTCCTCCCTCACCCCCTCCAATTACTATACATTTCTAACTAGTTTTCCTTAAAGTCACCAGTTACAAGCTATGTTACAAGCTTGTAACATAGCTTGTAACATAACATCAGTTACAAGCTATATAGGCTGGAAGGAGTTGAGGAGCTACTATTTCTGAGAGCAGCTTTATCAACATAGAATGATAAAATAAATTAAGAGGAGGAAATAAGTCAAAGACTAGATAGGAAAGGGGAATAATTAAATGTACAGTATGTTGTGATAATAGCTAAAGACTTGATTTAACAGATTTTAATACACCTTCTATATGGGGTTTTTCCATGCATACAATGCAAAGAAAGCTACAATATAGTTCCATTTCTTTCTCCACCTTCTCGCTTTTACAAATGTTAAAGATGCCAACAACCAAAAAATATTCGCATAGACTTTTACTTGAAAGGCTCTCAAAGTGTCTGAATTATTACTATGCAACAATCAGTAAAGCTACCTTCTATTCATAAAGCTATATTCCCTTTCACAAAGCACTTTATAAATGTTAAATTATACCTGGACTAACCATCTCGCCTGTCATGATAAGCAACTATCTCTGGGGTGGATCATGGCAGCAGTTTACCAGTACACAGCAGCACTCTCCTAGTATTCTTTGCACCATATCCTAAAAAATCCTATCAGACCCAATTCCAGTTGCAGGGATAGTTCTGCTACACCACAAACCACTAAACATAGTTGATATGAGGAGGCAATGTATTCTTCCAAAATCAGAACAGCAAGCAATTCTGGTCAGATTCCAAATTATTTGATTGCGACTGCAATATCAAATATGTGGGATCTGATTTGTGTGTCAATTTACCCTGGTGGTGGTGATTCAAGTGTTTTGCATATGCAAATAGCAAGCCACATACCCAAGTTGGGCACACAACTGTACTTGCTTTTTAGAATGTGCAAGTGCATGCACATATTAGTGAACTCGTGTTCTTGAAAAACAGACCTGTTACCCATTAAAAGATAATATGCCACATACCGTAACATAAAAATTAGGCATTTTAAGGGAGAGACCTACCCACAAAACAGACTGTCCAGGAATAAAAACTGTTTTCCAGCTGGGAAAAAACATCACTTCTATTAGGTTATGTAGCTATTACAGAGATATTAAGTAGATATTTGTGCACACATCTGAAAATAGCAGCTCTATATTCTAGTTTGTTAGAATGTTTTATTTCCACTGTAGCTTGCCTGCTAACAAAACCCATTTTCACACCTCCCATTTTTGTTTCTCCCCTCCTCCCTCCTTCTTAACATAAAGGAAGGATGGACCATGCTTTCCTTCCAGATGTAAGGGTGACTCATGAGGTCGTTTCCCTTAGATTTTTAGTGGGTGGCTTGCAAGTCCCTCAGAGTGCCCCAATCACACTCAAACATTCTCAAGAGTCAAGTGGAGAGCACTCTACTCCCACGAAAACCAGAGATTTGTAATGAAAAATGCTGGCAGACTAATTAGCAGCGGCACAAGCGGGTGCTATCATAATAAATCTCTTTCCTAAACACAGATGAAACACAAAACTAATTAGTAGCTTCATCAAAGCTGTCAAGGAGCAAAGCTGGTCAAAAAGATTATAAAGGAAAAGCACCACTCTATTTAAGCCTAAAACTATAGTATATTGGGGAGAGGGGAGGGTTAAAGCCTCTCAAGGCTGTAGAAAATGGGAATATATTACTACTATTTTTATTGAGAAGTGAAGGTTTACAAAATGTTCCCATTACAACTGCAAAATACATTGTAACAACAACAAACTCTATTCCTACTGTGTCCAAATCTTAATTGTTCATGGGAAATAGATTGTAAAGGATACATGGTAAGACACCAAGAACCTTGTAATAGGGTTGTGTTTATAATTAAAATGCCAATCTTACAAGCGTTTTTTCCTTCCGCCATTTATTATCCATTTTCCTAACTTTGTACAAGAACAATCCGTGGTCTGACAATGCAATGACATGACAAGTTTACCTCTCCAAGTTTGGTGTACTGAAAACAAGCCAAGACACCAATAAGATTTTCTGTTTACTGTATCATTCAATGAGTGTGGTATTTGCAGTCCCCTTAACTATAACTTTCCCACCCCCAAAAAACAGTTAACCAATCTAGAAAACTTAGATTCCAGTTTCAAATACATTCATCTACATTTTATTCCTTGCTTTTTAAACTTCCTCTTTGAACTGCTTTACTGTATCCTCACTGCAGCAACCTATGTCCAGGTACAGGTAGTTGAAACAAACAAAGAATCCCGCGTGCCTATATTTTTCCATAATGAACAGGACATACATTTTAAGTGATCATGCCAGTTTACCTGTACCTGAAATACAGTATATTGGTCATATTCTTTATATCTTTACTTCCATGAAAAACAAAAATCTGGGGTCAGATTTACAAAACTATTTAGGTGCCTGAAGATACAAATGAGCACCTAGATGCTCTTGAAAACAGCACTAACTCCAACTGAAGTCTAGGTGCTTTTGAAAATCTTCTTGGCTCCTATCTACATCTTTAGGAGCCTAAACACCTTTGTAAATCTGGTCCCCAGGATAGATTCTGTCACGAGTTATGAACATGTAACTGTGCTTTGAGAGTAATATATAGTGCTGAGTAAATATGCCAGAAATGTATTTGTGTACGTTCAAATAAAAACCTCAGATTCACTGCTGTGTTATTTGTGACCCTTTTTGTTTTCAGTTAATATCTGCATGAGTGATTTTTGTTTATTTGTTTGAGAGGATGTTCATGACAGTAATAATCCCATGAATGCTCAGGTAAATATGGTTCATAAGGTTCATACTTTGTTTGTGTGTGTGCCATCTGGAAATCTCTAATTTCCCTCGTTTATAAAAGCTACAGTAACAAATTCTAAGAGCACAGATGTGAGTCATATGACTCAGGTGAATGATCACACATCATAAAATAATGAATAGTGAATAGCAAAATCAATATTTTAGCAACAGCTGAAAGACTGAAATATGTCTGTGTAAAATGTATCCAGTCTTTCATTAGTGCCACTATGACAAAAACCAAAAAAACTGTACTGTCCAGTACTAAACACACATTCCTTGCACATTTAAAATGTCAGAAATAATACTTCCCGTACTCGCAGTACGTATCAGCTGTATTTTAAAGCTCCCAATACTCTATAATACTACAAATTAGATAATACCAGGTTTGTGGGATATGGAGATAAATGTGAGAATAAGGGGGAGTTTTTCAAAAACAGGTGCCCCATTGACAATGAGGTGAGTTGGGTGCCAAACTATCGTGCTCGACTTTGGAAAAAAAAATCTTCCCCTGAAGCAACAGATACACTTTGCCAGTTTTATAAGGGTTAAGTAGCACAGTATGAGTGACCCAGTATGGTGTGTGGAAAATAAAACTCCCTTCAGGAAAAAAAATGCTGATCTGATACTTAAAAAAAAAAAAAAGCAATTCATCTTCAAACTTGGCACCTTGTAACCTTTTTGAATAAATATTCTGGATTAATAACTAAAACATTTCACAAGCCTTATCAAACCTGTAAAATGAAAAATCAATATGTACTGTATCTTGCACAGCAAAATTGCTGAAGACATTACAGTGTGCAATTTGCTTCCTACAGATTGCTTTGGAAATAATTTTCAAATTACGGCTTTCTGACCATTTAAAATTATTCTGCTCTATACAAAAGAAGAATGGGTAGAATTTCTCTCAGCTAAAATTCTAAGTGAGTCAACTGCCCAGTGTAACATTCAGTGATCTGCTTACTCAAAGCTAGAACTCGGGGAGCTCCCAGTAATGGAAGCTAGGGGACTCGGAACCACTACACAGTACATGTGTCCAGCAGCTTAAATGAACTATCCCCATTTATAACCACTGCAATTGAGTCCTATTTGTTCTCTCCCATGAACACTGCAGTACCAACTCCCCCCACCACCACTTAGTTTAACTGTGGTCCTCACAAATAGTGTTCAAACGAGATGCATCTTTGTATTTTTCATTTCCCCTTGGTAAAACATTAAACCTAAGCTTTTAGGTAGAAGCAAAATATATCTAGTGAAATAATGCGTCTCAAGATTTCCTATATGTTTGAGGCTGTGAATGGTGAACCAGCTAGTGATTAATCCACTGATCCTGAATGAACCTACTGCAGAAATTCATTCTGCTGCTAAAAAGGAAGGATAAGCAATGTGACAACTGACAAATGGAGATTATGATGGCAGTCAAAAGTTCAGGGCTATATTAACTTTGTAGAAGTAACTCTGTAGAACAATGGTCTCTCCTTGATTTTATAGTTATATATTTTGGACTGTCATTCAAAGTCACTCTGTACCACAGGCAGATTCAGTAACTACAGATGAACTGGACAGGATTGCCTCCATTTAGAGTAAACAGAGCCAGCCCTTATGCAAAGTAAGTAGCTCCCTTCACACCTATGACTCCAGCTCCATACGCCGAGGCCTTGACACTCCACTGAACACCCCATGCCTACTTACAAAGTCTCTGAGATTAGAATTACCCTTCCATGTGCACACCTGTTTGTGAGGCCTGTCAGCATAGTCTAGGAAGCAAGGTGTCAGAACCAAAGGATATTTTTCTAAGTGAGATGTAGATCAAGGTAGCTAAGGAATTCAATTCCTGCTACACTTCAGGGGTGCCAGCCAAACAGGACTGTGGACAGGGAAGCAGGGTTTGTGCTCTGGTTGGTGGGCTGAGCATATGCATGCAACGTGGGACAGCATAGAAAGCTCTAAGCACATAGGTAGTTCAGGCCTACAGCTACTAGTGACTATAGCTACTATATAATGCTTCTGAAAATTGAGAGTGACTGGGGATCTGAAGCCCACAGCTAGTTCTCAACCCCCTTTGAAGTTCATCTCTCTCTCATAAGTAATATCTTAAAACAATATCCAGACACCATTCAGTAAATACTCTAGTGTTTGTACAATTGTACAAGTACAATCTTCTTGAAGTACCTCTGGGAAGATTATCAAAAGATAGTGGCCCAAAAAATTGAAGTGCGGCACTGTATTTTCTATGAGTAGCTCCACTATGGTTAAGGTTACAATAGAGATAGCTGGTATATATATCTCACTTCTATGCATTGATTGTATAGGGTTGAAGGTTGTGCACATTGGGCAGTGAAAAAAGCAAATATATGATTACCTCATTCATGAATTATGCTTGCCGTAGCTAAAAAAAAAGACTGAGAACTTGACAATGATTTAACTGTGAATCAAATGCAGTCGACAGACACTATTTGCAGAACATTAATACATCTCTTTGTACAGTACATGACATCAATTCTACTCCTCAGAATAAAAAGTAGTTCAAAGTGCATTGTCATCTTCAGTATAAACCCCAGGGATCAGATTAAAACAAATAGTATCATGAAGCAACATATATATCCAGCAGGAACTCTTGTGATTAATTTGTTTTTATTGATTTAATAAAGAAACAGACAATGAAAAGTACAAAAATGTAAACTACTTACAGCTTGTATTTCTTTCCAAATTCCACATGCGTCACTGGATCAGATATAGAATTATGCTGTTGTGCAATTTTACAGCTAGTCAAGCTGCAAGACCAAACCATACAAAACCAGACAACACTACATAACATGTTTGGAGTGGGGGGAGTAATAATAAGATAGGAGAAGACATACAAGGAGAAGGAAGGAGGGCAATGGAAGAAGTGAGGTTCTGCCATTCTTTGAGCCCTCAACATTTTTTTAAATCAAAATGAATCTAGAAATGGGATCCCAAATGTCTCTAAATTCATATATTTGCTCTCTAAGGTGAATGCATCTTGATACTATGCATTTGTATGGTGAATTCACCTACAGAGGTAAGCAAAATCAGGAGTGGGTTGGGGTTTGTAAACCCAAACCTGAAACCAGGAGTGGTTTGGGTCCAGGTTTAGGGGGTTCAGATAAGTGATTCCAATATTGTCTTTTCTCTCAAAATAAACAAACCTTCAATAAGAGGTTGCTTTTCTATCTTACTACAGTGAAAGGCACTACAAAGTATCTAAGCACTAAACAGGTAAATAGAGATGCCAATATGCCGGCCATTAAGTGACTTATTTGAGCCACTGAGTATAACTATATTGAAAATGCATTAGTAACATACACTGGGATGGTTGGTGGAGGAAGGGAGATTTTCATTCCTTACATCAATAAATAAATAAAAAATTATTAAAAGCCTTTGAATATCAGTTAATGACAGACCACCAGAAGCCAACCCCATAAGAGAGCAGTAATGTTGCAAGATTCAAATTGGTACTATTTCAAGCTCAGCTGCTCCTCTTCAAACCTCAGTGTTTCAATTAAGTTTTAAAAATATAAATGCATATCTCTAGTCACAGAACTATTAATCCACACTTCAGTGACAAACATACAGGTTGGATTCATGTTAATTAAAATACTCTATTTCACTATTTACTTATAACAGATGCAGTATTGCACACGCATTTCTTGTATAGTTTAACTCTTGCCAAAGATTTACAGTAAGTCCTGAGAGAGCGTGGACCATTCCGAGAATGCCTCAGCTACACTCGCTATGTTAGACACTAACAGTGGTCAGACATGATTAAACCATCGTTATCAATGATTGAATATTATTCTCTCTCCAGGGGGTTAGTTCAGGTCTATTCTGCAGTATGAATATGAAATTAGTTATGGCCATCATCTAAGCCTAAAAATATAGGAGGGGTGAAAATTGCTAGTCTGGTCTCACTTTGGTTTACTGTGATTCTATGCTTGTGGCAAATGCTGCATTGCTCAGGACAAGCCACTGAAGAAATTTAAGCTGCCCAAGGATCTTCATGCCTTTTCACTCTCATCTTTTCCACTCATTTAACTCAAAGAGCATTTCTGAAAAAACACAAAGGGTGGAATAAGATGGAAAGGGAGAGGCACATAAAGGAGAGCAGAGGGAGCAGAAAAGTGAAGACAAGACATTGAGAGGGGCAAGATGAGCGGGAGAAAGTGGGAACAAAGAAAGAAGAAAAGCAATGAGAGATGGGGAAAGAAGGACTTTTTTTAACAAGCAAAAATGTCCCTTGAAATAAAAACCAAGTACTTCCGAGGTTTATTTTTAAAATAATGACGCCTCTCTATAGGATTTCCAGCTACATACTTCCATTTAAGAGTTTATGCACAAATACTGGATATGCACAGTGAGGTGGCTAACTGGTCATATATGTATGCACAAATTCCTGATGTGGCATTGGGTAAACACATTGTGAATTTGCATAAGTAAAGAATATATGTAAATGTAGGCAGGCATTTTCATATGGCAAACTTCAAAAACTCTGGCTTTTTATACTTGTGTGTATTTGTCTAGAGGAGAACATTCCTGCAGGTTCTCTGGAATGATGCTGCTAATAAGAGACTCATCAGGCATCTTATTGTGCAGAAATGGCACAGAATCTATAAAAATCTTTGTTAAACCCTCTTGCTCTTACAGCAGAAATGGGCACTTGAGTGCTGCAGAATTCCAGGGGCCTTGGCCATAACTATCAAGGGCAGGCCATTTTCAGATCAGTAATATAGATAAACCCCTGCTACATCACTTATTAAAAAAAACCCACTAGCACACCACTACTGCTATTAAGACATTGATAGGCCATTGCTGTAGAAAGTGTATTAGTGTCATGTTGGCCGTTTACCAATCTGCCTCAGTTCTATTAGACTTCACTTCTATCTTTTCAAGGCAAGCCAGCTCCCATTGCCATTCTAAGTGCTAGATGGAAGGTCATATGGTTCATTACTACTACAGTAAATAGGAATTATATTTCAGAAATGGCCTTTTCATTTTTATTATTCACTTGGATGCATGCAGTGTTAATTTAGATTGTCTATTTGCATAATACATAGACTCAGAATTTAAGGCCAGAAGGGACCATCATGATCATCTAGTCTGACCTACTGCATATTGCAGGCCACAGAACCTTACCCACCCACTCCTGGAATAGCCTGATAACCTCTGGTTGAGTTACTGATGCCCTCAAATCTTAACTATAAGATTTTGAGTTACAGAGAATCCACCACATATTTATTCTAGTTCAAACCACAAGTGACTGATGCACCACTGCAGAGGAAGGCGAAAAATCCCCAGGCTCTCTGCCAATCTAACATGGGAGAAAATTCTTTCCCAGCCCCAAATATGATGATCAGTTAGACCCTGAGCACGTTAACAAAACCCACTAGCCAGACACAATTCTCTGTAGTAACTCAGAGCCCTCTCTATCTAATGCCCCTTCGCCAGCAGTTGGAAATATTTCCTAATAGTAGACACAGATGGACCATATGGCATTGTAGGCAACCTCCTCATATCATCCCCTCCAAAACCTGAATTCAAGATTTCTGGCTATTCTAGAATAGGTGCTATTGAATGCAAAATTGGTTTTTCAGAGACTACTATACTTCTTCCTGTTCTTACAGATACAATAAAACCATTTCATGCACTGGGTCCATGGGAATCCTTGTCCTTTTTATTTATAAAAGAATTATTTCGTGCAAAGTCCAATTTCCTGTCTTAAACCAGACATACACCAGCAGTGCAAACCTCGTTCTGTGGAATTAAATTCACTATTGCAAGAAAATTTCAGAAAGCACATCATGAATTGATTGTAAAAATATCGGCGAACCATGTGGGAATGATTGTTACAGGTTTGAGCAGGAGATTAAATAATGACATTACAATTTCTTAATAAAAAAAAAACTATAGGACTTTTATGGGAATGGGCAGAATATTTGAAAAACTGTGCTGGGTTGGCAATGGAGTCTTGACTGTACAGTAGGCTACAAAGCAGGTTTTCAATATGTAAACCAAGATCTCAGGATAGAGGAAAGTGAAAAACAGTCAATGTGAAAACTGGGGTGACATACAGTTCATACAGGAAAAGACAGTCTGAAAGTTAGCATAATAGAGCGCTATTTTTTAATTATGTAAGGAACACTTCCCAGCCCTGCCATTGTTACAGACAAAAAAAAAATTCTCCACTTGTACCTAGCTGAATGTCATCACAGCACATTTAGAACAAAGATGAAAATTCTTTTGCATGTCCAGCTTACAGACATATGTCACAGAACCTCTTCATGTCAAATCTTGTAGTCCACTGGGAAACGTAGAAAATTTCCAACTAGCTCATTCAGTACAATAAAGCTCTTCAAGAAGCCAACGAACCTGTCACTTTACAATCTGAAATGCATAAGCATGTCTGAAGGAAAGTCATTAATAGCATAAAATGTTTGTCATAATAGGCTGATAAATGAGCTTTCATGCATACTACTCAGGATTCACTGCATTTCAATATGCCTTTTTTAATTACTGAATGTAAATGAATTGACCTTGGGCATGACTTGAATGCTGGCTCAAGATTCCTCAGACAAAGATTTAGTTCATACAGCAGTGTCAGTTGGGTAAATTTACAATCACTTGGGTTCTGTAATAAATTAAACCTAGGTGGATGGTAAAAGCATTTTTGTTTAGCACTGTACTGTTTTTTGCTCACAGATGTTATTTTTTCTGTGTTCTCCTTATATTCTGCACATGCACACTATAGATACTTGCACTCATCATACACATGCAAATTAACACTTTGTCCACTAACACATACTGAAAAATAAAGAGCGAAATGGTCTGCAATTATCTAAGCAGAGGCTCAAAAACATCATAACTGATTCGTAGTGTAACAATTGTCATTTCACTTTGCTACAGTAAAGCAAACCTTTGTTTATGCCAAGGTTTTTAATTGCATGGTATTTCATTATGTTTAATCTTCCTGTCGCCAGGACACATTATGGGGGGGAAAAAAACAACAACAAAAACCTTAGTCTTGTGTGTGTTGTAAGAATACCCAAATCAACATGAGAACAACCATGAATATACTTTACTCCTCCCCAGATCTCCTTTGCTCCAGATCTTCAGCTTTAGGGCCTTGACCAGGAAGGCACTTGAGTACATCAACTAACTTCAAGCAGATGAACAGCCCCACTACATGAATAAAGTTATAATGAATGCATTTTCATTATGTTCTCTCACACGCTGTATTTTAAGATCCAGTCCTATAATTACAAAAACAACAAGGAGTCTGGTGGCACCTTAAAGACCAACAGATTTATTTGGGCATAAGCTTTCGTGGGTAAACACCTCACTTCTTCGGATGCATAGAGTGAAAGTTACAGATGCAGGCATTATATACTGACACATGGAGAGCAGGGAGTTACTTTGCAAGTGGAGAACCGGTGTTGACAGGGCCAATTCAATCAGGGTGGATGTAGTCCACTCCCAATAATGGATAAGGAGGTGTCAATTCCAGGAGAGGAAAAGCTGCTTCTGTAATGAGCCAGCCACTCCCAGTCCCTATTCAAGCCCAGATTAATGGTGTTAAATTTGCAAATGAATTTTAGTTCTGCTGTTCCTCTTTGAAGTCTGTTTCTGAAGTTTTTTTGTTCAGTGATAGTGACTTTTAAATCTGTAATAGAATGACCAGGGAGATTGAAGTGTTCACTTAGGGTACATCTATACTTACCTCCGGGTCGAGCGGTAAGCAATCGATCTTCTGGGATTGATTTATCGCGTCTTGTCTAGACGCGATAAATCGATCCCGGAAGTGCTCGCCGTTGACGCTGGTACTCCTGCTCTGCGAGAGGAGTACGCGGAGTCGATGGGGGAGCCTGCCTGCTGTGTCTGGACCCGCGGTAAGTTCGAACTAAGGTACTTTGACTTCAGCTACGTTATTCACGTAGCTGAAGTTGCGTATCTTAGTTCGAAGTGGGGGGTTAGTGTGGACCAGCCCTTACTGGCTTATGTATGTTACCATTCCTGATGTCCGATTTGTGTCCATTTATTCTTTTGCGGAGGGACTGTCCGGTTTGGCCAATGTACATGGCAGAGGGGCATTGCTGGCACATGATGGCATATATAACATTAGTGGATGTGCAGGTGAATGAGCCCTTGATAAGTCCTATAATTGTGCAACCAAACCTCTCATTGACTTCAGTGGAAATACATGCATGTAAAGTCTGCCAGATCTTGAACAGAGTGAGGGGCCAGATTTGAATTAAGTTTTCAGAAAATTCCAGGCATCCATGATGGATTGGGATGTATAAGACCTTCCACTGAGGTTGATCAAAGTCAGGAAGTATCCCTGAGAGAGAGCAGAGAGTGTATTTCATGGTTTCCATGTTGAATTTTGACTTGAAGGCTTTTAAGTCTAAGAAGTCCAAGATTCAAAACAGATCTCTAGGGAAGTAATACGACTGAATAGGTTGCCAGACCTCATTCCTGCTTCAGGAATGATTCTCTTCCTCCAATAGCTAAAAGATGTTAAGTTGCTACCACCATCTGAGAGTTAGATTGGATTGAGGAATGGAGAAGGGGAAAAAATTCCTGCAAGAGGCTTTACTGAATTCTGTGGCATAGCCTTTTACTATTGCAGTTACCCACCTGCTAGAGATCAAAGATATGTGCCGGCATCAAAAATTGTACATTTAAGAAAGTGTACATTTAAGAAAATATATTAAAGTTAGAAAAACAAACAAAATATTACAGCTGCTTTGTTGACAAGAGAACAGTTTTAATTAAAAACTGCTAGGAAATCAGCTAATGTGATAAATTTCAGATGCATCACTTTACGTTTTATAACTGGCCTATTTCAAGTGTTCTTGAAATACCCACTTCTAATATGTTTCTGTGGTGCACATTTGGTTTTGGAACAAGGCCATATATTTTATGAAGCAATTTTCTGATCTTCTGCATTTATTACAGCCACAGTCCTGACAGTGTGTACCTGACCTTGATCATCATTTGATATTTATACACTACTAATGGAATCTTCTGTATGAAACTGCCACAACAATCCTGGATAATGTTGCCTAATTCTATAATAAGATTCTTGCAGTGAAAACGCTTGTAATCTGTATCTCTCGAAATTTTAATCTCACGGGAAAAAATGGAATGGGAGAAGGAGAGACAAAGGGAGAGCCATCTGGAAACAAATGAAAAAGACTAGTCAATTGTAATTATAACACAACGAATATGAAGCCTGCATAATGAACTCAACCTTGCTGGTATTAAAAAAAAATGTGTGGGTTACTATTTAAAACTACTACAGCATTCAGTTAAAAGTCTTCTGTCAAAATCTTGTTCAGTCAGTTCAATCACATATTATGTATACACAGCTTTAACTGAAATGGCCTAAACATTTAGGTGAGTGCTGTGTGCATCATTTCCCTCCCATTGACAGCAAAGTGCGACATCTCAGGTTCACTGAATCACCACCAAATCAAGACACAACAGCTTAGATTTTAATTCAGTGTTTAGCTTTTCATGGTGTCCAAGGAGAAACTTACTTTTATTACAGTAAAATCCTGCTACACCTTCGTATTATTGTGCAAGCACTGGGACTGATTCTGACTGCTGAATACTGGTATGCGTCCTTGTTAACTTTATTCTATTGGAGTTACTCTACATTTACTGAGATCAGATTGTGGTCCACTATTTGTAATATTATTTACTATTATTGGGAATTGGAGCCCGATTGCATTAGGTACCCCCGCCCCCCCCCCACACCTCTCCAGCCAAAAAATACAGTCCCTGCCCCAAGAATTCATAATCTAAATCCCTAAATTTATAACACAGTTCCTACATAACAGATAGCTGCATGCACCTTAGCAAGAATATATTTTATGGACTTTAATAGATCAGCCCTTTCAAAATTCCTATTAGTCAACTTTATATTTATATATATATATATATATATATATACACACACACATATACACACACACACACACCCCTCTTAAAAGCATATCAATAATTCTTGTGTGCGCTAAAAATAATTGCATAACAACAAGGTTAATAGAAACACGTAGTAGGATAATAAAATGATTAGCAGTTCTTCAGCTAGCTAGTGCTGCTACATGTTTTAATATTATAGCATAGAATACCTACAACAAGTCTACAAGAGTGGCTGGAAGAAACGAGTTTGAAGGCCAAACCAACAATTAGTTTCTAGCTGTATCACAATTATAACATGTCTGGCAACATAGCTTTGGCTGATCTAGGATTTGTTTTTGAAGCCAAACTTTGTATAGATACATGAAGGTGTGCTATAAAAGGCTTGCATAGGCAACCATAATTTTATCATTTTGTAATTTTGGTGTTCCTGACTTTGCTTAACGTTCTTTTAACTTAGTTTTGTGTGATCTCTCTCTCTCTCTCTCTATACACACACACACACACAGGCATACGTGTGTGTACTGTACACATACTATACATGTATATTTTACAACTATTTTAAGAAATTGAGAGTTTCTAGTGTTAAAATATACTTAGATCAGGAAAAGCAAAAAGTTAGCAAGGAGTTGGCTTGGTAATTGTAATGAAGAGTGCACATGAAAAAGCTATAAACACTACATAGGGCCTTTAAAACATTAGCAAGTTCCCCAATAAGTCTACTTCCAAGAGCTTTACTTTTGTAAATCAAATAATTTATTACTAGCCTTCATTTCAAATGGTATTTTGTGGATATTAGGTTTTGAAAGCAGCTGAAGTATAGTAGCCATTGGTAAGGAGCTTGGCAGAAAAAGTCAAGCTTTTCTAACCTTTCTTGCATGCACGGAACAAGAATGATGTAAATCCATGAGACATGCCTATTTCTAGGTTTTTCAAAGCTATTTTACTTACATTATGGATTATATCATCTTAAAAGCAGCCTCAATTCTTATAAACAATAAAAAAATTGTAAACTTACATTTCCCTGATTATCCTCACTCCCACCAACCATATGCTAAAATTTATCTATGAAAGCTAAATAGTTTCAAGGTACATTTTATAATGTAAATAATACAATGCTAAATATTAATTGGTTGCTGTAGAAATGTTAATTAAATGTGCCAAGATCAAATGTGTCGCCAAAGGCATTCTGTACTAATCCCAAATCCATTATGGTTTAAATTCATTTCATTCACTCGGAGAAAGGATAAGGGAGAGGTTATGGACCATGATGAAAATAATCAAGTTAACATTCTGCAGACTTTACTCTACACCCTAGCATTTTGAGACACAGTATTACCATTATCAACCAACAGATAATAAATAGGTGTAAGATACTTTTTGCACTGAAAGTGCCCTTTGTTCATATACAAATCTTAAATCTTGGTATTGTTGTATTAAAATCAAAATGAAAATTTTATCACAAAATTGTTGAATCTATACAAGTTGAATATAAATTTCTGAAGCATTGCTCATGTCATATGAGCAGCAGAACACAGGGCATATTGCTAGCACATATACAAATACACACTTAGAAATCATTCCTGCTTTATACACAGCTTCAATAGGAAAGACAAACAAACAATGGGTGGGAGAAAGGAAGTGTCATTCCAATTTGAAAGATGGATAACTGATAGTGAGAGACAGAAATGAAGGGTCAGATTTTCAAAGGTATTTAGGAACCTATAAGCACCCAGAGGGGTTTTCAAGTGAAGTTAGAGCTAGTTGGACATTTTCCAAAGGAACAGTTTACCATTGGAAAATGCTGATTCAAAGCTGAAATGGTCCATGGGACATTCTATCCAAATTCTGACAAACTCCAAGCACATTTCACGCTGTACTAATTAGAGTAGTAGCTATTTTTAATAACCTTTTGTGAACCTAGAATCATTTATTTAGGAGATTAAAAATAGCATCTCTTCTAATTAGTATAGTGCTTTTTTTGTTGTTGTTCAAAATGTCAGTTTCATATCAAACAGAAGAGTCTTTGCACAAAATGAAATAAGATGTTTTACTTGGCATTTATTAGAGTAACAACCATTTTACATAATTTTTTTAAAAAGTGAAATTTAAATTAAAATATTTTACACTTAAAATTTTAACATCTTTATTTTATTTTTAAGGACAAAATACATTTTAAAATAGAAATGTTGAACTATTTTGAGTTTATTTCAAAAAACTCAAAATGGTTTAATTTTGAGATTTTCACAATGAAATATTTCAGTTTTTCCAAAAATGATTTCTTTTAGAATTCCCATTCCACAGGATGTGTTAAAATCTCTGATTTTTCATTCTAAATTGGAACTTTTTAAAATTTCAGTGTTTCCCAGAGAATAGGAATTTCAAGTTCAACCAACTCTACACTAGTTTCAACGTGAATTTGGTGCATAGCAGCTTTTGAAAAATCCTTCTAGGTATATAAATATCTGAAAATTCCTTCCTTAAATGACTTACCCAAGGTCACATAGGAAGCTTGTAGGAAAAGCAGTAATTTATCCCAGATCTCTGAAGTCCCAGTCAAGGACCTTGAGATCAAAAACACTTCCGTAAGGAAGTTTAGCTCTTCTGGTTCCACTGCTGAAACCCTGGTTTTAATTAAAACTTTTAAAGAATGGAATGGAAAAATAATTTATTCCCATCACGAATGTATATCACTAATTCTAAGGTAAAAACCACATTTTCTTTATCATTAATCATAAGCAATAGAGAATATTACTTTCAGAAATGGAATACTCTCATAATTATTTCTCCAGCTCTTCCTATGCTTTGGGAAATAACTTTCTGTAGCAAATTTTCTTCTGTGGGGTTGTCACGTTATTGACTTGAACTGGGACCATATAGAACATGGTTGCAACCAAGGTCCTGTAGTGGCACCAAGTCTTGTATAAAGGGGGTCAAATGAGGTGTCTAAGACAAGGTTATGGTTTACTAGTTATGATTATGCTCTCTGTATGTGTGTATCAATTTTGTAGTTGAAGTTATTAATATTGGCTCTATACTGTCTATATTTCAAACTTATGCTATGCTTCTGGGTCACATCCCAGACAAGTTGGTGTTAGCTCTGCCTAGCCTGCTTGATGGCCCATTAAGGACCATCAGCTATACAATTGACCCATTGAGAGAAGGCAGATACGCCTTGTAACTCAGCGAAGTATGCAGGAACTTGCCCATGTGACTCCAGACTCCTTAACTTTCACGCGGCACTGTAGTGAGTCCTTATTGTGGCCTCTCTCCATCATGCCCTTGAGATTTTTTCAAATGTTTTGGCATTTCATCTTTTGGAACGTAGTTCTGCTAGCACTGAATCCTCTCCCCATATAGCAATCAGATCCAGTACCTCCCGTACGGTCCATGCTGGTGCTCTTTTTCGATTCTCGGACTGCATGGTTACCTGTGCTGATGAGCTCTGCATGGTCACCTGTGTCTGCACGCTGGGCAAACAGGAAATGTAATTCTAAAGTTCGTGGGGCTTTTCCTGTCTACCTGGCCAGTGCATCCGAGTTCAGATTGCTGTCCAGAGGGGTCACAATGGTGCACTGTGGGATAGCTCCCAGAGGCCAATACCGTCGAATTGCAGCCACACTAACCCTAATCCGAAATGGCAATACGGATTTCAGCGCTACTCCCCTCGTTGGGGAGGAGTACAGTTATTGATATTAAGAGCCCTTTATATCGAAGTAAAGGGCTTCGTTGTGTGGACGGCTGCAGGATTAATTTGGTGTAACGTTGCTAAATTCGAGATAAACTCCTAGTGTAGACCAGGCCTAAGATAAATAGATATATAACATACATTGCAAGAGCAAGATTAAGATATTCTAATATAGCAAGACGGCTTACGTTTCAGACTAAGCATAATAAATATTTAAAATATATATAATCACACAAAAACCCTATACTGAAGCTAGACAGTACAGCTTGCACTCGTTTCCCTTTTACCATGAATATTCAAAATGCATTCTTACAGTAAGCCTTCCTAAGCACTGAAGGAGGCTGATAACCATCATAGCCTGAGGGGTCCATATTTGCTAAGGCAAAAGCATAATTCACTTACTTCTCAAGTATATGGCTCCTTTATCAAATAAAAGTTCATAATAAATAAGACATTGTAACTCTACTCCTTTTAGTATTCTTGAGAGAGACTCTTTGGATTCAGCTGTTTAATAGAAAGACTTTAGGAAGAATACTTCTGTTGGAATTTGACAAGTCTGAAGCACACTGCAGGAGGAGTCAAATTGTATCTATGATTTTCGACACTAATAATAATCTGTGGTGCAATGTCTATTTCCAACTAGTTGGTCTCATTAAGTAGTAGAAATAAAACAAATTATTGGCTGATTAGCTTGTGTTTACATTTTTATTCTATTGCAAAGAGTTAAACTTTTGCTACCACTCCAACTGCACAACAATTCTACCTTATCCAGAAACCTATCACTCTAGAGAGCCTTAAACGGCAGGAAGTTAAAACCAATCCTAGTGGCTGAACATGCAGCTTCTTTAGACAGAGCACTCAACTCAAGCAGTTTACAGACCTAGAGAAAGGATGCAATTTTCAGAACTGTAGTACTGAATACTCCCTTCAGTTTCCCAAACATTTTTTAAAAAGGCACTGAAGTTACCTGGCTGCTGGGCACCCAAATTTCCCCTGTGAAGAGCTGGACTCAGGCAACCATTAGCACTTTAAAAAACAACTTTATTAAAACTACTAAGTCACACGTTCATGTGTGCCAGTCATGGGTAAACTTTCTATTGACAATAGAGCTGGTCGGCAACTGAAATTCCCATTCCACAGAAAATTAAACAATAGATGAAGATGAAATTTCAAAGTTTCCAGCAGAATGAGGAAGAGTCATTCATTTTAACCTTTTTGAAATGTTTCAGAGGCTTCTCAAACTACCCAGAACCCCAGCAGCCTGAGAAGAAGCTAGGCAGACTGCTTCAGAGGTGGGGGTCCCAGGCAGCCAAGTAGCTGCAAGCCTGGAAACCTAGGCTGAGAGTCTGAGCACGCGAGCTGACAGGAAGCCAGGCAGATTTCCATCAGAACTCTGGTACATAGAACTGATACAAATGTTTGGTTTCCCCCCTCCCCGCAACAAGTGGCCTGTTTCAAAAGTGAAAAAATTTAACAAGAGTTTTGGAATTTTCAAAATTTTTCCAATTTTTCAATTAAATATCTCCCCCTCCCCCAGTTTCAGCGTTCTTGTGTTCCCAACACCCATTTCTTTCATTTAACCCCCCTTTTTAGTGGGGAAAAAGAAAAAGGATAGTTAAGGGGAAAAGGGGGTGGTGAAAGAAGAAAACTTGGAGGGGGAAGGGTGTCGTCCATTTAAAATGTATTTTAAAAAGCCAAACATTTTCAATAACATTTCATGAAAAACCAACATGTTCGTGAGAGTAAAAAAAAAAAAAAAAAAACACATGAAAATTAGCATTTTATGGCCAGCTCTACAGTTCTGGTTACCCCGTTAGGAGAAAAGTAGTCAGTCTTTTGTAGCATTTGACTTTAAAAAAATGAACTGCTGCAATTTTGTTTTAAAGTTAACAAGAAAACTATTGCATTTGCTTATTTTATAGGAGACAGGACAAAGGCTCTGAATAGGATGGAAAGCCGACCAGATTCAAGAAGTCAGTACTAGAATATGAGCTTTACAAAGGACAGCAAAGCAATATTTGCAGCTTGCCTGTTCTATTAGAAAACCCTATTAGACGAGTTTGTTACAACAACATGGCTCAAATTTGCAACTTCATTTTGCATTCTTCCACAGCAAAACATGTTTGTAATCAGAAGAATGTTAGGCAGGACACTTGAGAATGTGAGGATGGCAGAGACAATTTTCAACACACTTTGAGGATACAGGAAGAGAAGCAAGATAGTCTAGTAATAAGAATTTGCATCAGTAAGAAATGAAATGTTGCATAGCATCTACATATCCTGAGATTGGGGGGGGGGGGGGGGGGCGGGGGGAGGTTGCGCAGAAGAGATTTAAAGAAACCCACATCTCATTTATGCATAAGCAATAAATTGCACTTAAGTAACAGTGAGACACACAAAAATCCTGTTGTACACTATCATACATACACAAGTGGCAGAATTCACACGCTGCCACCTCTCCCCAATTTCCAAGTGTAAACTGATTGCAAATGGATTTTACATGTGTAAGTATCGGTCATAGCCACAAATAATGAGCAAAAATTCCACATGCAAAAGGTGCCTGCACATGGCAAGTGGAGACTGGATTGAAAGCCCTGTGAAAATCTAGCCCCAAATGTAGTAAACAAAGTTTACACAGACACTGGTTTCCTATATGAGGAAACTTCTGAGAGACAGGTCACAGGAAAAAGCAACTGCACTAAAAAACAGTGAGATTTGTTAGCAGCGACCATAGGAATTCTATATTCTGGCTGCTTAATAAAATGTGACCATTCAGAAAGCTCTCTTGACTTACATGCATGTTCACTCACACTCTAAGCCTTAAAAATACAAAAACTAAATGAGCAAATAAACGAAGACTATTTAAGTGTTAAACCATCTCAACTGTATCAGGGAAAACAGTAGTGACCACAAAGACGTCCTGTGTAATATTGCTAGAAGCTATGGGATACCAAACAAACTAAGCAACATAATAAGTTATATGATGCACAGCAAGATCAGATACAGACCTGTGTGCATGGTTCAATATTGTGACTGAAGTTAGACAAGGGTGTTTTTTTATCACCAATCTCTTTGCATTAACAATAGACTGGGTGATGAAGTAAGCAACAAAAGGTATCATGGATGGGGTAAAATGGATTAGTGGAGATGATTGACATGATCTTGACTTTGCTGAAGACATTGTTTTACTAAGCATGACGTGAAACAGAATGATTGGGTTATGTTCTTATGATTGCCCTTACAAGGTAGAACCTGAAACAGCAAGAATTGTATTGAAAGTCAATTCAGAGAAAACCAAGATTATGAAGGTAGGAAACTGGACAACACATGCAAATGTGTATGTGGACAGAAAAAGATATCAAACAAGTAGAAGAGATCTACTATCTTGGGGTAGTGAAGACATTTGAAAGTGGCTGCCATCAAGATATTCATATGAGATTAGGAAAAGCAAATATGACTTTTGGTAGGATGAACAATATCCTGTCAACCAGAGGTCTCCATACCACACTCACATACCATGCAATTTTACTGAGCACACTACTGTATGGAGCAGAGACTTAGCCAATGACTTACCAAAAATGTGAAGGCTGCCCATAACAAATGGCTGAGGAAGACATTACACTGTTCATAGAAAAACAAAAACAACAAATGCGAGAGTAAAGGAGCTGACAGACCAGGACATGTTATACAATATCAAAGAAAGAAGGGTCAGGTGGGTTAGGATATGGAAGTTGGGACACATGCTAAGTAAACATTGAATTGGGTACTTGAGAAAGCAAGAAAGGCCAAGGAAGAACGAGCAGAAGACAGTGACAGAGGATACTGAATGCACTGGCATCACCTACGAAATATCAAACTACTGATTGAACATAATCAGTGGAGAAACTAGACTGCTTGAGGTATCGGCAGTACAAGATACACTAAGGTATCAGGGTGGCAGGTTCCAGGACCCTGCATAGTTCCTCCACTGAGTCATCTTAAACTCAGGTGTTATAATCCTGCATAAACAATGCAGGTTAATATTTGCCAAGTTCCTGAAGTGGATTCACATGTGCCCAATTAGCTCATTCCAGTCTAAGTGCATGAGGGGAATAAACCTTCCTCTTAGCATAGGGACAATTTACAAGCAAAAACAAAAGATAATTTAACACATTTTTTTTATTACTTACAACTTGTAATTTTAGATGCTTAGTTTAGGTATGGCTTTGGGAGATGCTGATTTCTGCCCTGATTTCTTGCTGACCCGGAGAGAACACAAAGGAACACAAAACAAAAACCTTCCCCCACAGATTTGAAAGTATTTTTTCCCCTCATTGGTCCTTTTGGTCAGGTGCCAACCAGGTTATTTAAGCTTCTTAACGCTTTACCAGTAAAGGACAAATTTGATGTTACCCTTAGCTGTATGTTTATAACACCATCCCATCCATATGGGAGTAGATAAGTACTCTCATAAGGACTGAGCTTTTTGCCAGCTATTGACACCCAGTTGATTAAAGAAAGCATGTGTTATAAGCACAGGTATCACTGTACTCATGGAATATTATGACTTACCATGTCATTACATTTTAGAATCCAGTTAATATTAACATTACTGTATTCTTATCTACAGAATTATATATACTTATGGAAACATTACTTTAAAATTAGCAGAATATTAGTAGGATTACTGTCATACCTTTCTGTACTGGCAATCAAAACAACACAAGATGGTCAAATCTGTGCATCACCAACTTGCTAGTTTCTTTTGACTGACAGTGAAATTACCAACTGATAGCTGATGTACCTTGTATGTCTTTTTATATAGGCTCCTCTATCAATGCAGCATTAAAAAAAAGTGAGGCGATAGATACCTATGGTCAGATGTGACCACAAATGAACATACTAGCTCCTGAAAAGCTACAGAATCATTGTGATAGATACAATCCCTCCTACAATTTGTGCTTATACGTTATTGATAAAAAATACTGCATTTCAGGTAGTTGAATGCAGAAAAATATATAGGAAAGAAACGTGTTTTAAATATGCCGTAGCCAGGGTTGGCTCCAGGCACCAGCACACCAAGCGCGTGCCTGGGGCGGCAAGCCACGCGGCTTTCGGTGGCGTGCCTGCGGGAGGTCCGCCGGTCCCGCGGCTTCGGCGGCAATTCGGCAGCGGGGACGCCGAAGGCGTGGGACTGGCAGACCTCCCACAGGCATGCTGCCGAATCTGCGTGACCAGCGGACCACCCGCAGGCGCACCGCCGAAAGCCGCCTGCCTGCCGTGCTTGGGGCGGCAAAAAACATAGAGCTGCCCCTGGCAGTAGCTCTTTCAAATGCTTTAGTGTTTGCAGTTTTCCTGTTAATTTTTACTCATTCTTGGCCAAAGAACAGAAATAATTTACCCTCTGCTCTCTGACTCACCTTTCCCATAGAATATTCTCGTTGGGTAGCACAGTAGCTGTAAATTGGATTCCTTTCCTCCCTGTCTCTCAACACCAGTAAATGAGTAGAATCTGTTGTCTCCTTTGAATTTGCCATGTTGGCTGAATTGCTCTCATCCAAATCTTTACTCACTGACAGAGGTTTTTCATAATGACTATTTAATAAAAAGGGCTGCTTCATCCATGAGTTGGAGAAAAAAAACTGGAATTTTGATAGGCATTGCATACTGAAAGCTATTGAAAAAACCTTCTTTGGATGTATTCCATGCAGAGAATCCTAATATTTGGTTTTTGGAATCAGTATTAAAATACATTAGTTCTGGAAGGAATTATGAGTCAGGATGCACACGCTGATTGCCTTCTTAGCTACTTCACTGAGAAATAAAAGATCTGTAGCACTTTTCCATTAGTGACCCAGTGAGTCCATAGCTGACTAGGAACAAGACACAGGAGTCCTAACTCCTGCCAGAGGTCTATCAGTACAACCAAGTTACCCTACCATGGAAATGAACACAACTCTGAAGACGAGAGTTAACAGATTTCTGTGAAGACAGAGGGAACTCTATTATACTGGAAATCAAACCTGTTGAAAATATTAGCGTAACCCACTAAACTTGGATTACACAAGTACCCACTATAATTCCATTTTACTGCAGGAATAATGAGTGGGTTCAGTCTGTTTTGACAGTGGAACTCCCACCTGTGGATAACAGATAAATATGCAAATTTGGACAGTCTTGGATGCCCATACCCTGAGTTGCTCCGGTTTGGAAGAAAGACCCCACAACATAGTAAAGTTGCTCAAACTAAAGAAAATCATCTTTAGGTTTATAAGAGAACAATTTGAGGGCTAGCAGACTCCTCATAAATCCAAACACAATATCAGCAATACAGCAAATACTATGCAAAAAACAAAAACACAAACAGATTTCTTCAGTACCAAATGGTACACACGCCTCAAATCCTATGCATTTAAAACATACACTACTCATTTTGGCATTAATATCCCCACACTGCTCTGAGCTAAACAGGCAGTAAGCACCAATTCTTCAAATAGGCTGGGAACCTTCTCCTTGTGGTTTTCTTGCTGCAATTAGTAAACGCAGGCCAA
The DNA here is from genome assembly GCF_028017835.1 of Emys orbicularis. Lineage (NCBI taxonomy): Eukaryota > Metazoa > Chordata > Testudines > Emydidae > Emys > Emys orbicularis. Next base: position 24,299,124 of record NC_088696.1, read on the forward strand.
TCAGCATTCAGGGCAGAGCTCTTCACCTCCCCATTGGTATGGCTGTCTCCTGCTGGGTCTGGATGAACTAACTGAAGAGTTTGGTGCCTTTTTAATTTATACTTGGGAGTGGAATTGGCCCCACCCTCTGAGATGCCCTACTGAGCATGTTCCAAAGGTTCATGAATTTTTTCCTTTGTTCACCTGATAGCCCCACACTAGTTGGAGTCAGTGGGAGCTGCTTCACACTTATGGCAGTAAAACATTTTTTTTTTTAAATAGACAACTACTATTTAAAAGGAATAGCAACAGAAGTAGGGAGGGATAGCTCAGTGGTTTGAGCATTGGCCTGCTAAACCCAGGGTTGTGAGTTCAATCCTTGAGGGGGCCACTTAGGGATCTAGGACAAAAATCAGTACTTGGTCCTGCTAGTGAAGGCAGGGGAATGGACTCTATGACCTTTCAAGGTCCCTTCCAGTTCTAGGAGACAGGTATAAGTAGGGGCTATATTAGCAATAATCTGATTTTTTTCAATGAGGTCATCATACAAATATGTTCACTCTTATTAACACAAATCAATGAATCAAAATATTGTCGTTTACAAAAGAAAACACTAAGACCCACTATAAATTGGAATGATTCTCTATATCACATGATCCCCCAAAGCAAAAAATATTAATGTGCAAGGAAGAAATGAAATAAGACGTATGTGGAAGAAAAGCCATTCCTGTGACCATCTTGTGGATAATTTTTAACTCTTCTTTTTAAACTACTATTGAGACATTATTTACAATGGTGATGAACAACGAAAACCTCCTGACAGTACCTAAAAAAACCAAAAAACCCTAGTCAGCTACCAAACATAATAAACATCCTTTGGGTGAGTATTTTATACCAAATGGTCAAATCCTGCCCCACATTACACTGGTCCTAACCCATCAACTTTGCATAGTAATGAACAGGAGAATTGAGACCAAAATGACTGATCTTGTTAGAACAGATTTTAAAAGGTCAGGAGGATACAGTCAGAAAAAAATAAGATAAAGAAGATGTGGTGAGCACAGTTTATTCACTGTAGATTAAATTAACCATTACAGACCTCTGCTCCACTCAAGTCCCAAGTGATTTCTGAGGGTTTAAGTGGGATTTAACTGCTATACATAGGCCTTATCTAGGCCCCCTACACAGGGGTAGAATTTCATACCAAAAATGGGTTGGTTTGTTAGGTTCTTCCCCTCCCCCCCAGCCTTCCCAGCTGATGTTAGGTGGGGGGAGGGGTAGCTTAGTGGTTTGAGCATTGGTCTGCTAAACTCAGGGTTGTGAGTTCAATCCTTGAGGGGGGCACTTAGGAATCTGGGACAAAATCAGTACTTGGTCCTGCTAGTGAAGGCAGGGGACTGGACATGATGACCTTTTAAGGTCCCTTCCAGTTCTAGGAGATAAATTATAAATTAATGGAGATATCCTATTTATTTACATCCAGGAACAAATCTTTCTTTCAACAAATCCACAGGCTATCAATTCAGGACAAATGTTATATTTCCTTCTCTAGGGCAGCTGGTGCCTGCAATGTTGCCAGTGTTACACCTTCAACAGCAAGGCTCAAATTTATGAAGGAGAACTTTATTTATTCTTGGAATTCTAACCTTGGCAGCGTTTTTCAGGCCAAGTCCTCCCCAGTGCCCAGCTACCTGCCGACAACATATATGCACAGTTTAGAGGCCCATGCAGGAGGTCTCTCCAAGTGCCTAGGGTTACCACGGACATCCCCACAATACCTGACATTCCAGTACTTCTGGGAACAGTGTGAGCCTGTCACCTCACACACCCAGTGCATGCAAAGTCACCACCCACCCCTGCCAGCGTGCACCACCGACCACCGACCTTGCATGCCCCGCACTCTTCAAAATGACTTCTTCCGTGCTTTATACCAGAAAAAAAAAAAACACATCCGGTTTTGTCTCAGTACCGGACAGGGGACAACAGCTAAACCATTACTGTCCAGCTTAAAACAGACAAGTGGCCTACATACAAATGCCCCTACTCTGTTCTTAAAGGGGCAGTTCCCAATTCTCTCATTACATAACAAATAGCTATTAACAAATTAATACAAATACAAAACAATAAATATTCAAAAACATTCTAAGTTTTAGATATTAATATAAATAATATCAACCTATTTCTAAAAACTGCCTATTCCAAAGTCCTCACACCAACTCATGATTTTATCAGGAGTCTCAAAATATGTGGTATTTTTCTTACAACCTCCAGGAGTCAGATCATTACCTGAGAATCTCAGCTTTCTATCCCTGATAGTGGTGGAGAGAAGCTTGAAAACATGAATCCTAAAGGTTAGAAAACCACAAGACAAATAAATCCTCTTCCCCTCCCAATTTTTTTAAAACTTATGATTTTAAAGCCAATTTCATTATTTTGTAGAGACTGTCTCATGATGTTAGAATGCTTAGGGTTGGCAGAACTGTGCCTGGTACAGGATACATACCCACTTGATACACCTATTATTGCCCAGTTTCTCAGCATAGAAGGAAAAAGAGCATGAGTTGAGAGAAAAAAAAAAAGCATAGTTAAGCAAAATGTTTTTGCTGTGGATGTTTCACCTAAAGGATTTCTCACCCAACCCTTCCTAAATAAACAATTGCCATTTCATGTTTAGTATAGCATCACACAGCAGGCAGAAAACTTGCATGACAAAAGTCAGAAACAGTGTTGTCTTTGGTTATTCTATTTCCTCCTCACTATTAACCTCAGCTTTGTTCTCTGATTCTGTTGCACTAAAATCTAGGATACTCCTCTGTAGAAATTCAAAAATGGCATGAAAGTTGTATACTGGGCTTTGTTAATATTAAAGGATATACACTGTATGAAACAGGACACAGCTCTTCATTTAGCCTTATGGAACATTTCCCTTATTGTAGTGTTCTGTTGTCTTGCTGAGAGTCAGGATAATGAGTGCCTTTTGTCCCTGCATTCTGACTTTTAAATGTGTCTGACATTGCTTTTCGGCAACTAACACTGACTTCAGCAGAGATGATACCGAGAGGGACTCAAGGTTAAAGAAGTGGTAGTGAGGACAAGAACAGAATATGAGGAAACTCAAAGGGACATCTTATAATGGTTTCAAAGTGAAAAATACTCTCTCAAAATGACCTCTATCTCTCTACTTACACTGCAAACAACTTTGAACTTCTTCCCAGAAAGGTTTAAGAAAAACTGATCTGCTATAAACAGTAGCAAGAAATTATTTAATTAGGAATTATGTAAGTGTGTGGTTGTAGCACTGGAGAAAATGTCTAACTGTCTATTTACAATAATCTGCATCCCCACCAGACACTGTAAATCTTTAGAGACTCTAGATACTTTAGACTTCAGGAAACTAGTATTTCACAAAAGAACTTCCCTTCCTTCCCCACAGCTACCACACCAATGCAGAGTGTGATTTTTGAAAAAGCATTCAGCATTGACCTCTCTCGGCTTCCCTCCCACTCTTACTCGGAAACACTGATGACATGAAAAAAGGTCAAGTGAAATGAAGAGAGAGTTTGCAACAGCTATTTTTATAAGTATATTCATAGATGGTCCCTTGTCCCCAGTCCCATTGTTTTCAAATATGAATGGTTCTCTTTTGTCTAAAATATTAGTCCCCAGTCTAGCAATAAACATGTAAAGAGCTTAACATGCTTTGGGATTCCAAATAAATAGGGTTGCCAACTTTCTACTCCTACAAAACCAAACACCCCTCCCCCCCCGGTCACTCACTCTCCCCCAGTCTCACTCACTTTCACTGGGGCTGGGGCAGGGGGTTGGGGTGCAGAAGGGGACTCGGAGTATGGGGTCCCAGTGGCATTTACCGCGACTCCCAGGAAGTGGCCACCAGGTCCCTGCAGTGCAGCCCCTAGGCACATGGGCAGCCGGGAGGCTCCACGCACTGCCACCCCTGCAGCTCCCTTTGGTTGCAGTTCCTGGCCAATGAGAGGTGCAGAGCCAGCAGTAGGGGTGGGGGCAGCGCACAGAGCCTCCCTAGCTGCCCATGCGCCCAGGGGCCACAAGAACCTGGCGGCCACTTCTGGGAGCTGTGCAGAGCTAGGGCAGGCAGGAAGCCTGCCTTAGCCCCAGGGCCCTGCTGTGCTACCGACTGGACGTTTACCGGCCCCACCAGGATCCCTTTTTGACAAAAGGCATTCTGGTCGAAAACCGGACACCTGGCAACCATACATATAAATAAATGAATGATGCGAATGTGTTTCAAAAGCACAGTCCAGGCCAGAAGATGCTTTGACATCAAGAACTCCCATTTAAATAACAAAGCGATCTTGTATAAACTAACTCTTAAATCTAAATTTGTATTTCATTGCTTCACTACTTCTATGCTAAATTGAAAAATACTCTTAATGAACTTATTTTCACAAATGAGAAGCTGTACATTTTGGGGGAGGGGTCATAAAAGCATCATTTAGAGAGAAATGTCCTTTTTGAAGGCAGGAATAACATTTTGTTTTGTGTGCTTTGACAAGAAAGTTGCCGCAATTAGCGCTCTGGGTACTGGACCCCATTTAAACATTCTGTGCATGAAATCAGCACATAGGAAAATCAAGAGCTCAGTTTGGTACATTTTCTTTTTCTTTGGTCTCACATGGAACATAACTCAAATCATGGGGAAGTTGCTATTTAAAACTTGTTTAACGGTGGTACTCGAGAATGTAGGGAACAACTGTTCATTGTCAGGGAGATGGACTAGACCTTCAAAGAGTTCCACCTTTACAATTGACTCCTGTTTCAAGAAAGAATAGAGTACACAAGCGTTAGGAACTTTTGTTAGACTGCTCGGAATCAGAATATTGGTGCACATTAATGCGGTTCTTTTGGTTCTTATGTATCCCTGATCATTCTCCCTAATTAACCAGAATCTGATGCTGGCTACGACAGCATAAAATTCCTACATTCTGTTACAGTACTAGATCTGCTTGGGATTTTAACAGAACATTTCCCCTAAAGTTGAAAGACTTTTCTAGACTTTTTCCATACTTTAAACAAGTGTCAAAAGGTGAAGCCATTCATTTTCGGAGTTATGGATTTGACTGTACTAAGCTATGTGGATCTTGTCATTTATTTTCTGTTATGGGCGTACTGCTCTTTGATATTGGAGACTTTGACTGGCTGTATCCATTTCAATCTGACTCATTTCTTTTGCTAAGTGTTTAAATTGATAGTGGAAACAGTTTGAAGATGTGTGTCTCTTTACATTTCTGATATGAACTTGTTATTTTGATTTTCTTGCTTCTTGTAATGTGCCAAGGCTGAAACAGCTATTATTCCCTTTTTCCTCCCACTATTTTACCTCTCCCCTCCTTCCCCCAAACAAAACCTTTCTTCCAGAGGTAATTTTCATTTCCAATTTTGCTGTGTCACATTTGGTTGCATCAGTTACAATGTTCATGTCTGTTCTTTTCCTGCTGATGATTTTGTAGTATTGTCATTCAGCCTTAATGAAGGTCATCCATGGTTGGTATGACTGTATTTCAAAGCTCAGTATGGTCAAAGATGAATTGTTATTACCATTTTCTGAGTGTCTATTAAATGTTCATCTTTATGTGATTTTTCCTTTTGTCTGTGTTCCAACTCTGTTCAGTCATTGGAGCATCATTTCAGGTGTGTGCATATACTGTACTTCCTTTTATCATGTAGACAGTTTTGCTAATGTCATCAAAAACTAATTCAGGGATGTTTTAGTAAAGTTGTTTTCCATTACTAGAATGTTGTATTTATGAATTTCTGTGGTATGGATGGGAGGGGGGTCTGTACACTGGCTCCAGCTTATGAAATATTTTTGCCACCCATAATGCAGTTACACAAAGCAGATTCAATGCATTACTAAGGTTAGATTAGATTAATAAAGCAATCCAAGTCTCATATTTTCTCTGGAGTGCGGTGCTACATCAGGTCTTCTGAAGCTGGACTTTCAGTTTCCGCCCCTCCCCTCAACACGTAGGTTAAAATCAGGCACTTAGTTTATGACACAGCTTTAAACTTTCACATCAAATACTAGAAGACCACCAAAAAAATAAAAAAATCAATTCTAGTGCATCAAGTAATCAACAGAAGGTGTATGATGCAATGTGTGCTTGGAAACAAAAATACACTCATGCTTTTAAGAAAATCTGGGACACTTAACACACCTAAGGAAGTTGAGAATCCTTTGTTTCTCTTTTTAGACATCTATGCACAGAGGATGTAAAATGATCATTTTGCTCTTGTAAAAAAAACACTGCCATAACAGAATGATTATGTTTTAGATTCACCCTGAGAGATCCAACACCTCTGCACTGGTGTAAAGAGAGAAGAGAATCAATCCTGTGCTTACACCATGTTGGAAAGTACACATTGAATGCCAGCGGTTCAGGAGTGAAAGAATATCCCTCCTCTTCACAAATTTTGCATTTGCAAATATTCAGGATCAGGAAGAGTACCTTTTTTTTTTTTTAAGTTTAAAAATTGAAATATCCCAACTACTGTGCCACCTCCCTTATCCGCCCTATACTTCTTGATGTTGGATTTGCACGTTAGTGTCTGTTAACTGTAAAGATGAATAATTACTGCTTGTTTCTCTCTCTCTCTCTCTCTCACACACACACACACACACACACACACACACACACACACACACACACGGAAATGCCTGATCCAGGACAATTCACAATACAAAAAAGAAGAGTTAGAAAAAGAGCAATTAAGACAGAGAGCTGTGACAGATATGGAGAAAATAAGGGTAGAAAAAGGCTAAATGTTTAAGGCCCCAGATTCTTCAAGGAACTGCATGCAAGTGGACCCCTTTACTCCTTGACTGCAACACGACTGTACACAGGTGCAGGAGTCCACTTGAATGCAGCAGCTTGGAAGATCAGGCCTAATTGATCAAATTAGGACACAATTAAGATCTGACAGTTGTCATCCTGACCAAAATACTAGGTCTTGAACCAGGGCCCTCCAGAGCTAAAAGCATAAGTTTGAGCTAAAGAGCCACAGTTTCTCAGCTGGGGCTGCAACAGACTAATATGTGGATGACGCCATAATTGCGCTGTTCTGTACACTGCCCCAGCATTCTGATACAGGCCACTGGAAGATGGACCAGGGTCTATTGCAGCTGTTAAGTTCTTACAGAGGCATTTGCTGTAGGCCTTTTGACTTCACTTAAAAGAAGTGGGAAAATCTTGAAAGGATTCCCCTGTAAAGAAGAGAGCATATTCATAGCTTCGTATTCAACAGATCGATATTTTTTATTGAATATTAGGAGGAATGTCTCTGTTCCGCTCTCCATTCCTTTCAGGTTTTAGTCTCACAGATACAATGCAATTCACTGTGTTTCATTTTGGCCATTCTTTCATCTCCGAAGGATGAATAACTTCTACTCTGACTGCTTTATTAGCTGAGCCAACAACTTTCAAAACGGATCAGTCAGGTTTAGAGTGAGGAAAATAATGTTTCCGCCTCTTTTCCCCATGGGTTCAGATGCTCATCATCGGTGGGGTAGGGAAGGTTGCTAGAGCTAATCAGTTTATGAAGAGTTCTTTTGAAAAGCAAGCCTGGACTATTCTCTGCAATGAGTAAAGCTATTCTACATCTCAGCTTCCAACTGCAATGATTACAGGTTGAAAGAACAAGCTTTCTGGCTTTGCCACCAAAGGCAAAGTATTTAGTGTCATTTTTAATTTTACTTTTTAAATTAACTCAGCTTTTTTTTCTTTAAGGTTTCTATTAGTATTCATTGTGTGCATTATAGAAGTGTCTAGAGACCCTAACTGAGATTAGAGCCCCATTGGCACTGAACAAACAGATAGCAAGAGACAGGCCCTACCCAGAAGAGCCAACAATCTAAACAGAGAAGACAGGCACAAAAAGTGGAAGGGAAAGAGAGGTGAAGTGACTTACCGAAGGTGACATAGTAGGTCTGTGGCAAAGCAGAGAATAGAAACCAAGTCTCCCTATTCCCAAAGCCAATATAGCTAAGAAAGTGACCTGGATTCATTACTAAACTCCAATTACAAGGCCAATCAGTTACAACTGCGCAAATCCATCCACCAATGCTACCACGTGCATAGTTTGAAGATAACGGCATAGGTGCTGAACCTAGGGGTGTTGTCGCACCCCCGGCTTGAAATGGTTTCCATCATATACAGCAAGGATAGTGTATTTTTTGTCAAGGTCCAAATTTCTTGGTCAAAGTATAGTCAAGGTCCAGACTCCAGAGAAAATAATAATAAAAAAAGAAGAAGAAAAAAGATTTTTGGGTCCGTTCCAGGCCTATTGTCCTGGCCCACGGTCTGCCTATTGACTACCCGATACACAGGGTTTACAGTTTGGTTCAATGGCTCTCAACACCCCCACTATACAAATTGTTCCAGCACCCCTGGATAACAGAGATGCACCAGCATAACTGAGGGCAGAATCTTGCCTGCTTAACTTTCAGATCTCAAATCAAGTTTGCAGGGATCGTTTTAGAAAAAAACAAATTCTCTAGTAAACGGAGAAAGTTTGATATGAAAAATATTGCATGATAACCATGGAATTCCACAATGCCACCTATAGAGTCCCAAGTCACATGTACACAATACATAGGATTACACAAAGTGCTCTACATTTTACAAAGTGTTATGGAGGCAGTGACAAACCCTTTCCTAAGAGTTCCCTCTGCCTACTCCTACAACACTCAGTTTTGTGCCTTTTTTCATGCCATCCCTGTGTCTGGAAAGACTGTCCACACCTTGTGCCCCAAAAGGCCTTTTCACCTTCAAATACTCCCTAACATACTTATTTCACTAGGTCATCAAACAATGAAATCCTCATTAGTCATAACTGCAGCTTTTTGTGGCTGCACTGTTTGGTGTATTGTACATGTCTGAATGATTACAGATTATATGTTCCTCACGGAAGGATACTTGTTCTTATGCGTTTATAAAATGCTGCTGGCTGTGTACATAAGAATTAAAAGTCAAATTCGGGGGGAGGGAGGGAAGGATTATTTGCTTCATATTATCCGCACCCCAGCATTTGTTTCATGGGATGTTAGCCATCCTGAGCAGCCAAAGTGTAAGACAATCTTCCTCCTTATAGAAGCAGGTAGATGGAATATTAGCTTAAAGTGTCATTTGAAGCATCCTATTCTACAAAAAGGCAACAGATATAAATGATAAGCTCTGTAACAGAAGGATTCCCAGAAAATAACAAAGGTTCGTAAATCAATTTGCTCTTGCTTTATTAATGTGTATTACATGTGCTTCATGCACTGCAACGTATCAAAGACATACAGCATTCCTATCAGCACTTGGATTCCAGAGGTCAGAAATATTCTTCACAATACTGCTTTACAAAATGCATTAGCTCTAACGATGGTAGGTTCAGACCTGACCCAACCACAACAAGGAGTTACCCTGCAAAGGCTTCAATGTTATTAATAATTCTGAGTTGATCCAATTTCTAGCTAACCTACTCTTCCCTCATGGAAGTTGTTACCAGTTCACTGCTCTGAATATTAAAATACTTTCATCGGGCCCAAGGTACAGAACTCAAAGCACAGATTATAATAATTAAAATCAATGAAAAAGTTAATCTCCAGTCAGCTTTCTAATCCAAGGTATCTTTGATTCTCAGTCTCTCTCTTTCTCATGCATCATACTAGATGGAAATACACCAGGCATTTCATACTATTTTAAGTCCTGATGACATAGAATCATAGAATATCAGGGTTGGAAGGGACCTCAGGAGATCATCTAGTCCAACCCCCTGCTCAAAGCAGGAGATACAATATCTCACGACACAACATACAAATTAAAGTGTTAGCAATAATCATTCTTGCTGACCAGGACTCATTGTCAAATTAAAAGAAGATACAGTACATGGCTAGCATTTCTGCTGTTGATTAACAGATTTGGTGCCCATGTAAGAAGCAGTTAATTTAAAACTATATTTCTGAATAGCTTATTGGGAAGCTATTTAATACAGACGTTGGAGAATTTGACAATGGTTCTGCTTTTGCATATCTCATAATATAATAAGTTTACATGCCTGTAACAAGTTGCTACAGTATCTGCAGGTGCCTCCAAATTACTTATAGCCTTATAGGTAAACCACAACATAAATTACTCAGGGTGAAATCCTGGCCCTATAGAAACCAATGTGAGTGTTTTCATTGACTTTAATAGGGTCAAGGCTTCATCCTTGCTTCACACATTAATACCTTGAGGAGCACAACACAGCTTTAAAAAAAAATTCTTTAAAGAAAAAAGTGTTTTCTCATTGATTTCCTCCACCCCCCTACCTGGATAAGGGGGTGGGGGGAGGAAAGAAACCTCCTCACCAATAGTTACTTGCACGTATGTTACAGAATGCCCAAGATGTGCCATAAACTGTACATGTATTCATATTTCTTATCACTATACCAAAATGCTGGAGTTACAACCAAAGTATTTCAAGTAGCTATATACTTATGAGAACAAAAATAAACATGAGTCATTTAACAGACCAATATTCTGTATACCTAAAGTATCATAGTAACTCTCCCTCAGTAAGAAACTCTGAATCATAAGTTAATGGTTTTGTCTGATATTCCCAAACAAGAAAGTTACGGGAAGCCTATACTAAGACTGAATTAATTAAAACATTTCTGATTAGAATGACCCAGGGATACTCTGTCATAAGGGTATCATTTAAAATGTTTGTATTCATTATTTTAGTATAGCTACTGTGTTTTATAAGAAAAAGACCCTTTTCCAGCTGTTTATGGCAATCAGCACAAACTGAACTATTCTTCTGCGTAAATCACAGCACCTAACTTTTAGGCACCTAGAAAAAAAATCAGTGCAATTCACAAAGTCTGAATTAGGCACCTAAGTGCCTATATAATGAATGGAGAGACAGTGTCTCTGAATGGCACGCACAAAAACCAGAAAATTGGGTAGGGAGTCACCTAAGTAACAATGGGCGATGCCGACAAAAGGAGTGTGCGCTAAGCCCCACCCCTCTCACTGAGATAGGTATTTAAATCCAGCTGGAGGGAGGTGCCTCTCTGCTTGTGAGTCACAGCTTTGGAGTTAGGTGCCTATATTGTTTTTGCAAGGGCGCGGGGGAAAGAAAAGGACCATGACTTCCCTCATAACTTCTATCCAGTGGTTTGGGTATTCACCTGGGATGTGGAAGATCCCTGCTTCAAATCCCCCCTCCACTTGAGGGTGAGAAGGGATTTGAACAAGGATCTGCCACGTCTCAGATGAATTTGTTAGCCTCTAAGGTGCCACAAGGACTCCTCGTATGATTCCTCATTGTTTTTGCCGATACAGACTAACACAGCTACCACTCTGAAACCTAACTCCTTTTGTGCATCCTAGCCTTTGGGCTTAAATCCTACAAATGCTTACTCCTCAGCATGGTTCTTACCAGTGCAAGTAATCCTACTGAAATTAACAGAACTATTCATGACAGCAAATTTCATACTTCGTGGTGTCTACAGGATCAGGACCATACTTTATAAAAACTGCTTTGGGATCCTTGATAGCATTCTATGGAGAAGAGGGATAGCTCAGTTGTTTGAGCATTGGCCTGCTAAACCCAGGGTTGTGAGCTCAATCCTTGAGGGGACCATTTAGGAATTTGGGGATTTAGTTGGGGATTGGTCCTGCTTTGAGCAGGGGGTTGGACTAGATGATCTCCTGAGGTCCCTTCCAACCCTGATATTCTATGATTTAAATGCCTCAGCAGGTGAAGAGGAATCATCCTCATATACTCAGAGAACTATGGGGAAACCAGGGTAGAGAGCAGTTGTGTTTATTGAAGCTGTCACTATTCAGGAAAATATGGACACAATCTGTATTTTCACCCACACAAAGAGATGCATAAACCCAAAGAGACTGATCTCTTGTGGAAATTGTTACAAGCAGAGATGGGTGATTGACACACCCAACTGAGCATCCTGATTCCTTTGCAAATTAACCACGCTGACCTGGTGAGAGCTATGATCTTTTCACCCCAGGAAAACTCCCTTTTGCAGGCAGTGCTTGCAGGAATTTTATCTACACAATATACAAGTGTGAAGTACCAGCTCTCTCCCTCCTGTAGGGCCACATTCAGGTACCCTGACTCACACAATAATGCCTTATTCTGCATAAAATCCATTAAAGTCAATGGGACTGTTCATGGCGTAAGATACTACTCAGCCTGAGAGTTGAGTCTGACCCCTACCAATTTAGTACTACACCTCTACCTCGATATAACGCTGTCCTCGGGAGCCAAAAAATCTTACCGCGTTATAGGTGAAACCGCGTTATATCGAACTTGCTTTGATCCACCGGAGTGCACAGCCCCGCCCCCCCAGAGCACTGCTTTACCATGTTATATCAGAATTCGTGTTATATCGGGTCGCGTTATATCGGGGTAGAGGTGTAGTTACACCACTTTGTACAAACACTGGGTACGAAGGGAAATCAACCTTGTTATCGCTCTTCATAATAGAATAAAGAACCATATGGACAGCAATTATTATGATTACAAATATCTAAAGACTCTTGGCTGGACTGAGAATAAATAAAAGCTTTCATAAAATAGGGATGGCCACATAGGCTATCTGATACATGTAGTTCATGTTGCTAAGTGCTGCTGCAGTGTTGTTCATGCGGTTAGAGCTGCTGTCCTTGAAGCTCCAGCGTGAGCTGCACTAGCAGAGATTACAGCATGTTGATTCACAGACCTTGATGTTACTCAGAAAGGAAGATTAGATGCTTGGTTTGGTAGCGAAGGCGCTCGGCCAGTTTTGTTATTGATAAAGTACTGTACTCTGCTTCATAGGAGCTACAGGTACACTAACACGTCTGCCCACAACAAGGTACCAGTTCAATCAATGTAACATGATGCTGTCCCCTACGCCAGTATAAAGTTGCCCTTCCTTCCATTCATCTTCTATACATCAATACAAAGTTATGTATTAAATTTCATATGCTTTTTATTATTATCCTATACCTTGGACCTGCTACTTCAAACAAAACATTCTCGGCCATTATCCTGCCATTCCTTCCTTATCTTACGAGAGGTCTGTGTGTCCCTCTACCATCTCATAGGAATTGGTTTATATAGCTACTGGAGAAGTTGTGTTTTCTTGGACCATCCTCTCCAGTCAGGAATGTGCTTACTTGGTTAGCTAACGTCTAGCATGTTACTATTCTGCCAAGGCATACTCAGGATCATAGTATTAACCATGCCTAGGGCTCCAGCAAGGCCTACAATACATAACGTATATTCTCGATCATAAGCCGGTTTGTTTATAAGCCGACCCCCCCTCCCCCCAAGATGGATAAGTAAACATTTTTATAACCCGTTCATAAGCTGACCCTATAATTCAGAGGTCAGCAAACTTTGGCTCCCGGGCCATCAGGATAAGCCACTGGTGGTCCGAGATGGTTTGTTTACCTCGAGCGTCCGCAGGCATGGAGGTAAACCTAAGTAAACAAAATGTCCCGGCGCGCCAGCTGCTTACCTTAACGGGCCGGGACAGCAACTGGTAGGGAAATTTTTTTTGGCGGGGGGGGGAGAAGCTGGGAGTCAGGGGAGTAACCCCTGTGACCACCCCCATATGACCCCCCCCCTGCCCGGGACCCCCACACTCTCCCCATCCCATCCCTTCCCACCTTATCTGGGGAGGGCCAAGGGAGGATGTCTCTGGCCTGGCTGGAGCTGCTCCAGCAGGCTGGGCAGCGTGGCTGCAGCCTGCTCCGGCGGGCCAGACCGGGTGGCACAGCCACAGCGTGGCTTGGGGGGGGGGGGGGGGAGAAAAGAGCATCGTGGCCAGAAGCGGAGAGACTCTGGCCCCGCCTCTTTCCTTCTGGCTCTGCTGACTGTGCTGCCTCTCCTTGCTCCCTCTGTTGCGGGGAGGGGCTGTGTCCCACCTCTCCCTCTCTATACCCGTTCATAAGCCAACCCCCTTCTCTGGTGCTTCCCTTTTTTATTAAAAAAATTCGGCTTATGAACGAGTATATACGGTACGCAATTTTTGCTGGTGCTGGCTCAACATGACTATTACTTGTTCAAAGTATTAAAGGAACACATAAGAGAGCCATATTGGAACAGGCTGATTATTTGTCTAATCCAATGTCTCATCTCTGACAGTGGCCAGAGGAATATAAAAATCTCCTATAATGCACTCAGTTGTGCAAATAGGTGGCAATAGCTTCCTGAGCCCAGCTAGTGATTGGTAATACCCTAAAGATCCAGGAGTAGTAGCCCATTAAATGTTACCCCAGCTACCGTAACCACAGATGTTCTTTTCCCCCTATTCATTTTAATGCCTAAAATAAAGAAAGGTTTGAAAATCTGGTCCGAGTCTGGGGTTTTTAATTGTAAAAATCTAAGCCAAGCTCATTTCACCTTGTTTGGTTTGTTGTGAAAGTTTTGCCCAACTCTAATCTCAACCTTTAAAAATCAATACAACATACATCGGGCCTTTTCATTTTTGTTGTTCCTAATATCTGGTTAGAAAACAGCATTTAATCCACTGAGACTATTCTCTAAACTAGGATGTCAGAAATGACTATTATTATGAATTAGACCATTTGCTGAATAACGAGTCTGAACATGAAGTCTGATCTCACATTATTTCTTACTTTATTCCCACACTTTCTGCTTTTATGTTGGAAATAATGATTCTAAGTTTAATGCAGAAATTGGGTTCACTGTTGCGCTACTGTATTTCAGCTTTAATTATAGAAGACCCTTTACACTAAAGAAATTAATTAGAAATTAGAGGATACACTTAAAGTATATTCTGACCTCATTTTTCCTCTACTTTTTCTGGAGCAATCCATTTCCCCTGTTCAGCAATAAAAAGCAAAGAAAGACCTTCAGACCATGACTACCCTCATTGTTAGCACTACTGCCATATGACCTTTACAAATGAAGTCCTTTTTAGTGAGATAAACCATTCAGTTCCTTGGTGATATGAATCCCCCTAAGACTCTACTGTTTGTCAGTCTAGACAGTAAACTCTGCACAATTAACCTTTTAGTTATTCTCATAGCACAAAAAAAAGATAGCTGCATTTGGGGGGGAAATACAGAAGCTAAAAATGTAAAGTTCTGTATTTTGGTCTAGATCCTAGTTTCCATCTACCACATCAGAAGTTCCTGTGCAAGTAATACTATTTTGTAAAAAGATCATAAAAAATATTCTTTTATCATGTAATGCTTTAAATTGAGGTTCATTCACAAGAGCACATTCAGCATAAACCCTTACCTATCTGCACAAGCAAAGTTACTCAAAAATTAGTCCATTTCCCCCCTCCCCCCACAAATGAAGCTAACTGCACATAAACAAAGCACATAATCTCAATCTTATTGCAATTTAGTGTGTTATAGTGTTCTTTGGCTGTTACACAAAAAAAGCAGGCCTTTCCCATGAGGTATTTTAGAAATATCTGAGGCACAGTTACCCTTTGGCTATATATTAAGTGATTCTAAGAGTAATTATTAAAGACTCACCATAGCTACCAGGCACTGTTCATAAGAGAGATGTATTTATTTGTACCACTGTGTCACTCCCCCACCATCCCGGTGTACTGGAGAGCATGGATCAGTCACAACATTGACGGTCCAGCTGTACAGTCCCCTCATTGGAACTGCACCAGTTTTATAGCATGACAGGTTTAAGGCCTTGTCTAGGCTAGGATTTAAGGGTGTGGTATTAGCAACACAGGTTAAACACATTTTTAAAGGTCTAGTATAGACAAGAAACAATGCCTTTATCATATGCTAAACTGGTCAAGTTAAGACCTAGTCTTCCTCCTTTATTATTTAAAGTGCTATCATGGGGCCTCCTAATGGACAAGGAAGACGACAAATCTTAGCACTGACCATATTAAGGAGCTGGTGTTTCTAAGGCCGTGTCTACATGAACATTTAGTTCATGGCAAGCTGGGGTGTAAATCTACCTTGTACTTGCTTGCTGCACACCACTGTCCATGTGGATACTGCTGACATGCACTAACACTTCCATAATGTGCATTGGTTTAGCCTGATTTGAAATGGGACTAGACCAAAGCACACTAAGGAATGTTAGTGCAGATCAGCAGGGTCCACACACACAGTTAATGTGTGGCAAGCTAGATTCACATTGCAGCTTCCTGCAAACTAATTGTTCATGTAGGCAAGCCCTAAGACTCACCAGAAGAATCAGAGGCCCAGATTTAGAACCGAGGGGGGGGAAGTGCATGCACATTGTGTGTACTCAAATCAGGTCTATATATTTGTGCGTGTAGTTTCTGCAGTATTAAGTACAACTTTGGTAAGTGTGCAGGCATATGCATTATTTCACCTGCCTAATTCTAATAATTAGAGTGAGAGGGAGGAGATGCTAGATATAGCTAAGGAGGAAAAAAATCACTGATTGAAGACAGATTTTAATTGTGAAACTATTAAAAGACTATATTAATGTATCATACCCCATTTTCAATATAATTTATAATATGAATGGATACATTTTGTGCCATCTTCTGTTCTCATTATAGTTTGTCAAGGTAATGAGTTATTAGAATTGTAATATGCAATATATTCTGTAAAATATGATGGTGTGCCTTTGCAATACACCATCCAGTATTTTGTTTAGCACTTTATAATTCCCCTATACATAAGGGGTGGAATAGGTGGAAATAGCCAATCAAATAATGTTTAAATGGTTCTGTATGCTGGGAACCATTCTTCCATAATTCACTGAATATTACAGATCATTAACATTCTGATACTTCATTTTGTGCCAGAGAGATAGTAGCAAGCACAGAAAATGGTACAAAATTAATCAATCAATCTCCAGGGTATGCAATGGGAAATGGCATGCAATTAACCAGTTGTCATGACAATTTGATGATGACAGACTCATAAGAGCAAAAGAAAGGCTATTCTAGGTCGGGCCGTTGGCCCATCTAGCCCATTATCTTGTCTCTGACAGTGGCCAGTGCCAGATGCTTCAGAAGGAAAAAACAGACCAGGGCAATTTCAAGTGATCCATCCTGTCATCCAGTCTCAGCTTCTGGCGGCTGGAGGTTTAGGGATACCCAGAGCATGCATCCCTGACCATGCTGGCTAATAGCCATTGATGGACCTAGCCTCCATGAACTTAATATAATTCTTTTTGGAACCCAATTATAACCTGCTGCCTATTAATTTCCATCAGGTGTCCCCCTAGTTCTTATTATGTCAAGGGGTAAATGACACTTCCCTATTCACTTTCTCTACACCATTCATAATTTTATAGACCTCTATCATATCCTCCCTTAGTCATCTCTTTTCTAAGCTAAACATGTCCTGTCTTTTTAAATTTCTCCTCATTAGAAGCTGTTCCAGACCCCTAATAATTTTTGTTGCCCTTCTCTGAAGCTTTTTCAATTCTAATACAGCTTTTTTGAGATGAGGCAACCAGAACAGCATGCCATATTCAAGGTGTGAGCCTACCAGCGATGTATATAGCGGCATTATGATATTTTCTGTTTTATTATCTATCCCTTTCCTAATGGTTCATAACATTCTATTATGTTTTCCCCCCCCCCTGGGGGGGGGGAACAGAGGGTGTGAAGGAACTGCTACTGCACATTGAGCAGATATTTGGAGAGAACTAGTCATTATGACTCCAAGATTTCTTTCTTGAGTGGTAATAGCTAATATAGAATGCTTCACTTTGTATGCATAGTTGGGGTTATGTTTTATAACATGCATTACTTCACATTTAGCAACATTAAATTTCATCTGCCATTTTGACGCCCACTTTAGTGAGATCCCTTTGTAACTCTTCGTAGTCAGCTTTGGAATTAACTATCTTGAGTAATTTTGCATCATCTCAGACTCGTGTCTAGAACTTACATTTATTTTGTGTGTACACACATACACTTGGCTTAGAAGAAATGCAGTTAAGTACACCCCGCTGGCCAACACCCTGAGAGCCCAGGACTACAAGGTCTAGATACACACCCTGATCATGGGAGCCCTGGGCTCGTGGGACCCCCACAACAAGCCGGTACGGAGAGTGTGCAGAGTTGGTCGACGGTACGCCCAGCTCATGAGACAGCTCATGGTGTCTGACACCATCAGGTGGTCCAGAGACATCTATACAGAACATCACGGGACACCGCCAGTACCAGGTCGAGTAACTGAGACCACCGACCAGGGAAATAACCCATTTCCTTCCCTGACGAACCAAGGGATGCACCCCACCCATGTACTTATTTGCTACACTGATACTGACTTGGACTTTTAATACATTCCATGGGTGGCGTACCCAAGCCCACTTATCCACTGACGCTTTAAAAACTCCCACACCCCAATCTGGGTCTATGCTGGTTATGTGATATGTATGTATCTCGTGATCCTTGTAACCGATACCTGTAATCCCTCATAACTCAAGCCTGACTCCATATGTACAGTACCTTCCCTCATAACTTGTGTATTTAATTTTAAACATTAACTTTAATAAAAAAAATTAAAATATGAAACAATGAAGTCCTTACCAACTTGTGACAACATAGTTTACCAGATATAACTACATATTATCTACAAAATCTTACAGCTAGTAAATACCCATGCTTAAGCAGTTTACAAATAAAAATATTTTTTGGTATCGGGGGGGAGGGAGGGAACTAAGTGATCGATCACTTGATTACCTGTTCTGTTCACTCCCTCTGAAGTCCCTGGCATTGGCCACTGTCAGAAGACAGGATACTGGGCTAAACTGACCTTTGGTCTGACCCAGTATGGCCGTTCTTATATTCTTATAATTGGGTACATAACAAATGCCAAAAAAAAAAAAAAAAAAATTCTAGATGGAGGGGTCCTCTCCACCAGTTTTAAATCTTGATAATCAAGAGGTTTATATCCTGGTAAAGTGTTAATTTTTAACAATATTCTCCTTGGTAGAATGGAAATTATTTACAACTACATATTAGGATTGTATTGTTAGCCTTAGAAATTGGAACATTTCCCAGCAGAAAACAACTTTGTCTAACCCTGATGTACAGTGTGATGATATTAACAAAAGTCAAGTATGTGCTACATAATTTATCAAAACCTGAATTAAAATAATGCAGGAACCTGCACATTGATATATGTTTAGTAAAATCTCCTACTATGACCACCATCATCAAATGTTGATATACCTCAGTGTTTTAGAGAGACAGCTGAATTCAGGCATAAAGCTACTTTATTATAGTTTTGATGGAACTGTTGCATTTACCATACGGAATTATCATGTTCTAGAATTTTAAATATGTTCTAAATAAATTCAGAAATAGCTGCAGCACTTCTATGGTTCATGTAATTCTGTTGATGTACAGGTCTAAACATGTTTCTTCCCTATTATCAGTTGCCACACTAGTGTCAATAATGTATAAGCAACTGAGGAATAGTAAGTTCATCTTGCCGGGTCAAAGAAAAAAACCACTGGGTTTTAGTAGCATTGTTTCTGCTGCTGAGGGCAGTTTAAGATCTCCTCATTATTAAAAGATTGTAATCTCCGGTGGATATGCTTTACTGTATCTATAGTCTTTCATAGGACATAAGGAATGATACAGCAGAGACTGCTTATAAGAAATAGATAATTAATTCACCCCACCAGGATACAAATAGCAGTAATATTTATTTAGGTGAATCAGCAAACCATGCACTCTCTCAATTCAGAATGATCGTGTACTTATGGGAGAAAGCTTGTGATCACCATGAAGAGAACATGGCCAGCTTTTCATTTCTATTTACGGTACCTCCAGGAACATGCACTGCCAACCTTGGGTATCTAGGTGGCATTTCCCCTGACACATCTGGCTAAATTCCCAAAGCCCAAGCAAGGAGACCTGGAATGAAATCAGGGTCTTGCTGAAGTCAATGGTAAAACAATCACTGATTTTACTGGGGTCAGGATTTCACCTGGCTGTTCTACCCTTCCTCCTTGGATCATAATTTCACCCTTTTAGACACCTTAGCTCATTTGTCAAGTGATCATCCAATTCTCTACCTACATTCTCCAGCTGGCATTTTTATCTGAGGTCAAAGCTAAAATGAGACAGACGATGGAAATCCTGGATTAAGGCATGTACCCTCAGCCCTAGAACCAAAGAGCCTGGACAGAGAACAGACTGCCAGACCCTTAGCTGGAATAACTTGACAGAACTCCACCAAAGTGAATAGAGCTCTGCCGATTTACACCAGCTGAAAATATCACCCAGAGTCCTTAGGATGCTTCCAGAGGAAAGTCACTCAGACACATTGCACTTCCATGAATCCATATGGCCCACTCTGGTTCATTTCTTTTACCTTAAATGTGGTGCAAATTTAGGTCAGCCAATTTATAAGTAGCAACAGAGAGACTCACAGGGCTTTGCCAACAATGCTTTTATTTCTAATATATGAGACATAAATTAGGAATATTTGAAACCTCATAGGCATCCTACTAGATTAATGGTAGTAAGTAATAAAGCAGAAGCATTGTTTTTAGAAAAAAAACTGTTTTCAGGCTCTTTGTCTTTCAGTAACCCTTAGTAAGTTGGCTAAGCTTCATTTTTAAAACCAAATCAATGTAGCAATGTATTGGGCGGTGGGGGTGGATAGAAAGACCTAATACCGTCATGTAGGAAGGAAACTGAAAATGGTGATCACAGGACTTCCAATATTTTGGATTGAAAACATGTAGCAAAATTTATTCCTTTAGATGACATCTGTTTCCTCTACTCTCTCCTCCCATCACCACATTTAATTCTGAATTAGCATGTTTACAGCTTTTTTAATGAGCTATGACATTGGCTTTATTGACCTCAAAGCAGCCTCCAATCACCACCATTGCCTTCAGTAGGCGGGTCTATTGGGGATCTTGGACTTCCAAGATAACACTGCATGCTCCAATGTGGTGGTAAACACTGCACTTCCTTTTGGAGTGACCCTAATTCTAAAAGAAACTTAGAATCTATCAATAGAAAAATACATTTCCATTCAGACATTCGAGATAGACATCTTTGATTTCTTACGGGATTTGACCCAGCCTGACTGAAATGTCATCTGTAGGGAAACACCAAGCTTTTGTATTTACAGGTCAACCCTGACAGATAGTGTTGGTAACTGAAATGCCTGTCAACATAGAGCAGGGGAAAAAAGTTCTTCTAAATTAACCACACCCTGGAGAATACTTTCTGCCCTCGAGATACTGCATCAGAACATATCTTTACCATCACTGAAGAACTTACTGTAGGTTGTCGGAGAGAAAATTGAGACCATTAAAATTTAATACAGTTTCTAAAATGGCATGTGCCTCAGAATTATAAATTACATATCATATTACTATATGTCAATTGTTCTTTCAGTTCCAGCCACCATTTAGCTAATTGTCTGATCACACGTAAAGATTTTATAAAGGTCAGTTATAGACTTTCAGCAATATTTTGTAGCTTGTGATGGGCAATACTGTAAATTGTCTAATTTCCTGTTCCAGAAAATTTCAACGTTTTCTCATATTTAAAGCTGCAGTGTGTGAATTGAATGCGTAAGTCTAGAGATCACAATGAAATTACCATCTGAATATGCTGAAGTATAGTAACCACCTCATTAGCAGCATGTACCCATCATCATGAATTGTAATGTTATATGAATTTGGCCAATCGTGAAGCTCAAACTCCCAAAACACAAGCCCTTAGAGCTAAATCATCATCATCATCAGTTTTCTGTAGTAATATTAGATCTTCTTTTGGAAAGCCCACAAAGAAATAAGGTTACATGGTCACACATGCTGATGTGACATTCCACCAGGGCGGGGGGAGGAAAAGAGACATTTTATATATAGATATAGATATAGATAGATAGAGAGAGTGTACACACACACACACACACACTCAGGAGTACATTACTATATATCCCTGAACAAATTCAAATGAACAGTGAAGAATATTAGGAATATATCTGTCTGGATTAGAGATTCTCATATATTCCATATAGAGAATAGAGGAAACTCTCTTATCCAGGCAGGCATATTTTATGAGACTATACCAAGGTCTCTACTGCAATCACAGCATATAAAAGACTAAAAACAGCTGGTGCAACAGCAATTTGCAGCAAAATATCTTTATAGGTTGTGAGTATGATGCCACTAAAGCATCTGAGATTCTACACGAGAACCAGTGCAATGTAGTGCATTGGAGAAAAAGCAAACATGCTGGGCTTGTTTTGGTTTTAATATTAGCAAACTCTGAATTTAAGCACAACAGGCAGCAATAGCCTGCATAAAGTTCAAGACATATTTATGTACCCATTAGCCAGATCACAGTTAATAAACCCTAACCTCAGGCAGGCAAGGTGAGTCTCCATCAGAGTTATGTACTGCAATTTACAGGAAATTAGAATAACTTACAATAAAAAGACAATATTTATGGCTACTGATGCACAGAAGAAAACACTGATAAAGCATAGAAGTCTTAAACACCAAAGCTGCTTAAATGAAAACCTATCAACCCCTCCAGCAGTTATGTGGTACAAATAATGAGTATCACATAGTAAGAAAGAAATATAGGTCTGTAATCCAAACTTGATCAGAAGCCTAATAAAACCCCCCAGTAAATACAGTCACACCCCAAAAAACTAAAGCCCGAATTCAGAAAGACAGTGACACACGTGCTTCAACTTGAAACACATTCTTAAACCCCATTACTTAAAAGTTAATCACATACTTTCCTGAATTGGGGCCCAAGTCATTTTGGTCTCAGTTAAGACAATTAGAAGCACCAATGATTCATTGTGGATTTTCACATGAGCACCTTTGTCAGCCATCAAATTGCAGTCTTCAGCAACCAAGTTCTCTTAATAATTAGAGATCACCTGTTTGTTTCAAGCATGAAAACCCTCTCATTTGAAATACGTTATTTTGAACCTTTTGGCTAAAATTAGATTTCAAAATTCAGAAAGAATCTCAATAGTTCATACAAATTCCTATGAAGTGCACTACACTTTACATTATTAAGGCATTTCAGACTAACTTTTATAGGGTTTAAATTCAGTTAACTTTGAATCTAAACCACCATTGGTTTGCTCATCCATTTAATAGCCCATAGGAAAAGTGTGAAACAAAGGAGGGTCAGAATTCAATATGATCAGGGATCTTTTCAAGGGGCAAAATGCTATTTAAGCCACACAGAAAAGTTCTGTCTTAAGAGATACACAACATTATCTGCTCTTGGGATCTGCTTGGCTACATTTAAATTTTGGAACATATTAGAACATCATTAGTAAGGGTTTTTTAATTATTTTCTTCTTCTTCCCCATAAAAGATATGGGCTACAGTATTCCCAGAACAATCTTGCAGAACAAATTTAAATAAATAAAAGTTTGCAGTGTTGTTGTAGCTGTGTTGGTCCCAGAATATGAAAGAAACAAGGTGGGATAGGTAATATCTTTTATTGGACCACCTTCTTCTGTTGGTGGAAGAGACACTTTCGAGCTTCACAGAGCTCTTCTTCATGCATGTTAATTACCCATTCTATCATGTTTAATCTGAAGAGCGAAGAATGGAAAATCATTTATATTACTGTGTGTTAATTTCATAGTGCTCTTTAACATTTGGACACATCAATACTATGGATGGCAGGCAATTTTCTAGAATGTTTTTGGTTTTAATTGACAATGCTTGAATGACTGTCCTGTGAAGTATATAGTCAAGAAAAGGCAGAAGTCGTTCTTAAATCAAAAGGTCAAATTATTTACAAAGAACATGTGAAACTTTATAACCAGGTTCAAAATGATAAGCAGACATTGCTACTTGGTATGGACAAACTGCTGGGAATCAAATTTTGTAAATCTTGTAACTCTTTCTGGGGTTCAGAGAGTTTTTAAAACCGAGTTCAAACTTTTTCCTGTCATTTAACTGCACGTTTTTCTCTAGCACTTTAACAGAGAGCCCACTCCAACATATCTGTGCTTATCTATCATTCTAGGACATGAATGAAAGCCCAGTGAAGCTAGCAGGTGTCTTTACATTGACTTCTGTGGGCTTTGGACTAGCCTTCTATTGATAAATGAGTATTTATCAAAGCCCTGATTATCTCTGGACAATAAAACTCAACTCCATCTTTTAAAACTGCTCTTTCTTGACATGTAATCTATTGTCAGCACTTTTTATTAATATGGACTATTACATAATATGGAGTATTAGAGCAACAATATTTGCAGTATCTCATTACCCATTTAATGAATCTAGACGACTTATGTTGTGTATAAATCTTCAAAATTTTTAATATGAGGAGAGAATAAAAATAGTTTTGTGAGTCTTCAAAACTACAGTATATTTACATTGCCTGGGTATTTTACTGTTGTTAAAAATCTGCAAGATGAGCAATGACTCAAATTCAGCTGTGTGTTACATTGTGTGTCTGGAGATGTCCTGTTCCATTCACTGTGAACAGGCCAGTTATATTACAGAGAATCCAGATTTTATCTTACTTTTTTCCAGTTGGTGCTGGATGAAATTTAGGATTTAATTTCCTCCAATGCTGTGAAACACTATCCACATCTTGCGTATTAATTACACAAAATCAGCATACAGGATTTTATTTCATGCTGGATGCCTGGTCAAGTCTTTTCAGGCACAAGCAATTAGAACAAAGGGGATCTGTCTTTACCATATAATGAAAGATAATTCAGAATCAGAAACATGTCACCCAGCCCTAATCTTCAGCAAGGTCACTAGTGTTTGTTACATGAAGAGAAATATTCACTTAAAGGATGAGATAATTTTAAACAGTTCGTGATAACCATACACATAGATCCAGGATTTCTTTCCCTCTTTTGGTTCTCATACAAACATTGTGTTCATTGTTGCGGATGTGAAGAAAATTCCACCTTTTAGTCATGTTTCTTTAAAAAGAATATTAAATAGATAAGAGTATCAGTTTGTCAAGCAGTTGACCAGATCCTGCAACAACTTGGGTGTTACCTAGGATTTGCTGTGGAAGGCTGCTGCCTGAAGAAATCATTGAAAGACAGCCCATAGGGATAGAGACGATTTCTGCACTGTAGTTTATAGGTTGTGCTGATCACTGTGTTACCACACTATGGCTGTTGAGAGCCCATCCCCACCACTTGTTAACATGGTTGTGTACCTCCACACCCCCCTTTCAATTATAATGAATGTGAACAGGACAACTCAGATTTACTACCATGTTAAGGGAAAGTGTTACAGTAGTTCCTTCATGCAAAGTGGCTATTCCTTTACTCAGTCTGTATGCCAGTGGGAAGGATTTAGCCCTATAATTTCAGATTATGTGCTAAAAATACACCTTTTACCAAGGACAGACGTGGCCTTTTTATACAAAACCCTGCATTTACTTTCATGAGCCATACCAGATTTTTTTAGGGGGGAGGGGCAGGCGGCGGCAGGGAAGAAAATGTAATGGTTAGGATTTAATTTTGCACATTATTTGCTGTGTTACCAGAAGATAACACACCATGACCCCACAGATAAACTGCGTTGCCATTTCCAATTACCATTATTTCTTATGGAAACAGGGACATACAGTTATCAAGAGCATGAGCAGCAGAGTGGGCTAAATTGTACTGGCTAAGAAGTTGCTGCACATCGCCATGGTAGATGTTCTTCCTTCATAAACCTCTACTGCAAATACATTATTCATAAGCTTAGATTTTAAGAATTGGCAAGTTTTCAGCAATAATGTTTTAAAGCTGCCAGAAATTGTGTTAGAGCTAAAAAAAAATTTCCACCAGAGATCTCCAGTCTGAAGTCCACCAGGTCTCAGAATTTTGGCCTCAAAAAGCCTATGAAAAAAGCAAGATTACAAATACCAAGATATTTGTCTTAACTCAGGCTTTACTTGAGTTACCAAAAAATTCAAACACACAGCACACAGCCTTCGCAACCATTAATGATGGTTAATGGTAAAATACAGGAATGGTAAAAAGAGGCAGCTTCATACACTGAGAACATTTCTAAGTTGCCTCTTCCTTCACAAAGCACAGGTGCAAAGTGTACACATCAGCATTCAGTGGAGTGGCATTACTAACCCCTGAAAAACAAACAAAGCACACTGATAAATACGCCCCTTTATCCAAATAAGCAGAAGTATTATATAAACAAAATGTAGTAATACACAAAAGATACTGTAAATTTATATCAATTTTGGCCAAATCGGTGTTTGAGAACCGCTTTTAGCTAATTCAGGGCAATGCTAAGCCACCTGATTCAATGACAATTGTCTCCAGAATTATCTCTGGCTATTATAGTTCCAGCAAGAACCATGTGGACCAGAGTTCAGTGAAATGAATTAAGCTGAGTGTGAAGCAGAAGCAGCAGTTACAGAATGTGACTTTGACACAGCAGCCTCCCAGAGAATGACTTTATAAAGTATTAATGAAGTGTGTCCACTGTGGCAGTACAGAAAAGAATTTAACCCAAGGGAATATAAAAAACAGCATCTCCCTATAATAGGACGGAGACAGCCATTTTTTGTGTTTCTAAGCATAATGAAATCACAGCCAGTGGTCAGGCACCAGACATCAGATGGTTGCTGCATGAATATTGGCGGCACCCACTGTTGCAAGAAGTCTTTAAATATAATGAAGTAACATTTTAGGGAAGTGTTTTGTTGTGGGTTTTTGTTTTGGGGTTTGGTTGTTTTGGGCACACTTGTTATTAGTACTGTTTGCTGTGAATATCACTGTGAAAGGTCACTTGAATCCTGCAGTTCACAGCATCACAAACTGCTGGCTCAGATAAAGGCATCAGACTGTGGAAGATAATATGGTCCTCCTAAGCTACACCCCTTGATCCCTACATGAGAATCATAATTTGCCCAGCAAGGATTGCAGCAAAAGTCATCAATATTCCCTGTGAATGTAACCCCAAATTACAGAATACATTCATTATACAACTGTATATACAATGCTAGTGTGTCCAAGAGGGGATGCGCAGCGTAGCCACGCTGTATCTTTATAGAGAAAGCCAGTAAACCACAGTATGCCATAAAAACCTGAAGCTGCTGAAACTCATCCCTGCTACAGTCATGTGACATTCACATTCTGAAATTCTCAGCTGCTTATTAATATCTCCTTATGGTTTCAAAGAGCACATCACTTGCCCCCACTGGCATGGGGAATAGATTGCTACTTTTCAGCTTCATTTGTTTTCTTGTCTCTCTTTTTTTCTTAAGTGCATTTATTATCAAGCTCTAGAAATAACTCAGTTTAAAATACCATGCGAGCAAGTACAAGCGGAGCACACCCTGGCTGCTTTCTGATTGATACAGTGGGAAAGCCTCCCAGGGTTAGCTTGTCTGCAGCTGGTCAAGTCCTAGGTTAAGGGGCTGTGTCAGAGCATTCACATTCACCTTTCCCATAGATTAAAATAAAATAGAGTGTGATTTTTTCCCCCCAGAGGCAGTAGTTCCAGTGATCTAAGGGCATTTCTACACAAGCGCTTACTGTGCAGCAAGCTGGGGTGTCAATCTACAGTGTTCACCGCACGGTGCACTATCTGTCCATGTGTACCCTACTGATGCTTATTAAAATTTCCCTCGTGGACTCTGACATGCTGTGGTTTGAAACAGCAGTAGCTCATGCACACTAGAGAACTTTCAGTGTGCATCAGCAGGGTGCACACAGATAGTTGACGCATGGTTGCTGCAGCACTATAGAGTGACACCCCAGCTCACTGCTGTAGACATGCTCCTAGCTAATACACCAACTTCCTGGAATTGCAGAGTCAAATCCCAGCAGGCTCAGCCCAGCCCTGCATTCCTCGGAGGAGAAATTAAAATGAGTACCATACAGTTTATTATATGTGCATAGAATCATAGAACTGGAAGGGACCTCGAGGGATCATCTAGTCTAGCCCCCTGCACTCAAGGCAGGACTAAGTATTATCTAGACCATCCCTGACAGGTGTTTGTCCAACCTGCTCTTAAAAAATCCCCAATGATGGAGATTCCACAACCTCCCTAGGCAATTTATTCCAGTGCTTAACCACTCTGACAGTTGGGAAGTTTTTCCTAATGTCCAACCTAAACCGCCCTTGCTACAATTTAAGCCCATTGCTTCTTGTCCTATGCTCAGGGGTTAAGAACAACAATTTTTCTCTCTCCTCCTTGTAACAAACTTTTATGTACTTGAAAATTGTTATGTCCCCTCTGAGTCTTCTCTTCACTAGACTAAACAAACCCAATTTTTTCCAATCTTCTTTGATTGATCATGTTTTCTAGACCTTTAATCATTTTTGTTGCTCTTCTCTGGACTTTCTCCAATTTGTCCACATCTTTCCTGAAACGTGGCACCCAGAACTGGACACAATACTGCAGTTGAGGCCTAATCAGCATGGAGTAGAGCGGAAGAATTACTTCTTGTGTCTTGCTTACAATACTCCTGCCAATACATCCCAGAATAATGTTTGCTTTTTTGCAACAGTGTTACACTGTTGACTCATATTTAGCTTGTGATCCACTATGACCTCCTGCTCCCTTTCCGCAGTACTCCTTCCTAGGCAGTAATTTCCCATTTTGTATGTGTGCAATTTTCAAGTGAGGTCTTCAAAAGCTAGGTCTTGTCTGTTCAAGATCCCATACCACTTTACAGGGGGAAAAGGGTTGTTACTGTTGTCCTGGACCAAAATGTTCCTGCACCTCACTGTTTTGCTTTACAGTTCACCACTTGGGTACCACCCTCTTCACCAGAGGCTGTATCGTCAAACCTAAGCCTTCAAAAGGAGGAGCCCAGTCCCAAAAATACACTGAGATTGCCTTAAAGTTTTTTGTTTTTTTACACTTTAGTTCTTTTTATTCACTTTGTCGGTTTTGAACCTTCACAATTTATGCTTTTCTCAACAGCCATTAGGGCAAGAAACTTAAAAAAAATGAAAGTTGAGATTCTTCACATTCACATGATTCCAGGAGCTGATGCTCTAAGAAAAAACACTAACTCCTGCAAGATGTGATAAAAATCACAAGAGTTGACAATTCTGCAGGTGACTATTTTAATTCTGTATGGAGCTCATGGAAGCTTTTTGGGAGTCCCCAGAATGAAAGGGAACATATAAAAAGACAATATTTTATCCTGAAGGATCTCAAACGCTTCACAAATCCAATCATGCAACTAATTCCAGACACCTACATTTGTGTAGAACTCCATCTGTCCACAAGTCAAAGTGTCCCTGATTTTGCCTCTTTTGACATTTAACATATGATGAATAGTTTTTAGCATTAAAAAAATTCATAGCAGAACACAAACCTCATTCATTTACGCAACTGTCAGTCTAGTCTCTTAAGGCATTTTTCTGGAGCTCTGTGTAGGTTAGCCTGTACAAAGACAGCTGCCATATCAGAGCATATGTTTGTACAGAAAGAAATCCTTCAGGTACTTTTTAGAAACGCTGTACTACTGAAATGCAGCCACCTCAGAGGCAGAAAGCAGCAATAGTGTCCAACTCCTCAGAGTTTCACTCAGGCTTTGTCTCCACTGCTACAAAGGTATCTTTTTCCTTAGGTAACTAATGCACATAAATGTTCATGAGCTATCCTGAGGTAAAAAAAACACACTAAAGACAAGTAGTGTTGTAGCTATGTTGGTCCCAGGATATTAGAGAGAGGTTGGTGAACTAATAGCTCTTATTGGACCAACTTCTGTGGATTGGACCAACCAACCTGGTGAGAGAGACGAGGTTTAACGCTTACGCAGAGCTTAGTGTCATCTCCCACGCTTGTCTTTCACACCAACAGAAGTTGGTCCAATAAAAGATATTACCTCACCCACTTTGTCAGAGTAAAGACAAGGCACTTCAGTTTTATGAAGAGGTAAATTAACCGAGGTCAATCCCTGGAGGGGATATAGGGCTGTTTACCTCATGGTAAATCTAAAGTGCCCTGTGTTTTTACCCCAGGATAACTCACACACATTTATGCACATTAGTTACCCAGAGGTAAAAATCACACCATTTTAAGCAGAGAAGACAAGGCCCTAGAAATGAGACCCTAGTAGACATTTAAAGAAAAAAAATTGCTATTCTCACTATGTAATATTCTATTGTAGGGCCCTTTTCTGTACACACAACTTTACCAGTATAGCAGATTCACTGTGGGAAATATGATTTTTATGCTTCAGTCTTAAGAGCTGTTCCTCTCAGCCACTTCACTGACTCCTGAGCAGTTCTGCAACCCACCACATCTGATTCCAGACAGAGGAGAGGTAGCAGGTTGAAGAGATCAAAGAAATAGATATCATAGGTGCTGGAACTAGGGGCAGGGCCATCTCTGGGAGGTGGGGGTGGGACAAATCAGCCTCCCCGCTAATCTCCTCGCCGTCTGCCCGGCCCACCCACTCCTCACTTCCTCATCCCCCACCACCCTCCTCCTCGCCATCCTCCTGCCCCTCACCCCGCTCCCGCCCGCCCACTGCTCGCCTCCCTGCTAGTCTCCTTGCCATCCGTCTGACATGCCCCTCTCCCTCTCCCCCCCGGTCCGCTGCTCTCCTCCTTGCTGTTCGCCTGCCTCCTCACCCCCCTCCCACCTGCCACAAGCCTCCTCACCTGAATATCGGGACAAATGGCATCCCAATCGTACGTTGGTCGGGATGCTGGACAAAGGTCTAAATATCGGGACAGTCCTGATTTTATAGAAGCGCGGGGCCCGCCCAAAGCATGAAGCCCGGGGCGGTCACCCCATTCACCCTATCCAAGGGACAGCTCTGACTAGGGGTGCTGTAGCACCCCCTGGTTTGAAGTGATTTCCACTATATACAGGGTTTACAGTTTGGTTCAATGGCTCTCAGCACCTCCACTATAAAAATTGTTCCAGCATCCCTGGTAGAGACACTGTAAGCAATACTGCAGGGGGTTAAGAGAAAGCTGGTAGCATCGTCGCTGCCCAATACTGCCACACAGGGTGGTTCTATGCAGGTCTTCCCACTCCTCAGGCCACAAGAAAGCAGCAAAGTTGATCTCAAAGTGAAGAAGGAATATCCCACAGGTGTTTCTAAAAAGTAATGCCAGTGGAACCAGTACTGACCCAGAGGCATACACAACTTGAATTGGTTCTCTAGCATTTCTTTATTTCTTCTAATTAGAAATAAGATTTCTCACAATCACAAGCCACATGGCACTGCACTGAGAGTTGGACTGTATTTTCAAACAAAGCATCTAATTATGCTTCCATATTATTGTGCTCAGACAATTGTGGACACAATGGATAGAATATAATTGCTGAGGTGGCCGCTAAAAGACAACTTGTATCTTATTTTAAAAAGCCCTCTCTACAAACGTCAATGTACTACACATAGATTCTGCCCTAAAGCAGATAGGATTAAAAGAAGGGTATTCCAAATACTCAGATTTTTGTTGGTTTACGAGTTACTTCCAGAGCCTAAGCCTTATGTGTACTGTAAATGCTTGACCTGTAAATCAAAAACAGCCAGCCGAACATCCATGGTGGGGGGAGGGGGAAATGAGAGAGAGCCTGCTTACGTCATAAATGCATTTTCACAGTTGCCTCCAACATACAGAGTATATAGTTACTGTCACTCCTGCAGAAGCACTTTGAAAACCCTACAGCCAATTGACTAGTCCAAGACCTCCACAGTGCTAATCGCTACTAAAATAGTTGTATTTCTCAGAAAAACCATACTGTGGTCCTGTTTTACCATTCCACCTTCAGATATCACATAATACAAGAATTCTCCCAATCTCTGGGATTTCCAGATATACCAGCACTTTCAATGCTTTTTTAAAAATGTATTTGGACTGATTTCTGTCTAGTTTCATTTTATTATTTTTTGGGTGGAGTTATTATCTTCTAAAAATTACATTGGCCACACAGATCTTTGCACTATGATCACTGCTAAGGGGATAAAGTCATTACTACTGTTAATATTACAATGGGTTGCAATTAGTGGTCACTGATGTAATCACCTGGAGTGAAAATCCCCTTAAAAAGAGTTAAGATGCTATTCAGTAACCGCATCTAGAGTCTTGATAAGTAGATTCAGTGGTTTCACAGCTCTCTCATGCACTAACACTAAAACTCTTTTCGGTTAAAGAGGCTACATTTGGTCCCAGATGAGGAGTTCTGGACAAGGGGGTTCCTATGAAAACAATTCTGGTGTTGAACAACTGCTGCTGTGTGTTAATCAGCAATGCAGTGAGATAACCTGTAGAGAGAGAAAGAGAAACAATAAAGCTGTGGGGCAGAAATGTCTGGACCAAAATCTCTGAAGTAGGGAGTAGACCGAGTACAATCTGTTACTATCTCTGTTCAAGGAAACAGCATGCGTGTACATTTGGTAAATAAACAAGTTACACTAAAGAAATACCTGACTCTGCATCACTGATTTCTGCTCCAAACCGGAAACTGATCTGCAAGGTCCTGAAAATCTGCTACCGCACAGCAAAGGAGCAACATTTACCTATGGTACATTGAACGCATACATAGAGCTTTACAAACATAACATAGCCACTGTCTGGAAGCACTTACAAAATAAGGCTACAGAACTATAGGTGGTCACACTACTGAGAGTGTGCAGAATCACACTCAAGCTAATGAAGCTGTGCAGGGGTCACACCATGCGGAGCAGTTTGCAGAATCAGAGCTTAATACAAATCACCTAGTACATGACATGCAACAATAATTCAAACACATAGTAACAAAGGAACAAGCTAAGGTGATCAACAGTGGAAAGCTACAAAGCAGGAAAGGATGAGATGGGGTAGTGTTTGCTCCACAGATAACATGGGCAGACACAGAGAGTCCAAGCAGGTGAGTTGGCTTGTTAAAACCAGAAGAAAAGGTACTTTAGAGATAGCTGAAATCAATTATTTAACTAATATTGGGTTTAACAGCAGCAACACAGACATAATCCAAACCAGAGAAACATGGGATAGTTTCTTTCCGTTACCTAAGAGTAGTAAAAGTCTTATTGCAAGTTACCAGTTGAGAGTTCCTTTCTGAAGTTCTGCATCCTCCCTCTGTGAAGCAGTTACCTACATTGACTTTCTCCTAGTAGATTGCTACTGCAATGTTTTTAATATCTCAGAAGGCACCTGCTGCTTCAGATTTCCACTAATTGGTAAATGCTGCACCTGTGAGTTTCAGTTAGGCAAGCCAGGTTTTAATGGCTACTAGTAGCCAGAAAATAAGTGGGCAATTTATACAATCACCACTTTGGATAAGAGTAGAGGGAACAAAAGGAAACAAATGTTCAAAGGCTTCTTTTTCAATAAGTGACACCAACCTTTTAGCTGGGCTGCAGCCACATTCTTTGATTCAATGAAATATGCAGTTACCCCTGTGCAAGGGGCATTTTCTGGAAACACTGGGGGGGGGGGGAGCTATGCTGCAGCAATTTAAGAAGAAAGGATGTGAAAGGGGACGTATCCTATTCGTATTGCATTCTGAGGATATTAACCCAGAAATCTGACCTTCCCAAAAATCTAAGTAGTAGATCCATGGGAGAGATACAATATCAGGGTGTCTACTGCAAGTTTAGCCTCCTGCTTGCCACGCTATCACTTTTACTTAATTCCATTAGAAATGGGGATGATTTATTTGTCTGGAATTTGAAGCCAGAAGTTCCTCCTTTGTACTAGGAAAGGCCATTTTGGAATGAGAGTATGCCTGAGAATACTCCTTGTTTTATAATGTCACACAGCACTCATAGTGGCAGAAGGGCAGTACTGCAGGTTCTACTGAAAAGGAAAATGCAGTATGTTTATGTTCTGCTGTGGTGATTTTCTCTGTTGCTCCCAAAATTAAGTGTCCCTTTGGGGTTTAGCACCTAGCTTTTACTGCTTTCCAAGAAGGCAGTAGCTCCACCCTCCTGAAAAGTTCAAAGATTTCTGAATGTGATTAATAAGAGCTGATCAGATATATAAATATATTTATTTTTGTTTATATGGTTCTCTGTTTTAGGTTTTTTTGAAGTGAACCTTTTTTAAATTTAAAAAATGTTTTCTTTTTATGGAGCAAAACATCTTTTCAATAGAAAAAATAGGGGGAGGATGGAATAAAAGTAGGACTGAAAGTGGTTTTTTTCTCCAACAAAATCAAAAATATATGAATTTTTTTTGAAAATTTCTACTGAACACTGAAAAATGCCAACAAAAAGCTATGATAGTAATTAGAACCTTTGTTTATATCAAAAGCAATAAAAATGTGCAATAAAAAGGTGGCATATAACTGCATTGATCAAATAGATGTAGTAATTTACCTCATAAAACCTTCATAAACTTTAATAAACATTAATGTTATGTAGAGTCCTTTATGAAAGTCCATAACCTTTCTGGAAACTGTATTAATCTCTTTATTCAAGAGATATATTTGTTTTGTTTTTGGTTTGCATGCTTTCCAAGTCTGCAGAGCAACTTCCACAAGTAAATTCACCCAGTTTCAAAACTTACATAATTTCTAGTTTAAACATATTAAATAGTTTTTTGATTATGTGCATTGGATTTCCCTGTGAAACACATTTTCATTGCCATAGTTAAAATGTACATGCGTATAAAGCACACTAAATAGCAGTTCAATTATGTTTGATAAATTTCTATCACAGCAACCCTGTATAATGGGATGTGCAATATGTGTTTTTTTGGTTTCTTTTCAACCGTCTTAATGTGACATTGAATGAATTCAGTAGGCATGAATTTGTAATGGTCCTCTGCTAGGAGAGAAGGGTGGGTAGAGGAATCATTTTGAAACAAAAATTTCCAAAAACAGAAAGTCCATGAAAAATGCTTAATAAATAAATACTATTTTGTTTTTGAAACCTGCAGGTTAGCTTAAAAAATTGTGAAATAATTTCAGAAAAATAATTTTAATTTTTCAACCAGTTCTATTTAAAAAAAGAAAACTACAGGAAGGAGGTGAGTTTTTGACTCCATATAGTAGTGCACGGACTTAGTTCTACAGAAGACTGGTTAAGGCACCTGGTCACACACAGCTTTTTAATAAGGTTTCTGTTTGTTCCCAAGCCCTGTCATGTGGCCCAAAAATACTATTGGAATTTAAAGTACTGTAGATGGAAATAATTTTACAACTCTGAAACTGATGGATAGTCCAAATGATAGTGCACATGAAATCAGCACAGGCCTCAGAGGTAACTTATAAAGAGAACCTATTGCTTTCAATATCTCATTTGCTTTCTCATAAAGCATGCTTCAGAATTTCCTTTTCCATGACTGACTTGTCTGCCAACAAATTTACTGAATGCATGGCTCCTGCTGCAGTTAGCATGGTGTCTGAGAAAAAAGTCCTTGATCAGTGAGTGCCAGACTAACATTATGTGGCTCATTTTCTTTCAAATGACAGTGCCTCCATTTTAACACAGTTGGTTCTTACAGGGAATACCAAAACCATCCACCCCAATTGTGAGTCTAGTAGCAGGACAACGCAAAATCATTTTCAAACTGTGTGTGTAAATAAGAAAAAAAAAATCCTGCACATGATCAAATAAAAATATTGAAAACTTTAACAAATGGCTGAATTGAAAGAAAATACATATGCTGTAAGCAGTCTCTGTTATATTACTGAGCACCTAAGTTAATACTAATGGCTCTGAGTGGAGTGGAATCTCTGGGAAGAGGTGGGAGAAGCAGATATTGCTTTTGGAGGGGAAAAAAATCAACATTAAAGTAACGCTATGTTGAATGCCCTATTTATGCTTGAGACCAGGTGGGTGAGGTAATATATTTTATTGGACCAACTTCTGTTGGTGAGAGAGATAAGCTTTTGAACTACAGTACACCCTTGCCATAATAACAACAAGGAGTCTGGTGGCACCTTAAAGACTAACAGATTTATTTGGGCATAAGCTTTCGTGCCCAAAAAGCTTATGCCCAAATAAATCTGTTAGTCTTTAAGGTGCCACTGGACTCCTTGTTGTTTTTGTGGATACAGACTAACACGGCTACCCCCTGATTCTTGCCATAGTGAACTCCTGGAGATCAAAGCCATTTGTTTGGTATAGCCAGGGGTCCGTTATAGTGAGAGACAGCCCTGGGGCCTTGGCAGGGCCGGGGGGCAGCGTGCTCCTCCGGCTCCAGCCAAGGCCCCACAAGCACTCTGCCCCAGGACCGGAGGAGCTCTCTGACCACCCTGGGGCTGAAGGAGCACTTTGTCCTGGCCACGGCCCCAGGGCCAGAGAATCTGTCAGCCCCCTGCCACAGCCCAAGGGCTGGAGGAGCTCTCAGACCCCCAGCACGTGGGGGGGGGGAGGGGGGGAGGACTTGAGGTGGGATCCAGGGACCACGCTCATTATAGCCCAAGGTTCGTTACTGCGAAGAGCTTTATAGCGAGGGTCTACTGTACACAGAGCTCTTCCTCAGGTATGGGAAAGGTCTCAGTGTCACAGATACATACAAGATCAGACAGATAGTTTAGCATAAGTAGTTAGCACATATTCTAAGGGCCGATTCAAGGTGAAGTGGCCCATTAACGCCCCTATAGTCATAGGACAAAAAGGGGGGTTAGTGGGTTACAGATTGTTGTAATAAGCCATAAATTCAGTGTCTTTATTAAGACCACGATTTTTAGTGTCTAGCAAAGTTACTAATTTAAGCTCCCAGTCTCATCTTCTGGAAGTGTTGTGCAGGTGACCTGAATGGTCACCTTGAATGGTCCCCTAGTAACAGCTTTTGCTACAATTTTGGCTACATAGCTTCATTTGTAAACTTATATGTCTGTGAGTGGAGTTGCATGCCGGGTATCATCTCTCTCCCACAGGACAAAACAGGAAAAACATGCAGAGAGCTTCACCACAAGAGTGGGATGACCACAAATGGTGTCTGCTAAGCCCAAACTCACACTTTTTTCCCTAAAGCAATGGTATTCCATGCATCAGATGCCTGTTTAATCCTGTTTAAATTAGAGGGATGCCACAGAACAGCATCCAGACATATAGGCAAGGGCAAAAAAAACATTACCCATAAACCCAGGACTAGTACAAAGAACTATCTGAACAAGTCTTAGGTTTCCTGCCCACTGGACAAGGAGAACAGGGTAAACTGGAGGCAGACTAAGGGTATGTCTACTCATAGATACCCATGGCTGGCCTGTGCCAGCTGACTTGGGCTCGCGGGGCTCATCATTGCATTGCCAGTCATTGGAGACATTAGCCAGAGGAGCTGAGTGGGAATGCAGTCTTGTTTATTCATGCATGCGAAGCAGCACTAGCAATAGTATGCCTGCTTCCCCAGAAAAATCCCACCCATGTTCCTCAACTCTGAATGAGAAGAAAGATTTTTGTGAGGTTCAATTATCAGGTTCATTCAATAATTTGCCCTGCTCCTTTTGGTGGGGGGGTCAACAGGGATGCCAATTGTGATGGTTCCACTGTGCTAAGTAGAAACTAGATTGTGTGGCCTCCATATTTATTTCAGTCACTGCCCATATGGTATAGATTTGAATCAGCAACCTAGAAGTGAAAGGCTGTATGGATGAAGTAAAATGTCTCAGGTATTCCGTATGAGGATTCATTTTTCACTAACCTTCTAGAATGTTCCAGACCTTTGTAGAATTTTGTGGAACCTTCCAGACTTCCTGAGAACGACATTTTCCTTCAACCTCCTAGAACGTTGTGGAAGTGCACTTGTGTTTTAAGACTTGATTGCCGATGAGAGACTGACATGCCTTGCTATTTTATCACTTGAAAATGCCATTGGCCAGTCTTTGGATCTCTCTGATGATGCGCTTCAGTTCGCAAAGGCGAGAAAAGCAAGCTTTTGAACTAAATGACTAGGGTTAACATTCTAAGGCTGTCATCTACTGTAACACTATTTAATACTGGTCTTCCCAATGTTGGTGCACAGTTCAATTTCTTGATGTTAGTATATTTCAGTTAGTCTTAAAATTAAAATAAGGTATTCAAAAGTTTAACAAATGGAGGGGGATGTAACAGTACACACTGCACCTCTCCGGATTCAGCCCCTTGGCCTTTCTCCTCCGTGAATCAGGGACACTTCAGTCTGGTGCAATACCCGTGTTCTTTATTTGTGATCAGTTCCCCACCACTAGTTTCCAACTATATACAGGCTTTACAACTACTTCGCCTACCACAGGCCTGGCCAACAACAGACTAGGAGGCTCCTGCTCCTACTCCCTCTGAGCCTGACTCCCCCTCTTAGTCTCCACCCCCCCCCCTTCTCTCACTTCCTTCCAGCCTTATAGCTCCTGCTAATGAGGCTGGAAGGTGTGGTCAGTTACCAGGCAAACACAGGGCAGTGCGCCCAACCCTAATCCATTCTCCCTGATTGGGGCTGGAGTGGCAGGAGCTGATTAAAGGCTTCTCCAGGAGCACCCTGCCACACACCTCCCCCCTTAAGCAACAGCCAGGGGGGCCTGGTCTGGCCATTTCTCCCTCTGCCTGGAAGGTTGCTCCGGGGGAGCCCACTATTTCCCACTAGGTGATCCCCGGGCTGAGGCCGTGTCCACCAAGCCCCTCTGGGGCTTCCTCCCCACCTGCACGGAGATGGTGGCCAGTCCTCGCCCCTTCTTCCGCCCTCCACCATTCATCCAGTCACAAAACTCAGCTAGTCCACACTCCATTTCCAGGCAGTCCCGGCATGTGTGTCCCGGCTGCCCACATCACCAGCAAACCAGCTGTCCCGGGTAACTAGGGGCTCCCTTAGTCTCTTTCCTTTCTATGGGCTTCTCCTGGAGGCCCTGGCCTATCCGACCCTCTTTTCGAGGAAAATCCGCCTCCGCGTATTCCTCTGTCAGTTTAACAGCGGCCTCCACTGTATTCAGCTGGTGCCGCCGGACCCAGACTTGCAGGTTTTCCGGGAGGCCCTGCACAAATTGTTCAAGGATCACCTTGTCCATAATCTCTCCCACCATTTGGGTGTCTGGTCTCAACCACCGAGTAGCCCAGTCCATGAGCTTCTGGGCAAAAGCTCGGGGCCGCAAACCCTATGTCCACCGGGCCGCCTGAAACTTCTGTCAGTACTTTTCCGCTGACAGCCCCATCCAATCTAGTACAGACACCTTCACCACATCATAATCCTTGGCCTGTTCATCACTTAATGCCATATAGGCAGCCTACGTCTCACTGGCCAGATAAAGGGCCAGTTGCAGGGCCCAGGTTGCCTTGTCCCACCCAGCTCCCATGGCCACCCACTCAAAAGTACATAAACCCAAGCCTGGCCCGCGGCTGCCATCACCTTCCTGGGGACTCAGCAACCTGTGCAGGAGCTGCTGCTGTACCTTAGCCTGCTCCCTGAGGAAGTCCTGGAGGGTCTTCTGTTGCTCGGCCTGCCAGGCAAGTAAGGCCTGCCTCTCCACCTGGTGGGATTGCTGGAAGGCCTGCAGTGCTTTCTGCATCTCCTCTTGTTGCTTGGCTAGCCACTGCACGTTTCCCTGTATCTTCAGGTTACCACACCCTGGTCATGGGTGGAGATCCCAGACAAGCCCCCACACGTAACAGGGTACACACTGCGTCCCTCTGGATTCGGCCCCTTGGCCCCTCTCCTCCATGAATCAGGGACACTTCAGTCTGGTGCCACACCCATGTTCTTTATTCATAATCAGTTTCCCACCACCAGTTTCCAGCTATACACAGGCTTTACACCTGCTTAGCCTACCACAGGCCTGGCCAGCAACACTCTAGAAGGCTCCTAGTCCCTCTGAGCCTGACCTCCCGCTCTTAGTCTCTGTCCCCCCTCCCCTTTCCTTCCAGCCTTATAGCTCCTGCTAATGAGGCTGGCAGGTGTGGTGATAGGCAAACATAGGGTGGTTCACCCAGCCCCAATCCATTATCCCAGATTGGGGCTGGAGTGGCAGGAGCTGATTAAGGGCTTCTCCAGCAGCACCCTACCACAGTGGGGCACCAAAGACGCTCCTCACTTGGGGCGCCATTTGGTCTAGGGCTGACCCTGGCAGGAGCAGTACTTTGTTGTGTACACTGGTCACTTAACAGTGTTATGTTATGTTACATATGTTACAGGAGCAGACTGCTGTGCATAGATTATATTCTGTTTGGGGGCATGCAAACTGATATCTAAATTCCCACATAGGAAGCAAGGTGAAATAGTTCCATCTGAGATTTGCACACACTACCATTTATAACTCTTGAGTTACCCGTTCTTCTTAACCCAACTAATACAACCATATATCATTATGCTATATATTTCCCAACAACTGCTTGAAACATCACCCTTAATACAGAACTGAAACTTACATACCCCCCACAAAGAATATCAATTAGGAATGTCTACAGAGGGAATATTTATTATGAGAAAATTGACTTAAGCATGAGGCAATGCTAATTGCACCAAATAGAAGGCAAGGTCAACGATATGTGATGAATGCTTGCTCTAAGGTCATTATTGCTGTTGTGAGCTGCCCAAGGGCAATATTGCTATTATGAACTGAAATTCATTTTTCTTAAAAATCACTTTTACTGCAAGATTATTTTATTTCTCAAGAGCTGGTAAACTGAAATAACTTTTCCTTAATTCTCTGTGTTTTCTCATCTGCCACTCACGGCTGCATTTCTTTTTATTTTGTTTGAATGAGAAATACAATAGATATTTATTCCCTCAGTAGAAATAGAAAGGGGACAGTGACAGAAGCACATAGGATTTAGCAGAAACAGAATTTATATGTTGCTATCCAGTAAGTTATCTCATCTTCCTTTCATGCAGAAACATGAGTTTCAGCCCTAGTTATATTAGTTGGCATCATTCTGATCTAACATACCTGAAGGAATTAATCCCCGACATAAAGGAGGTCTCCCTTCTCATTCTCTAGTTTTGCATCCTGGTAATCTCAATTTACTGAAATCTCTTTTCTTTTCACAAGACTAAAAAAATTGGGGGTGGGGGGGGGGAAGGGAGAAATGGGACCTGATAATCTTCAATTGTGTTAAGGGCTGTCATAAAGAGGATGTTGATCAATTGTTCTCCATTTCCAGTGGAGGTAGGCAAGAAGTAATTGACATAATCTGGAGCAAGGGAGATTTAGGTTAGGCACGAGGAAAAACTTTAACAATAAGGGTATTTAAATTCTGGAATAGGCTTTAAAGGGAGGTTGTAGAATCCTCCTCATTGGAGGTTTTTAAGAACAAGTTGGACAAACACCTGTCAGGGATGCTGTGATGGGGTGTGTATTCCTCACTGGGCTTGAGAAGCCAATCATGTTACCTGGCTGCACCTAGAGGGAGAGCCAGGTTTACCTGATCATGAAGCCCAGCCAGGGAGGAGCAGGATGGTTAGTATAAAACCAGGAAGTACACAACAGATTTATGAGAATTGCTGGGAGCTTGGGAGACAAAATTTTATGGCTTGTCAGAGACTTCCTCCTATTGTCAGGGTCAAAAATGGGTACAGGAGATAGGTAAAAAAGAAAAATTGAGAGAACTAAACATTTTTAGTTATGGGAAATCAAATTACAAATGGACAGTTATTCCCCCATTTGTGGATTTGGAATTGTGTGAAAGGGAAGGAAAAAGATCACACATTATAATTAATAAAATTTCTGAATTTACTAATGAAAAATGGAGCCAGCTTTGCTAAGTCTATACAGATAGGTCAAAAGATGACAGCATTGGCAGAGTGTTCCTAGTCTTGGAACCCAGAAATCTAAAAGGGTTTTGAATTCTATGACTGTCCTCAGGGGCGGCTCTATGTATTTTGCCGCCCCAAGCACGGCAGTCAGGCGGCTTTCGGCGGCAAGGTCCGCTGGTAACGCGGATTCGGCGGCATGCCTGCAGGAGGTCCACCAGTCCCGCGCCTTCGGCATACCCACCGCCGAATTGCCACCGAAACCGCGGGACCAGCGGCCCTCCCGCAGGCATGCCGCCGAAGGCAGGCTGACTGCCGCCCTCACGGCGACCGGCAGGCTGCCCCCCGCAGCTTGCCGCCCCAGGCACGCACTTGGTGCGCTGGTGCCTGGAGCCGCCCCTGACTGTCCTGACGGCTGAACAAAAAGGGCATAATGTCCATAACATAAAGGGCAAATTGGGTAAGAGATGCGCGACCAGCTGCAGCTGTAATTTTTACCTGATTCCTTGTCAGGCATTCTGACCATCAGAACAGGGACTTCAGAAAGCAGAAATGACATGAGTGAAATGATGCTCCTCACTACAGAAATAATGCAAGCAGGTAACAACAGTGTGGATTCTGGCACATATTGGAATACCTGAAAATGAGATGGCTGACAAAGCAGCAAAACAGCTCTAAAAAATGAGGAGGTGGATATCAAGATACCCTTAAGTAGATAAGAATTTAAAAGTGTGGTCATGAAGGAGCTTGCAGAAGAATGGAATAAGGAAACAAAAGGGAAAAGGTTTTATGATGTATGCTCAAAAACTGAAGATAATACTGTAGTCCACAATCATGATAGAAAAAGTCAGGTCGTCATATTTAGAGTATTAACAGTCATTGTGACAAATGATAAGCTAAACTTTTTTTAAAAGACAAAGATGGTCTGTGCAATGTCTGCAAAACCAAAGAAACTGCTGATAATGTTCTATTGGCATTGTGAGCAATATTCTATGGAAAGAAAGTTTCTTCATGAAAAATTGAGTCATCTGAGAATCAAAGATTTTTCCCTAAAGAGACTAGTGAGAATGTCAGGGAAATGGAATAGGGCAAAAAAGCCTTGTTGTGCTTCCTGAAGGATACTAGACTGAATGAAAGGATATAAAAATATAAAATAAAAAAATAACCTTGGCTAAAATGAATGAAGAAAGTGGCAGTCATAGCCACCTGGAATAAGGCTGCTGCACCAAGAAAAAAGACAAAGAAGGGGCTACAGGGATGAGGTCTGCAGTCACTTCCTGCAGGGGAAGGGTGTTGGCCAGGGACAAGGTAGCAATCCATGGGGAGAGTAAACCCTGGGGTCCTGCCCTGGGCTAAAGAATCTGGCAAGAGGCCGAGAAGGGTGAAGAGGAAGGGAGCAGAGTAATCTCCAGTGGTAAACCCAGAGATAGACAAGAAGATAGAGAGGTGGGGTAGGAAGGGGCCCAGGGAAACAGCAACAGGGTTGCTGAGGCTTAGCAGACTTAGTTGGACTAGAACCCAGAGTGGTAGGCAGGCCTGGCTTCCCCTACAGCCACTAGGTCTATGGCACTGGCCCTAGACTTGGAATGGAAAACTGTCTGAGACAGCATCCAGACAACTTGTCTAGTGGGACTGTGTTACCCTGGAAGTGGGGGACTATATAGTGATCTGGCTGGAGGGGGCACAGCACAAGCAATGTAGGGAAGGGGGCACCATACAGGGCAAGAGCTAATTCCTAGATCCAGCTGCAAGGAGGCACATATACGGTGAGTGGATCTATGACAAATAGTCGAGGTTTACTGCTCCTGCTTCAATGCAGGGGACGGGACTTGATGATTTCTTGAGGTCCCTTCCAGCCCTACATTTCTATGATTATATTCATGTGCAACCCAAACATTTCTACATATTTATTTATTTTACAATTTATAAAAAGTGTCTACATCACAAAGTTTCTGGGCACATGTAAAATATAACAAAGAAAACAGCATTACTGATCAATCTGAACTTAACTGAGTTCCTTCAATGCCATCTGAACACATCTGACCATCTCTGGCAAAAGCTTACTTAAACAGGTAGGCTTTACACCATACCAACAAACTCAGGCTTTGTACGATGAATAGGAAAGCAAACTCCAGAAGTGAATGCCCTCCATCCCCCACTGTCAGAACCCTGCCTCTAACCATCCAGAATTCAAATCAAGGGGCTGCTAGCAAAAGTGCACCAGCTGATCTTATGATCTCAATTGTCATAATGGTGCGTAGGAACAGAAGCAGCCTGTCACCTGGAATCAAAGCATTTACATATTTGCATTACACATGGTGGTGATTTGGAAGTCACTCCAGTGTTAAGTACGCAGGCTGTCTCATTCTGCAAAAGCTGAAGCTTCCAAATGGTCTTTTGTGGTATGCACTACGCTACTGTAATTAAATCTGGGGATCACAAATACATGAATAATGGAAGAAGTTCCTACAAGTATCTGTCCAATATCTCTTGCCATTAACAGAGAAGAAGAATGTGTGTGGTATGTTCTCTGGCTATTTCTGCAGCTGACAACACCAACATTTTCCATCAGGCAAAAGACCAAACTCATGCTCTTCCCCAGCACTAAGTAAAAGCTGTTGGCAGACAAGTTTTGAAAGAAGTTCAATCAGTGGTAAATTTGACATTTACCATATGTTCATACAGTGTATGTACGCTATAAACAAACACTTTCAATAAAGCTCCACTAATTAAATTAGAACAGAAAATGAAAATGGGCTGAAGAGCTGATAGTTTTCATAAATGC
This sequence comes from Emys orbicularis, assembly GCF_028017835.1. Lineage (NCBI taxonomy): Eukaryota > Metazoa > Chordata > Testudines > Emydidae > Emys > Emys orbicularis. The sequence goes on from NC_088696.1 coordinate 24,343,429, forward strand.
AAACCAGATTTTAAGTACTCATCTTAAATCATAATAGCACCATCTGATGGAGGATCATTACAATACTCCTCAGCAATTTTTTTAAGTGTACTACAAATCCTCTAAATTGAAAAGGTTTTTAATAAATGTTGTTAATGTAAAGTTAGTTGTAAATGAGATCCAGATTGTACTGCGTAAATATAGTGTATTTGTAGTTTATCGATATACCATTTATATTTACCAGTTTAGAATGAAATCAAATTTCAAAATCTCAAAATCCTTTGCAAAATGGAACCTCTGTCTCTGCTCAGATCTAGTTGGTCCTTAGTTCCTTAATGTTTAGGGTTTCTCCATTACTAGAAAACCGACCTTTGATGATTAAATATTCAGAATTAGAAGGTTAAAAAAAAATCAACTGTTTTCATGAAGTATGATATTTAGAACTATTAAACAGTTAAGCCATAAACACAAAAGAGATACAATAAAACTTATAAAGTATAATTAATGTTTAGTGCCACTTAGTGGCTAGAAAGGCAATTAATATCAATAGAGAGACCAATTGAGCGGATGAAAATTTATTTGAATGCATCATGCTATAGGTACTATATGTTGTTTCTTAAACAAGAGTTTAAGAAATCAAACCAAGAAACTTTACAAAATTAAGAAAAAAACACTTTATGGTCCTGCAGCATCACTGTTGCTTGCTACATTACTGGTCAAAGTAGCTGAGTCACTACCACACACTAAAGCAGACAGGTGAAGCTTCATTACGTGCTACTGAAAGTATCCAGTGCACAGTGGGCTCCATTTAAATCAGGTGTGGATTGTCCTGGAAAATGTCAGTGTATAAAATCATAAAGAACCATATCCTGCTTAGCTAAAAATCAATGGAAATGTTGTCATTGATTTCAGTGACAGCAGCAGCAGAACCACAGGAAATAAGATTTATCCAGACATTTCTGGCTGCCATTCAGCTCCCTGGTTTCTTTTCCCCCCCCTGCAGTTCCCCAGGCTCCCTTTCTCCTTGATTAATACTAATCCCCAGTATTCTCCTGCTACCTTTCTCCCCCACTCCCCATCTATAGCCTCCCTCCAATTGGAAAGCTTAGAGCTTAAGAAAAACTAAGCAGTCTTCCACTCCTTGAGTGCCAATTGACCACCCTCTCTTCATTTAAATCCTTCTAAGTCCCCTTTAAGCAGCTTATGCTACAAATCAATCAACTGCAATTGCTACCAATAAAAAAAAAGCAATTGCACTAAATTGTACACACTACACTGCATAGTTTAGCAGCGACAGAAGTCTTTCATGCAACAAGACAAGCACAAAGATAATGTTAAGCGGTAAAATTGCTTTGCACTTTGAGAAACATCTGTATATAATATATGTTTGTATAATTCAATGCGAATCCTATCTATATGACCCTTATCAGAGTAGTGTCAGAGCTTTCCAAGTATTTACAAATCATAATCTTCTCCTCTTTCTTCTTCCCCAGCCTGTAAGACAAATAGCTTGATTTTAGTTTATAAGGATTTTTGTTTTCTTTGGGCATTTGTTGTATATTTGTAGAAAACCTATAGCATCTATCTAGAACTGAGGTACGAGCGTCTATCTAGAATTAGGTAACAGTTACCAGTATTTGCAGCTGTTTGGATTAGTGTTGTAATCGTTACATATGAGGTGATTAAAAGTCTCACTTTTTTTTTAAGTTTAGGATTTTACACAGTTTCAAAATATGTATTCATGACAGTAGGAGTAGCAGGAATCGAGGGCAGGGTGAAGATGTGGTACTGATTCTCTGGACTGCTAAGGCTACTTTGTATTTCATATATGTAAGTGCCACGAAGCAGCCTTAAAATGGCCTGTGGAGAATTCCTTCTGTACAGGAGAACTAGCCGCTGGTGGAAGTGGCTCTGCCACCTCCTATGCCAAGAAACTTCCCTACTCGGGGCATAAAGGAGTGGGGGCTGGAGAGAAAGAATGTCAGAGCTTCACTACATTTGATCCTCCACTGGAGGACTTGATGACAGAGGCAAAAGTTACTGCCTATTCTACTGCTCTGACTTCCACCGGGTCTAACCTGAGGGTGGGGAAAGCATCAACCGTCTTCCTGAAGATGACACTGTCCAGTAGGTCTGAGCATATCTTCAATGTAGTGGCAGATCAAAGCTCATGTCTTTTCTCTTTCTCTCATTAGTCAGTATCTCTCCCTATCTAAAAGATGAAGCTGGAAAACACTTCTTTTGTCTCCCTAATTGTGAAGAATAATCCCCTGAAAACTTATCTTAGCTTTGAGAGACACTGACATTCAATTTACTTTCCCCTTTTATTGTATTGAAGCCCCAAGAGTAAGACTGTTAGTCTAAACCATCTGCTCCACTACCAAGAGTGAAAACAAATTGTTGTCTTTTGTAGTGTTGATTGTCATGACAATATTATATAATGGCAAATGGGTGAAATTCCAAAATGTATGACAGGGAGGGAAAATGAAAGATCTAAGTGAAACTGTAGAGAAATTTACATAAGTAGAAAGCTAAGTCCCTAAATGGATTCTGGAAAGACCAATAGATGGGAAGCCCTCTGAGAGGGAAACTTCATGAAGATTGTCTTGCAAGAGTTCCTTCCCTATTATTCCTTCAGGGGGATGAAGTTTGCCCACCTTCCTGATAATATAAGATGTGAGGCCTAACATAGACTTGGTGGGTCCCAAAGATCTGTGAGGAGGCTGGGCCGTCTGCAAGGAAGCTCTGTCTCTCTGCACTAATTCTAGTCCCTGGCACCTCCCCCAGTGGCTACAACCCTGGGACCTGCTGCCCACAGGGAACTCTCAGATGTATGACTTTTCCAAGGAACCTCTTTGAGGCTGGAGAGCAAATGCAGTGAATCCCACACCCCTGTCTCCAGCCTGCCCACTCTTACCCTAGCTTGCCCTATTTCCATCCCCTCCTCCTGCATGATTTGGGACTGCAGAGATGCTGCTTTGGACCCAGGTTGGGAGGGTAAGCTCTGCCATGGAATCAGCTGAGTCATCTTCTGTAATGGAGGGATTCATTCACGTTGCATATAGCAACTCATTGCCCATTTAACAGAAATATCTATATGGATGGATATAGTAGTTTATAAGGAATAACTTCATGGGAACCTTGCAGTGGTTTCACCACTTTCATCCCCAGGCTACTTCTTTTGTTATTTGCCCATTTCAACCAATACATGAAGTATTTTAATAAATTTAAAATTCTGATTGCTGCAATTCATACCAAATCAAATTTCCTCTGTAAGTATAAGAACAGAGTTTTCCCCACTAAATAAAATAAAAATATCAGCAATTAAAACTTAACAAGGGGAGATAAAATGAACTTGTAGCTTCCAAAGATGTTTGATTCAAGAAGTGCTAATTTTCTTAAGTATTCATATTCCACTAAGCACATGAGTCAAAGCAAGTGTGTGCTGCTACAAAGCAGCCCTGAGCATGAACAACATTTGATCTGCTTTAGTCAAGACTGTCGACAAGAAAGAAAGCTGTCTTGGAGTTGTAATATTCTTGATTTTAATGGTGTTATTATTAAAGAAACTAGGGATAAAATGAGGACAAATTAACTTTTTTAACCTCACATTACATAAGTACCATATAAAGAGCCTCAGGAAAAAAATTAAAGCCAAAGCAAGAAATCTTTCCTAAAGAAAGCCATTAAAAACCAGTCATTTGAAAAGCACGTTGCTTTAAATTTCTTCTGTTTAGGAAATTAAAGGTACAATTATATACAAAAGACAGTAGGCAGTGAAAAATGGGTGCCATCAAACCTCCTAAGTGGTCCCACTAGTATTGAAAGGAACTATCCAACTTGACTCCAGGTAGATGAAACAGTGAGACACCTACCTCCATACCTGAGAAAATACTGGGGTTACGGGGAAATTGACCAGTCAATGCCAGGAAGTAGAAAAGTCAATGACCAACAGGAAGAAAGAATGGAAAAGCACTGTGGGAAGCATGTACAGTAACGCCTCACTTAAAGTCATCCTGGTTAATATTGTTTCGTTACTAGGTTGCTGATCTATTAGAGAACATACTTGTTTAAAGTTGAGCAATGTTCCATTATAAGATTGTTTGGCTCGCCCCGCCCCGCTCTGCCTGCCTGGCGCTCCTGCCGGGGAACGGGATCGAGGTACAGGGGCTTACCCCACCCTGCCCACCTGGCATGCCAGCTGGGGAGTGGGCAAGCCCCCGACCCCATTCCCCAGCAGGAGCGCCGGGTGGAGTGGGGCAAGCCCCCGTGCCCCAACTCCGCTATGCCCCTGCCTCAACCAAGCTTCACAATTATCATTGGTTAGTACAGTATTAAATTGTTTGTTTAAAATTATTTAAAACTTACACTGTATATTTATATAATGCCTTTTGTCTGGCAAAAAACATTTCCCTGTAACCTAACCCCCCACCCCACCCCCATTTACATTAATTCCTACGGGGAAATTGGATTCGCTTAATATCGTTTTGCTTAAAGTAGCATTTTTCAGGAACATAATTACAAGGTTAAGCAAGGAGTTACTGTAAAAGCATTTGTAATGGAACAGGATTCCAGGAGCACCTCATTGTAGGAAGGAGACGGCTTTGCCAATGAGAAGTATAGCAAAGCTCAAACTTGCATGAGGGAGTCGCAGATACATAGCAGCCAGTAACTGCCAGGAAAAGAACACAATGATTTTAAACTTTATTTATCTGCCTACCAAGGTCAGAGAACTCATACTTGTGAAAATAATCAAAAATGATACTCCTAGATCACATGGGAATGTTCTGAAAGAGGAGAATTTAATTAGAGTGGATATTTATTAGCTTGCAAACACCCATATTTTAAATCTTTGTTTGTGAGGGAAGCTTTAAATTGATATTCTAAGGGAAATGATTTTATAACTTTTGAGGCACGAGGGTGGGATGGGGCAAAGCAGGGGTGGGAAGAGACGGGGTGGGGATTTGGGGGATTGAGTGGAGTGGGGATGGAGTCTGGGGCAGAGCAGGAGTCGAGCTTCCCCTCCCTCTCTCCCCTCCCCCCCGGTAATTCAGAAAGACTGCACCTCTGGCTTGTTGTCCTCAAGTGACTAGGCCATATAGAGGGTTATTTAAATAGCACTTCTTGAGGCTGCTGCAATCTTTGAGCTAACATGGGGGTCTTTTAGCTCAAGCAGAAAAGCTCATGCTTTTAGATCTAGAACTGCCATGTTTAATCGTCACTACTGAAGACCAACTCAGGGCATCTCATTACATTAGCCTGGTGAAATTTAAAATGATGTAAGTAGTTTACAATCTGAATTTTTGTAGTTAATTAGGTGGATAAAAATAGTGTGCCTATTCATGTTGATAAGGAGAGTACCAATTTTTCCAGACTTCTCCTTCAGTTTAATAATATTTGATATATAGCCTTTTATTTTAATTTAAAGACTGGTTGACATTTAAACTACATGAAAGGAACTAACATGTACTAACACGTGTTTCATTATTATGAAATGTCAGCAATTTATTTCAATAGGAATAGTATTGTTAAACCTCTGTGCAGCAAGATTATTTTCAAAGTAGTACACCTCTACCCTGATATAACGCGACCCGATATAATACGAATTTGGATATAACGCGGTAAAGCAGTGCTCCGGGGGGGCGGAGCTGTGCACTCCGGTGGATCAAAGCAAGTTCGATATAACGCGGTTTCACCTATAACGCGGTAAGACAAGGACAAGTGCAGAGTCCTGCACTTAGGACAGAAGAATCCCATGCACTGTTACAGACTAGGGACCGAATGGCTAGGAAGCAGTTCTGCAGAAAAGGACTTAGGGGTTACAGTGGACGAGAAGCTGGATATGAGTCAACAGTGTGCCCTTGTTGCCAAGAAGGCTAATGGCATTTTGGGCTGTATAAGTAGGGGCATTGCCAGCAGATCGAGGGACGTGATCATTCCCCTCTATTCGACATTGGTGAGGCCTCATCTGGAGTACTGTGTCCAGTTTTGGGCCCCACACTACAAGAAGGATGTGGAAAAATTGGAAAGAGTCCAGCGGAGGGCAACAAAAATGATTAGGGGGCTGGAGCACATGACTTATGAAGAGAGGCTGAGGGAACTGGGATTGTTTAGTCTGCAGAAGAGAAGAATGAGGGGGTATTTGATAGCTGCTTTCAACTACCTGAAAGGGGGTTCCAAAGAGGATGGATCTAGACTGTTCTCACTGGTGGCAGATGACAGAACAAGGAGCAATGGTCTCAAGTTGCAGTTGGGGAGGTTTAGGTTGGATATTAGGAAAAACTTTTTCACTAGGAGGGTGGTGAAGCACTGGAATGGGTTACCTAGGGAGGTGGTGGAATCTCCTTCCTTAGAGGTTTTTAAGGTCAGGCTTGACAAAGCCCTGGCTGGGATGATTTAGTTGGGAATTGGTCCTGCTTTGAGCAGGAGGTTGGACTAGATGACCTCCGGAGGTCCCTTCCAACCCTGATATTCTATGATTCTAAGACTTTTTGGTTCCCGAGGACAGCATCATATCGAGGTAGAGGTGTATAAGAAATTTAAAATAAAATAATTCATGGCAACATATTTGTTTAAAGAGATTCTTGAAATTACTTTTACAAAGTATAAAGTTCATGCATACCAAGGTATCTTTGGGGAAGAACTAGTCTAATTAAAATGGCAAGTTACTTTTTCTTAGCAAATCAGAGACCCTCACTGATCATTTTGCTATGCCCTTATTCATTAATAGGAATTCAGTATAGAAAAAGATATAGTAGGCATATAAAAATATTCAGCTGAGAAATACTGACCTGCAGTGAAATACTCATGTCTGCAGAAAACCTAGGAAATTTGCACTAATAATACCAGAAGACTTTTTTGCATGTAAGTTAGTTAGGTTGAGGGGGAAGGAATTCTCCCTATTGCAATCCACTGGGTCATGCGATGTGTAGGAGGGTTGTAGTCATGGACCGTAGTAGTAGATTGTTCCCTATGCAGCTTTATGAAGGCAGTTAAAGCCTCTGGATATGCATAGTGGGGGATCCAGTGGCTACTTACCACCCCTTGCCCACACTGTCAACCCCACAAACTCACCCATTCTGCTGCAGGAAGAGACACCCCAGTGCTTCACAGCACAAGAGGGAGGGTATGATTCCCCACTTACACAGCCTGTGCATCTTGAGTAGAAAAAAACATGGTAGATTTCCTTTACTTAGGACCTTCAGTGTCTGGGGGGGGGGGGGGGGGAGGAGATGGGAATTCCAAAATTCACAAGGAAACAACATTTTTCATATCTCACCACTGTATTATTAAGTTCATCTAGGCATACACAGACACAAATGCTCCTCATATTGTCTGAGAACCTGATGTGCCATTCTGTGTGTGTGTTATGAAAGAGGGTAACTTCATGCATTAAGTATCTAGCATCTATTACATTGTACTGTGTATTCAATACTTTGAGAGAAATTCTTCTGTAATATTCTTGGCTAGTCTGCCTATCATTCCTCAGATGGCTGGCTTAGGGCCCTGCTTTCTAGATTATTAGTTTACTCTTTCAACAGATGAAGGGATATATACTATCACTATAATGCTAGAATTATCTCTCTGGATGAGAAACCACAATTAAAAATATTAAATGGTATAATGTCATATGACCCCACTCAATGAGACCAAATTGGACAGCTTGTTTCAAAATTACCCCTTTAAAAAAGCCAACTTAAAACAAGAATTTACAGGTATCTATGTTCTTATGCTATTATCTGGTATCATAACAATTGACACCAGAACAACAGCAGCTGTAATTCTCTGCCTAGTCTGTCATTGAGGGCCATACTTTATACAGCCCTTAATCTGCAGTAGAACTCCCACTGACATCATTTTGAATTCCCATCAGAGGTCATCAGCATTGTATAAGATTTTGTATTGTGATTATCTGTTTTGCTGTACCTAACATTCCTTCAAAACTGGTAAAGGGAAGAAAAAATATTAAATCTATCAAATTATAGTACATTAATATTAATTTCACAGGCTTTGCTATCATAGCAGTTTATGTAACTTGCTTTACAGTAGCTACATACCAATGGCCTAAATCATTGCACAATTATTTCCAATATACAATCCTTTGAAGTAGCATAGTCATTCAGCTATTTTGCAGCATTACCAAAAATGTTCATTAAAGCAGTAACATGAATACAAAGTGGTAGGATTACAGTGTTCCTGGCCACTAATTTTGGAAACTGCTGAAAAAGACCTGTCAGGGACTGGAAATGGGACAAACCAATAAAGCATAGGAAAGGGATTTGAAATGTATTGACATGCTAATTAAGGGTAGGCATACAAAGGATATAGAGATATAGATATAGATCTAGGAATGTAACCTGCAGGCACAGGTGGGATCAGTGAACTGGATTAAGATCTCTATGATTAGGATTAGGTTTACATTTATTATAGTTGTTTTAAGTCTCTGTGTTTCTCAAGTAACTGCTATCTTCAATGGGGGAAAGTGGGAATGTCCTAAATGCCTATCCACTAATAGGTTAAAGATGCTATTTGCTGCCCAACTCATCCCAGGTACATGACTAATATAATGGTAGCTACAGCAAGTAAAGTATCTCCAATACATGTCTAAGTGCAAATTATGGATCTCTGTACATCCAAAAGACATTTAACCCACGGGGAAATAGAAAATATATTATTATAAATTACAAGGTTTCTTCAAGAGTCTGTCCTAAGAAATAAAATGGAGGGAGGGAGAATGCAAGAGAATTTTAAAAGAGAGAGAGAATTAGTGGAAAAAAGCAAGGAGCTATCAGATGTGGCCAAAAGAAAGGGGCACGTAAGATGCATTGAGAAATATACGAGGAAAAACAAATAATCTCTCTCTCTCTTGTAAATCTCTTTCAGCAATCAAGCAACAAAATGGCAATAACAGAGGTGGTCTGAGGTCTCTGCTATTTTTTCTGGATAAGTTCAGAAAGGCAAGAAGCAATAACATGAGGGGGCTGTTTGTTTTTACATATCACTGTCCAGTAAATGGCAAGTGAATATAAAATTTAAAAAAACTACAGCCTTCAGTCTTTTTCGGAAGGTAGTAGAAGATCCCAAGGTTAGCACTGGGACTAAATTTTCAAATGACCTTCTTAAGCTCCTTGTCCTTAGAGATGCTGAGCGTCTGCAATTTCCATTGACTTCAGTGGGAGGAGTTGGTGCTCATTTACCCTTGGGATCAAGACCTTAATTGCATCTGCAATATTTAGAAATGCACAAATCCCTATAATTTGCATATACAAATTGAACCATTGCATGCACAATCAGGCAGTTAGAAAGGTCATTTACCCAATTTGGGTTCTCAGACTTGCCAATGCAACTTCTCACTGATATTAATTAAAGAGGCTCTTTGAAAATATGACCAATTAAGTCATAAGTCCTGTAAACACTATGGCTCATGACTGTGCCTGAAGTACTTCAACGATATATGTTTATAAATTACATACAAGTTCATACTTATTCATAATATGTTTCTCAGATATATTTACAGACTAAGATGGTTATCACTGGAGCTCTTCACACAACAACAAAAAAGTGATTCACAGATATTTTCATGACAAAAGCAGTGAGCTCAGATCACTGATATTTGTGTGATGCAGAGAAAGGTATACCATTTTTTAAAAGCAATATAAAAGACTCATACAAACAATTCTTATTCAAGGATACAAACAGGATCATCAAGCTTCCAATTTAGTTTTTACAGTAGAAAGTGATAGTCTAATGTGGCTATTAGCTGACAAATTGCAACTAAAAAAGCAACCCAGATCACTGGCGGAGGGATGCAGGGAGAAGTTGTTTAAAGATGCCAGGACATTATTCATTCAGTGCAAGGTTGGAAGACTCTTAAGGTAGGTCTACACTTACCCGGTAGTTCGGCGGCAAGCAAATCGAACTTCTGGGTTCGACTTATCGCGTCTTGTCTGGACGCGATAAGTTGAACCCGGAAGTGCTCACCGTCGACTGCGGTACTCCAGCTCGACGAGAGGAGTATGCGAAGTCGACGGGGGAGCCTGCCTGCCGCGTCTGGACGGAGGTAAGTTCGAACTAAGGTACTTCGAACTTCAGCTACGTTATTCACGTAGCTGAAGTTGCGTACCTTAGTTCGAATTGGGGGGTTAGTGTAGACCTGCCCTTACTCATGCTAAGTAGTATCTCACTCTGTGAGTTGTTCCCTTAAACTGACTGGGACTACTCAAGGAGTAGGGTAGTACTCACTGTGAATAAAGATGCACAATTTAGTCCTAAAACAGATTTAAACCATAAACTGACTGTTTAGTGATAAGTACAACTTCTAAAATTGCACCACAACATACCATTTCTTCATGAGCTACCTATCCATACATTAAAACAAAATTTGTAACACTGTCATAGTGCCATCCAGTGACTTCTAATACTGTTACAGTTAGATAGAGCAATTATAGTAAAAAAGGTAGGGACTATTTTACCATATCCTTTTACTATGAAGTATTTTTCATAGTGGAATGGTATGTGGTTGAAATCCACTGACATTTAATTTTTTAAATGAAATGTAGAATTAATGAATCATACTTTTATCAGTAAGCAATGCGAGGGTGTGCATAAATTCACTGGTGCACTTCTTGGGCAATTTAAGCCATGAGACTGAACACACGAGAGGCACAAGCTATTACTACACAGCCTGTTGATGAGTATTGCTGTGGTTTATGCTGCATTTGCTTAACACATGCTGTTGCACTTTTAGGTTCTGATCCTGCACCATTCAAGTCAGTAGAAAAATTCCCATTGATTTAAGAGTACATAGAATCAGGGCAGGCCTTTTCAGAGGGCCACTTGCACCACCTCCAACCCCAAAGGTATAAGGAATGGCAAAATATGTAGTTCCTGTTGTTCAACTGAGCTGGCACGGCTGTTTGTTTGCACTGTGCTAGTAATTCTAGTGGCCAATTTCTTCCTATTGCCATTTTCCAACACAGAATTGACCAGTGAGACCTAAATCCCTTCCCTTCATCTTTCATCATCATGTATAAAAGGCTAAACTCTTGCAAAAAGTAATTAGAGATGAAAGTGACCTCTGACGTGACATACAGATTGTGGAAAATGTATCCTCAGAAGAGTTCTTTGTACCTTACTCCCCCTTCTAAACCCTCCCAATACACACACACACAAACACACACTGAATAGAGTATATGGCAATAACTGAATTGCTTGTAAGGAGTCTATTTTGTGGCCATCATTTTGGAACAATTTATGTAAGAAACAGATGATCAGCAATTGAAAAATCAAGCTCAGACAATTAGCAATTAGGCTGAACACCATACTAAATGATTGATTGGCATTTGAGTAATTATGAAACTGGAGAAGAGAAAATAATTAAGGCACTCAAATATTTGGTTGAAGGTCTTATACAAAAAGTATTTTAGATTCATATGACAATTATCTGAACTAAAAAGTTCAGGATGGATTTTCCAAAGCTCTCAGTGTTGGCTTTATTCTGCTCACATTGAAATCAGTGGCAGAACTCCCACTGACTTCAGAATAAGAAGAGAGTGTGATTCTGGGAGCTTTTGAAAATCTCTCCCGAAAAGAATGTCCTGGGTGCCAGGTATTTTGGCAGGTCATGCAGAAAAAGGTATTACATTTTTTAAAAGCAATATAAAAGACCAAACATTCTTTTGCTTGAGAATAAATATTTAAAATAGGAAAAATTAGTTAGGATAAGATAAGACATAAGCAATTTGCAATATTGTATGTCTTAAAGACACTATAATGAAACTAAACTGGATTGGAAATATCTGTTAATATCTATTATCCTTGTTTAATAAATATATACTTGTTTTTGCAGTTAACTATCTGCTAGTTACCCTAAATATGAATGCAAACAGCATAGTCTGATAAATAAAGCCTTACATTGGATTTAGGAGACTTTTGTGACCTTCAGCAGTCACTAAATCTCTGTGTCTTTAAATGACTTCGCTGCATTTGGAAATGACTTTGAGCAGCCCAATATGAGCATTTAGTATTGTTCTGGTTATACAATCTGGCTGGGATTTTTCCAAGAAGCCAAAGAGAATCAGGATTGGCCATCTAATAGCTATAGCCTCCATTGAAAATTCACCCTCTGTTTTTAGAACACACATGTAGCTTCTGTAAACTGTGAAATTTGTCTGAAGTGACTACTCAAGAGAGAATCAAAAATTGGTTGCTTAACAGAGGTAATTTAATACAGATGGAGATGCAATGTCCTGAATGTTTGGAGATATGCCAGAGTAGTCGCATAGTTAGGAGACTGCCTAATTGGAGATATCATCGTGTACAGGTTTCACTGTAGTTCTAAAAACATGCATTTGTAGCTAATTGCTTGATTTTAGTTTTTGATGGGGTTGGGGGAGGAACTAATGGATCAGGTAACTTTTGCATTGTGACATTTTCATCAGATCATATTTTTCTCATCACATTATAATCCATGATATAATGAAGCATGACTTAGTCCATGTGTTATTACACAGAAATCACCTTAGAAATCTTGTGGGGGTGGGAGGAGAGAAAAGAGCCGGATATTCAAGTACTGAAAAGGGAGTGAGCATTTATGGTTTGAAAGGGCTTTAATTTCCCCTTAAAAAGTCTTATATTCTAATTTTCTTAAGGTTAATGACTTACTGATTAACAATATAGAACACATTTACTGTCAAATGATCTCTAGTGATGATTTCAGTAAAACCTTTGAAGAACATCTTTTAAATGAACAAACATCTTTCTGAAGTCATATTTCCTAAATATCTTGACAGGTGGGCCAGAATCAAAGTTATCCATCTCAGGGGCATCTTTAAAGTGCTTTTTACATAAAATCTGAAAGCATAAAAACGATGAGAGTATATAAGATGAATGTTGTTAACAAGACAAAGGCAGCCATTAACAGACAGATATACAATACAAACCTATACACTATTAATGACAGAATAGCGAATGTAGTTGAATCTTTGACTGCTAGCTAGCTGAAATGGAGGAATCATGGAGAGGCTAAGGTAGGAAGGATGGAGTGCTGTTCTGTGTCACATTGTCATTTCAAGATGTACTTTGTTGTGAGGACTGAGGGCAAGAGTGCTTACGTGATCTTTGTGTCACCTCCTTGCTTTGTCATTTCATCTCAGACATCTCCGTGTGAAATACTCATTTCAAGGCATGCCGCATCAAGGCTCCAGCTGCAAATCTTGTAGAACTCAGACTCAAGGGAAAATTCTGCTCTCAGATAATCACACTCCAGTTTTACTTGATTTCAGTAAGAGCGATGGGCTAGTGTCAAAAGGCAGAATTTTAGTTTGATATCAAGCTACATGATGAAAAGTGACAGTGATTCAATGCCCGTGTCTTACACCAACTTTGACTTCAACTAGTTGCTTAATTTTCCACCAATTCTTACATCACTGCTTTTATAATTGCAATTATCTTATTTGGAACTCTATATGATTTCTCTATTTTCCACCGTGCTTCCCCCTAATCAAAATCAAAAGCTTTTGTGAAGTCAATGAAATCAGCAAATATCTTTAATTACCATTCTCATTTCCCCTCCGCCTGTCACCCCATGCTCCAACAGTTGATGAATATCTGATCAATGCAACTTCATCCTGGTCTGAAGCTGCACTGTTCTTCACCTATACTACTTCCTCTAAAACTGGCTTTAACCTGTTGACAATTACTTTCATCGTGATTTTTTCCCCCAGTGCTGAAAATATGTTTATACCTCTATAATTACTAGACTTGATACCAAAGTGAAAATTTATCAAACCAGTGTACTAACAGTATTACTCTATAGTCTGGAAGCAGCTGCATTAAATTAAACAGACATCAGAAGGCTGGGGCAGTAAAGATAAGAGTTTTTCAAAATATGTAAAGTAAAGTGGAACAATTTTAAGACAATTGAAAAAGTTAGGAGAGTAGGATGTGAAATCAGGGTATAGACTGGTTACAGTCGAAAAGATTATGATAGTGGAAACATTTCAGAAGACAAACAGATGATAGGATGCCAACAAATCTAATGCAAACAGAACCAAGGTCAGTCCTATGTAGTGGTCCACCTCTCACTACATGTTGGGACGTCGTACGCAGGGACATGACCAGGCTAAGCTTAATGGACAAACAAGCCATGGACAGGAATGACTAGTGATGCTGTACTGCTCCCCATGTCTGCAAAAATGCTCTGAGATGAAAAGATGACAAACCACAGGCAGGAACACAGTATGCCACTTGATGTGTGTTTATGTATAAAAACATTTATTGGACCAGAACTTTATGTAAAAAAAAAAAAAATCCTTTTTAACTAATTAACTCTTCCTCCAGGAGAGCAAAAGACAGGGAAAGATATGGAATTGTCAACTCAGGAAGAGAAACAGACCTGGAAGTAACAGAAGCAAGTATGGAAATGTCAGCAATAGAAGCAGCAGCACCTATGGAAATAGCCGCGGCACAGCAGATTTGTTTTTCATTATGCAGTTAGAGCCGAGGCTGTGCTTTGGAATCTGTGCTGTCATCCTTAGCTCTTCAAAAGTCAACCACTCTGACAGACTGGCTATGATAAACTCATATTTAGATATATGAATAAAAGAGGCTGGATTTTTTCAAAGCATGATGAACTGAGGTGCTGGGAGGCAAGGACCTAACTACTGTGCTAGGACAGAAAGATTATTTCCTTTCTCCTTTCCACCAGCTGACTCCTGCAAGGCCCACAAGCTTGGAGACTTGAGGCCCAGTAGCTTGAATGTGTGTGAATTGTGGTAGGTGAAGCAAACTATGAGATCCATACAGCACATTGGGGAGGGCGAAGCTGGTGGGAGAGGAACAGTTTTCAAACAGAGAATGACTCCAAACAAACAAGTCAGTCCAAATGAGGACTGAGAAACCTGACCCTCTGCTAGAGAAAGGTTCAGGTCAGGACCTTTGCTATGTCTGCTGACATCAGCGCTAGCAACAGGCCAGCTCCTTACTACACTTTCATCTTGTCTGCTCCTCACCTCCTCCCTGCAGGTGGCTGTGGGTACAACTAGCTTCCCATAAGGAAGACCCGCACTCCAGCATTTCTGTACCTATTACCATCAGACCTCTTGTAACATGGAGGAGTGATGTAAGGGTAAAAGTTATGTTGTTTTGAAAACAAAACAAAAAGAGAGAATGTCAGCTCCATTTAAAATAAGGAAAGAAACTTAAATGCTGACTGAATAGGGGCCTGAAGTCAGCAGGGCTTTGTGACTGATTTCCATGGAAGGGGAGTTGGGGCTCAATGAGAGCAAACTACTAACAGTGGTAACAATGCAAGGTTTAACTTTACCTGGAGAGGGGCATGAGCTTCAAAGTGTGGACACAGATCTGGATTTCTAAGACGCAGCATTCAGGGAGTGTTTGGATCCCTGGCTTTGGTTCAGTTCATTACAGAAAGAGGGCCCAATCTGGACATTTGATTATGGATTTTTAAATCCCACCCTAACCTTGGGATGTCCATGTCTGGTGATTTGGTTCAGACCAACTCTGTTGTTAATGGTGTCAATTTTGATAATTAATTTCACGCACAATGATGGCCACATCCAGCACCCCTTGAAGCACCATCCACAGGAGACTACAATAACAATTTTTTTCTCCAAAGGTTTTATAACTAAAAGAACTCAATGATCTTCTGGGATCTCTTCAGAAACATTTTAATTCTCATAAAGAACAGGAGTACTTGTGGCACCTTAGAGACTAACAAATTTATTTGAGCATAAGCTTTTGTGGGCTACATCCCACTTCTTCGGATGCATAGAATGGAACATATATTGAGGAGATATATATACACACACACACTATTTTAGTGACATCATCATAGGACCTAATCACATCAGCCATACCATCAGGGGCTCGTTCACCTGCACATCTACCAATGTGATATATGCCATCATGTGCCAGCAATGCGCCTCTGCCATGTACATTGGCCAAACCGGACAGTCTCTACGCAAAAGAATTAATGGACACAAATCTGACATCAGAAATCATAATACTCAAAAACCAGTGGGAGAACACTTTAATCTGTCTGGTCATTCAGTGACAGACCTGCGGGTGGCTATTTTACAACAGAAAAGCTTCAAAAACAGACTCCAATGAGAAACTGATGAACTCGAATTGATATGCAGATTAGACACAATCAATTTAGGTTTGAATAAAGACTGGGAATGGCTGAGCCATTACAAACATTGAATCTATCTCCCCATATAAGTACTCTCACACTTCTTATCAACCTGTCTGTACTGGGCTATCTTGATTATCACTTCAAAAGTTTTTTTTCTCTTACTTAATTGGCCTCTCAGAGTTGGTAAGACAACTCCCACCTGTTCATGCTCTCTGTATGTGTGTGTATATATGTTCCATTCTATGCATCCGAAGAAGGGGGATGTAGCCCACGAAAGCTTATGCTCAAATAAATTTGTTAGTCTCTAATGTGCCACAAGTACTCCTGTTCTTTTTGCGGATACAGACTAACACGGCTGCTACTCTGAAACCTTTAATTCTCATGTATGTGATAACAGAGGTAATTTACCTGCCACAGAGACTCTTTGTTAACAGAGTTATTTGCACTGGAAAGCTCCTACATAGGCATTAGTTCCTTACTTCTTACATGGGCCCTTACCCCTTGGCAGTCTCGCCCTGGGAGTTTGCTGTGGTCTCCATAGGGACAGGGTGACGATTTCCTGGATGGGAGTTCTTTCTGTGGCTCCAGGAGTCACAACAGCAGTCTCCTGTTTAGCAATCCTGCTCCTCTCCCCCACAGCTGACTACAGTTTCCTTCCTTTTAAAGGCCTCCTGTCTGTCATACATGACTGACAAGGCTGAGGTTTATGGTTTAAGGGAAAATTACTTACTACTTCTGTTTGTCACCAGCCTGCCTTCTTCAAGTCTACAAAGTGACAATAAAGAAAGTGTGGCATTATAGCCCCACCAATCAGGAAGGAATGAGGCAAATTATTGTGGATAGGAACTTCCTTTATACGCCCCAGTCTGCTTACTTTGCTATTTCCAAAGCAAAAAGGTAAAACATCAGGCAAGAGAGAGAGAGAGATCAGGAGAGAAGGAAAAGGCAGGTGGGACTGTATCGGGGGGGGAGGGGGGAGACAATAGTTACAGTGCTACTCTCAACACCCCTTTTCCAAATGAGGAGTCCTGTGTGGACGGCAGCTCTAGCTAACATCAATGGGACTACACAAGGTAGTAGGCATTAAACCCAGTAGCAAGTGTTTGCAGGATCGTGTCTTCTGCAGCTAACCATGTCACACTAACCTATTCTGCTAATCGCTTGTAGAATATTTCAGTCCGTTTTTATGTGTTCTTACACAACTTTAGTAAATAAAATAAAATAAAATATTTTCACTGCATTTACAAAGGAAAGTGGAACATATTTTTGGTAATAAAAACTTAAAAGGCTTGTTATAGCTTTCTTTGTATTCCCTTTTGTGTGTGTTGATGTTTATGCTTCATTACTTTAAATTTTGTTTTTTTACTACAGATACCAACTTATCTTTAGGGTACTAAGCTTCAAGCTTTAAAAGCAAGCAAATGTTTTCCTTACTGTGGAAAAGAGATGTGGCTACTTTTTATGCCAAGAATAAATTTTAATTTTTTTGTGTAGATCAAAGTGGGTAGAAAACATGAATTACAGCATTTCTGCAATTCATTTTATGTGAATAGTAATACTTTGTAGGCTTACTATTAGGGCAGTCACTAATGCACCAATAATGGCACAATTGGGCAAACATTTTTCCTGGGGTAACTGTTCACTTGAGGGGAGTTATACCAGGGAAGAATTTTGCCCATTCTTCTGAAGAAAGAATATTTTATTGTCTCAGGACCTTTGCATTTCCAGTATTTTATCCTGATGTAAAAGTTTTCAAAATGTGCAGTGTAATATAACTTGTCAAACATAAGAAAACAAATCTGTTTTGTTTAGTCTATTCAAATAGCCTATCAATTTCTCATTTTCTTCAGAATTACATTTCAGCTTTTAAACTTTAAAGCAGAATATACACAAACCTCACCCTCCCTAATTTCAACATGTCTGACTCAAGACATTTTGCATGTATAAACGTTTGGGGGTGGAGGAAAATAAATTCCTTTAAAAATAAATGAAAGTCCTTTGGAGTAGGAACGGTCTTCCTTTTTTTTGGTCTACTACAGTAGCAAAAGATGAAAAAGTGGGAGGAAAGCACGCGCAAATAAAAGTAAATGAGAGTTTTACTTTCACTTTTGATAAAACTTTTTTCACACTTTATTAATAGGAATTTTTAAAAAACCTTTAGTTTTGTAGTTATTCCCCAGCTTTCTTTCTCTCTTTTATTTTAACTCACCCTCCCCCCCCCCAATTTTTCCAATGGAAAAAAAGAGGAAAAGGAATAAAAACGATTTTAAAAGTGGGAATTCCCCATTATTTTGGAACAAAACAGTTAAAGAAAAAATTTTAAAATTTCATTTTCATAACAAGAAGTTTGGTCACCATGAAGTTTCTCATGAAAATATCAATAAGCTAAACTCAAATTTTCAGTGAAAAAATCTTACTCAAAATATCTTTGATGAGCCCCACTTAGGACAGTAAGTGAATATTCAAGGGTCTGTAGCAAAAGTCTTTTGCTGTAAGTATATTCAAAGCTGTGGGAGAATCCAGGCTGTATGTAGTGTAAGCATTATCCTTTCACTTTAAGAGACTTGGGTTTAAACCTGGATTGGATCATTAATGTTGATGATCTAGCTGGCCTCACATTTATCCCTACCTGGTGATGTTAAGCCACAGTTTTAAAATCACTACCCAGATAACAGTTAGTGTATTCTTGGAATTGCCAAGATATAGCAGATCAGAACTGAATTTTGTGCAAAAGCTACACTGGATGGGCCTGATCCTCAGCTAGTTTAAATCAATACAGTTCCATTAACTTAAATGGAGCTAAACTGAAGTCCAGTGCCCTTTTATGTAATGTGAGCTCTTGCTGATTCTACAAGTTTTTCTTCAACCCGTTTTTCTGCTGTGCCATTCTGCCGGTTTACAGTTTCCAATTTTTACTTTGAGTCTGCCTTTAATGGGTTTACAAAAGATTTACAAAAACAACAACAGAATCACCTCTCTCAAAATGGAAAGTAAGCGGGAGAAGTCTACATGATACACACAGATCAGCATGCATCAACCAGTCCTCATACTTCTCGCTATACAAAGCAACATGGACACCTGTCAAAATGCACAGGGTTGTATTAGCAGACTCTGACTTGTGCTGTACAGCAGATCAGTATAGTCCTGCTCCTAATCTTCTTCAATACATATTTACACACCGATTTGGGGAAAGAAATACCAGACTTTATACACAAAGAGGAGATTAACACTGAGTTTACTTTATTAACTTTATTTTAAAGTTGTGCTGCAGAATAGGTAAATAGCACACTAAGCCCCACTACTGCAACATCTTTACCATGTTTGCTGTCAAATCAATCTGAAGCTTTGAAGGGCTTCCTATTTACTAAATATTGGCCATTAGACGCATACCATAATTGTGACATTGGATTTGAGAGGATATATACTTTGAAAATAATAGATTAGACACACTCACTAATATATGGAGTTGTCTTAATGACTTCTTGAAGTAAAGTTTATGAGGATGTAACATCCATTGTGTGCATTATATATCTTAATCTTCACATTTGTATCTAGGGTCAGTTATCCATGTTTTCTAGTTTTATTGTAAAAATTTCAAAAGTACCTAAATGACCTACATCCCATTTCAAAAAAGTGATTTAGGCACTTAGAAGCCTAAATCTCATTGATTTTTCTCAATGGTATTTAAGAGATTGAGCCACTTTGACAATGAGACATAAGCTCTTAAATCACATAGGTGCTTTGGAAAATTATATCTTTTTCATTCTTTGAAATTATGCTCTATAGGAAATGCATCTCAAGTGAACATTCAGAAATCCCATGAATTTAACACAATCACATAGGCTATATGCTTTCAGATTGCTAATTTTTCATAGTTTTTTAAAGGTTTCTCTCTCTCCCCCCGCCCCATGGAACACTACAGGTATGTCTACACAGCAAAGAAAAACCAGCGGCTGGCTGGTGCCAGCTATCTCAGGCTCGCGGGGCTCGGGCTATGGGGCTGTTTTGTTGCTGTGTAGAATTCCAGGCTTGGGCTGGAGCCCAAGCTCTGGGAGCCTCCTATCCACCAGGGTCCTACAGCCCAGGCTGCAGCCCAAGCCAGAAGTCTACACTGCAATGAAACAGCCCCGCAGCCCGAGCCCCGCGAGTCTGAGATGGCTGGCACCAGCCAGCCGCTGGTTTTTCTTTGCTGTGTAGACACATAGGTGCTGGAACCAAGAGTGCTGGGGGTGCTGCTGCACCCCTGGCTTGAAGTGGTTTCCATTTCATCCAGGGTTTACAGTTTGGTTCAATGGCTGTCAGCACCCCCACTATAAAAATTGTTCCAGCACTCCTATGTAGACACGCCCTAAGTTTATTTCATATTTAATATGTGGTAGCTGATCTTTGATATGTCATTTATCTGAACTGCCCAGACAACTGAGATAGCGTTCATGGATGAGCTATCCTGTATTTGCACCCTAACAGATTAGGTATATTGTCTTCCCAATGCAACAATGCATCCTAATATACCTAGGTCTTTTATTTGGCGCATTTCTCCAGTACTGTGTGACGCATTACAAAGCAGTTCTCTCAAAACCACATTATGTTCACTGTCCTGAAGATTGTAAATTTCATGTAATACTTTGAGTTGATCAATTTACAATTCCCACATTTGAAGAAGGTGAGGAAACCTTGGTAATGTATAATACCCCTTACAGAAAGGCAATTACTTTTTATGTTCAAATCCTTTTTGCATTATGCTGGAGTCTACAATAAATCTTCACCTTTTTACTATTCCACTTGCCTTATATAGCATATCATCATTTATTTATAAACAGATACAATCCTGCTTTGAATAGAATAATTATGAATAACATTGAAGGTAAGATTTTAAAAATAAGACCATACCCTTGAAAATAAAAGATGCATGCCTTTGTCAAAAAGACAGGACATTTTAATGCCCTCAGTTTTCTTCCATCCATGTTTCCTCTTAATTGTACAGCAAGATGAGTGTATTTTCATCATTCCTTTGTTTCAAGGGAAGTATCGGGGTCAGACAACAGTTTCAGCATATTATCCATGCCCCTTTGAATCCTCCATATTTCACAAGTTTAAAAACATTTTTTTACTACAGAATAAATGCTGTGAGGTCTATCCTGATTTATTTATATGTCAACACTACACACTAAAACAAAGAAAAGATTTCAAGGTGGGGAGTGAGATATTCTTAACAAGATTATGTATCTACAGATTTTATGCTTATTACACAAGGGATCTTTTTATATCTTTAATTTGACTGATTAGCGTTAACACCAGAATTACAAGAGGAGATTAAAGGCAGTCCTTTCGGATATCTCTTTTTTAAAAATCAAGAAAAGTTCAGAAACAACATAGATTTAGGGGAGAAGTATAAAATGGATTCCAATCCAGTTAATGAAACCATAGCCAGATAAATCTTTCCAACCTGTAATAAAAACAGCTCCATTTAATTTGTTGGAATGACTTTTCTGCATCAAGAAAAGAACTGATATTGATCATAACTTCCATTTATTATGGTATGTAATTAAAAGAATTAGAGTGAAAAGGTAAATGAACATTAAGAGATCTACTGTAAATCAAAGAAATTTCAGTTAGTATAAATAAACTTTAAGGCACTAGTACTGTACATACATGGGGGCTGCAAAAATGTAAAATACATCTTTCCAGTGGTGTCTGATTCCACTGAAACACCTACAATATAACCTTGTGGTTCCTAATCACAGGTGAAAAGCAATTATCTTCATTCAAAAGAAAAAGGTTAAAAATTCCTTTACCACTTGACTTCTACTGACAAAATTTATCTCAGTTCAAATTTTTAGTGATCTATTATTTTCTTTATGGGTAAAAGACTTGCTTGAGGGGATACTTTATTAAGTGACAATATGTGGAGTTTGATAGTGTTGCGAGAACATTTCTATATTCAGCATCTGAAGCAGAAGTCTCTTATTCATGGCACAGAACAGCTGCTGCTCTCCCAGCCTCAGTGGAAGCTTTGTTGTCAGTTATCTGGATGTTTTACCCTCTGAAGACAGCAAGTTGCAGCTTCATGCAATGGTATAAAATAGTGTCTGCCTCATACACATGGCCCTTCAATTTGTTGGAAATAATAGTGGAAATGAGAATCAGACATTATGATGGTTAGTTTAAAATGAAAGCAATGGCCATATTGAAGCATGGAGAGGCTGTGACCTGGTGTAGAAGTGCGGATACATGATAGCTGTTCATGGATGAGCTCTCTCAGTTGTTTGGGCCAGTGGTTCTCAACCAGGGGTACATGTACCATGGGGGGAGGTATGCAGAAGTCTGCCAAGGGGTAAATCAACTCATCTAGATATTTCCTAGTTTTACAACAGGCTACATTGTACTGACTTTGCTAGTGGTCTCTAACTAAAATTTCATACAATGACTTGTTTATACTATGCTATACACTATACACTGAAATGTAAGTACAATATTTATATTCCAATTGATTTATATTATAATTATATGGTAAAAATGAGAAAGGAAGCAATGTTTCACTAATAGTGTGCTGTGACACTTTTGTATTTTTATGTCTGATTTTGTAAGCAAGTAGTTTTTAAGTGAGGTGAACCTTGGGGGTACGCAAGATAAATCAGACTCCTGAAAGGGGTAGAGTTGACTGGCCTGGCCAGTTCAGTTAAATGACATATCAAAGACCAGCTACCACATATTAAATATATGGTATACACTTAGGGTATGTCCACACAGCATAGAAAAACCCACGGTTGGCCCGTGCCAGCTAACTCAGGCTCGTGGGGCTTGGTCTGCGGAGCTGTTTCATTGCTGTGTAGACTTCCAGACTCAGGCTGGAGTCCAGGCTGTCGGACCCTGCGGTAATGGATAAGAATCCTTTAGAGTGACTTTGAGTTTTCTATAGTCCACACAGAATCTGCTGTTGCCAATCTTTTTTTTTTTTTTTTTTTTTAATCAGAACTATGGCTGATGCCCAAGGACTTGCTGAAGGCTCAATTATGTCTTCCTAACATTTCCTCAATGACCTGTAACATCTGTTCCCTCTTTGCTCCTGGTAAATGGTGATATGGCTGTGTAAAGGAGTTGTTTCCCGCAATATCAGTCTTGTGCTGGACCAGTGCAGTACAACCCATATCTTTGTTGGATTGGGAGAACAACTCCTAATTCCTAACCAGAAAGCCTCTTAGACTGTTCTTCTGCTATTCATTTCAATGTATATTTATTGCATCAGAGCAAGTCCAACGGAAACTCTGGGAGATCACCTCAATCCCTTTCTCTCTTCTGGTTTTCTTCTCTACCTACATTTACTAGATCCACTGGTTGTTTCACATTTTGCAATCATGGTTCCATTTTTTACTATTTGTTGTTTATCACGTATAGTCAACAAATGAACAGCAATCTGCTCCTGTTTCTGATCCACAAGAAATTTAGCAGCTAAAATTCTCCCGAGACCCTGGGTCTCAAAGTAGGTTTAAGCCATTCCCCTTCTTTCCTTTCCTGGAAAGCTTCTGCAGCATGTAGCTGTTATGATGGTTTCTGTGCCCTGGAGGCAGAAAAACTTGCTCACTGCAAACCATTTGTCTACAAACTATTTGTTTCATGTAGCCGCATTTTTAGAGGGAATTTCCACAGATGGAATTTGTAAAATTCCTTCCCTAGCATATATTAAAGTTATTAGCCATAATTAAATTTAAATAGATTATTAGATCATTCACTATCTTGGCTATCCAGACTTCTTTTTCTAATTCCAGAGGTCTTACTTCAAATCCAATTTTCCACATTTTTGGATGGCTGCCTGTTCCCCACAAACTGTCTCCATTTGAGACCACTTAGATGGCTGAGTTTTGGTTCTTCTATTCGCTATAATTATTAGTGTGTCTGGTCTAATAACTTACATTTGAGCCAGGGTCCACCAGTCCCACACAATTTACAGATCCTACTGCGTATAAAACAACCAAACTCCCATTGCTGTTGTTGAACTGCCCACACTACCAGCATTGAACTACACTGTTTTGACAATATTTCCAAGTGTTCAAAAGTGTCATGAACCGGATTAGAATCTCCTTTTCCATCATGCATACTAAACACAGATCCGCGCTTACAGAGATCATGGCAATCAGCTCCCATTTTCCTCGCTAGAGGCTGATTCGAGGAAAGATTCAAGTTCTCTGGCCTCCTTTTGCTGATTTTGAACTGATATTCCAAGTCCAGCTGAGCATTTATAAATTGATCCATTACTATTTTATCCCAGAAGTCGTCCTTTGTATCTGGATATATCAGAAACATAAGTCTCCTCAGATCCTTTGCCAGTTCAGGTGGGATTTCATTTTGTTCTTAGGGGTTAGCTGTGCCCTGCCCAGTTCAGATTGCTGTCTGGCTCCGAACGGCATATCAAGGATACCCCGAGTTATCCAGAGCTGTATGCCTACACTGCAATTAGACACCTGCAGCTGGCCTGTGCCAGCTGACTCAGGCTAAGGGGCTGTTTAATTGCAGTATAGACATTCAGGCTCAGGCTGCAGCCAAAGCCCTGGGACCCTCCCACCTCACAGGGTCCTAGAGCCCAACCGTCTGCACTGCAGTTAAACAGCCCCTTAGCCTGAGCCCCACGAGCCCAAAGCAGCTGGCATGGGCCAGCAATGGGCTTTTAATTGCTGTGTAAACATACCCTCAATCTCCTTTCTGAGAGTGAATTCTGCAGCATGATAAGACATGGACCACTTAAGTTGGCTGCTTCAACCCACCCCCCTCACTGTTCATCTCCCCAGCCATTCATTTGGGCTATAATGTTGAACTGAGTCAAATAAACCACCCAGGCTGCTGGCTTCCACTATAATCTCTGACCCTTTTAATTCCTTCTCAAGCTTTTTTAGACCCTGAAGTCATTGCTGCAACTCACCTCTGTTATCCAATTCCAGTTTAACCAAAGCTTTCCTGGTCCATGATGGTCAGGTTGCTGATCACCTCAGTCAGTCAGTTTGTAGCTGGGTTTCCAAAGCTGCCCCAACACAGAATTTATCTCCATCCACAAGTCATCTCTGAGCCCTGGCTGAGAAACCTCCAGATGATGCTTTAACTCCTTTTGCAAAGTCTCCGGCTCTTGTTTTTAAAATTCTTTTGGCCATCTTGGAGTTCTGCAAGCACCTCCACTATTCCATCTTGGTTCAAAAGGAAAGCTAGACCACAATTTCACTGCTTTGTAGCTGGGTCCCACTTCTAAACTCACTGTTGCTCCTTGGCCCAAGCAGTTAGCTAATATTCAGGGCCTAACCAGGCTCTTTGCATTAGGAGCAAAAATTTGACATGAGACAGGTATTTCTTTTATTTCCTGTTTATTGTCAAAGAATGTTCATGTTTCCCTGAACACAACAGAAACAAGCAACATGAGACAGCTTCCTCGCTTACCATTTCCAAGCCTGCCTTTCTAGCAAGTCCCGTGCCCCAGGGAACTCTGTACTCCTTTCTTGAAGCCACACTTACCACTGTTTCTCTGACTTCCATTGCTCTCTTGGCTTTCTGGTCTCTTTCCACCCAACACACACAACTGCAAATAAGCAATTCCCAGGCCCTAAATTTGCAGTCAGTCCCCAGGGAAACCCCTCAGCTCTTGTGGCTTAGCTTCGGTTCATGCCTTGCTGCAGTGGCCAGTGGCTTCTATTATTTCAGCTATCACCACACAAAGGGGAATTTAATTGCAGCTTCATTTAATCTGAATGAAAGTTACTTAGAATACCCATTGATTTTAACCAGATCTCTGATTGATGGCAGCCATTAGTACCTTCCAGCAAAATATGAGTATGCAGTGAGGGAAAAGAACGTTTGTGGAATGTTTGCTATACATATGGTATAATCTCACAGGCTCCTTTTTAATTGGTTGTATACAGTAATTCAAAAGACTCTGGGGATTTTTCCATCCCAACATCAAGAGACAGAAGGGCATACAGAAAACACTGGTTCAGATACCTTAGTCCCAAAGTGTCCTGGCCCTGACAATGGAGGAGGTAAGAGTGAACACTGACTAGCATAACTTTGATGCCCCCATCAGAAAGGAAGAAAATAAAAGATCCCTTGATCTTCTTCATGGAAAAAGTTAGTTTTCAGCCAAGAGTAATGTGACTAGTAGGGCAACCATCAAAAGGCTACTACAGACGAACCCCAACAAAAAACTACATTTGTGATACCTGTGGATTTATTATTTGAACACATCTTTTCATCTGAAAAATGTTCCAACAAGTCCTAGTGATTTTTACAATGCAGTGAGAGTAATTTGGTTTTTCTACTTTGCTGGTTTGCTTTGATGGCCTATTGATTTACTCAAGTGGCTTCCTGAAACATCTGTGGTACACAGATATGGCACTGAACCATCTGAGGGAGACAGGATTAAAGCTCAAAGTTTAGAAGTGACATTTCATTCAGCAAGATCTGAAAATATTGGGTCCTTTGACAAAAGTATCAGTGCAGCCCAGCAAAAGGGAGTTACAATGATAAGTCTCAACAGGAGTTGGAGCTCTTCACTTGGTTTTACCAGTTATTATATGTGCTGAATTAAAGAGTGTTACAAAGACATGGCCCGTGCCTGATCTTGACAACTGCTGTGCCAAAGAATCAAAGAAGAAGGTGGGCGATAAAAAGTTTGTGAGAGATTTATGCTGAGAGATTGTGGAACTAATCTGGAGAGTTAAAGTCCAAAGTCACCAGTGTAGCTGAGTAGAGCAATGGAGACTATAGGCATCTTTAGGAAGGAACTGCCACTGTGCATGTAACCACGGCCACTGCACTTGAAACAATAAATCAGAGAGAGAGAGAGAGAGAGAGAGAGAGAGAGAGAGCGCATTAACAAGTGGTGCCTAGAGCCAGCTGGGGCTGACTGCAGATGCACAATGTTCTGCATTTTTAACACAACCGACCATACACACAAATTCACAGAATCAGTCCCAGGCGCCAATACAAAACAAAGTGTCTAGAAGAAGGGACCTTAGTAATGTGTAAAGCACTATTACATTAGAATTAAAATGTAAAAATGTAAACCAAAGCTTCGGAATAAATATTGAAAAGAACAGGCACAACAATAATTAAATGTAAATTAATACAAAGGTAATAGAGGGGAAACATTCACTACTTAATGGATTACAAGTTACAACACACAATATTTACTCTCAATATTTACTCTCAAATACAGGTCATGAAGTTGAACTATGAAACAACAAAAGACACTTTTTCATTGAACTGAAACCATTTTAAATGTGCACTTCAGAGCGAGAAAGTGAACACAATGTGACCAATAAAATTTCTTGGACCAGAATCTTTGTTACCTGGCACTCTGAGTAGTCCTTTGCATCATTAAACACAGAACTCCATCAGAGCAGGATGGCAATGATTAACATCCCCTTTGTAGTGGTGTAGGTGACTACATAAGGAGCAGGACAACAGAGAAACAGCGTTCTCATGTCTTATACTGTGGATCCTCAGACATTAAAAAGATATTTAAGAGTCTGCAATGTGAAGACTAACAAAAATAAAATCTCAGTCTGTTAAATCGTCTCTCACCTGGTTTTCAAAGATGTTGAGCACCTGCTGCTCCATTAAAATCAACAGGAAATACAGGTGCTCAGCATCTCTCAAAGCCATGCTCTATGAAGAAGCCCTTGTTATGGTTGCATTGAGATTTACGTTTGAAGCAGGAGTGAAAGATTTTTCTTATAATTATATAATATATTGTATCTTCCTTTAACTTAAAGCACTTACCCTTTGAGAACAGAATTAATTTTCTGAGATTTGCAAATGGCTTAATTAGCTTGAGTGTGATTTTTCTTCTCACACATCATCACACAAGCCAGCTTCAATAAGAAATGTTTGTCCTGGTCAGAGGTGCAATTCAGACCAGAGAGAGGTTATGTTACCACTTATATTTTAATCCTGAGTGCCCCAAAATGCTTCTGCTACTTATGGCTCCCTGCCTCAGAGCCAGCAGCCAATATTCACTTCATGTTCTGTATGCCCTACAGTTCTGGTTCAGCCACTTTGAATCCAATAGCCTGCCAGACACACTTGTCTTTACCAGAATTGGTTAGTATTAGCAGGTAATCCCCAACTGACCCCCAGTCCTGAACTTCCCCAGACCCATGTGCTCTGTTATGTCGAGCCCCCTCCTGCAACATTCAGAGGAATAATAAGATTTGTTTGTTCCTTTAAGGAGACAAAACACACCAGTTTGCCACATTAACTAGAGTTGACATTCACTTTAGTACAAACACCAGCACTGTTGGTGTAGATTAAAAGTAAAAACAGGTTTATTAACAAAAGAAGATAGGTTTTTAAATGAGTTCAAGTATAAGAGATAAAGTTAGAAATAGTCACAAGCAAATAAAAGTGCAAACATGCATCTAAAAGTTTAAAATGTAATGTAGCAAGTTTTGGTTTAAGGCTTTGTTCAAGATGGCCTTTCTCACTCATTGTCTTCCAGCAAGATAGTGACTGACCCTTTCCTTGGTCCAAAAGTGCTGGTGCCTTTGTCTTCTTAGTTGAAAGAGATAACCTGGGGTTCTCTGTCCCTTTCTGTCATAGTCCATTGAATCCTTGAAGTGGATTCTTCTGAAGGATACTATTCAAAGTAAAGTTTACTCAAGCTGTGAGGAAGGTGACAGGACAGTGGTGGTGAAGGAAGTACCATGCTCTTTCTCCCCCTACCCCCTTGTGTTTGCTGAAATGCAAATTGTTCTGTTTCCTGCCATCTCCTCTCCAGGGTATCTTGACAATCCTGTTTACTACTTATATGTAAATTGAGGTAAACACATTCCTTTGTTTAGGATACACCTGTTTAACAACTTTTGCCTAGGCAGGGCTGTATTGGTTTTGAACATGTGCAAATAACATTATATAGCTGGAATTAAAAGTTCACTTATAATGTTGCTACATACATTTCACCATGATATTATTGACCAGTGAGTTACTAGTTTCCAAAAGATACCTCACAAGGCATATTTTGTACACAGATTATTACAATAGGGTAGGGTGTGACTACAGGTGTGCTTTGGGTCACGATGTTGCAAACACGTTACAAGATAATGTCATTAGTCAGATGAACAAAGTTATCCAGGTGCCTATGTGATTGGGCCTCAAGAGTTGAAAGGTCTACCCAGCTCAGTTGTGAGGTTACATCAAAGTAGATGTGTCTGAAACCTATTGTGAATCCCTATGCCAGTCTACAATCCACAAGTTTGTAGTGATACAAACTCACAGCACTGAGCTGAATAAAATGAAGCAGAGCAGATTGGTGCTATACTTTAGCATTCAAACAGTTATATGTAGAACCCCAATCAGAGCACGGCAATCAGTGCCTTGTCAAAATTTGTTCATTGGAACGTAAGAAAGAACAAGGAAAAGGGGAATATGAGGGACTGTGCATCCGGACTTGCACTTCGACTTGTTGAGATTAACTAACTGGATTTTTGAGCTTTGATCCCTTTCTGCGTCTGCCAAATGAAACTTGATCTTTTTATCAATTATCCCCGATACTTTTCCTCCCCTCCATTCTTCCCCTTTCATCTTTCCACTGTTTGGGCCTCTTTTTGATTCTCTCTAGCCAACTTAGCTCTATTTTATCTCTCTCCCACAAGAGAGCTTATAGTTATTTCATGTCACTCTTCTATAATTGTGTTAGAACTTTTGGGTGCTATTTTTCTTTTCTTTATTTTTAAAAAGTTTTTGAGGTTGATGCATCTTCTACTTCTTTCCAGAAAAAGAAATTCTATTATTATTTTTGGCATATAAATATTTCCAGCTGAATCCCTAGAGCCTAATTAAGCAAAGTAACACAAAAGTACTTCATATGCTGGGGCTTCCATGCCATCCCACTCCCTTATTTCCATCTTTTGCTGTTGAATTGTGACCTAGGATTCAATCCAGAATTCTTATAATTTAAAATATAAGAAAATACATTTTGGAAATTATGTGTCTTTTGCCTTTCTCACTCTCCTCTCATTGTTTATCTCCATTATGTTTATAACTATTACTATTTTCATAATTAAGGCCCAGGTCCTGCAAGCTGATCTAACTGGGTGGATCCTTGCACTCATGCAGAGCCCCATTGATTTCACTGGGTTCTGCACATGTGTTAAAACCCATCCATGAGAATCAGCTTGCATAGGAGCTAGAGCTGTGCAGAAATTTCCATTTTGCAGGAAATCCTGCCATTTTAAAATATGTTTCCATTCCAAACAGAAACAAAAACATAGAATTTCAAAATCAAAACATTTGGTTTCTATTTTTGTTTTAAATTCATTGATAAAATAAAGTAAAAAAAAATTCAAAACAAAAATTTGTTTAGAAATGAAAAAATCAAAACATTCCATTCTGAAAGTGCTTATGCCCCCTCTTTATTTAACTAAAATGACTGTGTAAATTGACTCTCCTTAGAGAAAGATAGGTCTTCCTGACAATGTATAGAGTACAGCCCTTTAACCACCTCCATCCTTAAAGGAGACATAGCATTCTCTCACTATGTGTGAAATGCACCTCTGTGCCCTATTTTGAGGCTTAAGCTCCATTTAAATGGTGCAGAGGCCTTGTGATGGCCTTCGGTACAGGGAGAATTTGGCTGTAGGCCTATTTCACAGTCTTTTATATGCCATTAAAGGGAGTACAAATATAAAGAGGAAGAACAGTATCGTTACAGCAATGGATTGAGACTTGGGAAATTTGGGTTTAACTCCTAGCTCTGTCAGAGACCTTGTGAGCTTGGACAAGTCACTTCTCTCAGTACGAGAATTTCTTATCTGTCAAATAGGGAATACTTCCTTTTTCCTATTCTATTGTCTGTTTGATGTACTTAAATTATAAACTCTTCAGGACAGGGACCTTTAGGTGCTGCTGTAATACAAATAATTAGAAGTAGTCAGGAATTTTCCATCAAAATGTTTCTTTGATGGAAAATGCAGTTTCCATAAATCAAAATTTTCCACAGGAAAACTGATGTCAGCTTCAGCACCATGGACACCATATCTTCCGGTTTATCTTTTAACCAAACTGTTATTCATGCCTTATTCCCAGGCACTGAATGGCTGAATTGTATTAATTTTCCATAAGTGAAATTAAATATTTTGTTTCATTTTGGGTTAACCCAGATCAAAACATTTTTTTTCAAATCAAATCAAAATATTTAGTTTCCAGTCAGTTTGGCATTAATCTGTGTCAACCTGAATTTCTCCACTGTCTCACAGGAGTTGTAGTTTGCCCTTATTCTCCTCTATGGACCCAGCTCCCTCACTGGACTATAGCTCCCATGATGTACCACAGTCTTTTTCTTTGACTGAACCAACACAATGCATCATGGGAGTCCCATTACTGTGGTGCATCATGGGAGATGTAGTCCAGCTGGGGAGCCCAGCCCAAGGGGGAATGAGGAACCTGCTTTATATCTCCCAGGAGTCATTGCAGCAGCTCAGATAGACTCAGTGTAATAATCGAGCTGAGCTGAAATGAAACGTTGATATTTCTGAATCAATTTTTTTTCAGAAGTTTCTGTTTTAAGAAAAAATTTGATATTTCAACTTTTCATTCTGATTTGGGGCAAAAACAAATGTTTAAAAATATCAGAATTTCCTATGGGATAGAAATTACAATTTTCAACCAGCTCTACAAATTAAAGTTGGAGTAGACACCACTATTAAATATGTTATTATTTACGTCCGTATTGCTATATTTGTTTATGAGCTTTTGATGACAGTAGGGCCCCCCAGTGCTTTGTACTGAATCAGCATGTCAGAGATTCACTCCTAAAATCATGCTTGTAATTTGTTGTGAATGCTAGTCTTCCTGCTGAACACCATTTCTGCATTTAGCCTTTGAAGTGGTATCATTTGCTCACGGCAAAACAGAATATAAACAAAGAACGAGTTATATTATCTGTAACCATCTAACAATTTAGTGTCAGTCATCTAATAGAGATGGATGTAGGGAATATTGTGGGCAATTGTTTCAGTTTCCATCCTGACCTTCCCTACAGTCATAATCTACATAGTTATTCATATTAAAGCATCTTGTAAAAGAGATAAATGCTAGAACCATAGGTTTTAAAGTTTTTTCAAAAAAATAGTTGAAACCAGAACTTCATAAAATTTGAAAGGAAGCTTCATGAAAAGCAACAGAATGCCATAGTGTTGCTCTGATCAGCTAGGTAAAAAGACGATGTATTGAAGATTTGAGTATAGCTACAAAATTCCAAGTCTATCTCACGTCAAAGCAGATTTAATCCACATTTTGAAAGCTGTTTTTCCGGAGGCTTAGGACATCATACTGTATTTTTATCTTTGCCTCTCTCCCTCACACATTTGGCATTTCTTGCACTTGCAAAAGGCTGAGTGCAGAGATGAAGTGATAGCAAAACACTTGCTAATCACTTCAGATCACAGCTATCAGTAATACATTTGATGATCAGAGTAAATCACACCAAAGGGATCATTTTCTTGCTTAAAAAGCCTTGGCTTGTCCTGAACCTGGGGACGCAGTTTAAGGTGGAGGGGTCAGTGTATCACCTCCCACTAGGTTTTTTTATTGTCTCTCACAGAAGCTGATGTACTATCTTTATTTAAAAGGACTTTATAAACAAGCACTGCTAAATCACTATGAATATTGAAATCCTGTGCAACCTCTGAAATGTAGGAACCACCTTGAGGTCCAGACATTAAGTAGTGGATAAAGAGCCCTAAATAATTTCCAGTATTGAGTGTGTACTGAATGCCCTAACTGAGCATTTTCTCTGCACCAAAACAGATGTACTCATAGGCTCAATAATATCTCAATATTTACATTATCATTGCTCATACAAAAACATTTTAATTAAATAATGTTCTGGAACTCATGAGCTTTCACCCTGATAGTTAACAACTCCACATGCTCTGTTTATATTTAACTTATCTAACCTCAGGCGTAGCCTCAGGGAAGGTACAGATAAAGGAGTGGAATCAGCACCCAAGGATGTATTTTCAGTACCAGCGAAAACACACATTTACTAATGGAAAACAAAAAACAAAAACACAAATATGAGGAGCCCTGGTGGCACCTTAGAAGGACTCCTCGTTTTTTTTTTTTTATGCTGACACAGACTAACACGGCTACCACTGAAATCTGTCATAATGGAAAACAGACATCTTTAGAAAAATTCATGTAGTGGAGAAAAAGGAGGGGTTGTTTATTTTATAAACCTTCTTTAACCCCAAGTTTATCTTATTCTCGATTAGTATGCAACACGTACAGTTCCAATGGAAAGAGGAGAAGAAAAACAATACTACAAATATTTTTATACTGAATTTTTAAAAAAAAATCAGTTAATTTCAGATGACTGTGTAAGATTTCAAGTATCAGAGGGGTAGCCGTGTTAGTCTGAATCTGTAAAAAGCAACAGAGGGTCCTGTGGCACCTTTAAGACTAACAGAAGTATTGGGAGCAAGGAGACAACCTGGTATCATACACTTCCTGCCAGACCTTATGCAGTACACAACAAGAATGTTGTGCCTGATCCTATGCTGCTGTCAGCGGGCACAGCTCCATCGTCTTGCATTACCCCAGCTGAAAATCTGCCCTTTTCCATCTAAAGCACCCCTCACCAACCCTATCAAAGTGATTGGTGTACTATCAAATCAGACAAGAAAAATATCCTAACTAAACCACCTTCACACAAGAAGACTGAATGGAGAATAGCCCACTGTTTACTACCAGTGCCCTGTTTTGTTTGTAGTTACTACATGCTGTACCACCATAGTTTATTTCTATTACAACGCAAAGAATAAATGAAGGATAAAAAGAGTCATTGCCACTAACTTCTGTGGGAGCATACAAATTCCAGAATATACTTTATATAATAATATGAATGGCATGACTACTGTTTCACAGTAATTCAGTTTCTAATGTCTCACAGAAGCTTCACCTCAGCCTTACTCCATTCCTGCCCCTTATACTTTCCTTCCTGATTCTTACCTGCTCTGTCCCTCCTCCCCTTGTCATTCTGTAATCCATCCTAATTAAACTCCCCCCTCAAACATGCCATTTGCAGCCATCACACTGATCACTCTGCTTGTGTGTCTGTCTGTATTATCTGTTATGTGTATCCCTGTAGTATCTAGAGACTCCAGTTAGGAACACTGCCCCATTGTGTTAGGAGCTGTACAAACAAAGTCCCCACCTTCAAGAACTTACAGCCTAATTGAGAACAGAAGTAGGAAGGGGTAGAGAGAAGAAATAATAGGAATAGCAATAAGAGTGTATAATGCACAATTACGTGTAGGAAGGCAGCATGATCAGGTGGATAGGGCAGGAGGTCAGGCAACATGGATGCTATTCCCTGCTTGGCCAATGTCCTGCTATGTGACCTTGGTCAAGTCATTTAACCTCTGTGCCGCTGTCTCCCCTGCTACCTGTTGTTCATCTGGTCTATTTAGACTGTGAACTGTTTGGGGGCAGGACCTCTCTCTTATATTCATGTATGCAGTGCCTAGCACAATGGGGTCGTAATCTCAGTTGGGGCCTCTGCATGCTCTTGCAATATAAATAATGAATAATATGATGTGCACACAGTTTATTCACAGAAAAATCTAGAAGACACCTAAAGCCAGATTGGAATCAGAAGTTCCTTCAGGGCATCAGCCCACCTACAGTCAATTAGTTATTTATGGTCAGCCTCTTGGCAGAAATGGGTCTTGACCAGAGAGAGGGGACAGGATAGTGGAAATACAAACTAGATCAAGAGGGGGTGCTCTATGCACAAGGAGCAGATTGGAAGAAAGTGACCACTGTACGTGAATTGTGGTTTTGCACCCTGTCTCTGTTACAGCTTCCTTGGATTTTATGTTCTTTTCTTAAGTGCCATACACACTTGGGGAGTTACGTAGACTAGCTACAACAGCTTTCTCTGCCCCACTTTGATTTTCCCAAAGGAGATCTATATTAGTTTTAAAATTACCTGATTGATACATAATCAAGAATGTGTCACTGTGGAATCCATTGGCTTGATTTTTAATTTCTGGGTCAAACGTATGTTCCTTTTCATTCATTCAATACTTAGATACATTGCATCATCTCATAAACTAAAACAATATTCTAAATATCAGTCTGTTTTACTCTGAAGTAATCCCTCATCATCTTATGTAGGCTTCGTTTGAAAACGTACCCATCGTTTGGAGAATTTTTATCATGAATAATGTGGTCTGACTTTTAAGAATGCTTTGAGTAACATTCAGTAATACTGGAAGAATGGCCACAGCTTAGAAACATTTATATCAAGTGGAGAGAAGCTGAATATTGCTTGTCTGCTCTCATTTTACTTAGATCAGAGTCTGACAAGGATAGAAACTATATGCCTAATATAGTTCAAAACATGATATCATATGAACTTCCCTATGGATATTTTTACACTATAACAGTTTGGATTTTATTTGTTTTCTCCTTCATTTATAAAAATAACATGCCCGTTTTCCATATCAGAAAAAGAAGGAAGGACAGAAACAGTTCTACAAAAGGGAAAACAACTTGGAGACAAACTCACAAGGTGCTATCAATGGTAGTACGAAGTACTCATCTGTACGTGATGTAACTTCACACTGGGAGCAAAAGAGAGGAACGTAGGAGGAGAAGCAACGAACAGAACAATGGGAGAAGGTGAACATTAAAGCAGGGTGATACTGCTCATTCCTGATTCACCTTATATCTTTTATTAATTATTGTTTATTGCAGTAGTGCCTGGACCAGGACCCAATCACACCAAGGGCTGCCAGGTACAAACACAGGACAGAAAGACGGTGCCCTCCGCAAAGAATTGATAATCACACACTCTCTCATTAGCTACTGTTCCCGCTATGTCCTTCACTTTCACTCCCTGGCATGTTAATGGCACCTCCCCCACTTCTGAAAGTAGCCATCACTGTTTATAGCAAAAGAAAAAGATGGAAGGTAACATTTTCAAAACCACCTAAGTGATTTAGGACCTAAGGTCCATTGAAGAGTCAATAAAAAAAACTGAAAAATTTACCTGGCAGCAAGATTTTATCCCCAACCTCCCTATATTTTAAGCTTTCAAACCATTTGTTTATTAAAGCTTATGGTACATCAGGGACTTACTTACCCATCTCCTTGTAACAAAACCAATACTCTCATAGCATTGCTGAGGAGGAAATGGCTTTACAGTCATTTAGATTTCAACTTATCAAATCTATAAGATAAGATCAGAGAAACCAGTCTGGCAATAGAATTCACTTCACTCAACAATCCTTTTCTTGCTTGACACCAATCTAATATGGCTGACCTATCTCCTTTCTCTACAATAGGCCTTCCCTGCTTAGTGAAGTGGATCAGCATTAACACGTTCTGCCTGTGCTCTCTGCACTGCACTAACTTCCCACCTGCTCCTGGGTTCAGCTCAAGTATCTGTTTTTAAAATCTATAAATGCTCTGTATGGTCCTTGGACCTGGTTACCTTAAAGGCCAGCTCTCACCCTGCGAGATCAGCTGAATATTTTTTTTAAACCAACACTCCTCAAATGCATGATCTTGAGGAGTAGGGAGGGCAAGGAATTTTCAGTGGAAGACCCCCAGCTAACTCCAGCTGGCAGTCATTAAGAGCCTACATTTGTTAGCTTTCCAAGCGCAGCACAAGGCTTATCTTCTCAGCCAAGGCTTTGTGTTGAATACATCTAAAGCAAATCAATGTACTTCCTGTCTTTCTTTTGTGATTTCTAAATAATAATTGGCTTGTGTGTTTTTTATTCTTTAACTCATCCAGATGCCACAGGGAGGAACACTGTAAATTTGTGAATACATAATGAACATGACTGATCATTTTTATTTACAGATTTAAGGAATAATAAATATAACAGATATTTGGGTTCCTTTTCTTTAAACATGCAATTATTCTGCAATTAAGAAATGACATTGGTGGTTGACAGGTCCGGCATTAGGAAATGCCAGCTCCACATGTCTCCATATCCAAAAAAGATTTGGGGAGCACGACAAATGAAATAAGAGAAAGTTTGTTTTGAGCAGTTCTAATCAAGTTATTAACAGGTCATTGGCAAGGTCTATTGTCACAGGAAAAAGATGACCTATGAGATCATGTTAAATGTCAGAAGAATCCAGCTTCTCCATTTCCGCTTTTAAATTTATCTGAGGTGTTTGTTTAGGCCCCAGTCATGGCATTATCCAGACCCTGATTCTAGTTACTAAACTTTGCAGTCCTATTGTAGATAAAACTCTCATTTATTTCAGTTTTTCCTATATAAGGACAGCAAAAGTTCAGGCTTCAAATGGGTAATTAACCCCATCAGCAATCACACACCTCTGCCTGCTCATGCATTTAGGTAGTGAGATTTTTTTTTTAGGATAGGGATATTGTTCTATTTATTTCTTTGCTTGACACATGGTATCTCGCCTGTGTAAAATACCAAGTGGAGGGGAGTTGCAGAAGGAGTGGCTAATGCAGGGTGTTGTAAAATGCCATTTACAGTTATGGCACTATATAGATTCTAAGGGATGTGATGGAATTCACATGGGTCTAGAGTGCTTCATCATTAAACAGGGGGGCAAGATGGCTTTATAGCTCTCTTCATCTGCCCTGCATCTAATATTGTCAATACTTCCCCTGTATCTCTTCCAAAGTTGTCTTTGAAAATGATCAAGGAGCTAGCTCAGGAAGCTGATAGCTTATTTCATTCATTCGTTAGTTTCTCTCTCTTTCCTATTTCACACAGAATTGCTAGGAAATAATTTGCCTCTAAGCAGCACATAACATCCAATATGCATTCATTTTTGCCTGTTGCTTTTTGAGTGTCTGATTAGCACATGCAATCATAGTAATTTGCGCACGTACATTAGGTATTTGCATGTGCAAACAGCCAGTTAGACACATGAGTTAATACAGAGAAGATAGAAAAATCACATTGGAGTTAGATTTCATTGGCTATTATAACAGGTGACAGTAGGTAGCAAGAAGCCATTCAACCATTATCTTCTCTGCTAGGACTACCAACAAAGGTGCTAATTACAGTGGTGGTGTTGCTGTACATGGACAACTGGCCACTCAGGATAGGATAAACACTGTATATTCATTTCACATAGGTCATAGGATTAAACCAGCTCTAGTACATATGCTGTTATAGCTCATGATTCAAAAGCTTTGCAGTTATTAAAAATTATTTAAGGCGAGCAGTCGCCTTTTTTTTTTTAAATGAAGTTTTGACCTTTATGGCCAAGTTCATTCAGGAGTTGAACCTGTGTGCCTGAGCACATGCTGTCCTTAGGGCCCAAACTCCTCCCCAATGCCAGTTTTGCCATCAATTTTAATGGGATCAGGAGCAGGCCATTTGCCCCAAAATGACAACAGTAGTTTGTTAAACAGAATAGATTGCTCCCCCTTTATCACAGAGACCCATTGCTACACTTCAGATATGAAATCAGTTGCCTGGAAAAGGTTAAGGGATCTCTGTTTATCAGACGGCTGAGTGAGATACACAAGGTCAAAAGGGGAGAGAAGGAAAGGGACAGGTGTCTTCTTTTCCCTGGCTGGAGGAAGCAAAGGAAAGGCCTCCAAGAACTGTAGCCAGCCTGCATTGGTTGAGTTCTTTTATTTTGTGTTATTTATGTATTTTGTTTAAGAACAGCCATACTGGGTCAGACCAAAGGTTTATCTAGCCCAGTATCCTGTCTTCTGACAGTGGCCAATGCCAGGTGCCCCAGAAGAAATGACCAGAACAGGTAATTATCAAGTGATCCATCCCCTGTCGCCTGTTCCCAGCTTCTGGCAAACATGGGCTAGGGACACCATTTCAAATGCTAAGCTGTGCCCTGAGGAAAGGGCCTTTAAGGGACATGGGTGTGGCATTTACTTCCCTTCCAGGTCTGGTGAAATAAGGTCCAGTGAAATACAGTCCAGTGAAATACGCCACTAGCTTAAAGGCTGCAAAACAGCATCTCAATCCACTAACTAAACTGGAAAATCTCTCTGTAGCTGAAAAAAATAGCTAAACAGATTTCTTTCATTAGGTTTGATAGAAATCATTTGCTTCAGGGTTCAGACTCGTCTGGGAAGCTTCAGCCCTTAGCAAATTTTAATAGCCATGGTTTATTACAAATCACTGAAGAGAAGAGTGTGTAATGGAAAGGCTGACTCAGCTTTAACTGCAGTAGTACCAATGGTAAGAATAGTATATTCATGGGACTGAAAGAATAATCTGCTAGAATGAGAATTCTGAAGACCAGTGGAGCGTATTCAGGATAAGGCTTTATTATAATCTTTGTTGTCAGCACATTGTTCTTCACATCCTGGATTTCCTAATATGGGCACAGTCCTGATTCTGCCATGAGCCCAGAGTAAGGGGAAGTGCATTGTTGGACAGGAAGGCGATTGTGACTCTCAGAGGGTCTATATCTAGCACAACATACATCACCTTATGCATTAATATAGCTGTGGGAAGGAGAGTGCAGATCCATCCATTCCCTGCCCCTTCCTTCTCCTCCTACGGAACATGCTTTCCCTCCCACACAGATAGACAGTAGGTATAACTGGCACAAGGGAGTAATGGGCAATATGTACCCTCTCCACCAGCACACAGAAAATACTGATCTGGCCCTCAGGAAAAAATAAAATAAAAATGTATATATATTTTTAAGCATTATAGGCTGTTTTTTTCTCAAAATGTAGTTCTTCTTTTGGCATCAAATAGTTTAGTTTTCCCCAGAATTTGTTACTTGGGCATCAAAACTACCTCAAATGGAAGTGTAATTAGATGCTTAGATGGCCAAGTATGTCTAATGGGGCGTGTAAATATCCTTGCAATTATGCATATTGTCATTACTTGCACTACACACAGACACCTGCGAGGCCCAATGTTGGTCCACACATTTGTATTTTTAAGAGCTAAGAGCCATAGCAGACATGAGACCTATGAATGTGGTTTAGATTAGCGCTTCACTTGAAAATAGGAAATCAGCAAAACTACATCCTCAAGTCTTTACTCAGGCGAAATGATCACTGCTATCAGGATGAGTTTTGCTGCAGTAAGGACTGCCAACGTTGGTCCTAAATTAATATGATTTAAAAAGTCAAATTCTCAGACTCTGACCCTGTAAAGAGCTCCACAGGAATCCACCTGGGCAGTGCTCATTGCAACATCTTTTTTAGCATGTTGTTCAGAAATGAGCATCAGTATAGGACAAGAGAGTGGATAAATAATGCCAGTCCTATTGCATGTTACTTTATGACCAATTCTCCCCAGGTACACTGTTCTATGTGAAACATTGATACTTTTCTAATTCCAGTGTGCCACAATGTGTCTTGCCATTGTTAACAGATGACTGATTGGCTCACAATCTTCTAAATGATATTGCTGCATGTTATTTACTGAAGGGCTTCAGTAACACTATTACAAATGGATCAGGGAGTAATTGTTTCCCTGTGATTAATTTAATTTAAATTGGTTCATTTGCCATTCATCCAGAAAATCCTAATCACAAGGAAGAGTCATTATTTTCTCCACTCCCCCACCATCATCGTCCATCAGAGCTTGAACCATAAATATATCTCCCGTTAACCCTGTTTGCAGTAATATCAATACTTTCAAACACAAGTGATGGAAACCCTATCACCTGAGACATTAAAAACTATACTGGACAGGGAACTGAAAAATATACTGTATATATGGGAACATTCTTGTCCTAGCAGGAGGATGGAGAATGTAAACACCCTCTTGCATAAATTAATTACTTTTGCTGTTAAAATAATATTTGATTTGTTCTTCTAAGTACTCAGACTTTAAATACAAAGGATCTTTGTAGATTTTTGGATCGGACCAAAATGCAGAAAGCATAGTCCTGGGAACCTGTGCAAAGGTGTCTTAAAGCTCAGATGTGCATGGCCCTAATCCTGATGCTGCTCTGTACATGGCCATTCCCTCTTTGCTTATGTTACACTTTAACAGCCACTGAAACAACCCCTTTTTGTGAAGGGCAAGTGGCACATGAACCTCTACATCAGCTCTATTGCCCTGTAGGATCACCTTGGAATGATCCTCCCTGGGCCAATCCACCAGGTTTACTAGATTATGCCAGCACTGCACAGCAAAGGGTTTGTACCACAGCTAATCCTTAGACTCATAGTTTTCATCATATACGCTCTAGTAGATATCAATACTTGATAGTCATCTGCATTATACCCCAGATATGATGAACATAATACGATATGATGTACATGGCATCAGCCGATAGCAGTTGCTCTAATCCTATGCTAGGCGCATGAGTCAGAGTCCTGCAGTCTTTACGCAGGCAAAAGTCCCTGTGATGCGAATAGGAGTTTTGCTGGAGTAAAGTTTGAGGAAATACTGCAGGATGTGAGGAATATGACTGACGCTGTAAAATGTGGTGACATTAAAGTAGTGGTGAAAGGGAAATAAATGTTATTTCTGCTCTTAGAACATGTCACAGGCATATTTCCATTTTAATAAAAAAATGGAAGCCTTCTCTCTGTGACTGAGCAGCACACACAGCTCAACCTGTCTACCCGGCTGATCGAAGTCTTGAGCATTCAGTGGGGAAATCTGCCTGTAAGTAGATATTTTACACCAACTAGGAAAGGAAAACCACTGCCAAGAACATCATCTACTACAAAATCCCTTTGATTAAGCCCCATTTCAGACTCAAACAACATGGTTCAGATTTTCTTTTCACTGTTGGTTACTCACTCAAAAACCTCTCTTCTGTATTCATATTTCTAGGATGTTTTTCAGTCTTCCTATGCATTCCTTTTGTTCAGGTATAACTTAGCTGGATATGGATGTATCAAAGAGCTGCTGCAGGTGTCTCTTAGTTCTTCATAAAGGACTCAATCCTCAACCCTTAAAGTCAATAGGAATGTTATTACTCACTTCAATGGTTTTGGAAGCAAGACCAATGTGTTCCCCTAGCTCCTTCAGGCTTTTTAATTTAAATATTGGTGGCTGTGATGCACTGGACCTCAAAGTAGCACCCTGTAACCCCCATATTCATCATTTGTATGTGGCTGTGATATTTCATACAGAGCATGCCATGTAAGATACCATATGAAAGGTCATGATCTGCTGAAACTCTTTGTTCTCTCAAAATATGTGTATTGTTAATGTGTATCAAATTATGAGATTTTTCTATATGGTTGTTATTGAAATTTGTTGTGAGTTTGGGAGACGCCCACTGCTAGCTCTCCAGTGACAACAAAGGTGGTGACTCATACCCAAACAGGTATTAAGCGACCATCACAAGCCATTGACAGAAGGGAATTGTAAACAAGAGATTAACAATTCTGTAAGAGACAGCTGCACAAGCACCACACAATGAGGACTCAGCAAGGCCCACCAGAACATGTCTGGGCCAGTATCTTTCCTGGGATATGAATAAAGGACAGTGGCATCATGAGACCACCTCTCTCCTCCCTCACCTACTCTGAAGGCAACAAGAATGCGGGGAAGACAGACTTTGAACAAAGGAGATTGGTCCCAGGCTGAGAAGGAAATTAAGCCTGTGTATTAAAAACTGTAACCTGCCTGCAATGTCCAGTGGGATCAGAAAAGCTGTTTGATTCAAATCTTGCTTAGTCTTAAAGTTTAGGATTTAAAATGTGCATTTACTTAGGTAAATATTTCTGACCTTCATACCTACCACTTACTATAATGTAAAATCTATCTTTCTGTAGTTAATAAACTTATTTGAATTTTTTATCCTTTCCAGTGAGTTTTCTAAAGTGCTTGGGGAATCTGCTCAAATTACGAAGGCTGATCCATGTCCATTATCCTTTGATGAAGTGGTGAACGAATTAATGAGCTTGCATTGTTCAAGAGAAGGTCTTGAGGGTGTAAAATGGTAAATTACTGGGGTGTAAGGGGATTTGCTGCTGTTTCCCTAGGTATGGTTCATGAGTGGTTCAAAGAGCATTCATGTAACTTAGCTGGATGTGTCCCTGTATGCTGTTGACTGAGTGACTACAGGACCTGGAGAGATTTGCTGCCTTTCAGTAGCAAAGCATCGTGAGAGATAGCCCAGGCTGGAGAGTTAAGGGAGCACAGCAGTCCCACAGTACCCCAGGAATCCCATAGCAGGGGCCATGAACTGAAAAATACTAATATGTTAGCTGGTATTGTATATTTTTTGTTATGTTTCAGGCTTTTAACTTGTTTCAATAAAATGACATGCTTGTCATGAAGCAACATCTGAGAGAGATGTAGATGGATATATTTCTGAAACATGTTCCATTGGGTTTTGTTTTGTACCATCCCATTGCCATACTGTATAGAGAAACAGAAGAAACCTAACAAAGGAGTGTCTCTCTTATTATCTCAAGATTCCTTGTCATCAACAAGGAGCGCAATAAACATACAGGGTGAAATTCTGCCCCCATTTAAATCAATGGCAAAATTTCTATTGACATCAGTGGGGTCAGAATTTCATCTACAGTCTTCAGTTGCATACTATGGCCTTTTTTAACTTGCCTGAAACACTAGAAACCTCTCTGATTGCTGGAAATCATGGGTCAGGAACATGGTGGCTTGTGCAATCTGTGTAATAGGCTTAAACCAGAACCAAATATACCGGAACCTGGGTATACAAGTCTGGACTTTGTGGTTTGGAGAGGCACGCATACACTTTGAACCATTAAACTTTGGATATTTGTAATCACTTGAGTCATCTGATATTTAAAAACAGAATTCAAACTTATCCAAATCCATCTTCCATCTCCCCATACCCACTGTGATGGTGGAGGATGCTGCCTCCTGTAGAACTAGTGCAGATCTGCTAAATGGGAGAAAGGGCAGGATTTGGCAAGCCAACTCAGGGATGCTCCACCCCATGTACCCAGGAGTGGAGCTCCATGGGGGCTCTCTTGGTGCCCACATACAGCAGTCAGTAGAGTGCAAGCCAAGGTGAAAGCTGAGGCAGGGACAGTGACTCCAGTATTAAACAGACTCACTAGCCATTGCCCATGGATTAGAGTTGCCTTAGGACTGTAGCAGCATCTGTACAGCAGCTTTGAGATGAGGGAGGATTCCTTTCCTCACCTTCACAACCCCGCCTCCCCCCCCCCCCCATGCACCAGGTTAGGCCTTGCATAGGGAGGATAGGCCCTAGAGTGAACTTTTGCTACTTGGAATAACAGGCCCATCTCCGGAGCTGAAGTCAATTGACAAAACTCCATTAACTTCACTTGAACTATATATATTTTTACACCAGCTAAGGATCTGGCTCAACACAATTTCATTTTAAAAATATCCCAGCAAAACACGTTTGTTTAAATGGCAA
Source organism: Emys orbicularis (assembly GCF_028017835.1). Lineage (NCBI taxonomy): Eukaryota > Metazoa > Chordata > Testudines > Emydidae > Emys > Emys orbicularis. Next base: position 24,387,881 of record NC_088696.1, read on the forward strand.
TAAGTCACACTAAATGGCTGTACATTTGTTTTTACAACAATTTTATATGGAAAACTGATTTTAATGTTAACTGTAAGTGTTCTTCCCCCTTTTTCTTACTCTTTTCTATTTCAAATAACTACATTCACACACAGAGACAGTAATGGTGAAAACCTGTTTGATCATAGCTGTTGCTGAGATCCAGCACAGCACAGTGGGAAATCAGAAACTCCATACATTGCACTGTAGCTGGTATTAACCATGTAGTCTCTTCTTCCTTTCCATTTACTCAAGCTATATCCCTAAAATCTCGTTCATGTAGCAATAGAAGAATTCTCTCATTTATAACCAGTCAGCAGAAAACTTTGTAATGTATGGATGTGATGTCAAATCCATGACTAACAAACCTGTTCTGTCAGTCAAAAATCTTGTTAATTATTAGATGCGATGTCATATCCAAGAATAACACCATTTTGATTGACAGCTCTGAATAGGAAATATAAACAGAAAATATTTGAAACAGCATGACATGCTTTAACATAATACTTCATATGTACTAGAGTTAAAAACCCCACCAACTATGTGACATTGCTGTACTGGTATGTGGAAGTTCTAATGACAAAGCACTTCAGATTTTCTCTCATTTTGCAATACTAAAAGAATTCGATGGAATTATGTCTATGTCACACCGCTTATTTAAGGTCTACGCTCCATGTAAGATGTGAACTATCAGTGACGAAATATCTTCTGTGTACAGCAGGCATTTTGTTTTTAAACAAACCAAAATATTATAAAACTCTACAATAATTCAGCTTGCAGCAAAACTCTGATCAGTGATTGCTATCCTGGGTTCTCTCTGAACATTGAACTTGCAGGATTAGTGGCCTGATTGATTCTGAGTTTATATCGACTTCTATTATGATCAATTCTAGTTTACTGATACATAAAGGTGGCCTGATGACCATGAAATATGAAGGGAATATTGGATCCTCAGCTAGAGTGAATTGGCATAGCTTCACTGAAGCCAGTAGAGCTGTGTCAATATACACCAACTAAGGATCTGGCCCAAAGAGTATGCTGTTGCAGTTCTTGCTCTGGCATAACCCCACCTCTGGTACAAGCTATGCATTTGTACCCATCTGTTCTGTGGAGGAGAGGGGAATTATATGTGCCATTGGCATTGGAGATAGGGAAGAGGAAGTGGGAATGTCCAGCATAGTGCATAGGAAATTAAGACACATATACAGTTCACTTCTATAGGTCCATGCATTACACTTAACTCCCCATGTATTGCTCTGAAATGGTACATGCAGACAGAGTCTCTGCTGCTATCCACCATTAAGTGACTACCTTTTATCACTACCATCCAAATTACTTTCTGGTAGTTCAGTTCATCTCTAAAATACAATATCCATTTTCCTGAAGTCACTGAACTATCATGTTTATTGCACACAATAAGCTATTGAGAGTGTATCTGCATAAGAATGCACTACTCATTTCTTGGATTTGCCATCCTAGGATCAAGTACACAATCACAGAAAGGAGACTGTGCAGCAATAAATTGTCCTGCTGGGTTTGGTTTTGTTATACAGAAGTGAATGAGTTTTAAGTTCACTTATTTATGAGTTGGATATAGTCCACAATATAAATCTACAACTAGGAGTGAGTGTTACAGATATATTTAAGAGTGCACAGTGAGGATTATATGCATCGTAATTCAGTGGTTTTCAAATTTGCTGCTTTACTGCACACTCTTTTAAAACTGAGTCTCTCACCTAGTCCTATATCATCAGTGCCCCACCCTCCTTCCATTGCTTTAGCTCAGTGGTTCTCAACCACAGGTACACGTACCCATGTGGGTACGCAGAGGTCTTCCAGGGGGTACATCAACTCATCTAGATATTTGCATAGTTTTACAACAGGCTACATAAAAAGCACTGGCTAAGACAGTACAAACTAAAATGTCATACAGACAATGACTTGTTTATACTTCTCTATATACTATACCCTGAAATGTAAGTACAATATATATATTCCAATTGATTTATTTTATAATTATATGGTAAAAATGAAAAAGCAAGCAATGTTTCAGTAATAGTGTGCTGTGACACTTTTGTATTTTTATGTCTGATTTTGTAAGCAAGTATTTATTAAGTCAGGTTGGGGTACACAAGACCAATCAGACTCCTGAAAGGGGTACAGTAGTCTGGAAAGGTTGAGAGCCACTGCTTTAGCTAACACTTCTCACTGCTTTAGTGATACATCAAAACTCTTGCATGCACATAATTTAAAGTCAATTATTTTGTTAAAATTTGTTTTTATCTTTTAAAGTTATAACGCTAATTGTCAGAAGGCAAAGAGAAAAAATAGAGAGGTACATGAACACCACAGCATCACTTAGGCGCTTTCAGAGCAGACCTGTACTTTTAAACAAAACCACGTAATCACCTGTTACAACTGTTTTGAATGACCAGGAAATTCTGAGGGGTCTTAGGCCTTGTCTACACCCAGCCGCTAGTTTGGCGGCTGGGAATCGAAGTTCCGGGTTCGATTTATCGCGTCTGGTCTGGACGCGATATATCGATCCCGGAAGCGCTCGCCGTCGACTGCGGTACTCCAGCTTGGCGAGAGGAGTACCGCGGAGTCGACGGGGAGCCTGCCTGCTACGTGTGGACCGCGTCTGAACCGCGGTAAGTTCGAACTAAGGTATGTCGACTTCAGCTACGTTATTCACGTAGCTGAAGTTGCGTACCTTAGTTCGAATTTGGGGGTTAGTGTAGACCAGGCCTTAGTGGCAGTAATTGCATTCACACGTTTTAAAGTTGTGAATGTCTCCAGGCAGTTGGTAAGGAAGAATGGCATTCAAGTTAATGTTCGTTAAAACACCATTGTCTTGTGTGGAACCTCAACTCCCACACTCTTTGCCCTTCCCATTTCCTAACAGAAGAACATGGTAGGCTATAGTCATCATGGTGATTTTCAAAGATAGACTGCAAAGTTTCTCTAGTGCTCCTTCTGGCTAGCTGGCCAGAAGGTCTATGTGGCTCTGGGGCAGAGACTGTGTTGTCCTATAAGTGAGCACACTGCTTAGCACATTTTGTGTTCCTGCTTACTTCCCTGAGCTGCTCTCCCCATTGCTGTTTGGGTAGACCCTCTAAATTTCCCTGATCCAGCTGCACCTGGGCTGCTCACAATATTTATCCCAAAATCTTTATTTATTCAAAATGAAATTACCTCAAACACAAAAGCTTGATAGCAAAAGTCCTTCCTCCCAGTGCTTTTCTGGGGAGCTGGGGCTGGTTTCCATCCCTCTTCCACAGCCTCAGATGATGACTCTGGGTCACCCCTTTCCCTCTTGGGCTTGAAGATCCACTGGAAAATTGTCTCTCCCTTTTATCCGCCTTCACAATGAGAACAAGGAGCTTTCTCCTCCCCCCATGGTTTGTGTCTTGATTGACTGGGAGAGAGGGGAGGCTTGCCGCACCCTACACTACAAAACTCCTGGCTCCGAGCCCTTAAAGAAACAGTAATCTCTTCTCTCTAAGACTCATTCTCCCCATTTCCTCTCTGTGACGGGGCATCTGCCCCACACTGGTCATGATAGGGTTAAAACCCAGCCTGGAGGGCTGCAAGGAAAACAGCCAATTAGGGCAGCAGCTGGACCAGCCAATCAGGGCCCAACCATCCATATAAAAGGAAGCTGCAGGCCAGAGCTTGTCAGGTTGCTGCAGGAAGCCCAAGGGAGGTGACTGGCTTCCCAGAGGGCTGCAGAACTAGCACTGTGAACAGGGCTGCTAGGACTTGCAGGCCCTGGGAAGAGGGTGAAGGAACCAGCAGTAGGAGCTAAAGGTGTTGGGGCTGCGGGGAAGTGGCCCAGGGAATTGAGAGAGACTGGTGGAGAAAGAAAGGAGGGGCAGTGGGAAGTAGTGGGTGGGCCCTGGTCCCCTCCGACCCCCCACTCACTGCTGAAGAAGTGGCCAGGCTGCTGTGAGGAGCGGCTAGACTGTTACAGAAGGAGTCTCCTGGAAGGGGAGGACCCGGATTGCGACACGGCTGGAGGGCTGTGCCACGAAGCAGAGGCAGTGAGACTGAAACTGCAGTAGGTCTTCAGGCGGAGACAAGGATGGGAGAGCCACCGCCACCAGAAGGCACACCCGCTGACCAGAGCTAATCCCGAAACGGCCAGCAGGAGGTGCCAGGGCGGTGAGTGACCCTGTGACAGTCTCCTTCCACATCTCCCCCAGATGTTCCCCCCCCCCTTCCCCCTCAGGGTCTTTGTTTGGTTGAGACTACTTGCAACGAGGTAGCCAGGACACACTCCCTACCCTAACTACTCTTTTCCTTAAAGGGGCAGGCAGTATAGACTGTTACACACTGCAATACAGAAAGTGCCGATGGAACTACTGACTAGGGATGGGACTTTCAGATGCATTCTGCATTGTCTAAGTGCCCCCATTGAAGACAATGGTACAACTGTGATGGACTTATTGAGAGCAGAATTAAATCAACACAGAGCCCTATGAACATTCCACCTTTCCAGATCTATAGGGTCTGTCATATTTTACCCTCTCTACCTACCCCCACGTATAATAAAGAAAGAAAGCAGTGGCATAATGGACCTGATGAAAGAATTCAGGCACTTCAATTCCTACACTGTCTCTGACAAGTTTTGAGATTTTTCTCAAACCATGGATGCAATGCAGATCTCTCCCTTGTGACCCTTTCTCCATCTGCATTCAATAACAAGGATAAAATAATATAGTTTTCCATGGCACTGTACACTGGTCAAGTCTATTTCAAGGGATCTCACAGAAAATGGCTGTCTAGAATCTAAAGCGATATAAATAAATACAAAAAGATTTACCTTTGGGAGATGCTGTTAAGTATTTATCTTTTTAAGCACACAAGGTTCCCATGTTTTATTATTTTAGAATGTTTCTTGGTTTATTCATACAGATTATATATTCTATAGCCTATAATCTACCCAGGATTCACTGATACCAGAGAGAATCAGTTTACTGACTTTAGCTGGAACACACATTGGAGCTGTATCTTCCCTCGAACACTCCAGAGCCCTCTGGATCTTGACTTTAATATAAAAAAAACACCAAGAACAGGGTTTAATTGTTAGGTTCTTGCATCTTGATCATAGTTTGTGATGATTTTTTTTTTTTAATCACTCAAATCTATACTGGAACTTTGTGCCCAATCTATTTTAGGTATTATGTCTTCCTATGCTAAAAGAAAATATGGATATACACCAAACAGTCTGCCAAGAAAATAAAAATCAGGGTGCAAAGAAATTCCATGCAAAAGAAATAGGAATGCAAAGTATTACTTGTTTGTTTTTACCATATAGATTGATTCTATGAGATAAATGAACTGTGAGATACTCTGGAATTATAGTAACTAATTTTATTTTCTAGAGACTTTTTTTTGTTCCACATAAAACAGATTCCGTGACATCTCTCATTTCATTTAAAAGGTTTAAGTCTTAGCTAAATGTTACTAAATCTTATTACAATTTTAATGAGCTGACATAGATATAGCCCATGTTCTATTCATGACTTTAGGTAACCACAAAAAGAACCAGGGTGCATTCAGGAACTGGTGGGAGCCAGTTATCATTCAACCTAATTACTGGAAATACCACAATCAGAATCATTGTATGCACTAGCATGGATGCAAATGTGTCAGCTAGCTATATTTTTTAATTGGTGGGATATTGCTTCCACCTTTTATGCAACCCTCTTGGGTCTAACAAAGTTGGCCAGAAAATATCACAAGTACAAATTTTTATTGCAAGATTTCCACTGGGTTCCAGTGCATTTGGAACTGACAGACAATATCATGTATGCCGTGTTGTTGTAGCCATGTTGGTCCCAGGTATTAGAGACCAGGTGGGTGAGGTAATTTCTTTTAAAAAGGACCAACTTCTGTTGGTGAGAGAGACAAGCATTCAGGGTAGGCCCCAAGTGGCGCCAAAAAAAAAAAAAAAAAAAAGCCGCAATTGCGATCTGCGGCGGCAATTCGGCGGGAGGTCCTTCGCTCTGAGCGGGAGTGAGGGACCGTCCGCCCAATTGCCGCCGAATAGTTGGACCTGCCGCCCCCCTCCTGAGTGGCCGCCCCAAGCACCTGCTTGGCAAGCTGGAGCCGGCCCTGCAAGCATTTGAGTTTATATAAAGCTCGTCTTCAGATCCGGGAAACTAACTCAGTGTCACTGCTAAATTTAAAATTTGAACAGATTGTTTTTAGCATAAGTAGTTAACACATTTCAAGGTACCATTCAAGGCGAAGTGACCCATTATCACCCATCCAGTTATAGTCAGGAAAGGGGGGGGAGGGGCAAGCAGCTGGGATGGTTGTTAGTGGGTTACAGATTGTTGTAATGAACCATAAATCCAGTGTCTCTATTCAATCCATGATTTTCAGACTCTAGCAAACTTATGAATTTAAGCTCCCAGGCTCGTCTTTTGAAAGTGTTGTACAGGTTTCCTTTGAGTATGAAGACTGGTAGGTCAGATATAGAGCGATCACTTTGTGAAAAGTGTTCACCCCCAGGTGATACGGTGTTTTGTGTCTTTTATCATGTTCCCGTGTGAGCTCATTGGAGAGCGTAGTGATTGTCTGGTTTCACCCACATAGTTGTTATAGGGCAGGGGTGGGCAAACTCCAGCCCGCAGGCCAGATCCAGCCCATCAGGGCTTTGGATCTGGCCTGCGGGATTGCCACTCCTGCACTCTGCACCCCAACCCCCTGCCCTGAGCCCCTTCCTGCACACCGCACCCCCTCCCTCCTGCACTCCAACCCCCTTCCCCAGCCCTACATTCATGGCCCTGCAAGCAATTTCCCCACCCAGATGTGACCCTCAGGCCAAAGAGTTTACCCACCCCCGTTATAGGGGCATTTAGCGCACTACATGAGGTACACCACATGTGGTAGGCATGTGTAGACAGAGACAACCTGTGCCTGCTGATAGTGGTGGGGGGGCAGAGTGAGGGCAGCTGATTTCAGCAGTATTACAGTACACAGTAAAAAAAATCTTGCTGCTGGATCTAGCATGACAGGGATTCACTGTCCAACATGCCCATGTCCGAGGTGGGTTGTGCAGGTCCACATAGGCATTTGCAATTGAAATTCATCCCCCCTCATAATAGGCTTGGCTCAGGGAAACGCTTTGGTCTTAAGACAAGATTTGCAAGTGCATAGTCCATAAAGGAAGATACATGTGCATAGGATAAATTAGCTGCAGCCTCTAAAAAAGGAGGTATTGTTGCTGGGCTGGACTGCTACTGTTTAAAACAGTCCAAAAGGTGTGATTTCTCATTGAGGGGTCTCAGATCTGCACTTCACTCACTTACTCCAAAAGCCCAACAAAACAAACAAACAAACACATGTAGCCATGGCATTTCATGTGCTTAGGGTATTTAATGTACTTTCTGGAACCTACAAAAATATGAGGCAGTATGGTGCTCAGTGCCTACTTGTGGTTTTCATCCTTTTCAGCTAATAGAGACCGAACTGTAAAATCTGGTATTTAGACACCCTATGAATTTGTGACAAGCTGAATAGGGGACTGAGTCCTTACAACAATGAATAGAATACAAACCCACTTCGTTGTATATTACATCTGTCCTCTTACATATTATTACTTTTGACTTAAAAGGACCTTAAAAGGTGCCAGTCTGCTACTTGCCATTATTTAGAATAACCATACAACAAAAATAAAACCAGGAGCAACCACCAGGAAACTCCACTCTAATATTCCATCCCCCTTAAACCACTGTCCTATTTACACCTCACCCACTTCAGATGCCTGGACAAAAAAAAAAAAATGGCTCTACAGTTTGCCCTGAAGATCAACAATCCCCCATCATCTGGAACCAAGGGCAGAAGCTCATTCCACAATTGAGAGCTCCATATATAGCTCAGTGGTTTGAGCATTGGCCTGCTAAACCCAGGGTTGTGAGTTCAATCCTTGAGAGGGCCATTTAGGGATATGGGGCAAAAATCTGTTGGATGATTTAATTTGGGATTGGTCCTGCTTTGAGCAGGGGGTTGGACTAGATGATCTCCTGAGGTCCCTTCCAACCCTGATAATCTATGAAAGGGAGCTCTTTGTTTAACTGAGAGAGCACCAACTTGAGTTCCTCTGCAGAACACAACTTCAGAACTCTTGTGCAGAGAAAGAGAGGGTCTACAAAGTAGGTAGATTCCTGAGTCATTTAAGACTTTCTAGCTAAAAAACAAAACAAAACAAAAAAAAAACACCCATCACCTGGATTTCAACACTACAGATCACAGAAGCACTGGTTTCATCTGATCTGTGTATGAGTCTGATTACACTGCAATCAGAGGTGTAACTGCAGCATATGTAGACATACCTAAGCCAACTCTGATCTTGCTAGCTCCAACAACAATAGCTATCATACCATGGCAGCACGGGCTAGCCGCTTGAGTTTATATCTAGGGTCGAGGGTGGGGTGGGGCCTGTACGGCCTATGCCACGCAGCTAGCCGTATTGTTAGTCAAGCTAGCTCTAGACAAACACTAACTCAGGTATGTCTACATGTGCTGCAGTCACACCTCTGATTGCAGTCTTCTTAGCGTATGCGCAACATGCCTCAGGTGGTATGTGACCAGGATTCATCACTGACTTTGGTCCACTGGTTGGATCATTTGCTTCCCTGGCTTGGGCCGGGTACTGACTGGTAGTGTGACGTGAACACTGATCCATGCCCCCCTCTGATTGAAGTGTAGACATATGCTAAGATACCACACTTACCAAATGGGCTACCACATTCTGCACCAACTTCATTTTCCAGGTAATTAAGTGTGGCCCCATGAATGCTGCATTGGAGCAGCCTCTAAAGGGACAAATTATCTCAATAGACTATGAGATGCAAATGAAAAAAGCCATTCTGGCTATTGCTGCATATCATCTTCTAGCTGGGGACATAACTGTATACGAGATTTTTTTTCATCTGATGGACATTTATAAATATTGCACTCAAATATAACAGTGCAAAGTTAAATACAAAGTGAATAATATTCCTCGCACCATGAATGAGTGAAGGGGATTGCATTACTTTTGTATAAGCCTCTGGCTTGTCCACGGGGGCATGCCACACCTGAAAATCCATTAGACAATACTGACTATGGCCTCCGTGGGGAAAATTTTCACCTAATCTGATCAAAAGTATCTTTTTTTGAAGTCAGCAAACTTGCACAAACTGACATTAGGTCTATATTTCACTACATGGGCCTAACTGGTTTGTTTTGTTCTGATCTGCAACTTTTTTTTGCAGGGAACAGTAACTCCTAAACTTTCCCAAAGCACAATGTGAGGGAATTTAGCTGCATTATTCCAATTTACATGACTTCAACCTCAGGCACTGCTGTGAAAATTTGGGGGTTGTTGCTTTGTGCTTTTACTTTTCAAGTATTGTTAGCCTTAACGTGGCTGGCAGGAAGACATACAGCTGAGATTTTTTTTAATATGCCACTCTGTTTGTATTCTCTTAACTTGATTTATGCCACGTGCAAAGATTCCAATTTATAGAAACTCTGCCAAAAAATTATACACTAGCCTCCTAATGGAGTGCAGTCTGAGTGATTGCATCGTGGTGATGTTGCATCCACAGGGCACTTCCAAGTACCATGCTAACTAATCCTACCAGTAAAAATCACCCTTTTGGTTTTATATGCTCTATTCATTAATTTTATTATGGGCAATACAGCTAATTAAGTATTCAGTTGAGCGAAGAGTGCAGTCATCTGGCTCGCAAGGAAATAGCACATACTAAACACAACACAACCCTAGGAATCATAGGAACAAGAATGTTGATATATAGGGCCTGAGACTCCTTCTATTAAAAATTCCCACAGCAGCAGGATCAGGGCCTTTTAACTTGAAGAGGAAAGTAAGAGAATGCTTTTTGGAGAAGGCAGTGAAGTGTGCACATTTCATTGTTCCAAAGCACTGCAGTCAGAGGTTAGAAGTTTGAGCACAAATGCATGTATCAGATCAGTGAAGAAACATTAGTATTAAAGTACAGCTTGAATTATGAATAGGAGGCAAATTATTTTTTTCCACTGGTGCCATCCGTGGCTAGGAGTCCAAGTCTAGAAGGTCTCTAGATGTTTCATTCACACACATACACAAAAGCAGGCAGTTCTTATATACAGTTCTTATATGCAAAATATTGCTGCAACCGCGTAGGGTGGAGAAATAGATTTCGCATGAAGTCTTTGTATCTATTATCTTTTGTGCCGCAGGGGAAATAAACAAGAGAAACAGATCACTTAATAAGATGAAATGTCAAGAATACACAGGCATCAACAGAAATTGTAGTCTCTGAAGAAGGAGAGGTAATATAACTACTGGTATGACAAGCAAAGGATATGTTACTGCGGGTAAAGCAATAGCATTTTTCTCATTGATTTCCTTCTGCTTACATCCTTAAGGTATGTGAAATGTTAAACAGAACCAGTAACAGGCACATAAAAATGCATGAAGGTTAAAAATGGCTAGTATAATGAAGTTTTACAGATTTTAGAAAATCTTAGTTTTAAAAGAGAAAATAAAACCTATTTTGTCAGACTGTTCACACTTGAGAACTTCTTTCTAATTTTAATCACTCTAGAAAACACCTTCAGAAGACTTTCCCTAGCAAATCATCCAGATTTAGGTCTTAGTTGTAGTTCTTCATTTTCTTAATGTTTTATCTTATTTATTATGCTCATTTTCAGCGGTGCAAAAGGAAAGAATCAACTATCATACCGGTTATAAATGTAGAATGACTATTTTCTATATGGAATCATAAGTGCTATTCCATTTCATAGCTCCTATAATACAGTTCCCTTATCCTAGAAGGTAGATTCCATTGGAAGCATCTTTTTCCCCACCCACCCCAAAGTTACTAAAAAGCTAATGAAAATCTGTACTTTTATTGAAGGAGCAACTGACCTGATTTATGGCAAATGGAATGTCTTTTCCTGTCCCTAAGCTTTTGGTCAGGTTCATCATCATTTTTTCCTTGACTTTAGAAAGGAAAGCTACACAGTCAGTAATAAGGCTGTGTGGTAATGAGAGGAAGAATGATCCCTGACTCATAGATTCATAGACTTAAGGTCAGAAGGGACCATTATGGTCATCTAGTCTGACCTCCTGCACAACGCAGGCCACAGAATCTCCCCCACCCATTCCTGTAACAAACCCCTAACCTATGTCTGAGTTATTAAAGTCCTCAAATCGTGGTTTAAAGGCCTCAAGGTGCAGAGAATCCTCCAGCAAGTGACCCGTGCCCCATGCTGCAGAGGAAGGTGAAAAACCTCCAGGGCCTCTGCCAATCTTCCCTGGAGGAAAATTCCTAACCCCAAATATGGTGATCAGTTAAACCCTGAGCATGTGGGCAAGACTCACCAGCCAGCACCCAGGAAAGAATTCTCTGTAGCAACTCAGATCCCACCCCATCTAACATTCCATCACAGACCATTGGGCCTATTTACCTGCTAATAATCAAAGATCAATTAATTGCCAAAATTAGGCTATCCCATCATACCATCCCCTCCATAAACTTATCAAGCTTAGTCTTGAAGCCAGATATGTCTTTTGCCCCCACTACTCCATTTGGAAGGCTATTCCAGAACTTCACTCCTCTAATGGTTAGAAACCTTCGTCTAATTTCAAGTCTAAACTTCCTAGTGTCCAGTTTATATCCATTTGTTCTTGTGTCCACATTGGTACTAAGCTTAAATAATTCCTCTCCCTCCCTGATATTTATCCCTCTGATATATTTATAAAGAGCAATCATATCTCCCCTCAGCCTTCTTTTGGTTAGGCTGAACAAGCCAAGCTCTTTGAGTCTCCTTTCATAAGACAGGTTTTCCATTCCTCGGATCATCCTAGTAGCCCTTCTCTGTACCTGTTCCAGTTTGAATTCATCCTTCTTAAACATGGGAGACCAGAACTGCACACAGTATTCCAGATGAGGTCTCACCAGTGCCTTGTATAACGGTACTAACACCTCCTTATCTCTACTGGAAATACCTCACCTAATGCATCCCAAGACTGCATTAGCTTTTTTAACGGCCATATTACATTGGCAGCTCATAGTCATTCTGTGATCAACCAATACTCCAAGGTCCTTCTCCTCCTCTGTTACTTCCAACTGACGTGTCCCCAGTTTATAACCAAAATTCTTGTTATTAATCCCTAAATGCATGACCTTGCACTTTTCACTATTAAATTTCATCCTATTACTATTACTCCAGTTTACAAAGTCATCCAGATCTTCCTGTATGATATCCCGGTCCTTCTCTGTGTTAGCAATACCTCCCAGCTTTGTGTCATCCGCAAACTTTATTAGCACATTCCCACTTTTTGTGCCAAGGTCAGTAATAAAAAGATTAAATAAGATTGGTCCCAAAACCGATCCCTGAGGAACTCCACTAGTAACCTCCTTCCAACCTGACAGTTCACCTTTCAGTATGACCTGTTGTAGTCTCCCCTTTAACCAGTTTCTTATCCACCTTTCAATTTTCATATTGATCCCCATCTTTTCCAATTTAACTAATAATTCCCCATGTGGAACCGTATCAAATGCCTTACTAAAATCGAGGTAAATTAGATCCACTGCGTTTCCTTTGTCTAAAAAATCTGTTACCATCTCAAAGAAGGAGATCAGGTTGGTTTGGCACGATCTACCTTTTGTAAAACCATGTTGTATTTTGTCCTAATTACCATTGACCTGTCCTTAACTATTTTCTCCTTCAAAATTTTTTCCAAGACCTTGCATACTACAGATGTTAAACTAACAGGCCTATAGTTACTCGGATCACTTTTTCCCCCCCTTTCTTAAAAATAGGAACTATGTTAGCAATTCTCCAGTCGTACGGTACAACCCCTGAGTTTACTGATTCACTAAAAATTCTTGCTAATGGGCTTGAGGCACTGAGTTCTAAGTCAGGAGATCTATGTTCAGTTCCTGGCTCTGCTCCAAATTTCCTTTGTGACCATGATCAAGTCACTCATGCTTGTCAATCAGCAACTGCAAATAATAGCAGCTTTCTGAGGAAGTTAGGGTTAGATGTATGGTGGGCATCCTTTTAAAAAAAAAAATCTGCCAATTCAAGCTCCTCTAGGATTTGGCCCTCCTCGCTTAAGTGCAGATTGACTTGAAATGATGCTAAAACCTCAAAATAGATAGGACTCCTAGAAATAGCGAGGTAAACTTCATATTTTCTTTAGGGAAAAACTAACCAATACTGGAAGTAATAAGGTAATGTCAGTTACTTATTGAAAGCATCTTGCACTGTAGTTTTTGGATAGGTGGAGCAGACACAGTTGTATGATAAATACAATGAATCACATGAAATCATTACCACATGTATGGGTCTCTGGATCACAGTTACAGGATTTCTTTAACAGTTTGTTATGGGCAGCAGGCCAATAGAGAGAGCAATCTATTAAGTGTTCAGACCACAGCCTCTTGACTCAAAACACTTATTATTGGCCTCCACCTCAAGAGCAAATTTAAAAACAAAAACAAAAAAACCCTGGATAACTGTACGGAGTCACTTCACAACTACAGGAGCAAAACCAGAAATCAACAGTTATCCAGGCCACAAGGTTATTACTGTGCAGGCTATCCAGAACACTCACACACACAAATCTAGAAAGAAACAGTTAATAACTAGAGACTAGCTTTTCCATTTGGTATCAATTTTTGTGAGTATCCAGCCCTATTGGTTTAGTGCACAGGACTAATTAGAACCCAAGGCTAGAGCTGGCTGAAATTTTGCAAAATCTTATCAGTTTTGCCAAATTGTTCATTTAAAAAAATTCAAAAACATTTGAAAAATTAGTTTTTTCCATTTTGAAATGACTTTGTTGCAAAATTTCCCTTAGTTTTATTTAATTTTTAATTAAAAATGTTAAAGGTCAAAATCAAAAAACAATATTTTGATTTTGTATCAACAAAGTGTTTTAGCCAACTCAAAGTGAATTTTTCCCCCCAAGTTTTCTAGTCACTGAAAATGTTTGGGTTTGGTCCAACCTAAAACAACAATTTAAAAAAAAAAAAACAAACACCCCACACATTTCAAAATTGCCAGCAAACTGAAAAAATCTGTTATTCACCCAGCTCCACTCAGGTCTCCTCAGTTACGTCTGTTTCCAACTCTGCCGCTGACTTGGTCAAGATGCTTACCCACTCTGTACCTCAGCTGACTCCCCTGTAAAAGGGGGATAATGGTTACCTATCATATATGGGGGTCTTGTGAAGTTCAGTGATCTGATTCTACACATATTTTGGGATCCTTCGGATGATAAGCACTACAGAAATGGATCTCAGCTTGTTTCTTTCAGCCACAGCATCTGGTTTATATCACTTCATATTTTCAAGGAAAGGGCTTAGGAAGAGACTTAGTTTTTCACATGAAAGCTCCTTTCCATTTTAATTTTCCCAAATCGGAGGCCTGCACTGCAGCTATGGGATACATGGGACTTGAAGGCCAACTCTGCTACTCTCCCCCACTGTCCCCTTTCTATTCCACTCTCCCTGCTGGTAATCCCTATGTAGAGTAACCCAGCCTAAAGATAACGAATGTGATATTTTTGTTTCAGATCTTATTTACATTTAGATGTCAGTTAAAAATATTTTTAGCCTGGAATCATTTATCATTTGACCTTGAATGTGCCCCATCTGCCTCCTAACTGCACTTCACTCATTGGAGACTGCAACAGTAATAAACTGAGAAAACAGGGATAAAATGCCAAAGTATGGATACCAATAACTATACACAAAAAATCAACAGGCCTTGATGATTATGAATATGTATTAAAGTGCAGCAGTGGCAATATTAATTATTTAAACATTTTCATGGGAAAAACAACTTGAAATTAATCTCCTAACCGGTATGTCATACATATTAACAAATAAGAATTTAGAACTAATTTGAAAAATTTGCATTTTTGCCCTTAATCTTTTGTTTGTATGTAATGTCAAGAAATAAAAGAAACTAAGATCATTTTTACAGGGGATCTCTACCTAATCAGTCAGCAGCTACATCCCAATAGCATCCATACAGCATTCATGAGGGAAAGGACATGGATCCATTTTCACATCAGCATTTTAATTTGCCATTTCTACACAAACTGCTGCAAAACCAAAAAGAGTAAAATTCACCTTTCACTGCACAAAGTCTGGGTGACTAGGCTCAGGCTAAAGGGAACTCCATGGCGGGGGGGAGGAGGAGAGGGTGAAATTCATGGACATAATCCCAGCCTTTGTAGGCGGACTAGACAGCTGCCACACAACCCCTCTATAGTCACAGAGCTGGAATAGGAGCTGCTGCTGCCCCTATGCACAAACCCAAGTGTGGGTTTTGGACCACAGGATCCAGATGGACCATTTAACTTTACAGACATGTATTTTCATGGCAGCATGTCCTCAGTTACATACAACACATCATATAACTGGAAAGGTCAATGAGCATGGTTGGAAAACCAGTAAATCCCCTGAAAACATAGTATTCCAGTCAGCAGTGTGGCATTATAATTTGTATACCCCAAACAGACAAAAGAAAGAAAGAAAGAAAGTTGCTACCACAGTAACAACTGCTAATGGTTTCCTGATATTAAGTAGGAACTGTTGCTGGACCTGAAAGCTGTCTAGCAGTTCCTGAGCAGAACTACAGCACTTTCTGTCCACTTCGCACTTGCTTTGCAAAATGAAACTTTGTAAAGGTGTAAATAGCAACTCAGGTACAAGGCAATGGGGAATCAGGCCTCTAACTTTTACATAGTATCATATGTTCCATATTACATGTCCAATGCCTCCAACTTTTGTTTAGATCATACCCTACCTGTAGGATCAGATTTCAGACGCAGTTATTTTACATAGCACAATACATGAGTAGTAATTTCACTGTGGCATATCATGTAGCCTACACATTTCTATTGATGCTGTTTGCTAGACTGGTTAGACCTATCTCCTGACCTCGTTCCAGGCAGTGTAGCATGCACCCAATGAAAACATGCAGGCCTTAGTGTACAGCTCAGAGCTCAGCTTACTGAGTTCTTTGGTGACTCCAGTTTCCACAGCTCCACTAGGAGTTAAAAAAAAAAAAAGAAAAAAAAAAAGAAGAGGAAGAAATTCAGTGAATGAATGGCTCCATCACGTGGATATCCTCAGTCTGATACGTTTCAGAGTAGCAGCCGTGTTAGTCTGTATCCGCAAAAAGAACAGGAGTACTTGTGGCACCTTAGAGACTAACAAATGTATTAGAGCATAAGCTTTCGTGGGCTACAGCCCACTTCTTCGGATGCATCCGAAGAAGTGGGCTGTAGCCCACGAAAGCTTATGCTCTAATACATTTGTTAGTCTCTAAGGTGCCACAAGTACTCCTGTTCTTTTTGCAGTCTGATACGGTGGCTTAATACGCTTCTTTTCCATCATTAAGTTCCTTGTGTCCCCTTTAATGTGAAAATGGCATAAGTCAAACAAAAAGCCCTAAAGGTCCAAGCTTGGAAACAGATACACTGACAAATGTTCCTAGAGACATTTAGGAGTCTCAGCTTCCTCGGGAGGCAGTAAAAACAATAGTTCTGTTCTGATTTCTGCCACATTCTTATAAATGCTGTACAACCTTCTCAGAGGTTATCCCAAATATAACACAACCATAAATGTCACAGACGATGGCTCAGCTATAAGATGAGTATATGCATACCTGTATTTGGCATACGTTTTGCTTTCTGTTTATGCTCACAAGCTTCCTTCATTCCTAAGGCTTTGGTTTCTCTACTGTCATTTCTAGCCAGATCATCTGTGAAATGCAGTGGCCATGATTTAGGGATAGCACTAATATACAAAGATGCCCTATATATGGGGTTCCCTAAAATCTGCCTGGTATGCCTCATCGTTCTTGTAACAGTACCAGTTTCAAAAGTTTGTCTTATGTATTTCTCTTTCTTTTTGGTTCTCAGAAAGAGGGAACTACTAGCGCTGTGTGCATAATTCTTGCTTGTTTATTGCACCTGCTGTATACGCTATCAAAATAGCCTAAAGCAATAGACTAACATTTCAACCAAATCTTCAGAGATGCTTTAATCTGCTATTATGCTTAGTTACTTGTCAAGAGTATTATCTTCATAGAAGCATGACATTCCTTTTATGCAGTCCCACAGACCCTATCCTAATGTCCTCATGGCTGTAGATAACAAAGCAAGGGAAAGTGCAAGTAGAGATATCTCCACGTACAGCACCTGGATCTAAAGAACTCCAAATTCCTGAGTCAACAAATAAGGAATCTCTTTCCAGACTGTTATGAAGCAGCCTGGTGCAACAGAAGTGTGATTGAGGGGCTGACATTTAAGGGAGGAGCTTTTTTTTTTTTTTGGCACAAACACTTTTTAGCGGGAGTTCAAGTGTGTAACACTGAGACAGGAGAATTCACATAAGCATATTTCAATGTAATTTAAAGTAAGGTTTCTTAAAAAAAAACTATTTGGAGAAAGGGATGACAGGAGCTATTGGCGGAAAGAGGTGAGGAAAGGGCATGAGGGGAGCAGGAGCAGTTTTGGGGAACAGGGAGTTAATGGGGGGGGGACATGAGCTGGGGGACTAGCACCAACCAATAGCCTCTCTCCCACTCTTACAGGTTCTCTCGGGCCCAGCAACTGCAAATCACACACACACACACACACACACACACACACACTCCACTGATTACCTCTATATCCACCCAAGCTGTCGCTGGCTCACCACAAGAATGTGCCCCTCGTTGGTGAGAGGCACAAGTATTAAGGCCCAGCATCCTGCCACTCCAGGAGCTCTGTATAGGAAGTCCGAGTGCCGGTGAGACTAATCCATGCAGTGTCTTGTAAGTGATGTTTTGGGCCATATGTAAATTATTTGTAAATACATAAATTAGCTGAACACATAATTTCTATAAATGTCACACATGGCGCTGCTCAAACCTTGGCAGCTGGGCATAAACTGAGGCCTTTAATGGACTAGATCTTAACTAAAACCCCAACTATTTCTTCATGTTTCCAGTGATTTCTGCCAACCTCTTTTGGCTTCTAAATATTAGGTTAGTACAGGCCAGCGGTAAATCACTACCCCTTGTTCCCCAAGCCAGGAAGAAGCAGTGAAAGGACTGTCTCAAAGGGTGTTTGAATCAAAATATCTCTTAGGGCTACTCCCCTGAGGTGGGGTAGCTTATTTTCTAGCCCTTACTTAGGATGGTGTCTAATGTTAAAATCTAGCCTTAAGGGTCCACTAATGTTGGCCATCCTCCGTTTGCTTGACTTGAAATTTGACTACTAAAGTCATTTGGTAACCTACTTAGGGTTAACGTATGGGTGGAAGCATCAGCGGCATAGTCACTATCATGTCTAGAACTAAAATGTTATTTGCAGCAGAATACTGTCGGCAATATTTTCATAAATGGTAATAAGCTCTGATGTGGGAAATCCTCCCTGCCTTACTCAGACAAAGCTTCTACTGAAGTCAGTGTGAGCTCTACTTCCTAACAAATACAGGAGCAAGCCCAAGATGGCTGAATTCTCATTGTGTTTTTACATGCTCTAAAGAGGAACTCAAACCTAGGGATGCTGGATAATTTCTAGAATACTGGATAGAAATAGGAAGGGTGTAAACATAATTTAATCTAATTGCTTAGTTATAAATGATACAAAGGACACTGGTCTTAAAGAAGTTCAGTTGTGGTTTAGAAATAATATTGAACAACAGAGCTTATGCACTTCCCTTTCTTCTTCTCTTGTGCCATTTGTGTATGTACACACACTTTCTCCTCCCACACACACTCCTGCCATACTACAATGGAAGGCAAGATTGCAGCATGCGTAGACATACATTCTAACATCCATTCAGCTACCATTCATTCAGGTTTGCTGCCTGAGTACCTACCCAAGCTCCCTTGAGGGCCTATATTCAGGCAGCTAGCTCGTGCTGCTGTGACTTGACTGCTGTTGGTATCTCAGCTACCTAGATTAAAGCTATCTTGTGTGTGCTACACATACTACAATCACACTCCTGCCTGCAATATGGATATTCCATTGGTCACCTCCGGATCCTCTCTCAGCAGCCTCCTTAAATCTTTTACAAACTTTCTTCTTCTCTTCCTACCTTAATGTTCCCAGAATCACTGCTCACTATGGATTTAAAGGGAGTTTCTAACAGGGTCGGCACCCATCTCTCATGTATGCCCCCTTTTCCCTGGACAGTAGTGCCTGCAAACACATTTCTTTTCATGGGGGGAGGCCCACTCACCTCTTGTGGATGTTCCCCTTTCTCTCAGTTAAGTGTGAGCCTACTTTTGGTTTTTTGTTCTTTAAGTGTTCTGCCCACACTGACCTTTTCATGGTCTTACTGCTACTCTATCCAGCCAACAGGCACCTGGTCTTTGGCAACCTTTCCTGGGCTCAGTTCTGCCTGGTGAGCTCTCTGCAGTGAGCTGCCTGTGGCCAGCTGCTTATCTAGCCAGCCAGGCCTCCCTCATCAACCTCCACACAGAAACTGAAGGCTCTGCTCAGCTGCTTGCCTTTTATCTGGCCCTTCTGGCCCCTTATTGGTCACTCCAGCATCCCCTCTGATTGGCCGCTCTTCTGCAGCCACTCTAGGCTGCCTGGAGGACTTCTTGCTGCTCTATTCTGGGACAGGGTGATGCAGGGCCGCGAGGCCTCCAGCAGGGGGCCTCTGGACCTAGTCCACCCTGCCACAGAGTTTATCTAGAGTAAGGAACAGTGCTATCTGGACACCATGTAGCTATCAGACAAGCAACTCGTACCTAATTTAGGGACAGACTTTATACTCAAAATTATTTTTAAAAAATATAATGGGGCAAATAGATACTCTGACCTTCCACAGAAGTACCAGCAAAATAAATGTGTATATGTTAGTTGCCTATACCTCTGCAACAAAACAAAACAAACCCTACATTATCTCTGGGTGATGAGGATACCAAAACGTCTGAGTAAACTCAGTCCTGGGCATTTCTCAAGTTTAAACTAGTGATATGGATATGGATATATCCGGTAGAACTGGAATATGAATAGTTTCCTGTTAGAAGCAAGAACAGCCATTTCTTTAAGGTCTTCAGGCTGGATCTGAGCCATGGTTGCAGGGCTTGACTTATCTCATTAGGAAGTGGGGTGGGGGACTGTTTTGTCATTTTTCAGAGTAGCAGCCGTGTTAGTCTGTATCCACACAAAAAACAGGCGTACTTGTGGCACCTTTTAGTCTCTAAGGTGCCACAAGTACTCCTGTTTGTTTTGTCATTGTGTTTTTAACTAGAAAGAAATAATTGTGCTCCATTACTTATAATCCTGAAAAGCATTGATCAGTGTTAGACTGTGCACTGGGTGAATGAAATACCTGCAGTTTCATAAGATCACAAATAACTTTGCTCTTTAAAGCCTTGCTGAAAAAAACTTGACAATTTATTCATCTTAGACTCCAATTCTTATTTTATAAAGTAAGTACACAAGTAGCCTCTCTTATTTAAAGGGTGATTACTATATCATCTTTGAGTAAAACTGTTTAACAGCAATTTCAGAGTGTGCATACCATTTAATAGTATTCCCCTGAGAATGGAGTACATTTGGTTGCATACATAAAATCTATTCTTATGAGTGAATGAACAAACGTTCTTTATCTTAAGATCCATACATAGCTACCTCAGAATTTACATGCAATGCGTACATATATAACACACACAAAACACAAATATAAATGTGAGTTTTATATATTTATTTTATATAAGGAGGGGGAGAGGGGTTAAGATTTTAAGATCTTTCCCATTTGCAACTATTACTCCCTTAAGTCTAACAGTAAATGGAAGGAATCAGACAGACAAGTGTTCATCAAGTGAAGATCATGATTTGACATTTCTCTAAGTACTATACTGAATTTGCCAGCCCTTAGAGGCTTTGTTACAGAATATGAAGCTATATAATATGTATTGAGCGAGGATGCTGAAACTCACACTGCAGTTTATTTCAATCGATATTTCTTTTTTGATGCCACAGGCCCTTGCATAGCGCTCATCTCTGACAGCCTTTGACGTGAACAGCATTAATAAATGTTGGCATTTAGGATGATTACTCTCTCAGTACAAGCATGGACCAGCCAGACACTGACTAATCCTGTCATTCCTTCTGTCCTAGTTGCTGCTGCTTCTATCCTGCTTGCTAGCTTGCTGCTGCTTAGTTTTATCTTTAACTTTCAGAACACCAAATGTACAGGATTAGAAAACCTGACATTGACAAGATACACAATGTTATTAAACACTAACAGAATCTGTAAAAACTGCACTGAGAATGATAATTAGAATGACACATTCGCCACTAATGGCTATGCAATCACCCTGAAATCATCAGACCCTTTCATTCCACTCTTACTAGACCACATGTATGAAATACAGAATTTGAAAAGCATCTCTTTGGGTTAAACTGTAGCTTTGCCACAAGCTCTGTGTGTGGTCAGTGCATAACTGCACCTCCTTGAGAGCAGTGCAGGGAACAAACTGTATCTCTGAGAAGCATGATCTTCTTCCTGCTTCCCCTTGATTTGGAAGTCAATACCAGCAGCATAGAGACAGCCCCTTGTTGACTGAGCTGCACTGAGGGGCATGGTGGAATGCCATGACTCCACCCACTTTCAACATCCCTGTTTTCAAGGCAGGAGATGAATTAGTGGGTATATAACACCCACTTACTCCTGAATATCTGGTCCCAAGGTCGTGGTATCCCATGCAGGGATATAAGGAGAGAGAGGCCTGCCTTATTCCCCCCTTTTTAGTTCGTTTGCAACATGGGCCTCCTGGAAGACTAGGACATCAGTGTTGTTCATCTTCAGCATTTTCTCCAGGTAGTTGCACTTGGACCATGAGAGGACTTCAACATTCGACTGACAGATCTCTACCCCAGGTCTGATCTGCCTAGTACATTGGCCTTGAAAAGGTAGGTTTATTCTGTTACACTTTTGAGCGGGATGTTGACACTCAACATTCGGTCACTGGGTTGATAATGCTAGTTGTGGTTTCCCATTTAAGAGGGCGGACTGGATGAAGACCATTATCTTCCACCATGTCACAAATGAAGAAGAAGCCTGTTGCTACAAAATCAACAGCTATAAACTTACAGACAGCAATTACCACCCAAAATACAGGCTGGCAACCTACATAAAGCAGGAGATCAACAAATACGTGGTTTTACCTCCTACAGCGCACTAACAACTAAAATCTCCATGTGCATCAACAAGCTTACCATCATTAATGTACATAAACCAACTAGTGCACAGTGGCCTCAGCCAGCTCTGCTGACCACACAGGACCCTGCCGTATTTGTGGGTGACTTTAATAGTCACCACATACAATGGGGCTATGCAGCAAACGACATTGCAGGCAAAGAACTGACACATTGGGTGTCAGTAAGTGATATGCTCTTCCTTTTTTACATGAAACAGCGTGCCACTTTCCACTCTGCAGGATGGGGCAGAGAGGATGCTGCCCTGACCTTACAAAGCTGATACAGGCACACAGATCCACAAATCTGATACAGGCACACAGATCCCCACATCACGGATTATGACTTCCGAACAGCCAGCACAGACCAGTACTGACCCATATTGGCATTCAAAGCCCTGTTCTCCACTCACAACTGGCACCTCACTGGAACTTGGAAAAAAAACAAACAAAAAAAACCAACAGACATTGTATTCTCCATAGTCATGGTGAAAGTGGCAATCTCCTGCATTCCCCCAATGCCATAGACTTTTGACCATTTTATTGCACTCCAAATCTCTACCACAAAGAAGAGCATCCCCGGTGGACACAGGTCATCATACATTCCTTGCTGGACTGCAGAGAGCCAAGAGCTCCTCCACAAATATAACGAGTGCAGAGACCCAGAAATTGGAAAAGCCCTCCTGGCATCACTGGATCATCATGCAGCAAGGTAGCAACGGTGGCTTGAATGTGTAGAAGATCTAAATTTTACACACTGGAGCAGATGCGCTTAGAACCTGCTTTCACACTTGGGGGCTGTAAACCCCACACATGCCACTGGGCTGCAGGTGAAAGCCAAGGCCATCTCTGCGAACATCAAAACAGGTAGTGGACAAACAGTATCGCAGACAAGTCCAGCATCAAGTCTGGCAGGTGGTGTCCACCTGCGTTCCCTCATCCCAGTGGACTAGACTGTTCACCAGTAAGGAGATAGATGCAGCCATGAAACTGGGAAAAGCAGCAAGAAAAGATTATATCTATCCTGAGTTCCTATATAACCAGGGTTAACCACGAAAATGGGTGATGCAGCTTTTTCACCAATATCCTGGAGACCAGTGAAATCCCGTGCATGTGGAGAGAAGCCAAGGTCATTGCACTCCTGAAGACTGGAAAACCTGCAGATCACCCTTCTAGTTATAGGCCAATCTCCCTCTTGAGCACCATCTACAAGGGAATGGAGCATATGCTTCTGAACTGAATCGGGCCGCCTGTGGATGCCAGCCTAGGATGTGCATATAGCTTGGAGATCAAACCAGCAAGCTTCACATTTAGAATAATAGCTCTGTCCTTGCTCTGACACATGAGTGATATGCCTGAAACAATAGTGCAGAAGTTTGCATATGCTGATGATATGGCACTTGCAACTCAGGCCTGTAGCTTTAAAGAACTTGAAGGAACCCTTACACCTGACTGTAAACTCATGGAGGAGTACTTCCAAAAGTGGCAGCTGAGACCAAATCCGAGCAAATCGTTAGTCTCTACTTTCCACCTTGACAACAGAATTGTCAAGTGTGTGGCAAAATGGTGCATTATGACCCAAAACAACATATCTGTGTGATTCTTGAATATACACTCATCTGTCATGACCACCTCAAGAAAGTAGCCTCCAAAGCAAAGACTTGCATCAACATGATCCCAAAGTTAGCAGGAACAAGCTGGGGATCAACTGTCCTGGTACTGCAAACATCAGCCTTGGCCCTACTATACTCAGTTGCAGAGCACTGTGCAACGGTGTGGACAAGAAGTTGCACTACCCAACTTGTAGATAGGCAGCTGAATCAGACCATGTGAATCATCACAGTAACTTTAAAAACAATATCTCTACCGTGGCTTTCTGGATTAACAAACATCGAACCTCCAGCTATCCCATAAGATATAGCCATGGCATGAGAACTTACACGCCAAAGAGGACCCTGAACTTCCCATCCAGCAGGTTATGGACAACATACCCCAATGGTGCCTGAAATTGCAAAAAACCACTATGGACCTCAAGCAATCACTTCAGTTCTCTGGATCCTGCCAGGCAGTGGCAAAGTGTCTTGACCTCATCCACCATTCTAAACAAGCGCATTATCCCTGCCCTCTTGGTTTCAACCTGCCACGCAGAGTCTGGGCCTCATACAACCACATACCAAGGAAGATGCAGCTACTTGATTTACAAATGGAAAATCAAAGACTCCCCTTCATGCGGCTGTGATAAAGAACATCCAAAGCATCGAACATATCATAACGCAGTGCCCCAAACATGAATTCAAAGTTGAAATGGAGGATACCCACAACATCTCAGAGGCCTTGAAATGGCTTATAACTGATAGAACTTTGCTCTTCAGGTGTGTGTGTGTGTGTGTGTGTGTGTGTGTGTGTGTGTGTGTGTGTGTGTGTGTGTGTGTGTGTGTGTGTGTGTGTGTGTGTGTGTGTAAAAAGACACTCCCCCAAAGCAGATACATAAGTTAAGGGACACATTGAGACCTTGGAGTTTTAGTAGTTCTCCCACCCCCTCCCCAAGGGCCATCAGGAACAAATTCATGGACTTTACCATCAAAAAATGAGTGTTCTTTCCTTTTCAACTGTCATTAAGAATAATCATTTTTAGTTTAGAAATGCAGTTAATACCTTCTTAAATATGACAGAAAAATGTATACAAAAGTCTGTAAGGCTTCTGGAAACTTATCTGTTCAGAGACACATCAGTGAGTTGGGAATTCTTAATCGCTCCATTAAAATCTGTTGATTTGTTGGATATTAAAATCCCTACTGTAGCACTGTACACAAGTCATTTTATCCAAAATCCCAGCCCAAATTTCTCATTTGTATCACATTAGTTTATTTTAGTTTCAATTATAAAAGCATACCATTGCAATTAAAAATGTTTTGCTATTTCAAAAATGAGTTCTGGCACCTCATAGCAATTTTTTTATCTGATGTTACAGAATGATGCATAATAATGGGGTAAAATAACAAATTTCAATATGGAGGGCAACCAAGAAAGTATATAGTAATTAGAAAACAAACAAAGTTTGGTAGTTGTTAACATACTGAAGTAGAGGCTATCAATCTCATTTACACACCGGAACAAGTCTCTTCAGTTCAGGGTACACAGGACCCTATCCTGGCCTTATTCAAGTAGTTCCTTACTCTGAGTAATATCATGCCGTAAAGGTGAATAAGAATGGCAGATCAGGCCCAATGGTTTACTGTAATTACCATTGATTAAAAGAATTAGAAACTATTTTGGTTCCAAACTTTCCAAATCAAGTCTCTAAGGCCAAATACTGCACTCAGATGTGCTTGCTCAACACCCAGTGATGTCAAAGGGAACCCCTGCATGCACATCAGAAGGGGGGACACACAAAGTTGTGACATCATTGATCAAGAAATATATAACTGAGACTGCACTTGTTATATAGTACAAGTTCTGACACATTAATATCCAAACGAGAAAGCGTACAGAGAACAACTGCAAAAATTAATAGGTTACAGGGATTAATGTCCGAGGAAAGATAAAAAGAAGTTAGCTTGGTTAGCCATTAAAACAGGGTACAAGAAGCAGCGATGGGATGAAAATTAAGAAAATTTAGGCTGAATAAGTTTGTATATAATACTTTGTACTTGTATAGAGGTTTTAATCTAACAATGCTTCACAAATTTTAAATGAGCTAATTCACGTAACACCCTTGTGAAGTCATTCCCATTTTACAGATGGAGAAATTGAGACAGAGAGATTAATGATTTGTTCAAGGCTAAAAAGGAAGTCTGTGTCAGAGCCATGAATAGAATCCAGATCCCCAAATCCCAGTCCTATGTTTTAGCCAGAAGACAAGCTTCTCCCTTCCAGAAAAATATCAGGAAAACCTTAACAATAGTCAGCCAATTTTGGACTAAACTTCCAGGGGAAATATCAGAAAACCTCATCACTTTAGACATTTAAAATTAGACAAGAAAAAGCACGAAGAATGAAATCTTACTTTTCCATCTCGTTACTATGCTTCTTTGTAAATGCATGTGGTATACAAAACACGCAGGTGTGGCCAGCCATCTGGGAGGGTCTCATCCCCTCTGTACAGGCAATTCTGGTACACATTCCTGCTACACTTCGTTCAGATCTTGCCTTTACTGAGTTATATCCCTTTTTCAAGTGATGTTATAAATGCACTGAGAAGTACAGAAACTTATTCACACTTCTCTGGCTACAGCTGTAAGACAAAGCTAGCTGCCTTCTGCTTAAGGGAAAATGAGGTTAGTAAAACTATACAAAATATTCGAGACAAAAGTCATAAGGTTTCCTGAGAAGACAACAGCAGATACACATCTTGGTTTTGATTATTTTTAGAGACTTTAAAATTTCTCATCCATTTTTCTAGCAACAAGCTAGAGGGGAAAATTCACACGTGCATGAACACACAAAATCCCTACAAACCTACATTTCATCAAGAAGCCGATCAAATTATACTGTACAATAGACAAACACTGCAGAACCTCAAATTAACAATATTTGTCACATTAGTGAGCTAAAATAACCTCTGGAATATACACTAATGCATACAAACAAACCTATCATCAGCTTTCCAAATTTAACCAAAATAGTTGGTATTGATTTACTGAAAGCTAAGGTTGAAATCACAGAATTCCTCTCAAAACTAAGAAAACTAAGTTATAAAAGCAGTTTTCACATTGCCAGGATAAATTCAATACAGTTTTAGCATAAAAAATGGCATCATACATAGCTTTGCATATTAATAATAAAACATATAGACCTGATTTTCAGACTCCAGCCAGCTCTGCCCTTAACTGTGTTCCTTTCTGTTTGCTAACCTATGCACATGCAGGTGATAGATTCCAAGATCTGTGTGTGTTGGCGTTACAATCGTAATCCAGAAAACCCAGTCATACCAATGGAGTTTGCATATGCAAACCATTAACTCTGTCTGCCAACCACCAACTCTGTAAGCATAGTTTGAGATCTCTTACACCTGTGCGCTCAGACACTAATGTACACGCAGCATGAGAAACCTCAAAATGAGACTGGGTTCAGTCACCACTGAAGATCAGGATCTATTCTTTATTTTCACTTTACAATGTGCTTACAAACACAAGGGTGTGAGCTGCGATGCGTTGAAGACTGTGTTGGAATTGCAAGCTATCACTTAGAGTGAAGAAATTCCCTGGTCCTGCTTGCAGGTTACTGGGTTCCGTAGTGAAGCTTGGATCTGGGAGCTGTCATTCTGGAAAGTGCAGCCTAGAAAATGAATTGATCCTCTCTACCTTAGGGAGCAGCCTGCTTTCTCTCTCTGTCTCGGTTTTTGGGTTCTTGTGTGTAATTGTTCTGAATTACAATCTTCTGGCAAAAGTATTTGTTTTCATTTAAAATAACAGGAGTACTTGTGGCACCTTAGAGACTAACTAAGGTGCCACAAGTACTCCTGTTATTTTTGAGGATACAGACTAACACGGCTGCTACTCTGAAACCTGTTTTCATTTAACTTCTCTATGTGTATGCTGTGAACATAATATGATTACTTTAAAAAAAAAAAGTGTCTTTCTGACCAGTGGTAATCCAGGATAAGAATACCACAACAAACGAGGGCGAAAATGACTGCTCGTGGGGAATAGAACTGAATGAGAATTATTATTGTGTAGCTATAGAGAAGATGATTTTCTGCCTCTCACTGAGTCAGGCCTTTCTACCCTTTGGGTAGTGTCCTGGTAGCATGATCTTTGGGTAATGATTAATTCCAAACATAAAAATTACTTGGCATCTAATGATCAGATTTTCAAGACAGCTCAGCACCCAACAGTTTCTGGTTAGCCACCTAAATAATTGGCCCTTCAGAAGAGAACAGTTATCCCGTTGTTCACAATAGGAGCCACTGAATGCTCAGCACTTCTGAAAATCTGGCCACTTCATTTAGATGCCTAACTGGCAGTTGAGCTTTTATTAAAATCTGGCCCTAAAAAAGTTTTATAGTCATAGTTGGGATGAAGTTGCACATTCAGAGGATATCTTTCATGATCACCTAAGTAAGACATATCTATCTTTTTGCAGCTGAGTAATAGCTTTATGAATTGAAATATCAAAGGGTCACTCCAGATGCATTTGACTATCCTTGAAATAAAAATCTTATTAAAATCTGTCACAGTGAAAATTTCAGATTTATCAAATGGTGTGATGAATTATTCAGCATATCTGCAAACATGGATTTTTTTAAAAATGTCTAAAGCAATATAATTTACTATAGAAATCAATATTTTAACCTCATCATTACCAGAAGCAACCTAATTCTTGTTGTACAAGACTAAAGTAGTCTTTATTCTGCAGCAAATTTTTGTGGCGGAGTTA
Organism: Emys orbicularis; assembly: GCF_028017835.1. NCBI lineage: Eukaryota > Metazoa > Chordata > Testudines > Emydidae > Emys > Emys orbicularis. The sequence continues at coordinate 24,416,513 of NC_088696.1, forward strand.
TAATCCCTCACTAAAAATAGGGGATAGCTTTAGAATGGAGTCACTGATGAAACATGACAAACCATTAGCAAACAACTTTGCTGTAATAGTAACACACTAATAAATGAATGGACTATGTTAAGAATAAGAAGCACAGTAATATTTTAAATGGCCTAATGTGAAATGTATTCTTAACACAGTTGACATTTGTCTTTTGTTGTCGGAATCCATACCAGTCACTGGTAATTAAAATCTCAGGGGTTTAGACAAGGCTTCTTATTGTATTAGGCATTGAAATTCACTAAGAAACATGTTCAGTAACAAAAGATGACAAACAAGTACAGCAAAGGTATTCTGCCAGGCAGAGGTATTTGAACACAAATTGTATAATGGCACTATACCCAAATTCACATGGCACTAGGCCAGGCGTGGCATAACAGCTCTCTCACTGGGTTAGCACCCCCTGCTGATGGTCACTCCGGCACTGTGGCAGTTTCTCTGTCTGGTAATTCAGCCCTCCGGTGGGGTCACCATCCTTAATCCACCCTTTCCAGGGTCCAAATTGTCCCAGACTAAAAGTCCAAAAATGTCTTCAACAAAAACAAATTCCTTCCACCCTCTCAGGGGCTCTTCCTCAGCCAGTCCTCAGCTCAGCCTGCTGTCCCCTTGCTGCACTCAACAACCCTTAAAGTGGGCTTGTATGCCACCTTCTTTGGGACAGTTGGCAAACCCAGTGCCACACTCTGCTCTGGGTTTTGGGGCCTGTATCAAACAGCTAGGTCTTCTCTTTTATCTGTACTGTAGTTTTCCCTGGGCCACTTTCCTATGTCTCTTCTCAAGTTCCCCTCTGGATCTCCCAGTCACTTCCCTGCTTAGTCAGAGTCTCTCCAGGGCCTCCCTGTCTGGAGAGTTTTTCTTCCTCACTCTAAGAACATAAGAATGGCCATACCAGATCAGACCAATGGTTCATCTAGTCCAGTATCCTGTCTTCCAACAGTGACCAGTGCCAGATGACTCAGTGGGAATGAACAGAACAGGGCAATTTACTAAGTGATCCATCCCCCATCATCCAGTCCCCGCTTCTGGTAGTCAGAGGTTTAGGGATACCCACAGCATGGAGTTGTGTCCATGACAATCTTGGCTAATAGCTATTAATGGTCCTATCCTCCAGGAACTTACCTAAATCTTTTTTAAACCCGGTTATAGTTTTGGCCTTCACAACTTTCTCCGACAACAAGTTCCACAGGTTGACTGTGCATTGTGCGAAGGAGTACTTCTTTAGACTTGTTTTAAGCCTGCTGCCTATTAATTTCATTGGGTGACCCCTAGTTTTTGTATTATGTGAAGGAGTAAATAACAGTTCCTTATTCACTTTCTCCTTCATGATTTTATAGACTTCTATCATGTCCCCCCTTAGTCATCTCTTTTATAAGATGAACAGTCGCAGTCTTTTTAATCTCTGCTCATATGGAAGCTGTTCCATACCCCTAATAATTTTCGTACCCTTCTCTGTACTCTCTCTTTTTCTAATACATCTGCTTTGAGATGAGGCAACCAGAACTGCACACAGTCTTCAAGGATGCCTTTTTGTCTCTAATTACCTCTTTTACTCCGTTGTTTAGGCATGGTGGCATTTTTTGGTCCTCTTGCTTTTTAAGCGTATACATTTATTTTGAGTCTCTATAATGGTGTTTTTAAAATGTTCCCATGCAGCTTGCAGGCATTTCACTTTGTTGACTGTTCCTTTTAATTTCCATTGAACTAGCTTCCTCATTTTTGTGTTAAATGCTACTGTGGTGGGTTTCTTTGGTATTTCCCCCCCTGCAAGTATCTTAAATTTAATTACATTATGGTTGCTATTACCAAGAGGTTTAGCTATATTCACCTCTTGGACCAGATCCTGTGATCCACTTAGGACTAAATCAAGAATTGCCTCTCACCTTATGAGTTCTAGGACTAGCTGCTCCAAGAAGCAGTCATTTATGATGTCTAGAAATGTTATCTCTGCATCCCTTCCTGAGATGACATGTATCCAGTCAATATAAGGATAGTGGAAGTCATCCAATATTATTGCATTATCTGCCTCTGTAGACTCTCTAAACTCCCTGAGTATTTCACAATCACCATCATCATTCTGGTCAGGGGACTAGTAGTAGATTTCTACTTCTGTGCTCTTATTGTTCAGGCAGGGAATTTCTATCCATAGAGATTCTATGGTACAATTTGATTCATTTAAGATTTTTTACGATATTTTACTTTTCGCTTTCTTTCACATAGTGCCACTCCCTCAGCAGCACGATCTACTCTGTCAGTCCTATATATTTTGTACACTGGTACTACTGCGTCCCATTGATTATCAATCTTCCATTAAGTTTCTGTGATTCCTATTATATCAATATTTCCCTTTAATACCGGGCACTCACATTCACCCGTCTTTGTATTTAGGCTTCTAGCATTTGTATACAAGCATTTATAAAATTTGTCAATATTTAGTTGTCTGCCGTCCTTGATGTATCTGAATGGGACTCTTGTTCATTTGACTGTTTCTCTTCAGTTCCTACCTGTACTTTATCTATCCTATCCTCCTTACTATGTATAGAGTATCCCCTTTATTAAATCCTTCCCTAAGGGATGTGTCTGTCCAAACCGTGTGCTACTACATACCTTAGTTTAAAAACTCCTCTATGATCTTTTTAATTTTATATGCCAGCAATCTGGTTCCATTTTGCGTTAAGTGGAGCCCATACATGCTGTATAAGCATCTCCTTTCCCAAAAGGTTCTCCGGTTCCTAATACACTTAAATCCCTCCCATTAGCACCACTGTTTCATCCAGGCATTGAGACCTTGCAGTTCTGCCAGCCTAACTGGCCCTGCACATGGAACTGGAAGCATTCACTGGACTTTAATCTCTTACCTAGTAGCCTAAATTTGGCCTCCAGGACATCTTGCCTACATTTCCCTATGGCATTGGTACCTATGCCATACCACGACCACTAGCTCTTTCTCAGCACGGCACGTAAGTCTATCTAGATGTCTTGAGAGGTCCAAAAACTTCACATCTGGCAGACAATTCACCATGCAGCTCTCCCAGTCATCACACCCAACTATCTAAATTTCTAATAATCAAATCCGCCATTATTATTATTACCCGTCTCCTCTTAATCACGGAGTCCCCTCCCTTGGAGGGGTATCTTCAGTGCAAAAGGATATCATTACATCATCTAGAAGGAAGGTCACACCTATGGGATCATTTCCTTCTGCTCCAGCTTGATGTTCCCATTCCCTGGAGACTTTCATCCTCTTCAACAGCACAGAGGCTGCCAGACTGGGGGTGGAACCACTCTACTAGGTACCCATTTGTCTCCCTTAGCTCCTCCAGTTCAGTCACTCAGAGACTGAGTATGGGCTCCTGAGACCAGAGGGCCATGAGTTGTTTGCACCGAATTGCACACACATGCCACCTGCCATGATGTATTTAGTACAATCAACTGGATAACCCCCACTCTGCTGCTGGATTTCTGCCTGCATTATTTTTACTCTCGCAGGGTTGTTTGGTTGTTTGTTCCTTCTTGGGGGCAGCTATGGGGGGGGGGGGGGGGGAAGGAGGCTGTTACTGGCCTAAGTTTAGAGAACATTTGTTAGGTGTGTTTGGCTCTCACATTCCCTCTCTAAACTCCCTCACAAACTCCCGTTTGCTGCTCCACACCATAAACTTTAATCAAGCTGGCATGTGGCAAGCACACAACAAACAGTCAATAAACTCACCCAAGGGTCATGTCATTATTTCTGCTTCACCTGGAGAATTCTCTCACAAAGCTCCTGTTTGCTGCTCCTGTTCGATACTCTCTTTCCGGCAGCTTCCTTTCCCGCTCTGAGCTTTCCCCCTGCTGACTCGGGACCCTGCAGGAACCTTCCTGCTTTCTACGTCTTGACAGTCAGAGCTGTAATCTCCTTAGGTTTCCCTCTTTACCACAGGCACATTCTGCTTGTCATGGACAATTGCTTGATTCCTCTCAGGTGGGGCTCATTCTGTAATCAGGTTGACTTAGCTGCAGGCTCTCCAAGACAAGCCACCCTGTTACAGGCACAAACCCTGCTTTAGACATCGCAATAAATGTTCTACCAAAAACAGACAATTGCCATGAGAACAGTTCCACTAATATAACTCTTGGAGACAACAGTTAACACATTCAGAAGAACGATATTATTTACCATTCTATTAAAAGTGAGATAAAACTGGGGGATTCACTAAAATGAGTAGCCCCTTGGAGCCACTAAGATGAATATTTAGGGAAAGCTAAAATAAAAGATACATTCATGCTGTCATGTATCAATTGACAGAAAGTTGTGCTGGTAGTCAGCAAGCCTTGGAGAAAAACTGCAGGGAGGAACCAACCAGGCTCAAGCCAGTAGGAGCAGCTGCAGAAGCAGCCAAAAGCATAGATTGCTGCAGTTTTGAGGAGTGGGGGAGAGAGTAAAATTGGGCCAAATTGGGGTCACCCTTCCTCCCAGCACCACTTAGACCCAGAACTCTGCAGGGGAGACACCCCACATACACTCTGGGGAAATAAGGGAACCCAGGTCATCCCACCTCTCCCCCCAACTATGTAGCCTGGGGGGGAGGGGAGAACTGCAGGGAGCAACCAGCCAGACACTCCAGCTATTAGGAGTAGCCACAGAAGTAACCAAAGCAATGACCTTCAGAGAACTTCCTCTACAGCCTTGATTGAACATTCTCTGTCTTGTGCTGATTGGCTGTTTGCGCCAGCCCTCTCCCTCCTCCATCACAATCTCTTACCGTCTTCTCCCCTGCCTTGTCCCCCTTGCCTCCCATTTAGCTGATCCCCTTCTAACTAAGCCCACCACAATAAATAAACAAAAGGTCATGGAACTAATGTGACCTTGCTGCCATTGCATATTTCACTTTGTGTGTTCTAACTTTTCCCCCACCCTGTCTCTGTCTTGTCTAGGTAGATTGTAGGCTCTCTGGGGCAGGAATCACCTAGTCCTCTAGGTTTGTACACTGACTTATAAAATGAGGCCCCACAATTCTTGTTTAGTCCTCAGGCACTGCCATAACGACTATGACTACTAATTCTGGTTCATATTACACAACTGTTTTCTATGCACAGTGGTCATTCTCAACAACATTTCAGCAAAAGTCCCAGGTCCAAAAGAAATGCCATTTCCTGCCTGAAGAGAAAATGGCACACTATGGAGATGCAAATATTACGAGCGTGCAGTGAGATACTGCACAGCTACCCCACTTCAGAAGCACCTCTGGGAGGAGTAGAGTCTCAGGAAATACATTGCCGTGCAGAGGAAGTGTGCATACTGCACTATGCTTTAGGATCTGCAACATGCTTCTTCAGTTCACTCAGCCAGCTTCAAGATCCAGTGATGAAAGGGATGCATAATCCTTGCTCCTCTTTCTCTTTTGGAGACTGCACTTTCCAGACTGACAGCTCCCAGACTTATTATTGTAGGCAAAAGTCAGGATGATAATTAGACATGTAACATCAAACTCCTTTAGCAAATGATCCATTTTAGTAGAGCTAAAAAAGAAGGGAACTCAATACAGTATGACAGCTGCCCAGAATAGCAGACCAGGGCTCTGATTCTGCAAAGTGTGCTGAGCTCCCTCAACTATCAAAGACAATGGGAATTTAGGGCTCTTTGCACCCATAGAATTGGGCCCCAGATTTGGGAGAACTAAATAAATAAAACAAAGAAGGAGGCATATTAGTTGTAACCTAGTTTCTGAAAGCAACATCCGACACTTTATTTATGGAGGGGAAGGGGTGAGGTTATGAAGCTAGACTCCTATGTGCTTTGAAAGTTCTTGCAAAAAAAGCATCCCTTAAGTAGGGCAGACGGAGAGAACCAAGGTTTCCTATTGCTGAATCCCTAGCGATGGACTCAATATAGGTCTAATTTTATACACACTCGAACATCTGACTACTAATATTAGTATTCACACCCTCGTACTAACAGCTTAAATGGTATTCCGATGATTTATAGTCTACCTTTAAGCAAAATGCCACAGTTTATCATTATATCCAGAAGACTATTACTGTCTACAGGAGTTTGGCTACTACTGCATTTTTTATTGATTTCAAAACCAGAGTATGAAAACAGGCTGTGAAATCCAAATAAATAAATAAATGAGCATCTTTGACCCTTTTTTCCCATTTCAAAATATCAAAGTTAGCCATTTATTGTGGTTTCAATAAAACAAGCTATTATAAAAGTGCAGGACAAACACATAAAAAAAGAAATGAAAATAGTATTTATTCTAAAAGTAAGAGTTTAGTTGTGTCACTACTTTTTTTCGCAATAAGAAAAATGCTACCAATACTATTACAATCTCCATGGAAAGTGTGTGTGTGTTGAAATAATGAAAATATATAGAGCTAAACAGTATGGTGTGCTGGGGGGAAAGGCTGTCTTAAGGGCTTTGTTATAAATCTGTTTTTCCTGCTGATTTTGAAATCAGTTTCAAAGACATACTACCTTTTAATAACATTTGCTATGCTTGACAGATGCTGGTCATTACAATCTGTGTTTATATGATTTGATGTTACCTTGAAGTTTGCCCATTTGTTCTATGACTGACTTTCCATCAGACCATAGCATTCTTACTTCCATTGAATGCTACTCTACTCTGCATAGTTCCACTCATTTCAATAGGGCTACTTGTGTAGTAAGTTTCTAATGAATTGGAGTAAGGGTGATACAAACTGGCCCTTTAAAATTAAATATCACAGCACAAAAAACTGCTATTTCAAGTAATTCTCCATTTTAAATTTGGATTCTGCAAATATGGCAACAAAATACAGTAGAACTTAGCAGCTCATTAGACATGGAACTCAAATGAAGAGAAACAGTTCCCCTTGCATCAGAAGGACACTGTTCTTTAGTTTTCAATTACTGTACCTACCTGCAAATAAAGGCCATATCATCCATCGTTTTGCATGCAGAATATCAGTAGAAACCGTGTGCAGTTTTGCATGTGGATGAATGGCAAACTCATTCTCTCCAATTTGATAAAGAAAGATATGGCAATTTTCTTTCTGCTGTGATTAATTATGCTTTTCCTACATTTATTTTAAGAAATAAAAAGAGTCCAAAAAAGAGGCTGAGAGTGATCTTTAATGCAGTCAAGGACAAGGACAACAGGAATAAAAATACTGTTTATTTATCAGATGTTCAACAGAGAAAGGAAATGCTGTAAGCAACACTCAATTAAATAGAATTCAAAGAGAGTTAATAGCATTTGTGTCACAGTATTGTAGTTCTAATTAATCTCCTGCACTCTTTCCATGTTTTATGGACTACAGCCATATCATCTGTGATAGAAATGGTGATTAGACATGGTTTGCAGTATTCAAATTTGAAATACCCATCTCAAGAAGAGGGGGGGAAAGGAGACTTGCCCATTTTTCATAAGATAATTGAGACCTATTTCATCCAAACAACACTAGCGTTATATTGCCTAAGTTTGCATCAACACAGAGTTTTCGTGCTATTATAAGCAATAGGAATAAAGCCAATCATTAGATCTCTGAGCTTCATTCATAGCCCATTTGAATCAACAAGTGTCTTTCAACTGACTTAAGTGGGCTTTGGATCAGGCCATTACAGGAATGAAGGGCATTATGGAGCTTGAGCTTCACCTTGCGTGCCCTCTGTATGGGGAATTCCCTAGACTTCAACTAGAGTTCTGTGAGCCAGAAAGAGACAGGACTGTGCAGTTCCTTTCTGACACTCAAAACATGGAAATTCAAGAAGCATGCAGGGTCAGACATTTAAGTAATCTCAATTTCTTTAGACTGTTTGATTAGCTGACATTATTCACCATTGAAAATCACAGGAAAATCCTAAATTAATTGTCTCCTCACACCAATTAACCTAGACTTGAGTTACAATTTTAGGATAAAGTCTCATTTTCAGGATTTCAACTCTTTGATTCCAAAACTGCATTGAGAGCCTTGTTAGGGATTCCTGGAGGTGCTGTGTAGAGGAACTAAAGGTCAGACTCCAGCACACCCTGTACAAGGGTATTGACAGAGCAGGAGAAACCATCATCTCATTTTTGCTTTTGTGCATGGGCCAGTCACAAAAAGCAGCAAGAGCCTTTCCAAAGGAGATATGGAAGGAAGGGGTTCTGGCAGGCCTATGTCCAGAACTGGCCAGCAAAGGCACTGGCTTTTCCAAGGGTCTAGCAGGAGGCACTCTGACCAGAATTCCTTGGCACTCAGAGACACTAGGCATGAACCACTAGTGCCTTTTCTATAATGTCCAAATCCTACAATTCTTACTCAGTCCCTGTTAATGGGAGTTCTGCCTGCGTAAGGGCCACAGGGCTTTCCCCAAAGAGAACAATGATGTCAAAGTATTAGAGATAGTGAGAAATACAGCTCCTCCACACCATAATAGGAAAGTACACAGGTCTAGAATTTCAAACTAGAGCTGGGCCCAAATCCAGAGATGGTTTTTGCACGTTTCTCACTACAAACCAAAACCAAGAATCAGAAGATCCCAGATGCTATCTGATTTCACACCCCAATCTAAATTTTGGATTTGGGGCCATCTCTACTTAAGATTCCATGTGCTATGCTACCAGGTGTCTCAAGTTTCTAGATTCTGATGCTCAGAACTGGCTATGTTAATCTACTTTGAGACTTTCCAGAGGCATCAGCTGAATTTTTTTTTCTTTTTTTTTTTTTTTTTTTTTTTTAGTGACTATTTTCAATCTGAGCTTTTAATGACAGAAGATAGAGGCTGGTACAGAACAGAGAACACTGGAGTTTTCAGGTGAGGAGGAAACAATCCGAGGCAAAGAGCACATATGAAGTCAGAGATTCTAGGCAGTATTATGGACAGGGAAGGAATGAGTATCAAAGCAGGGAGATGAGGTTGTGATAAAACCTGATGGAGGAGAGACTGGTGGGCCAAATGGCCTACCCTGTTTGGCATTGTTTTCTACTCTTGTTCCTACTTAGTAATGAAACACTGATCCAAATTTAACAGTTATCCTGTTTCTAGAGAACTGTGAAACAAGACTGAATTTAAGAGACATTGAATCAGGAAATGTGTAATATGTTAGTATAGATTTTTCCCCCCAGTGTTGGCAGTCAACTTTACAGTTATCTAACAACCAATATTACATGACCTTTTCATGACAGTCTACACAATAACTCATATAAGCCTTGGAGCTTTCAGATTCAGGCACTTTTTAAAATCTTCCACTTCTAGAACAATCGTAATAAACCTGACCATTTATTTCCATTATCTGTCTGAAATAATTTTTTGGTAACTGAGGGGAGTGGTTCTCCCATCAGCTTAGGTGGGTTAGGTCAGTTTACCTATGCTGGTCAGATGTTAGGACAACTTAATTTTCTAGTACACCTCTACCCCGATATAACGTGACCCGATAGAACACGAATTCGGATACAACGCGGTAAAGCAGTGCTCCGGGGGGGGCGGGGCTGCGCACTCTGGCGGATCAAAGCAAGTTCGATATAATGCAGTTTCACCTATAACATGGTAAGATTTTTTGGCTCCAGAGGACAGCGTTATATCGAGGTAGAGGTGTATAGGCCGGGCCTTAGTAAGCATTTGGTAAGAGTTCATTGTTCAGGCTCTAGGCAGTTTATTGCTCTCCAGATGTTATTTCATGCTAATTTTACACACACAATATAAAAAGAACATTTTAAATTGTGTGAAGCCATTTTTCCCCAGTAAGAGGACCTACTGATGGAAACAAGGCCCACTTTTAGTCCTGTTTCCTTGTGGCAATACTATTGGACTGATACAATAACAGCATTTTCAGTAAACATTATATATACATTAACATAAATATATATAAATAAATTTTTCCTTGCACACAAATGGACTAGAACATAGTCACTAGACTGTTCCCTCTCATAGAGGGACCGGGAATATGGACCATGAAATTCCACCAGGTTAAACTCAGAGTTTCTGGTGGAGCTATTTAGAACCACAAAATGGGCAGTGGCTATAATCTACCAATGCTGCAGTTCCCCAGAAAGGAAAGTCCCAGTACCCTATACACATAGGTGTCCAGGGGTGCTGGAACAATTTGTATAGTGGGGGTGCTTGATTGAACCAAACTGTAAACCCTGTCTATAACGGAAACTACTTCAAGCCAGGGGTGCTGCAGCACCCCCTGCACCCCTAGTTCCAGTACCTATATAGGTGTCTGCCTGGAGGGATGATCCCTCCATATTGCTCTACTGGTCTCAGTTTCTTTTGGGATTATAGTTGCTTCAGTAGCCATCACAATGACTCATTGGCAATATTTAAAGCAGCGTTCTCTCTCTATTATGTAGTCTCTTGGCTATCTACAGGGGAATCCAGAGATAATGCTGTAGAGAGTAGTCCAGCCCTGTTTCCAGGCCCAATCCCAAAACAATAAGGAGGGAAGATCTACAGAGATATAGAAAAGGAGTCTCAAAGGGCATAGGATGATGCTGCAGCCCCATAGTTCCACTTCCACTGACTCTCTTCAAGAGGGATCCACTAGATTTAAGTCTCCTCCACTTTTAGAGGTGGAAGGGAGCATCAGGCCCACTATTAATTAGTGATAAGGATGTACAGCAGTCAGCTAGCTAAAAGTGCTGTAAATCTGACCTTTTCTCTGTACAGACTACTAAAGCTCTTTTCCAGGCCCTTGTCTCCCACCTTGCTTGCTACAACCTCCTCCTCTGTGGGTGCCCTGATACCCATATCCCATCCAATGCATATCAATGCAGCTGCCAATATCGTCTTCCTTGCTTGTTGATCTGTCCACATCACCTACCCTCCCTGAATCCTTTCACTGGTTTCCCCTTGTCCATTGCATCCAATTTAAGCTTACTGTTCTCTCTTAAACAAATGGACATCCACTTCCCATCTCTACACCTCCCAGAGTATTGCCTCTTGTCTTTTTTCAACTCATCCTCTTAATCCACTCCATTCTACCTATGACGACAGCTTTCTTTGCCCTTTCTATCTTATTCTCCCATAACCATCTTTATACTTTGTTCCCTGGTATATGCTCTGCATGGAATGCTCCCCCTGAGCAGATACACCTGGCCACTAACTTGGCATCATTCAAATCCCTCTGCAAGACCCACTTTTTCTGCCACATCTATAAGAAGCTAATAATTCCCAAATTGTGCACATAAAGAACAATACAGAAAGCAGAGCTAGCAAACTGTGTAAGGCAGCACCCTGATTAGTCTGGTTGTGTGCGCTGCATCCTTTCACAGCCATCTCCACCCTCTGTTAACTTGTCTTTCAGACTGTAAGCTCTTCGAGACAGGGAATTTCTTATATGTTTGGAAGGTGCCTACCATACTGTAGATGCTATTGCAATAATCCATGGAAGTCATAATAAAAGTTTTAATATTAATTGCAATTAAACAAAAAGGACACAAATGGCTGAACACAAATTAATCCTGATGGAAATGAACCTTTTCAAAATTGTAAATGATTTCAGATACTGTGGGCAGTATTACTGCTACTAATAGCTCAATCAGTGAGGGATTTAACACTAGAAATGGTAGCATTATTACTGAATGCAATCAGTTTACTGGGGTCTAGGGAAAAAAACATGTTTCATAGTGGCATACAGAGCTGCAAATTGGGGTTGCCATCTGTCTGGAGGTAATCAAGACTGTCCTGATTTGATGAATGTGTCCTGCTCACAGCAAGGGAAAAAGCAATTGTCCTGATTGTACATAGAATAAACAAATCTGATTTCCATCAGGGAATGGCCAAGGACCTGAATAAATATGAGAGGCAAACTTGGAAATATTTTACTTAAATTTGGTTTGGTTTCTCCTGCACCCCCATTATTGACCTTAATTTTCTGAGGTGAAAAAAAACTTTAAAAAAAACCTGCTATTTTTAGATCATATATGTGCACGCATACACACACCCTATCTATTTTGTCAAGAGAGATCAGTTGGTTTTCCCTATACCAGGGTATAAAATGAGAAATTACATTTCAAGTTGTACTCAGTATTCCGACCCTGCAGTATTTCTGTGATGCATTCAGAAGTTAGGCATTTGCACTTTCAAACAGGAAGAGATAAGACCCTGTGGAAAGTGAGTAGCATGAAGCTCATACTGCATCATCCTACTGTTCTTTGGACTCTAAACTTATTCTGTGGTATAAAATTTGTGTTCTGCTGACAGGCGTCATTGATATGCATAGAATCAGAACTGACCACCTCTTTCATTCTTCTGCTCCTGATTCATTTTTACAGTGTAACTAAGAGCTGCAGCAAGTCAAAGTTCCAATGCACAGATGCATTCCTTCTCTACACAAGAAAAATACAATCTCTATAGACATAACTAGACAGTATCTCTATAGCACAGCCTTTACTGCTAGGTACTGCCAGCCTCTCTATGAGCTTTCTAAATGCCCGTCTTACCTTTCCCTGGTTTTGTTGAGAGACCTAGCCCTTCTGAATGTGTGGTTCTCCAGATAGCCTAATATTTAACTGAAGTATCACATGCTCTTAGGTATATATCTCAACAGCACATGGAATTCAGCTTAGCACAGAGAAAAAGGCTTGAGGCCTCCCTGAAGAACAAGGATTGAGCTAAGGAAGCATTGCATCCACTTCCAAAGCTACCACAATGTTGGAGTGAGGTCTTTGGACCTGCCTAATAGAAACCATGTTAATGGTCACAGGACAGAATTACTTGAAACCTAACCCGCCATTGATACAGCTGCCCAGAGGAGAGGAAGGGGGATATCCAAGTATAAGATGGGGGGCTCTCTCACCAACCCAGGAAGGAACCAGTGCCACAGACTAATCTGTTTTAGGACTTTGACTCAGGGCACAGTTTATTGTTCAAAACACAAAAAGCACATAAGTGACATCAAAACAAAGCAATTCCTCTGACCAACACAGGCTGCAGCCCCCCACAGGCTTTCTCCTGGCCTCTCTCAGCCCCCAGAAAGAGGACACATTTTCCCCTTAAATATCATGTTGAATCATGTGTCCGATCACTTAACCCTTTCCTAGCAGTTTTACCCTAACTTGGTGTGACAGAAACCCAAGAGAAGAAACTCAGGATGAGAACAGGGGGCGCAAGGGCAGGAGATATATAGATTTAGGTCCTGTTGAGGGAGGGAGTGCCACTACAGTGAAGAGGTTGGGGGTGGGAGGATGGAGGGGAAAGAAGAGAGGTGGCTTTTGAAAGCTTAGATCATTCATATATGCTTTTAATAAGTAATCACGCTTGGATCCTCACCTGAACTGAACCTCAGAAGCATGTAAGATTCAGCCCTTGCTAGCTAACAATAATTACTGTCCCAGTTGAAGAGTTAACGTCCATATCTTTACGACATTTATAAATAATGTTGACTTATTTCAACATGAATTTCTTTTCTTTAGTGCAATAGTGGCTCAATAAAGCCAGCCAGGATGATAAAATAATCTTAGCAAAATTATATATAGTGCCCTGCAAGAGTGACAGAACTATGATTGCACCAGGAAGAAACGCTGACAGGAAGAAGGGGAAATGATTGGTAGCATTCACCAGGGCTGTAGAAGAGATTCACAACATAAGAGAAACCGTCAAGTCCTGATGCACTCCATGTTCTTCATGAGGGGGAAAAAATAATTTTACCATTTCAGTTTCACTTGTTCTCACCCTCAGAACAAATCAGTTCACACCAACTAAACTACTCTGCATGGAGCAAAAAACAAAATCATTGTGTCATGGAAGGGAGAAAGGGGTGTTAATGTTGAAAGGTCAGTTCTGACTGGGATATCTTTTCATAAAGTGATCACTTATACCCAGGCACTGTACACACACTTACAGCAGAAGGAATTTGAGGAGGGAAGCCATAGCGAATTGGTAAAATAAAAGACCGAAAATTGTCTTTTTTGTGGCAATGGTTTTCCTAATTAGTTGAGAAAGAACATAGGAAAGTGGGTTGGTGAGAGGTCTGAAGAGGAGGTATAAGGGTAGGTGATGAATAAGGGTGGGATGGTGGTAGGAGCATAAGTGAAGAGGGGGGAAAAAAGAGTAGGATTATGATCCCATTAAAAAAAAAAACTAAGGGAAGAGAAGACAACCAGCACCCAGGCACCGGACTCTGTTGTGTCCCTTGTCTGACACACTCACTTTTTTGTCTTCCTTAAAACAAAATCATTTGAACACTTTATAATTCTATTTATCTATATTAAAAAATACTAATTGAACTATGAATAGATCTGGGAATAATTCATAACCAATTTATGCAATTTTTTTGCCTCTTTTGCTGTCCATGAATGGGCCATCCAGATCACAAGTTTCTATTTATATATTTTCAGTAAATATCATCCCAATAATTCTGAAAATATCTTGGTCTGTACCTTATTTGCAAACTTGGCATTGGGAATACATGAGATTGTAAAACTTGTTCTGGTTGAATGGGATGAGTCGGTCACATGGTAAGTATTTGTTACCTGACTGGATATGTATAACGTACATCCAGGTTTCTGGTGCAAATATACATTGTAAACTGACCTGCCATGAATATTCTGCAGCATTCAATTAAAATTAAGAATTTACACAATTTTTCCTGTCAGTTAACTTAATCATTGAAATACTCAGCGACATATAAAAGGGCCACAAATTCACAGTCACAGCAAATTGCTTATTAAGGTTGAGGAAATCTTCACAGTGTTTGGTCAAATCCTATTACAGTTCACCTATAATCCTCTCACCCATTCAGAGATACCCTTAGCAAAGGATCTGTGGATCTTCTGTGCATGGGGGAGATAGCGTTTCTTGGGGTAGGGGAGGCTGGTGTGCAAGTCTGTCGGGCTTCCCGGGTGGCAGTGAGAATGTATGTGCATGTGTGTGGGGAAGATGTTGTCCTCCACTAGGGGAGGGAGACAGAAGGAGTCAGCAAAAGCAACTCCATGGCACAGTGAGAAGTTCCTCCTCCCTGCCTCTCTTCCCTCCTGCCCAACATCCAGCCTGTTATCTGGTTGCTAAGTTTAAGATTTGGCCCTAAATGCTTATGTATAGATTCTTTGAATGGTTCTTCTAACACCTGACCCAGTGTTCCTGTTAAACTAACAACATAGTAATCCTTGGGAAACTGCAAAACGATGAAAATCATAACATTTCCAAGACCCATCTTGCTCCATTTCAATAGCAGGAACAGCAACAGAAGAAGTTTTTTTAAATTGTCATACTACTGTCTGATATATTGATCTCAGTTCACATAAGTTTTTGGTGTGTTTTGAATGTTGCATTGTAATTCAAAGCAAAATAGGGTCTATTTTACTATGTTTAAATGCTAGAATTGCTGTCACATTTTTATCAGCCCAATTTATTATGGTTATTGTAACGGTGTTAAAGAGATTAATTCTATGGTTTATTTTTCTGCTTATCTTTATTAAAAGCCACAAGGCATAGGATACTGTAGACACTCTGAGAGGAATAGCCACAAGAGTAAAATGTATCAGAAATTCGCCTTCCATCAAGTAATAATACAGAAGGCTGCAGATGCCTAACCTCATAAATCCCATTGAAAGTTTATAGGAGTTTATCGCTTTGCATGACAATTTAGTTTATACAAGTTTGATAACTTTGCATGAACATTTAATTTAAATTCAAAGTGAAATTTTCAAGTGGTATCAAAATATGACAAAAACCAACTCCTATAACAAAAAATGTAAGACTTTAAACAAGTGCTGGTGAGTCTTGGTTATAAAAAATTAAATAAGGAGATTTTGTCAATTAGGATCAAATAGTATCAGCACACTACAAAGAGCACTCCTATGAATACACTTCCTAAACTGTCAATGAATAATGTAAATCCCTTTCCCCCTTTGGCAGGTAAATTCCCAATTAAATATGCAAAGCCATAAGAACCTGCTTATTAACAAACCCAATTCCCACTGGATTAATCCTGTTCATGCCAGCATAGAAATAACAAAATCAGGATCACAAAGTTACACTGCTATTAATTGGCTATGATGAAATCATATTGGTGCTTTGCAATTGATTTTGGTGGATCTAGATATTCCTGTTGCTTTGTAAATCTATAATCTTTCATATTTCTCTTCCCATTCTCCTCTTCTAGTCCTTCTTTTTCTATCCTCTTCCCTCCAAAATCCATGATTTGAATTCCAAGGTAGCTCTTTTTTTAATGGTTGACATTAAATACATTACAATGATAAAACCATGTTATCTGCAGTCTGTTTCTGTTTTTTGGACAAAGAAATCTCTACATCTTTAAGGGTCCTGCAGCTAAAACATGAATTATAGCTTCTGGGACATGCAGTCCCATCCCACATGCACAAAAGAAACTAATACAGGAGATATTCAGAAATGATACACTTCAAAATTATTGTAACGTTACAAAAACCATTAGCTTGCATCAAAGTCTCTATAGGGTTACAGCCAATGTAATCAGGTAGAGATTGTTTGCATTGTTGGGTTGTCAATATCAATTTAGACCACCCGCTCGTTCTTATTTTTTTCTTAATCAATGATTCTGCATCTTTGTGCTGATATTGTACAGCTAAATTCTCTCTAATATGACAAGGCCTTAAGGATTTATAGACATTTCTCAAGCTGTAGCAAATTGTTCTTCTAGTAGGGGTCCAGCTACAATCCACACTGGAAAAATGTTGTAAGAGAGATACCATCAAAGTGATCCCTGGCTGCTGAGATAGAAATGAACACAAATAATTTTTATTTATTATCAAAAAGAGGAGTGGTGATGGTGGTGGCGTTTAAGTCATGATCATTTATAAGAAAGAAAGAAAGAACCTCAGTCCCACAGCAGTGTTAACAGTTTTGGAGGACTGTAAATATCTGGCTTAACATGGCAAAATAAATAACTGTTAATTTATTAATAATGTAACATTAACACAGGACAACCAATAATAGCTGGTCTCTTCATTATAATTTTTCAAGTTTTCATCAAAAGACCCAAAATCAAAAACTGTAGATGTCCCCTCCCCACCAGGGCGGAAAAAAATCTGTTTTGTCAAAAGGGCCATTTTCTGCTGAAAAAAACAGTTTGACAGAAAAATTTCCCAGCTCTACAAATCATGCAGAAAATATGACATTTGGTTTTAAACAATAGAGCAGGGGTCGGCAACGTTTGGCACGCGGCTCGCCAGGGTAAGCACCCTGGCCAGTTTATTTACCTGCTGACGCGGCAGGTTCGACTGCCCCACTGGCCGCGGTTTGCCGTCCCGGGCCAATGGGGGCGGCGGGAAGCCACGGCCAGCACATCCCTGGCCCGCGCCGCTTCTCGCCGCCCCCATTGGCCCGGGACGGCGAACCGCGGCCAGTGGGGGCCGCGATCGGCCGAACCTGCCGTGTCAGCAGGTAAATAAACTGGCCCGGCCTGCCAGGGTGCTTACCCTGGCGAGCCGAGTGCCAAACGTTGCCGACCCCTGCAATAGAGGTTGTTGTATCCAACTCTGGTTACCTCACCTCAGAAGAAATGTCAGTGAGATTGAAATGTCCAGAAAATGCTTAGTGATCTGCTGTGTTTTGCATCCAGTGAGAAACAGCAAAGATTAGGGCTATTCTACTCGGTAAGGAGAAGAGTTAGAAAGCTGTTCTTTTATACCCTGCTGCGTGATACAAGAAGGAATTACTTGCATGAGATTAAAGTGAGTAAATTGAGGTCCAATGGCCCAGATCAATGCCTCTTACAGTAAAGTCCACAGTGGGGAGGAGTCAGGGAGGAGATCTCTATGAGAACACTCTTGTGGAGGTCCCCCTGCACTGTCTTGCCAAGGAAGCTAAGGTAAACCTCCAGGCAGCAAATAGCATTGAGTCCACCTTCAATTCTCCAGGAACCCTGGTGACCTGTGGAACACAGGTCTGTCTAGTGGCTCCGTCTCCTTCTGCATCATTATGCCCCAGTCAGAGGGTGTACTGCACATTATTTAACCTTTCAAATTCACCACCACAAAAGATCATTGTGGCAAATATAAAGGCTGAATTTAAATGACAGTCTAGATGGTATGCTATTACCAACATTTGCCAGTATAGAAGCTACAGTAATGACATGGATAATGAAATCTCATAGTTCAGGACATAGAATGCTAGCCTGAAGGAATCATGAAAGACATATCCTGTCCGACCCATCCTGTGCCCTGCACAATTAGCTTGGTGAATAGTGAGAATTTAAAGGCTTCATTGTCTTCTCACTTAAAATCAAGAGCAACTCTACTGAAGTCAGTGGCATTACACTGATGTAGAACTGGTGAGGGAGAGAGAAAAATCACAGCTTGCCACCAGCCTAGCTGTCATGAGGTTGCACTTTACTGTTTGCATTAGAGAAGAGGGGAGACTAGCAAGAGGCTAATATGAACATAAGAACGGCCGTACTGGGTCAGACCAAAGGTCCATCTAGCCCAGTATCCTGTCTACTGACAGTGGCCAATGCCAGGTGCCCCAAAAGGAGTGAACCTAACAGGTAATTATCAAGTGATCTCTCTCTTGCCATCCATCTCCACCCTCTGACAGAGGCTAGGGGCACCATTCCTTACCCGTCCTGCTAATAGCCATTAATGGACTTAACCTCCATGAATTTATCTAGTTCTCTTTTAAATCCTGTTATAGTCCTAGCCTTCACAACCTCCTCAGGCAAGGAGTTCCACAGGTTGACTGTGCGCTGTGTGAAGAAGAACTTCCTTTTATTTGTTTTAAACCTGCTGCCCATTAATTTCATTTGGTGTCCCCTAGTTCTTATATTATGGGAACAAGTAAATAACTTTTCCTTATTCACTTTCTCCACACCACTCATGATTTTATATACCTCTATCATATCCCCCCTTAGTCACCTCTTTTCCAAGCTGAAAAGTCCTAGCCTCTTTAATCTCTCCTCATATGGGACCTGTTCCAAACCCCTATCATTTTAGTTGCCCTTTTCTGAACTTTTTCTAATGCCAGTATATCTTTTTTGAGATGAGGAGACCACATCTGTACGCAGTATTCAAGATGTGGGCGTACCATGGATTTATATAAGGGCAACAAGATATTCTCCATCTTATTCTCTATCCCTTTTTAAATGATTCCTAACATCCTGTTTGCTTTTTTGACTGCCGCTGCACACTGCGTGGACATCTTCAGAGAACTATGCACAATGACTCCAAGATCTCTTTCCTGATTAGTTGTACCTAAATTAGCCCCATCATATTGTATGTATAGTTGGGGTTATTTTTTCCAATGTGCATTACTTTACATTTATCCACATTAAATTTCATTTGCCATTTTGTTGTCCAATCACTTAGTTTTGTGAGTTTTTTTGAAGTTCTTCACAGTCTGCTTTGGTCTTAACTATCCTGAGCAGTTTAGTATCGCCTGCAAACTTTGCCACCTCACTGTTTACCCCTTTCTCCAGATCATTTATGAATAAGTTGAATAGGATTGGTCCTAGAATTGACCCTTGGGGAACACCACTAGTTACCCCTCTCCATTCTGAAAATTTACCATTTATTCCTACCCTTTGTTCCCTGTCTTTTAACCAGTTCTCAATCCATGAAAGGATCTTCCCTCTTATCCCATGACAACTTAATTTATGTAAGAGCCTTTGGTGAGGGACCTTGTCAAAGGCTTTCTGGAAATCTAAGTACACTATGTCCACTGGATCCCCCTTGTCCACATGTTTGTTGACCCCTTCAAAGAACTCTAATAGATTAGTAAGACATGATTTCCCTTTACAGAAACCATGTTGACTTTTGCCCAACAAGTTATGTTCTTCTATGTGTCTGACAATTTTATTCTTGACTATTGTTTCAACTAATTTGCCCAGTACTGACGTTAGACTTACCAATCTGTAATTGCCGGGATCACCTCTAGAGCCCTTTTTAAATATTGGCGTTACATTCCAGACATTGGGTACAGAAGCCGATTTAAAGGACAGATTACAAACCATAGTTAATAGTTCCACAATTTCACATTTGAGTTCTTTCAGAACTCTTAGGTGAATGCCATCTGGTCCCAGTGACTTGTTACTGTTAAGTTTATCAATTAATTCCAAAACCTCCTCTAGTGACACTTCAATCTGTGACAATTCCTCAGATTTGTCACCTACAAAGGACGGCTCAGGTTTGGGAATCTCCCTAACATCCTCAGCCAGGAAGACTGAAGCAAAGAATTCATTTAGTTTCTCCGTAATGACTTTCTTGTCATTTTAAGTCTTTAGGTCATATGGTGGCTTTATAGATTTGGACTGAGACTTTTTCCCCACACAAGAGGGGCATCATGGGAGAGAGAAAAAGTGCTTGTCACAGAAATGGAGAATCGGATGATCAATGCTGGCATCACTGGCTGAGCAAAGATGGGAGTTTCCTTTGTGATGAGATTAAAGGTCATATAGGTAGGGTGGGGCTAAACTGCAAATAGCTTTGAAATAAGGACAAGAAGTTTGTGTGTGATTGAGTGGAAGAAGGGGAGCCAGTAGAGGGACTTACAGAGAAGAGTGACGTAGTCAGAGCAAGGACCCAAGAAGATTATTTTAGCAGCAGCATTTTGAATCGAATTGAAAGGGGTGAGGTTGCGGAAGACAGAGACATGGAGATTACAGTATTCAGGGCATGCCATGATCAAGGCTTGGACAGGGGCTTTGGCAGTATGGGCAGACATGAAAAGGTTGGATCTATGTGATACTGGGGACTAAGAAATAGCAAGATTTGATAATAGTCTGAATGTGTTGGTCAGCAAAGAGGGTTGAGTCAAAGATGAAGCAGAGATGCGGGGAGGGTGGTGATGTCCACCGTGATGGAGAAAGGAGGGGATAGAAGAGGTGAAGAAGTAGAGATAATGACACAAGAAAAGGAAGTGAGGAGGGGGAAATAATCAATGGGTAACGAGGTTAGAGAAATCAAGGATCAGGTTCTACCTTAATATATACACACAATCCACTTCCACTGTGCCAAGTATCTTCAGCAGCTTTCAGAATTTATAAAATCTTAAATTAAAGGACCATTTTGCGCTGAACACATGGTCCCATAGCAAAGCCTTTATTTTTTTTATTATATGCTGCACTTGTAAAGGAGAATCTGCTACCAATACTAGATAACGGTAATTTATCTCTGTGATTATCGAATATCTGATGCTGCTCATCAGAAATCTCTGTACTGCAATTACCAAGAGGACCTAGGAGATTTACTAGCTGATATTGCATCTCTTTTTAGAATGATTTCAGAGGTCCACTACTTTTGTCTGGCATTAACACCAAGGGAAGCCTAGCAGATCAGAAGTCTCTGTAAAGCAACACTGTTAAATGTACAGGCGTTTCCAGGGTGGGTGCACTGAAAAAGACTACAGAACTGCCCACCATATAGAATGTCTAGCAAGAAAAGACTCTGAATTGACACAATTATTAGAAGCATGAATAGCATTTTTCAACAAAATTTAGGCTATGAAACAGCATAAAATCCCAGCAATTTAGGTTGACTTTTCCCACAGTTTTCAAAAGCTGAGCTATGTCTTTTGACACAGGAGGATACGAAACAAGAAATGTGGTCACTTAAAGTAGAAATTAATGGAGTAAAAATGTGATCAAAATATTTATATTGTCTGTACGCTTGCAACTTGCCTCTAAGGGCTTGTAAATGGGGCAATTTGTAGGATGAGGTACCACTCAACTGGGTTAAGGGTGGCAAATATCAGGACCACAGAAATTGATATGCAACTGTAAGCTTTATTTTTTCTCCTTCTAACACTCATAAGGCAAAGGGGAGAGAAAATAACTGATTTTTAAAGAAAATAAACTGACATGGTTAGTGGGCATACAGAATTCGCAGTTTGTTTCCTTTCTTTAATTTTTAATAATTTCAAGGAGAGTGGTCTAGCTTGAATGAAAGAACTGGGAGCCAGCAGATCCAAATTTCATATCCCTCTGTGCCACAGACTTGGTGTATGGCCTTTGTAACTTACCCTCTCAGCATCTCATCTGTAAAATGATAATTTCTTACTTCACAGGGCTGATGTGGGAGGCATAACCAATCAGTTTATCAAAGTTCCTTCAGACCCCTGGATGGTGGGAGCTCTGGAAATTATATTTGTTTCTTGATTACTCTTATAGCAAAGTCACATAAAGGTTTGGCAACAGATATGACCAGTTATTATGAATATAGATAGGAAGCAGTAAAAGTAGGAACTACATTAAGGTTGTATTCTCCCATTGCATGGCAATTTATAGTCAGAGATATTCTAACTAAAATAGATATGAGCCTGAGTCACAAAAGTCATATCCAACTCCAAGCTTCCCCAATGTGCAGCAGTGGGGTTGGATTCAATGTTTCATTTGGTTTCATTTCATTCCAATCTAGAATGGAGCATGAAGTTGAGAATATTGCCCTGGCTTTCCTCTCACCAAAGTAGTTCCAGTGGATTTACTCCTGATTTAGACCGGTAAAAGAGAGAATAATCAGACACAGTAACTAAATCAGAAATATTAGATACTGGTAATAAAATAAACTTAAAGTCTGTGGGGTAGATTCTCTGGTCCAGCCAAAACTTTACCCAGCACAGGACTGGATGGAGCTAAGGGACTGGGAAGGAGAAGATTGGCCCTAAATAACCATTGCATCATGTTTCCATCCCCCACTCCCAGGGTTCCTAGGATCAGCCTGGTTCCTGTGTAAAGGAGAGCAGCCTAAACAGCTTCCCCAAAGTGATATCCCAGCAGCTGGGACCTATACAAAACAGGGAAATCTGAAGGAAAAGGTAGTGATTTTTATCTTGTATGCCGACAGGCTAAGTAGAATTATAGTTGGACCTAAGCTCAGGGGTGAAAGTAAGGCGGTATGGGCCGGTATGGCATACCGGTAAAAAGTGGTCGCCGGTACCGGCCGCTGCTACAGCAGCGCTTTAAGGATCCTGCTTAAAGTGCTGCCATGGCAGCGCTTTAACACCGCTGCCGCTTTTGCGCCCCCCGTCGGTGGCCCTACCGGGTCCCTAGTGGCAGGGCCGCCGACGGGGGAGCGCAAAAGGAGCAGCGACATTAAAGCGCTGCTGCAGCAAAGGACCCTGCTTAAAGCGCTGCCACGGCAGCGCTTTATCGTTACTGCCCCTTTTGCCCCCCCCCCCCAGGCTGCCAATGGGGAGGGGCAAAAAAAGCAGCTGTCTGGGGCCAGTGATTTAAAAGGGCCTGGGGCCCGGGCCCTTTAAATCGCTGCTGGAGCCCTGGGCGGCGCAGGCCAGGCAGTGAGGCACTGCCCCTTCCAGGGGGAGGGGGGAGCAGAGCCAGCCCCCGTACCTGTAAGTTTTCAATTTTACTTTCACCCCTGCCTAAGCTGCAAAATTCAGAGCCTGTTCAGGGTGCATCTGGAGTATTGCGTCCAGTTTTGGGCGCCCCACTACAGAAAGGATGTGAACAAATTGGAGAGAGTCCAACGGAGGGCAACAAAAATGATTAGGGGGCTGGGGAACATGACTTACAAGGACAGGCTGAGGGAATTGGGCTTGTTTAGTCTGCAGAAGAGAAGAGTGAGGGGGGATTTGATAGCAGCCTTCAACTACCTGGAGGGGGGTTCCAAAGAGGATGGAGCTCTGCTGTTCTCAAGGGTGGCAGATGACAGAACAAGGAGCAATGGTCTCAAGTTGCAGTGGGGGAGGTCTTGGTTGGATATTAGGAAAAACTATTTCACTAGGAGGGTGGTGAAGCAGTGGAATGGGTTACCTAGGGAGGTGGTGGAATCTCCATCCTTAGAGGCTTTTAAAGCCTGGCTTGACAAAGCCCAGGCTGGGATGATTTAGTTGGTGTTCATCCCGCTTTGAGCAGGGGATTGGACTAGATGGTCTCTTCCATGATTCTATGATTCTTTGGTTGTACTCAGACACTAAAGTCAAGTGAAAAATTCAGAGTTCGATATTCAATCAGATTCTGAATCAGCTTGCAATATGTAATTTAAAATGAAGTTAGTGGGTGTTTGGCGGTTTGGTTGGGTTTGGAGATTTTGAAACCCATCTCTATAATGTAAGAAGAGCTGCTTGTGAAAGCTGGAAAAGATTAAGTATAAATGGAAGCAGAATACAAAAAAAAATTTTCACTTGGCCGAAAATAGGGTGAAATCCTGGCCCCACTAAAGTCAATGGAGTGTTGAGGTTCATGATGACTGAAAATGTTGTTGGTTATATTTTTTGGTTATATATTGGTTCTTGTGGACTTCAATGGGGTCAGAATTCCATCCCTAGCCCAGGTTATTGATTTGATCCACATGAAAGTAGTTAGTGCAAACGCATTAGCTGATACTTGCTTTTCACTCAACAGCCGAAGGTGCAGCCTGTACTGAATTTGCATGTCTACCTGAAATGGATTAGGTCCACAGCCATGAACTGAAGCTAATCCCATTGTAAAAGTTATCTTATTAAACCTTCCGGTTGAAAATTAAAATGTGGAAACACAAATTTAAAATATTAATTGAAAGGCAACAGAGCAGCAGAGCAGTTGTAATTTACTACCTAATCTTTTAGACATAAGGAAGACTAAGAACAAATATAACCAACAACATTTCCAGTCATCATGAACCCCAACACTCCTGTACAATTTGTGTGGGGAGACTAAGAGAAAAGGATGGTGTTATGCACACAACACTTACCATTGATTTTCTAATACAAAATCTTATGCCCTTTTGAACGTTTAACGTTTAAATAACTAGACAGAAAAATACTCTGATTTTTAGCACTGTTTGGCTATCACTCCTCCTAATGCAATGGACATTCCCTCAGTCTTCTTGCCTCTCCAAAATATTGATGCAAATCACATGGGTATCATTCGGAGCAAGGCTGGGTCAAGGAGGTTACAAGGAACCACTTCCCATAGATCAGCTTTCCATTTCTATCTTAGTGCTGATAGCTTTTTTAATGGGTTTTGCAAGGTTGGTTAGCTTTTAGGTTTGAATCATGCATGCAAGTTAGTTTAAGCCTAGGCCTTCATTTTGGCCAAAAGAAAGCTTTTCAGATAACCAATGAACAGCATGGAGCAGTGCTGTATCCATCATAGTTATATCCTGCCTAAATTCTATCATCTGTCTACCTGTCAAAAGCAGATCAAGTTTCCAAAGTCCCTTTCCTCCTATTTTTTTATTGTTTACTTAAAGGAAATGGATACTGCTTGTTTCCCTGTAGTTGCAATATGAATAACACATAGGGCCAGATCCTACAAACCTCTGCTTATACATGTAGTACTTTTAAGAGCAGTCCCATTGACTTCGGTGGTCCTTTCTCATGCGAATAATCAGTCCCAATCAGATGAATAAGGATTTCCAGGATTGCCAATTAATAATAAGAACTAGCTCTTATAAAGCTCTTTTCATCAGTGGACCTATAAACACTTTACAAAGATCAGTATCATTATCTTCATTTTACAGATGGGAAACTGAGGCACAGAAAGATACTTTTGCCCAAGGTCACCCAGCAGACCAGTGGCAGAACTGGCAATAGAATCCAGGTCTTCTGAGTCCTAATGCAGTGCTCTTTGATAAGGGATCGTGTATCATTTACCTGTTTGTAAAACATCCACATGTTATAGTAATTAGTCTATAATTTATTAACAAAGTACAAGTAAATAATTTTGAAAACCATTTTGTTGTTTAAAAACAAAAGGGAAACAAACAAACAAACAGCTCTATTTTGAACACTTTGAAATGACATCAAAATTTACTCCCAAAATAGATTGTTTTTTGGGGGGAAAGGGGCCAGCTCTAAGTCACCAATGGTGCAAAGTCACCTTTGGTGAAAACAGTTTATGAAGGGCCATATTGTGAGCCCTTTAGGGTAGGTCTACACATGGATCAGGGAGTGTGATTCCCAGCTTGAGACCTATCCACACTACCTGCTCAAAATAGAGTGTAGCTGTGGCAGTCAGGGCCGGCTCCAGGCACCAGCTTACCAAGCAGGTGCTTGGGGCGGCCACTTCGGAGAGGGGCGGCACGTCCAGCTGTTCGGCGGCAATTCGGCGGACGGTCCCTCACTCCTGCTCGGAGCGAAGGACCTCCCGCTGAATTGCCGCCGCAGATCGCGATTGCGATCGCGGCTTTTTTTTGTTTTGTTTTGTTTTGTTTGGCTGCTTGGGGCAGCCAAAACCCTGGAGCCAGCCCTGGTGGCAGTATGAACTGTGGGGCGGGCTAGCCACTTCGAGTATGTGCCTCGGGTCTCTGATGGGCAGATTACTTAGATGAGTCGTCCCATGAGTCACAGCTAGTCAAATGAGTCATCCCAATAAAATCAATGGGTTTACTTGTATAAGTTAATGCTCAGTGTGCATAAGGGATTCACAGTCTGTCCCAAGGAAACTGGAAGTGTATTCCAACGAAATATTAAAGCTTTCCATCTGCCATAAAGGAGACCAGGCTGTTGAGACACTGTTTGACCCTGTAAACTTTGGCCAATGGAAATTTGTGATGGGTAAATTAAAACATGAGCTGACAATGTATTAGATGGAGATTGATTGCTTGGGGGGGGGAGGGGTGCAAGGGAGGAGAAACATTTTAAATTTTTTTCTTCATGTCACATAAGAGAACACTGTATAAACTCTTCCGTTTTCTGAAGTGCTTATAAATGTCAAAATAAAGAAAATATGAAAGAAGGGAAAAGAGAAAATTAGTTCAATACACTGCATTTAAAAATAATGGTCCAGATCTGTAGCTCCATTGAAATCAATGGGTCTATACCAACTAACGCCAGTTGAAGTTCTGGCCCAGTGCTTCTGAATTACATTTTGGGCAGATTCTCTACTTCAGCCAACATTAGGGGGTTAATCAATCTGCAGAAGGTGTGGACAACTATTATAAATCTGACATTTGTATAGATTAGCTGGGGGAACTTGTTAAAAATTAAATGCCAGAGACACAATATCAAACTTGTTCTGCATTCCAAGGGTCAGGATGCACTTAGCCCCGCTGCCCATTTATAAGGCTAAATTCCACACTTGGGAGGAGGGGGGGAAATAAGAGAAATTTCTGCAGATCTCAAAGGTATAAACAGCCTGTGTCAAGGCTGTATCCCCACTTTGAACTTTAGGGTACAAATGTAGGGGCCTGCATGAGGACTTCTAAGCTTAACTACCAGCTTAGTTCTGGTCCGCTGCCACCATTCCCTACCCTGGGAACCTTTTAGAAACTTTTCACCAATTTCCTGGTGAATACAGATCCAAACTCCTTGGATCTTAAACAAGGAGAAATTGACCCTTCCCCCCTCCTTCCTTTCACCAACTCCTGGTGAATACAGATCCAAACCCCCTTGGATCTTAAAACAAGGAGAAATCAATCAGGTTCTTAAAAAGAAGGCTTTTAATTAAAGAAAAAGGTAAAAATTATCTCTGTAAAATCAGTATGGAAAATAACTTTACAGGGTAATCAAACTTAAAGAGCTCAAAGGACCCCCCTCTGTCTTAGGTTCAAAGTATAGCAAACAAAAATAAACACTCTAGTAAAAGGTACATTTACAAGTTGAGAAAACAAAGTAAATCTAAGACGCCTTGCCTGGCTTTTACTTACAATTTTGAAAATAAGAGAGACTTGTTTAGAAAGATGGGGAGAACCTGGATTGATGTCTGGTCCCTCTCAGTCCCAAGAGCGAACAACCCCTTAAAACAAAGAGCACACACAAAAGCCTTTCCCCCCCCCCAAGATTTGAAAGTATCTTGTCCCCTTATTGGTCTTTTGGGTCAGGTGTCAGCCAGGTTACCCGAGCTTCTTAACCCTTTACAGGTAAAAGGATTTTGGAGTCTCTGGCCAGGAGGGATTTTAGTACTGTACACAGGAGAGCTGTTACCCTTCCCTTTATAGTTATAACAGCCTGTAATCTGCATTTTTATCCTTACAGATTTTGATGTGTGGCGAGGTCTCTGGGGCTTCTTCTAGCAAATACAGAAATATATTGAATTAAATATTGAAAGTGCTTTTGTGACGTTTTCGGATTCCCCAACCTAGTATGAGCTTGGTCCTTTTTTTTTTTCTGGACATATATAAGGCAAAATTGCAGCCTCCGTGGATCATACACATCCGCACAGCCATAGCAATCACAGAGCATGGGGGAATAGACTCTGAGTAACCCTTCACTCCTTTCCCTGAGCTCCAGGCTGCACTCCACTGTCTGAGTACAAAGGCTATTTATGGCTAACGTCAAAGGGAAAGGTAGAAAGATAAAAGCACACCAACTTTATAGCACCTACCCGAGCAGGGCAAACACAGGAAGCGTGTGTGATGCACCATTTTAAAGCACGCAGCAAGGATGGCTCTGACCTTGGTCCTCCTTGAGGCTCTGTATCAAATAACTACCTCAGAACTGTGGATCTTCAGCTACTCTTGCTCCTAGAGCCCATCAGTTATGTTTACTGTCCAGTGCAAACAGGTAAGTGACTACCATCGTCCATACTGGGCCAGAGTCTGGGAAGGAACCTCCAAATCCGCAAGCCCAGTTTAGTGCTAACAAGTAAATGGAATTCAGTTCACAATATTAAAGACCTAACTACCTGGTTGATCCTTCAATTAGTTGTAGGTGGAAAACAAAGGACACATTAGGTATGTCTACACTGCAATTAAACACCCAAGGTTGGCCTGTGGCAGGCTCACAGGGCTTGAGCTCACAGGGCTGTTTAATTGCAGTGTAGATGTTTGGGCTCAGGCTGGAGCCCGGGCTCTGGGATCCTCCCCCATCATGGGGTCCCAGAGCCCAGGTTCCAGCCCAAGGGTGAACATCTACACCGCAATTAAACAGCCCTGCGAGCCTGAGTCAGCTGACACGGGCCAGCCATGGGTGTTTAATTGCAGGGTAGACATACCCACTGAGGCCCTTTCAAATGTTAGAGCCTATCATAGATAAGATAACTGTGTATGGCATAATAGTGAGTATAATCCATTCAGGGTTTTCTGGTCCTCAAGGACTGCACTCTTGGAAATTTCACAAACCTTCATGATATGCTAAGGAAGTAGATTTCATATTTGGGTCTATAACATAGATGAAAGATGTATGTGTTTAGATACAAATCTACACCTCTGTAGAAAGCCAGGAGTACTGTTTACTCCAGAAGTGTTTGTAATGAACGGCACACAATAAATTCACAACAGACCTTCCTGTTTTAGGCAACAGCATAGCAGAACCCAGAGAGAACTGAAGGCTGAGAGCAGCAGAGGGGGATGAGCCTGCTAGCTCACTGAGGGGGTGGGGGAAATGCAGCCACAGGGCCAAAGAGAGCTGAAGGATGGGGACTGATGAAGGGGTGAGCCTGCTGAGGTATCAGGCATGAGCTTGAAACGTATGCTAATGAAACAGGATGGAGAAGCCCCCCAGTTAGGGAAGCTAGGATGAGGCATGGGGAAAGACACCAGAGCTGTGTCTGGAGTGTGGCATGGCAAGAGATGCCAAAGCCACACCTGAGAGCCTGTGTATGGTGAGATACCAGAGCTTTATTTGGTGTGTTGATGGACTCCTGGAGCTTAAAAGATTGAATGAAGATTTGGACTGTACTGGGGAACTCTGAACTATGGTTGTGAGATTTTTGTAATAAATTAACCCTGCAAAGGACTATTTATAGTCTGAAAGCTTGCATGGAGTTAGCAGGACTCCAGAAGGAGGAAATCTAGGTAGGAGCCACTTGCAGGGGCATCCTGAGGTCATGAGGTCACACTATGACACAGCCCAAATGTAAGAGCCGTATACATTTTGAAACCCATGTATTTTGTGCATGGCAGAACACTAGTGGATCAATTTTTTTTAATCATGGAAGTGTTTGACAACGGCGCTCTCTGAAAGTTTGCAAAGGATCCTCAGGCCATGCAAAAGTCAACTGGTAAAGAGTTTCATTCCAAAAAATAAAAAGGACCCACAAAGGGAATGGTGGGTGGAATGGCTTGTCCCCTCAATAGTTTGGTTACTAATTAAACCCATTTCCATAAGAACAAACGTGGCATATGTAATTCTGTTCCTACATTTTTTTATATATATTAAATCTAATCTCAACACAGTCCTTGAACCATATCAGTAGGCCTTTTTGTTTGAAATAATTTAGTCTGTCCAGTTCTGTTGCACCTGTTTATAACATTCATTATTAAAAACAACTTAACTTACTTTCCTCCACTGTTAATTCCCAAGCAGACACAAATTATAGGTCCGATTTCACAACAAGCCTTACCTATGGAAGATGACAAGGGGATGTATTTAATCAGTTCATCTTCCAGCTAGGCTGGGCATGCCCACTCCACCCAGTGCCACTGTCCCCTTGAGCTCCATTGGCTTGCTGTGAGTCCCCCAGCAACATAAAGGATGCAGGCACCTGGTGGCTTTGAGAGACAATGGAAATCTATTGTTCAGACCTTAAATGTGTAACACTGACAATTTTTTTTATCTTTTTGATATATGCTTTTATATTTTATAGTTTTGGTGATAGTAAGGTAAACTGGGATCTCAATATTAACAACCCTGCTGTCACTGGTGCTTGCCACGATCACAGATGAACCAGTTATAACATGAGGACATAATATGTTTAAAACACTGTTCCCAAACTCAGTTTAAAGATGTGTGTAGACATGACCTTTGTCATGGTGTAATAACCAGAACTGACACTGCAGTGTTCCATTGCTGGAGAGCAGTCTGTTAACAGCAGGCAAAGTATTAGCAGAGGTGGCGAAAGTATATATCTCCTTTGATTCAGATTTACTTCATAACTAAAAGAATACCCACGTGGGATCGTGAAAATGGAACCAAAAGAAATGTTGCTGAGAGCAAAACTTCATTGTTTTTCCCTTTGTTTGTTAACGTTAACATGCTGAAGACTGGGCTTTTTACTGAGAGGAAGCCTATAGTAGCCAACAGGGGAGATAAGACTTCACAAATATAAAAACACAGGAAAATTTGACATGACAAAGCTGTGCTGGTAATTTGTAATTGAGGAAAATGAGAGATCTTGCAGTGAAGTGCACTGAACAGTCTATTTAAATCATTGCACAGTATAAAACTACAATGTTTTTAATGTCCAAAATACCCCCAAAAAACCCCCACCTATTTTCATTTTATTACCTTAATGATGTAGAATTTTATATGAATGAGACAGACTTCTCCCATTCCATATTGACTTTTTCCAATACACATTTGGCATCATTACACTATACATCAAACTAGCTCCCAGATTTTGTTGTCCTATCATGCCTGGCATAGCTTGGCCAAACTACAGCTATATGTGGAGTCAAGAAGGATGTTCCCCCCAGATCAGATTGGCAGTGACCTTGGGCGTGGGGAGCTGGAAGGCTTCCTTTGCAGCAAGTGGGTGCAGGTCATTTGCCAGCGTTATCTGGGTGTATCTCATTTAATCATTTCCCTGTCATTGCAAGGGTCTCAAGCACTGGTGACCTTGGTCCCTTCTAGATTCTCTCTGTGGCACATAATCACCTAGTCTCCTGTGAGTTGTAATACTTTGGTCTCATTTTCAGTGTTTGGGTTTAGTGTGTGGGTGCTGAGTGGGGTTGGTGGCCTGTGATGCAGGATGTCAGACTAGATGATCAGGTGGCCCCTCCTGGCCTTGAATTCTATGACTACAACTATGATTTGTTAACTGTAGTCTCCTGTATACTGGAATGAACATGAGCTACTTCACAGGAGATGTATAGTATTATAGTAGTAAAGTATTTATCCTGGTTACAAGGCTATCAGCGTCTTTGACGTCTCTCTGGTCTCCTTGAGGGCAATCCCCTCACATGTTAGGGCTTTTGCATTCACCGGTCTTGGGATGTAATCCTGTGATTCTCCCACTCTCATCACTTCTAGGGCTACAGTCCCTACAGGGGTATGGTGCTTTAGGCGCTCTTTTAATTCATGAGGCCAACTTGTAAACATTTAGTTACAGTGTTTACAATTGAAAAATATGGACTGAACTTGTGTGAAATTGACAGGTGTCATTAATATGGCTATAATAAATGTATAAAATTGGCTGTAGTTTCAATGGCATGTTGTTTTCAAAGAACACAGGTACTGCAACACACTAGAGAAGTCAACTGCTTTGTAGCAGGAACTATTTTGCACAGTGTGCTGATAAATTCAACATAATTATACATTTCTTCCTCCTTGGTGTAATGAGGAAGCCATTCTGCTTAGTTCAGCAGAGTCTGGCTCTGAGGGAATAAAATTTTCAAGTACATCAGGGAAAAATCCATCCCGGGGTATCAAATGAAGCTGCCAAACTAGATAAGAAATTAAGTGCAGTATTTGTCGCCATTTGTTAGTGTTTTAATGATTGTCTAGTTAATAGTTCCTAAAAGAGCTACAAGAAAGGAAGGCAAATATTTTTAAGATCGACTTTATCACTAAAAGGAAAAAATTGTTCACTTGTGCATAGTGACAGAAGCTATCCAAGGATGAAGACTTATTTGCTCACTGAGATGTCTCAGGTGCTGTATAAACAGCTTAGAGAGTGTAATAAAGATACAGAAAGATCAAAGCGCATTATTTGATGCTGAAAGAGAATTGCAACAATTAGGCTAGGCAGTATCATTTCTTTCTTTATCATAATCTCAGAAATAAAGACAACAGTATTACAGTGATTTATTATGGCCTTCATGGTCACTGTAATTATCATAATAAAGATAATGGAGTATAGATAGCTCAAAATAATTACTAAAGTGTAAGTGGTTATTAATGAGTAATAAAAGTTAGTCAATTCAGGAGAGGGAAAAGGAAAATGGCAGCTGCTACTATTTAACTGTAGATTCTAATTTTGGTTATTGTGTCAATGAAGCCACATTAAAAAACATTTTTCAAATGTAAAAGGAAGGAAATTATAAAATTTACTAAAATAAGTCACATTTCTAACATGGGAGTTCTTTCAACAGAGGCTTTGGTTAATATATTTGACAGCCCTTTATGCCTTCACCCTGGCATATTGTTATTGGAAACCGTTTATAACATTCCCATTTTGTCTGTGAAAAGACATTTTAATTGAAAAATCATTTGCCCATAAAATTATCATCATCAGTTCACATTCTACAAAGGGGCTGCATTATGACCATAAAACAATTTGTAAGTGGATTCATTTTACACACTAAATCACTTTACATTATGCTGTGAACAGAATGATTAAAGCAGGTTAGCATTTTGTTGGCAAAGCAATTAGGTTACTATGCATTTCATCCGCACAGATACTTATAATGGTTAGTGCGTTTATCTTGTTGACAGAACATCTATATGTATTGGACAGAATGCATTTTATTTAGTTGATGCAATTCATTTTCTTCACAGAACACTTTTAAACTTAAGCCAAAATTTTGTTACCAGGATAGATTTAGCTGTAAAACAAAATTAATCTTGTCCACATGAGCAGCAGTCAGAATTTGTTGGTAGACAACTTTAAAAACCCCCAGGGAACAAATAGCGAAGTAATCTGGAGGGAGTGTGCAGGACTTGAGCAGGCCCTCTGCACAGGAGTGAATTCCTCCCATTGATGAAGCACTGCAGGGAAATCAGACACTTATCTACAATTTAGCATTATCTAAACACAGGCCACACTAGTATTCAACTTATCATAGAACACTGTTTGAAGAACAACCTGCCCGATGGGTAGTTCATTGTAATACAAAATATTGGCCAACTAGGCCAGGCTAGCCTTCGCTGCACCTCTTCCAGTCACAACCATTGGAGACTTGGCTGAATGCCTCCCAGACCACCCTTACTTCAATGCAAGGATCAGGAGATTTAACCAAGGGTGCCCCAATCTCTGCACGACATTGAGTCACACATGCCCCACCTCCTGAGACCCAGCCATTTCTCCCAGGACCTGGGACAACCTATTCCCAGCCCTATATCTATCTTCTGGTATCTCATCACTCAAACACAAACTGCCTACTTGACAAAGTTCAGAGAAACATGATAAGGAGAATATGGATTACTGCACCATTCGCAAATGGCACTGATATTTTCCATGCATCTAGAAAAAGGAAGCAAAAGAGAATGCTGGAAATGAGGTGGCTGCCGTTTGTCCTGTTACTAGAGTGATGTCTATGTCAAACATTTTTTTTAAAAAAAGCAAACAATACGGGTGTGGGCATTCTCCTCAGGGTCGCTCAGTAAGTGCAGTTTTCAAGTCCATTTGTAGGAGTTTTGGTAGTGTAAGGACTGCATGATTGGGCCTGAAATGCATTTAAGAAATCAATTTATGTTTCATAGTTAGAATGGAAGAGCATTAAGAAGGCCAGTTCACACATCTCCAGATGTTGAAAAGTTCTTATTTAACTTCCAAAAAAATACACAAAAGGCAAATATTTACTGGAAAACTGGCTTCATTTTAAATATTTCACAATTAAAAATTCTCTTTAAAGTTTTTAGTCATACAAAAAAAAACATTAGTGGGCATATGTTTAGAAAGGAGGGCTCCCTGTTTCATTAGCAAAGAGTGAGGCTTGAATGTATGCTAAGATTAACAAGCAGAACTTTATTAAACCCTGTGGACTGCGTTGCTTCTAGCCTAACTCCCTGCTTTTCTTTCAATCACAGTCCCTCCAGGGAGCATTGGTTCTCTGACTCTAGTTTCATTGATCGTGATACTCCTTCCCTATTTCACAAACATTTTATATGAACATTAAAAACAAATAATTAACACCCAGAAGCCCTCCCCTCGTCCTTTTCTCCAGAGTTTACTGGCACATATCTGAGTTGGAGTCTTGTCTTTACCACAGACTCAGCTGGTTACATAGACTTTCAGATAAACTGATTTCCTCAAAAGGTGACCACACTGGACATGACCTCTCTCTGTCTCCCTATCACCTGATTCTAAGTCCAGCAAAAACTATCTCCCCATGGATTTGGCCTACGATGTTTCTCTCTCTCTCCTTGCTGTGATGATCTCTATCACCATAGGCTGTCTCTGGGTGTTGCGTTTTCTGTCTCGTAATTGCCTCCTGTTCCTTTGGATCGCTTGTCCCTTTGATGTGGTCATCTCCTTGTGACCATCTGGTTTACAGATAACTCACATATATGTAACCATCTGTTCCTTGTTACTTTGTCATCAGGACAATTATGTCAAAGGTGAGCCACATACATGCATTAATAACCGCTTTAATTTTTCCTTTGTGTTATACATACTCATTTTTTATTTCCCTGCAGAATATTTTCAACAGATTACCAGGCCTACAAACACTTTAGAGAAGGGGTGTGTCTGTACATGTAGGTAGATGCCTTCATAATTTAGGTGAGTGGGGAGGGCTCATGTAATGAAACAGCGTGTTAAGAAAGGGAAGAAAATACAAATTCTCTTTGTGCCATGAGCTGGCATCTAATTTAATGTGAAAAATTTAGTTAGTGTCCCATTTTCTTCCATGACAAATCACTCTTTCATAAACCAAGGTTCCAGTTCAGTAAACAGTTAAACATATGGTTAACTTTAAGCATGTTTGTCATACCATTGACCAAATTAAGTACATTTCTAAGTGTTTGCAGGATCAGAGCAAAAGGCTGTAAAATACTTTTGGATCAATGCTTAGACAAAAAATAGAGCATGGGGTTCAACCTCATTCTCCATTTCCTGATGTTAAATTGACTTCAACGTTTTATTGTTAGAAGACCTCATATGCCAGGTGTAGCAAAAATAGTGGAAATTACCTGGATACCATTAGTTAACAAACTTACTCTTTTCTGAAGTAGTATGACATGCAGTGTAGAAAAATGCAATAACCTTTCTTTTGATAAGGCATTGATTCTAAGGAGGGGCTTTGGATCATTAGTCAGCATTGTGGCCAAAACTAAAAGAAGAAGAGCTGATGTTTTTCTGACATTTTAGCATCAATTTCCTTTCTGAAATACATCTCTATGCAATAACAAATCCAGGATAACCCTTAGAGAGACTTACTGGTCAGTCAGAGTTAGACTCTGGCCCACGGTGTCATAAATGTGGTCCCTAGATAACTTATATAAAACCTTGGTTAAAGGAGAGCGCTAGCCAGTCAAATACTTGATCAAAAGTAAACTCTCATGCATATTAAAGGTGTTTTTCCAGTCCAAATCCGAGTACCTAAAGACTGAGCATAAGACACATGAGATTTTATAATAAATTCCCTTTTAAAGAACTGCAATTATCCCTTCAAGAGAAAAGCCATAATCATAGCCTGAAAACAAAAAATCTAATTTAAACAGGCAAAGTGACCTCACTTTGAGTGACCTCAAAATGTTTGCAGATATATATTTAATTGTAACCTTTCTTTTCTGAGACTGAGATTCATATCAGTACAAAGCAGAATGCAATTATAACACCAGTGCTAAAAGATCAAAAGAAAAATAAAATATGGGTTTTAACTATATTCCAAAAACTCATGCACATTAGAAAACCAACATTCATTTACTTTTTCATAGTATTAGAGAAAAAGAAAAGATTCTGTAGTGAAAGAAAAAAACCCTAGACTTCTATGGTTCAATGAACTCATTAATTATTTAGCACTACACTGGCAGAACATTAAGGGTGCAATGGACCTTGGAAAACAGCACAACATTATAATGGTATGTATTTCACAGGATGGTTCTATAGTAGCTAAGTTGATTAATGGGAGTGCAACCAGTTTTAAGACCTCACAGGAAAAATAACACAACTGCAAAATGAAAACTACTCATCATTTAGGAAGCCACTTCATTAGAAAATAACCTGTGATGGAAAGGATGGCTCAGGGCACTGGAAGTGGGATTTAGAGCCTTTCTCCTCTAATTTACCAGCTCAAATTAAGACTAGGTCACTAGTGGCCAGAAGTCATTCTTAACAGATGTCAATCTAGTGACATGTGAAATGACTTGATGGTCTCAGCCTACGTGCTAGTGGACAGCTGTTCAGATCACAATTGGCAGAGATGCCCAGGACTGAAAAGACATGAAGACGGGTTTGCTCTTTCACCTCTAGTAACATGGTAATAAGCTGGTAACATGCTATGAAAAAATTTGCTTTACACCACTTCCCATCCCATTCTAATGGAGTAGAGAAGAGCTGTCAATCCAATATTAAAGCATCAATATTAAATTCTCTAAAAATGTGAATATAAACTAAAATTGTAATTGCAACCAAGCAAACTCCATGGCCAGATTGACCATACTATGACTACACTCACTGCTTTGTCTTAAGCCTGCGTGGCATTTATTTGTCCTCTTTTGGACCCATTCATTTATACAGTTTTGGTTATGAGAGTCTCAGGGTTTCCATTGCATAACCATTTGTCCCATAATAAGGAGCAAGAGCAGAACCAGATCATTATCCCATTGCTCCATGTTTTCCACCCACTTTTGCAGCATAACAGTGAGGAGAGATGCAAACAGCACTAATACTCGTATCCACCACAGCATACATGGATGCTTGGCACTGTATGAGGAGCATGCATGATCATGTACACAATCCAGTACTTGAGTGTAGACATAGGTTTTGTGTTCTGAATAGCACTGTCGGGAATTTTCCAATTATTTTGTTGTTCAAACAGAAGCTGTTCGTAGGTAATAGTTTTGACAATTTTTTTTACTCAACATTTTTGAAAAAAAGGAAATTTTGAAATTGTTGAAATGTTCCATTTTGATATTTTTAAAACAAAAATGTCAGGTTTTTGTGGTTCAAAACCACTTTTTATTTTGAAATGTAAGCTAATTATAAAGGGAAAGATTAAAAATGATCGAAATCAATATGAAATGTTTGGATTGATCTGATCCATAACTTTCTTTTGGGGGGGGGGAGAATTTTTGGGGTAGTGAATATTTGAGATTGACTTTTTGTCCTGATTTGGGATGGAAAATTTTCACAGGACAGGAAAACAGTTTCCCATCCAGCTTTGGTTCTGAGTCACTTTGGATAAACATTCATCTAACCAGGTCAGTGAAGTAACTCGACTGTCTCAGTACATTCTATGCTGGATAACTGAGCACCATCATATCAGTCACCTTTGTTGGCAGAATCAACAGAGAGTTCAAGGACTGAAACATAGGTAAGCAATGAATCTGGTTTTTATTTTGCAAGGTAATACTGGGGTCCAAGCAATTGCCTACTTTGTCTGAAGTCTTCATATGGTGGAGAGTGTCAGGATCTCTAAAGGCAGAGAATTTTAGTTATGTCTTTAGAAAACAAATAATCAAGAAGTTTTTATTCAAATAATTTTAAGCCCAAATTAATGAGAGATTGTAATTATACAGTTTGCCTTCTATTATGCTGAAATATTCTTTATAATACAAAATATAGGAATTTCACATCACCTGGTCAAATGGCACCGTCGCTCTTTACAGAGCATGCTGTATGAACCGATGAGTTCTTTGATGGCTGCTGAGTCCAATGCGCACGTGACAGTCCCGTCCACAGGTAGGGCACACCAGTGCACTAGCAATGCTCTGAATCCAAGCAGCAGATTCTTTCCTCCTCTGACGCTGGTCATCACAAAGCTTGATCCAGTCCACCTCACACCGCCTCACTCCATCTACAAGCTGACTCCGCCAACCAAAGCAGCATTCTGCACTCCTTTCCCAATCATCCAGAGAGATTCCAACGGATACTAAATCATCCTTGCAAGCATGCCGAAATCTGTGCAGTGGTCTGCCTCTCTTTCTAGACCCTTTGCGATCTTCAGAGTACAGCACACTCTTCAGGATCCTATAATCCAGCACTCACTTGACATGTCCAAGACGCCTGTTCTTACTAAGCAACATTCCCATGAATGACATACCAGCACGATTTAACACTTCCACATTTGCCACTCTGTCTTGCCATCTTATTCGAAGAATTTTATGCAAGAATGATATGAAAGCTGTTTAGTCTTTTGATATGCTCGCCTAAGTTATCCTTGTTTCTGAGCCATACAGAAGAATGAATAAAACACGTCTCATAAATACAGATTTTCACTTTAGTTGACAATTTGTTATTGTTCCAGACTCTGTCTTGAAAAAAACCAAAGTTCCTGGCTCAGGGCGGGTGCAAAGATGTTTCGCGCCCTAGGCGAAACTTCCACCTTGCGCCTCCCCCCAAAGCCCTGTGGCAGCTCTCCGCTCCCCCCTCCGCCCTAAGGTGCCCCCCCTGTGACAGCTCCCCACTCCCCCCCTGCCCTGAGGCACCCCCCACAGCAACTCCGCCCTGAGGCGCCCCCTCCCCCCCCCGCGGCAGCTCCCCCCGGCCTGGGGAGCTGTGCGGCAGCTCCCCGCCCCAACTCACCTCTGCTCCGCCTCCTCCCCGAGCACGCCGTCGCTGCTCCACTTCTCCCGCCTCCCAGGCTTGCGGCGCCAATCAGCTGTTTGGCACTTACTTGCTGCAGGCAGCCCTCCCCGCGCCCCTCTGCCCCAGCTCCCTCTGCCTAAATGCCGATGATGACCAAGGCGGCCGAAGATCCGGCCGCCGCGGTTGCCGCCAAAGGACCCGAAATGCCCCCCCCAATGCTAGTGCCCTAATGGGTTCCACCGGCTCTATCCTGGCTGCTTTGCCAATTCTACTAGTGAGCACAGGATCAAGATCTACATTGCTGGTAACAGTAGAGCCAAGGTAGCAAAACTGGTCAACAACACCCAGCCGAATACCATCTAAGGTGATATCTGCAACTGGTTCTGAAGACCCTTGGTGCATGATAGGTCTTCTTTAAGCTCATTGCTAGCTCAAAGATTGTGCATGAGTCAGAGATGTTGGTAATAAAATGTTGTGCAGCATCAACACTGTGAGCCATGATGCTGCATCATCTGCAAACAGGTCCCTTACCTTCACCTTCTTCACCTTCATCTTAGCTCTGAACCTTGTAATATTAAACAAACGTCCATCATGTCTAGTGCTAAGATAGACACCCTCTTGAACATCACGAAACACATGTTGAAGCAGGAATGAGAATTAAGTATGAAACAACATGGGAGCCAGTACACAACCCTGTTTCCCTCTATTGATTATGTTAAACAAGTCAGACTCTTTGTTTTCATACATTACAGTTGCCTTCATGCTATCGTGTAAGGATTTCACAAGGTTTAGCAATATAGGTGGACAACTCAGCTTCTTTAGAACAATGTAAAGCTCTGACCGACTAACTGTATCAAAGACTTTTGGTAAATCTATAAAAGGCATGTACAGTGGAATATGCTTCTCTGTGCACTTTTCCTGCAGTTGTCTCACAGAGAAGACTGGAGCAGAAGCCACACTGGCTCTCAGGATAGATTCTCTCAACTGAAGTTTGAAGTCTAGGTAGAAGAATACTTAAGATTTTTCTCACAATGTTAAGAAGTGAGATACCTTTCTGATTATTACAATCAGTTCTTTGTTTTTATAGAGTTGGATGAATCAAGCATCCTTAAAATCTTGTGGAACAGTTTCTTCCTTCCAACAAAGTAACAATACCTTGTGCAATCTTTGTACATTTGTAGATTTCAGCAGGTAGATTTCAGCAGGTACAAAGTCAGATCCTGAAGCTTTGGTGTTGGAAATCTTTTTGATACTTTGTTCATGTTCCTCTAGTGTAGGTTTGGCATCCAGCGAAGTCATAACTTCAAACCCAGGCAATTCATCTAGCACACGATGGTCTACTACAGACTCCCTTGAGTATATCATTCCATAGTGTTCAATCTACCTCTCCAGTTGCTTCCCTTTATCCGTTATGATTGATTGCCATCCGGATCTTTCAGTGGAGCTGTCTTGTTCTTTGCCTTCTATTTCTATCTTTGTTCTTTGCCGTCTATGATGCTGAAATATTCTTTATAATACAGAATATAGGAATTTCATATCACCTGGTAGATGCCAATAAATAAGCTCTTGACTAGGAGAGATAAGACGTGATGAACAAAAGTTTGATTCTGCTTCATAATAACTTTATCACATCAGTCATTCAGCTTAAAGTCAGAAATGTATCTGCTTCCATAATCTAAATACATGTTTCTAGCAAATAAGTATCAGTCAGATTTGTTTTGAATGATCTATATTTTATGCACATTTTAGTATAAAATTACCTAACTAATTGGAGGAATAGACAAGTATCAGACAGGCAGATATAATAGCACATTTTTATTTTCTATCCAGTTCATTTTATTATCCAAAGGAGTTGCCTGTAGCAGTGGCTTTCCTATTAAGGGACAGGAACCCACAAAGTGATTTCATTTTTATGACTCCAAAGTCTTTGATAAACTGACAGCAGCATCACAGCTCTCCAAACACATTCCATGTTCATTAAATGGCTAATCTAAAACCAATCAACCAAAACACATAGAATTACTGCACAGAATAAGAATGGTTTACTCCTCACCAAGAACTCAAATTAAAACAAATCTACAATAATTACTCAGGTATAAGTGGCCTACAAAATGAGTTTTTCCCTAATGTGCTTGGTAAAATACTGAAGATGTAGTTCTCAGGGTTTTAACCTTTTATCTGTTGACTAACCTTTGTCCCATGAAAATAAATCAACTGCATTATTCATTGTAAATTTCTGAAAACTAGTAAGGCTACCCAAACCCAGAAATGGAATCAGTCAGCTTTGTCCAATGAAGTCTGACAGCTCTACCACTGAAATTAATGCAGCATAATGCATGCATATTTGTTTAATCCTGCCTTTCAAATTACACACTGTACAAAATAATAGAAGATGAAAAGCCAAATCTTGTTTTAGTAGCATCAACTTATTGCTACTAATTACCCAGAAAAATGAAATATTGCACCCAATAAATGTCAACATGATCACTGTATTAATGCCCAGTCAAGTTGACAAATTTCCAAAAATATCTTGAAATGAACATTCAAGATGTAATGAGTACTATTATGAGTTAGCAGATTGAGTTAAAAAGTAGGCTTCCCAACAGTCTCTAACTGAACCTGCTAACTTCTGTAGCAAACTGCCTTGTCTACACTAGAATGATAATTCATGTTAAGAACAGACTTTTTTTTCCCTCGGCAACAATTCTCTGTAGTACGAGAAGCAGCTCTTTGAGGTTCCCCATCCTGGGAGAGGTGGTCAAAAAAATTGAGTCAAAATTTTAGATTTTAACAAAACACAGACCACAGGATAAAATTTTCAGAGAAGTTTCATCCTGCTTTTTAAATCAGATCTACTTCCTAGTCAGGCCATCAGAGCAATCCTTGTTCTCCCTCGTGACCTGGCAAAGAATCACTCCATTACCTTTTCAGCACGATGGCCTAGCTAAAAACAATAAGGTTCCTTTTATAGCAGGGGAGCTAAGTTGTCCGAGTCTGTTCTGGAAAGGAGGAGAGAGTGCTGGGGCTGGGATTTTCAGTTCAGGGATCTAGCCCTATTATCACAGGAAGCTCCACTCCTCCTCCCCAGCAGGAACACCAACACCTCTTGTCTTAATGAAACACTAAGCCTCTTATGGCTTCCTCTTATGGCTTCCCCTTCCCTAGACATCAGCTCCACCCTGAAACTTCCTGATGGACCACAGTTCTCAGCATATTTTACCAAAGCTAGTGATGACAGTTCCTCCAGGCTGGGCTCTTCTCAGATGAACCACGAAGGGATTGCACACCTTTATTAGGTTTAGCCCCTTCATGGTACTTCATGGGCTAGATCTTCAGCTGGTGAAAATCAGAGCAGCTCCACTGACATCAATTTACACCAGTTGAGTAAGTGGCACAGAATCTCAGATACATGAAAAATAGTTCATGAGCAACCCACTGGCTGAAATATATGTTCACACAATCAAACAATGATGAATACATTTGTAAAAATCAAAGTCAGTGTGTGACTAACACATGAAGAGAAGAGGTGGCAAAATCTCCCTGATTGCTGTTGCAGTGAACAATCTGTGTATTACAAAGAAATGGAGGTTCCAATAGTCTATTGCTACAGAAAGTTAGGAGTTCCTGGTTCATGCTCCTTTGGTCTGAACACACCTCTCAATAAAAAGATACTCCTTAAATCAGCACCTTCTAGGGCTGTGTTAGCAAAGCAAATAGGCTGGCCTATTTATTGAATGTCTGTGTTGCATCCTCAGCTGTGTCTATATAACAAAATGTTTCTGTAGCACTGACTTTTCACGCTGGAAAAATGACCCTCCAGAGCCATGTCAGGGGGAGATTCTCAAAGGCACTAAGAGGAGTTTCAATGGGTGCTGACTTTCAACTGGAGTTGGAGGTCTAACTGCCCTTTGTGACTTAGAAAAATCTCCCCCTTATTGTTTCTCATTTGCTAGGTTTTTGATCATGTAACACAAGCAGCAGCATAATATTTTGCTTTCACTTCACAAAAATATTTTGCTCTTCTAAATTAATATCACATAAAGGCTAAGAATGTCTCCCTTCTATATTTGTTACTTTAAGATTTCTCCACAGCAAAGTGTTGCAAAGTGTGATTCTACTCTGAAAAGTGACTATGTAAAAATGGCCACATCTTACTCAATACATTGGCTTCCCGTGTGTATTCAGAGACATAGGTGCAGACTTCAGTTACAAAAATATTTTTTCATTACTTTCTACTCCTGATAGCACTGTATAGAGCGAGCTGGATTATATTTTGGTCACACATCATCCGAAGAATTTTTAACTATACTCAAATTACAAGGTCAATGGGGTTGCTCAGATGTAACAGAACCTGAAGACAGTGATGTTGTACAGGTATAACTATGGGTAGAATTTGAGCAGCAGAATCTTTATCATCAGTGAAGATGTACAACTCAGGAAGAACATAGCTTGACTTTCAGCTCCCAGGTTGAGTTTGCAGAGCCAGCAGTTAAGAAAAATATTTCCTAAAGTCATTAAGCAAAACCACCATGGAAACCCACAATGCTATTTTAATGTGGTTTATTAATTATTAATAATAATAAATAATAATGTGAATCAGGTACTGTTCAGAATATAACCATACTTCAAAAGTGCTTTTTTAAAATTAATTAAAAGGATTATTTTTATTCAGCGCTAGATATGGATAGATCCAAAGATGGGGTTCTCCACTGTGCCATTTCTCCCTCTGCCTCCCAAGTATTGGTGAAATAAATATTGGGCTTAGTAAGTATTTAGAACAAAACATTAACATTAGAACAAAACATCTCATCAGATAGAAGAGATATGAAGTGAATGGAAGGTCTCCTCTCCCTCCCATCATGAAAGACTGACTTTCTGCTCTGCTAAAACTGTGTGTGAGGCCTGCTCTACAAAAAACCATGTACAGAAGGAAACTTTAGCCATACCTTAGTCCTATCTGGGACCAATGCTGGAGTTTTCCAAGCCAAGCCCAATACAATTAGGAGAAATTTGGGAGCCTTTGCAGCCTGTAGAAATCTTGTTCCAGCTCCGTCATCTTCAGTTCCTCAGCTGCCTCTATCTAGTGAGCTTTCTAGCCAGCATTGGCAGCTACTCAAGGAGTATCAAA
Source organism: Emys orbicularis (assembly GCF_028017835.1). Classification (NCBI taxonomy): domain Eukaryota; kingdom Metazoa; phylum Chordata; order Testudines; family Emydidae; genus Emys; species Emys orbicularis. The sequence goes on from NC_088696.1 coordinate 24,460,766, forward strand.
ACTGCAGTCATGTCACCAGGGGGACTCAGACACTGGATGGTAAGAAACTAGAATAATGAGATAGGAACCAAAGACAGAGGCACAAGGGGAAAAATGTTCAAAAGCACCTAAGTAAGTTAGATGCCTAAGAGTCAGATTTGTACAGCTATTTAGGTGCATAAAAATGCAGACAGGCACCTAGTGGGATTTTCAAAAGCACCAATCTGCACCTTTAGACACTGAAATAGCTTTAAAAATTTGGCACCAACTGCTTTCAATGAGACTTAAGTTCCTATGCCTAAACCCCTTCTAAAAATAGAATTTAGGCCCCTAATTCACTGAAACAATTTTGCAAATGTACCTAAGAGGCCCATGAAAGATTCTAGGGTTCCTGGACCCCAGTCTATGAGGCACCAGCCACAGAAGGACTTCAGAGAGCTGGTGAACCCACCATACAGAAAGCAGAGCATAATAGCTGTTGCAAGAGCCTGCCAGTCGAAAATTGTTTGAAGCACTCTGATGGTCATGAAGGCCAGTTAAGTACCTAACTAGAGTTTCTGTGTGTCAATATCCTGAATGAACTTTAGTGAATTAAGTTAAACATTATTCAATTTGTTTTAATATCTTTGGAGTTCATTTATTAAAAACACAAATGTTTAATTTTTTTAAGTACCTCTGAAGCAAGAAGCCTTCCAAACAACCCACAGGACAATGGAAATGTTAAAGGAGCACTCCAGGAAAACAAGGCCATTGTGGAGAAGCGAAATGAATTATTTGCATTGGTCTTCACTGCAGAGAATGTGAGGGAGATTCCTACACCTGAGTCATTCTTTTTAGGTGACAAATCTGAGGAACTGTCCCAGATTAAAGTGTCAGTAGAGGAGGTTTTGGAACAAATTGATAAATTCAACAGCAATAAATCAGCAGAACAAGATGGTATTCACCCAAGAGTTCTGAAGGAACTCAAATATGAAATTGCACAACAACTAACTCTGTTATGTAACCTATTGCTTAAATGAGCCTTTGTACCAAATTATTTGAGGATAGCTAATGTAACACCTTTAAAAAAAAAAGGCTCTAGTGGCGATCCTGACAATTACAGGCCAATAGGCCTATCTTCAGTATCAGGCAAATTGGTTGAAACTACCATAAAGAACAGAATTATCAAACACATAAATGAATATGATATAATGGGGGGAAGAGTCAACATGGCTTTTGTAAAGAGAAAATCATGCCTCACCTATCTACTAGAATTCTTTGAGGGTGTCAACAAGCATGTGGAAAAGGGTTATCCAGTGGATATAGCATACTTGGACTTTCAGAAAGCCTTTGACAAGGTCTCTCACCAAAGGCTCTTAAGCAAAGTCAGAAATCATGGGATAAGAAAGAAAGTCTTCTTGTGGATCAGTAACTGGTTAAAAAATAGGAAACAAAGCATAGAAATAAATGATCAGTTTTCACATTGAAGAGAGGTAAATAGCAGGGTTCCCTGAGGATCTGTACTGCAACCAGGGTTGTTCAACATATTCGTAAATGATCTGGGAAAATGGGGTAAACAGTGAGTTTGCAGATGCTACAAAATATAGTTAAATCCAAAGAGTTACAAAGGGATCTCACTAAACGGGGTGACTGGGCAACACAATGGCAGATGAAATTCAATGTTGATAAATGCAAAGTAATCCATATTGGAAAACATAATCCCAACTATACATGCAAAATGACGACATTGAAATTAGCTGTTACCACCAAAGAAAGATCCTGGAGTCATCATGGACAGTTCTCTGAGAACATCTGCTCAATGTGCAGTAGCAGTCAAAACAGCTAACAGTATATTAGGAACCACTAGGAAACATATAGATAATAGGACAGAAAATATCATAATGCCACTATGGAAATCCATGGTACGCCCACACCTGAAATACTGCAAGCCATTCTAGTCATCCCATCTCAGAAAGATATATTATAATTAGAAGAAGTTCAGAGAAGGGCAGCAAAAATTATTAGGGGTATGGAACAGCTTCCATATGAGGAGAGATTATAAAGACCAACATTGTTCAGCTCAGAAAAGAGATAACTAAGGAGGGATACGGTAGAAGTCTATAAAATCATGAATGTTGTGGAGAAAGTGTTACTGACCCCGTCACATAACACACAAACCAGGGGGAGTCACCCAATAAAATTAATAGGCAGTAGGTTTAAAAATAACATAGGGAAGTACTTGTTCACACAACCCAGTTAACCTGTGGAACTCATTGCCAGGGGGTTGTGAAGGCCAGAAATATAACTGGGTTCAAAAAAGAATTAGATAAGTTCATAGAGGATAGGTCCATCAATGGCTATTAGCCAATATGGTCAGGGATGCAACAGCAAGCTTTGATGTCCCTAAACCTCTGACTGCCAGAAGCTGGGAATGGATGACAGGGCATACATCATTCAATAAATTGCCCTGTTCTTTTAATTGCATCTGAAGCACCTGGCACCAGCCACTGCTGGAAGACAGGAGACTGGGCTATATGGACCATAGCTTGTGCGCTATTGTGAGATTGTGAGGAACGTCTTTAGCAGGAAAACAAGATTAATGAAATATCTGAAAAGGACTGTAAGGATTTTCAAAGGACCTTTTGAAACAATGTGAACTTTTAGCTCTTGCAGGAGGGAGTATATGCTAATACAATTCCTCTGGTTATCAACCCTTTGAAGCCAACTCTACCTGGGGAGGTACGTATGTACTAGTTCAAAATGGATTCTACAAAGACCAACACAGACTAAGAAAAGATTTTTTGATAAATAACGTGTGCTGAGACTGACTCAGGGCCTTCTTCTTGATCCAGAAAATGGACAAGACATCTGGTTCATGGAGGCCCCCAATCCTTAAGGAAGGACTGGAAGCACTTGGCCTACTGAGATTTCATAAGACTGAGGCCTTGTTCTGAGCTGAAATTGTGAGGAACTTGTAACCATAAGGAGATCCCTATGGCTTTTCCTGCCAAAGCCCATGTTAGAGAATTAGAATGAACTCTGGTAAAATTATTAGCATGCATGTAGGGTCTTTTATTGTTTTTAATGTGGTTTAATGCTCTTTACCTTAAGAATAAATTAGGCTTGCACAGAAAGAACTGTGGGGTAACTTATATCTATAGCAATCTTATCAGTCTCTGAAGAAAAAGCAAGCAGGTCTATTTAGGCAGACTGTGGCTGGAAAACACATGGTGAAGGCAGGGAATTGTTTAGCCTGAACATACCCTGGTCAGAAGGGAGAGAGATGTGGGTCTCCTCCCAAGAGAGGCAAGAGCTGGGGAGCCAGAAGCTTGAGATTGGGTGCTCTTGCTGAGCCACTGAGTGGAAATACAAGTACAGTTGCCATGAACTGTGACCTTGTGCCCACAATGCCCACTAGGCTTGGGCCCCATGTGCCATTTTCATTGTGCAGTAGAAAGGGTGACATGAGAAGCTGAAATACATATCCAAGATAAATATCAGTGTCTGTGCTCAGCCCACTTCTTTTTAGGTCGTTCTTTCATCTACCTTCCTTCCTTTTGCAGATGCATTTTGATGTAGCTTAAATGCTATTTTCAGTTTATTTTCTCTGCGCTTCCTTTCTTAGTCTATAAAACATGTTTTTAAAAAAATTGTATATGCTGTTTTTGGCCTGTTTGTTCCTCCTTCCTTTCTCACTCTTATGGACACTTTTCATTGTGGCTGTAATTTCCAAATCCTCATTATTCAGTCAGTTTACATTCTTCTCACTCCACCACTGAATATACAAATTGTAAGAAATTGCCAGCACCTTTTATAAACAAACAGTTTTGTCAAAAGCTATATTGCTGACATACTCCTGAAAGAATTGTTATGATGAATCTCTAAGTGCTTGTCATATAAATTAAATTTACTGGCTTTCCTGATAATAAGTGTCTACATCATCAGTAATAGAAACTTTCTGCCAGGATCATGTTCTGGTCATTATTTGACCTTACAAATGTGAAGTTTATTTGATTTTCCTGGACTATTTTAAATAAAAATTGGCTGTAATCAAAATAGCAATGACCTAGTCAGATTCAGGGGCCTTAAATTTTTAACTGCTTCTTGTAGGTTTTCCAGCCATCTCGTTGCCACTAAAATTTAGGCGAGGTCTTTGGGAAACAATCACCATTCAGACCTGAGCAGGTGGGGATAGAATATGTATCACCTCGTTACAATTCAGCACTGGTGCCACAAAATTAAGTTAAAAAGAAACCAAGAACCCCTCCCCCCCCCCACAGATGCATTACATGTGGAGAAGAGGAGATGAAAGGAGGGCAGTGAGAAGGAAAATAATGCTGCTTCATTCCGCTGAAAATCCTTCTTTAATGGATCCCTCACCCCAGTAAAGCACCTCAAATGTGAAATTGGTGTATGCCGCAGATAGAGCTGAACTGACAAACAAAACTAGTACACAGCTGTTGAAGTTCTATTTGCCAGCTACATCAATGAAAACCTCAAACCAACAGCTCTAATCAAAGGAAGCCAGAGACAGGACCACATGGGAATAGGAAAAAATATGGCTACACAACACTTATGTCACACTGGGGTGACTCCACTGATTTAAATCGACTCCTGATTTACACTATTGTAACACAGAGCAGAATCTGGCCCATTATATATGTTTTCATGTTTTGCTCACTGGGACAGCATCATGACATGTATCTCTCATTTCTATAATAGTTTCACAGGATCAGTCATAATACTTTTTTATACTAGCATATTTCAGTATGACACAATGCAGGACCCTCAATAATATGATCAAAGAAAACAAGCCCAAGAGCTTTCTCTGAGATGAGGGAACTGAATCCTTGAGTTTTAAGTAAGAAGGCAGTCAAGGAATCATATGGCAGCTGGGAGTGCTAAGGTTACCATAATAACAGAGTCACAACTGAATTACAAATCTGTTTACGCACCAGCAATGAACTATTTCAGTAAATGTTCAGCCTGTTTAGACAAAAAAGTGCACTTTCACTCAGAAGTAAATAAGAACTGACCCAAACCTTAACCCATCGCCAAAATGGACCCAGAGTCCTCACCCACCACACACACTAATAAATCCTATTTAAAGAATGCAACTTTGCAGTGCACAGAATGGACAGTGCTCAATTAATTAGGATCTATTCAATATTTTTGTTTTATCCTCATTGTTACAAGAAGTAATTCTTCCACTCCTCAGCAGTAAGAAGGCCTGAACTGAAGTAGTGTATCCAGTTCTGGGAACCACGCTTCGCAAAAGATCTGGACAAATTGGAGAAAGTCCAGAGGAGAGAAACAAAAATGATTAAACATCTAGACAACATGACCTACAAGGAAAGATTGAATAAACTGGTTTTGTTTAATCTGGAGAAGAGAAGACTAAGGGGGGGACATGATAGCAGTCATGAAGTACATAAAAGGTTTTTCTAAACAGGAGGGTGATAAATTGTTCTCTTTATCCACTAAGAACAGGACAAGAAGTAATGGGCTTAAATTGCAGCAAGGGAGATTTACGTTAGATATTAGGAAAAACTTCCTAACTGTAGAATAGTTAAGCACCGGAACAAATTACCTAGGAAAGTTGTGGAATCTCTATCATTAGAGGTTTTTAAGAACAGGTTAGACAAACACCTGTCAGGGATGATCTAAATACTACTTAGCCCTGCCTCAGTGCAGGGGACTGGACTAGATGACCTATCGAGGTCCCTTCCAGTCCTACATTTCTATGAGTTTATGATTCAATGTGTGGCCATACGACTTCTCAATATGCAAACCCTGCTATGAAGACAGAATTATTAATTTCCTGATGGGTTTTTCTATGGCACCCATCCCTATAGTATCTGAGTGCTTCACAAACATTAATCTTGACTAAACCCCTGTGAGATTAGAGAGTGGTATTATCTCCATTTTACATAGGGGGCTGAGGCACAGAGAAATTATGATAAATAATATCCACTAATTTTGGGTGCCCAATTTGAGATACCTCAGACACATTTCAAGCCAGCTGGTTCCCAATCCCATTCCCCACCCTTTCCTTCACCAGGTTCCAGTCCCACTCTCCTTGCCTATCCAATTCCCATCTCCTCCCTCCAACTCCCAATCACAATTGCTCTCTTCTTCACCCCAGTCCCAGACTCCACATTCCAACCCAATCCTTTCCCTCTCCCTGGACCAGCTTTTGTCTACTCTGCATTTGAACCAGACAGCTTCCTCCTCCATACTGCATGTCCCAGCTGCAGGGCGGGTCACTGAGAACACGGGAGAAACAGGCTCCATGCTCTTAGTTCCAGTGCCCAACCCGGAGCAGCTGGAAGAAGTAATTACAGGGAAAGGTCTGACAAGCCCTAGGCAAGAAAATGTTCAACCACTCTGTGAGGATGGTGCATGCACTGTCTGGTCAACACTACAAGCTGTCAGTCTTGATCACACTCAGTGAGTATGGAATCTTGAGAGATTTTGGCTGCTAAAATTGAAGACATCTCCACTGAGCAGGTGCAAACTTAATTTTTTTCAAAGAATTATAATTTTGCCAAATTTGGCAGATTTTCACAATGGCTAATGGCATATCCCTGACACAGAGGCCAAATTTCAAGTCTCTGCTCCAAAGCATTGGGGTACTGGAGCTGTTTAAAGAACATGAGCAAAACCAACATATTTTCTCCTAACCTTGTTCTAAGAAACAGCTGGACTGATTTGGCTGAAATTTTCCAAAGCAGTTCAGCCTCAGACAGACATTCAGAATGGAAAATTTCAGTCCAAAGGGTTAAGGTTTAGCAAAGTTATAAGCAACTGAAAACAGGTTCTTATTGTGGGAAACATTGGGCGACCTTAATAATAGGTGGTGGTACCAGCCCACCTATAATATCTAACCTGATAACAAGTTTCTCAAAAAATTCAAGAATGATCAGCCTTATTCAAGCAGCATTCTCTGTGGGCTTTCCTTGTGTAATCTTTTCCAACATTTTCCCCTTATCTGACATTACACATTGTGCTCTGTAACTGTCCAATACCAGCTATGGTTTGGCGCACATTATTATTTATTAATTTGTATTGAAGTCATGCCTGGGGTGTCAGTGCTAAGTACTGCACTAATATATTATAAAGAGGCAATCCCTGCCCTAAAGAGCTTACAACCTATGTACAACATGAAAGACAACAGGGGATGTAGTTTTCCCTATAGGATGTCTATAGATAGAAAATGCAGTTTTCAAATGGGATGTCCAAATTCTGCATTTGGACACTGAAATCAACTTCACAGTACATGGCAACTGCACCTCTATTTCCCCCTCATGGTACAGCAACCACCCTTGGCACCTGGCTTCTCAGCCGTCACCTGTCTTGAGAGGAAACGTGCATCTTTCTCCATCCTTACCAGGGTATTTCCAGAGTGCACAATTCCCTGCCTACACTATGAATTTCCCAGCAATGCAGACTGTCTCAGAAGGCCTATTTTGCCTTCCTTCCTCAGAGGCTCTAAATAGCATAACTGTCAAAGTTAGTTACCACTTACCTCTTTCTAAGAAAGCACATTTATTTTTAAAGTAAAAGCATTACAGAGAAAATATATTAAAAACAATAAAAGAACCTACTTGCATGACAATAAATTTACCAGAGATCACCCCAACCTTAACAAGTGCTCTGGTAAGTGAACAGTCCTCCAAATCCCACACAGATTTTCCTATAGTTACGAGTTCATAACTCCTTTTGCTCCGAACAGAAACACTCCATCTTACAGGCCCACGTTGGGCCATAGTTCTTCCAACCCTTCCATAAGAATTCGGGCCACCTTTGACAGAAAATTCTGTACATTTATAGGATCAGAAAGAAGGTCCCACATCAGTTTAAACTCAGACTACTTAGCCAAAAATCCTTTCTTTGCCTATTAGTCTCTGGAGAATCCAGTTTGAACTAGTATATGCAAGCTTCTGCAAGAGATGGTGCTTCTCTGGATGTGTTGCAACCTGAGCAAATTTGCCAAACAACCTCCACTGTTCTCAATTCCTGAAGGAACTGTAGCCAGCCTTCCATGTGAAAATATATATAATCTCTGGCCCATAAGGATACACAAACCATTCATTTCATACAATGGACTCCAGAGATATGAGACTTAATTCAATAAGATCTAATCCAATCCAATGAGGTCTGACTCAATTCAACGACACTTGTTCAGAATACGACAGGAAATTGCCACATCTGTCCCAATCAGCACTTAACTTTATATAGGCACAAAAACTGAGAGTATTTGATTCATGTTTACCTGCAATTATCCACAATCTGTAACAGTGTAGACACAGTAGATTGTGTTTGATTAACTCTCAACTTTTCTATTAAGTGCTTAAATATAACCAGACTTGAGTATAATTTGCAAATATTATCCCACTTCTAGTCTATAAGGAATTTGTAGGGGCACAAGATTGTGCCGCTCTCCCACTGATAAATTCAGTAGCACTACAGAGCTTTCTACTATGCCAGCCATATTTAGCAGGTTTTTGTGGAATTTCATTTGGGATAAAAACCTGTGCTGGTTTAAGCTTCTTTTAGACTAAATCATAATTACAGATGTGAGAAGCTGAGAAGATTCACCTGGCAGGCAAGCTAACATTAGAAGATAATAATAATAATAAAAAAGCTTGCCAAGCACTGTCTCACTAGAGACTGTAACAAACCAGAGTTCTGACAGAAAATGGTCTTTTGGAATTCAGCCAAACTCCCGTTCTCTGTATCTCTGATGATTAAGGCTAGGCTCAGCTCAAGGTCTGTTGGCTCAATGGCTTGCCTTTCACTCACTCCTTATTGTGAGCCTCCTGGGCTGGTGTTCCAACATCTGAGCAGCTTGTGGCAGATTCCCCAGGTAATCAAACTAGCCTGATTTCCTTCCCCAGGTCAAAGCAATAATTGCAACAAATATGTTCAGCTTTGCAACATAACTGCAACAAACTGTGGGATCCTAGCCAATTGTTGTTCTGCATATTTGTTTCTTTTAGCAAGTCCCTTTAGTGAATATTGATTAACATGACTCCAGATGTGCTAACTACCAAATAAAGCATGAAGCTCCTCCTACATGAAACATTAAATGTGGCACTTGCAGCAGTTGTCTATATTATGGGACACACACACACACACACACACACACACACAATTAAAATACAATTCTAAAATCAATTGAGATTGTTTCAAAAAGTCCACTGAATATTTCCTCTAAGATCAGTATTTCTGCTTTGGAGCTAATATGAGCCCAATGTAACTCTAGAACTCAGTAGCCACAAGAGCATGTCAAAATGTTTCCATTTGTAAATGCTAATTTCACAAAATCAACACTTTTTGCAGGAACATCTATTTCATTAAAATTTTCATGGGAAATTATCAAAATGTTTCATTTCAACTATAATAGTTATGTGGGAAATTTTAATACCAGGTTATAATTCAAATATTTATCAGGAAGTTCTTTATGATTTGATATGTGAAACATGAAAACACAGTTTCGAGCCTTTAACTATCTTTCAGATAGTAAATTGTTAACGCTGATGTTCTCTACCAGAGTAGTTGGATGAAAATTGCAAGTGTTCTGTTTGATTCAGATGTGAATGTATTACATTCTATATAATACAAGATCAATATACTTTATGATCAAACAAACAATATTTTAAAAATATATACACTGGTACAAAATAGGAAAGCATGATATTAGGTTGGTGCTAAATGTTTCAATTCAGAAACTATGGCTGCCAAGCAAAAACTATTGGGCTAGAACTAGTGTGACAGAACAATACTCAGTGCAGCTGGGTGAGGGGATATAGATGACTTTTATTCAATTTTCTCCCCCTCCCCCCCCAAACCTGGCAGCTGCTGGGTCTGAACCATCCCCTTGGCACAAGTTAGAGCAGGTTGTTATGGCCCAGGATGTAGACAGTCTGGCTCAGTAACCAAAGCAGGAGTCAGGTCTAGTAGACAGAACTGGCATCCAAGCTGGGGAATGAAGCCAAGGGTCGGCACCAGAGTCAACTGCCAGTTACCAGAGCCAGGGGTCAAGCCAGAGTCAGAGGCTAGGTTGGAGCCAGGACTGGTAACTGAGATTGTAGACAAGGTAACGGTAGGAGGACAGGCCAGGATCAAGCAAGGACCAGGAGCACAGTGCGAACAGGAGCGAAAGCTGGGGTGAAGCAGGAGCCAGAAGCGGAGTAGGAAAAAGGAACAGGGTTGGGCAATCCTCCAATCAGAGCTCCCATGGATGGTGCCTTGGCTCGGGTTATAGCTCTAGTATCTTCTCAGCCAACCAGGTTTCAGTAGACATTGCGGGGAGGCCAGGAGGCGGTGGCTTTCTGGGGACTCCCAGGCCTGGCTTCAAGAGCCAGGACATCACACAGCCTTAGGGCTCCTCTAAAGTTCACTGTTGGAGAATGGTGCCCAAGAGGCAATTCTATGAACCAGAATTTCCAGAGTGCATCATAGTCTGGTCCTGCCCTCTCCTGCCAAAGACTCGGCTTCAGAATGCCAAGCACAGCAGGAGAGGATGTCACAGGGCAAAAATGGTTACCATGTAATAATTAATATGGGGACTATGTGAAATGAACTGGTAGTCTCAGTCGTGTTACTAATGAACCAGTGTGTACACTTTGTTGGCATCTTAGCCAAAGGCAACTTACTAGAGCTGGTCGGAAAAATTCTGACAAACATTTTCTCACTGGAAGCTGTTGATTTGTCAAAATAGAAACATTTAGCAGAGATGGTTTGACTTCTATGAAGCTCCAATGGAGCCCTGCCTGCCAGGCAGATTTCAAAACCAGCCTGCCTGCTGGACTGCCTCAGCCTTGGGGACCACAGGGCTTCCCCAGTCTCTTGGCTCCAAGGAGTCCACTAGGCGGACAGCTCAGAACAGGGGCTCCACTGCCTTTCATAGAGAATTTTGAAATTTTGGGTGGTAGGAGGAATGAAACCAAATTTCAAAACATTGAAATCCTCCATGAAACAGAATTACCTTTCTCTGCACAGCCCTCTAAATAAATCTCTTACATCCTTAAAGTGGTTGCCTATGGGTCAAGGCTTGGGTACATTTTTGGGGTAGTGTGAGAAGCTGCTAATCAATCATCTTCCACGAAATCTAGTGTTCTATAACTTTTGAAAAAATTGACATGTGATTCTAGGCTGGATTCATTAGTCTATCTTTCACTGAATTTAATTTTTCTAATAACCTTTAACTTAAAAGCTTGAATACCTTATATCAATGGATGTAGCAAGTACATCTATTGTATATAATCTGTGTAAAAGTACAGGCAGTTCTATTTAATTTATATCATTTTTGTTTCATTGAAAGATTTAAACAGTGTCATAAGGTCCTATTAACTTAAGTGCTCTATAGTAAAGATTCACTTTATTGGGTCTAATGGAGAAAGACTGCCTTTCACATGATAGTCAGTAGATAGTGCTTGGTGCACTCAAGTGACAGTCAAGCATACAGTCATGAGATGGCATTATATAATGGGCTATGATCTGCACATAATTACCTTTTATATATTGTAAAGGTATGTCTTTACCTGACACACTCCGGGTTATATCTCTGCCTGGACGTAATTAGTTTTATATTAGGATTTCATTCGTACACTAGATAAAAATCAGATAAGCAGCATTTGCAGCCTACAGTTATTTATCACAGTAACTGTCAAAATCTGCGTTCCAGTGCGTGGTCCTTCATTAAATTATTGAAAGATGTGTCATGTCACGATGGCAAACCAGAGCATTGCTAAAAGGGCCAGGCTTATTTGCCTATCCCACCTAACCTTATTTTAGACTATACCCTCTTCAGGGCAGAGACTGTCTTTGTGCTTGGAAGACACTCAAACATTTTGGGACTAAATAAATGATCATAAAAATAGGCAAACCTCAAAAAGCTTAGAGTTTGGCTGCTCTACCAGACCTTATCTGAACTCCTGAATATGAAGAATTGGGGTGGAAATCTCACAAGCAAAGAATTTCTAGTGAGATTCCTGGGACTGTCTGTAGTATTTAATATACTTTGAGGAAACTGATCTGTAAGGAAGAATCTACAGCACTTTTTTTTTTTTAATAACTGCATGAGCACTCACGTGAATAACTCTGCTCATGCTTCTGGAAATAATTATTTCAAACTGGACATGCTCAGAATCTTAACTGCATTCAGCATAGTCACTTTCACACTAGCATTACAAATCCTATTTGTACAGCTATGCCCACATTAGTTACATGATACCTATCCTTATATTTCCTGCTTCTAGTAGGGCAGTAAGTGCTATTGGGGTCCAATCCAGTACTGAATCAAAAATTTCCCATTTAAGTCAACTGAACTTCAGTGGGAGTTTTTGCCCAGACATGGAGTGCACAAGTCAGCTCTAAAGCAATATTTTTGTGGTAATTTGGACTCAAGAAGGGCAGAAAATGAGGGTTGAGGGTAAACTAAGGCAAATGTCAACTTTTAGGCAAAATTCATGTTGATTTTATTGTGACCTGATCTTTCCAAAAGTAGCAGCTTCTAAAAGTGGTTCATCACTACGTGGAGTTTGGAAGGGGATGAGAGGACACTTTTAGATCTATGGTGGTGGTGGTAGGAAGTTTGATTTAGAGGCACTAACTACCCAAATAAGGAAATCTTTAAGCCACTTTATTTTAAAATTTTAACTTTGTGCCCCAGCATAATAAGGGAGGAAGCATGATCCATGGAATAGGGCACAAGTTTAGGAGTCAGGAGACCTGGGCACTATTCCTGGTTCTTGCACTGATCTGCTGAGTGACCTTCCTTGGGCAAGTCATTTCACCCCTCTGCCTCCACTTCTCCACCTGTACATGGAGATTATGATACCAGCTTTGCTTTGAAAGCACTCTGAAATCTGTTAAAGAATGCTATCATTTTTAGCATCGTCTATTTTATCCTAGAATTCTATAGTTATGTGGAGCTAATTCATGGCAGCATCTCAAAGAACTCCGTGAATTTGACTTCTCATCTTACTTCTTTCTTGTACAAGGAACCCTCATTATCTTCATTATATTCCTAATATGTTGCTTATAATTGCTCTGTGGTGGCAGCAGCAGTCAGCGATCTAGCTGTTTGTACATTTGTGAATACAAAATCAGGATGATTAAAACTACACCTTGGTGAATATGCTACCAGGAACATTTCAGTTAGGGGAAAAATTACTCAGCATTTGGGCTGAATTATTTTCCCCATCCAGTTGCTATTCATATTTAATTCTGTACTGTTCTACTCAGCAGATGCCACTGCATTTCACTATGAAAATACCTTTGCTAAATATCTGAATGGAAGGTTAATATTAGGGCCAGATCTTCAGCTCATGTGAGGTAACCTGGCTGCACTGAAGTTAATGGAGCTACACCAATTTACACCTTCTGAGGAAATTTTAAAACAGTATATCTTATCTTGGGGTTTTGTGCTGTCACATGTCATCATAGTATTTGAGTGCTTTCCACATAAAATAGATTAAAGAGGAATATACTCTACCATATTGTTTAAGAAATCCATAGAGGTGTTCAGGATCAAGGAAACTAGTAGTCATAAATAGGATTACTGGTACAATTCTTATTTCTCTAGAAAAAACATGTTTTTATTTAAGCCAGGCAAAAAGTCAAGCATCATCCCTGAATGGAATGTAAAAAATGTAAAGGAACAGAATGTTGGATGCTTTTATGTAGATGCTCAAAAACTATGCTAAATCACTCCTTAGAAAAATGATTTGGTGTTTTTTTCATTCAATCACTTATTTAATTAGGAATAAAGTGCACAGAGCTAGAGCTGTGAAAAGCACAAATACACTTGGAGGCCTTAAAGGGTAAATACAATTATGCATTGTAATGAAACCTAGCAAAGATCTTTTCAGCCAATGGTTCAAAGCACTCAGATATGCTTTTGGAGAAGCATAAACAATGCAAAAACCTATAATTGCAATGTCAGTCATGGTGTCCATACAGAATACCAAGTACAAAATCATATCTTACTTGATTTATTTCCAGAGCTCTTTGGCAAAATAAAAAACAACAAAGCTAACTGCAGGAGCACAGTGTCCTCTACTGGGGAAACTGACTTTGATTTCTTACCTGAACATAAAAGATACCCTGTGACTCTCATAACCAAAACTGAACTAGACCAATCAATCATTGTTACAAAAATCCCATTTTTCACAACACACATAAAAATAGTAGGAGACAGAACACCATCCTAGAGATATTGCTTCAGTGACTTCTAACATTTCCTACTTGATTAATGGCTCAATAGCCATCACTTATATAATTCACTATAAGTGATCTTAAAATGCTTTACTTTCTCATGCATACTGTCATTATTGAAAAGAGACGATTGAACCATTTGTCAAAGCTAACTAAAAAAGCTCTAAGCAACAAATGTCCTTAATCATTTTTTATCGCAATATAGCCATAATATGTGCCATCTGTAATTTCAGAATGGAACTAGGACTGCAGCATAAGTCAATAGCTCCATTTGATTACTGGATGTTATCAATTCAGCTGCAGGTCTAAAGAGGCTTCAGCTTGTTCTGTGGAAAAAAAACAAACAAGGAATTTCATACCAATAGCTAAGGCACTAAAATGTGTACATAAAAATCTCCCATTTTAAAATAGAGACAGCCAAACTGCAATAGAGAAAAAAAGGATTCCACAACATACACAACTGAGTGATACAGTACAACAACATAAGCATTGCCTCTTCAATGTTAAAGGAAAATATACCATGTTTCAGATAAAATGAACTAACCAAATGGAAAATCGAAAATGACAAAGAAAACAATAGATGCTTTAAGTTTAATTTCACAGATGACAAATAATGGCTTTTTATGTCTAAAAGAATCCAGAGTCACACCCCACAGCAAATGTTAATGTTAAAATATAAGCAGAAGGAAATGCCTCTTTTCAACAATGTCTTATGTACACACAATTATCCTAGTAGATCTAAGGCAGATGATGTATGGGCTAAATTTTATTTTCAGTTAACCAGTGTAAATCTGGGATAACGCCACACTAGTCAATGGAGCTACTCCAGATTTACACTCGAATAACAGAGCAGATGTGTAAGTTTACATTAAATAACTTCTTAACTTGAGTTTATATAAAGAAAAGTAACTGTCCAAATGAAAAATACTGCACTTTTATACTTTACCTGTTCATTTTATTTATATTGTAGTCCATTTCAATAAGAATTTTGGATTAAATAATACCCTGGGGTCCTGTTAAAATGGCTGTAAATAAAGTAGAAATATTGACTACCGATGTGGAGCCAAAAATCTCCATTAATTTGTACCCCTTCAAAATCCAAAAGTACAGCCACAAAGCTGGATGGGGACCTGGAGTGAAAACCCATAAGCCCCATTCTGAGAGCAACATTGACAAGATAGTAAAAATTGCTTGTACCTCTTTGTAATGCCAAATAAGTCATCAGGGTTGCACAGGATGTAAACCAGTGAAGAATCTGGCCTTTTGTGCACCAATTATACCTCAAACTGGTGCTATTTGTGGTAAATTAAAACAGACACGAATTCTCTCCCTTTGTATGGACATTCCCTGTTTAAAATCTGAAGAACATGAGCAGATCAGTCACTTGCCAGATTTGATCTGACATTTGAGAGATATAATGCACTTTCAATATTATAAGCAAATGCAGCAAGATGGTGAAACATCACAAGAACTTTCCACTCTGGAAAACTCAATCTCATGGTAAAAGACCCAGAATATGGTACTTTGGGAGAATGCATCTCCCTGACAAAATATATTCTACACTTATCCTTCCAGTTTGCAAAAGTTTTTGTTTTTTAACTGACTTTTGTTAATTCAGGTGGGTGAGGGAATATCTTTTATTGAACCAACTTCTGTTGGTGAGAGTGAAGGAGCTCTTCTTCAGGTCTGGGAAAGGTCACACCAAAATACAAGGTAGAATTGATTGTAAGGCAGCTTTCTGGTTAAGTGCTTATAACCAACAGTCTCTATGCTGGAAAGACTGTATGAAGAATTAAATTTCATTGAGCACATTTTCCACTTCCCCAAATGTAATTTTAAATATTATTTTCAATAATACTCTGTTAAAATCATCTGGACAGATTCAAAGAGTTGTCATATTTTAGTTTTGACAGAGGTACTACATCCTCTACTCTTGTTCCAACATCCATCTGAGATAAAATAGAAGAAAGGTATACAATTGCTAATTCTCTAGCTCCATAAGACTCCATGTGGCCAAACAACATTATACTATTAGACTTTTGGCTGCATGGGTCTTTGTTTTGCATTTCCCCTGTCACAGTGATTTGGCAGGCTTTGTTCGACATCTGGCAGAGCCGCTATGTCATACACCACTAGTCAAAGTGTTCTCTCAGATTATTTATTCTTTTCACAGTAGAAACCTTCTTACACTGGGTCTCCCTGACATCAATGAATTTGGACAAATAATCATATTTGTACAATGTACTGAAGCTGGAGTTTCACATTCGTTCTCAGTCTAGATAGGCTATAGCTGACTATTTCTCTGCATGTAAACCTGGACAATGAAATACTAAAGTCAGCAAAATCAAAATAACCTCATAATCAGTGCTGTGCAAACCCTGCTTAGCAGAGGCCGGCAACAGACCCCTCCTTAGAGATTTGTTTAGGGTCTATGTTCTCTAAACTCAAACCACCAAGAAACCTACCCTACTATCCAGAAACGTATTAAGGTAACCTGGCACTTCAATCACAACTAAATTCCCTTACATTCCCTTAGCTAGGCACATAAGGAGCATTTCAGCACAGGGGGAACAAACCCAAGCTTTCAAACTTGAGTGATTTAAAGCTAAAGCCACACTGAGATACCTAGAGAGACATTTGGCTTGATCTTCAGAGGTGCAAAAAGCCCATGATGCCACTAAGGTCAATGGAAGCTGCAGGTGCTCAGCACCTCTGAAATTCAGCCACTTTAACATGTGTCTGTTTGGGAGTCAAAATGGGAGGAGGGCCAAGTAGCCACAGCAGGACTCCCCAAAAAGCAAGTTTTGGGAGCGTGGGGAAAAATCTCTTTAATCAGAGTAATAATCCAACAGATCAAGGGCTTGTCTACACAGTGGGGCAATGCGGACTAGAGGGGGGTGATTTCTAAAGCGTACTGAAGTTCTGTGCATTAACTGGCCCAGTGGACCCGCTGGTGCTCAAAAAAATTGCCTATTGCACTTTAAAGTGTAACTGTTTCAAGCAACACTATGCTAAAGCACACCAGCAGGGTCTACATGGACCACTTAGATAGCTCAGTGGTTTGAGCATTGGCCTGCTAAACCCAGGGTTGTGAGTTCAATCCTTGAGGGGGCCACTTAGGGATCTAGGGCAAAAATCAGTACTTGGTCCTGCTAGTGAAGGCAGGGGGCTGGACTTGATGACCTTTCAAGATCCCTTCCAGCTCTAGGAGATGGGATATCTCCATTAATTAAAACACATTGCACTAGTGTGCGTTAGGGCTACATCTACACTACAAGCTAGAGGTGTGATTGTCCTGCTCGTGTACACATACTCACGCTAGCTTTCATCGAGCTATCACCAGCATAAATAGAGCATAACCACAGTAGCACAGGTAGTGGCAGCAGAGTTGCAGTGACGGCTGAGCTGTGCCAAATAAATACCCACCAGCTTCAGGCAGGTTTGTACTTGGCACAGCTCCGTCACGTCTCCACTGCTGCTATCCGTGCTACTGCGGCTACGCTGTAATTTATACTAGTGCTTGCTCCACAAGATCTAGTGTGAGTTTGTGTACATGAGCAAGGGAATCACAACCCCTGGCTCATAGCCTAGACTTAGCCTTAGAACTCACACCCCCACAGTCCACATGACCCCACCATGTAGACGAGCCCTTATATGGGCATGGAGTGAGGTCATTCCAGAGGGACCAAATGACACACCCTCTCTGGGCCATTCCTAGAGCTTCCCTTTCCTCCAGGGAGGTATGGAGAGCCTCTCCCATTCATAAGGCTTTCAAGCAGTTTGTGAACTCAAATCAGAAGGGATAAAGCAGAGAGTAGCAGGTGCCAAGGCTTTCTCTTACCTCAGGGAAACCTGAACCAGCCTTGACCAAGCAGATGAACAGGCTGTAAAATCTGATTCCTTCAGGGAAGTCCCACTGCTCCTTCTTTCTCTTCTGGACACAGGCTCCTGAGTTCTTAACCCCCCCTGGATCCAGTTTTTTCCAGGCAGTTGAAAAACAAATAATATTTTCTCTCCGGGAACCCAGCCTCGAAAGGCCACTTCTTCCCTTTCTGTCCTGTTCCCCTCTAGCTGGTGAGCCTCCCACTCAGGCTTGTCATTTCTGATAGGCAGGATGAATCAATGGGCCAACTATGAACCTCTTTTCTGCACTGGCCCACAGTGGCATTTGTACCCCTAATTACCTGGCCAGGTTGTCCCATCTGCCTGTTGAGAGTTCTCTGAGACAGGGACTGACTTTTTACTGTGTGATTGTACAGCACCGAGCACAATGGGGGCCTGGTCACCAATTGGGGACCCTAGGTGCTATTGCACTATTGTAATTTCAAAAACCTCTCTGTTATTGGCAATGCACTGAATGACCCTCTTAGCCCGGCAAAAAGTATATTCAGCAGAGATTTCTGAAGTGGATGAAATTTTCATCATTTCATTTGCAGTTCATCATTTTAGTAATTACATGAGGCGTGAAGGTTACGGACAACTGCTGAATGGCAAAGAGATGGAAATGTTTAGTATCTGAAAGTTTATTCCAGTGTGAAAGGAGTTATATTCCTCTATATTCCCACATCAGCAGGATTCTCCCATCCTCTGTCTCCCTGATGTACAGGGTTGTGGGATACCATGAAAATGCAATTAAATGCAGGGAAAATATACATCAACTATATTCCACTGACCACAACATTTATATTTTTCTTGCCTTTCTTTTCTTTTTCCATTCTACTCCTCTGGCCCTCTATTTTGTTTTGTATTAGGCAACCACCTACTGCATTTTGGGTACTAGTGCTATTTCAGCAATAAATAATGAATCAATAAATTTAATTTTCTCTTCTCATTCTCTATCTAGATAGTCCCTTCTTTCCATCTACACATCTTTGTTTGCCTTTTACTTCCTCTGAAGAGGTACACTGTTCTTTCTTTTTATGAACTTCTCCTTCCCACTTTCTCCTGCTCCTGCCACATTTCCCCTCAACAAGCTCCACTTTCTTCCTCCCTTTGTTACCTCCCATATTAGGTCCCTCTATATCCCCCCTCCCCCATTCAATCCCTGGCTCCATTCTCTTTTTCCCTTTATTCTCTGTTCTCCCTGCACTCTCACATCCTGCTTAGTAATGCCGTGTTCAATTCTTTGTTCCACTCCACCTCAGTCCCCCTCATTTCTCTCCTTTCCACAGCACCGGAGCCTACTGCACCCTTGTACCAAGCATGCTCCCTCTCCCTTTCTCATTCAGTTAGATAGGCCCTGTATTACTCTCTTCTCCAGCCCACCAAGTCATCAGCCTTCCCATGGCCTTGTTGGATCCCTAGCAATATAGCTAGACCACCTTTGCCAGATGGACGCAGTCTCTCATTTCCATCCTCCATAGTCATTTTACCTGCGTCATGCTGGTTTAGTGCATTATGACACGTAATAGACACTGGTGCCACAGGTTCTCTCCCGCTTCTAAATTTCACATGTGAAAATGGCCATTTGGCAGAAATTTCATAAAGCAACATTTCTGCATCCACAAATGTTGATAAAAATGATATTTTTGCATGAAATTTTGTGAATATGTTTTTTTGCCTCTCTCTCAGCTCCAGGGCAGGCACCTGGCACAAACACACCAAAAGCCATGAATAAGGTGCTGAAAAACCCGTGGAAATGTGGGCTATTCAGGTCTAATATTTATAGACCTATGTCCTCATCACTTCCAATGAAATCTATTTTGCTCACACAGGACTCCAGCATCAGATTACAGAATCATAGAAGATTAGGATTGGAAGAGACCTCAGGAGGTCATCTAACCCCCTGCTCAAAGCAGGACCAACCGCAACTAAATCATCCCAGCCAGGGATTTGTCAAGCCGGACCTTAAAAACCTCTAAGGATTACAGTGACCAGGTGTCCCGATTTTAGAGGGACAATCCCTATTTTGGGGTCTTTTTCTTATATAGGCTCCTATTACCCCTCACCCCCGTCCCGATTTTTCACACTTGCTGTCTGGTCACCCTACTAAGGATGGAGATTCCACCACCTCCCTAGGTAACCCATTCCAGTCCTTCACCACCCTCCTAGTGAAATAGTTTTTCCTAATATCCAACCTAGATCACCACCCCCCCATACTGCAACTTGAGACCATTTCTCCTTGTTCTGTCATCTGCCACCACTGAGAACAGCCGAGCTCCATCCTCTTTGGAACCCTCCTTCAGGTAGTTGAAGGCTGCTATCAAATCCCCCCTCACTCTTCTCTTCTGCAGACTAAATAAGCCCAGCTCCCTCAGCCTCTTCTCATAAATCATGTGCCCCAGCCCCCTAATCATCTCTCTAATTTGTCCATATCCTTTTTGTAGTGGGGGGCCCAAAACTGGACACAGTACTCCAGATGTGGCCTCACCAGTGCCGAACAGAGGGGAATAATCACTTCCCCCAATCTGCTAGCAGTGCTCCTACAAATGCAGCCCAATATGCCATTAGCCTTCTTGGCAACAAGGGCACACTGTTGACTCATATCCAGCTTCTCGTGTACTGTAATCCCCAGGTCCTTAACTGCCGCTTAGCCAGTCGGTCCCCAGCCTGTAGCAGTGCATGGGATTCTTCCATCCCAAGTGCAGCGCTCCCCCTCCCCTTCAAAAATCATAACTAACACTTGAAAGGGACCTGAGCTGCAAATGTCAGACCTACAGCCAAGCACCCCTAAAGTCCAGGCATATTTGTATCTAGTGTTGTAGTTTAGACCCATCTTGTTTTAGAAAGAACAGAAAAGTGTGTGCATGTAACTGTATTCAGAATAGACAGGTTTTCTGAAGGTGGCATGCGTCTACTCAAGAGTCCCATTAATAGCTAAAGTGCAGTTACTTATTAAATAAGAAATACCTTTCTACTGAATTTTTGATTCTGGTTACCTGAAAAATAATAGTTTCATAAGAGAAAAGGAGGTAGCCCTTTAGCACTGGCAGATCCAATGTTCCTGATGCTAAATGCTAATGTACACTGCTTTAGTGTATAGCGTTGGGAAATCACAGCACCAAAGCAGTCTCTTTCTATGAAAAGTGTGAATGATGAATGAGCCTGAGTGATGGTTGTGTCTGCACAATGAGCCTGAGAGAGCAGACTGCACACTTTCAAAACACCAGCATCAAAATTATGTGTTGGCAGCACTGAGACAAAGGCGAAGAACACAATTTACAGCAACAAAAGGTTCAAGGAGTGAGGTGCAGCACAGCAAACACTTTATTATGTGCCCTCTAACAGCAGTGCATAGTAAATGGTACAGTGAATGAAAGCATCTAAATGTCCTTCTCAGGGTGGTGAAATTTCTTCAGATCAATCCCTTCTCTGAACTGTGCTTGAAGCCTGAAGCTATTCAAAACTAAAACCCTTGAGGAAGCTTTAATGCCCCTGGAATTGGAGATACCACCTCTTCGACTCTAATCATCAATTACTTGCTTAGATTATTGGCTCATTTTCCCAGTTTATGCATTGCCCAAATAGTTCAACAGTGCCTGCTACGTACCAGTATGAATACCATACAAGTGCTGTAGTCCCATTCCCATCCCCCCGCCCTCCCCTCTGTGCCGCCAGCCCAGGAGGCTACAGTCTCTTCCCTCCAACATTGGGACACTGGCACCTTCAGCTCCAGGGTTCCAGTTCTGGGAGGTCACCCACACAGGACCCTGATGCTCACATCTGGGTCCACACCTTCCAGCTCTGGCAGGGTCTGACCTGGTGAGAACCCCACACCCCAAAAGCATTGGCACCAGAGGCAGGAGACATGACAAATAACTACCATTGTTAGACGCTCAGCCCCAGAGCCCTAGTTTTTAAGTGGCTTGTGCTGGACACCGGAGGACTGGTGCAGCACTGTGCTTCATCGACAGAGTGTAGTTCAACAGGCAGTAACAAGGGGAGGAGGTAACTGCCACTCTCTTCATAGCTTTCCAGTTAGGGAAGGTCCCTCGTCTGAATTCCTCTTGTATGAGGAGCCTTCAGCCTCCACCCAAGAAGCTATATGGGGCTAAGGGGAGGAGATTCAAAGGAGCAAAAGGAAGGAGGTGGAAAGAAGTAGCTCAGAACAGACTGAGTGGGGCTAAAGATCTGGCCCCAAACTTTTTAATTAAGCTGGCATGACTTGAAATAATATTATACACTCCTTTTTTCCATCTGGGTATGAAAGTCATTAAGATGCCATTCTCCGTGTTATTTATAGTCACTCTCCACATGAGATCCAGCCAAGACATGGGTAATATTTATGTTACTCAGCATGGCTGTGAAGGGAAAACATAAGAGTGCTGCACAACATTACTCATATCCTAGGAATATGGTGGTTTTCTGTTGCTGGGTTGTCAGGTTTTTTTGGGGGGTGGGAGGGGATTTGCACAGCTAATTTGCCTGTACTATATGATAATTAAAGAGAACATTTTAGGGCTCTGGTATAATTCAAAAGATGGTTAGTGTCCTTACCTGGCCAGCTGGGGGTCAGTCTTTGCTAGACACTTCTAATTCACAGAAGCATTAAAGTATTTTATGTCAAGTTTAGCTAGTTAATGCCTAACAGAGATGTGCAGAAAGGCAATGCTAGCCTTAAACATATCATTAAACAAAGCAGGTAATGGATTCAATGGGATTTCACTGCATTTCATTTTAAACAAGCTACGAGCGCTGATGAAAAAACCCACAATGAGGAGCTTTTACATAATCTAGTTCTCCAAATATATTGGAATTTTTTATACAAATCTAGATTGCCATCTGACATCCCTTCATTTAATGCTTTACTTTTTGTTGGTCACAGATACCGTTCTCCCATGAAAGCAAGAAGTCATACTGATAATTTTCATGTGGTTTAAGCGTGCATGTTTCAAGTGCTACAATTTTAGTCATAATTCTGAACATCTGGCTAGCTGCACATTTGGATTATTCTTTGAAACTGTTTATTTTATGGAGTGCTCCTTCTTCACAGCATATGCTTTATGGCTGCTACCTCTTCTGGTTGTTTTTATCCGCTTACTGTTCCTATGTATCAGTAAACCAGATTTACTGGTCAGGACTTCACAGACATACACAGACATCTCATTCAGAAATCCCTTAAGTAGATCTGAGTAAAAGTATAGAAATGTATTATATGACTTACTTTGACATATGAAAGAGTTAACTTTTGGATCTTGAAGGACTCTTCCAAGTATTCACATCAGGTATACTGCTGTAAGGTGTATACAAAATGTGACACATTTTTCTAGATGTTATTTTCCTGGGCAATATTACTATATCTGGTAGTGTCATTCAGGCTGATAAATGGACTAAAGCTACAGAAGAGGAAGCCACAGAACAGGATTATATTCCAAATGATTTGTAATTCAGTAAGCAATACACCCAAACAGCTACAGGGCTTGGAGTGATCTACTAGAACAATCATTTACTGACTGGTGCTGTGGGGGTTTTCTTTATCTAATCTGAAGCCCCAGCCCCCATGTAGGAAACAAGGACTGAGAGCAAAGAGTAAGCCACCATTCCTCAGCTTCCTTCAGTGGGAGCTGCTTTGGTAACTAGGCCAATGACCTCTCATCATCCCAACACAGCTGCCTGTGAATAGGACCAAGACTCCTGGACCTGGTGCTCAGTCAGCCCTCAGAACTCTAGCTCGTTCTGGAATGAAGATTGGGCACATTGAGGATGTCACCCTCATCCCCTCTGACAGCACTCGCAGAAAGGGTGGTCGCCGGGGTCGTCGTCTGTAAACAGTGGCTGGCTTTTGTTTCATCATTAAACCTCTCAAAGAAATAAAGATATAAGGGATACCATTCCTTTGTGTTAGTATCTGTTAGTAAACATTAACCCTTTTAGTCCTTTTCTTTCTGTATATTTGATTCATTGATATATCAACTATGCTTTAGAATCTTATGATATTAACAAAGAGTATATTGAATTCTAAGACCCAGAATACTGGTTCTTGACCTGTACATAAGTAACCCCATTCAGGAATTCTATACATTAGACCGTCTACTAATCCGTGGCATCTTCATATCTATAAAAAACTCCAGATATTGTTGGAAACCATCTCCTTAATATATATTGCTTACGTAAGCATATATAAACCTGGGAACCTGATTGTTAAAGAAGATGTTTCCTGTCAGGGAATCAACAGGGAAGAATGATTATGGGGGAAGAAAGACTCAATATTATCTTGAAGATATTGTTAGGTCTTTCAGCTGGAAAATGTATAAGAAAAATTGGGGCCAGAGGCCTGCAGCTGTCTGGCTGATTAGCCCCACCTGCTACACCTGAGAAAAGAGCAGGAACTTAATTAATTGATCCTTTATAAAAGAGGGCAGCAGGAAATGGAATAGAGGTAGAGTTGCCAACTTTCAAACTCCTTAAAACCCAACACTATAGGCCTCCCCCCAGCTCGCTTCCCGCTACTCCTCCACTCTGTTGCTTGCTCACTCCCCCTTGTCTTTGGCTCACTCACTCACTCTCCCCGCTGCCCCTGCTCCCCCATCCCCTAGGACTCACATGCCACCTGCAGAGCCAGGCTAGGAGCTGACTCGGAACCTGCTTGCCTGCCCACGAGATGCAGGTAGGAGGCGACCCCAACTGAGAAGTGGCTGGTGTGAGTTGATGACTCAGCGTCCCCACACACAATGGTCCCTCCCAGTCCTCATGCCCTGGGTCAGTCTGGCAGGGGGCAGGCTGGCAGTAGCATTTGCAGGCAGTGACCTCCTTCTTCCGGCACCCCAGCAGGCAGTAACCGGACTTTTGGTGTCTAGTCAGTACTTCTGACTGGACACCCTACAGGTCCCCTTTCAATCAGACTTTCCAGTCAAAATCCAGGCACCTGGCAACCTTAACCTGGGGAGAAGGAAATACCCTCTAGAAAGCTGAGGGGCTGTGGTCCCAATGGACTGCACCTGGAGCTATTGCAGAGAGGAATTCCCCCAGGAACCAAATGGACAGAAGGGAGACTGTGTGAAGTCCTTTATTACTGAGACTCTGAGGTAAAAGCCAGGAAAGTCTGGGTTGCTGAAGTTTCTAGCATGAGGGACGAACCTGAGGAAGGGACTACTTGACCTGCACAGGCTTTTTAAGGGAAGAATCTGTAGTGTTTTTTATTTGTTTTGTAAAGGAAGCTTAAAATAAAACAATTAACCCTGCTGGAAAATGCCCTGGACTCAGAGCTCAGACAGAATTACCCCAGGGAGTAAGCTGGCTCAGCAAGAGCAAAACTTGGTCCAGTAGAAGGTGGGCACTATAAGATAGGCCCTAATCCTTTACACTGCTGCATAAGAAAGAGGCTTGGAGCAGTCTCAATTTGTTAGCCCCAGTTTCCTATTCACAGCAGCAAGACTGGACTTTCATCACTAAACGTACCACTCCAAATATTTACATGTACAATACAACTGGAAGTTCAAAATAAAAACTAGCAATGTGTATTGGATGGGGCACTGGACTGCAAGTCAGGAAACCTGGATATGATTCTTGGATCTGCCACTTGCCTGCTGTTTGCAGTTGTCATACCTATGTAGGTCCCAGGATAGGAGAGAGACAAGGCGAGTGAGGTAACAATTATTGGCCCAACTTCTGTTTGTGAAAGAGACGAGCTTTCAAGCTCCACGTCACTAACTTTCTGGGCTTCATTTTTTACATTTGTAAAATGTGAGATATTCTACTGCCCTCTTTTCTAAAATGCTTTCAAATCTTTGCCTGAAAAATGCTATACAAACAGCTAAGTATTATCATTCTATGCATTCAATTGAATGCCTAATTTGCAAACACAATTGTCACACTTGTTTGCACATTGGGCAATCATATGTGCATAAATTCATTTGTGCAAGCAATTACCCAATTGGTTTGTGCAGTAGCAGTCATTATTTCCCCCAAAGTTTTTCAAATCTATCCGAAGATGAATTACAATACTCCAAAAAACAGTCACCTTGTAAATAATATAGTGAACCATATTGGAGAAACATCTTACATTTGAGTTTTGATGCATCAGATAAGCAGCCATTTTATAGATACAGAACCATAACACTGATGTAAATTTGAAGTAAGTGGATCTATTTTTAAAAAAGCAACAAGATTTAAAGATTCTTCTATGGAAGAACAAAATAACCAAATATTGTTTGAGCTTCAGATTAGGTCTCTCGGATCGGAAAAAGAAATAATGAAAAAATATCCCAAGCAAGCATATGGAATATTTTTGTTCTGAATTAGATAGATTAAAAAGAGGACGGAATATATATAATGTTATTTTGATGTTAAATGGCCAGTACCAAGTGTTCCAACTAATTATACATGGGCCAATCCACCTAATCTATCTGTAAGTGTTTATCACCACTGTACCGAAGACATCATAGGAAAAGCTTAAATATAGTAAGAACTCATATACCAGTGGAGGAGATCTAGTTCTCCCTCTTTAAAAAGGTATTTCACAGGGTAACCTATAACCAAGCATTGATATGAACCTTTCGATGTATTTAAACAAGTTGGATAGATTGCTATATGAAAAAGACATAGTCCACAGGCACAGACATTAGTCATGTAATTATTATGAAAAAAATTAATATTTTATGCAACAAAACATCCAATCCAAAGAACAATGCTGCCTCCATGCCACTAACCTTCCAATGTGTTTCTGTGTGCTCTCTTATAAGATGTACATCATTCATATTACTGGCAAATCCACTCATGCTAATTCACATCAGTTATACACCAGCGCTTGTGTCTGATTGGTATTAATAGAATCATAGAAATGTAGGGCTGGAAGGGACTTTGAGAAGTCATCTAGTCCAGCCCCCTGTGCTAAAGCAGGACTAAAGATACCTTGACCATCCCTGACAGGTGTTTGTCTAACCTGTTCTTAAAAAAACCTCCAATGATGGGGATTCCACAGCCTCCCTTGGAAGCTTGTTCCAGAGCTTAACTATCCTTATAGTTGGAAAATTTGCCCTAATAGCTAACCTACATCTCCCTTACTGCAGAGTAAGCCCATTACTGCTTGTCATAGCTTCAGTGGATATGGAGAACAATTGATCACCAGTCTCTTTATAACAGCCCTTAGCATATTTGAAGACTATTTATCAGGTCCCTTCCCTCACTCTTCTTTTCTCAAGACTGAACATGCCCAGTTTTTTTAAACCTTTCCTCATATGTCAGGTTTTGTAAACATTTTATTATTTGTGTTATTCTCTCTGGAGTCTCTCCAATTTGTCCATGTCTTTCTTAAAGTGTGGCACCCAGAACTGATCAGAGCCCTCACCCAAGTAAAGAGGGACAATTACGTCTCATGCCTTACATAGGACACTCCTGTTAATACATCCCAGAATGATATTAATCCTTTTTGCAACTGCATCACATTGTTGGCTCATATTCAAGTTGTGATCCACTTGACTATAATCTCCAGATACTTTTCAATAGTACTATTGCCTAGCCAATTAGTCCCCATTTTGTAGTTGTGCAGTCGATTTTTCCTTCAAGGGTAGTACTTTGCACTTGTCTTTATGGAATTTCATCTGGTTGATTTCAGACCAATTCTCCAATTTGTCAAGGTGATATTGAATTCAATCCTGTCCTCAAAAGTGCCAGCAATGCCTCCCAGCTTGGTGTCATCTGCAGATTCCATAAGCACACTCTCCAGTCCATTATCTGAGTCATTAATGAAAATGTAGATTACGATTGGACCCAGGACAGACCCCTGCTGGACCCCACTAGATACTTCCCCCTAGTTTGTCAGCAAACTATTGATAACTATCAAGTGGGTGTAAAACAGGTTGAAAGACCATGCTCAAAAAATAGACATTTCATCTAGACCAGTGCTTCTCAAAGCCAGTCCGCTGCTTGTTCAGGGAAAGCCCCTGGTGGTCCGGGCCAGTTTGTTTACCTGCCGCGTCTGCAGGTTCGGCCGATCGCGGCTCCCACTGGCCGCGGTTCGCCGCTCCAGGCCAATGGGGGCTGCGGGAAGTGGCACGGGCCAAGGGATGTGCTGGCCGCCATTCCCGCAGCC
Source organism: Emys orbicularis (assembly GCF_028017835.1). Taxonomy (NCBI): domain Eukaryota; kingdom Metazoa; phylum Chordata; order Testudines; family Emydidae; genus Emys; species Emys orbicularis. The sequence goes on from NC_088696.1 coordinate 24,488,919, forward strand.
CCCATTGGCCTGGAGCGGCGAACCGCGGCCAGTGGGAGCCGTGATCGGCCAAACCTGCAGACGCGGCAGGTAAACAAACTGGCCCGGACCACCAGGGGCTTTCCCTGAACAAGCGGCGGACCAGCTTTGAGAAGCACTGATCTAAACCAAATTTCCATAGTTTGCTTGTGAGAAACTCACGTGGAACTGTGCCTTACTAAAATCAAGATATATCATGTCTACAGCTTCCCCCCCATCCACTAGGCCAGTAACTCCGTCAAAGAATCATTAAAAATCATGATTTGGCATGATTTATTCTTGTTGGCTATTACTTACAGCCTTATTATCCTCTACATACTTACAAACTGATTGCTTAATCATTTGTTACAGTATCATTCCGGATATCAAAATTAGGCCAGCTGGTCTATAATTTCCCAGGTCCTTTTTAAAGTTAGGTACTATGTTTGCCTTTCTCCAGTCTTTTGGGACCTCACCAGTCCTCCAGGAGTTCCCAAAGATAATCACTAATGAGTCTGAGATTGCTTCCACTAGTTTCTTAAGTACCCTAGAATGAACTTCATCAGGCCCTGCCAATTTATCTAAATATTTTTTAATTTCTTTCCCTATTTTAACTAGCATTCCTCCCCCCTTATTGTTAGCATTAATTATGCTGAATATCTGGTCACCTTTTTAATGAAGACAAACTAAATAGGCATTAAATACCTCAGCCTTCTTGATATTACCCATTATTAGTTCTCCTTCTCCAACAAGTAAGGGATGTACACTTTCCTTTGTCTCTCTCTTGATCCTAATGTCTTTATAGAACTTTTTTCTTATTGCCTTTTATGTCTCTTGCGAGATAGGCTAAGGAACAAAATGAGTCCTTTCTGATTTTGTCCCTACCTGCTTGCACTATTCTTTTGTATTCATCCTTAGCAATTTGTCCATGTTCCCATTTTCTATAGGATTCCTTTTTAATTAATGGGTCATTGAAGAGTTCCTGATGGAGCCATATTGGCCACTTACTATTCTTCCTATCTTTCCTTCACATCAGGATAGTTTGCTGTTGCACCTTTAATATTGTCTGTTTGAGAAACGGCCAACTCTCCTGAACTCCCCTTTCCCTTAGATTTTCTCCCTAGGGGGCCTTGCCTACCAGTTCTCTGAGTTGGATCATAATTGTATTATATCATGATCTTCTCTTTTAAAAACCCTTTAGAATCTTCTTTTTAAATAGAAATAAATTTGCATACAAACATGAAAGACTCATCCCTACTGCTCTTCATTGGAAACACTTCCATTGACATCAAGGGAAGCAGAACAGTGCCCTCAGTCTGTGTGTTTTTCCTATATCAATGCTCAGCTCAGCAAGAATCTCATTTGAATAGGTCATTGTGCCTCTGTCACATTATCTTGTAGCATCTCAGCCTAGAACCATCCATAATTGTTCAGTTGGTGCATTATTCATTTTCCAGAAAGGGGTGAAAACCCCAAAAGCTTTGCCTGTGTTGCACAGATGATAAAGACATTTCAACTGGAATAGAATTCATAAAAGCTTTATGTTTGATTCTGCTAATGGAGTGAGAGTGCCATCACTCCCGTCTACTGGTAGAATAAGGAAAAGCTGCCACAATCATTTAGTTGAAGTTAAAGTAGTGCCACAGTGATCCCCTAAGGCTGCTTTCTGAAGCTGGAAATAAATGATTTTTTCCCCTTTATTTGCTATGCCAAGAAAAGATAATGCAGCACATTCCGTTAACATTTGTCACTGAAGCACATTATCCCTCCAGGAGTAATATGGGGGAGTAGCACAGACCTAGTGTTTCAAATTAATCAGGGATAGGATTAATCATGCAAGAAATGGAAGCTGAAATTTAATATTGAAAAATAAAGTTAAAGCAGTAGCCAAGTATAATTAAAATATGCTTCCTAGCTTTCACTTGTTACCATTTTTAGATCTGCTTTAGTTACCCTGATCCATGAAATTTCTCAGTCATACACTGTTAAAATAACCTCGTTTATTAAATCCTATTTAGAAATATCTGATGTTTTTCCATATCACCATATTTTCAGCAAAAACTTCTGTTTTAAAAAATTTTTCCCCCTATTTGCCATTATTTGTTATAATGATTACTTAGGCTCTGTGCATAGATAAAACAAATAATAATAAACCACAAAACAAAGGAAAACGTGGCCCTGCCTCTAGGAGGCTACAATCCAAACAAACTAAGGGCTTGTCTACACTACCGCATGGGGTCGATCTAAGATACGCAACTTCAGCTAAGCTATTCACGTAGCTGAAGTCGATGTACTTAGATCTACTTACCACGGTGTCTTCACTGCGGTAAATCGACAGCTGACACTCTCCCGTCGACTCCGCTTGAGCTCCTCGTTCTGGTGGAATACCGGAGTCGACGGAAGAGCGCTCAGCGGTCGATTTATCATGTCTAGACGCGATAAATCAACCCCCACTGGATTGATCACTGCTCGCCAATCCGGCAGGTAGTGTAGACAAGCCCTAAAATAGATAAGGCACAATCACCTACTGAGACACGGGATGATACTAGCTTGGCCCAATCAGCTCTGTCGCTCTGGGGGTCTGTGTGGAACTTGGGCAAGATCAGTGCCTTAGGGCCTGATTTTACTCCTACTGAAGTCAATGGCAGTTTTCCATTGATTAAATGGGTACAGAATTCTGCCTTTAGAACTTCATTTCTTTTGTTTGATTTGGGGAAATTTGATTGAGGACATATTGGTCTGTAAGTCTGGGCGTGCTGACTTTCAGGGCATGCTGCAAGGTGCAGTGTTTCTCCCTTGCCTGCAGGGCATTGGAAGAAAGGTGATACTGGGAACTACATGGTTTCATTGGTAGGGTTTATTGTACTCATCTTGGGATAATACTGTCAGTGGGCAATTGCCAAAGTCTGTATCAAGGACAACTACAGCCTGGGACTGGCACTATGTGGACAGAGGGACTTGTAGGCACAGAAGGCACAAAGATAAGAGTTGGAAATGAAGGGGAGAATGGGCACCAAAAAATGAAAGCAGAGCATTAGGCAAGGGCAGAACCATGCGGAGCCCTAGAGACAAAGGCAAGAAGCCTGGATCTGATGTGTTGGGCAAGAAGCCAAAAGAGGGATCTAAAGGAGGGAGTGGCTTCATCCATTCTAGTTAAGATGTGCGTGTCAATGGCAGCAAGGAGCAGAATCCGTATCTCAAAAGCAAATTGAGACTCATTTGGTCAAAATCACCAATATAAGTAGATTAGCCAGCCCACTGTTCTCTTCCAAGTTGTGTGACTCTGAATACCACAAGCTGTTTTCATAGACATAGCAAATGTTGGAAAATGTGACATCTAGTGCAGCTCACGTTTAAAATGTCTCTTAGGGTCGTTAGTCATCAGAATTTTTTTAGGCGAGTTCCGATCAGAATAAGCCTGTATCCATAATACCACAAGAAAACTGAAGTAGGAGCTCAGACGTAACAATTAAAATTTTAAATAATGGATTTTGTGCATAAGGCTGAAGGTACAAACACAACAGCACACTAATAGTTGGCCCTGAGTAAACTAAGTTTGCAGTATACATGTGCGCAGTTATTTCTGAAGAAGATCATAAGTCCCAGGTTTTCAATAAAATAGTTATACTACACAGTGACCAATAAAATAATCACCAGTCTGACTTCCAAATCTGATACTTGTGAGTTTCTTTTTAGTATCAGAAAACATAATGAAGGTTCCAAATAGGTATTTGCAAAAAAAAAAAAAAAAAAAAAAAAAAAAAAAAAAAAAAAAAAGTATCTGTCTCTCTGAAATTGGAGCCCAGTGTTTTACTAGTGCAAGGCATTGGAATCCGATGTAAGGCTCTCTTTTCATTTTACTCCCCTGTCTCTCTCCATCCATGAACAGATCAGCACTACAGCAGGGTCAGCGGTAATCAACTATGTTTACTCCCACACTCCTAAAGTATTAATCTATTTAGTAAACCCATGCAAGCCAGTTCTACTCTCAGGCCAAGACTCCAGCAGTCTGTGTTTTTATGCATTCTGATGAGAATCCTCCTTTAAGCCATGGATCCCCCAGGCCTTGCTTTGCAGAGGTGGAGTGTTTCCTTGTCTACTCCAGCATGATCGATTGATGTAAATATCAATTAATTATGTTGGCACCTGGATAATTCATACACGTGCCATTTCTGTTGACCTAATTTTAAATCACCACCACAAAAATAAAATCAAAATAATTTGGAGATGTGTGTAAACAATGCTTGAAGAGGCATATTAAAGAACTAATCTTTCATTCATGCATATCTGTGCTGTGAATCCTTCTATGTTTAGTTCTCAAGTTGTGTGCAAACAGTGTTTCCTCACATCATTCCCTTCTAATTTTCATTTGACTGGAAATTTGACACTTTCTTCATGGAATTAGAGTTTCATTATTTCACGTTCTTTAAGTCAGCTTTGCCATATATTTAAAGGTGGGTCTACATGTTCATTTCCTAAATTTAAATTAACTGACAGTAATCCCATGTCCTAGTTTTGACAACAGTTCATCTCTAATTTTCATGAAAATTGTCTAATCATCGTGGTTTTTATGCCATCATGACGAAAGTATCTAAAGGAACCAACTATGTAATAATGCAGTATATTTTATCTGGTAACATTAGCAATTGTAGCATAGACTCGTAGATTCAGATTTTAAAGTCAGAAGGGACCATCATGATCATCTAATCTGACCTGCATGTTGAAGGCCACAAAACCTCACCCACCACTCCTGTAATATACCCCTATCGTATATGAAATTTCAGATAGAGCAGCGATTCTCAAACTGTGGGTCGGGACCCCAAAGTGGGTCAGAACCCTGTTTTAGTGGGGTTGCCAGGGCTGGCGTTAGACTTGCTGGAGCCCGGGGCCAAAGCACAAGCCCCACTGCCTGGGGCTGAAGCCTTTGGGCTTTGGTCCCCCTCCTGGGACGCTGGGGCTCGGGCGGCCTCAGGCTTCAGTCCCCCCTTCCTGGGGTTGTGTAGGAATTTTTGTTACCAGAAGGGGGTCATGGTGTACTGAAGTTTGAGAACTCCTGAGATAGCGCATTATAATTAGGATTTTTGTGATTATTTTCTGGAAATTCAGTTTATTTTACAAATAAATATTCATATGTATATTTTAATCAGTTTGGCTGCTTCCGTGATAGCATTTTCTGCCTTCCTATCTATTCAGCCTTCAAAAACATGCTGTCTTCCCATTTTGTCCACCAGGCACTCAATATCATCTGCTGCTCCCCTCAAATGCAAACACCCTTGTTTTCTTGAGTTAACAGTATCCCTTAGTGGTTCTGTGCTATCTCTCTGCTGTCAAATGTGCCATTGGAAGGCCAGAAGTGTTCAAGTAACAGCTGACTTATCAAGGTAATAAAAGGAAGACAATTTTTAAGGTGACTTTGTTCATAGTTCAAATTTCTATTGGATAACTTAGTCCACTTTACAGCATACAAAAAAAGAGTGCAGATATTGGAATTTTTCAACATTAAAGCACTACTTTAGCTACATCATTGACATTCTATAAGATGGAGAATTGTAGCTATACGAATGAAGGAAATAAAAAGCTTCATGGTAACTCATGACAGGTGAATCTCAAGAGGTTTGGCGGTATGGTTATGTTCAAACAAGCACCCAGAAATTTAGGTGCTTATTATCAGAGGTCTGCAAATTTGGGCTAAATCTCATGAGAACCCTCTTTGCTGTAACGTTTCCAGCCATTACTCTTCTGATCAGTCTGGAAATACCAAGGGAACAATTCTGACTCCATCCCCAGACAGAATAAAGAATTAAAAGGGATGAGAAAATGCAATATACATATTTTAAAACAAATTTGTTGGAACTCAACAATAAATGTGTTCCAATTTCAAGTGTGGATTCAGATTTGTTCCTATTTTCCCTGACTGATTTTTCACATCCATTTTGTTAAGTGCTGGTACATGCTTCTAGGAGTTTACTAGCAGCTACTAGCAGAGTTAAAACGGGTTTGAAACATTTTACACTTTAACAGCGACATGAACATTGTGAGTGCACCCTGCAGCTAATCTCTCTCTTTTTTTAACATGCATCGTTCCTTCAAAATGAAGCAAAAGATGAACTCTCACCTACACAATATACACAGAACTACTCACTCTATTACTCACTGTATTACTCAATATATTAAGATTCAAGCGTGAAGTTAGAAATGCTAAATAAACCTTGAGTTACGTTAAGTATCCAAAGGTTTTGGTGGATCAGTAAGTTATTCCTCACGCATCCTGTAAGATTTAGGGCAATATAAATCCTACTAAAAACCTGGACATCTAGTTATTCAAATAAATCCTTACACCGGCAGGTGGTAAAAGAATCCAAAGCTTGCTTTATTTTCAAGGAGGCGCAGCTTAGTGTCAGGAATTTCTAAGTACAGGCTAAATGAACCCCTTTGTATAAGCATTCCAATTAGTTAGGGCTGTTAGCATGTAAAGCAAGGAAGAGTGCTCCAAAAAGTTTCTAAAGCACTATTAATGCCAGTCTTGCAAACATTCAGCGAGACAAACTCCAGAAGCAATTTTAGTTGAAGCAGAAAGGAGGCCACCACAAGAGACTGTGCAGCAACCCATGAGTTACTGTGCTGTATTATTTTGATAATTAAGTAATAAAATTTAAATAAGTGCTGTACTAGGAACCTACTGAAATGAGTCAGGTACAGTATATGACAGGTCTCTGTCCCTGAGGGCACCTATATTTGTGGGCAGTAGACCCACCTTTAAAAACAACATTTCAACTAGGCACAAATGGTAAGGAACAGTACATGGACAAAACCAAATAAAAATATTAATCTTTTAATAATGACAAGACTAGGTGCCTATCTGATGAAAGCAATTCAGATTGGGGAAAAGGAGATATGGGAATTTCCAGTAATTAATGAGGTTGTTCTTAGAGGTGGCCTGATAATTCTTTTCTCATTCCTGGAAAAATTCCAAGATTTCAAAATTTTTCCCTTTAGTGAATTGGGACAAAAGTCAAAATCACAAAGATTTTTGTGAACAGATCACCCAAATAAATTTTGGTTTGGGGCAATCAAAGCATTTCATTTTTATTTGTTTTAACATTGTTTTACCATAATTGGCTTACATTTTGAAACAAAAAGTCACTTCAAACTGAAATAAAATCCCCTATTATTTGTTTAGAAAAATGTCAAAATGGAACCCTTCAACAATTAAAAAAAAAAAAAAATTTCAATTTCTGAACCAAGAAATTTGTCAAAACTGACATTTTCCAGCAGACAGTTTCAGTTTTAACAAAATCAGCATTTTCTGATCATTTAAAAATCCACTGCCACAGTCTTCTGGGAGAGCTGCATTTCTTCCTCCCTCTGTTCTGGCTGTTGCAGGGGTTGTGGTTGGGGGGCAAGGGTGGAGGACAGTTGCTTATTGTTCATATCCCAGACAAGTCATGATGGCTTTTTTTAGTATCTAGTGACCTTACCTCCCTGAGACTCTTCCCATTTTGGGGGGAACCTTAGAGATAGGTGGTCTGCATATGCAGAAGGTGCTGGGTGCATTTGGATTTCAGTCTACCCCAATGCTAACAGCATGAAAGCAGATACAGCAGTTAAGCTATGTTCCAGGTTTGTTCTTGCAGTTTTGTTTGTGTGCTGGATGCATTACTATGGTGTTGGAGTGTAAATCTTCTCGACATCCCCTTTAAGCTGTCCTCACTCTTGATGATGTTATGCTGAGGCGGATGACTAGGAGGCAGAGAATGGCCTTATTCAAAAATGCAAAGGGCAGACCAGTGAGAGATACTGTGAAGTTATTCACCAGGATGTCCCCTCAGAAGCACTGCGGGAGTAGAAGGGCTTTCAGACTATACCAGAGGACACAGGTGTACAGCTATTCCTTGTGATGTGCAAAACAAAATCCAGCTATTTCTCAGTCCTAAATTCTGTTGTAACTACCCTGAAGACATGGAGGAAGCGCAGAGAAACAAATAGGGTCCTACAATGGTTGTCAGCTACAACGCATGTTACAGAGCATTTGTACCTCAGTGGGCAGCAGAACTGTTTGTGCCTTGACCAGATGTGCAGTGTGCATTTATACCTCATGGAAACTACAAAAGTTCTGTTCCTGTGAGCAACTGTCTCAAACTGTTACATTTTACACAAATGAATGCTTTTGTTATTTAAATCCACCATAGAGGGTTGGGGGTACAGACTGTCACTGCCCCGTGTTAGAGGGTGCCCTTTTGAAGCAACACAAGGGGAAGGGGGAGGGTCCTAGATCACAGCCACCAACAATAATAAAAATTGTAAACATAGGTTCTTACATTCCAAAATTCCCTCCAGGGGATCTGACTCTTTGGTCCCAGCCTGGGTTTCTGGCTGGGGCTCAGGCTCGGCCAATGCAGGGCAGGAATCAGGGTCCATTGCAGAAGGGCAAGATGAGGCTGGCTTTCCAGCTGGCCATTGCCAGGCTCCTACATCACAGAAAGATCCTGGCTCTCAGGGGGAAGCTCCTCTCCATCATGCTCCTGCTCATCCTCCAATGGGTTTAGCTGGTCATCCTGGGTGGGAGGGAGAACGCGGCAGCTGGCTCCAAAACAGCGTCTGCGATGAGATGTAATATAACTGTACAATCCTATCCAGTTAAACAGTGGACATGCGTGAGGCATGTTGTGGGGCTTCTGTCACAATTGTATCACCATAGTAATGATACAGTGGGATCCAGGAGCAAATGGGCAAAATCTGGCTCGGTGCCACCTTTTAAAGCGGTGAAGGGTCATCCTGGAAACTTGACAGCAGGACAGAGAGGGAACACAAGTAAACGGATAGGTC